>NC_042616.1:80783593-81983593 GCF_901001135.1 Rhinatrema bivittatum
ATCAAGGTGCTATGGCTCTTCTAAACTTAAAGGTGTATTATTGGGCTGCAATGCTGACAGTGATTATTATAGAGTGGATTAGGTCAGATTTGTCTGCACCTTGGGTATCGCTAGAGGCTTTTCCAGATAGGCAGGCAGATCAGCATGTATTCTTTTTGCTGCCCATCCCCTCTGCTTAGAAGTATAGGTCAAGGCAGCCTACGCTGGCACAATCACAAAGGCTTTGGAGAGCAGTTGGAAAATGTATTGAATTATTTACCGATAGACTTTCTCCCATTACTCCTTTGAAAAGCAACTCAAATAAAGCTGCGTCGGTTTTTTTCCGAATGCGTGATTGGCAAGCTAAGGAGTATTTGATGCTCCCCTTTTGAGGTCTTTTGTTCTAATAAAAGAGTTTGATCTCCCCAACTCCTCTTTGAGCATTTATCTTCAGCTTGGGCAGGGGTTATGGTTATATTGATGGGGGGTGGGTAGTGAGGGAGCTCAATTTGGTTGAAAAGCATTGTCAAATCCAGTGCAGGGGAAGGGGGATCTCTTCTATTTGTGGACACTACATTTGGTCCAGAATCTATGCAGACCTAATAGAGGGATCAGAGACCTTGGTCTCAGCTTGGATGTGGGGAACCGAAGGAAAATATGGAAAGCAGTGCATAAATGTCCATTATCAAGGGGCTGCAATTAATGCTCAGGTTTACATATGGAACTTACAGAACTGTGTTTTTCAAAATTTGACACAGAAGCTTCCAATTTGTGCTGGGGGGAGCAGCGGGGTTGATGTAGAGTGGGATCATACCTTCATTTCTAATGATCTTGCACGTTTGTCTCAATTTTTGGGGGGCAGTGGAGTGAATTCAATAGTTCAAGTAGTAGTTATGGCTTACATTCTTGACAGCAGCCTACAAATCTAATAGAATAATCCCAGCACAGCTATCATGATCCAAATGTCTAAAGACATTGTCATGAAGAAAAACTAAAACCATTTCCATGCTATATTTGGTTCTAAAATCAGACTGATGCTTACCTAGCACATCATTATAATAATAAAAAAAAAATCCAAAACTGGATAGCCACTATTATTCCACATTTTTTTTTATCTAAATAAGGTAATTCCACTGTCCCTTTGAGCAACTCTGTTTAAATGGACACTTTTTCATTTTCTCTTAGCACTCTGCTACAACCAAAATACATTTCATAGTATAGTTTCTTTGGTCTGCTTTATTGTTTGAATTCATATATAAAAAAAAATCTCATTATGTTTGAGCAACGTTCGCCATCGACATTCAGCTCTGGATTGTAGGACCAGCATGTTTTCTTCTGCGAGGCTCTGGAAAACATGCATTTTCTTTACTTCCGGTCCCATGTGCAGCAGAACACGTTGTCAATGAACAGGAATGCTGAATTTCAGGCTTAGGGGCAACCGTCTGAAAAGATGGGGCTTGTTCTGTCTTCTGTCTCTCTCATGACCTCTTCCTTTGTTAACTCCCATGACACGGCAAATTAAAACACCGACTTGCAAGTTGTTAAGTTCCTCATTCATGAGCTGATATGATGTTTGGCAAATTTCTTAAATATAGGCTAACGTTTCAAAGATCAGACCTGAAGTCTGAATTTAGGAGCAGTGTACCAAGTTTTACGTATCCACCGGCAAGGCAGGAAAACATTCAGCAGAAAGAGCTTGAAACCCTGCCATCAAGGTATATGATTTTTGGAACAATTTAGTTAGTATACTGCATTAATAGAAAGCAAGTTACGAGCCATCACATCATGCATGAGTCAATACATCAAAAATACATTTAATAAATGTAGGCTTTGAGAACATGTTACAAACCAATTCTAACTCATTCAATTATTTTAAAAGTGAATTAAACCCGTGGTACATGTGCGTTGCTGCGAATTTGCTATCAGGTATGTTAGGGGGGGTTACTGATTTCAGGAATTATATGGCATATGTTTTAATATATGGATATGCTTAAGTTAATGTTTCGTTATGGTAATGTGTTCATATGCTCTGAAAGGCATGTTTGTATCTGTTTATAGAGATCATACAGCGATTCAGCAGTAATCAGTGTCCACAGTTGGATGGTTAAGGGATTGTGCAAGAAATCATACAAGTAACCATGTGCTTATAGTAATAACACGTAAAAACCATACCATCATAAATATCCCTAAAGAAACCTCTTCAGGTGAACCAAGGGACTTTGTAGGTTTTCTGATGGATTTGATCTGTGAAAGTTTTCAGGCTCTCTGATGAGGGTGTCTGGAACTTTATATATTGGTCTGCACAGTTACACTGAAGAGTTAATGGACTTGCATTTGAATACTTGCCAAATGACTTGCACTGGCTCGTTGAGAATTCTTTGAAACTTTTCCAATCATTAATAGAACTCAGGAACTAATGCTTTATTTATTGCATCATCTTTGAACTGTGATTTTGCATTATCTCTGAACTTCAACTCTGGGAATGTGTTACAAGCTACTAAGATTTTTTGTTTTAATTTCTGTATTTCTCATTTACTAGTAAATTACATGCACCAACTTGTTCAAGATAAGATATAGTATATTATATATGGTACATGTGTGAATGTTAAATAAGCAATATGTTTGGATTTTGTATTAAAATTTACTGGGGGTTTTCATAAATATGCCCCAAGTATAAGTAGTTGAGTAGATCATGGATTTAATTCACTTTTAAAATAATGAACTATAGATATACAGTAGTTTGCAAAGTATTTGCCCCCCCCCCCCTGAAAATTCAGCAGATTTGTGTGGACTACAAATGACACTTACAAGATTGTTCCAGTCAGTATGTTTATTGCATAAACTAGTATGCTCTAAAGTAAATGTTCAAACTCAGATTCATTTCTCTGCATTTTTGTAAATTAAAATTAAAAACTGAAAAATGCTGCTTGCAAAAGTATTCATCCTCTTCAGACTAGTACTTGGTAGAACCACCTTTTGCTGCAGAACAGCTTTAAATCTGTTGGGGTAGGTTTCTATCAGCTTCGCACACTGGGAGTAAGCTTTGCCCATTCTTCCTGGCAGATTTGCTCCAGGTTGTTCAGGTTGGTTGGATGATGCCTATGAACTACAATTTTCAAAGAGTGCCACAAAATCTCGATTGGATTGAGATCTGGACTTTGACTTGGCCATTGTAGGACATTCACCTTTTTGTTGTTCATCCTTCTTCTGTGTTGCTTTAGCCTTATGCTTGGGATCATTGCCCTGCTGAAAGGTGAACTTTCTCCCAACTTTCTTTTAGTTTTTTTAGCAGACTGAAGCAGTATCTCCCTTTTCCTGCTCCTCCTGCCAGACCAGTCTGAACAGTGGGATTATCCTCTGGCCAGCAGATGGAGTCAGAGACCAAAACCTCACCACTGAGCCCGCTCTCCATATAAGGTCTGGTGCCGCCTCATTTACTCAATATGGTCTCTGCCTCAGTAGATGTGCAGACAGATGATCTGGTGCTGCAGTTACATGGAACGGAAAGGAGTGGCTCCAGGGGACCGGCCCTCCCTAAGGTCACTTTCCCTAGCATACTCTGAGATGACAGTCCTCCATACTCTGGGATGACAGTCCTCCAAAGGGATGATCTTCCCTTCCTCAGGGCAACCAGGTGTTTGGTCTCTCGGGGATTCCCAAGGTGCTTAGAAGTAGCCATTCAAGGACAAAGGAGGGCTATACTGAGCAAAACACCCTCCTCTCCTGTGGGAACCTACTCAATGGAGTCTGAGTTCCAGTAGCAAGGAGCAAGCACTAGAGGAGAATTGCCTGTGGCTTTTACCTTGGTGGATCCGTGAGCGGAGCTGAGGACTGGACTCCCAGGGCAACAGGCCTGTGTAATACGATGGGTGTAAAAGATGCTCTCAGAACTAACATTATGCTGTCCTGTCACTTTTTGAACTTGGGAAACTTGGTTTTCAAGTAAAAAAGCTGTGTCAGCAGGGCTAAAGCAAGCTGCTGTGCAAGGGAGTAGCTGGTTTGTGTCTGACCTAGCAGGAAGAGGGATGCATGGCCAGCAGTCCTCTCCTGAAACGGGAAGTTCTCGAGCTCGCTTGTCTGCACGTACACTTGTTTACAAAGTCCTATAAAAGTTCGGGGTTCTCCAGTGCGAGCCCGGAGCCTCACCTGTGCACTGACGAGTGGCGCAGGATCTTTCCCGTTGAAGCTGTGTGCGCCTGTTTTTCGGTCGCACCGGGGATCCCCGACCTAATGAGTGGCAGGATGCTGATTTGGTATGTATAATAGTCACGGGAAATGAAGTATATGTGCTGTAAATAAAGCTGTATTTTTGTTACTGTATATCTTGCACCTTGTATCATAGTGTGTGTGTGTGTGTGTGTGTGTAAGTGGGTGCCTAGCTAGCACTGTGCGTGGTCTGCCTATCTCACATTGGTATCCTGTAACAGCCTGACAAAGTACTGATTTCCCTTGTGGAGCAGGGCAACAGGCCAAAATAAGGCTCTGATTTCCCTGGTGGGACAAGAGCTGAAGAGGGAGAAAGGAAAACACTGCAGGTAAGTCTAAGTGGATCACAAGCTACTGCTGGCCTGAGTAGCAGAAAAACAGGGTTTGGGATAGCAAAGCTTCAGCCCACAACCACTGCTGTGAAATAGCCGCGGGGCAACATGAGCACAGTAAGAACTTGCCTTGCTGTTAATGGGAGTATAGTAGAACTGATTTTGGGATACCATAATCCGGATTGGATGAGCTCCCCTGTTCAGATTGGAACCTCTTTGGGAGACAGATGTGCATCACTTAGGCAGGCATAGCCAGTTAACCCAGCATCCTGAGGTTAACTGGTTACCATCCTCGGGTAACCAGGAGAGGAAGTAGCTAAGTGGGTAAGATAAAGGACTATGAGCAGGAAAATCAAGGCTCTAAGCTGGTTTGTTGCGCTGTAATTCATTCTAACATTGTTCAAGGCAATTTATCTCCTGTTTCTTTAGATTCACATTTTTGGAGAGCCTGTGTTCAGATCCCAGCAATGTATGCCTCCATATATCAAAGCAAAATGCAGTCATAATTGCAGTTTTCCTTATAGAATGAGATAGAATTCTTTTCTGTGGCTGTAGAACTGGGGGGGGGGGGGGGGGGGTGAGGTAGATTTGCAGATTCCGAACCCTTGATTGGAAACTCCCTTGATGAGAGGATCAGAGGAACAGCAGGCAAGGCCAATTAGGAGGTTCAGAGTAGGTGAACAGCAATCCTAATGGCCAGGTTTGTAGCTGGGTGAAGGTGCATTTTCTTGTTGTGAACTCAGGAAACTTGGCATTAACTTAAATCATCAGCTGCAATCAGTTATCTGGGAACCTGGTTTGAACTTCGTTCCACCACCTTGCCTTCCTCCAGCATCCTGCCAGGATTTTAAAAAAAAAAAAAGAAGGAAAATAATATATTTATTTATTTTTTATTTAATATCTTTTAATATACCGATGCTCAAGACCATGTCTTATCGAACCGGTTTACATGGAACTAGGGTAAAAAGAACTGCAAAACCAAATGCAAAGGAAGGTAAAAGTTACATTAAACAGGGAGAAAAACATGGGCTTAGGAAGACAGGAAGAATATAAACTAAAACAACTGGAGTGAATAAAGTCGTCCTCAAAACATAAATTAAGTAACTGGACTTATGATCTTGCTGGATTTCTCTGGGGTTTATCTTAGGCAATTAATAGAATTAATTGTGTACATATATAATTAATTAATTATATATATGTACATAATATATGTACATATATAGATAGCGTAGTGAGTAGTTGTTTATATTAAGGCAATCAAGCCTCTTATCCCTCCAATAGACTATTGGAGCTCACCTCTTCCGCCCTCTCAGCTAGGAGTGGATCTACTTGATGCTCATTACACCAAGATTCAAAAACTTCCACACCCTTGCATAAGCCAAAGATGTAGAAGGTTGTCTAGAACGCAATAAAGTAGTCACTACAGCATCTGAATAACCTTTATTCTTTAACCGACGCCTCTCAAAAGCCATGCCGCTAGAGAGAAGTGTTCGACCTCTTCCAAACAAACCGGACCCTGAGACAGAAGGCAGGGAAGATCTCGAAATCGAAGGGGACCATCCAGTGCTAGTCTGACCAGGTCCGTGAACCACGGACGGCGTAGTCACTCCGAAGCCACTAAGACAACGTCAACTTGCTGAACTTCTATCCGACACAGAACCTTGCCGATTAGAGGCCAGGGAGGGAACACGTAGAGAAGAACATCCCTTGGCCAAGGAGAAGTACCAGAGCATCTACTCCTTCCGCCTCTTTCCCTCCTGCGGCTGAAGAATCGAGGGGCTTTGGCATTCTGAAATGTGGCCATGAGATCCATTGCCAGAGTGGACCATCTGTTGCATATCATTTGATAGGCTTCCTCGCACAGTTCCCACTCGCCTGGGTCGAGATGATGCAGACTGAGAAAGTCGGCTTGAATGTTGTCCACCCCGGCAATGGATGAGGCTGCGATGCTGAGCAGATGTTGCTCCGCCCAGGCGATCAGCTGTTGTGCTTCCTGAGCTACCAGGAAGCTTCGGGTTCCTCCCTGACGGTTGATGTACGCTACCGTGGTTGCACTGTCGGAAAGAACCCGAACAGACTTCCCGCAAAGGAGAGGTTGAAGAGGGATTAAGGCTAAACGAACCGCTCTGGTCTCTAAAAGATTGATCAACCACTGCACTTCCTCTTCGGACCATTGACCCTGAACAGATGTATTCTGACATACTGCTCCCCAGCCTGAAAGACTGGCATCGGTAGTGACCACAGTCCATTCTGGAATCTCTAGGTATACCTCGTTGCAGATTCGCTGTCTGTAACCAATCTAGGCTGGAACGAGCCGTCTCTGTAAGAGGAAGGGGGAAGTGGTATAGTTCCGAAACCGGATTCCAGCGTGAAAGCAATGCAGACTGAAGTGGTCTCATGTGCGCAAAAGGCCCAGGGAACCAACTCCACAGTAGAGGTCATTGAACCTAAAACTAGCAAGTAACCCTGCACACAAGGAATAGGAATAGACTAAGTCTCGAATTTGTGATTGAATCTTGAGAAGGCGATGCTCTGGAAGGAACACTATCCCTTGACAAGTGTCGAACCGTGCACCCAAAAACTCCAGAGATTGGGAAGGTAATAGGTGACTTGTCTTCGTTGATCACCCAGCCTAGAGACTGCAAAAGGCTGATTACCCTGTTGATTGTATAACAAAGAGATTCTGACTTCGCTCAAATCAACCAGTCGTCCAGGTACGGATGTACCAACAGGCCCTCCTTCCTGAGTTGAGCGGCCACCACAACCATTATTTGGTAAATGTTCTGGGAGCTGTGGCTAATCCGAACGGGAGAGCCCTGAATTGATAATGTTGCCCTAGAATGCAAAACCTGAGAAACTTCTGATGATCGGATCGAATGCCGATATGAAGATAAGCTTCGGTGAGGTCGAGAGATGCTAGAAATTCTCCTCTGTGAACCGAAGCTATGACAGACCGAAGAGTCTCCATCCGGAACTTTGGAATCCTTAGACAACGGTTGACCCTCTTGAGATCGAGAATGGGACGAAAGGTTCCTTCCTTTTTGGGAATGACGAAGAAAATTGAATAACGACCTTTCCGATGTTCTGATGTTGGAACTGGAACTATAGCTCCTAGGTCGCTTAAACGCTGTAGCGAGTCTTGGATTATGAGACGCTTTTGTAGGGAAGAACACGGTGAAATTAGGAACAGGTGGTGAAGTCGCTGAACAAAATCTAAAGCGTAACCTTGATTTATCACTGATAGAACCCATTGATCCGACGTACATCTGGCCCATTCTCCGTAAAACAGAGACAGCCTGCCCCCTATGACGGGAACCGGAGAAAGGATCGGCCTTATCTCATTGGACAGACTTTGTGCCTCCTGAGACTTGGGAAGTTCCAGGTCTACCAAAGCGGCGGCCACGAAAGGACTGAGACTAATTCTGTTGTCTACCTGAAGACTGTTTAGCTGGAGGAGACGGACGAGAAGAACGAAATCTTCTGTTAGACCGAAAACGAGAGCGAGATGAAAAAGAGCTTCTAGGCCTAGGACGGTCCTCTGGCAATTTGTGAATCTTATTTTCCCCTAGGGACAAAATTAAATCTTCTAATTCCTTACCAAATAATTTTCCCTTAAAGAGTAAAGCCCCTAATTGAGCTTTGGAAGATGCGACTGCAGACCAATTCCTCAACCAGAGAAGTCTGCGAGCCGATACAGACGCAACGACAGAGCGAGCTGAGGTCCTAATGAGATCATATAAAGCATCTGCACTATAAGCAACTGTAGCTTCCAGTCTACCAGCCTGAGCAACTTCTTCTTCAGAGAGGGAAGAATTGTTTTGTAAAGCCTGGACCCATCTTAGTCCAGCTCGCAAAGCCAAGCTACTACACATGGCCGCCCGCACACCAAGAGCAGAAACCTCAAAAATTCGCTTAAGCTGAACCTCCAGCTTACGATCTTGGAGATCTTTAAGAGCCGTAGCCCCAGTTACTGGAATAGTTGTTTTCTTAGTGATGGCTGAAACAGAGGCATCCACCTTAGGAAATTTTAAAATTTCCAAAGCTTCCTTAGGTAATGGATACAATTTTTCCATGGCTCGTGCTACCTTAAGCCCCAACTCAGGAGTATCCCACTCCCGGTACATAAGGTCAGTGAGAGAAAGATGAAAAGGAAATGTCGTGGGACCTCTAAGGCCAAGTAACACTGGGTCAACGTCACCCATCCGAGAATCCTTTACTGGAACCTCGAGACCCAATTCCAGTTAAATAGCTGGAATTAAGGGACTAAGTTCCTCTCTTCTAAACAGGCGGACTACTTTGGGGTCATCCCCATCTGCAACATGAGGGTCTGAACTAATACTCAAAAGTAGGGTCTTCATTTAAATCCCCCTCCGGCAAGGACTTGTCCGGGATAGGTAAAGAGCCATGCTCAGAATCATCTGAAAAAGAAAAAATTGTCTGATCCGGACCCTGACGAAGGGGACGCTTCGGAGCTGACCCCACTCCCAAATCCGTGGGACTAGCCCTTTTTGAGGAACGTGGCCTTAACCTCTGTTCAGATGAGAGACTCTTATGTCTCTTATGAAATTTATTAGATTTGTAAGCTTTGCGAAGAAAATCCCCTGAAAAGGTAGAAGAAGAGGAAGAAGAATCTGAAATCTCCTCTAGGCTTTCAGCCGATAAATATGGCCCTGTTGCGCGGCTTGTCCCCCCCAGGGACCACCAGCTGCGGCGACAGCGGAGGCGGGTCAGAAGCACCCTGAATAGCTTGTTGTGTCACCACCCTCAGAGTAGACAGGAGTGCCTCAGTTCCCGCACTGCAGCGAAAAGAGTCCGGGGCAGGAGAGCAGCTGGGCCGAGGTTTTGGGGCCGCGCGAAGTGGCCGAGTCCCTTTTTTTTATCGGCAAACTTGATGAGCCTTCCCCCCCGGGGAGACAGGATGAACAGAGACTCTCCCTGGAGAGACGCGCGCGCGCATCTCCACAAGCGCGCAGGCCGCGCCTCGCGGCATTATAAAGAAAAAACGGCAAAATAAAAGTATGAAATAAACTAAAAAACTAAAAGAAACCCGGCAAAAACAAAGGCACGGGCCCACCGAACACCAAAAGGTAAGTAAACAACAATTCAGCTGTCAAGAATTATTTATTTTTTTTTTTTTACCTGACCGAAACGCCCCCAGGAGCTGCTCCAAGTAGGGTGAGTGAGCCGGGCCCCCGGTATCACCCCTGCCAGAGTGGTTGCTGGGTACAAAACCTCCCCAACTCCGGCAGCCTCAAAACCAGGAGGGATAGTCCTCCCAGGACTTGGCAACCTCCCGGGAGGCAGTGAAACGGCTGTGAAGAAAAAATAAAACCTTTTTTTTTTTTTAAATAACTTAAATGAAAAGAACAGGCTCTCTTCAAAAGAAAAAGAAAGCCTGCAAAAAATTAACTCCTAAACTACCTGACTAAAAAATAACAAACTACCACAGACTGCAGGGGTTAGGGACGTCCACCTCTGCTGGGAGACAGAGAAATACTGATTGACTGCAGGTGGTGCTCCAGGGTATACGTCAGAGTCATTAGAATGTTTTCTCTGCCTCCCTCTGCTGGATTGGTGACATAACCCAGGGTCTGGACTGATCCAGGTACGTACAGGGAACTGGCTTCTCTCAAACCCTCCTAAAAAAAACAAATTTGGATCCTAAAGATCCCAACAACTTCCGCCCGATCTCCAACCTTTCCGTTTATAGCAAAGATCATGGAAAAATTAGTCAATGCGCAGCTATCTGACTACATTGAAGATCACAAAATTCTGTACCCCACTCAATTCGGGTTCCGTAAAGCTTTAAGCACCGAAACCCTACTCTTATCCCTGACAGACCACTCATCATGGGACTTGATAAAGGTCAATCCTTCTTACTGATTCTCCTTGACCTCTCAGCAGCATTTGACCCATTAACCATTCCATCCCTCCTCAACCAGTTGTCAGTCATCGGAATAACAGGAACTGCATTGCTTGGTTCAAATCATTCCTCAGTAACAGAGGCTACAAGGTCAGAATTCACAATAAAGAATCCCCCCGCTTACAACTCCTCCCTAGGAGTTCCTCAGGGTTCCTCTCTATCCCCCACGCTCTTTAACATATACCTTCTTCCACTATGCCACTTGTTTAACCAACCTGAAACTAACACATTCTATACGCCGACGATGTCCAAATTTTTGATCCCCATTAAAGAATCTATTTCTAAAACACTTGAATATTGGGAAAATTGCCTTCGCGAAATCAACTGCCTCCTCACTAGCCTAAACCTGATTCTAAATCCTTCTAAGACTGAAACTCCTTCTCATCTCCACGGGAAAACAGTAATATCACTTTAAACTCACCAACCAATTCATTCATCACCCAGCAAGAGACTTAGGAGGTAATCATAGATAATCGATTGAATTTAAAATCTTTCATCAACCATACTACTAAGGACTGCTTTTATAAACTACAGGTATGGCTGAATCAGGGAGTGGCCAAGGATGCGTCTGTGAGAGAAGTAGGTTGGTGAAAGCTCCTGAAATGCTGTCGTTTTGTTTGCCAATTTTTTGATTGCCTCGGCTTCCTAGAGATGCCCACTTGAAGTGTAAGGGACGGGTGAGAGAGGGTGCCCCGACCCCTGCAAGACCTGCCCTAATTCAAATGACATTGACGGGTTTCCAGCCTCAGTCGGAGCTCACAACCCTGGAGAATCCCGTTGAGCATCGAGGCAGAGAGCAAGCGCCCATCTCCAGGGAGAACGTCACACTCAGATCCCGGGGGCCCCCACAACTTCTACTGCCACCAGGTGACGCTGAATCCGCTGCAGACCCAGGCTCTGGACAGAGGACGGATGGCTTCCTTAGAAATAAATCCCTATCGGGGAGGGGGCAGCTGGAGGAACGGCGTCGATAGAGAGACCGGAGGATTTTTTACATCTCCTCTCCACAGTGGAGGGAACTATCGGCATTGCCCGCGCTGGAACCAGCGAAATGGAAGCTGGAATAGTCGTAAGGATTGCACAGCCCCAAGGAAACCTAGAGACTCAGGTATTTCACTATCTCAAGCTATAATTTGATACCCTTTTTATCGACTGAAAAGCCTAAAATTGTTACCAGGATTTAATCTGGTAGGCAATAATGTCGATGCAAAATGCCGTGTTAAATTTGTCATTGAATATAAAAAGAAATGCAGACAACACTCCACAACTCAATCCCAGAAATAAACCAACATACTACCTCTTTGATGAAGGTGGAAGAAGAAATAAATAAGATAAAGAGTGTTCAGCTCTCTCTAATTAACAGGTCGATACAGTAAGGCCGCGGTAGACAACAGTGGCGCAGTGTCAGGCGCACCCTTCCTCCCCGCACGCACAGTTCTCTTCACTTAGTCCCCGATACTCTCTTCTTAATTGCATGCAAATGCATGCCACGGCTTTAAAGCGTTAGGGAAAGGGTTATGCCCGCGTAACCCATTTTACTGTATAGGCGCTTAATACAGCGCCTATACAGTAACCTGGGTGCGCTGGTACCTGTCATTTCAAATGACATTTGAAATGACAGGCACCAGGAAGTGTAAAAAAAAACAACCCAAAAATATGTAAAAACCTGAGTGTTAAAAAAAAATAATTTTTAAATACCTGTCACTTCATGCGGTCATCCAGGCAGCGGCGTGGGTCCAGGCGGCCGGGCGGGTGGCGGCGGGAGCCGGGGTGTTCGATCGAGGCCGCGGGGCGGGTAGGCGCGTGTTCGATTGGGTGGGCGCGGGCAGCGGGATCCGGGGGGGCGGGTGGGCGCTGTGTTCAAACGAGGCCGGGTCGCACAGGCGCGCATTAATTCAGGCGGAGGGAGCCGGGTGGTCGTGCATTCATCCAGGCAGAGGGAACCGTGGGCCGTTTTCACACCGGTTCCCTCTGCCTGGATGAATGGCTGTGCGATTCATCAGCGCTGAAGGCAGTCACATGCCGTGGTCACGGCATGTGACTGCCTTCAGCGCTGAAATCGCACAGCCATTCCTTCACTGCCGGTGGCCGTGCATTCATCCAGGCAGAGGGAACCGTGGGCCGTTTTCGCCACCGGTTCCCTCTGCCTGGATGAATGGCCGTGCGAAATCGGGAGGAAGGGAGAGAAGGGACTGCCGTAGCAGGCCCGAGCCTTGCTACTTTTTCGTTTTTTGTTTTTTTTTGCTTCGGGAGGAGGGGACCGGACGGGCTGCAGGAGACCGGACTGGGGCTACAACCGAGAACCGGACGGGCTGGACCGGAGACCGGACGGGACCCAGGGCGGGTAAGCAATGTTTTTTACACTACACTACACTACTAGGGGGAGGCGGTAAACTAACACGTTAAGGCCGAGGCAAAACAGCGGGTTACTGAGGAGATAGTATCAGCGCCCGTTACAGTATCGGAGGGGAATAGCTAATTCCTTCATTATACAGCTTTTTCGATCATTTACATGCTGGGTTGCGGAAAGGGTTATGTGTTTATTTTAGGAAGCGCTAAGGACGCGTGAAACTGGAGACTGTATCGCTGGATCGCCTTACTCGTCTGTATTGTGCGCTCCAGCACGTTACAGACGGGCAATCTTTAACTGCACGTTACTGTATCGACCTGTAAAGGAGAGACTATGCTAGAAAAGAAAATGGAAAGTATAGAAAATACCATAAGATATAAACACTTAAGGATGATAAACTTTCCTAAATGTAAAATGACTTCCCCTAAAGAGCAGCTAAGGAATTATTTTCAAGAAATATTGCTATTACCACCTGAAAAGTTACCTGTTATACTGAAAGCTTACTTTTTACCGAAGAAAAAAGAAGAACATATGGAAGAAAATATACCAGCAGAAGGAACATCATTGAATGTTACAGAACTGATAGAAACATCTTATAGTTCTCAAATTGAAATGCGAGGAACTTTACTGGTAAAATTTAAGTTAACAGAGGACAGGGATAACATATTAAAATTATTTTTAAGTAAAAGATCTTTATTATATCTGGGACAAAAGTTGTGGGTTTACCCTGATGTCTCTAAGGAGATGCAGGTAAGACGTAAGAAATTTCTAACATTGGCTAATCAGGCTAGAATGTTTGGGATTATATTAAGCATTAGATTTCCTTGTAAATGTGTTATGAAAGTTGATGGTGAAAAATTTGTTTATTATGAACCTGAAGAGTTAGCGAAATACCTAGAGAATCGAAGGAACCAGGTAGCAGAGCATGAATTAATACATAGAAACATAGAAACATATAGAAATGACGGCAGAAGAAGACCAAATGGCCCATCCAGTCTGCCCAGCAAGCTTCCCTCATTTCTTCTCCCATACTTATCTGTTTCTCTTAGCTCTTTGTTCTAATTCCCTTCCACCCCGCCATTAATGTAGAGAGCGGTGATGGATGCTGCATCCAAGTGAAATATCTAGCTTGATTAGTTAGAGGTAGTAGGGGTAGTAACCGCCGCAATAAGCAAGCTACACCCATGCTTATTTGTTTTTACCCAGATTATGTTATACAGCCCTTATTGGTTGTTTATCTTCTCCCCTGCCGTTGAAGCAGGGAGCTATGCTGGATATGCGTGAGGTATCAGTTTTTTTCTTCTCCCTGCCGTTGAAGCAGAGAGCTATGCTGGATATGCATCGAAAGTGAAGTATCAGGCACATTTGGTTTGGGGTAGTAACCGCCGTAACAAGCCAGCTACTCCCCCGCTTTGTGAGTGTGAATCCTTTTTCTTCTTCTCCCCTGGCCGTTGAAGTTATGCTGGATATGCGTGAAGTATCAGTTTTTCTTTTCCCCTGCCGTTGAAGCAGAGAGCTATGCTGGAAATTTGTGATGTATCAGTCTTTCTCCATGCCGTTGAAGCAGAGAGCCATGCTGGATATGCGTCGAGAGTGAAGTATCAGGTACATTTGGTTTGGGGTAGTAACCGCTTTAACAAGCCAGCTACTCCCCGCTTGTGAGTGCGATCCCTTTTTTCTTCTCCCCTGCCGTTTAAGCAGAGGAGCTCTGCTGGATGTGTGAAGTAACAGTTTTTTCTTTCCCCTGCTGTTGAAGCAGAGAACTATGCTGGATATGCATTGAAAGTGAAGTATAAGAATGGAGTGATCAAGCTAGTTGAAAGGCATCAGGAATAGAGGAAGGTTGGAGGTAGTAATTTGGATATTTGGTTTGGGGGTAGTAACCGCCGTAACAAGCCAGCTACTCCCGTCTTTGTGAGTGCAAATCCTTTTTCCCACATTTCCTCTTGCTGTTGAAGCTTAGAGTGATGTTGGAGTCACAGTAACCATGTTGTATGTTTATTGAATAAGGGTATTGTCTCCAGGCAGTAGCCATCATTCTGGCGAGTCACCCACTCTTCATTGGCGGCCTCTTGACTTTATGGATCCACAGTGTTTATCCCACGCCCCTTTGAAGTCCTTCACAGTTCTGGTCTTCACCACTTCCTCCGGAAGGGCATTCCAGGCATCCACCACCCTCTCCGTGAAGAAATACTTCCTGACATTGGTTCTGAATCTTCCTCCCTGGAGCTTCAAATCGTGACCCCTGGTTCTGCTGATTTTTTTCTTATGGTAAAGGTTTGTTGTTGCCTTGGATCATTAAAACCTTTCAAGTATCTGAAAGTCTGTATCATATCACCTCTGCTCCTCCTTTCCTCCAGGGTTGTACATATTTAGATTCTTCAATCTCTCCTCGTACGTCATGCGATGAAGATCCTCCACCTTCCTGGTCGCCCTTCTCTGTACCGCTTCCATCTTGTCTTTGTCTTTTTGTAGATACGGTCTCCAGAATTGAACACAGTACTCCAGGTGAGGCCTCACCAAGGACCTGTACAAGGGAATAATCACTTCCCTTTTCTTACTCGATATTCCTCTCTCTATGCAGCCCAGCATATTCCTTATAGTTGTACCTTCCTAATACCTTCCTTATAGTTGTAGGGAAAATGGTATATACTCCGTAATCTCTCAATTTTGGTTAAGAATGATTTCTTTTTGTTTCTATTGTGAACTTGCTTAAAGTTTGGTACTCCCCTATTGTTTGGTAATATGGAGTCAAAGGATATATGTTAAGTACAAATGTATGGAGAGGTTTATATTATCTTGTGATGATATATGTATTGTTATTATTTGTACTCCTTAATAATGATTATCAGAATTTGAATGTATCAAATTTGAAAAGTGCAAAATAAAACAAAAAAAAAAACTGCAGGTATTGAAAAGAATCAAACCTCTCCTTCACTTTCAAGATTTCAGGACGGTCCTTCAAGCAATAATCTTCTCGAAGATAGACTATTGTTATTCTATCTTACTAGGTCTCCCTGCCTCCTCCAACAAACCCCTCCAGATGCTCCAAAATGCGGCAGCCAGAATACTGACCAACACCAGAAGACCACATCACTCCCATTCTCAAAAACTTACACTGGCTGCCAATACAATTCAGAATTATTCATAAGTCCATCACCATTATCTATAAAGCCATTCATCATCATGCTCCAATTAACCTACAAATCCCGCTCAGACAACTTACCTCATCCAGACCCATTAGAGAAGCTTACAGAGGATCACTACATGTACCACAAACCAAATCCACACATTATCGAGCATTTAGAAACCAGACTTTCTCTACAGCGGGACCTGCGGTATGGAACTCCATTCCCCCCAATCTGAGACAAGAACCATGCCTTCTAACATTTAGAAAAAGGCTTAAGACTTGGTTGTTTAAACAAACCTTTCCAGACCCTGACTGATTCTCAGTATCATCTCAGTATCGTAAAGGATCCTCACAAATTCTCGACACAAGGACCACATCACACCGATACTTAAACACCTACACTGGCTTCCCATCCACTATAGAATACTGTTCAAGACATTGACTAACATCCACAAAAATACTGTTCAAGACATTGACCATCATCCACAAAACCATCTATCATCATTACTCACTCCAACTCACAATTCCTCTCGAACTCCATACCTCTACCAGACCGATCAGATCCGCATACAAAGGATCTCTCCAGGCGCCCCCAAACAAAGCCATCACTCACAACTCCATTCAAAAACGAGCACTGTCCACCGCGGGACCACATCAATGGAACTCATTACCCCCAGATATACGCCAGGAACAATGCCATCTGTCCTTTAGAAAGAAACTGAAAACTTGGCTGTTCTCACAAGCATTCCCCTGACGAGACACTCCCCAACTAGCAATGCCTCCTAATCCTCTCCCATCACCTTTCCTCCTCACCTATAACCCCTTCTCCTGCCACTGCCCCATTTCCTGGCCCAGGTCATCGCCCCGTTATGAGGCCTCCGTAGCCAAGTATCTAAAAGAACTGTGTTGTTCGAAATACTTATTTTATAGTAATTGTTAATTAGCTCTCCATTATAATCAATTGTTTGCTTGTTACTCTCCTGAATTACTTTTAGGAACATTATGTTAAACTTTTCTCTCTCTCTTAAATATCCTGAACTGTACTCCCTGTTCATTGTAACTTTCTTTCATTTAGTTAAATGGTTTCCCCTGGTTATACTGTAAACCAGTACGAAAAGACTTGTCTTGAGCATCGGTATATTAAAGGAATTAAATAAATAAATAAATCATCTATAGAAAGACACTTCTGAATACTGTAAATAATTATACTTCTGTCTGTTAAGTTACTATAGCTTTGTTTCTTCTTCCCCCAGTTGAACAGCCTTGTTTTATTGTAACTGCATTGATTCTCTTCACTTGTTTAAGGTTCTTAGTTATTCCACCCCCCCCCCCCCCCCCCCCCCCGTTATTTGTAAACCAGCATGATGTGATTGTATCATGAATGCCGGTATAGAAAACCTCTAAATAAATAAATGTAGACATTTCTAAACTCTTTAACTGTTCAGGATAAAATGTATTCCAAAACCTTTAGAAGCTTGACTGCTTGTTTAGCCCTATCCCATCAATATTTTCATCACAGACCAAAACTGCCTGGAAAATGTCATAAAAACACGCATTCTTTTTCTGAATTATTATTTATCTATTGCATTCATTTGCTAAATGCTATAATGCTGCAACAGCTCCACCTCATGGCTGCAACTTATAAATCACTCAAAGACTGACATTGTTCATCCACCACTCAGTTAAAAAAAAAAAAAGTACTGCAGTGCCGAGTTCTGATAAATGATTCAGTCCTGGAGAAAACTGGACTGCTAGTTGTGATGCATTTTATTTGACCAACAGAAAAAATTATACAGAGATGTTGTACCTCATTTCTTGAGACTCAGCTCCTTCTTCTGAACATGCAACAAATAAAAAGTACCAGGTGGTTTGCACAGATCCTCAGCTGTTTAACACGGAACATCTTTAGCCTGGGCATTGGTTATGTATTCAAAAAGACATTTTTAAGAAAGATCTTTGGTGGCATCACTTTTAAAATCATCACATATTTATTACAGTGTTTCAAAACTGCTGCCCCAGCTTTTAAAATAAAGACCGCTCAAAGTGGAGCACATCAAGTTGAAAGTAAAAATACAATGCATCCTACGCACAAAACAAGCAAAACACAGGCTCAAAACAGGGAAGCAAAGGAATGATGCCAGGCTAAAGATCTGAATTGGCTGGAGCATTTGTGTACCTGTGGGTTCAGGGTGCAGAAAAAACTCTTGGGGACCTGTGTACTAACTCGCACTAATCTTCACTGCGCTTAATAAAGCCTTTTAATGCATTATGCACTAACCTTCCATAAAAAAAATGTTATTCTGTGGGAGCACTGAGAAGATTTTGTTGCTTTGGAAAATTTTAGGACTTAAAAAGTTTGGGGAATAGGTGATTTAGTGGGGTGTATTCTTTAGTATATGTGCCTGAAATAAGCTAGCATAAGCTAAATAATTCTAGTATCTATCTTTCTCTCTCTCCCAACCCATGCCTAGCTCATTCTTTGATTTATCTTTATCTAAAACACAAGATTGCCCCAGCCCTTATCAAAAGTTTAATGATCCCCTAGCAGGTCACTACCAGATTAAGAGCAAGTACACCATATACATTTAAAGAACTCTAATTTATTCATACCTACTCCCTTAGCAACCTAAAACAATATTATGATGAAGGCAGCAGTCCTGCAGAGAGATGGGGCCTTTCAGTTTTTACACCGTGTCACATGGTTGATGTTTTACCAGTTGGTGAGAGGTTGTATGTCTGCACCTGGTGCAAACAGCTCCTGGCTCTCAGAGAACGAATTCAGTCTCTGGAGGCTAGAGGGGCAGTCCTGGAGGAGTTGAGGCAGAAGGAGCAGTATATGAGGAGACCTTCTGGAACATATTAGCCAAGTCCCAACTCCAGTCTGGCAGGCCTGGTGCTCCCTGGAGGAGGAAGGTCACCTGGTCAGACAGCATCGCCCTGGATGTGGCAGTAAGTGATCCTGTAGCAAGAACCTGCTCTCCAGGTGATGATTTATCCTCTCATGCCGAGGATAACTATCCCAGGGCTGGTGCCAAGGAGGGAAGTGCTGTCATGTTGGTGATTTGCTTAGTAGGAATGTAGATAGCTGGGGGACTGGTGGACATGAGCATCACTTAGTAATTTGCCTGCCTGGTGTGAAGGTGGTAGACCTCATGCGTCACCAAGATAGGATTTTAGACCGTGCTGATGAGGAGCTGGCTGTTGTGGTACATGTGGGCACAACATAGGATGGTGTGAAAAGGTGGTTCTGGAAACCAAATTTAGGGTTTAGGTAGAAAATTTAAATCTAGAACCTCCAGAGTACCATTCTCCGAAATCCTCCCAGTCCCACACGCAGATCCCCAGAAGCAGGCAGAGCTTTGGCATCTCAAGGCTTGGATGAGACAATGGTGCAGGGAAGAGGGATTCATTTTTGTAAAGACATGGGCAACCTATTGGGGATGGGGATGTCTCTTTTGAAAGGAAAGGCTTCACCTCCACCACGGTGGAACCAGGCTGCTGGTGCTAAAATTTAAAAAGGAGATACTAGATCAAGGGGGAAAGCCAAGATACCTCCCTTTGAACCATGTGCTCAGCTGTGCACAGTTCAAACAGAGATATCTTCAAAAGATAATAAAAAAACAGGAGAGACAGGGCATCCCAAGAGAGGTTCCAATAAAAGCAGAGATAATCTATGTGCTTACAGGTAAAGAACGACCTGAGTAAAAGATTCCAAATTATCCCTGTCAACTGATAAATAGGTTGCTGTTACCACTATGGCTGCTGTGCAGCCTCCTCACCAGCAGAGGCCCTCCATGAGCACGCTCCTCTGGCTGGCCCAGCCTTCCTTGCCTACCTGCTCCATGTCCAAAGCTCCCCATTTAACCCCGCCTAGCCCATGCCTCGATGCTTTGGCATCGAGTTCCTTTGGGCTCCCAGCCGAGACCCAGCTTGCTTTGTTTGCCTTCGGATATCCCACTTCCCTGCCTCGCTCTGTGGCCTTTGCTGATCTTGCTCTGTAGGCATTCAGCCTTGCCTGGCTTCTTGTCCCCTCTGTCCTGAATCCCTTTCTGTTGCTGCCCTATTACTCTTCTGCTTCCTCCCTGCTTCCTTGGACTTCCTTGCCTTGCTGCCTTCGGACATTTTGTGGTTTCACGTTCAGTATAGTCCTTGTCCTGGTTTGTCTAGTCCTGTCATTGTCTGTCTTACTTGCCCTGGTTCCCCTCCTCCAGCTCAAGCTTATCTGCATCCAGTCTCATGCTTACCTGCACACTATTCTGATTTCATTCATACCTGCAGTCGGTTCCAATGTAACAGACCACGCTTACCTGCATTCACATCCACATGCTGTTCCAGTGTTTCCTGAAGTTCACCCTCTCAGCTCCAGAGACTCTTCTCAGTCAGCACCCTGCACCAGAGACCCTTTTCAGCCAGCATCCTGCACCAGAGATCCTTCTTAGCCAGCACCCTGCACCAGAGATCCTTCTCAGCCAGCACCCAGCGCCAGAGACTCTTCTCAGCCAGCACCCAGTGCCAGAGACCCTTCTCAGCCAGAACCCAGTTCCAGAGGGCCTTCCCAGCTGAGACCCAGCTCCAGGAATTCTTATCATCCTGCACCTAGCTACAGAGACTCTACCTAACCTCACCAGATCATCTGCTATTGCTCCCATCTTCCAGTTCTATGTCACTCCTGCAGGTGGTGTTCACCACACCAGGCTACAGCCCAAAACCGTAACAGTTGTTAATGTGTAACCCGCCTTCAGTAAGAAGAGAATGACACTATCAAAAGATTATTACTTGTGACACTGAAGGACTGAAAATTGGGTGCTGTTTCTTTAAAGGCTGTAAACACACTGGAGAGCTGTAGTCAGAAAGGGGCATATGCAGTCAGATCGCCCTTTCCTCAGCAAGACAGAGGGCGTTCTCTGCTTTACTTTGCCCTGAAACTAAAGAAATTCTGTTTTAATTAAGGATCCATGTTGTGAAGGACTTAAGAGTCCTTTGAATTGCTGGAGACTGAGGTTCCCTTGGCTGAAGGCTGCTGTAACAAGGGATCAGCAGTTAGTAACAGAAGAAATGCTGACGTCATCTCCCACTCTGCAACATTCAAAGGGCTCCACAGTAGGACACAAGCTGGGACTTTATCAGTGCAAGGACTGTGTAAAGATTGGAGTTGGCTGCTGATTTAATACCAGTTTGAAACATTTGAGCAGTTCATGTCTAAGACTCTACAGTATTTATGTATTTGTGGCATGAGGAGATTGATCAAGTTTGCTTATCATTCAGTAAAGTTTAATGATGTTACATGCTAATGAGGTGTTTAGTTTCATTATTGGTGCTGGGCTTTCAGTTGAACTGCATGTCTCTACAGCCTTAGCCTTGCATAGTCTAAAGTTGGTTAACTCTGAAGTAATAACCTACAACAAGAAACCCATGTCACATATATAGTGCAAGTTTACAAAAAACATTGGCGTCCAACATGGGACTGTAGCCCTTTTTGACTTGTGACTGAATATCTCAGCATTATTAGTGAAGTGAATCCATAATTTTTTTTATGCATTAGTGAAAATGGAGGTATTGTACATATTATGGATGCACTCTGAACAGATCTGTCATTTTGGATTCTATAAGCCCTGCAATGTCTGTGGCAAGTGTTCAAAATGTTTAATGCTCAGCAGGTACAGTTACAAAACTACAATGTTTAAGGGGTGAGTCATCTGATCAGGTTTGTGCGAGTTTGAAGACCCCTTTTCTATACTTATTGTTATGGTTTTGAGGTGTTGGAGTGGATTCTTGGGTACTGGGGTGATGGCCACTCCATGGGGAGGAGCACTGTGAGGAACCGCAGTATTAGGTTAGACTCTATACACGCAGACACAGAGAATTTGTATTTATTATACAGCTTGATGGTACTGCCCAGGGAGCGGGCAGCAGTGAGGTAACCCAGTAGAAGTAGTCCAGCAGAGGAGACCAGTCCCACTCTCGAGTAGAGAGGAAAGTCCCGGATGCAGACTCTGAGCGCTGAAGCTGAAGGTGAGACAGACTGACAGGGTTAGTTACTCACTGAAGTAGATAGCTGGATTGATGAAGATCCTGGCAGGCAGAAGTAGATCAATAGTAGGCACCAGAGTAGGAAGAGCAGGCCTTCGAGGAACGAGTACCTGATATCCCAGATAAAGTAATTGTAAGAGAGCAAAGGGCCCCCCGAGGAGCGGGTACCCAGGTTAGCGATGAATTACCCCAAAGGGCAGAGAGAGAGCTTCCTGCAGCAGCTAGGAAGCGGCAGAGCAGCTTAGACCAGAGGCAATCCAATCCTTGCTAACACAGTTTGTTAGTAAACGAAGAGCAGGCTATATACCAGGATGTCGTGACGTCACTCAGAGGGGACGTCCTCGAGGTTCCCGCCATGACGTGGATAAAGACGTGGGTGGCGTGCGCGCGCAGACCCTAGGAGGCCCTCAGGAGAAACATGGCGAACACCGCCACCGTTGCCGTTCCGGGGACGCCGGAGAGAGAGCGGCATAAAGACGTGGCAGCAGCCATCTTCCCAAGGCTTGTGGAGAGAGAAGGAAGAAAGGTGAGGCACAAAGGTCGAAGCCGTCTGAGACTGATGGAAGCAACACTTATTTGAGAAGGGCTGTGCATTGTTGGTGAATTGGACAGTTAAACCTGTTTCTGAATGAGACACTATCAGAACAGAACACTGAACCTACAATCCCTAAGGCATTGCACTGACTCACTAGTGAGTGACATACTCCTAGATTGATTATTTATTTGGCACTTTTATATACCGATATTCATGTAACAAGTTACAAATCACCTCGGTTTACATTATAACAAAAACATTGCAAAAGGATGCATTACATTAAACAGGGGAGAACAAAACTTGGATCCAACGAAATGGGATTAAACAAAGAGAACTGGGATAGGGTATTGCAGAGGAAAAACATTTGATAGCTCGTCTGTACTCAGAGCGGCTTGCTAGTGATGAAGTTCTACTAACAACGCTGCCTGAAATGTTCAAGGGTCATCAGAGTTAGGCAAAGGCTTCGCTAAACAGCCATGTCTTTAGTCTTTCTTAAAGGTGTTGGGCATTGTTCTAGTCAAAGCTCCAGAGGGAGGGAGTTCCATTGCGTTGGTCCAGACGTAGAACGGGCTCTCTTCCTTAATGAGGATTTAATGGGGTGGGCCAGCAAGGTGTCTCTATAGGCTGACCTCACCGGTCTGGAGGGCATGTGAAGTCGAAGTGGGAACTTAAGATCCAGGGGGGTGATATTGTGAATGGATTTATGGATGATCGTTAGAACTTGTATAAGATTCTGAATTTGATTGGGAGCCAGTGCAGGTTCCGCAGGATGGGTGTAATATGGTCTCTTTATTGGTCTTGGTCAGAATCCTTGCTGAAGCATTTTGTAGCACCTGTAAGGGTTTGATGGTGTTAGCTGGGAGGCTGAAGAGTAGGGAGTTGCAATAGTCCAATTTTGAGAAAATGATAGCTTGGCGCACTGTTCGAAAGTCATGGAAATGGAGGAGAGTGTTACCGAGTGCGCGGAGCGCGGTCGCCTCCATAGCAGGTGGTGAGCCCTTGGGCCACGGCATGAGTCAAGGAGGAGCCCCAAGCCACACCCTGGGAGGTGAGCCGGTGCAGGCATGGTGAGGCAGGCAGGAACAGAAGCAGGGGGTAAGGAGCGTAGTCTGACCCTCAGCCGGACCTGCTCGCCCATATCAACCAACAGTGGGATGTTGATTGATGAACGGTCCTCCGACTGTTCCAAGCCCTTTCGGACCTGCCGCTGGGTACGGCAAGACATCAGATGGGAGCTGAAGCAGACATCCAAGACAGGGCTTGAAACAAGACATCAAGGCAAGGGCTGAAGCAGGATACGGGCACTGTCTCTCAAGGCGCCCTACACAGCCAGCACGGCTGGACTGGTCACGGAAATGAGGGAGTCAGGGTTCTCAGGGGTGTGGTTAAGAACATGCCATACTGGGTCAGACCAAGGGTCCATCAAGCCCAGCATCCTGTTTCCAACAGTGGCCAATTCAGGCCATAAGAACTTGGCAAGTACCCAACAACTAAGTCTATCCCATGCTACTGATGCTAGTAATAGCAGTGGCTATTTTCTAAGTTAACTTAATAGCAGGTAATGGACTTCTTCAAGAACTTATCCAATCCTTTTTAAACCCAGCTACACTAACTGCACCAACCCACATCTCCTGGCAACAAATTCCAGAGTTTAATTGTGCGTTGAGTGAAAAAGAACTTTCTCCGATTAGTTTTAGATGTGCCACATGCTAACTTCATGGAGTTTCCCCTAGACCTTCTATTATCCGAAAGAGTAAATAACCGATTCACATTTACCCGTTCTAGAACCTCTCATGATTGATTGATTGATTGATTGATTTATTTATTTAATTAATTAAAAACTTTTATATACCGGTATTAGTATGCATACATCATACGGTTTACAATGTAACTTTAAAGGCAGAAATTACAATGAACAGGGAGGGCGAACAAGGAGGGAGTATACAAAGAGCAGGAGGTGGAGGAATTAAAGCAATAAATAAAACTGCAATGGACTATTACAGGAATATACAAGGCGTAGGCAAGATACTTGCGGAAGTCAGTGTACTTAATCAGGGTAGGCTTGTTGGAAGAGCCATGTTTTAAGTTTTTTTCTGAACTTGGCGTAACATGGCTCTAGCCTGAGAGTGGTAGGGAGGGCGTTCCATTGTTTAGGGCCTGCATGGATAGTGCACAGTCCCTAGTAGAGGAGAGGTGGGCTTTTTTCAAAGGGGGAATGGATGAGGATGCCTTTGTTGACAGTGCGAGTGGGGCGTTCAGTGCGTATCAAATCTCCTCTCAGTCATCTCTTCTCCAAGATGAACAGTCCTAACCTCTTTAGTCTTTCCTCATAGGGGAGCTGTTCCATCCCCTTTATCATTTTGGTCGCTTTTCTCTGTACCTTCTCCATCGCAACTATATCTTTCTGAGATGCGGGGCCAGAATTGTACACAGTATTTAAGATGCGGTCTCACCATGGAGCGGATAGAGGCATTATGACATTTTCCGTTTTATTCACCATTCCCTTCCTAATAATTCCTAAACATTATTGCTTTTTTGACTGCTGCAGTAATCCGTAATCATTTTTAGTTTTGAAATTAGCAATCCCATCCCAAAGGTGTAGGGGGCTTGGGGTGTATTTTATTATTTATTTAACACTTTTCTATACCGACCTTCATAGTAAAAAAACCATATCGGATCGGTTTACATCGAACAGGGTAAAAAACTGGAGCGACAACTAAAGTAAATAAACAAATGAAGTGGAAGAAGCCAAAGTTACATTCAACAAGGGGTATGAACTTGGAAGCTTAATCAGCTGGAAGTGTATGTTATGCTCCTTCCTCCCTTCCCTCTTAATCATCCACCCCACCCCCCTTTCATCACTCACCCCTCCACTTACTATTTTAGCCTCTCCCTTACATCTCCACCTCCCTTGTGTATGTCTCTTGATCTTCTGCAGGCTGGCCCAACCTCTCTACCAGCATCTATTTGTATCTTACAGATCTGGCCATCTCCTCTTCCATTAGCAGCCACCTGGGCTTCCTGCCAGTGGATCTTTCCAGTTTGGTGGGTCCACTTGGCTCTTATATTACTGGCAACGGCTTTCCCTGCCAACAGCTTTCTTGCATCCCAGCAGGTCTGAGTAGCTCCTATTCCACTAAACAAGGCCTGGCCACGGTTCTCTGCATATAAGTGGGTCTGGCAGGCTCCTATTCTGCTGATGCGGCCGAACCTCTCCCTGCCAGTGGCTTCCTAGATCTTGGAAGATCCAGCCGGCTATTTTCCCCTTGAGCACTTTCCATCTTTACAGATCTAGGTGGCTGCTATACTGCTGCAGAGCCTGGGAAACCCTGCCAGCCTCTCGGTTGCTGCTGTGTATTAAACAAAACAAAACGAAGTTCGTTGTGGCCAGAACTGGTTGCAGAAACGGAAAAGTATGGTAGACTGGAAAAACGAGGTTCCTGGTTCAGATTCAACCCATGAGCTGCAGTTTGGGGACCTCTGCTTTATAATTTTACTATAGGCACTTTTTTTTATTTGCCTTTACTACACAATTCACATCGTTCCACTGGGGATGCTAAAATCTATATCTTCCTAGAGGCTTTTGGTATTTACAGCTTTCCAGCAAGATTAACCACTTAATGCATTACTTTGGCAACATATAAATACGTTGCCATACCAATAACGTTCCCTGAACCTGAAGTTCCTGGAATCGCCAATAGCCTACTCTGATTTTAACACTTTTTGTAGGTTCTAACACAATTGTAGAATGACGCCCTAGAAATCCATGTGTGAATCAGAGGCATGCAGAAACAACATCAGAATGCTTAGGTTTGGTCCCTCTAACCAAGCTTTGCACACGGAATTCCTTTTTAAATCTAAATTCTGTTGAATAAAATATGACGATGTATTAATTCCTCAGAGAACCAAAACAGACGAAGGAAACAGAAAAAAAAATATTCAATGGTGTGTAAGATCTCATCTGACTCTAACTATTAAGCGATCTAACTTCCCCGACTTCGCCTTTTCTCGTCCTCGCCCTTTCACACCGGAAACGGAAGGTAAAAAAAAAACAAACAAAACCCCACGAACGCGCGTTGCTAGGCAACGAGCAGCCGCGAAGCCCTCTGAAGGGATAACGCGGCTCCCAAACTTCACCAAGGTCTGGGGAACCCAGTCTCGCCTGTTCCACAACGCCAGGTAAAAGCAGCCTGACCCCCCAGCCTAGGGGGCCGTGAGAAGTAAGAGATCAGCGCGGGTCTCTAGTTAATTAATGCCTGTGAATCGACTTTCGCCCCTGTATCTTCTGCTTTCCGGCTCCCTTTCTTAACCAAATGGATAAAATCGTCCACTTTGAATGCACGGAAATCAAGGTTAACAAAATATGTATAAGGTGATACATTTTTCTTGGACTAACAATACATTTCTTGGCTAGCTTTCGGGCAATATATTTAGTCTAATAACAAAAAAGTATCACCTTATATTGTTTTTATGTTAACCTTGATTTCCTTTCTTTAAAAAGTGCAGGAAAATAGGAGGGCTACCTTGCAAAACTAAGGGGTGGGAAGGAAAAGAATATTTTAAAGTTCTATTGAATGCCCTTTTTTTCTTTGTGTTGCAAAACATTTGGGTTATGGTCATATTCCAGTGGCTTGCAACCTTTTACTGCACGGAGTCCAGAATCACTTTCAATACCTTCAACTGGGTTTCAAGCCCTACCCATGATTTGTTTTCAAAATTAAAAAACTTCATTATTTCAACTACTCTAATTAACTAATCTCATCAACTGAAAGAATACAGTATATATAAATTAAAAAACGTATCTGGCTCTCATTTATCACTTATCTTTCCTTTGGAGGCAATGGGGCAAGTGATTTTCTTTTCTGGTTCATTTTTCCTGCTTGGGCAGGAAGGTTGTGGTGGGTGGATAAATGCAAATTGTCCTTGCTTAGCTTCAGCTGGCAAGGAGGAGGTAGGATTAGCAATAGGCTGGTATTTGGCTGACCTGGTCACTAAGGAAAACTAGTGGCTACCTAGCAGGACCTTTAAACCAGTCAATGTAAGTGCCTGTGCATTTGCAGATCTCTCTTCCTCTGCCTTGTGGACCTTGTCAAAACAGAGTTCGGTTGGAGGCCTGATCACAATAGCAGTGATAATAGCAGAATGTTATAAAGGTGCACAGAGTGGAAATACTGCTCCCAAGGGCAATATCCCGCCTAGCTTCCAAATGGTAGGTGGAGTCTGGGAATAGAGCACACACAGAATCTGTTCCTGGTTTGCTTGTCTTTACAGTACACTACTGTAGCCACTGTTGGTGCAATTAGGCCTCTGACCAATCACTGATTTGCTGAGAAAATAGTGGGGTGTGGGGAATGCGGATGGCCAGATTTGTCCCCTCCCCCCAGAGTTGATAGCTGTAGTGAGAGGAGGCATATCATGCCCTCCAGGTTGAGAATTACTATCTTAATCAAAAACGGGGCAATGTCCCAGCAAATGTGGGATAGTTAAGGCACCTTGAGCAAAATGATGAAGCTGGAATTTGTTTTTCACATTTATATCTACTGATGCACATCTTTCATACTGATTTCATATTTTATAGGTGGTTTCACTCTGAAATCTTAAAAATGCAGGGACCAGAAGATTCCAGGCCGATATATTTCCCATTTCCTTCCATGTTCAGACCCAAACCACTATCTGAGAAATCTCAGGTGAGGATTTATCAACTGGATTTATAGATACGGTGTCTAATAAGCCTTTAAATTATCCTTCTGCCTACAGATCACTTTATCAGTGTCTCATATCCTAAGAACTCAACAGTGTTTCTTGGTCAACACACAAGAATAATAAACTATGTATGTGCAATGCTTGTTCCATATTAGGAGTTACCACCCTGGAAACATTGGGGACAAAATGTTCAACTCTTAAGCTTGGTGTGCAGTAGCACCCAAAAAAGCAAATAGAATAGGAAACGAATAGAAAACAAAACTGGGAATATGATAATGCCTCTACATTGATCCATGGTGTGGCCAAGCCTTGAGTATTGTGTGCAATTCTGGTCACCGCACCTCAAAAAAGATATAACATGGGGTGGCTAATTTTGTTCTTCAAAAGTCACAAATGGGTCTAGTGTGCAGGATATTCACAAAAAATAAGCATGAGGTATATTTATATATGATGGAGACACTGCATGCTAATCTATTACATAAAAATGTGATGACAAAAAAAAGATCATTATGGCTTATCCAGTCTTTTCATTCATACCAACTACTCAGCTTTATGATCCCTCCCACTCCCTCAGAGATCCTCTGTGTTTATCCCATGCCTTCTGAAATTCTAGTACTGTCCTTGTTTTCAACACCAGCATGGGAAGGTTCACATGATTTCTCATTCTAGAGCCTCCTTTCCTTTCCTTTGAAAGAGGCCTGCCTCCTGGGTGAGTGGTAATTATGAAGCTGCAAGTCACCATACTTTTGGGGCACTAAAAAGATCAGTGCCTCTGCTGGTGAGGGTGATGTTGAAATGCAGGTTCTCCATATATTGTTAATGCATTCCCATAGAGCAGTGGTCCCCAACCCTGTCCTGGGGGCCCACCAGCCAAATGGGTTTTCAGGATAGCCACAATGAATATGCATGAGAGAAAATATGCATGCACTGCCTCCATAACATGCAAATTTTCTCTCATGCATATTCATTGTGGCTATCCTGAAAACCCGACTGGCTGGTGGGCCCCCAGGACAGGGTTGGGGACCACTGCCATAGAGCACCCAGTTCCTGGCCAAGGATCAACACTGTGATGGCTGGACTGAGCTAGGTGGAGGATATAAAGATAGGGGAAAAATCTCAGAGTAGTTGTAATTGAAGACTTAGCAGCATAGCCCAGTAAAGGTTGGCTTTGATTGAGCTGGGAATCAAAAATAGCAGGAGAAAACTGCTGGGCCATAAATAAAGGTAATTTTATATAATATATGCAATCCAAGACATTTTATTTCAAATAGTATTTTAATTACAAAATAAAACAAGGGTGCTGTTAAAAGTAACTATTCTTATAAAAAGAAGAATCTGGAGAAGATGAAATTGGTAAAAAAACAAACCCCCCCCCAAATTACATCTCCCCATTGTATGTGATTATTAAAGTTTTTTTATAATGCAATACCAGCAGTACTAAAAGAGGCTGTACATGGTTCATTCATTAAAATATAGTTATTCAGAGTGGACTGAGAAGGCAAAAGAAGCTCAATCTGAAAGCCTAGATGTGAGCCCAAGGTGGTAGACTGAATTAGAAACTGGTTGAATGAGAATGAATTTCAAGTCTCTGAGTGCCTCAGGGATCTATCCTCATCTCTGTTCTATTCAGTATCTTTATTATTTACATTTTTACATTTTATTTATTTATATTCCGCCAAACTTTGTTTTTTGCATAGGACATAAATTTGCATGAGAGTGGACACTTGATAAAGCAGACAGAATAAGAAGTGATCTAAGTATCCTCAAGAAGTGGTTGAATGCCTGACAGTTAAGATTCAATAAATGTATATGTAGAACACCTAAAAAAAACTAAGGGGCAGATTTTCAAAGACCTATGAGCGCCAGGCCTATTTTCAAAGGCCCGGCGGCGCATGTAAAGCCCCGGGGCTTGAAAAAAAGGGGCGGGGCATGGCTGGTCCAGGGGTGGGGCATGGCCAGAGGCCTCCGCACAGCTGCTGGGATGGCCGGCCGGCGCGCCAACTTACTTCAGCCCCAGGGCTAAAGTAAGTTTTGGAACAAAGAAAACAAAAAGGAAAAGGTAGGGGGGAAGGAAAGGTGGGGTGGGGGGTGGGTAAGGAAGTTCCTTCCGAGGCTGCTTCGATTTCGGAACGGCCTGGGAGGGAACAGGGGAAGGCAGGTTGGCTCGGATAGGGCTCGGCGTGCACAATTGTGCACCCCCTTGCACTTTCATGTTATAAAATTGGGCGTACATTTGTGTGTGCCACGCGTGTACCTTTTAAAATCTGCCCCTAAATATTTTTAAAGGATATTAATACAATTATAAATATGGTGAAAAAAATTTTAGAGTGAAAAATCTTGATCATAATAACCTTATGATCTTGACTGCAAGAAGCAGTCCGTTGTTACAATCACAGCTAGCAAAAAACACTCTGAGGCTAATATTGAAATCTAGCTAGCAATGGGGCCTCTAACTGGATCATCAGCGGAGGAAGGCACAGAACAGGCGCTCCCTGGTTTTGGTATGGGCTGCGGCGGCGGCGTTCACATGCTTTTCTGCATGCAAGTCTGCTGCGAAACAGCTTTGTGGGTTTGAGCAGCTGGTTGGCTAGGCCCTGCTCGCAGGTGTGTCTACTCCTGCTGTGGTTCACGTTGATAAGGACCTAGGTGACATGGATGTTGAAAGCAGCCCTTACTCCATGGAGAATGGGAAATTCCTCCGGGGTTGGAACTGTATAGCACTGTGTTGCGTTTCTTCATAGAAATGGGTGGCTGGTTTGAATCGCCCAGGCACTGAAGATGCTGGGGATGCCGGGTGCTGAAGACAAACAAGAATCTCATTATATGAAGCACTATGGATGATATTCAAGAACTGGTTGATCTTGAATGTGGCACCTCGGATGCTATTTTTTCCCATTGATAGCAGGGCTGAAATAGCCATGCTGTCATGGAACTGTCTATCAGAGCCCGGGAGGTGGAGCTTTCCAAAGAGGAAGTCAGCTTTGCTCTGTGTGGCTGCACGTGTGTTCCCGTGCAGGAAACAGAATCTCCTCATTCTGTTTCTTTCCATGTGTGGGATCGCGCGTGGAGCTTACTTTTCCTCAGCTTCAATCACTTGAAGACAAATTAATGTCGCAAAAAGCAAACCCAAGGCCGTTGGGTTTTAAACCATGCCGCTGCAGTAAGATCATGTCAATCACCGCTACTGCTGCCTAGGGGCCTACCACGTCCAGGCCGAGTGCGCACATTGCGGCTGCATGTCTCCTCGAGCCTGAAGACAGAGGGTGCAGAAGATCGAGGACTTAAAAAGTCGCGCCGGTGGTTCATATTCCCCGCCGTCCGAGTCCCACTCCTCGCCGGGCCCGGCAAAAACCACAGGGCCTACTGTTGCGAAGGGCCTCATCTTTGGACTCATCAACCTCTAGGCCTGGAGGTACAGGGGAGCCCAAGGAGGTCCATAGAGGTCGAGAACCCCATAAAACTACATCAAAAAGTAATCGGGACCAGTTGCACTCAATGCGTCGCTCACGACAGGAGCAGACAGCGCATAGCGGAAAACACCGTGCCGAAGAACCATCGGCACATGAACAGAGTCGACCGCCGACGCGCCATCCATCGGCACCGAAGCCGACGCATCCCTCAACGCCGACGGACACGACTTTGACGCATTCTGCGTTGGACCCTACATCGACCTCGAAGCATGACGTCTGATCGATGCATAAGTCGACACCATCGACGCACAAGACATCAACATCGACGCAAAAAGCATCCCACACGGTTGCAAAGTACCAGACATCCGAAGCATTCAGCTCACTGTACATCTAGCCTCTTGACAGAGGGAAAATCGATGGGGACTGGGCTCAGTCTCCCTCAAAAGCATAAGAAAACCACTTCAGAACATCTAATCACCAAGACTTCGTCAAGGGATACTCTTCCACGAAAACCTAGACATGACTCTAGACGGATTCACTCGGCGAGGTCGAGCCCCCAACGTTCGAGGCCATCCACCTCATCCTTGGGACAACAGACTCTGGGAGATCACTCTACATCATAGGATGACTGGATTAGGGTCATTCCTCCTCCTCATCCTTGGCATCACAAGTGTTCTCCGACCTTTCGTCAGTCACGGAACGATGTGCACAGGACCAAGGCCTCCAAGAGCCCCTAACAAAAAAGCGAAAGTTGGTGGACAAACGGTCAGGCTGGGACGGCTGACTCAGATGTATTACGAGCAGCCATATCCCCATGGCAACCACACAAGCCCTCAAAGCTGCACATGCCGCCCCAAACACAACAGGTGTTCTCACACTTCTCACAGGCCCTCTCGGGATTCTTCGAAACGCTACAGTCCTCTTTTGCATTACCACCCTCACCTACTATGAGCTTGTCACCGTCAGCGCCTCCGTCAAGAGAAGCCTCTCCGGAGCCCCCAGCACTGGCCCAGCTGCATAGCCCATGAGTCCCTGCTCAGGTACCTCCTTCACCTACCCAATCAAACTCCCCTCCATCATCTCCAGATACATCTACTGGGTATCCATCAGATCCACCAGAGGATCCCCGAGCTGTAGTCCCTGCCTGAGGAGCTCTCGTATCCGAAATTCCTAGAAAAGGTAGGATCCATCCTGCATTTAGAGGTGCAGAAGGTGCCGGACCCCAGAGCAGAAACATTGGGCATCCTCAAAATATTCGACCTGCCGGCAGAATCCACTTTCTTACCGCCCACATCGAGTTCTGGATACTGTCCTAGAGAAGACATGGGAAACACATTCACCAACCCAACAGTCTCTAGAAAAACTGACTTAAAAATTAAGATGAAGCAATCCCAGTTTTATATTCTGCCACAGCTCCCATACAACTCGATCATGGTGGAATCTGCCCTGCAAAAGGCAAAGAAGCCCAAACTCCATACTTCCACGCCCCCGGGTAGAGATAATCGACTCTTGGATGACTTTGCAAAAAAGACCTTCCAATTGTACAATACTTGTATGAATGTGTGCAGGTCATGAAAGGGATGCTTTTCACAGCGGAATTATCCTCCGCGACGACACCTCAGCCTATCCAAGACATTGAAGAGGGAATTGGGCATCTTTTCAGAACCGTCTATGAAGGCTTTGAGACAGCATCCAGGTCATCAGCTTCAGCCATCAAGGCGCGCCGAATGGCGTGGCTCTGAGCTAGCACGATCCGGGAAGACGGCTATGAAAAGTTGGTGAATCTCCCTTGAAAGGGTGACAACTTATTCGGCGATAGGTTTCAAGAGACGGTTGCTAAATTGAAAGAACAGTCTGTGGTGATTCAGTCCTTGGCTGCACCATCTACATTCACTGTGCCACGCTGCTACTTCTCAGCGAATCGCTGACAGCCCTTTTCACTTCGTCTTTTCCAGCCTTACTCCTCGTACCGCCCACCATCATACCAGCCGCAGTAAAGGCCGCAACAATCACAAGCGCAGAACAGAAAGGGAAGACCTAGGTCTCAGCGGACCCAAAACCAACAGCCATTAGCCCCTGCCAAGCCGTCCCAATCTTTTTAAGATTTCATTCGCCACCGTTGCAACCCACGCCACCAGGATGAATAACAGCGCGTTTTCCGGCATAGGAAGCCATGACATCCGTTCGGTGGGTAGTAGAAATTGTACAGAAGGGCTATCAACTCCACTTCCTCACCACACCCACGCTTCCCCATTTAACAACCAGGGAACCCAGATTACACCAAACCCAGTTGGCGTCAGAAATCACATCGCTACAAGCTCAACGGGCCATTCGCAAGATTCCACTTCATGCCCGCAACACGGGGGTTCTATTCACCATACTTCCTAATTCCCAAGACGTCCGGTGGCCTTCACCGATCCTAGACCTCCGGGAGTTGAACAAATATTTGGTGAAGGAGAAATTCAAGATGGTATCTTTAAAAACCATTCTACCCCTTCTTCAACCCAACAATTGGATGTGCATGGTAGTTTTGAAGGATGCTTATATCCACATTCCTATCCACCCATCTTCGTGGCATTACCTATCCTTTCAATTCAAGCACACTCACTACTAGTATACAGTCCTTCTGTTCAGACTCTCAGCGGCCCCCAGGGTGTTCACGAAATGTATGGCAGTGGTGGTGGCATCCCTGCGACAGCGGGGCATGCGAATTTTCCCATACCTCGACGATTAGCTACTGGTAGCTTCGAATCCCACGATGCTACTGACTCAGGTGCATCAAATAATAGAATTCTTGGACCAGCTCAGTCTAGTCATCAACTACCAGAAGTCCATGTTAACCCCAATGCAAATTCTGCAGTTTATAGGAGCGCGTCTAGATACCACACGGAACAGGGCCTTCCTACCGGAAGTCAGGCAGTTGGAGATGCGATCTCTAAAACACTCTCTCAGAGTAACGCTGCGACCTTCAGCATGTCAAATACTTACACTGTTGGGACACATGGCAGCAGCCAACTATACTGTGCCCAACACCAGATTGCATATGTGTCGACTGCAGTGGGGGTTGAAACGTCAATGGAGACAACACTCACAACCACTGAATCAAAAGCTAGTCTTGACTCGAGATGTCGAAGGACTTGGACTGGTGGTTAAACAAGACCACGCTATCAAAATGTGTGTCATTCAGCACTCCCCCTTACAACACAGTCCTCACAACAGATGCCTCTCGCAAGGGTTGGGGGGGGGGGCACATTTAGACGAGCTGCAAACGCAAGGACTATGATCTCGTCAGGAACAAATTCTGCAAATAAATCTCCTAGAGCTCAGAGCGATTCGAAACACCCTACAAGCCTTTCTCCCCCAGCTTCAAGGTCGCTGAGTAATGGTGTACACAGACAATCAAGTAGCAATGTTCTACATCAACAAACAAGGAGGATCAGGTTCATGGTCCCTCTGCAAAGAGACTCTGCTCATTTTCAACCATGCACACTGCCACTCCATCCACCTCTAAGCGACCTACCTGCCAGGAGTAATCAATACTCAGGCAGTCAGACTGAGCCGAATATTCTACCCCCACGAATGGTTGCTCAACCAACAGGTGACTCAACAAATATTTGCTCAGTGGGGGGTACCAACCTTAGATCTCTTCGCCACGGAACAGAACACAAAAGTCCCTTGCTTCTGTTCAATTTGGCCCAGTCATCATTGGACGGCTCAAGACGCCTTCCTCCTTCCTTGGACAGAAAGTCTAATGTACGCTTTTCCTCCAATTCCTCTCATCACCAGGACCATTCAGAAATGTATGCAGGAGGCAGCGCAACTAATATTAATAGCACCGGCTTGGCCCCGGCAGTTGTGGTACACATATCTACTACATCTATCCATCGCCGATCCAATCAGATTTCCGGATCGACCGGATCTATTGACACAAGATGAGGGAACCCTTCTTCACCCCATGCAATCTTCCCTTTACTTAACAACATGGAGGTTAAGCGGGTCCTCCTAGAGGAACAAGGCATCTCCATTGAGGCCTAAGAAATCATTGTGGAATCCAGAAAACCCTCCACGAGATGGAACTACAGGTTCAAGTGGAACTGATGCTCCACATGGTGCACCTCCAAGGGAAATCATCCCTTAGACTGTTCACCGGAGTCACTGCTAGACTACCTTCACACTTTATACAAGGGAGGTCTCACATCTTCTTCTGTCAAGGTTCATCTCAGTGCCATAGCGGCATACCATCGACCACATCGTGGCCAGCCCATCTCTTTGCATCCCTTAGTACCTCAATTTATAAAGGGCCTATCTCGACTGCGCCCACCTACCTCCAAGCCTCCAGTACAATGGAACCTCAACCTCATCTTGGTGCAGCTTATGCTAGCACCCTTTGAACCCATGGACACAGCCCACATGAAATACATCACATGGAAAGTGGTTTTTCTTGTAACAGCAGAGTTAGCGAACTACAGGCATTGGTTCACAACAGTTCTTATCTCCAGTTTTATCATCACAAAGCCATTCTCCGAAAACATCCGTCATTTCTACCAAAAATTGTTTCCCAGTTCCATTTGAACCAATCGATAGAACTGCCAACATTCTTCCCTAAACCTCATCAGAATGACAGGGAACATTTACTACACACCCTAGACTGTAAACGTGCATTAGCATACTATAAGAAGCGAACACACATGGATTCAAGAGCGTCGCAATTGTTTGTCTCCTTCAATCCAAATGTACTGGGCCTGCCGGTTGCTAAACGTACCATCTCCAGCTGGATTGTGCAATGTATTCAGTTTTGCTATCACAAGCAAAAGCTGACCCTACCGTCCCACCCAAAAGCTCATCAAGTGAGAGCGGTGTCAGCTTCCATAATTCATCTGCGACATGTGCAACCCATTGACATTTGTAAGTCGGCCACCTGGTCCTCCTTGCATACCTTCATGTTCCACTACTGCTTGGATCAACAGACATCTGATGACGCCAGGATGGGACGGGAGGTTCTTCACTCTTTAACGACTTAACAAGACAGTCGACTTTCCACTACGATTTGATCATGTGCGAACAGATTATTCAAACTACAGCGTGATCGGGAGCTTAGGACTCCCATGACAGCATGGCTAATTCAACCCTGTTATCAATGGGAAAAAGCAGGATGAATTAGCCATGCTGACCCTCCCATCTCCCTGGACAGTCGACCTCACCTACGTCAGATCCCTATATTGCTTAATTACAGACTGAGGAGATTCTGTTTCCTGCGAGGGAATACACGAGCAGCCGCACAGAGCAAAGCTCTGACTTCCTCTTTGGAAAGCTCTGCCTCCCGGGCCCTGATAGACAGTTCCCATGACAGCATGGCTAATTCATCCTGCTATCTACAGAAACACCGTTTACGGTAAGCAAACTTGCTTTTACAGGGGGACGAGCCTTTGTAGCATGGTACCCCCTGGATCCGGCAGAAAGAGAGAGAAAAGTTGCGTTTTCTGAAAGTGGATGCTCTGGTGTGTACCGTTACCAAGCGGGCGACTATCCCTGTGGAAGGGGGAGTTGCTTGAAGGAGGGGCAGGTAGCAGAATTGAGGCTATCCTTAAGGAGGCCTCGAGGCAGTGGCAATGAATTGCAGATGATTTCTTGCTGCTCCCTGGTGGATCACCCTTTCTTGCTCTCTCTCAGGAAGTCAATGAGTCTGGTTTGAATTCAGGGCAGTGCCGTATGGCCTCTCCACCTTGGATAAGCCCGAATTTTGTCTGCCCTCAGAAGCTAAGCAGGGATGAATGTCTGCTGTAGCTGAAGAATGGATGCTGAGACAATTCAAAGCCTCCTCTTATAAAATGTCCTCTTAAGGATCACACTGTTTTGGGAGTGAGAAAAAAAAAAAGGCCAATAAATGGAATGAGTCCCAGATTCCTCAGTTACCAAAGGATTAAAAGCCGGTGCCTTGCTCATTTGGCACGGTATGTTGTGCTGGTGGTTTTCTAATGTTTTCAGCCTTACAGAAGAGCGACTTTTCATAGGGTTTGACCTTTGGGTAAGTCAGTTCTTTGACCCAGTCAGCCCAGACGGGGCGTGGGCTCGAGTGGTGGTGCCCAGCCCCAAACCCCTTAGTGAGGGTGTGCCGACCCACTCCTAGGATCAGGAGGTAGGGGGTTGCCTATTTCTCCTTTTTATTGTAGGTGGATCAAGATCATGTCAGACCAGTGGGGTCTAGAGGTGATAAGAGATGGCTATGTTCTGGAGTTTCTCAGCATGCCTTGGGACATTTTTATGGTGTCTTCCTGCAGCTTTCCGCAGAAGAGACAGTCAGTGGAGTGTAAGTTGTCAGGACTTCTCAGCCTGCAAACTGTGATATCAGGACCCATGTCTCATGATAATTTGGGCCAATATTTCTTCGCTCCATCTCAAGGGAGTCAACTGGTTTTTGCAAGTGACTTGTTCCCGCATGGGAAACTTTACGCTTACTGATAAGAACAGTACAGTTGGGGGAGTTTATTAAGTCTCTTGGTTGTCAGAGGAGTATCTGCGTATTCCCATCCAGCTGGAGCATCAGTGGTTTTCTACGGTTTGCTGTTTTGGGGTGACATTGTCACTTTTTGAGCACTATAGTTCGGATTGGACACTGCATCCAGAACCTTTTCTAAGTTCATGGTGCTGGTAGCAGCAGTGTAGAGAGAGGTTTGGCATTCCTATCTACCCATACTTCGACAATTGGCTGCAGGCGTATCAAATAATGAGGGGCGTGCCACTACAAGCATCGGATTAGCTACTACACATGATGGATATGAACCTCCAGGGTTGGGTGGCTTACTGTCAGGAGTTGAAAGCGGAAGGGGCGCTGGAGTACAGAGGATTACCTCTGGAGCATCAATTGGCTGGAAGCCCATGCCGTTTGGTTGTCATGCTTGTGATTCATTGATTGCTTGCAGGATCGAGCAGTCTGAATAATGTCAGACAATGCGACGACAGTGGCTTACATTGATCGACAGGGAGGAACCAAGAGCCGCAAGTGTCGCAGGAAATAGCCCAACTCATTGAATGAGCGGAAGTACATCTTCACGGGATCTCAGTCTCATACATTGCAGGAAAAGACAATGTAAGAGCCGACTTTCTCAGCAGACAATATCTGGATCCAGGAGAAATGGAATGTTGCAGCGAAGCTTTCTAGCTGTTGCGTCCGTTGGTCGCAGACGGCTGCGACCTCTGTTTCTCACCCCCTTTTTCCTGCTTCAGTGAATCTTGGATGCTTGGCAACCTCGGCCTCTTCATGCCGCTCTTCTCTGCGTTCCTGGGACAGTGTGGGCAGTCCCGCCCGCCATCTTGAATCGGGGATCATCTAAGACGTGCGCACACCATCCTCCATCTTATACACGTCATGGTGGGAACCTCGGGGGCGTCCCCTCCATATGTTTCACCAACTTCAGATCGTTAAACACTTTCATCCCAAGGTCTCTCTCCTGCTCCGTGCACATCAGCCCTTCACCCCCCATAGAATACATTTCCTTCAGATTTCCACACCCCATATGCATGACTCTTCGTGGCATTGAATCTCAGCTGCCATATCTTCGACCAGTCTTCCAGCTTCCTTAAATCCCATCTCATTTTCTCCACTCCTTCCAGCGTGTCCATTCTGTTGCAGATCTTATTATCATCCGCAAAAAGACAAAACTTACCTTCTATCCCTTCCGCGATGTCGCTCACAAAGATATTGAACAGGACTGGTCCCAACATCGAGCCTTGTGGCACTCCGCTCACAACTGCTTTCTGTTCCGAGTAAGTTCCATTTACCATCACACATTGTCTTCTGTCCTTCAATCAGTTTGCTATCCAGGCCACCACCTTGGCACTCACTCCCAAGCTTCTCATTTTATTCACAAGCCTCCTGTGCGGGACCGTATCAAAAGCTTTGCTAAAATCCAAGTAGATGACATCGAGCTCTCTTCCTTGATCCAATTCCTTAGTCACCCAATCTAAAAAGTCGATCAGATTCGTCTGACAGGACCTTCCCTTGGTGAAACCATTCTGCCTCTGGTCCAGCAATTCTGCTGCTTGTAGATAGTTCACTATTATTTCCTTCAGCAGCGATTCCAATACTTTTCCCACCACAGAGGTGAGGCTAACCGGCCTGTAGTTTCCAGCCTCCTCTTTATTCCCACTTTTGTGTAAAGGAACCACTGCCGCTCTTCTCCAATCACTCGGCACCGCTCCCGTTTCCAGGGATCTATTGAACAGGTCACGCAGCGGAGTCGCCAGCACATCTCTGAGCTCCTTCAGTATCCTGGATCTCTATCATATCCCTCCTCAGCCGTCTCTTCTCCAAGCTGAACAGCCCTAACCTCTTCAGCCTTTCCTCACAGGGGACCTGTTCCATCCCCTTTTTCATTTTGGTTGCCTTTCTCTGTACCTTCTCCATCGCAACTATATCTTTTTTGAGATGCAGCGACCAGAATTGTACACAGTATTCGAGGTGCGGTCTCACCATGGAGTGGTACAGAGGCATTATGACGTTTTCTATTTTATTAACCATTCCCTTCCTAATAATTCTTAACATTCTGTTTGCTTTTTTGACTGCTGCAACACACTGAGCCGACGATTTTAAAGTATTATCCACTATGATGCCTAGATCTTTTTCCTGGGTGGTAGCTCCTAATACGGAACCTAATATCGTGTAACTACAGCAAGGGTTATTTTTTTCTATTTGCAACTCCTTGAACTTGTCCACATTAAATTTCATCTGCCATTTGGATGCCCAATCTTCCAGTTTTGCAAGGTCCTCCTGTAATGTTTCACAATCCACTTGTGATTTCACTACTCTGAATAATTTTGTATCATACGCAAATTTGATAATCTCACTCGTCATTTTCCTTTCCAAATCATTTATATATATATATATATATATATATATTGAAAAGCATCAGTCCAAGTACAGATCCCTGAGGCACTCCCATTGCTTACCCTTTTCCACTGAGAAAATTGACCATTTAATCCTACTCTCTGTTTCCTGTCTTTTAACCAGTTTTTAATCCACGAAAGGACATCGCCTCCTATCCCATGAATTTTTATTTTTTTTAGAAGCCTCTCGTTAGGAACTTTGTCAAACGCCTTTTGAAAATCCAAATATACTAAATCTACTGTTCACCTTTATCCACATGTTTATTAACCCCTTCAAAAACATGAAGCAAATTTGTTAGGCAAGACTTCCCTTGGGTAAATCCATGTTGATTGTGTTCCATTAAACCATGTCTTTCCATATGCTCTGTGATTTTGATCTTTAGAATAGTTTCCACTATCTTTCCTAGCAGTGAGGTCAGGCTCACTGATCTATAGTTTCTTGGATTGCCTCTGCAGTCCTTTTTAAATATTGGGGTTACATTGGCCACCCTCCAGTCTTCAGTTACAATGGATGATTTTAATGATAGGTTTTAACTAATAGATCAGAAATTTCATTTTTGAGTTCCTTCAGTACCCTAGGATGCATACCATCTGGTCCAGGTGATTTGCTACTCTTTAGTTTGTCAATCTGGCCTACTACATCTTCCAGGTTCACAGTGATTTGGTTCAGTTTGTCTGACTCATCAACCTTGAAAACCATCTCTGGAACTGGTATCTCCCCAACATCCTCATTAGTAAATACGGAAGCAAAGAATTAATTTAGTCTTGCTGCAATGGCCTTATCTTCCCTAAGAGCCCCTTTAACCCCACTGTCATCTAATGGTCCAACTGACTCCCTCACAGGTTTCTTGCTTCGGATATATTTTAAAAAGTTTTTATTATGAGTTTTTGCCTCTATGGCCAACTTCATTTCAAATTCTCTCTTCGCCTGTCTTATCAATGTTTTAAACTTAACAATGCTTATTTTTTATCCTATTTTCTTCGGATGGATTCTTCTTCCAATTTTTGAAGGATGTTTTTTGGCTAAAATAGCCTCTTTCACCTCACCTTTTAACCATGACTGTAATCGTTTGCCTTCCTTCCACCTTTCTTAATGCGTGGAATACATCTGAACTGCACCTCTAGGATTGTATTTTATCAAAGTTTCTCTTTTGAAAATTTAGTGTTAGAGCTGTAGATTTACTTATTATCCCCTTCCAGTTATTAGTTTAAATTTGATCATGTTATGATCACTATTTCCAAGTGGCCCCACCACCATTACCTATCTCACCAAATCCTGCGTTCCACTAAGAATTAAATCTAAAATAGCTCCCTCCTGCTCCATGAAGCAGTCATATTACATCCAGGAACTTTGTCTCTAGCAAGTCTTGATGTTACATTTACTCAGTCAATATTGGGGTAATTGAAATCTCCCATAATTATTGCCCTGCCAAATTGGTTAGCTTCCCTGATTTCTCTTAGCATTTCATCATTGTCTGACCATTTTGTCCAGGTGGACGGTAGTATACTCCTATCACTATACTCTTACCCTACACACATGGAATTTCTATCCATATAGATTCTACTGAGCATTTAGTCTCTTCTATGATCTTTATCCTGTTGGACTCTATACCCTCCCGGATGTAAAATGCCACACCCCCACCAAGTTGATCCTTCCTATCATTGCGATATAATTTGTACCCTGATATAGCACCATACCATTGGTTATCCTCCTTCCACCAAATCTCTCTGATATGAATTATGTTTCTCTCATCATTTACTGCTATACACTCTAACTCTCCCATCTTACTTCTTAGACTTCTGGCATTGGCATACAGACATTTCTAACTGCTTTTCAATTGTTAGGGATAATTTGGAAATCATTAGCTTCGGTGATTTTTTACATATAAGCAAATGGACTACGTTTGCTTTTATTGGAACCTCTCTGTTGGGATTCCCTAACTCTCCTGTTTCATTAGTATCCTTCAAGGATACATTTCTCCGAACCATGCAATGCTGAGTGACTGTTGGCTTTCCTCCTTGTTCTAGTTTAAAAGCTGCTCTATCTCCTATTTGAAATTTAGTGCCAGCAGCTTGGTTCTACTCTAGTTAAGGTGGAGCCCATCCTTTCGGAAAAGTCTCCCCCTTCCCCAAACATTTCCCCAGTTCCTTACAAACTGAATCCCTCTTCCCTGCACCATCGTCTCATCCACTCATTGAAACTCTGGAGCTCTACCTGCCTCTGGGGACCTGCACGTGGAACAGGAAGCATTTCAGAGAATGCCACCCTGGAGGTTTTGGATTTCTGCTTTCTACCTAAAATCCTAAATTTGGCTTCCAGAACCTCCCTCCCACATTTTCCTGTGTCGTTGGTGCCCACATGTACCACGACAGCCGGCTCCTCCCCAGCACTGTCTATAATCCTAGCTAGGTGACACGTGAGGCCACCTTCGCACCAGGCAGGCACGTTACCAGGCGGTCCTCATGTCCACCAGCCACCCTGCTATCTACATTTCTAATAATTGAATCACCAACTATGATGGCTGACCTAACCCTTCCTTCCTGGGCAAGAGGACAGTACATCACCTAGAGAGCAGGTCCTTGCTACAGGATCACTTCCTGCTACACCAGGGTGATGTTCTCCTACTGGGAGACCTTTCTGATCCAAGGCAGCACTGGGGCTACCAGACTGGATTTGGGACTTGGCTATTATGTCCCTGAAGGTCTAATCAATGTACCTCTCTGTCTGCCTCAGCTCCTCCAAGTTTGCTACTCTAGCCTCCAGAGATCGGATTCGTTCCTTGAGAGCCAGGAGCTCTTTGCATCAAGTGCACACATACAATCCACCCATCCTGTTGGTGCTACCTCTGTTTCAGAGTTGGATAAATTCACTACCAATACAAAGTCCTACCTTTCAGTTTCTTATCTGCCCCAAGAGTCTTCACAAAATCTTTGTCATATTGGGATATGTCTCTTTCCTTACCTCAATGATTGGTTAATAGTGGCTCCAGATTGCACACACAGAGGCAACGATTCACTGCCTAGATGATTTGGGTTTTCTCATCAACTATGAAAAATTGATGCTTAAACCATCACAACAACTCCAATTCATAGAAGCACAAATAGACTCCATCAGATCCAAAGCTTATCTCCCTTACGAAAGAGCTCTAAAACTCTAAAAAGGGAAAAGACTTCTATAATGCAAATCAATGGCAGTTTGCCCTCTTCTAGTGATACTCTGTCATATGGCAGCTGCCATACATGTAGTTCCCTTAAGAAGGCTCCATATGCATTAATTTCAGTGGGGCCTAAAAAGCCAGTGGTGCCAATTCCTTCAATCACTATCCGCTTGAGTTCAAATAACTCAATCAGTGGCACAAGACGTAAACTGGTGACTATAAAGAAACATATTGGAAGAGGGTAGTCCCTTACATCCACTTCCAGACCAGCTGATCCTAACAACAGATATTTCTACACTAGGGTTGGGAGCTCACCTCTTCCAGTACAAAATGCAGGGCCTTTGGAATCATGAAGAATGCTCCTACTCCATCAGTCTACTGGGAGCTCAGGGTCATGCAAAAACGCTTTCAAGTTATTCGAACAACTCCTCCAGGGAACGGCCTTGATGATTCACACACAACCATGTCCTATATCAACAAACAGGGAGGCACTGTTTCATGGGCCCTGTGTAAAGCAGTCTTACAAATATGAAACTGAGCTTTTCAAGCCAAGATATTTCTACAAGCCACATATTTTCCACGGATTGCGAATGTGGAGGCGGGCCACCTCAGCAGGATATTTCGCCCATACGAATGGTCTCAATATCTGACAACTTGGATAGACCTCTTCTTTCAGAGAACAACAAAAGGTCCAATGGTTCTATTCAATTCGACCAAGCCTCCACTGAGAGGTGCAAAAGCGTTCCTACTAACCTGGAAGAAAGGCTTCCTCTATGCATTTCCTCCTCTGCCACTAATTTCCAACTCTGTGCAGAAATGCATAAGGGGAGTGGGCCAAAATGATTCTCATAGCCCCCAGCATGACCTAGGCAACCATGGTATGTGTATCTAGTACGGTACTCAGCCTCCCGTCTGCAGCACCTTGGGAGCAACCCAGAATTATCGACGCAGGAAGAGGGATCCTTCCTTCACCCGTTACATGGCAACCTAAATCTAACATCATGGATGTTGAACACAAGGTTTTAGTGCACTGGAACCTTCCAGATTCCATTCAAGAGGTCCTTCTGTCTGTAAGAAAACCATCCACTTGCCACAATTACGCATTTAAGTGACCTCGCTACTTCACTTGGTGCATGCAGCATTCTCTAGACCTGTTCACATGCGAACCCAGACACTCTCTTACCTACACCATCTCTCTCTCACTGGCCTAGCAACTACTTCCGTCAGAGTACACCTAAGTGCCACATCAGCTTACTGTAACCAAGAGAATGGAGCTTCAGCCTCCACACACCCGCTAATTTCCTGCTTCATGAGGGGACTTCTACAACTGCGACCACCGATTTAATATCCCCCAGTTCCTTGGGACATCAACATAGACCTAACTTCTCCCTCCTTTTGAGCCATTGGATTCGGTCTAGCTGAAATCCCTCACCTGGAAAGTGAGCTTCTTGGTTGCAGTAACTCTGCATGAAGAATAAGCAAACTTCAAGCCTTAGGATGGAAAAGGAATTCAATTCTTACATGATAAGGTAGCACTTTATCCACATCCAAAGTTCTTAGCAAAACTGGTTTCATCATTCCACTTGAATCGAGCCATTTCGCTATTGACATTTTTCCTGAAACCACATAAAAATGAAAAGGAAAAACTACTTCATATACTTGATTGTAAAATAGCTCTAGTTTATTATAAAAAATCTCAAGTATATCCGAAGGGAACTCAGTTGTTTGTTTTCTATGACACAAACAAGCGGCAGTTATCAGTTGTACCACCTCATCTTAGTAAGCTGTCCAGGAAGGAGTCTGGGATGCAAAAAAAAAAAAAAGAAATGAAAAGAAGGAAAAACATTTCAACATCATAGCAACCATCAACTTGGTACTCCTCTTTGAGCATGGTTAATTCAGCCTGCTTATCAATTGAAAAGAGCAAGTTTGTTTACTGTAAACAATGTTTTCTGCAGATAGCAGGATGAACTAGCCATGCGAAATCCGCCCCGCCTCCCTGGACAGCAATGAATGGGATTGAATAAACTCGCTTTGTTATCGACTGAAGAGAGTTCTAAAACCTACAATTGCGTGGGAAGGCCCACACATGCTCTGTATACAAAATACTTTAACTGACTTTGAGAGAGAGCTCTGCTTTATTGCACTAGATGATGTCATCCCATTGAGCATGGCTAATTCATCCTGCTATCTATGGAAAACACAGTTTATGGTAAGCAAAACTTGCTCATTTCAGCCAAAAATTATTTATTGCAATCAAAAATATTTCTAATCGCCCCTTTGATAATATAATCAAATACCTACAATAAGTGAATGTAATCTGCTTTGAAATCCTGAAAAGTGGAATATAAATAAATAAAATCAGAAAAATATTTCATCAAGAATTTCTTATAAAAATATTAATAGTAACCGCAGCCATCGAAAGGATAGCCCCTGCAAAGGTCCTTTGTTTCACCCTTATGGGCTTCTTTGGGGATAAACATACTCATTAATCTGTGGCACATTGGCTTAGCAAAAGAACACATCTTAAATGTAGTGGAGTAAGCATCAGAGCTCAATGGGGCTCGAGTCGGATCAAACACTTGCCCAATACAAATTGTTACACCCAAAACACTCTTAGTGCAGTATGAGCTTTCAAATATGGCAAGTTAAGATTCAATGCAAGGAGTGTAGAATTCTGCATTTGGGGTACAAAATTCTAAGGGGGCAGTACACAGTGAGGATTAGATACTGAGAACAGGTTGTTCAAATCTGATGATGTCAACATTGTGAACCAGTTTTTGATATAGTGGTGGCCAGAGCCAGAGGTATGCTAGGGTGCTCCGGGAGAAGAATGAACAGTAAAGAAAAGAGATGATAAAATGCTCTATACAGGTTGTTGGTAAAATCTTATCTAGAATATTGTGTCCAATGCTAGAGGCCATAGGATATAGATAGGATGGAGGCAATTCAGAGAAAGGTTACCAAACCTTTGCAGGGTTTTCACTAAAAGCCATATAAGATGAGACTTAAAGACCTAAATTTGTATACCCTAGAGGAGAAGAAAGACAGAGAGAATATTGAAGAGACATTCACATACTTCAAAAGGTAGAACATGCACAAGAAGCATTTTTTCTCAGTTGAGAGAGTGCTCTAAGAGTGGTCACAGTATGAGGCTCCAAAGAAATAGATTCAGGTGCAACATTAGCTGCACAGCTATGTGAAAAGGAGGACTCGATCATACTGACTGCTTATATCAGTAGCCAGAACTATTATGTACAATTAGTTCTTAAGTACAAAAGCTAACGTACACGTCATTCTTTCAGATCACTCAGATACCTCCACTTATAGTTATATCTTTTTTTTGCTATATACAGCCCAGATAACAATGCACAAAACTTTAAAGATCATATAAATATTTTATTTACAGAAAAAAAGAATACGTTGTAATAATTACATGCTGCCACATGATACAAATTAGGTGTGTTCTTGCACTGAAGAGTAATTGCAGTATTTATTTATTAGCCATTTTATATACCGTTGTTCCAAATGAAGATCACAATGGTTTACAACATGACATACATATTATAGATCAACAAGTACAATGACTAGATGTGATCATATAACATACATTTTAAAGATCGATACATACTTTGACATATGTAAACAGGGGTGAAAAGGTCTGCAGGGATGTACTTAAGTGATGAGGTATTTAATTTGATAGTTAAGTTCTTAATGAATTTGTCCTTGTAGGTCATACTCTGTGTTCAGATAATTTTAATTTAGGTTATAGGCATTTTGAAATAACCATGTTTTAAGGTCACATTTGAATTTCTTAGTGTATGGAGTCAGTTGTAGAGCCTCAGATAAAGAGTTCCATAGTATTGGGCTTGCTATGGAGAGCATACGGTCTATTACTTTTGTTAGATGCAGTAGGAGATGAAAGGACTGCGCGGCTCGCTATTAAACTTGAGGAGCCAGCTGCTTGTCATTCACTGTCAGGCTTCTGTCCTAGGCCTATGACCCATGGTAGCCCTAGGACAGTGATGGCTAACCTATGACATGCCGAGACATTTTTGCTGACATGCGCAGCGTTTCGTGGACTATCGGGAAATTATTATTTTTTTTTATCAGCTGTGCCGAGCCTTTAAAATTAGTTTTTAGTATCCCTCCACCCCCCCCCCCCCAATGCCCCCGGGCGCAGGGAGGCTCATGCAGCACAGCGACAGGCAGATAGGCAGGGCCGTGGTGAGGCTCACTTCACCACGGCCCGAAGAAAAAGATCGCATTTAAACGCGCTGATGCTCCGCCTCCCGGCCTGTGCGGCCCCGGAAGTAAACGTTGCCGGAGCCGCGTGGGCAGGAAGGAGGAGAAGCATCAGCGCGTGCAGAAGAGAAGCAGTGCTTGCGCTTACGGGCCGCCGCGAATCCCAAGTCGCAGCGGCCCAAGAAGAGGAAGAGGCCCGGTAGCAGGGCCGCCGTGGCCCGAGAAGATTAGGGCCACTGCAGAGCCCATCCTGCGGCGACCTGTGAAGAGGAGGCCCAGAGGTGAGAGAGAGGCTGAGGGTCTGTAGAGGGTGTGTGTGTGTGCGTGTATGAGATGAGTTGAGAGATTGTGTGTGAGAGTGAGGACTTGAATATTTGCAGAGACAGCATGTGAGAGCCTCTGTGTGTGTGAGAGAGACAGCATGTGACAGTGAGAGCCTGTGCTTGAGCAAGACAGCATGTGGGAGTGAGAGAGAGAGCCTGTGTGTGTGAGTCAGATAGTATGTGCCAGTGAGAGACTGTGTGTATGAATGATTTTATATGAGAGAGCACGTGACAGTGAGAGCCTGTGTGTATGTGAGAGAGAGAAATGCATGTGAGAATGAGAACCTGACTGTGTGTGTGAGGGAAGAAGATGGAGAGAAAAGAAACAGAAAAAAAGACAATATAAAAGGAATTGGCAAAAAAAATAAGAAAAGGAAAGTGGGAAAAAAAAGCCTGTGACCAACCAATTAGAAAACTAAGATCAGACAGCAAAGGTAAAAATATTTTATAGTGATTGGCACATGTAATCTTTGGGTATGTGCAAGAATAGCAATTTCTCTATGCGTATCTCGCAATGTACGAGATCAGCATGGAGAAAGTGGAAGCCCACGGGGCCTGCACAGAGGAAGCAGCAGAATGGGCTTCAGTGTCAGTAGAAGCAATCGGCACCTCCCCAATAGCCATGTGGCAGCAGTGATAGTGGCAGCAGAGGAATGAGAGAGGTTCTGAGGTTGCTGGCAAAAGAGAGGGGGGGGAGGTCTGCCTTTAATGTGTGCATGTGTATGAATGGGACTCTGCCTGGGGGTGTATGTGTGTGAATGCATGGGTGCCTGCCTGGGGGTCTGTGTGTGTGAGAATGAATTGGTGCCTGCCTGGAGGATGGATCGGGAGTGGTGTGAAAATGAATGGGAGCCTGCCTGGGGTTCAGTGTGTGTGTGTGTGTGTGTGTGAGAATGACTGGGAGTCTGTCTGGGTGTGTGCGTTTGTGTGTATGTGAGGGAGCCAGTGAGTGTGAGAGCATAAGTGTGTATGAGAAAATCCAGGGGAATAAGAGTTTGTGTGTGTGTGTGTGTGGGGGGGGGGGGGGTGGAGAGGGAGAGAGTGTTTTAATTGAAGATTTAGCCAATGAAATTCAGCAACAAAAAAGTCACTAAGCAGGTAAGGTAAAGAATTATTTGTTTTTGCTTTATTAATAAATACAGTTCATATATTAAAATTATAACTTTTTGTTATTAATTAGAGCTACAAATATCACAAAATTATGGATTTTTCTAGAAGTGACACACCACCCGAATTATGCTCATTTTTTATGAATTATGACACACTGAGCTCAAAAGGTTGGCCATCACTGCCCTAGGATATGAGCGGTGTCACAGTGCTACAACCGGTTTCAGATCTGCACTTCCTACTGCTGCCGCCACCCAGGTCCAACTCCTACTTCACTTGCTACAGCTCTTAAGCCTACAATTTTTTCATTGAGGGAACACAACTGTGATGATGTAGGAGGAATTGTATTAGTCCTTGCGCAAGACAGAAAGTATAAAAGTATAACATAACAGATTCTGGGAGTAAAATAGGGCATATAAAGTCTAAGATGGTTTCTATTGGGACTAGAACTCCCAGATACCCTCAAAGCTTGAGTGGAGAGAAGCTGTGCATAGATGAACTGAATCAATGGAATCACACCAATTGGCTGATAGGAGCTATAAGAGGGGTGGAGGTGGAATATCTAGGATCCTAGGGGAGAGAAGCAGAGATCCAGGGAGCTCAGTCCTAACCCCAAAGCCATCGAGCAACCCTCTGAGGAGGAGGAAGAACCAGAGCCAGTTCTAAAGCAATCCCGTGAAAGGCATTAAGACTGTGTTGCATTAGTTATTAGAAGCCTTCAAATCTAGAGATGGTATATAAAAATGCTTTAGTTGAGTTTAGGCTCTGGTGAGAGAGAGAGACCTAGGGAAATGGAAGAAAAAAAGTTTGCATCAAGCTGAGTGATAACTAGTCTTTAGAACTGAATTGCTGGCAAATGTATGAAAGCTAGACCTTTTGAAATACAAAGGGGCCAATGTAATAAGACCTGCGGTGAAATCGGTGCTAGTTATCTGCGCATATTTTTTTTTAGCACGCGGCAAAAGCAGGCACCTCTGCGGGATGTAATAAAGGATAGGTATGCAAATGAGATGCGTGCAGAAAATCTGTGCAAAAGTAAAATGCATGAAAACGCAAGGAAATACGCCTTGAAAGGCACTATGCAATAACTTGTGCTGAAATCTGTATTAATGTGGTGACCCACGAGTGATTCATGGGGTGAAAGCCTTTCCCTTTCATAAAACAGTGAAGAAGTTAATGGTCCAGGAAGGTGGGTAGAGCAATGTCTATTCCCTTCATGTTCTGTCTCTGTGTGGCAGCTGAACCGGTGGCAGTGGCGTACCTAAAGTATTTGGCACCCGGGGTGGATAATTCCTTTGGCACCCCCCCCCCCCCCAGATTCACTTCTCTGTCCCTCCTTCCTCTCCCTCACACAGGCTCTCTTTTTCTCGTGCACAAATTTCACATACCCCTGCATACAGGCTCCCTCCATTTCTTGCTCATATACACACCTTCACACAACTCCCTCTCTCACATACACACAGACATACTCTAACACACACATAGATACAAATACACTCTCACTCACTTCCTACCCCGCTTCCCATCAGAAGCACAGCAGCAGTTTTCCCGTCGATAGCAGGGCTGAATTAGCCATGCTGTCTGGGAGAGTCTCGCGACCGGTCAGTAGGCGGAGTTTTCTCAGTTAGTACAGAGTTTTGAACTCTGTACGGCTGCGCGGTGAGCTTCCCGCGTGATTGCTTTGTTACCTCAGTCTCTTTTTTTCCGCGAGCAGTCTGCACGTGGGGTTTTTCTCCTCGTCTCTGAAGAGATTTTTTTTATCAAATTTTGTTTTTTTTTTTTCTTCAATTCTGGGCAGTGATGCCATCAGGATTTAAGTACTGCAAATACGGTAAAATTATGTCCATTAGAGATGGACATAATTACTTCTATATTTGCCTGGGACTGGAACACGACCAAGTCTCATGCTGGGACTGTAGTCGTATGTCTCCCAGGGCTCAAAGGAAGCGTGCAGAAAAAATCGCGCGTCTGAAGATATCGTCCACACAGTCTTCGCCGGGACCGTCGAAGAGACCGAAGAAGACTCCGTCTAAAAGGTCTGCGTCGCTAGAGGGTGCCTTGGCAAGATTGGTCAATCCACCAAGGCCAGTGAAGGGAATTGAGGCCGCAACTCCTCTTTCACAGAAATCCCCTCATGAGCCGCTTGGGCTTCAGTTCACTGAAGCCACTCGATCCTGCTCATCGACGCCAAAGAAGTCGGGTCATAAAAAATCAAATCGGCCGAAGCAGGATGATACATCAGCGCTGGGATGCATGCACGGTGCTTCGGCACATAGCCCGGCGCACAACTCATTGGCGCACAAGTCGGCGCACGATGTAACTGCGCAGGGCTTCACGCACAAGACATCGGTGCGCGGCTACGCGCACAAGTCACCGGCGCACAGATGCGCACACAAAACATCGGCGCCCAGCGACACGCACATCACATCGGTGCACAACAACTAGCACAACACATCAGCGCACTGATCGGCGCATCTAAGCGTACAGCGTCTATACCACACGACGCAGTGAAGCATCATGACTCAAAACGTGAGAAGCTATCGATTCAACCTCGAATTCCGACGCACATGTCAACAGTCTTGACGCAGTCTACACTGCTAAGTCAGGAATGTCTTAAAAAGTCACAAAAAACTAAGCATCTAACATCTTCAAAACCTGGTGAGACAGATTCTGACCAGCATCTGGAATTAGTCTCTGTCCATGACTCCGACACCTATAGCGAGGGTTCTGATTCTTATGGGTCTTCGGTTAGTAGACCACAATCATCTTGTCTTCTCCATAAGTCAGGCCTGCCTCCTCAAGACTCGCTCATAGCAGCAATGCCTCCAGGACCAGGTCCGTTTCCAGGGCCTGCACAACCTCTCGCATCTAAAGCGATGTTACAAATTTTGCAGGCATTAAATACCTTTTTCCAAGATCTAAACACGGTACATCCTCGGCCTTCACTTGCGCCTTCTCAGCCTTTGCCGTCTGCATCGCCAACTCCGCTCCTTCGTCTCAGCCGTCAGTACCATCTCCAATTGCTGATCGACCAGACTCTCCAGACTCGCCATGGACATCGTCCCCTGGTGCATCTACAGGATTCCTATCTGACCCTCCAGAAGGTCTACCGGAACCTTATTCCCCTCCTGAAGACTTGTCCTACGCAAAGTTCATTGATAAAGTAGGCTCTCTTTTAAATATCGAGATGGGAAAGATCCCTGATCCTAGGTCGGAGGTTCTTGGAATACTGAAAATATTCGAAATGCCTCCAGAGCCAATAGCTCTACCACCACATACAGTGCTGGGTACAGTCCTTCGTAAAATGTGGGAGAAAACTTTTACCACCACAGCTACATCGAGGAAAACTGACTTAAAGTACCGTATGTGTAATTCAACAATTTACGATTCCACACAGTTGCCACACAACTCAATAGTAGTGGAATCTGCACTATCAAAGGCAAAAAGGTCAAAACTTCATGTCAATTCACCGCCAGGGAAGGACTATAAGTCCATGGATGACTTCGGCCGTAAAGTATACCATTCTTCCATGCTAGCAACAAAAATTCAACACCATCAGTTTTACGTAATCCAGTATTTATTTGAATGTCTTCAGAGATTACGTCCCATATGTTTAGCCTTTGATAACACCCTTCCACAACCATTTACAGACATGGAGGAAGGGCTTCGCTATCTACTTCGGTCTGTATATGAGTCGTTTGAGTCTTCCACAAGATCTTCGGCTACAGCTATAGCACCAAGACGAATGGCATGGTTGAGAGCAAGGGTTATTAGAGAGGACGTCCACGATAAGTTAGCAGACATACCATGTCTAGGAAACAATCTTTTTGGTGAGAATTTTGGGGAAACCATTACTCTTCTTAAAGAACAGAGTACCGCGGTACTGTCACTCACATCTACGGACCCCCATACCTCGTCCAGAAAATTTTACCCTTCGTTCAGGAAGAAATCCTACTCAAGGGCACCCTTTAAACCATACAATACCTATCGAATGCAGAATTATTCCCACCAGAGATACCAATCTCAGACTCATCAGTCCCGTGGACGACCCGTCAACAACGACCACAAAAGCCAGCAACCAGCACCCCCCTCAAAAAAAACAGACGTCTCTTTTTGAGCTATCCCAAGCCACCTCCACCACCATATATAGGAGGTCGCCTCTGGAAATGTTGTGCCAATTGGGAGGCAATTACCTCTGATTGTTGGGTGCTAAACATCATAAGGGAAGGCTACCAGATAAATTTTGTAACACTCCCATGCCTCCCTCATATTCCCTCCCCCAGAATACATCAACGCACTCACTGTACCTTCAAGAACAGTTACGAAATCTACAAAGCCAAAAATACATTCAAAGAATTCCAATGTCACAGGAAAATCAGGGATTCTACTCCCATTATTTTCTCATTCCAAAAAGTCCGGAGGTCTTCGACCCATCTTAGACCTACGGAATCTCAAACAAACACATTCAAAAGAAAAATTCAAGATGACGTCTCTCAAGACTATTCTTTCCCTCCTACAGCCCAACGACTGGCTATGTTCCATAGACTTGAAGGATGCGTACCTATGTATACCCATGCACCCTTCTTCTTGGCAATACCTTTGCTTTCAAGCTCAGAACAGCCACCATCGAATCAAAGTTCTACCCTTTGGCCTATCTTCGGCCCCAAGAGTGTTCATAAAATGTTTAGCGGTGGTGGTAGCTCACCTTAGACAACTGTCGATCCAGATCTTTCCCTATCTGACGACTGCTTTTAGTAGCCTCGGATCAGGCTACTCTATGGAATCACACATTCCAAACAATCAATTGCCTTCAGACATTTGGGCTTCATAATAAATTACGAGAAGTCCAACCAGCATCTGACCCAAACACTACAGTTCATTGGAGCGCTCATCGATACAAACACAACAGAGAGCTACCTTCCGCAGGACAGGATTCAAATGCTATCCTCACTAGCTTGACGTCTATGCAACCGATCATATACTTCGGCACGTCAAGTCCTCCAGTTACTGGGTCATATGGCGGCAGCTATCCATGTAGTTCCCTACACTAGACTACACATGCGCCGCCTACAATGGGGATTAAAGAATTAATGGTCTCAATACTTTCAACCCCTCTCAACCAGGATACAACTTACAACTCAAATGCGCATCGACATTCGATGGTGGAAAAACACCAACAACCTGACCTCGGGAGCACCTTTCTGGTTACCTCCCCATCAACTTACGCTCACAACGGGTGCATACAGGAGGGGCTGGGGAGCCCATCTGAGCAATCTAAAGACTCAAGGTCTCTGGTCTCCTCAGGAGAGCACACAACAGAATCAACCTCCTGGAACTTCGAGCCATTTGGAAAGCGCTTCGAACCTTCTCCCCTCAGGTTTGGGGCAAGCATCTCATGGTATACACAGACAACCAAGTCGCCATGTTCTACATAAACAAGGAAGGAGGGTCAAGTTCATGGATCCTCTGTCGGGAAACACTTCAAATACTGACATGGGGAATAGCAAACAAAGTTTCAATGCAAGCCACTTACTTCCCAGGTTTAGACAACGTCATGGCGGATCGCCTCAGCAGAATGTTTCATCCACACGGATGGACTTTGAATTGAGGAAAGTAGCAACAAGAATCTTTCAACACTGGGGCAACCTAATAATAGATCTCTTTGCCACAGAGAACAACTGTCAGACACAAACATTTTGCTCCATTTACCCAAGCAAACTTTGTCATGCTCCAGATGCCTTTCTCATCCCATGGACAGAGGGCTTGCTCTACACTTACCCTCCCATTCCGTTAATATCAAGGACAATTAAAAAATGCATCCGAGACACAGCAGATATGATCCTCATAGCTCCAGCATGGCCAAGGCAGCTCTGGTATCCGTATCTCATGCGACTCTCCATTCACTCACCAATTCCACTGGAGAACCATCCACGTCTGTTGACTCAGGAAGGGGGGGTCCCTCCTTCATCCAATGCATTGTTCCCGCCACCTGACAGCTTGGAGGTTGAAAGGCATTTATTAAGCCACCTGGGACTTGCCATCTCAACTTGAAGACATTTTCATTGCATCCAGGAAACATTCAACCTCCTCAAGAAACCTCCTCAAGAACCCTCTCTAGACCCCCCAAAGACCCTTCCAACTTCCGCCCCATTTCCAATCTCCCTTTTATCTCCAAACTTATGGAAAAGGTGGTAACTTCACAACTCATGGACTACCTAGAAAACCATGATATTCTCCATGTCTCCCAATTTGGATTCAGGAAGCACTTCAACACCGAATCCTTACTGCTCTCCCTCACTGACTATCTCCTCAGAGGTCTGGGACAAGGCCACAGTTACCTCCTCGCCCTTCTTGACATCTCAGCGGCCTTTGACACCATCAGCCAACCACCACCTCCTGACACGGCTAGAAAGCATCGGCATCTCAGGAATAGCTCTTGCTTGGTTCAAATCCTATCTCTCTAACAGAAAGTTCTCTGTGAAAATTGGAAACAACCTATCTTCCCTCATACCCCCTACACAAGGAGTCCCGCAAGGCTCTTCACTCTCATCTACCCTATTCAACATTTACCTCACTCCCCTCTGCCACCTCCTCACTGACCTTAAACTCAAATTCTACCTTTATGCTGATGATGTACAGATCATCATTCCCATTCACAACTCCATATCTGACGCCCTCGAGCACTGGGAAAAGTGCCTTGCAGCCATCAACGCCCTCCTCACCAACCTTCAGCTTGCTCTCAACACCAACAAAACGGAACTCCTTCACATCTCCTCGCACCCCCCCTGACCTCCTACCTAACGACCCTAAACTTAACCTCCTCACAGCTCAACCCTCCGTTAGAGACCTCGGAGTCCTTCTTGATCCCAACCTAAGTATGAAACCTCACATCAACTCCATCCTCAAAACTGGCTTCTTCAAGCTAAATGTACTAAAGAAACTCAGACCCCTGCTCTACGCCCATGACCTCCGCACAGTGATCCAAGCTACCCTCACCTCCAAACTAGATTACTGTAATGCCCCTCCTCTTAGGGCTCCCATTGTCTTCTATCAAACCCCTTCAACTTCTGCAAAATGCTACTGCAAGACTCATTACAAACACACGCAAACATGACCATATTACCCCCATCCTCAAGGATTTACATTGGCTCCCCATAATGTCCCGTATACACTACAAAACTCTGACCATAATTCACAAGTCCATTTACACCCACAACTCCAACTGGCTCGACCTCCCTTTCACTGCCCCCCTGTCCACCCGAGCCACCAGATCTACCAACAAAGGCACCCTACATGTTCAATCCTTGAAACTGGCACATCTCTCCTCCACCCGAGACCGTGCCATCTCTATTGCCGGGCCCGTTCTCTGGAATACACTACCTGTCCACATGCGACTTGAACCCTGTGCATTTAAATTCAAAAAGAAATTAAAAACTCTCCTGTTCAACCATGCTTACACAGAATAACTCCTTCCACTCCCCCTCGCAGTCCCCTTTCAGGTGACCTCCTTATATTAAGGAGACTTTCATTGTAAATTGTTTTGGTTATTACCTTCTTGTTTCTCCTATCCTTCCTACTGCCTTTCTGTTCTTCCCCCCCGCCCAGTTACATTCCCCTGTTGCAATGTATTTTCCAATCTTTTCAGTTACTATGGTGAACCGGTATGATGTCCCCACAAATACCGGTATATAAAAGTTTCTAAATAAATAAATAAATTCAACCAGACGTAACTATGCAGGAAAGTGGCATCGTTATACGGAATCTTGCAACCGCGACAACTAGACCCTTTCTCATCAACAGCCACGCAGCTCCTAGAGTATCTCCATACACTCTACCTGCTGGTTTAGTGTTGACTTCCGTTCGTGTGCATGTTAACGCTATTGCAGCTTTCCACCATTCTCATAATGGACTTCCCATTTTCCAACCATCAGTTGATCTCCAGATTCATGTGGGGCATGCTAAGTCTATGGCCACGGTGTCCAAAGCCACCTATACCATGGAATCTCAATAGTCTTTGAACAACTAATGCTGCCTCCTTTTGAGCCATTAGATTCATGCCACATTAAATACCTAACATGGAAAACAGTATTTCTAGTGGCCGTCACATCAGCACGGAGAGTAAGTGAGCTACAAGCCTTGGTTCACTATTCTCCTTATTTAGAATGTTATCATGATAAGGTCACTCTTCGGCCTCATCCTACTTTTCTTTCCTAAAGTAGTATCGGCTTTCCAAATAAACCAGTTCAATTACATTGCCAATCTTCAAACCTAAACCTCATCATGATGACAGAGACAAGCTTCTGCACTCTTAGACTGTAAAAGAGCGTTAGCTTATTACAAACAAAGGACTCAATCTCAAGGAAGACCATCTCAATTGTTCCTCTCCTTTAACCCTAATAATCCAATCAAGCCTGTCTCCAAAGAACCATTGCTAGTTGGTTATCCCAATGCATTGAATTCTGCTACAATAAACGTTCTATTGTTTTGAGCAACAAACCAAAAGCACACCAGATACGAGCAACAGCAGCATCTGTTGCGCATTTAAGAAGAGTTCCGCTACTGGACATCTGCAAAGCGGGCAACTTGTACTTTATTATTTATTATTTTATTAATTATTTTCTATACCGGCTTTCACGACTGGTAGTCGCATCCACCGGTTTTACATTTAACATTTAGTGTAATGAACATAAAACTAGATGAACTGAACTGGTGCAGGAATAGCAGTTTACAATAAAACAAGGAAAAATACAACTGGGAGAGGAGGAAGCAAGAAGAAAAATATAGCAATAGGTACAAAAAACAAATTACAAGATAATATTTACAATATGTACAAAATTAAAGGCAAGACTAAAGATGGTCATGGGCTGGGAAAATTGAGGCTGAATAGGAAGAGTATGATGAATAAGGCAGAGTGATGTCTTTACACTGGGATTCTGGTAACATGGGATAGACTGATTGAAGGGTAATGTTTATATGGTTTGGAGGTTTGGACAAGTTCCTGGTGGAAAAGTCCATAATCCACTATTTGCCAGGTAGTTTTGGGCAAGCAACTGCTTATCCCGCTTATGAGCAAAGACAATCAATTTTGAGATCCTGCCGGGTACTTGTGACCCATATTGACCACTGTCAGAGACAAGAGCTGGATTTGAGGGGCCTTTAGTCTGATTCAGCATTTCGTATATTCTTAGGAAGGATCAGGAAGAGAGAGAAGAGGAAGGAGAAGGTCATAGGGATAAGATTGGAGGGGGAAATGGTTTGATGTGACCAGATGGAGTGAAAGTTGCCTTGGAGGTGAGAGGAGGAGGAGCAGAAGAATACGTAGGTGTGAAGACAGCGATGAGGATGAGATGCCTGTCAGGGAGAGTGGAGATGTCTAGTTGACAGGAAGAACATTTTAAGTTGAAGACCAGTGCAGAACACAGAATGGCTGGTGAGGTGGAGAATGTAGGGAACGAGGTCAGTGGTGGTTGTGTGGCTGGAAGGATTACAGTGTGTAATAAGGCTGAGTAGGGCTTGCATCAGGAAGATGAAGGAGAAGGGAAATTTGGTGCTGCTACTTTCACATTTGGTGCTGCTACTTTCACATTTCACTAGTGTATTGGACAGCAAGCATCTTCCAATGCAGCTCTGGATTCGGCAGGTCTGTCAACCCTAAATACAGATAAGACTGTCTACTTTTATTGAAGGTAGTGTCCTCCAACTCATAAAACTTACTATATGGACACAACCCGGGAGCTTGGGACTCCCAAGACAGCATGGCTAATTCAGCCCTGCTATCCACGGGAAAAAAGCAAGTTTGCTTACCACAAACGGTGTTTCCATAGATAGCAGGATGAATTAGCCATGTGATCCCTTCCCACCTCCCTAGACAGTCCTACAGATTCTACCAAAAACGTTTTCACGTACATCTCGCTTGGCTACAAGAGACTGAGGTAACAAGGCAATCGCGCGGGAGAAGCTCACTGCGCAGCTGTACAGAGTTCAAAACTCTGTACTAACTATACTAACTATTGACCCCGGTCGCGAGACGCTCCCAGACAGCATGGCTAATTCATCCTGCTATCTACGGAAACACCGATTACGGTAAGGAAACTTGCTTTTCCTCCTTCAGCCTCCGCGACAAACGGGGGATTCTTCATTTTTTCTTGAAGTGGCATGAGGGCTGGTGCAGCTCTTACATCCTGCATCTGCAGTGGGGAGTGTGGGGGGGGCAGCGCTATTGCTCTTTCCTCCTTCGGGTTTGCGACTGCACGACCTTTCCTTCTTCCCGCCCGCGCGAAACCCACCATTTTCCTCTTTCGGGCTGCAGGGGGTGGGAAGAAGAAAAGGCTATACTGTTGCGGCTCCAGAACCCGTGGCACTCTAGGCGCTGCCCAGTGCACCCTCCGCTCACAGCCCGGAGGTCTCCCTCTTCTTCTACTGCCGAGAGGGATGGGCTGTGCTCGTGGCCACTGACCTCCCAGCTGGCAACCCTCTCCTGGCTGTCACCTGGGGGCGGACTGGCACCCCCGCATCACCCCCTCAGTATGCCACTGATCAGCAGATGCCGGAATGTGGGAGAAATGCAGCATAGTTTTCTTCAGCTAACCCGCAAAATGTACCATAGCATCCAGAAAAAGTGAGGTAATCCATGATTACCCCAGAGCTGCACGACACACAACTACACTAATGCCAGCAATGGAGTAAACGGCCCTCCAGACGTTGCTTTAATTTAGTGCCTGGAGCAGGGTAGGAGTTAAAAAAACAACCCCAAAAAAACAAAAAAAAAACAACCCCATGTACAAAAACCCACACTAACTGATGCGTGACTCTAGGCATAGCTCGTAAACAGTTAATTGCCTCCTTTGCGTACCATTTGCATGCACTCACAAAAAGCAGCCGCGTGATTTTAAGCAGGTTTAAGTGTGCATTTTTCCTGTGCTGACCACGTTATTACATACACGCATAAGACTAGCGTGGGAAAAATGTGCGCAGAAACCCAGCTCAGGTACGTGCAAAAACACTTGTGGCAAGCTTTAGCGTAGCTTATTACATCGGACCCAGAGGAATTTGGAAAACAATTCGATTTAAGTAAGGCTGGCTAGCTGGCTAACTGACACTGCTGAGGGAGCCCACATTACTTTAGTTGTGAACTAAAACTGGAGCAGCTTAATTAGCACTAATTGAGAGCCTAGATTCAGAATTAGTTAGCCTTCCAGAGTGATGTGGACTACAAACTAACATTAAGACTGAGAAGTCCTCAGGTAATTTGGGAACAGTGCAGCCTCATGGTTATAAGGAATGCAAAGAATACAGCTAGGCTTGAGAGTTTGATAATGGTTGCGCACTACAAGAAACCATCCTAGTAAGAGTTTTAGGGGAAGCCTAAATATACTGGTCCTGCTTCTAATTGTAGCAAACTGAGCCCAGGATAGGAGGAAATGTCTATTCTCAAGATACTGAAAGGTGATAAATACATTCAAACATTATAAATCTGTCTGTAAGTAACTGGAATGAGGCAATTGGATTAAATAATTTTGTGATTTGGGGAATTGTAGCCACCAAAATACAATCTGTTTCTGTTTGTTAAAACATTGAAGCCATGTATATGTTTCAGAAAATTACTGGAGAGAACCTGTAGAGAATTGAAAGAATGTTCATTAGGTATTTTAGCTGTGAGCTTTAAGGAATGTCCCCTTTTGAATATGAGATGCAGTACTGGTTGTGAAGAACTAAATGAACTGTTTAAAAAGGGAGCTGGTTTCAAAGTGTGTTATATGCTTGCCTTAAGGAAGAGGGATTTAAAGCAAGGCCCAGAGGTGATTGAGAATTCTGGGAAAGGAGTATCTTGCAACCTTTTATTCTGTAACTGTAATCTTACTGGAAATAACTATTGCTAATCTGTTGCACTGAAAGGGGGATATAGGAAGAATGGAAGTGCACTAGCCATTAACAGAGCGAGAGTCATAGGGAGAGGAAAGATTGCCATTATCATGGAGAGAGAGACATTGAGAATAGAGTGTGTTTAGATTCAGATGACAAAGCCAGAGGAGTAAGAGGGACTAAGTAAGAGCCCTGATATAATAGGAAGGTAGGTAATCCAGTTTTATAAGCCTTGATAGTAATTGACTACCTGGATCATACTGGCATAAGCTACAACTAAGTCAAGACCTCTGAGTAGCTGAGAGATGGACCAAGACGCGCCACACCATAACAACATAAAGCAAATGTTAAATTCTGCTGTCTTGGAAGCATTCTTTTTAACACTGCCAAGGTAAGCTCTTCGTTTAGCAGACTCCATTATTGTCTGTGTGATGAGAGAGACACCAATATTAAATTATCCTGGCAGTAGTGCTGACCACAATGCTGTAAGGATGTGAATCCTGGATATTGTACTGCAGATTTCACAGGCAAATTGAGCAATTCTATCAATGTTCCCTGAGATTTGGCAATTTATGGATCTCCAACAGAAAGTTCTTGAAAAGTGCTAAATTTCCAGCATTTTAGTGAAGGCTTATCTTTGGTAGGCAGACCATATCATAAGGATGGAGGATACCAAAACCATAATTTCCAGAGCGGTGTTCTATGGCCAGCTGTAAAGTGGGCACAGAGAAGACCACAGTATAGATTTAAGGACACAGTTATGCACAACCTTAAAATCTGTAGTGTGAATCTCAACAGCTGGGAGAACATGGCCTTGGATAGAGTCACATGGAGGCAGTTTTGTCACTTGGCCATCCTAAGCATAGAAACCAAGCAAAGAGAAAAGAAAAAGAATTACAGAAGAGAAGCCAATTTTGCAACTGCATCCACCTGTGTTATCTATGGTCTTATATCTCATCAAAGGGCAATTAAATATACATAGAATTGCTGAAAACTGATCTGTTGCTGCTGATGAGAGACTCCATCTAAAAACATAACTGCAGAACAAATACCATACCAGAAAAAATTACAAATGGAAATTGAAATGTAGATTGCCTGAATGTGACAAGTGGTGTGGAATTGAGCCATTAGTGCTGTGGCGCAGTTGATGCAGCTTTGAGGGCGAACCTATGAGGCTTATGCCGACAGCTGGCAAATACGCCTTGAAGCAGGAAAGACTGGAGCTTCACCTATACCAGCAGCCTCCCCTGCAGGTTGAGCACTTGGGTTCTGGTGGCCAGCAGGACTTAGGTGGGGTCCCCTAGGGAGCTAGTGAGAGCAAGAGTGTAAGGGCATGCTGGGGTAAGGATGGGCAGCAAGCTGCAGATTCTAGGACCAGGCCAAGGGCCGGGGCAGGCGGCAAGCAAGCGTAGTCATGTTCAAGACAAAGGAAGAAGGTCCAGGCAACAGGCAAGCATGGTCAGGTCCAAGGCATGTTGTCAGTACCAGGAGATCAGGCCAAGGATGACCAAAGAGCCATGAAGACTAGGAGTGTGTGACGAGGCTGGATGAGCCATGCTGGGCAAGACATGGCTGGGAAAGGCAAGATGGACGAGGCAGGCTGGCTACCGGAACACAGGATCAGAAGAACACCGAAGCACAGGAAGGCAGAAACAGCTGAATGCAGGAGCAGCACACATTGCACAAGGTAGGAGACCCATTACTGAGGTTCCAGAGGATCATCCTGGGAAACCTTAGAAAGACAGGTAAAGACAAAATGGGCCATTCCCATCTGCCCAGCAAGTTGCTAATGATAGTAATTGCCACTCCTTGCAGGTTACCCCCATTCCTTTTGTTAAGGGTAGTAACTACCACTCCATGCAGGTTACCCCCATGTCTTCTGTTAAATAGTAAATGCCACCCTGTGCAGGTTACCCCCACGTCTTCTGTTAAGTGTAGTAACTGCTGCTCCATGTAGGTTACCCCTATGCACCTTTTATTCATTTCCAGTCTCTAGGGATCTGCAGTGTTTATCCCATGCCCTTTTGAATTAAAATAATCTTTTCATCCTTACCACTTCTGGGAAGGTATGATGTTGAGAGAGTAGTGGATGCCTGGAATACCCTCCTGGAAGAGGTGGTGAGGATGAAAACAGTAAATTAATTCAAAAGGGCATGAGATAAAAACTACAGATCCCTAGAGGCTAGAAATGAAGAAAGGGATGCATGGGGTAACATATTTAGTTAAAGAAAAATTGATAGTGGAATCTGTTGATTCTGGATGAGGAGTGACCTATTTTCGCAGGTGTTTTCCTATTGGTGTACTATTGTCCTGCTTTCACAGTGGTCTGCTTCTACAGCAGCCATTTCTGTTTGTTTGCTAATGCCTCTGTTTATGCTTTTATCTGCATAAAGTTTCTTTGTTTTCTGTTACATTTCCAACTGGTGAATGGCTTGCATGTTCAGTGCTTTTGCTGCATCCTCTGCAACTAGCTCTGAAATGTTTACCCTCTGACTTGGAAGCAGATTCTGGGTGTTTTACCTTGTGTATTTAGTCTGCTCAGCCCAGCCTGCGTGTTTCAGCTGCTGACTTTCTCCTAACCCTGCCAGAAGAAAATCCTCTTTTTACCTGACTTTATTTGCCATGGCCCAGACTGCTTTGGTTGCTGTTTTTTCCAGTTTATTTACAGTAAGGCTCTGCTTCTTAATAAAGTTGTTTGAAGTTGCAGAAGCTGCTTCCTCTGTCTTCGAGTAAATCTTGAATTAAGCTATTTGTTTAAAATGTACATAGGAAATGTTCAGTAGAGACAGAATTGGGGGTGTGGGAACTGGGAATTGGGGTAAAGTGTAGGGGAACCCTTCCTCTCAATATATAATATAATTAAATATGTGGCTATACATGTGTGTATGTATGTGCATTCTCTTATAACTCAAGAATGACTGGTCCTACTTGTTCTAAGCTTTTGAAAATTACTGATTCAAAATCTTATTTCAGAAGCTGTCAGTATTAGATAATTTTAAAGTTTAGGTAGTCCACATTTCAATTTCCATTTGTAATTTATTTGTTTATAGTATTTGTCCTTTACAAGTCATATTTTTTAGATAAGCATCAGGAACAACATCTTAAAAATACAAATTGTGCTATTGAGAAAAGCATGAATAGCTGATTGAAAATGCAACTCCAGAAATATTACTGAGGAAATTGTGAAAATCTTTGAAACTGTTACAGTGACTGAAGCATTTATTATGGAATTATGTTCAGCACAGTTTTCATGTGGGCACATGCTTCATGCTGTGGGAGAAAGGATTCCCTTACAGAGCTCATGTTTCTGATTGCTGCTGACTGGTCATGCTAGATATGATATTCAGAGCTGATTTTGGATTATCTTTCCCTAAAGAAGAGGAAGATTTTGCTTTCAAATCTCACAAAGAGCAATATTAAGGGAAAGGGAGGGAAAAGACCAGAAGTATAGCAGTCTCTGCAATTAAACAGAAGCTAAGAGTCATTTGGACAGATTAGGTGTGCCAAATGATTCTTATCTGTGATAAATGCTATGTTACAAGTTACATTTTCTACAGACAATCACTGTCTCAACTTACAAGGTTAATATGTAGAAAGCATTATCTATTTGAAAATCACTTTTAATTTTCTTTTTGGTAGGATATTTCTCATTTGTTGACCAACCTGTTTAAGAAACCTATACACTGGAGATGTGATAGGAAAGGAAAAGGAGCAAGTCTGTTAAAGTCTCGTGGAGGCGACAATGCATACCATGAGAAGTTTGTGGGAAGAATTACAAAAGTAAGAAAAAGTTGATTTTCTATTTATGATCCATAGCAAACCATTTGTTATATTATTTGTGAATGACTATCATAATAGTTGGGTATCAGTGAATTGTGCACCGACTTCTCTAATGTTGGTATAGGTTTACCCAAGAGATCAAATCTCACAACTGTTTTCACAGAGGACCTTCTTTAGAGTCTAGATTGAAAAGGCACAGCCTTTCCTGTGTTTTTTGGACAGGATTAGGTGAAGCAATCTTGAGTACTAAGCTTTTGTCTCAATGCTCTTAGTTGCTGCTTTCTCAAAGTATGAAACTCCTGAAGATGCTGTTGAACCCAGAAAGCCTTGATATCTACAATGCAAAAAGGAGGCTCTGGGAAAAAAGTTTGAAAATTGCAAGAAACAAATTTTAATATTTATCAGGGAAAGGATAAAAGGGCTGAGGCTCTTCAAAATATGTTTCTGATAATCGAATAAAGTTAGCTGTGCCAGGGTTTTATTTTAAAGAAATTGCAGTTCCTTAGAAGATTTTAAAATCTGAACCTGAACAGAGCAGTGGGGTGTGCCGTATTAATTGACTTAGATACATAACAGTCAAGATTATGAAATAAGCTGTAGGTGTTACCTGTTTATTGGACTAACTGAATACATTTTTGACTAGCTTTTGAGAACCATGCTTCCTTTATTAGGTCAGTGCAAAACTCCAAACAAGATGTTCCCAGTTTTGAAAATCAAATTATAATATGTCAGGGTGGAAAATTCCTGGGCACCAGGGCATCTTAAATTTGGCATCTAATGCCCACTGCCACAGCCTAGTGGCAGCACCTGCTGTCAGGAGGCATCAAAGAGGAATGGCTGCTACAGATCTGGGCAGCTTCCTGCCACTAGGCCACATTCAGGAAGATATAAAGAAGGGAGATGTAGAGTAGAGAAGTTATTGTATGGCTTTTAAACATTTTTATTGAAAGAATTTGTTTAGAGATTTTGCCACCAAGGTTGATTTCTGTGGAAAAGGAGGTCTATGTTGTGTTGATAAGTTGCATTTGATCAGGAAGTAGGCCTATGCTCTGGACTGCTGAGAGGACAGTAGAGCTAGTGAGGCATTATCAGACCCAACCCCCTTTCTTCCTCATCCCCAAGTCCTGCTGCCCTCCACATTGTAGTACAAACGTTTTCCACACTGAGCCCACCCATATCTATCCTCCTTTTCTCCAATGACCCAGTTGGCAAGACAGCAGCAGCAGCAGGGCTTCAGACTTACTCTAGCTGCTGCCACTGTGGGCCCCTCTTTCTTTCAGGTCTCACTTCCCTCCTAGCTCATTGTCTGTCAAGCAACGTGTAAGAAGACAATAGATGAACAGAGGGACCAGTTCTGGGGCTAGCAGCATAGTAGCATGTTGGTCTGAGGCCTGAGCTAGTGTGTGTTCACAAGCCTCCAGGGATGGATTTAGGTTTTTGGCACTCTTAGACACTATTGGAGGTGTCTCTGAGTTGGATAACAGAGGGCACAGAAGGTTTAAGGCACTATTTATTTGAAGCAGTTCTGGGATAGATTCAATGGAAAAAAATTAGAAAATTCTGAAACTATTGGCAAACATTTCCATTTTTTTATATTATATTGTAAAAATAAACAGGCCCACATTAAGTATGCTTTCAAGCTCTCTTACCCAGATATGTGTTCCGCTGAATATAACCTGATAACTTCAAGACAGGTATTTGTCCAACCAGACTTACCCAGCTAACTTTGTACAGGCAGCACTGACTATTAGCACTGTGCGGACAAAGTGACTGTTCTCCAGGAACATGCTTGATGCTTTCTCTTTTTACCTGGGTATATTTTGTCCTGCAAAAATTTAACTATGGAGCAGAAGGAAATATTCAAATATTGAGTTTTGTCCAGCTAACTCTAACAGTTAGCCAGTCAAACGTTTTTGAATATCGATCTCGAAGTAGTTTTGCAACCTTGTTTATTTGTTTTTATTGGATGAAGAATAGGAATGTCAGTGATCAGCACATACAAGAAATCTCAGAAATGGTGAGAGCACCACAGATTGGAGAGAAGGGAGGATTGGGGATTTGACACAAGCAGATGAGGAGGACCAGGAATGGAATGAAAAGGTGAGAGGACTAGGAATGAGGGAGAGATGACCAGGGATAGGAAAGATCATGGATGAAGGAGGAGGATGGAAGGGAGATTCTGGGATTGTGGAAAGGGAGGAATGAGGATGGACCACAGATGTGTTAGCATATTGGGCACAGAAGTTTGCAGTCTGACCAGATCTAGCCAAGGTGGCTCAGCAATATCTTTGCTGTCCACCAATCAGCATGCCCAGTGAGCATCTTTTCTTAATGGCAGGGACATCGTTGATGGGAAGGTGATCTTTTTGAAAATCAATATACTTTTGCTTGGGTTTCCAGAATATCCATGTGAGTGGCAAAATGACTGAAAGCACCTTGAATACCTTGCCTACCTGCTATGCCCCTGATATACCGCCATAGGGATCTTCCTGCTACTATGCCTATGTGCCATGCCCTGATATACCACCGTGAGGGTCTTCCTGCTATGCCCCTAATATGCCACTTTAGGGGTATTGCTGCTAGCATGCCTACCTGCCATGCCCCAGATATACTATTTTAGAGGTCTTCCTGCTACTGACCTGCCTTCCAACCAAGCCTCTAATATGCCATCTTAGGGATAGTGCTGCTACTATGATTACTCGCCACATCCCTGATATACTACCTTGGGGGTCATTCTGTTAATATGCCCTCCTGCCATGTCTATTTTATATCAGCATGGGAGTTTTGGTTGCTTTCATGTTGTTTGCTGTTTGAATCTCAGCCTAGTTCTCCTGCTCAGTTTATTTGTTAATTCTATTGGGGTGTTATATCCCCAGAAAAAAAAGTGAAAAATATGTTTCTCCTCCTATCCACATTTTTTATGGTTTTCCATCTTACTGTCAAGGCCTGTGTAGGTCTTTGTGCTGTTTGCCTTTCCTTTCACTGGTTCACACACCTTTGTGCTGTTAGCAATGAACCACACTCCATGCCTTAGTAGTTTAGACACCTTTATGCTGTCTACCTATTTATCTTTTATTTCTCTGGCTTCCAGAAGGAATTTCAGGGGGATGCCATGGTGTGAAAAGAAAAAATCTTTTCTGTATTTTGCCAGAAATCTGTTAAAAAATGCTTTCTGCGTTTTCATGGATTGATTGGTTGGCTGTTGTGATTCACTTTCACATGGGTGAAATTGATGTATATCTCACCACATGGTAGATAGTTCCATCAAGGAAAGGCCTTACATGTGCTTTATATATGACTAGCCGTTAAGCCCGTAACAACGGGCAACATTTAAAAAACATTTTTCGGTCCATTTCCTTCCCACACGCTCCCCCTCATTCTCCCCCCCCCCCGCCCATTCTCCCCCATCCCTCTCACCTCCCCCCTCTAGTCTCCCTCCCCTCACCTCACTCTCTCCTCCCTCTATTCTCCCACCCCCCTCCGCTCACCCTGTCCTCCCTCCCCTCACCCCTCACCCCTCACTCTCCCCTCCCTCACTCTCTCCCCCTCACCTCCCTCCTCCCCTCACCCCTCACTCTCTCCTCCCTCCCCCCTCACTCTCTCCTCCCCTCCACTCACCCTCTCCTCACTCCCCCCTCCCTCCCCTCTCCTCCGCTCACCCTCTCCTCCCTCACTCCCCCTCACTCCCCCCTCACTCTCTCCTCCCTCCCCTCACTCTCTCCTCCCTCCTCCCCTCCTCTCAGCTCCGCTCACTCTCTCCTCCTTCCCCCTCTTTCAATCCCCTCCCCTTTCAGCTCATCCATAACCGGCAGATGTGGGGTGTCCCTCCCTCGCGCGCGTTGTCGCCGCTGCCGCTCCTGCTCCTGCTTGTCGCCGCCGCCGCTGGTACTGCTCCTCCCGCTCCTGCTCCTCGCTGCCGCCGCTCCTGCTCGTCATCGTTGCCGCTGCTGCTCCTGGACTCAGCGCCATTTTTTTTTTTTTTTGGGCACACTGTGTTCTGATCGACGTGCTCGCCCGCGCATGCGCGGTAGAGTTGCTCTCTACTGCGCATTTGCGGCACGTCGGTCAGGGCTCCCTTATCTAGTAGATGGGCTTCAGTCAAAGCTTAATGCTGAGTCTTACACCATGATGTGATATTTCAGCATGGTGCTTCCAATGATTTATGTTCTTTTGTGCCTCAGCACTCTTATTACCATAATATCTGACCTGGAAGGTCAGGTTTTTATTAATGGTCACCCAGTTGGTAGGGTCTGCCATAGACCCTGGTGCCTTTCTCAACTTCTTCAAAGTCTTTTCTAAGTATATTGGTTCTATGCATGTTGCTACTCATTAACTAAAGTCATGTATACATCTGTATAGGAACCCGTTGTTAATTTTTGGATACTAATAGTCTGCAGCTTCCATCTGGAGGGCTCTAAAGGCCCAGATAGTCTATTCATATTTCTTCTAGACATAAAAAAAATTGTAAAGTCTGTACCCAAGAGTTCTATTTTCTCTTGGTTGGTGAACCATGCCCTTTTCTTTTCCCTAGGAGGACCTGGGTCTAGTGGGGCATGTCAAAGTTCACTGTGCTGGAGCTCAGACTGTATCCATTATGAAGTGGTGAACTCGTGTTTTCTCCACACTTTCACAGTTCACTCTTGTTTTGGCAAGGGATGCTAATATGATTAAATAATGTGTCCTATGGAGTCTTTTTGAGGTGTAGAACCACAACTCCATTTTCTTCTAGAGCAGTGGTTCCCAACCCTGTCCTGGGGACCCCCTGGCAGTCGGGTTTTCAGGATATCCACAATGAATATACATGAGAGAAAATTTGCATGCTGTAGAAGCAGTGCTTGCAAATTTTCTCTCATGCATATTCATTGTGGATATCCTGAAAACCCAACTGGCTGGGAAGGAGTCCCCAGGACAGGGTTGGGAAACCTCTGTTCTAGAGCCTGTTGTTGGTCAGACTGCCCGGAGGTTCAAGAAAAACTGGCTGACTTTCTCCTGTACAGGAGAAAACCTGTTTGGGGACAAATCCGGCACGCAGTGGCCCAACTGAAGGACCACCCTGAGATCCTACGTCAATTGTCTACCACCAACTCTGATCCCTCTTCGGTGACTCGTAGAGGGCCATGTAGGGATACCAGGAAGCAGTTTTACAGGCAACGGAGATACTATCCTTCGGCCTCCCATGCTCGTACAGTTCGGTTCTCCCAAAGAGGCCACCGTCGCCAACAGAGAGCACCTAGGGCTCAGCCAGTCCCTCCAGCCTAGCCCTGCAACTGGCTTTTGACTGGCACACAGAGAGCAGAAACCTATCCCCTTTGCCCGCACCATCCGATCCATCTAAGAGGGCTCGTCTCTGCTTATGTCGTGAATACTGGTCCCCAATTACCTACGACCAATGGGTATTGTCCCTACATAACACGGGGGTTACCATTGAATCTCCTCAGTGTTCCTCCATACTCCCCACCCTCTCCAGTGTGGAGCCTCGTAGAACACGCACCGACCCTAGAGTTGGAACTCTTGCTCCTGCTACTTTCCAGAGCTGTGGAATCTGTTCCCTGGGCTCAGTGGGAATGAGGTTTCTACTCCTGGTATTTTCTCATTACAAAGAGAATAGGCGGCTTCCGTCCCATCCTTCCTCTGCAGAGAATGGTTCAAAATGGTATCCTTGGGTTCCCTACTTCCGCTTCTGCGTCAAGGGGAATGGCTCTGCTCTCTGGATCTACAGGACACCTATGCGCATATTGCCATTTTCCCACCTCAACGCAAATATCTGTTCTTCGTAGTAGGCCACTGGCACTTCCAATACAGGGTTTTCCACTTCAGGCTAGCCTCTGCACTCTAGGTCTTCACAAAGTGCCTGGCAGTGGTGGGAGCACACTTGCGCCAGAACGGGGTGCATGTATTCCCATATCTAGACAATTGCCTCATCAAGAGTTCTTCGAAAGAGGGAGCCCTTCAGTCCCTGAACGTGATGTTGAGCCTCCTCCAGTCACTGGATTTCCTCGTAAACTACCCAAAATCCCAGCTGACTCCGTCCCAGTGACTCAACTTCATTGGGGTAGATCTGGACACCATGGTAGCCAGGGCGTTCCTTCCCAGTGAACGCATAGCCATACTGACCGGGCTGGCCAGGTCCATCCATCGCTGGTGGACGGCCTTGGCCTGCCTGCTGCTGAAGTTGCTGGGTCACATGGCATTGTTGGTGCACATCACCCCAATGGCCCGCCTGGTCATGAGGGTCACACAATGGACCCTGTGGTCTCAGTGGCACCAAGCCTCTCAGGAACTTTCTGCACTGGTCCAGATAACCGAACCACTCCAGCTCTCCCTTGCCTGGTGGGTGCAAGAATCGAACTTGAGCAAGGTGTTGCGTCCGTCAGTCTCAGACGGCTTCGACCTTTGTGCCTCACCTTTCTTCCTTCTCTCTCCTCAAGCCTTGGGAAATTGGTTGCCACCGCGTCTTCATGCTGATCTCCTCGGCGTCCCCGGATCGGCAATGGCGATGGTGTTCGCCATGTTTTTCCTGAGGGCCTCCTAGCGTGTGCGCGCGCACGCCACCCATGTCTTTATCCATGTCATGGTGGGAACCTCGGGGGAGTCCTCTCCGAGTGATGTCATCACATCCTGGTATTTAGCCTGCCCTTCGTTTGCTAACAAATTGAGTTAGCAAGGATTGGAATCACTCCGGTCTAAGCTGCCCTGCTGCTTCCTAGCTGCCGCAGGAAGCTCTCTTCGCCCTTCGGGGTAATTCTGCTAACTAGGGTATCCGCTCCTCAGGGGCCCTTCTACTTCCTTTCAGGTGCCTATCCTGGGATCCCAGGTACTCGCTCCTCGAGGGCCTGCTCTCCTTAACCTGGTGCCTGCCACTCTACAACTTCTGCCTGCCAGGACTTCCAAAGATACAGCTTCTGCTTCAGTGAGTACTAACCTATCGTCTATCTCACTTATAGCTTCAGCGGTGTACATCCGGGACCTGTTCCTGTTCACCGCGCTGTCTCCAACAACTCTAGAGTGAGACGGGTCCTCTCTGCTGAGGATTCCTGGACTACTACTGCTGGAGCTACATTTCACTGCTGTCCGCTTCCCGGGCAGTGCCACCATGCTGTACAATAAAAACTATCTTCTCTGTTTTGCGTGCAAAGAGTCTAGCCTGGTACTGCATTTCCTCATGGGGCTCCTCCCCGTGGGAGTGGCCATCACTGCAGTACCCAAGAATCCACTCCAACACCTCACAACCATAACACAAGGGACTGCCTTTTCAGCCCCCGGTTGCTCAGGTGATCTTGACCATGGATGCCTCCAATCAAGGCTGGGGGCTCCATTGGGGCTGGGGGGCACCATTGGGGCTGGGGGTACCATTCCTTAAAGAGGAAAACCTCTTTAAGGAAAAAGGAGCATGCCTGGCAAAAACAGAAGACCCTAGAAGTAAAGATTGTTTTTCAAAACACTCTAAAATCATATAAGAAAGAAGTAAATTTAGCAAGGAAAAGGTACTACACAGACAAAATAGCACTTGCAAACAACAATCCAGCAACTTTGTTCAATATAGTGAAATCTTTAACAACTAATCATACAAATGCCTTTTCCAAAATTACAAATGATATATGCGAGCAAATATCTAAATTTTTTCATCAAAAAATTGAATCTATATCTCAAGAATTTATTACTTTACCTTATCCAAATTATAAACAAGAGCTAACAAACTCAGAGTGGTCAGACTTTTATCGTACCAACCCTTCAGTCATCTTAAAGATCATAAATAAGCAAAAAATTTCTAATTCCCCTTTAAACCCTTGCTCTGGCGTTCTATTAAAAAGCATCACTGGAAACTATCCTGAACAACTCTGTTCATTAATTAATCAATCTTTAGAAACAGGGAAATTCCCTGACTCATTAAAGCAGACCTCAATTTTGCCTATTCTAAAGAATAAAACATCTTCATTTTTGGACTTTTCTTGTTTGAGACCTATTGCATCATTATGCTCCTTAGCAAAAATTCTGGAATCGGTTGTTTTACACCAACTTAAAGAATATTTATCAGAATCGGGCATACTAAATCCAAACCAACATGGGTTTAGAAAAGGATACTCCACAGAAACCCTTTTGTTATCCTCCTTTGATTCCTTCCTTAGAGGCTTTGACTCTTAAACGGATTATGTTGTGATTTTTTTGGATATTTCAGCAGCGTTTGATACGTTTAGATCATAAAATATTGTTGTCTGTTCTACAACACATAGGTAATAAAGTCCACTGTATTGGAATGGTTTGGGAGCTTCCTCTCTAACCGCATTTGTCCCAGGGTACTTACCCAGCCGACCTTAACACGGCTCAATCAAACCTCTCCCTAAAAAAAACCGAACCTAAATGCTAGCGATCCTAACAATTTCCGCCCCATTTCCAACCTTCCGTTTATAGCAAAGTTATGGAAAAACTAGGTAAACACTCAATTATCAAACTACAATCGAGGATCACAATATTCTGTCCCCAAATCAATATGGATTTCGCAAAGCATCAAGCACCGAAACACTACTTCTCTCCCTCACGGACTTCCTCCTCTCCGGCATCGATAAAGATCACGCTTACCTATTAATCCTCCTTGACCTTTCAGCTGCCTTCGATACAGTCAACCACCACCTCCTTCTAAAACAGCTGGCAAACATAGAGTGAAAGGCAAAGCACTGACCCTGGTTCAAAACTTTCCTGGAGAACAGAGGATACATTTCAAAATTCATAATAAAGAATCCCATTACTTTCCATCATCTCGAGGGGTTCTGCAGGGCTCCTCCCTCTCACCCACGCTCTTTAATGTTTACCTGCTCCCACTCTGCCAACTGCTAACGAAACTAAACCTGAAATACTTCCTTTTTGCAGACGATGTCCAGATCGTGATCCCTGTAAATGAATCCTTTACAAAAACAATAGAATTCTGGGATAGCTGCCTAATAGAAATCAAACACCTCCTCACCAGTCTAAACCTAATACTCAATGCTTCGAAAACGGAATTTCTGCTTATATCCCCGGAAAACTACATACCTCTTCAAAGCCACCAAGCCCTCCTCCAAACCTCTCTCGTAAGAGACCTAGGAGCAATCATGGACCACTGTCTCAACCTAAAATCATTCATCAACCAAACTACCAAAGATTGCTTTCACAAATTACATATCCTTAAAAGAATAAAGCCTCTATTCCACTCCCAGGACTTCAGAACAATTCTTCAAGCAATAATCTTCTCCAAGCTAGATTATTGTAACTCTCTACTACTGGGTCTCCCAGCTTCCCATACCAAACCTCTACAAATGGTGCAGAATACAGCAGCCAGAATCCTGATGAACTCCAGGAGAACCGATCACATCTCCCCAATCCTCAAGGACCTTCACTGGTTACCGATTCACTACAGAATCATCTACAAATCCATCACCACCATTTACAAAGTCATCCATTAACACGCCTGGATCAACTTACAGATTCCTTTTAAAAAACATACGTCCATCAGACCTATCAGGGAATCTTACAAAGAATCGCTACAGGTACCACATAAATCTCTCAGTGTCAGAGCGTTCTCAACAGCAGGTCCACCTTTATGGAACTCCATCCCAGCAGACCTGAGACAGGAACCCTGCCTACTAACGTTCAGGAAAAGGCTGAAAACTTGGCTTTTTAAAAAAGCCTTTCCAGACCTCGACTGAGACCTTCACCAGACATCTCAAACACATTATCAAAAATTGATTTAAATAACTAACCATTCACTTCGCCGTCATCACCTTCACTTTGTGATCATTGTCATCTACTATACAAATTTCATTATGTTGGAATCAATTTTGCTACCCTGTAAATAATTTGCTGTCAGTTAAACTTCCCCTCTTCTCGCTTCCAGCTCCCAGTTATTTATTTCCCTGTTTTACTGTAACTGTCACTCTCCTTATCATGCTCTTGTTCCAGTTATTTGAGTTCTCTTTTACCTTGCACACTTTGTTAAATGTAAACCGGTTTGATGTGATTCCTGTCATGAAAGCCGGTATAGCAAAAATAATAAATAAATAAGTTAATATTGGCTCCTGCTCCTCTCAAAGATATATTCAATCGACAGGAGTTCCACAAGGTTCTTCATTGTCCCCAATTTTGTTCAATATTTATCTTTTGCCTTTGTGTCAAATTTTAGCTTCATTGAACGTTCAATTTAAACTTTATGCTGATGATATCCAGCTATTTGTCCCTTATAAATCATCCTGGTCCGAAACCTTTTCTTTGATTCAATTATATATTAGTACAATAGAACAGTGGATGGCGCACAACCGATTAAAGCTGAATAAAAAGAAAACTGAACTTCTTCATCTCAGCTTCTTATCTAACTCTGTCAACGCTCCTCTGGCAAGTGTAAATTTAGGGAATGAAGTGGTACCAATCACTAAGTTAGCACGTAATCTTGGCGTATGGATTGACACTAATCTTTCTTTAGTACAACACATTTCAAAAACGGTAAAAAACTATTTTTTTAAATTGCATGTTCTAAAGCGATTATGCCCACTTCTATTTTTTCATGATTATCGTTCAGTGCTACAAGTGCTGATTCTTTCTGGCTTAGATTATTGTAATGGCCTATATATTGGATTGCCTGAGAACACCATTAGACCTTTACAACTGGTTTTAAACTCAGCAGCTAGACTTCTTACTGGCACTCCTTTTAAACAACATATCTCACCAATCTTGTATAAACTACATTGGTTACCAGTTAGATATAGAATCCAATATAAAATCATTATGCTAATCCATTCTCTACTAAATAGCACAGATTCCATTTGGTTATGCTCTACTCTGCGAGTTTATAAACCACAGAGAGAGCTCAGATCAGCAGGAAAAAACTTACTGGAAATTCCCTCAGTAAAAAACGCTGCACTGAATGTGACAAGGAATAGAGCTTTCTCGGTCGTGGGTCCTATTTTATGGAATGCACTGCCAGATCCTTTAAGGCTAATACCCAATCGAAAAGAGTTTAAGAAGGCTCTGAAAACCCATCTTTTTCAGGAAGCTTTTAGGGATATTGAACTCTCTAGCCAGAGTAAATAAGGTTAGGTATGTATCATATTTAATGTCAATTAAGGAATTATTGAATTTCAAAGTATCTATTGACTTGTCTGCTTTGCTTCTGACCTTTAAGTTTTTTTAAATATAATGGCCAACTTTTATTTTTTGTCACTTTAATTTTAATTGATCATATAACATGCAGGCCTGTGCAGCCGGCGCTAAAGCCCGTCGGGGCAAGGCCTAATTAAAATTAATAGCACTCACCCCGGGGGCTCCAGCTCCGGCCACGCGGCTTGTCCCGGCGCTCCTCCCCCAACGAAGCAGCCTATCAGGGATAGGCCCGACCTCCACGTCAGCAGACGAGGTAAGCGGGGGATTTAAATCCCTGCCGCTCCTCCATCCACCATCTTCGCTGCGACCGCCGAGACCGTGCGACCGCCGAGACCGCCGAAACCGCGCCACTTGACCCGGACCCCAGCTGCAGGCCTGCGCAGCAGGCGCTAAAGCCCGTCGGGGCAAGGCCTAATTAAAATTAATAGCACTCACCCCGGGGGCTCCAGCTCCGGCCACGCAGCTTGTCCCGGCGCTCCTCCCCCAACGAAGCAGCCTATCAGGGATAGGCCCGACCTTCACGTCAGCAGACGAGGTAAGCGGGGGATTTAAATCCCTGCCGCTCCTCCGTCCACCATCTTCGCTGTGACCACCGCTGCGACCACCGCTGCGACCACCGCTGCGACCACCGCTGCAACCGCCGAAACCGTGCCACACGACCCAGACCCGGACCCCAGCTGCCGGCACTGAAGCCCGTCGGGGCAAGGCCTAATTAAAATTAATAGCACTCACCCCGGGGGCTCCAGCTCCGGCCACGCGGCTTGTCCCGGCGCTCCTCCCCCAACGAAGCAGCCTATCAGGGATAGGCCCGACCTCCACGTCAGCAGACGAGGTAAGCGGGGGATTTAAATCCCTGCTGCTCCCCTCGGCGTCGCGCGCCGAAGGAGCACGACAAAGGGGCCCGCCCCTTTGTGCGCCCCTTCGTGCACCCCTGAAGGGCACTCAGGAAGAGAAACAAGACTCATAGCTTCTAGATTCTCTAGACCTGTGAATCCCACACCGATAGCAGCCTCCCAGCTTCTTCACCTCTGCCGGGACTCCCGAGACCATATCGGGGCAGGAACTCGCCCACTCTCACCAGCGAGCCGAGCTGAGGAGGAGAACCCGATAACAGCCAAGCCTACAGTGAAGACCCTAAACAGTTCCTGACCCACGCTCATACCTGCAGGCTCAAGCAACCACCCAGCGCTCATCCTCCACATTCAACAATCTCCAACAATCATCCAGTGGGATCCTGCTAGCACCGTTGGTGTGCCCTTTAGTGCAGCGCCACAGTAACACCCTTCCCTCTTCTTCCCACTCTCCTACCCCTTAAGATCTCACACAGCACCCCATACGAATCTAGCGTACGCCCCACACTCTCTGCATATGAAAATGCATACAGCTGCCTGGATTCCCATCCTTCAACACCCTACCCATATAACAGTGAAATCCATTAGGCAAGCTAGACAACGCTCACTTATAACCCTGACACCTATTTTAACTGCACCAATTACCCAGCTTTTAGGTCTTACCTTATTCACCCTCAGTCTATTCAACGCTCAATCCCTCACAAAAAAATCCCTATTACTCAATGACTACCTCCTGGATGCCAAACCTGACATATGTGCCATAACCGAAACATGGCTAAAACCCACAGACACTGCAATAATTAACCAACTTCCCATACAAGATTACAACATCTTCTCCCTCCCTAGACAAAAAAAAAGAGGGGGAGGCATATTACCAGCAACAAAAAAAGGCCTTGGCTTTAAACTACACTCGATTACATCTGAATCCAAGCTAGAAATCGGCTTCTTCTCCTCAGATCAACTCCAAATCCTCTTAGTCTATGCCCCTCCAGGGCTCCTGGATACAGACACCTCCCCAATCATCGAACTAATTACTACCACTATCAACCTGGACGCACCAGCAATCATTCTGGGAGACTTCAACTTACACGTTGACGATCCAACCCCTTCACGCAGCTGCGAATCCCTCCTCATGGCTCTATCCGCCTTAGGATTTAATCAGATAGTCAAGAAACCCACCCACAAAGCAGGCCATACACTTGATCTAATATTCTTTAACTCAGGCATCAAGCATCCGTCTCCTCCGAAGTGCAAGAAAATTCCTTGGTCTGATCATTCTCTCATTACTACGAATTTCTCCACAAATAAAAACATCCTGACCTACGAACCTCTACCCACCTTCCAATACAGAAAAACCTGCTCCACGGAAGACCTCAGTGCGCATCTAACCCCTCAACTCACCAACATAGATCTCACCAACCCAAATACAGCTCTACGGTCATGGAACAAAATCACGGAAACCATAGCAAACAAACTTTGCCCCATCACAACAAAAAAACCTAACACAAATTCGCATAAAAAACAACCCTGGTTCACTGAAGAACTAAGAAAACTGAAACTCACATTAAGAAAGAAAGAAAGTAAATGGCGTAAAACACCCTCCACGAGCACTCTTGGCGCCTACAAACAGACTCTCCACCAGTACAAAACCGCTACTGCTAAGTTCAAAAAGGACTACTATGCAAATAAGATTCATGATCTAATTTTCGACGCCAAAGCTCTATTCTCCTTTGTTTCAAACCTCACAAAACCCACCACTCCAGCCATCCCTTTTATTCAAGCTCAATCAAAAGCCGAAGAACTGGCCCAGTTTTTCCACGACAAAATCAACAAGCTCGTAACGCAGCTACCCAACACCTCCTCGCCTCACTTAACTTCCTACCCAAGTGCAAACAACGAAGCTTCGCATCTTGATCAATTCGAACCCACATCAGCCAAAGAAATCCAATCTATTTTAAACAAAATGAGACCCTCCTCTCACCCCCGCAGACCATATTCCCACCAAATTCCTCCTGTCCATCCCAGAAACTATATCACAAAAGCTAGCAGACATCATTAATTGCTCACTTTCACAAGGCCTCTACCCAGATGACCTCAAGATGGCAGCCATTAAACCGCTTCTAAAGAAGCCAAATGCGGATCCCAATGACTTAAACAACTTCAGACCAATCGCAAACCTACCATTCTTAGCCAAGATAATGGAAAAACTAGTCAACTCGCAAACAACAGACTACCTTGAAGACAACAAACTTCTCTATCCCTCACAATACGGGTTTCGCAAAGCATCCAGCACAGAATCCCTCTTGGTATCACTAACAGACCATCTTATCCTGGGTATGGACAAAGGACAATCATTCCTATTGATCCTGTTGGACCTTTCAGCTGCCTTCGACACGGTCAACCACTCCAGCCTCATAAAACAACTCTCATCCATTGGAATTGCAGGTACCGCTCTAGCCTGGTTCAAAACTTTCCTTAACAACAGAGGATACAAAGTGAATATACACAGTAAGGAATCCTCCTGCTTCAAGGCCTCCATAGGAGTACCACAAGGATCCTCCCTATCACCTACCTTGTTCAACATATACCTACGCCCACTGTGCCACCTCCTAACGGATCTCAATCTCAAACACCTTATATATGCTGATGATGTTCAGATAGTAATTCCTCTTAAAGAATCACTAGTCAAAACACTTGAATACTGGGAATCTTGCCAATCAAAAATCAATGACCTCCTCTCCAGTTTAAATCTCATCCTAAACACCTCCAAAACCGAACTAATTCTCATCACCCCTGAAAACAACAACCATCACACTCACAAGTCAAACATCACCCTATCTTCTCAAGTCAGAGACTTAGGAGCCATTATTGACAACAACCTGAACCTGAAAGCTTTTATAAACCGCACCACCAAGGATTGCTTTTATAAACTACAAGTATTAAAAAGAGTTAAGCCACTATTCCACTTTCAAGACTTTAGAACCATACTTCAAGCAATAATCTTCGCAAAATTAGATTATTGCAATGCCTTACTTCTGGGACTTCCATCTTCATACACCAAACCCCTTCAGATGGTACAAAACACAGCGGCTAGAATACTTACAAATTCTAAAAGAAGAGACCACATCTCACCCATCTTAAAAAATCTTCACTGGCTCCCCATCCAAGCCAGAATCCTCTACAAATCCATCACCTTCATCTACAAGTCTATCCATAACTACACCTCCCTGGACCTTCAATATCCGCTCAGCCTTTATACCTCTCAAAGACAGATTAGAGAAGCCCATAGAGGATCCCTCCAGGTACCGAATACAAAAACCACCAGACACACAACAGCAAGAGATCGGGCATTCTCGACAGCTGGCCCCTCACTTTGGAACTCCATCCCCACAAATCTGCGCTTAGAACCCTGCCTACCAACTTTCCGCAAAAGATTGAAGACCTGGCTTTTCCAACAAGCCTTCCCGGACAACTCATAACCACCTCCAACTCCTGTAAGAATGTGACTGTAAATATTCATTAAGTTATTTATTTTATCCCCATACAATTCTTCTACTCCCCACTGTTCCTCTTTTTTCTCTATCCCAGTTATTCCACCCTTGGTTTTTTGTAACTGCTTCCCCTTTGCACCAGTTTAGTTCTACTGTTCTTTGCACCCCTTGTTTGTATGTAAACCAGCATGATGTGACTTGTTCATGAATGCTGGTATATAAAAAACGTAAATAAATAAAAATAAATAAATAAACATGCTGTATTTTTATTCATTTCTAATTCTATTTTAATTTTATTTTAGTATTTTACTTAAACAATTTAAACTTAATTTAAATTGTGTTTTGTTTATGATATTTGTTTTATTATTGTAAACCGCTTTGGTCAGTGTTATACTGGTAAAACGGTATATAAATATACTAAATAAATAATAAATGGCAATGGCCTCCACACGCAAGGGGTGTGGTCGAAAGCCAAGGCAAGCTGCCAGATAAACTTCCTGAAGCTCCGGGTGATGCGGTATGCACTCAACGCATTCCAGGACTGCCTGTCCAACAAAGTCGTTTTGATCCAGATGGACAACCAAGTGGCCATGTGGTACATGAACAAACACAAGAGTACAGGCTCTTATCTCCTCTGCCAAGAGGCGGCGCAGATTTGGGCCTGGGCCCTGAATGTTCCATGCTCCTGTGTGCGATCTACCTGGCAGGGACCGAGAATGTGATAGCAGACCGTCTCAGTCTGTCATTCCACCCCCACGAGTGGTCCCTGAACCCCTATGTAGCGGACAGGATCTTCCGCCGGTGGGGTCAGCCAGACATAGATCTCTTTGTGTCCTTGCAGAACCACAAGGTGTACCGATCCTGCTCCCTCACATGGAAGGAAAGGGACCAGCCGTGTATGCCTTCGCCCACTCTTGGAGTGCGGGTATCCTGTATGCATACCCTCCGATTTCGCTAATAGGCAAGACTCTCGTGAAGCTACAACAGGACCAAGGCTCCATGATCCTCATAGTCCCGTACTGGCTGTGTCAGGTCTGGTTTCCAATTTTCCGCGACCTGTCTGTCTAGGAGCCCATTTGCCTGGGCACCTCACCTGACCTCATCATGCAGGATCTGGGCATTGTCCCTAATGGCCTGGATGTTGAAAGGCTAATACTACAGTCCCTCGACCTTTCTGATAATATCTCGCAAATCCTGGTAGCTTTGCATAAGCCTTCCAAGTGGAAGTCATACCAAGCAAAGTGGAGGAGATTTTCGTCCTGGTGCACAGAGGAGAGTCTTGACCCTTTTGCTTGCCCCACTCTTAGGCTTTTGGACTACCTCTGGCACCTTTCAGAGTCTGGTTTTCAGATTACCTCAATCCGGGTGCATCTGAGTGCCATCAGCACCTACCACCATGGAGTGGGCGACACTCCAGTCTCGGTGTAGTCCTAAGTAGGGCGCTTCATGAGAGGCTTACTTCAACTGAAGCCTCCACTATGTCCTCTTGTTGTGGCCTGGGACCTCAACATAGTGCTGGCGTGGCTCAAGCGGCCTCCATTTGAGCCCCTGCGCTCCTGTGAGTTCAAACACCTAACCTGGAAGGTCATCTTCCTCATGGTGGCTACTTCTGCTCGCAGAGTCAGTGAGCCGCAGGCCCTAGTGACCTATCCGTCTTACACGAGGTTCTTCCATGACAGGGTGGTGCTGCGCATTTGCCTTAAGTTCCTGCCTAAGGTGGTGACTGACTTTCACCTGAATCAGTCCATCATGTTGCTCACCTTTTTCCCAAGACCACACTCTCATCCAGGAGAGTGGGCTCTGCATACCTTGGACTGCAAGCATGCTCTCGCCTTTTATTTAGAGCGCACCGTGGCCCACAGGCAGTCCACCCAACTCTGTCTCCTTTGACAAAAATAGATTTGGAGTTGCGGTGGGCAACAGACCCTGTCTAATTGGTTGGCAGACTGTATTGCTTTCTGCTACCAGCAAGCAGGCCTTCCGCTCGAGGGCTGAGTGAAAGCGCACTCAGTAAGGGCTATGGCAGTGTCAGTAGCACACTTCCGGGGAATCCCTATTGCCAAAATCCACAAGGTCATGACGTGGAGTTCTGTCCACACCTTCACAGCCCATTACTGTCTAGATATGGATGGTTGACAAGACAGCATCCTTGGTCAGTCTGTCTTTCGTAACCTGTTTCCAGTGTGAGAACCCAACTCTCTCTACCTAGGGCCCAGGATGAGGTTCAGATTGCCCCGTTGTTGACAACAGCACCCCTGCTTGTTGACCTAGGGTGTTCTGGCAGCAGACTGCAGCTTGGTATTCACCCATCTGTGAGGACTACCATCCTGCTTGTCCTGGGAGAAAGCAGAGTTGCTTACCTGTAACAGGTGTTATCCCAGGACAGCAGGATGTTAGTTCTCACAAAACCCTCCCACCACCCCTCGGAGTTGGGTTCGCCTACGTTTTGTTGTTTTATTTTTCGCTTGTAATTTTTCTGCTTTGAAACGAGACTGAAGGGGTTAGGGGCATGCTGGGCATGCTCAGTGTGCCAGTCAAAGTTCTAGAAACTTTGACAAAAGTGTTCCGTGACAGGGCTCCATCTGATGATGTCACCCATCTGTGAGGACTAACAGCCTACTGTTCTGGGAGAACACCTGTTACAGGTAAGCAACTCTGCTATATCAAAGGTTATAGCTCAAATATTATAGGTGCTACCTCCTAATACACAATATAATACATGCACTCCCACATGGTTTTGAGTGATAATAGTGACAATATAGATATAGACAATATATATCTGGGGACGACTGATGCTGAGCATGGAGGGAAGCTGAAGAAGCACTAGCATCAGCTCCCGTTTGTGCAAGATATCGAGCATGGGGATGGTCCAGCTTCGGCCAAGAAACCCTTGAAGCGACCCTGCAGTGAAGAGAACTCATCCTCTAAGTTACCCAGTGGTTCGCAATGGTCTCCACTGGTCCTGGTGTCTGCCACAGATTATCCTCTCGGTTCCAAAAAGCATGTAGTCACTACTCCTGTCTCTCAGTTGGTCTTGGCATCGGCAATCTTCGAGGAGGAGTTAGAGAAATGTATGTAGATGGCTGTAGAGAAGACGCTGCAGGGTCTCTGTGTTGGAGCACCTATTTCCTTGAGTTGCTGCTTGGCTCACTGCAGATGCTCATTGACGTGCTTCCAACACTTCTATTGGTGTCGTTGCCTGTTGCCTGATGCCTGGAGGGGTATCGGAGTCATTGCTGGCCAACCCGGGTTCGTTGGAGAAAGTTCCCTCGAGGTAGCCAGGGACCTCGGGGTCCAGGCCCCACCAGCCAGCTGTACTAGTCACCAAACCATTGGCCAGGGACCAAGTGCCTAAGGATTCCTCCCCTGAGAGTTTCAGTGGTTAATAATCTATCTATTCCATGTGTGTAAGGCTCCAAAAGTGGTTCAGCTGACGAAACATTGGACAATCTTCCCTCTTATTCATCTCCGCCCCAGGTAGAAGGAAGTGTCCGCCGGAGGATCTCTCCTGCACAGGATTTGTAAGGTTGATGGCAGAGGCCTCTCACATTTACTTTGCAGATAGAGGATGGTTCAAGATGCTGGATAACCTGCAGTACATGGAGTGTCCTAAGGAGATCTTGACAGTCCCAGTGCAAGAGATCCTTCAGGAATTACTTTTGAGGATGTGGGAGAACCTCCTCTCAGTAGCTCCCATTAATAAGAAGGCAGACTTAGTTTATCTCGCCCAGAAGGCTCCCTTATTCGACAAGCATCGGTCGAATCTGCTCTCAAGAAAGCCAAGTTTTCTAGGACCCTTTCCTTGGTGCCCTCAGGGAGGGGACTCTAGGGCCATGAATACTCTTGGGAGAGAGGTTTTTCAGGGCACCATGCTTATTGCTCACATGTGGCCTACCTACTCATTATGAGCCAATACACTGTAGGTCATTCTGAAGCAAGTGCAGCAGGTGACCGTGCCACTTTCTTAGAAACAGCAAGACTCTCTTCAGTCACTGGTGACCAAGGATCAGGAGTGTGGAAAACACATGGTCAGGTCGACTTATAATGTTTTCAAGGTGGCATTGAGAGTCTGCTCTAAGGATTGGGGTCCGCAGAGTTACCTAGCTGCATGCCTCTGATCTCTATCCAGAAGCGCAGGAGCGATTTGCTGATATGCCATGTACGGGAGAGAATCTCTTTGAAGATGGAGTTAAGGATGCACTGGCAAACATTGGACGAATGGGTCCTCTGCATTGTTCAGAGAGGTTACAAATTAAATCTACTGGGGATCCGGCCAAATTATCATCCGAGCCCCCAAGGGGCTCATAGCTCATTAAGAAGCACGGCTTTCAGAGTTCTCCTCCCTCTTAATAGCCAGAGCAGTTGAGTCTGTTCCACCAGGGCAGAGAGAGCAGGGATTTTACTGCAGATATTTCCTGATTCCAAAGAAAAAGGGGGACTCTGTCCCATTCTAGACCTAAGAGCCTTGAACAAGTTCCTCAAAAGAGAAAAGTTCAAGATGATTTCCCTGTAAAAGGGGTCTGGCTATGCTCTGTCAATGTAAAGGATGCCTGCACTCACAACGAGATCTTCCCCGGTCACCAGAAGTTTCTCAGATTCATAATGGGATACCTGCACTTTTGGTATTGCATTCTGCCATTTGGGCTCATGCCCACCCACATGCCTTCACAACATGCTTAGTCATGGTGGTCGTCCATCTATGCAGGCTGGGGGGTACATTGTTATCCCAGGACGAGCAGGATGATAGTCCTCACATATGAGTTTGACATATGGTGATGTCACTGGACGGAGCCCTATCACGGAAAACTTTGTCAAAGTTTCTAGAAACGTTTGATTGACACACTGAGCTCACTGAGCATGCCATGTTCCCTCGAGCCACAGTGGTCTCCCTTCAGTCTTCTTTTTTCCACGCTGCTGTTAGCCTCGTGGTGAAGGAGCCCTGTGTGATACTTCACACTCTTTTTTTCCTCACAGAAAAAGTTTAAAAATTCTAAAACACAATCCCCTTCATAGGGGTTGCCCTTCTTTTTTCCATCCATCGGTGAGTACAATTTTGTCGCGGTCAATACCGTTCGAAAATTTTCTTGTCAGAAAGCCATTGACGGCTGTCCAGCCTTCAAAATGACATCTGGGTTTAAAAAATGCCCAAAATACCCTCGCACAGTGTCTATTACCGACTTTCATATAGAGTGTGTCTTGTGTTTGGGCGAAAGACATGATGTCTCAACAAGTCTACAATGTGCTGAGATGACGGCCAAAGGCAGGCGGGCCTGTCCGGAGAAGATGGAAAGCCTTTTTCATATACAGCTGCTTCCATCAACATCGACACAATCGTCACTGGCAGGAGCGGCAAAAAAGTTAGTAATTAGAACCAAGTGCCGTCCCGATGGTAGTGGTGACCAACCATCCCCGACTCCATCTCGGGCATCAATTAAATCGACATCGGGGATCAAGAAGAAAAGCACCGAACATCGGGAAAAGCATTGGCACCGACATCGGCGGCCTTCTACCCCGATGTTGGCTTGATTCTCGGAGCAGCTTCAATACCCGTTGAGCTGCCACCAAAAAGAACCAGAGTAGAAGAGCCGTTGACCCCTTCGATGCCTCCTACTCTGAGGAAATCTCCACCGATATCGATACCGGATACTGTGCTACCACAAAGACCTGTGGAAAAGCCAGTTCCGCTATCTCTGCCACCCCCTATAGCTGCTCTGACCTCACCAACTGTAAGGGAGGAACTGGACGGTTTCATCCGCCAGGCAGTAAGAGAAGCTTTGTGAGATCTACATCCATTGGTGCCGATGCCAGCACCGACACCGATACCTCCACCGACACTGATCCCAGCACCGGTGCTGATGTCAGATCCATTGGTGCTCACACTGCTACTAGCTAAGCTCGACGCCCTCATCGGTGCTCTTCCGATACCACTACCATCAGAGCCGAAGACACCGATAGACCAACCGCTACCAACTTCGGCCCCTCGAGATGATGATGCATCCAGTGGTTCACGGATGCCTGATCCTATACCAGGACCATCGGGAATCTTTCAGCCGAGGCACCCTATTAATCCATTGGTGCCATCGATGCCACCGACATAACCATCGATGCCGTTTTTCATCCCTCTCTCTACTCCTCCAAGACGTACCTTATCAGACACCTGGGACAAAGTAGACACAGATTCTTTCTCGGAAGATGTATTATCAGAGCCCTCTCCACCTGAAGAAAGGAGGAAGTCACCACCCGAAGACCTCTCCTTTTCCAATTTCATAAAAGATATGTCAGATATCATACCTTTCCAGTTAGTCACTGAGGAGGACACAAGACAAAGAACTGGAAGTTCTACAATTTGTAGATCCTCCTAAAGAGGTACTTGCCATACCAGTGTATGAAGTCCTCATCGATCTCCAGCATAGAATTGAACATCCTTGTTCAATTCTATGCAGGACATATTCTATGCAGGACAATTCTATGCAGGACATAGCTGCAGGACACTTGAGACTTTCTCACTTATACGTTATAATTTTTATGCTCAATAAGACCTGTCAACTTAATTGTTTAAGTCTTTTTTTTTTTTTTTCTCCTTTATCTTTTGGTCATCAATGTTACAACGTTATTGTTAAATTTTGAACTTATGTACACTGTTCCAAGTTTCATAACCTTGTTCTATGTAATGCCTTTTGGCAATTTTCATGTTCTGTTTCAATGTAAACCGATGTGATCTTTATTTCATATAGGAACACCGGTATATAAAAATCTAAAAATAAATAAATAAATAAATTCCACCAGTGAACAAGTGGACTGACGCCACCTACTTGGTCCAACACATACCAGGTTTTCAAAAGCCTCAACTCCCGCACCAGTCTGTAGTGGTGGAGTCTGCCCAAAAAAGATCCAAAAGAATCCGCTCTCACTCATCCACGCCTCCTGGCAAGGAGCAAAAATTCTTAGATGGTCTTGGGAGAAAAATGTTCCAAGGTTCCATGCTTGTCTCCAGAATTGCATCATATCAAATCTATATGACGCAATACCAACGAAACGTATGGAAACAAATGCAGGAGTTATCGATTCTCTATCTCAGCAACACCAGGTTGCCTTCAGTAATATTATTCATAAAGGCCTGGAAGCAGGTAAGCACGAAGTGCATGCTGCCTATGACTTCTTTGAAACATCTTGTAGAATGGCAGCAACAGGGATTAGCGCCCGGAGATGGGCTTGGCTAAAGGCTTCTGATCTCAGGCCTGAGGTTCAGGACAAGTTGGCAGACCCTCCTTGTACTGGGGACAATCTTTTTGGAGAAAAAGTACAAGATGCTGTTGCGCAGCTCAAAGAACATAATGAGACACTGCGACAACTTTCTACTGTTCCAGCAGAGACTCCATCTTCTGCAAAACGTTAAGGCAGAAAAGACACCAGGAAAACTTACTAAAGACCATGAAGGTATTATCCTCCTGCACCTCGTGGAAAAAGAAGACCATCACAGAGAGCTCAGTCCAGACAAACAAGACCATCTAGACCCCAGCCTCCTCCTCAAACAGTCCCAGCATCGGGGTTTTGAAAACCAGCCAGAGAACAGCAGCCACTACACAAACCCAATCTCCAATATACCAGTTGGGGGCCGAGTCTCCTTCTTTGTACACAATTGGTCAAATATCACCACAGATCAATGGGTACTATCTATAATAACACAAGGTTATCATCTGGATTTTCTCACAGTGCCCAAAGACTCTCCACCAAGATCTCTTTGGATACACAAGGATCATACCACTCTTCTGCAAATCCGCCTTCCTGAGAGCCAGGGCAGTAGAACAAGTTCCCCGACCTCAGCAGGGCAGAGGATTCTACTACCACTATTTTCTCATTCCAAAGAAAACAGGAGGATTTCTTCCCCTCTTAGACCTCCGAAATCTCAACAAACTTCTACGAAAAGAGAAATTCAGGATGGTGTCCTTAGGCACCATGCTTCCCCTTCTTCAAACATTGGCTCTGTTTTCTGGATCTTCAACACGCTTACACTCATATTCCAAAATTCCCTCCTCATCGCAAGTTCCTTCGCTTCCAGGTGGGTCATCAACATTTTCAATACTGGGTCCTGCCATTCGGACTTTTATTGGCACCCCAATTATTCACAATGTGCCTAGCAGTGGCGGCGGCCCATTTACGCAAGAAAAGCATACACGTAAAGGTGCACATCCCGATGTCTCCGCAATTAATATTATTTGATTGCATTCCCATAGTCACTGTTTCGGTGTGAGCAAAGGGCCTTAGACCCCCTTCTCCTATTCAACACAAAAACAGCCTGACTGTCTTCTACATCTTTCTGAAGCTGACTTTAGTCTAACGTGGTCAGAGTATATCTTAGTGCTATTGGGCTTATCATCACCATGTAGAAGGTAAGAACATAAGAAATTGCCATGCTGGTTCAGACCAAGGGTCCATCAAGCCCCGCATCCTGTTTCCAACAGAGGCCAAACCAGGCCACAAGAACCTGGCAATTACCTAAACACTAAGAAGATCCCATGCTACTGATGCAATTAATAGCAGTGGCTGTTCCCTAAGTAAACTTGATTAATAGCAGTTTATAGACTTCTCCTCCAAGAATTTATCCAAACCTTTTTTGAACCCAGCTACACTAACTGCACTAACCACATCCTCTGGCAACAAATTGCAGAGTTAAAGTTGAGTGAAAAAGAATTTTCTCCGATTAGTCTTAAATGTGCTTCTTGCTAACTTCATTGAATGCCCCCTAGTCCTTCTATTATTTGAAAGTGTAAATAACAGATTCACATCTACTCGTTCAAGACCTCTCATGATCTTAAAGACCTCTATCATATCCCCCCTCAGCCGTCTCTTCTCCAAGCTGAACAGCCCTAACCTCTTCAGTCTTTCCTCCATAGGGGAGCTGTACCATCCCTTTTATCATTTTGGTTGCCCTTCTCTGTATCTTCTCCATCACAACTATATCTTTTTTGAGATATGGCGACCAGAATTGTACACAGTATTCAAGGTGCGGTCTCACCTTGGAGCGATACAGAGGCATTATGACATTTTCCGTTTTACTAACCATTCCCTTCCTAATAATTCCTAACATTCTGTTTGCTTTTTTGACTGCTGCAGCACACTGAGCTGACGATTGTAAAGTATTATCCACTATGATGTCTAGATCTTTTTCCTGGGTGGTTGCTCCTAATATGGAACCTAACATCATGTAACTACAGCAAGGGTTATTTTTCCCTATAAGCGACACCTTGCACTTGTCCACATTAAATTTCATCTGCCATTTGGATGCCCATTACTGTACAGCCTTTAGTTGTACCTTTTTGCGGGGTCTGCTTCATTTGAACCCTGTCAGACCTCTTGTGTCATGAGACCTTAATGTCATTCTGTCCCAGCTGATGAAAGCTCCCTTTGAACCGCTGTGTTCCTGTGACCTGAAGTACCTGTCCTGGAAGTTCATATTTTTAGTGGTGCTTACTTCAGCATGCAGGTTCAGTGAGCATCAGGTCTTAGTGACTTATTCATCTTACACTACGTTTTTTCAAAGTAGGGTAGTCTTGCATATGCACCCTAAGTTTTTGCCTAACGTGATGTTGGAATTCCATCTTAGTCAACTATCCTTTCTTCTTTTTTGCTCAGGTCTCATGCTCAGCAAGATGAATAAGCCCTGCACAGTTTAGACTGCAAGAAAGCCTTGGCCTTTTATCTTCAGCAGACAGAATAGAAAGTTCACTCAGCATTTTGTTTCTTTCAATCAGAGTAAGCAGGGGATCACAGTTGCCAAGCAGACACTTTCCAATTGACTAGCAGATTGCATCTTCTTTTATTGCCCAGACAGGCTTGAATCTAGTTGGCCATGCCAAGGCTCATTCCGCCCGTGTCATGGCAGTGTCAGTGGCTCACTTGTGATTAGTCCCCATGGAGAAGATCTGCAAGGCTGCAATGTGGAGTTCCGTCCACTCATTCACATTGCATTACTGTTTGGACAGGGATGTCTGATGCAATTGCATGTTTGGCCAATCTGTCCTCTGGATCTTAAGGTGTAGAACCCAACTCTGTTTCCACCTATGGCCTGTTGTTTTTGTTCCAGGTTGCTCCCCTTTAGGGTATATACAGTATGATAAAAATCTGTTGCCAATAAAAATGTTGTTGTTTTGCCAGTAGGCATTGTTTTTGTTTTCCCTTTTTTGTTGGGTACCCTGTAACAAGGGATTAGCCCATGTGTAAAGTCTTCCATCTTCAAAGCAAAGTTGCGTGCCTGTAACAAGTGTTCTCCAAGGACAGCAAGATATCAGTCCTCACAGGACCCACCCACCTCCCATGGGGTTGGGTCTCCACTTCATGATTGTTCTTTTTGCTAAATTATTAGACTGAAGACACCCTGCATGGATATGCTCAGTGAGGCTCAGACAAAGTTCTAGAAACTTTGAGATAAGTTTTCCATGCCGGGCTTCATCAAATGATGTCACCCTTGTAGGAGAACTGATATCCTACAGGCTTCTGAGAATACCTGTTACAGGTAAGCAACTCTGCTTTAATGTGTGTCCCAAGATTTTTGTTCATCAGGTTATAGAAACAATGCTATGCAAATAACAACCCGTACATGAAGTCTGGTAGCTGATATGTACCTAGGAGCCAGACCCTTGATATATATCCACTCGCAATGTCTTTTGCCAGTCCAGACTGTGAGAGAATATATGCATCATGGCAGGATCCAGGATACTTGGCACGGACATCTGTGTTGATGCCGGGACATTACAAACAACCTGCATATTCATAGAGTGTAAACTTTTCCTATTCCTATAAGCTCTTTCATGCTGCATTGGAGGCCTTAATGCCACATGTGTGTAATCAATAGTGCCAATCATTGATCAAAAATCCGCTATGTCAAAGAAGGCCCTCGTTTTTTGTTGTTCCTGTCTTGTAAGTTGAAAGGATATATAGTCATTCATTCTTCTGCACAGAGCAGTAATAAATTGAGCAGTAATAAACTGAATTATACAATGTGCTGTGGCTAACCTAGTCATGCCAGTAGTGTTGTCTATAGTGACTTGGAAACTTCCTATGGCTTAAAAAGACCAAGGCTGTGGTAACTTTTATGTTTACTGGTAAAGCATGGCTTCTCTGAGTGGTATTCTAGAGATCCTCTTTCACCAAACTAAACAGATCAAGTATAGATTGCTTATTGGAGTGATACCTAGTGAACACATCTTCTTCTGATAAGTCTAATTAATTTAATCTTGTCCTGGTTTATATCATCTTATTATCTGAACATAAGAACATAAGAAATTGCCATACTTGGTCAGACCAAGGATCAATCAAACCCAGCATCCTGTTTCCAACAGTGGTCAATCCAGGTTACAAGTACCTGGCAAGTACCCAAACACTAAGAAGATCCCATGCTACTGATGGCAGTAATAGAAGTGGCTATTCCCTAAGTCAACTTGAATAATAGCAGTTAATGGACTTCTCCAAGAACTTATCCAAACCTTTTTAAACCCAGCTACACTAACTGCACTAACCACATACTTTGGCAACAAATTCCAGAGCTTAATTGTGCGTTGAGTGAAAAATAATTTTCTCCGATTAGTCTTAAATGTGCTACTTGCTAACTTCATGGGCTGCCCCCTAGTCCTTCTGTTATCCAAAAGTGTAAATAACCGAGTCACATCTACTTGTTCAACACCTCTCATTATTTTAAAGACCTCTATCTTAAAAGATTGCTGAGATGCTTTGTGATCCATCAAGAGAAGATCACGCAGCAAATTACGCCAACGCCAGAACAATGGACCTACAGTATCTTTCCAAGCCAATAAAATGGCTTTTTTGCCCAGTAAGCAGGCTTTACAATAAAACAAGGCTTCTCCTTTGGACTTGAAATGTATCAAGGAAAGATGGTCAAAAAGAATAGCTTCTGGACGCAACGGTATTGGGTACCACATGATTCTGGAGAGGTATGTCATAATTTGAGACCAGAATTACTGAGAAAATGAACAAAACCAGAAAGCATGGCTTAAAGTGCCGGGGTCCTGATGACAACATAAACAGAGTGGTGACGCTGTAATGCCAGCCCGAAATGCTTGCACTTGTGAGGTATAGGCTCATTGTAGGAATTTATAATGAAGAAATGTTCCCTGAAAGGTCCTTTATGTGAAGAAAACTGAAGGCAATCATATCTTCCGTAATCTGTAAACCTCTGTCCCGAGTCCAACGAGTAGCAACAGAGGTAAACTCCAAAGGAGGAGAGTGTTTTCGCAGTTTCTTCCGCAGTCTAGACACAGAGCATTTGTCTGAATCCGGGCAAAAAAGGTCCTCCAAGGTATCCAAAAGAGTAAATTGTAAATCCTGAGTAGGCAAAGAGGCAGCGTAATACTTCATCTGAAGGTGTGAAAAATAGCTCGAATCTGTAAATCCATAATTGTCTTTTAACGTAGCAAAGGTATGTAGCTTTCCTTCTTCAGACAGTGCATGTTGTAGTTGGGTGATCCCACTATTAGTCCATTTCCTAAAATCTTTTGATTGACTGCCTGAGATGAAATCGGAATTACCTTGTATGGATAATAATTGTGTGCATGTAAAGGAGTGATGATAAAATTGTGCCAAATATTGCCATGCTCACCGAATGGGAGACAGTAAAGTATCAGTAGTCAATTTGTGAGGTAGCTTCTTCGCCGGAGCATGTATAACATACCTTAAATCTAGGGGTGCCACATAACATTTATCTCCCTCTAAATTGGTACAAACAGATTTATTATAGACCCAGTCATGAATAATGTGCAGTAGGCTAACTAAATTGTATTCTGCTAGATTGGGCAAGGCCAGCCCACCTTGCCCCCAATCCTGCTTTAAACAGGATAGGGAGATGCATTTTTTTCCCCTGCCAAATAAATTTAGAAAGTAAAGAGTCCAAGTTAATAAGGTCTTTTTTTAGTAAATGCAGTGGTAAATTTTGTAAAACATAAAGCCATCTGGGAAATAATACTATCTTGTATAGATTTATCTGCCTCACCAATTTCTCTTTAGTATGCACCAATAAGCGGCCTCATTAAGGCTATAAAGATCAGCAGGGTTGGTAGATAAAAAAATAATCCCAAATACTTAAACATCCCATCCACCCATTTTAGTGGAAAATCACTTCCCCAACATGTTGATAGAGAAGGTGGGTAGACTAAAGCTTCAGATTTAACCATATTTAATTTGAGAATGAAAAATCTACCAAATTTAGAGAAAAGAACTAACAAGGCATTTAAGGAAGTTGATGGGGTCGTGAGAAAAAGCAAAATTGCTTACCTTGTAATAGGTGTTATCCCAGGACAGCAGGATGTAGTCCTCACATATGGGTGACGTCATCAACGAAGCCCTAGTGCGGGAAAACTTTCTGTCAAAGTTTCTAGAAACTTTTGACTGGCCCCTCGAGGCCACTGAGCATGCCCAGCATGCTATGATATTCTCTGTCACAGGTGTCTCTCTTCAGTCTCTTATGTAGCAATGAGCTTTAGCAAAAAATAAAATAATAAAAGGTATGAGACCCAACTCCGCGGGGAGGCGGGTGGGTTCTGTGAGGACTACATCCTGCTGTCCTGGGATAACACCTATTACAAGGTAAGCAATTTTGCTTTATCCCAGGACAAGCAGGATGCTAGTCCTCACATATGGGTGATTAGCAAGCTAGAGGCTGAGTCATTTTGTACTGAAGCAACAGTGAAGTATTGTTGTGGAAATGAATCAGCCGAAGATCACAGCAGGTTGGATGTAGAAGGAGTTGGGTTTAAACTGGAAACAAGTTCTTTAAGATAGATTGTCCGTAGGTTGAATCTTGTCGTCCCTCTTTATCTAGGCAGTAATGAGCTGCAAAAGTGTGAAGAGAACTCCATGTTGCTGCTTTACATATGTCAAGGATTGGCACTGAACGATAGTGTGCTACTGAGGTTGACATTGCTCTGACTGCATGTGCCGTTACTCGCCCTTGTAGAGAAAGGCCTGCTTGTTCATTACAAAACTGTATGCAATCTGCTAGCTAGTTTGATAAAGTCTGTTTACCCACAGCTTTACCTGGTTTGTTTGGATCATAAGAAACAAAAAGTTGTTAAGATTTCCTGTGGACTGCTGTGCGATTTATGTAGAAAGACAATGCACGTTTGCAGTCCAAGGTGTGTAAGGCCCTTTCTCCTTGATGAGAATGAGGTCTTGGAAAGAATGTGGGTAAGACTATGGATTGATTCAAGTGGAATTCCGTAACTACCTTGGGAAGGAATTTTGGATGTGTTCGGAGAACCACTCTGTCATGTAGAAACCTAGTGTAAGGTTCATATGTGACCAGTGCTTGTAACTCACTTACTCTCCTAGCTGATGTAATGGCTATGAGGAAGATAGTTTTCCATGTGAGAAATTTAAGATCACAAGAATCTATGGGTTCGAAAGGTGAACGCATGAGTCTTGTTAAAACCAAGTTCAGGTCCCATGACGTGACTGGAGGCCGAATTGGTGGTTTAAATTGAGTTAAACCTCTCATGAACCTGGTGATAAGAGGTTGTGTAGATATTGGTGCATCTCCTATTTTGTTATGGTAAGCAGAGATTGCACTTAAGTGAACTCTTACAGATGAAGTCTGGAGACCAGATTCTGAAAGATGGTATAAATAGTCTAGAAGAGAAGTTGTGGGGCAAGTAAAAGGATCAATAGTCTTTTGCCTGCACCACAGGGTGAATCTCTTCCATTTGGAAGAGTAATTCTTTCGTGTGGAAGGCTTATGTGAAGCTATAAGCACTAGAGATATATTGGATGAAATATTGAGTGGTTATAAGATCAAGCTTTCAACATCCATGCTGTTAGGGCTAGGGATTGGAGGTTGGGATGGCGCAATCGGCCCTGATCCTGAGTTATGAGAGTGGGGGCTACTCCCAGACGAATGGGATCCCTGACTGAGAGGTCTAGAAGTGTGGGAAACCAGACTTGTCGAGGCCAATAAGAGGCTATGAGTATCATGGACCCTTTGTCCTGTTGTAGCTTCACTAGAGTTTTGGTTATGAGTGGAATCGGAGGATACGCGTAAAGTAGGCCTGAGTTCCAAGGGCGAGCAAAGGCGTCCTTGGCTGGTTGGTTCTTCTGTTGGTGTAGGAAACAGAAGGTTTGCACTTTGTAATTCAGAGGTGATGCAAAGAGGTCCACTGTTGGTTGACCCCAACTTTGAAATATTCTGGATGCTACTGCAGGATCCAGGGACCACTCGTGTGGTTGGAATTGACGACTGAGTCTGTCCGCCACTACATTGTGAATGCCTGCTAGATATGTGGCCCTGAGAAACATTGAGTGGCTCAGGGCCCAGTCCCAAATCTGTGCAGCTTCTTGACAAAGGAGATACGAGCCCGTACCTCCCTGTTTGTTGATGTACCACATGGCCACTGTGTTGTCCGTTTGGATTAGAACAGTCTTGTGTGAAAGGCAGTCCTTGAACGCATAGAGTGCATATCGTATCACTCGAAGCTCCAAGAAATTGATTTGAAATGTTGCTTCGAGTCTTGTCCAAGTCCCTTGGGTTTGGAGGTTGCTTATGTGCGCTCCCCAACCCAAGGTGGATGCATCTGTAGTTAAAGTTATTTGTGGTACTGGCAGGGAAAGTAGTAATAAGAGGAGAAAAGCCAAAGCCAACAGTTGTTTATCAGAATCCCTCCGTCTTTTGACCACATAGGAGATTATCTCTCCTCTTATTACTGCTTTCCCTGCCTACCAAAATAAAATGGGGTCTTGACACAGATGTTACTACTGTAATGAGATCTTTGCAGGTTCAATCTTCCATGCCAGGAAGTTTAATACAATTGGAGTGAGCTAGATTTGCAATCTGTATGAGTCAGGCATTTTGACTGACTGAGCTTGTGATTGTCTGCCTGATGAATGGATTTCTGTGTTTTTGGAATGTATTCATTATTAGAATGAATGCATTTGTTGATTAGATGAACTTAGGGGATGATCTGTGTTTATGGCATATGGTAATTAACAGTAATTATGGAAACCTTGTGAAGTCGATATTCAAAGACTTTGTTCAGCTAACATTTACAGCTAGCTAGCCAGCCAGAGACCAAGATTTGAATATCTCCCCCTCGTTGAGTGGAGACATTTTGTGCGCACAGCTCATTGTGCATACAAAATTTATCCAGATAAAGAGAGACGATGCTGGAGGCATTCTAGGCACAGGACTAAACTTTATCTGGTAACCGCAGATATTAAGCCCTCGCTGGCTAAAGTTGTGCGCATAAGTCTGGTCGGAAAAATTCTTGTCCTAAAATTATCTGCATAAAGTTATACATGTAACTTTATCCTGGTGTGTTCCATGGCAGGCTTATTTGGATAAGTCCCGCTTAATAAATGGATAAAGTTATACTCATAATTTTACCCAAATACTCTCACCTGCTCACCTGCTCCCTGACTACTGCCCTTTTTGAGAACCTGGGATGTAAGGCAAAAATAACATTTGTATGATTCAAGTTTGATGTGGTAACTAGTGATTCTCTGTGATAAATGATCTAAGGTAGAATGTATGATAACTCCTTATTGTAATGTGAGAATCCTTACAAAGGGATGATTATTCTACCAATAATGGGGTGATTATAAAATCAATCAATAACAGCCCAAATTCACAATGTATTCTGGGGATTATCCAATCATCAACATTCCAAAGAAAAGCCCCAGTAGTAAATTTAATTCATTAACAATATCTCAAAACATTTTTTGAGAAATAGATATATATAAAATGTTTTGAGATATTGTTAATGAATTAAATTTACTACTGGTGATTATAAAATCGACATCAGTTTTGAAATTCTAAAGTACAATTGGCATTTCCTTCTGTTGAGCATTTGTCTAGTGGCCCAGAGAATTAAGTTCTGTTGCTATGTTAGACATGAAGGTGGAAATTTGTTAAGAGTTTGTGGATGTCTAGATGATGAAGAATACACCTATGAATGTGTCACCTCCAGAGCAACTGTTTAGAAAAAACATCATTCTCTTTTTATTTCATTTTATAGTATTTACTATCTTTAAGATTGATTTTTGCATGCTTTTATATTGTTAATTTTTTTTTTTACTTTTAAGGAGTAGATAATCAAATTATCCACAGTCTTGCAAACCCCACGGGTAGTTTTTACTTATGCAGTTTGCTGCAACAATGAATTCAAACCTATGCAGCAATTTTGCTTTTACTCTCACCTCTCTCAAAAGTACCCATATAAATTTTCACCTGCTTTTTGTGCGTATACTTTTTAAAGCTAAAACAATGCATGTAGTTTTAAACATGTAAAGCTACATGCCTCCTCCAACCTAACTCCACTTGAGGGAACAGTTTCAGTCTATGCTGGTAGATGATATACACGTGTACTTTTACCCACACAGAAGATGAGCAATAATCAAACAGCCCATTTCCATGGGTAAAAGAGTGTTTTGTTTTGTTTTTTATTTACTATTTATTCAATTTTAACATGTAATAATACAAGATCCATCTTGAATAGGCAAAGCATTGGTTATAAAGCATAAATTCTATACAGATATAGTTATCAAAATATAACTTCCACAATGCTATTTATTCAGTCCTCAATTATAAGGAGACAATTTAAATAAATGGGAATTCAAAGAAATTTATCTTATCAATAATGTACCATAGAACGTATTTTACACAATATAGGGCTCATTGAACATATGGCACCTACGGAGTTTCTAACTCAGGATCTCCCACTTGTGTTTTATCACTCAAAAAGATTGATAATTGAGGAGGAGAATAGAACACAAAGGACTTACCCTTGTATCCTATACAACATTTACATGGATACTTGAGACAATAAGTTACCCCTATTTGGAGAACCTTTGCTCTAAGTGAAAGAAATTGTTTCCTCCTCTTTTGTGTTGATTTGGAAAAGTCTGGGTAAATTCTTATGGCTAAAGTCAGAAATAATTCCATCCTATGTTTAAAAAATAAACAAAACACCCAGTCTCGATCAGTTTCAAAAAGAAAAGTGGTTATTCCCTGTACGTACCTGGATCAGTCCAGACAGTGGGTTATGTCCCCAATCCAGCAGATGGAGTCAGCACAAGCTTTGAGGGGGCGTATCCATATATACTACTACCCCCTCTGCAGGAGTTCAGTATCTTCTGACTCCAGCAGATGCGAGTAGGGGAATCAGGCTTCCCCTCCTTTTCCTTTTTCTTCACTTTCTTGCTTGATTATGGCTTGTTGTTGTCTTTTTCTGTGGATCAAGTTTGTATCAAGTTTGTATTAAGTTAAAAAAAAAAAAAAGGCAGAGTTCTTTCAACTTCTGGGGAGTGGCTTATCTTCCTTGTCTCTTCTCTGCGGCCTTGCTGTTTATTTCTCGTTGCAGCCAGGGGTAAGTTTGTTTTTCCTTTGTAGTTTTTTCCTTCACAGCTCAGCCCCCGGTGCCCGCGAAAGCCGGTGGACCTGGCCTCTTCGCTCTTTACTCCCTCACCCGCGGCCATTTTACAGCTCCTCATGGGCTGCTGAGCCATTTAGGGAAAGATGTCTGGGGCGGGTCGTGTGGCCGGGAAGGCCCCCCCCGCGGCACCCTCCTCTATTTTCGGACAGCGGGCAGTGCGGGCCGACCGGGCCCCCCCCGCAGCAGCGCTTTTGTGCGCGTGGCCCCCCCCGTGGCTTTTTCTTTTCTCCTACAGCGATCCCGATGCCGCGGTCGTCCCGCTGTGCGGCCTGCGGAGACCCGGGGTCCCGGATTTCCCGGGAGGGCATCTGTGCACGATGCCTTCCCGGGGGGGAAGGTACCTCACAGTCCCTGACTGATTTCTCTTTTTTGCCCGGGCGGCGCGGGCCGGCCACTCCGCCATTTTTGGCGGGAACGGCGGCCATTTTACATTCTGAGCACCCTGAGGCGCAGGCCACGAGGGGGAACGGATCCCTGGAGGCCACGAGGGAGAACAGATCCCTGGAGGACTCTACCAGCGGGGGTGTTCCCCCGATTTTGGTGCAGGAACCAAGCACCCAGAGCCAGGGAGCAGGAACCACGTCGCCCCCGAAGCGCACCCGAGCAGGCCGGGGTTCTCTCCGGAGTTTATTTATTTATTTTATTTATTTAAAAACTTTTATATACCGGTATTAGTATGCATACATCATACCGGTTTACAATGTAACTTTAAAGGTAGAAATTACAATGAACAGGGAGGGCGAACAAGGAGGAGTATACAAAGAGCAGGAGGTGGAGGAATTAAAGCAATAAATAAAAACTGCAACGGACTATTTACAGGAATATACAAGGCGTAGGCAAGATACTTGCAGAAGTCGGTGTACTTAATCAGGGTAGGCTTGTCGGAAGAGCCATGTTTTAAGTTTTTTTCTGAACTTGGCGTAACATGGCTCTAGCCTGAGAGTGGTAGGGAGGGCGTTCCATTGTTTAGGGCCTGCAATGGATAGTGCACGGTCCCTAGTAGAGGAGAGGTGGGCTTTTTTCAAAGGGGGAATGGAGAGGGTGCCTTTGTTGACAGTGCGAGTGGGTCGTTCAGTGCGTATAGGACGAAAGGGTTCATCCAACCAATTGGAATTGTGCGAGTGGATGGACTTGTGCACTATGGTTAGAATTTTGAAGAGAATTCGGGATGCGATGGGGAGCCAGTGGAGTTCTTTGAGTATTGGGGTAATGTGATCAGTTTACCCTGCTCATGCATACAGTTTACCCTGCTCATGCATACAGCTTATCTGCAGGGGCTGGAAGCACCTGTGGGACCCCCCCTCCTAAGATCCCTCAGATGTCGCCCTCGACGCCGGCCCCCCCCCGACCCTCCGGGAGTGGGGGCCTCCCGCCTTCCTACCTGGGTCCGATCCACGCCCGCGGCAGTGGGGGCGGTGCCAGACCCAGCGGGACATGGACTTGACCTCCCGGACGGGGGACAAGGGGACGGCACGCAGGAGGGGGATGATCCGCGTACCCTACGCCTCTTCCAGAGGGAAGAGCTGGACGACCTCATCCCGCAGATCATCCAAGAATTAGATTTGGACCCACCACCAGACCCGCCTGCCCCAGTAGCTCCCGCTGTCGTCACTTCTTCAAGGAAGGGAGATCCTGTCCTGGCGGCACTCCGGCCGAGGGCTCGGGCTTTTCCCATTCATGACTCGTTTTTACAACTTCTCACCAGGGAATGGGACACCCCGGAGGCCTCCCTGAAGAGCAGCCGGGCTATGGAAAAGCTGTACCCGCTCCCCGAAGATTTTCTGGACCTCATCAAGGTCCCAAAGGTGGACTCCGCAGTGTCGGCGGTCACGAAGAGGACGACTATCCCAGTGACGGGAGGTGCGGCGTTGCGGGACACACAGGATCGTAAGTTGGAAGTTTTCCTTAAGCGGGTTTTCGAGGTCTCCGCTCTGGGTATGCGGGCGGTGATGTGCAGTTCGCTTGCCCAGCGGGCTAGTCTCCTTTGGGTGCAACAACTCCTCACGTCTCAGAACCTGCCGTCCGATGAGGCTGCCCAGGCAGATCGGCTAGAAGCCGCAGTGGCGTATGGGGCGGACGCCTCGTACGACCTTTTTCGGGTCCTCGCAAGATCCATGGTTTCGGTAGTGGCAGCACGACGACTACTGTGGCTACGCAATTGGGCGGCTGATACGTCCTCTAAGTCGAGTCTGGGCTCTCTTCCCTTCAGGGGCAAGTTCCTCTTCGGGGAGGATTTGGATCAGATCATCAAGTCCCTGGGGGAGAACGCTGTTCATCGGCTGCCGGAGGATAGGTTTCGACCATCCAGAGCATTTTCTTCTTCTCGGACCAGAGCCAGAGCGCAACGGCGCTACAGGGGATACAGACAGGCGGGCTCCCGGTCATCCGCCCCTAGGTCTCAGCCCTTGTCGCGCTCCTTTCGCGGGCGTCTGCCCGCACGCACTACTCCCGGAACCGGGAACCCCTATACCAAGTCTTCACAATGATGCCAGTCTCGCCCACTCCCCTGTCCCCAGGATTGGGGACCGACTAACGTATTTCTACACGGAGTGGGCACGGATCACCTCGGACCAGTGGGTCCTGGATACCATAAAACACGGCTACGCATTGGAATTTGTCCGCCCCCCGCAGGGAAGGTTCATCTTTTCCCCCTGTGGCTCGGACCTCAAGAGAGGAGCGGTGCAGCTGACTCTGGACAGACTCCGGGAGATAGGCGCTATTGCGCCCGTGCCCTTCGGAGAGGTGGGCTCGGGCCACTATTCCATCTATTTCGTCGTACCAAAGAAGGACGGTTCCTTCCGGCCTATCCTAGACCTCAAGGAAGTCAACAAATCCCTTCGAGTCGTTCGGTTCCGCATGGAAACGCTCCGGTCAGTGATTGCGGCGGTGCATCGGGGGGAGTTCCTTGCCTCCCTGGACTTAACGGAGGCCTACCTGCACATCCCCATCAGCCCGGACCACCACCGTTTCCTTCGTTTCAAAATTCTGGACCAGCATTTTCAGTTCACGGCTCTCCCGTTCGGATTGGCGACGGCGCTGCGCACCTTCACCAAGATCATGGTAGTTGTGGCGGCAGCTCTCTGGAAGGAGGGCATCCTGGTTCATTCTTATCTGGACGATTGGCTCCCCCCGGGCGAAGTCATTCGATCATGGATGCTCAGCGGTGACTCGAGTAGTACGGTTTCTACATTCCCTGGGATGGGTAGTGAACTTCTCCCTCATGTCCTCGCAACGCTTGGGTTTTTTTTGGGGGCGACCTTCGACACCCTCCTGGGCAAAGTTTTTCTGCGCCAGGACAAAGCTCAATCCTTGCGGGATCACACACGACGGTTCTCTGCGTTACCAGAGCCCACCTCCTGGGACTACCTGCAACTCCTGGGAGTGATGGGGTCCACCATCGACCTTGTACCTTGGGCTTTCGCGCACCTCAGGACCTTACAGTGGGCGCTCCTCTGCCGTTAGAAACCAGTATCGCAGGACTACCAGATGATTCTCCCGCTCCCGCAGAATGCCAGGGACATTCTGGGCTGGTGGTTGGATCCGCCGAACCTGGCCCGTGGCGTGTCCCTCGATCTGCCAAATTGGGTGGTGGTGACCACCGATGCCAGTCTAGCAGGCTGGGGTGCAGTCTGCGATCGAAGCGCCACGCAGGGGACGTGGTCCACGGTGGAGGCGAAGTGGTCAATCAACCGTCTGGAAACCAGAGCGGTCCGGGTAGCTCTGCGACATTTCCTCCCGCTTCTTCGGAACCGGGAAGTCAGAATCCTATCGGACAACGCTACCACCGTGGCCTACATCAACCGACAAGGAGGCACGCGCAGCCCGCAGGTCGCGCTCGAGGCGGCGCTGCTGATGCAATGGGCGGAGCGTCATTTCGTCCGGCTAGCGGCCTCGCACATCGCCGGTGTGGACAACGTCCAGGCGGACTTCCTCAGTCGTCAACTGCTGGACCCCGGAGAGTGGTCTCTCTCCGACAAAGCGATGCAACATCGATGGGGGGCCCCCCACTTGGATCTGATGGCGTCCGCTCTCAACGCCAAGGCTCCACGCTTCTTCAGTCGCCGGAGAGAGCGCGGCGCGGAGGGAGTGGATGCCCTGGTCCTCCCGTGGCCGCCACATCTTCTGCTCTACGCCTTTCCACCATGGCCCCTGGTGGGCAGGATGCTCCGCAGAATAGAAAGCCATCAGGGGACCGTGGTTTTCGTCGCCCCCGAATGGCCCAGGCGACTCTGGTTTGCGGACCTGCTACAGCTGGTGATCGACGGGCCAATCAGGCTGGGGCACCTCCCCCAGCTCCTACATCAGGGCCCGGTATTTTTCGAGCAGGCAGAACTCTTCTGTCTTGCGGCCTGGCTTTTGAGAGGCGCCGCCTCTGGCGTCGGGGCTACCCGGAGGCGGTAGTATCCACGCTATTGCGGGCACGAAAGACATCGACGTCGGCGGCCTATGTTCGAGTCTGGAAGGTGTTCGAGCTGTGGTGTACCAGCCAGGCCACGAGACCCGCTAAGGCTTCTGTACCTCAGATCCTTCAGTTTCTACAGGCGGGGGTGGAAAAAGGGCTCGCCTATAATTCACTACGGGTTCAGGTGGCCGCACTTGGTTCGCTGTTGAGCGATGGGGGCTCTCTTCTACAGCATTCTGACATTGCTCGTTTTCTCAAGGGTGTCAAGCATATGCGTCCTCCGTTACGGGACCCTTGTCCCTCCTGGAGTCTTAACCTTGTGCTTCGCTCCCTGTCGGGACCACCGTTCGAGCCGCTGCGCAGCGCAACGATAAAGGATCTCACTCTCAAGACTGTATTTCTTGTGGCCATCTGTTCCGCTCGACGCATCTCGGAGCTGCAGGCTCTGTCATGTAGAGAGCCCTATCTCCGTTTCTCCGACTCTGGAGTTTCGCTTCGCACCGTTCCCTCCTTCCTTCCGAAGGTGGTTTCTGCATTCCATGTGAACCAGACGGTGGAGTTGCCGTCCTTCTCTTCCTCAGAGCCGAAGTCTCTCCGTCTCTTGAATGTCAAGCGCACTCTGCGCCTCTATCTGGAGGCTATAAATGAGTTCCGGACCTCTGACCATCTCTTCGTACTCTGGGCCGGTCCTAAGAAGGGGTCTCAGGCCTCGAAGACTACCATTGCTAGATGGCTGAAGGCCGGCATTGCTGCTTCCTACATTGGGGTGGGTCGGACTCCCCCACCCGGAATCGTAGCGCTTTCTACACGTTCTCAGGCGGCTTCCTGGGCGGAGGTTCGCTCGGTATCCTCGCAGGAAATTTGCAGGGCAGCCACCTGGAAATCGTTACACACGTTCTCGAGGCACTATCGTCTGCACCTCGCCTCTTCGGTCTCTGGACATTTTGGCGAGCAGGTTCTCCGAGCAGGCCTCGCAGGACCCCACCCGATTTAGGGAGCTTGGGTACATCCCACTGTCTGGACTGATCCAGGTACGTACAGGGAAAAGAAAATTATTACTTACCTGCTAATTTTCGTTCCTGTAGTACCATGGATCAGTCCAGATGCCCACCGCGTTTGGGTTCTTGATCCTGCTCAGCTCTGCGCTACTTCTTGCTTGCAGTGTTCTGTGTCTTCACAGTCGTTTCTTTTCGCTGTTTTTCACAGCTCCCTACAAGTTGGTAGGATGTTTGCAGTTGTTTTCATTATCTGTTTCCACAAACTTGATCCTTCGGGGGTTTCTACTCTGGCTTTGATATACTCGATACTGAACTCCTGCAGAGGGGGTAGTAGTATATATGGATACGCCCCCTCAAAGCTTGTGCTGACTCCATCTGCTGGATTGGGGACATAACCCACTGTCTGGACTGATCCATGGTACTACAGGAACGAAAATTAGCAGGTAAGTAATAATTTGCTTATAATGTGGCACTCTGTACCATCTCACTATCGGATGTTTCCAAAATCTTGGATACATCCAAAAAAAGAGTGGTTTTTATCCATGGAAATGTCTTTCCTTATTACCCGCCCTAATATTTCAGAAGCAGAAGATTACAGAGAGCCAGTTTGAATGCTAGAGCTGCCTAAAAAATATGATCCCTCCATTTTTCCATTCACTTATAATTATGGTTGGCATTTTATAGTGTATAAACCCTTTGTTGTTGGTAGTTGACTGATAGAGGTTTACATTGGATTCTTTCTTTAGTTTTGTTGATAATGATCATAGTACTATAGTTCAGGTGTCCAATTGTGATTAGAACATGTTTAATATTTGGTCTAAAATCAAAACATAAAATTATCTTTAAAAAAGATTTTACCGTAAATGTCAAATTGTTTAGTCTGAATTTGCTTAGTTTAAGATTGAAGTTGAGCTGCATTTGCAAATTAGCATTACCTTTTCTGTGGTTGTCACTTATATGAGGCTATTCTGTTCTCTTTATCCAATGAGATAAATGTATTTTTCCAATTCATGTCATAACATTTGTTAACTAATCCACATACCAGGTTCGTACTGAGCATGCTACGCGAATGAGAGAAGCTGACATGGTGGAAAGGCACATCATTCAGGCACGAGCTCGAGCTACTGCTGAAGAAGAAAGAGCCCTAAACATGCAGATGGAAGAAAGTGGGGCAAAGTTTGATGACCTTAAACTTCCTCCAGGTAAGTTTTCTAGAAAAATGAAATGCATATTAGTACCCACAGATTTACCCATTTGCTCTCACTTTACAGTACCTATTTAAATCTTAACTGCAGTTCTAATCCCCACCATAGATGATATTCTGCAGTGAGGCAGATAAGGTAAAGCAAGTTTTGGGGATGCCCTTGCATCATTCAGAATCTGTTGAATTTATAATTTCCACAAATTTTAATGCAAACTTTCTATATAAACATATTTTAGGCTGACTGCTGGACAGCATTTTCTAATAGAAAACTACTGTATGAAGGCTACCAGCTCTAGTAAATTTCATTACAAGTCTTCTAAATGTAATACATTTATTGGTTCCTAAGAGGAGAGTAATAAATTATGATCAGCTTATCATAAAATCTTGCAATTCAGTAATTCTGTTTGCTTTTTATTATACTTAAACTGTTATGTATCACAGTGGTTCCCAAGTCTTTCCTCATGGATCATCAGCTAGTCGGGTTTTCTGGGGACAGGTTTAGGAATGACTGTTCTATTTCCCGAAGGTAAGGTGGTCGGCATCCGTCGACACCCGCACTCCCAGGACTGGGGGGTCGGAAAGCCACAAGTCGGACAACAAACGGCACCACAAGGCCTCCAAAAAGTACAGAGACCCGTCCTGACATCGATCACCAGCGTCGAAGGGGCTCCTCACACGGAGCAGCGGTCGAAGATGGGGGACGCTGACTCGCACGCCCGATGCGATGCTACCCAAATGCGTCGAAGCGTAGGCCCAGCATCGACGCCGACGTCGGCAGCGTTGAAGAAGATGCCCTCGCTGGCCTGATCGAAAATCGCACCGGAGTCGACTCCGCTAGCGTCGACGCATCCTTCACCGAGAGCATCAGGGCCGAAGCACCCCCAAACAGAAGCGTTGACATCGGCGCATAAAGCTTCGGGAGCGACGCACATCGTGTCGACAGTGACGCAATCGATGCTGGCAACGGTGCATAAAGCGTCAAGGGAAGCACACGGAGCGCCAGCCAGACCATCTGGACTGCGCCCGACACAACCGGGGTCCATATCACTGCATCAGGCGTCGGGATCGACGCAATTGATGATACCATCGACTCATCCACATCCCCGAGCACGGATGGCTTCTTCCAAGAGTAGTCGTTCATCCAGGGATCTCCTACCATCGGGTGAGGAACGAGCCAGACCACATCCCATTCCTGTTCATGGTGGTCCTGCTCATCGGTCAGGATCTGCTCTGATGCATCGTCCAGGCATGGCCTGACTGATGAATCCCCACAGAGACCACAAAAGAAAAGAAAGAAAGTGGAGTCTCCTCAGGGGTTACATCCTCCGCCACCTCAACCAGCCAGACTTGGCGTCAAACCAACAATGCCGACTCAGACAAAAGAGAAATTTATGCAGCTTTTGCTGGCCCTCTCTGATTTTTTCGGAATCATGTAAGCGTCGTTTGACATGCCCACTTCACCAGCGGGCAGTGAAGCATCACATTTGTCCCCATCGTCCTCCCAGGAGGAGGCGACGCTACCACCGGTAAAAGAACGACCACCACCTCCAGCAGTACTGGCACCCGTTCACCAGGAACCAGGGTATGCTACAGACCCGAACTCCCCTCCATCATCACCGTCCTTGTCCTCGGGATTCCCATCTTATCCCCAGGACGATCCCCCGGAACCATATTCTCCTTCGGAGGATCTAGTCTATCCAAAGTTCTTGGAAAACGTTGGATCACTGTTGAATCTGGAAATACAGAAGCTGCCTGATCCTCGGGCGGACACCTTAGATTTACTCAAGATCTTCGATGTACTTGTGGAACCAACATCCTTGCCAATGCATAAGATCTTAAATTCAGTCCTTGACAAGTTGTGGGAAACACCATTCTCCATTCCGGCCATGTCAAGAAAGACGGACTTAAAGTTTAGAATGAAGAATGATCCTTGCTATTCGGTCCAGCAACTTCCACACTCTTCCCTGGTGGTAGAATTGGTGATGCAGAGGGCCAAAAGGTCCAAACTGCATGCCTCGGTCCCACTGGGTAAGGATCAAAAGCTCCTTGATGAGTTTGCCCGTAAGGCTTTCCATGGAGCAATGTTGTCTGCACGCATTCAGCAACATCAGTTTTACATCGTACAATATTTGTTCGGGTGCATTCAACAAATGAAGAGCAATGTTCCGGGATCGGAGCATCTGTACGCTGAGTCCCGTCATCAACTGAATGATATGGAAGAATTTATGAATCCTTTGAAACTTCTTCTCGCATATCTGCCTCGGCGATCGCAGCGAGAAGACTTGCATGGCTTTGCTCTAGCGCCATCCGTGAGGACCTACATTCCAAACTTGCCAATCTCCCTTGCAAAGGGGACAATCTCTTTGGGGATAAATTCCAGGAGACAGTAGCAAACTTAAAGGAGCAGGCAGTAGCGGTCTAGTCCCTGACTCAGCCATCCAGATTTTCATCTCTGTCTCTCTGTCTCACTCACCCCCACCCACAGCACACATAGCAGCACACACAGCAGCTAAGGTAGCCGGTATGCTGCTATTAAAAGCAGTGTCCTGACAGGCTGGAAACCAGCAAGTCTCCGCAGCCCCACAGCGCTAAGAAGGCAGCACTCAGCTGTTTGCTTGTGCTGCAATCGATCGCGGCACAGAGCAATCAGCTGAGAATGTAATTTTATGCTTTTCTCCCCACCCGAGCCTTTTTTTTTCTTGCAGTTTGATTATTATGAATTTTATATTTTCTTGTTAGTGTCGCGCTGGCGAGAGAAGAGAAGGTCGGAGCCGGGGGGCTGCAGCGCCCTGCTCCTTCTGCAGCAGCAGCATGCATGGCCTTGTCTTCTTCCTGCATGCCCGGTAAACATCACTTTCTCTTCCGGGCCACAGGGGCGGGAAGAAGAAAAGGTCACGTTCCTGTTGCCGGCTTCCACAAAATACTGCTGCCGTTCCCCTCGGGGCTTGAAGGTGCTGATAGCTCGGACAGGAACAGCAGCAGTGTTCGTCTTGCTGAGGTGATGGGGGGGGGGGGGGAAGAGCAGCGGGTGCGCGACACACCAGTGTGCCGCGACACACCAGTTGAGAACCGCTGCTTTAAAATGATAACTAAAACAAGGGAACACTCCATGAAAGTAACAACCAGCATATTTAAAACAAATTATAGTAATTACTTTATCACTCGGCACACAACCAAACTATGAAATCTGTTGCCAGAGGATATGGTCAAGGCAACTGGCATAATAGGGTTTAAAAGAGGTTTGGAAAAGTTCCTGGAGGAAAAGTCTATAAAACATTATTAGCTAGCTAAACCTATTGCTAATCCTGGGCATGAGTAACAGGAAATAGATCTACTCTGTGGAATCTGCAAGGTACTTGTGACCCAGACTGGCCACTGTCAAAGACAGGATGCTGGGCTTGATGGACCTTGTTTGATCTGACCCTGCATGGCAGTTCTTATGCAGGAAATACATTTAGGTATGTAATGTATTTGTATGTTTTTGGGTTTTTTTGGTCATGTTTTTTAATTATATGGTGTTTATTATGTAACACACCTAAAAGGGCAGTTCCCTGTATGTACCCGGATCAGCCCAGACTCCTGGGTTTTACCTCCCCTCCAGCAGGCGGAGACAGACCAATTTCTGTGGACTCTGTCGTATACCCCTGAAGTGCCCCCTAGAGTCTGTCAGTATTGTTCTGTCTCCAGCAGGTGGAACAGGTGCTTCCCTGGAGTCTGGTATTTGGTTAGAATTTAAGGGTCCTTTGTAGTTTTTTTCCTGGTATTCCGTGTGTACGGCTAACTAGTGAGGAGTCGGATTTTGATCTTAGGCTAGTTCCCAATTTTAACCTCCCAGGGGGTTGTCAGGTCTTGGTGGGACCATCCCCCCTGGTATTTGAGGCTCAGGAGCAGAGGGTTGAGGACCCTGTAACTGCCCACTGAAGGTGATCCCGGGGGTCTCGGGCTCTCACCTTCAGTTAGTCCCCTGTACGATTAAAAAAAAAAAAAAAAAAAAATTGGGTTTTTGCGTCTTTAAATTCTCCTGCTCTGCTGGCCTAGCTTGCTTGCCGCAGGTGTTGATTTTAGACCCGCGGACAGCTCCGATCGTGTCAGCCTTTGATTTTCTCCTGCTCCTCTCTCCAGCCAGGCTAAATTAGGTCCCTGCTTATGCCGCGTGTTACGGCCTGTGCCACGTGCGGCAGCGCGCATGGCTCTCCTGGACCGGCGTTTGTACGGAGTGTCTCTCAGGGGGAGAGGGCTCTTCGGGGGTCGCTGTGCCTGCGAAATCGACAGTGGGGGCTTCCCGATCGTGGCGGGGGGTCGGCATCCCGAGTTTGTTGCATCAGGCTCTGGACCTGTTTCAGCTCAGCGCGGGAACGGAGGCCATTTTAAGGACCATGCAGCAGCAGGATACAGCAGCTGAGAGGGATGGGCTCCTGCCTCCCCATTGTCGCCGCGGCCTAGTGCTCCTGGGGGTGGGGCGGTTTGGCTGGCGCTGGGCAGGTGGACGACGAGGATGAGGATTCCGAAGGGTCGTCTTCGTCTTTCACCTCCGATTTTGTGGTTTTGATGCACAAAGCTTTTAAGGCATGCAGGGCTGGTAAGGCACAGGGGCACAAGGTAGCTCGCAGGGCTCCTGCGGCAGCAGGGCCAGGAGGGGTTCCTCTGAGGCGCGGAAGTGGATTCAGCCACTGAAATTGGGTTGTCTCACCCAAGGGAAAAGCCCGCTTCGGTTCCATGGTTTATCCCAGGACAAGCAGGATGCTAGTCCCTCACATATGGGTGACGTCACTGAACGGAGCCCAGGCGGGAAAGCTTTCTGTCAAAGTTTCTAGAAACTTTTGACTGGCCCTGAGAGGCCACTGAGCATGCCCAGCATGCTATGAATCTCTGCCACAGGTGTCTCTCTTCAGTGTTCACTTTTCCGCGCTTGCCGTTCGCATCGCCAGACCGATAGCCCTACCGTTGGGAATCTCTTTTCGACTGAAAAGTCATTTTTTCAAAATATTCTCTGTCACGGGGAAAGTCTCTACCTCGCCGGCTGGTGAGTACTGTCTTTTAAACAAATTTTCAGCTGAAAATTTTTCACACACACACACGTGTTCGTTTCATCGACGGCCGTCCATCGAAAATGGCGACCGGTTTCAAAAAATGCCTGGTATGCAACCGAAATATGTCCATCACCGATCCGCATTTGGAATGTGTACTGTGCCTCGGGGAACATCACAATGTCAGTACATGCACCAAATGTGCAGAAATGACGGTCAAGGGACGAAAAGCCAGGCAAGAGAAGATGGAACACCTCTTTTCTCTTCAGCTAATCCCTTCTCCCTCAAAAGCACCGAGGTCATCTCCGGCTGGAGCGACAAAAAGAGTTTTACTGAAAAAAACCACGTCCGGATGGATCCGGTGATCGTCCGTCCTCACCATCGTCTGTGATCTCCACAAAGTCGGCAGAACGTTCAAAAACCAAAAATCGCCATCGGCATCGATCATCGTCCGCATCGGTGTCCCAGGACGAGTCGATGCCAAAGTGGCCTAAACATCAAGATACTTCGGTGGTTGGGCCTTCGCCGTCACCGATACCTACGACGTCATCGATGGACATTGCGGCACCACCACCGTATACACCATCGGTGTCTTCACTCACACCACAGCCAGAATTGTCTACACTTATTAGACAAGCTGTTCTACAAGCTCTACAGGAGCAACAAATTCCGACAGGCCTGTCGATGCCAACCTCAGGGTCGATGCCGATACCCTCAATATCGATGCCTATACCCTCAGTATCGATGCCGATGCCTCCAGCATCGATGCCGATGACTGTGTCATCGATGCCGATACCTCCACCGTCAGTATCGATGCCAATGTTTTTTCCTACAACATCGATGCCGGTGATAACACCGATGACTACAATATCTCTCCTTCTAAGATCCTCGACGGGTTTCATCACCACAACACAGAGGCTCCAAACACAATCTACATTGATGTTATATCAAATTCCATCGATGATTCCAACGACAGCATCCCTGCCACCACCTGATCAACCACTAGAAATACAAGATGAGGCATTTTACCGTCGCCTCCTACAAAGATACCAGAATGTCATTGACAACTTACCATCTATCACCCCAAGAACATCATCTGCTGAAATTTTCATTGATGATCCTCAACCTGGGCCTTCAGGACTTCATGTCCCACCAGCACCAACAACTCAGACAACTTATAGGGAAGATTCAGAAGACTCCTGGGATGATGAACCCTCTCAATTTCTTCAGAGGAGTTCATGTCTAACCCTTCTTCACGTGACCGAAGGAAAAGTCACCCCCAGAAAGTATCTTTCCTTCTCATCCATTCATACAAACTATGTCTGATTCCCATTCCATTTAAGTTGACTGCTGAGGATGGACACAAGAGCACCAAACACTTGAAGTATTACAGTTTGTGGATCCACCCAAACAGGTTATTAGCAGTACCTGTACATGAAGTCTTACTGATCTTCAGAAGAGAATCTGGGAACACCCAGCTTCTATCCCTGCAGTGAACATAAGGAACATAAGAAAATGCCATACTGGGTCAGACCAAGGGTCCATCAAGCCCAGCATCCTGCTTCCAACAGTGGCCAATCCAGGCCATAAGAACCTGGCAAGTATCCAAACACTAAGTCTATTCCATGTAACCATTGCTAATGGCAGTGGCTATTCTCTAAGTGAACTTAATAGCAGGTAATGGACTTCTCCTCCAAGAACTTATCCAATCCTTTTTTAAACACAGCTATATTAACTGCACTAACCACATTCTCTGGCAACAAATTCCAGAGTTTAATTGTGCGTTGAGTAAAAAAGAACTTTCTCCGATTAGTTTTAAATGTGCCCCATGCTAACTTCATGGAGTGCCCCCTAGTCTTTCTACTATCCGAAAGAGTAAATAACCGATTCACATCTACCCGTTCTAGACCTCTCATGATTTTAAACACCTCTATCATATCCCCCCTCAATCGTCTCTTCTCCAAGCTGAAAAGTCCTAATCTCTTTAGTCTTTCCTCATAGGGGAGTTGTTCCATTCCCCTTATCATTTTGGTAGCCCTTCTCTGTACCTTCTCCATCACAATTATATCTTTTTTGAGATGCGGCGACCAGAATTGTACACAGTATTCAAGGTGCGGTCTCACTATGGAGCGATACAGAGGCATTATGACATTTTCCGTTTTATTCACCATTCCTTTTCTAATAATTCCCAACATTCTGTTTGCTTTTTTGACTGCCGCAGCACACTGCACCGACGATTTCAATGTGTTATCCACTATGACACCTAGATCTCTTTCTTGGGATGTAGCACCTAATATGGAACCCAACATTGTGTAATTATAGCATGGGTTATTTTTCCCTATATGCATCACCTTGCACTTATCCACATTAAATTTCATCTGCCATTTGGATGCCCAATTTTCCAGTCTCACAAGGTCTTCCTGCAATTTATCACAATCTGCTTGTGATTTAACTACTCTGAACAATTTTGTGTCATCTGCAAATTTGATTATCTCACTCGTCGTATTTCTTTCCAGATCGTTTATAAATATATTGAAAAGTAAGGGTCCCAATACAGATCCCTGAGGCACTCCACTGTCCACTCCCTTCCACTGAGAAAATTGTCCATTTAATCCTACTCTCTGTTTCCTGTCTTTTAGCCAGTTTGCAGTCCACGAAAGGACATCACCACCTATCCCATGACTTTTTACTTTTCCTAGAAGCCTCTCATGAGGAACTTTGTCAAACGCCTTCTGAAAATCAAAGTATACTATTTATTTATTTAACGCTTTTTATATACCGGCATTCGTAGGACACATCATGTCGGTTTACAGGTAACTGTGAAAGGAAATTACAATGAACGATGAAAGAAGGCTAACTATATAATATACGAAAGTACAAAATAGAGAGTCAACGAGCAGAAATACAACTTGGTTGAACGAAATGGATTTTGCTTATCCATATTAAAATTAGATAAGCATATGAACTTATAAACAATGTTAGGGAGGCGTGTGCACTTATGAACTTAGCATAAGAACTTATAAACAATATAAAGGAAGCATGTGCACTTATGTACAATTAAATGCAGGGGCGGGGGGGCAGGGAGGGAGGGAGCGAGGAGGGATAAAGGGCGGAGGGGGTGGGGGAATGGAGCGGGGGATGAAAGTGGGGCAAGGGGAACAAGGGTACTATATCTACCGGTTCACCTTTATCCACATGTTTATTAACTCCTTCAAAAAAGTGAAGCAGATTTGTGAGGCAAGACTTGCCCTGGGTAAAGCCATGCTGACTTTGTTCCATTAAACCATGTCTTTCTATATGTTCTGTGATTTTGATGTTTAGGACACTTTCCACTATTTTTCCTGGCACTGAAGTCAGGCTAACCGGTCTGTAGTTTCCCGGATCGCCCCTGGAGCCCTTTTTAAATATTGGGGTTACATTTGCTATCCTCCAGTCTTCAGGTACAATGGATGATTTTAATGATAAGTTACAAATTTTTACTAATAGGTCTGAAATTTCATTTTTTAGTTCCTTCAGAACTCTGGGGTGTATACCATCCGGTCCAGGTGATTTACTACTCTTCAGTTTGTCAATCAGGCCTACCACATCTTCTAGGTTCACCGAGATTTGATTCAGTCCATCTGAATCATTACCCATGAAAACCTTCTCCATTACGGGTACCTCCCCAACATCCTCTTCAGTAAACACCGAAGCAAAGAAATCATTTAATCTTTCCGCGATGGCCTTATCTTCTCTAAGTGCCCCTTTAACCCCTCGATCATCTAACAAAAGAGTGGAAACCACCTATATCGTTCAACCAGCTCCAGGGTACCAAAAACAGCAATTGCCACACCAGTCTGTCGTTGTGGAATCAGCGCAGAAAAAATCTAAGCGTGTGCGCCCACATTCCTCCATCCCATCAGGCAGGGAACACAGGTTCCTGGACACAATAGGTAAGAAGATCTACCAGAGTGCCATGCTGAGCACAAAATTCTCTGCATATCAGCTCTATATAACTCAACACCAGAGAAATCTCTGGAAAGAGATGGAACAATTCATCACTTCCTTACCCACATAATTTCAAGAGCCTGCTCAAGCAATTATATCAAAAGGTCTTGAAGCAGGAAAACACGAAGTAAGAGCAGTGTATGATAACTTTGAAACTGCTTCAAGAACAGCAGCAGCAGGAATCACTGCTCGCCGGTGGGCCTGGCTCAAGGCATCTGACCTCAGGCTTGAGGTCCAAGATAAGCTTGTTGACCTTCCCTGTCTTGGGGACAATCTCTTTGGAGATAAAATTCAAGAGGCTGTACAACAACTCAAAGATCACACTGAGACCCTTAAATAACTGTCTCAAACCCCTCAAGAACCTGCTAACCAACCTTCTCGTCGTCCTCCACTTAGGGATGTGAGGCGGTCTTATTACAGGCCACGCAGGTATTACCAACAAGCAAATAGGTGTAGATCTACCAGGCCAACACAACGATCCCAAGCCAGACAACTCAGACCGGCCCGTCCACAACCTCCTGCACAGACAGGGCCTGCAACAGGCTTTTGAGGACTACACCAGAGAACAGATTCAATCTTGCAATCCTAAGCCAAATCTTCCAGTAGGAGGCAGAATATCCCTTTTTCACACAAATTGGCAATCCATAACCACAGATCAATGGGTTCTTTCCATAGTCGCCAGAGGTTACAAACTAAATTTCACCTCCATTCCTCCAGAGTCTCCTCCAACATCCTGTCATCAACAAAACTCTCAACTTCATCAATTACAAACAGAATTATCCACCCTTCTGAGATCCAAGGCCATTCAACCAGTGCCCCGGACACAGAAGGGCAGAGGATTCTACTCCAGATATTTCCTCATTCCAAAGAAAACCGGAGGCCTATGTCCTATCCTAGACCTCAGAAATCTCAACAAATTTCTAAAGAAAGAAAAATTCAGAATGGTTTCACTAGGCACCATGCTTCCACTCCTCCAAGCAAGAGATTGGCTTTGTTCTCTGGATCTTCAAGATGCTTATGCTCACATTCCAATATACCCTCCTCATCGCAAATACCTGCGCTTCACAGTGGGCCATCAACATTTCCAATACAAGGTTCTACCATTTGGACTGGCCTCTGCTCCCAGGGTCTTCACCAAATGTCTAGCAGTAATAGCAGGACACTTACACAAAGAAGGTGTCCATGTTTTTCCATATCTAGACGACTGGCTCATAAAGAGTCAATCTCAAAAGGGAGCAATAAATTCTCTCAATCGCACAATTGCTCTACTTCACTCCATGGGGTTTCTCATCAACTATCAAAAATCCCATCTCACTCCAACTCATCTACTTCAATTCATAGGAGCAGAGTTGAACACAAATCTAACAAAGGCCATTCTACCTATAGAACCAGCAGAGGCCCTCATTCTACTAGCAAAGTCCATTTCCTTACGGACACAAACCACAGCTCATCAGTTTCTGATACTGTTAGGTCACATGGCCTCCGCAGTTCATGTTATTCCTATGGCAAGGCTAGCCATGCGAGTTACCCAATGGACTTTAAGGTCACAATGGATCCAAGCCATTCAACCACTCCACTATCCAATTCAACTAAGATCATCTCTACTTTGGTGGACCAACAAGGACAATCTGTGCAAAGGCCTACCTTTCCAACAACCAGTCCCAGAGAGTACTTTAACTACAGATGCATCCACCTTGGGATGGGGAGCTCATGTAGACAATCTCCACACACAAGGGACTTGGACAAAACTCGAAGCAACATATCAAATCAATTTTCTGGAACTTCGAGCGATACGTTATGCACTGCATGCGTTCCAGGACTGCCTTTCACACAAGTCGGTTCTCATCCAAACAGACAACACAGTTGCCATGTGGTACATCAACAAACAGGGAGGTACGGGCTCGTATCTCCTTTGTCAAGAAGCTGCACAGATTTGGGGCTGGGCCCTGAATCACTCAATGTCCCTACTAGCCACTTATCTGGCAGGCATTCACAATATAGTGGCGGATCGACTCAGTCGTCAATTCCAACCACACGAATGGTCCCTGGATCCTGCAGTAGCAACCAGGATATTTCAATGTTGGGGTCAACCAACAATAGACCTTTTTGTGTCACATCTGAATCACAAAGTGGACAAGTTCTGTTCTCTACACAAACAGAACAATCAGCCAGCCAAGGACGCCTTTGCTCGCCCTTGGAACTCAGGCCTACTATACGCGTATCCTCCAATACTGCTCATAACCAAAACTCTAGTGAAGCTACAACAGGACAAGGGGTCCATAATACTCATAGCCCCATATTGGCCTCGACAAGTATGGTTCCCCACACTACTAGACCTCTCAGTCAAGGATCCAATTCGCCTGGGAGTAGCTCCCACTCTCATAACTCAGGATCAGGGCCGGTTACGACATCCCAACCTTCAGTCCCTATCCCTGACAGCATGGATGTTGAAAGCTTGATATTACAACCACTCAATCTTTCATCTCACATATCTCAAGTGCTTATAGCTTCACATAAACCTTCCACAAGAAAGAACTATTCTTCTAAATGGAAGAGATTCACTTTCTGGTGCTCAGCAAAAGATATAAATCCTTTCACTTGCCCCACAGCTTCTCTGCTAGAATAATTATACCAACTTTCAGAATCTGGTCTCCAGACTTCCTCTATAAGAGTACATTTAAGTGGCATCTCTGCTTACCATAACAAGATGGGAGATGCACCAATATCCACTCATCCTCTCATAAGTAGATTTATGAGAGGTCTAACTCACCTTAAACCACCAATTCGAAAACCCGTCCCAAGCTGGGACCTGAATTTGGTACTAACAAGACTCATGCGCTCTCCTTTCGAACCCATCGACTCCTGTAATCTTAAATTTCTCACATGGAAGACTATCTTCCTCATAGCCATTACCTCAGCTAGAAGGGTTAGTGAGTTACAAGCACTTGTCACATACAAACCTTATACAAAATTCCTACATGACAGAGTGGTTCTCCGTACACATCCTAAATTCCTTCCCAAGGTGGTTACGGAATTCCATTTGAACCAATCCATAAATTTACCCACATTTTTTCCAAGGCCTCATTCCCATCCAGGAGAAACAGCCTTACACACCCTGGACTGTAAGCGTACACTTGCTTTCTACTTAAATCGTACTGCAGTCCACAGAAAATCCACTCAACTTTTTGTTTCTTATGATCCAAACAAACCAGGTAAAGCAGTGGGTAAACATACCCTTTCCAATTGGATAGCAGATTGCATAGAGTTCTGCTATGAGCAAGCAGGTCTTCCTCTTCAAGGGCGAGTAAAGGCACATTCAGTAAGAGCAAAGTCAACTTCAGTAGCACATTTTTGTTCAGTGCCAATCCTAGACATATGCAAAGCAGCAACATGGAGTTCTCTTCACACTTTTGCAGCCCACTACTGCTTGGACAAAGAAGGAAGACAAGATTCAGCCTATGGACAATCTGTCTTAAAGAACTTGTTTGTTTGTTTATTTATTTATTTATTTAACCATTTTATATACCGCAGTTCAGGTAACAATGTTACTAATCACTTCGGTTCACATTTCAACAAATACAATGACAATATAAAGAATAATTTATAATGTCTTACATAGAACAGGGAGAGTGGAACTTGGATAATAACTTACAATGAACAGGGAGAGTACAAATAGCTTATAAGAACAGAATGTGAAGTCACTGGAGCTGTCTTGGAAAGACCTAGAGTAACTGTCATGACATTTGTTCGGAGAAGCAAGTGTGCATGGGAGATTATTGATGGAAGGATGTTGAGGAGGTGTCAAGGGGAGGAATTCTTCCGTAGTGGTCTGTGAGAGGATAAATGGGTTATGAAAATGCTTGGTTGAACAGCCAGGTCTTAAGTCTTTTTTTGAAGTTTTTCTTGTTTCCAGTTTAATCCCAACTCCTTCTACATCCAATGTTCTGTGATTTTTGGCTGATTCACTCAACAACAATACTTCACTGTTGCCTCAATATAACATGACTCAGCCTCTAGCTCGCTATTCACCCATATGTGAGGACTAGCATCCTGCTTGTCCTGGGATAAAGCAAAATTGCTTACCTTGTAATAGGTGTTATCCCAGGACAGCAGGATGTGGTCCTCACAGAACCCACCCGCCACCCCGCGGAGTTGGGCCTCATACCTTTATTATTTTATTTTTGCTAACGCTTTATGCTATATAAAAGACTGAAGAGAGACACCTGTGGCAGAGAATATCATAGCATGCTGGGCATGCTCAGTGGCCTCTCAGGGCCAGTCAAAAGTTTCTAGAAACTTTGACAGAAAGCTTTCCCGCCTGGGCTCCGTTCAGTGACGTCACCCATATGTGAGGACTACATCCTGCTGTCCTGGGATAACACCTATTACAAGGTAAGCAATTTTGCTATGTCCGAGGGACAGCACATCCTCGGACTCTTCGGATCAGGCGGATTCTCCACGGCCAGTGCCTGATCGGGATCAGGATGTGGACCCTGATACCCAGGCTCCTCCATCCAAGCAGGTGGGCTTCCCTTCGGTGGAGGGGGATGACCCCAAGGTGGTGCACTTGTTTAGAAGGAACAAGCTGGGTCCCCTTATTCTGGTCATACTAGATGAACTGGGGATTGAGGCCCCTCAGGAGAATTCCACACTGGGGGCTACTATGGGATCCGGTGGTCCTGGGCCTCCGAGGCCCAGCGCGGTCATTCCCGTTTCACTTTTCGATGTCTGACCTTTTATTCAAGGAGTGGGACACTCCTGATCTGGGCTTAAAGGTGAGCAGAGCCATGGATAAGTTGTATCCGCTCCCAGAGGACACGCTGGATCTTCTCAGGGTGCCTAAGGTGGATGCTGCGGTCTCAGCATTGACAAAGAAGTCGACTATTCCGGTAACAGGGGCCTTGAAAGATTTGCAGGACCATAAGTTGGAGGTACATCTGAAGAAGATCTTTGAGGTTTCGGCTCTTGGTGTCCGGGCAGCCATCTGCAGCAGCTTCGCGCAGCGGACCAGTCTCCACTGGATCCAGGATTTCCAAGCATCTGTGGAACTTACAGAGGCCCAGTCATTACAGGTAGGGAGGCTGGAGTCTGCGGTGGCTTACACTGCGGATTCCCTGTATGATCTTTTGCGGACATCAGGAAGAGCGATGGTGTCAGTGGTTTCTGTGCGTCGTCTCCTATGGTTGCGGAATTGGTCGGCGGATGTATTCTCCAAGTCGCATTTGGGTTCGCTACCCTTCAAAGGCAGATTGTTGTTCGGTCAGCAATTGGATGATATGATCAAGTCGCTCGGAGAGAACAAGGTCCATAAGCTGCCGGAGGAAAGGCCTAGGACCTGGGGATCTTTCCCTCAGAGTGCAAGGTTTCGGGGAAATCGACGTTTTCACTCCTCCCGCTCCATGGGCTTATCGTTCTGTCAGGGACAAAGCCATCAAAACATGTGGCCCCAGTCCTTTCGAGGCTGGAGGTCCTCCAGAGATGGAGCCCCTCAACCTCATGGGGGTCCCAAGCCTTCACAATGAAGGGCAGCCGGTTCACTCCTCGGTTCCAAAGATTGGGGGTAGGCTGTCCTTATTCCTGGAGGAGTGGACCACAGTAACATCGGATCAATGGGTCCTAAGCATAATCGAACATGGTTATGCTTTAGATTTTGCACGGCCGTTCTGCGACCGCTTCATGGTTTCCCCATGCGCATGCCGCCAAAAGAAACAAGCGGTACATGAGACCCTGCTGTGCGTACAAGACCTTAGCGCGATAGTTCCAGTTCCAGCCGGAGAACTCAGGCGCGGGCGTTATTCAATCTATTTCATTGTGCCTAAAAAGGAAGGAACCTTTCGCCCCATCCTCGATCTGCAACAGGTCAATCGGAAGCTGAAGGTGCCTCGTTTTTGGATGGAAACTCTGCGCGCCGTGATAGCATCCGTCCACAAGGAGAGTTTCTGGCATTGTTGGACCTGACGGAGGCTTATCTGCACATTCCCATCCGTCTGGATCATCAGAAGTACCTATGGTTTGCGATCCTCGGCCAGCATTTCTAGTTTTGTGCACTCCCATTCGGCCTTGCGACAGCGCCAAGGGTCTTCACCAAGGTGATGGTGGTGGTAGCAGCAGCCCTGCGGCGTGAGGGAGTATTGGTTCATCCCTACCTGGACGATTGGCTGATTCATGCGAAATCGGAGGAATTGTGCAGGACCGCGACCCTGCGGGTCCTCCGGAGGTTGACTTCTTTAGGTTGGGTGGTAAACCCCGACAAGAGCCATCTGAGTCCTTGGAGTTTCTGGGAGCCAGATTTGATACGGACTCTGGCAAGGTGTTTCTTACAGAAGAGAGACTTTCCAAGTTGATTTCCCAGGTGGTTTCATTCAGTTCCATGCTTCAGCCCACAGCCTGGGATTATTTGCAGGTTCTGGAGTCGATGGCTTCCACTCTTGAGCTTGTTCCGTGAGCTTTTGCTCATATGCTTCCTCTGCAGTCTGCGTTGCTCTCCCGCTGGAGTCCACTTTCCCAGCAGTTCCAGCTTCAATTACCGCTGATGGAAGTAGCGCGTGCCAGTCTACATTGGTGGCTGTGTCCAGACAACTTGCGTCGGGAAGAGGACTTGGAGATTCCCACGTGGATCATGGTCACAACCGACGCCAGTCTCTCCGGATGGGGGGCAGTGTGTCGGGGAGCGACGGTGCAGGGCCAGTGGACGAGGATGGAATCCTCTTGATCCATCAATCGATTGGAGACCAGGGCGGTTTGGCTGGCATTGTAGGCCCTTCTTCCCTTAGTGGAAGGGCGGTCGGTGAGGATACTATCCGACAATGCCACTGCAGTGGCTTACATCAATCGTCAAGGAGGAACCAGGAGCCGTCCGGTAGCAACAGAGACACGGCTGCTGATCGCCTGGATGGAACGGCACCTTTACAAGATTGCGGCCTCCCACATCGCTGGGGTCGACAACGTGCAGGCAGGCTTTCTAAGTTGAAACCAGTTGGATCCAGAAGAGTGGGAACTCTCAGCCGAGGCCTTTCGTCTTCTGTGCCAGCGTTGGACCAGGCCATCCATGGACCTCATGGCAATGCTTCGCAATGCCAAGGCTCCTCATTTTTTCAGTCGGCGACTAGAACCGGGAGCAGAGGGAGTAAATACTCTGGTTCTGCCATGGCCAAGGGACGTTCTGTTGTATGTCTTTCCTCTGTGGCCGTTGGTTGGGAAAGGTTTGCGCTGCATAGAAGTTCACCAGGGTACAGTGACTCTAGTGGCTCCGGAATGGCCACGATGTCCATGGTTTGCGGATCTTCTGACTCTAGCCATTGACGGCCCGCTGAGATTTCCTCTGTCCCCAACTCTACTGCGCCGGGGGCCAGTCTATTTCGGCGAGGTCGATCGCTTCTGTCTAGCGGCATGGCTTTTGAAAGGCAGAGGTTAAGTTCGAGGGGTTATTCGCCTGCGGTTATCGCCACGCTCTTGCACTCCTGTAAAACCTCTACCCCTATGTTAGGGTCTGGGGGGTCTTTGAGTCCTGGTATGTGGAACGGAGCATTCGTCCTGCCAAGGCCTCAATCCCAGAGGTTCTGGATTTCCTTCAGGTGGGTTTGTCCAAGGGTCTGGCCTTTAATTCCTTGAGAGTTCAAATAGCAGCGTTAGGTTGTTTTCGAGGCAAGGTGCAGGGGGTGGCGCTTGCTTCGCATCCTGATGTAGCCAGGTTCCTGAAAGGGGTTAAGCACTTGCGCCCTCCAGTTAGGAATCCTTGTCCTTCCTGGAAACTTAATTTGGTCCTCCGCGCCCTTTGCTCAGCCCCCTTTGGGCCCTTGAAGCAGGCGACCCTGAAGGATCTCACTCTGAAAATGGTGTTTTTGGTTGCTATTGTTTCGGCAAGGTGCATTTCAGAGTTCCAGGTGTTTTCTTGCAGAGAGACTTTCTTAAGGATTTCGGACGCGGATGTTTCATTGTGCACTGTTCCATCCTTTCTCCCGAAGGTGGTCTCTGCTTTTCATTTAAATCAGTCTGTGAAGCTTCTTTCCTTTGCGGGTGGGATTCCTCTTCGCCAGAGGCCAGAGATTTGCGTAAGCTGGATGTGAAACGGGTATTGTTGCATTACTTGGAGGTCATGAATAGCTTTTGTTTGACAGATCATCTTTTCGTCTTATGGAGTGGGCCCAGAAGGGGTCAGAAAGCTTCCAAGGCAACTATCGCCCAATGGCTGAAGGAGGCTATCGTGTCGGCATACCTTGTACAGGGCCGGTCGATTCCGGTCAGGCTTAAGGCTCATTCTATGCGCTCGCAATTGACTTCGTGGGCAGAATGTCAACAAGTGGCGCTGCAAGAGATTTGTAGGGCGGCTACCTGGAAGTCCACACATACTATAGACTTGATGTCTGGGCATCTGAGCCTGGGGAGTTCAGACCCAGTGTTCTCCGAGCGGGACTCTCGCAGTCCCACCCTAGTTAGGGAAGATTGGGTACATCCCAGGAATCTGGGCTGATCCGGGTACGTGCAGGGAAAGGAAAATTGGTTCTTACCTGCTAATTTTCGTTCCTGTAGTACCATGGATCAGCCCAGAGTTCCACCCAGGGAGAGTCCGCTCGGCCAGTAGTTTATTATTTCTTGTTGTAAGTTTCATATGCCCCCCTGTTTAGGGTCAGAAGTATAGGGCATTGTTTTTCAGTTTCAGTTACGAGTTCTTCAATTCCTCTGCTCTTCGGGGGGAGGTTGTTCAGTGACAGTTGTGAATCTTTATTATTGTTCTGCTTGGGTACAGTGGAATTCTGACAGACTCTAGGGGGCACCTCAGGGGTATATGACAGAGTCCACAGAAATTGTTCTGTCTCCGCCTGCTGGAGGGGAGTTAAAACCCATGAGTCTGGGCTGATCCGTGATATACAGGAACGAAAATTAGCAGGTAAGAACCAATTTTCCTATAGTGTAGGCTAAAAATCATGTTAAATGAATTAGCACACAATGAAGCTCTGGAATTCGTTGCCAGTGGATGTGTTAAGGCAGTTAATGTAGCTGGATTTAAAAAAGGTTTGGACAAGTTCCTGAAGAAGACGTCTATAAATTGCTATTAGGCAAGGGGGCAGATTTTAAAGCCCTACGCGGGCCAAGCCTATTTTGCATAGGTCTGGTGATGCGCGCAAACCCCGGGATGCACGTATGTCCCGGGGCTTTGTAAAAGGGGCGGAGCGGGACCGAGGCCTCCGGCACAGGGGCTGTGCCGGGGGATCGCACACCGGCACTTGGCCGGCGCGTGCAACCTACGCCTGCCCAGAGGCAGGCGCAACTTATGGAACAAAGGTTAGGGAGGGGTTTAGGGAGTGGAAGGGAGGGGAAGGTGGGGTGGGGGCGGAGGGAACAGGAAATGTCATCGGGGCTCCCCTAGGGCTTGGCGCGCGCAAGGTGCACAAGTGTGCATCCCCTTGTGCACACTGACCCCCAGATTTTATAACATGCACGCGGCTGTGCGCGCATGTTATAAAATCGGGCATAGATTTGTGCGTGCTGGGTTGCGTGCACAAATCTACGCCCGCGCATAGGTATTAAAATCCGGCCCAAGATGACTTAGGGAATGGCCACTGCTTATTACTGACACTAGTGGCATGGGATCTATTTAATGTTTGGGTACTTGCCAGGTGCTTGTAGCCTAGTTTGGCCACTGTTGGAAGCAGGATGCTGGGCTTGAAAGACCCTTGGTCTGACCCAGTATGGCAACTTCTTATGTTCTTATGCTAACATCTGGTCCTTTATACTATAAACTTCAGAAAATGGAATATTAGGTTCAGGCAATCAAGATTCAGCAGCCATTTGGAGGGTGATTTTCAAAGGCATTATGGGGTAGATTTTAAAAGAAGCACGCGTGTGTCCATGTGCACACAGTTCTTGGTGCACGTGCATGGATGCGCCGATTTCATAACATGCGCACGCCGGCATGCGCATGTTATAAAATCTGTTGGCCATGTGCACATACATGCTGGATTTTAAAATCCGCGCGCACAGGGAGGGAGAATTTTTGATTAATACACGCGGCGACGCAATCGGGCCTCCCCCAGTTCCCTCCCAGTCCTCTCCAATTAAGGAGCGAACTGATAGGGGACTTCCTTACCTCCCTACCTAAACAACCTCCCTCTTCCCCTCTCCTCTCTACCCCCAAACCCTTCCTTTGAACTTACGTTTTTTTGTTTTATTACTTACTGCTCCTCTGGAGCAGAAATAATTTGCACACGCCGGCCAGCTGCTGGCACGCACTTCCCCCTAAGACAGTGGCTAATGGCCACTGTCCCGGCCGGCCTCTGACATGCCCTGCCCAGACCATGCTCCTGGCCCGCCCCTTTTTCGGAGCCTGGCACTTGTGCATGTATTGGGACTTACGCACGTGGCTGGGCCCTTTTGAAAATGCACGCAGCACATGCAGGGCCCAGGCACGCATGTAAGTCCTGATTTTTACGTGCACGGCCATTTGAAAATTCAGTCTTGTATGGATAAAGCAGTGCTTTACCCTTATTACTGGTGCCTTAGAAAATTACCTCACCTATGGGCATATATTAATTATGCTTGCAAAGGTACATGCATATTGTGAGAAATGGAGTCAGCATTTATGCACATAGTCTTAACTTTCAAAAGATATGCATGTAGAAGAAGTACCTGCTCAGATAGCAGGTGCAAGTGTTGAAGGTAGTTGAAAATTAATGAGAGCAAAAAGTACCAACAGACTGTACCTCTCCTTGCACGGTTTGAAAGTTTCCCCCTTTCTAATTGATGTTACGATTAGAAAATATTTAGTTTGATTTACATTTTTAATATCCATTTCATGTCCACTTTAGACTTCAATTTTTCGATGGGTAAGTGGTTCAGAAATATTTTAAATAAATAAGAATAATGCCTGATGCCAAGGGCACTATTCTTATCGGATAATTTTCCGTTGTATCATTAGATGCTTTCATTTTCTGTTCCGAAAGTCTTTCAGTGTGGGCAGTTATCAAATAATGTCTGCTTCTACATGCAGTATCAAATATCAGTAAGAGTGAGGAGCCTAAAGATGAATACAGTGTTCTTTTCCACAACAACAGTGAGGTGAATAGTCAAGCTGGCCGTTATTAAGTAACTTAAGCCTGGATTTTTCTAAGGTCGCGGGGGGCGGGCCTGCGAAAGCCAGCAGCCATTGCACCACCGTGGTGTAGTTATCGGTTGCGAAACTGGCGGAGGTAAGGGTCCTTACTTTCAACGCCAGCGATGTCACTGCAGCATCAGCCCTGGTGCTTTGCCCCAACTCCTCCTCTTCCGGGGCCAAACTCCGCCCCCATTCAGTGATCGCACGCGGGGAAAGGGACTTTTCGCATGCGATCACTTTTGAAAGTGACCCCCCTTAGCCAGATATAACTTATCTGACTAAGTGACAATGTATATTCCACGGCATGGCAAAGCCGCGGAATATACACATATATATGTGCACACTTCGTCAAATAAGCCTACCCAGCTAAGCTTAGACCTGCTCTATGGGGCATCTAAACTTAGACATATACTTATTTGCCTAACACTGAATATCTGTAGTTAGGCGTATAAATTAAAAGTCCAACTCGCTCCGCCTCCAATCTACCCATTTTTTTGTGTGTAAATTTTAGACATATAACTGACTTGTATGGCTAAGTGGAGGCTGCTGAACATGAGCGCGTATTCAGCGGCCCCTACTTAGCCTCCCAAGTCCCACTAATCTGGCTAAATAGCACTGAACATGCTTTGAATATTGACCTCAGGATTTTTAATAAGTTGACAGTGGATTTCTCAGATGTGTGACCTAGAATCTCTTCTTTTTTTACTTGTTTCTTTATATTAAAGTTGACTCTTACTTCAGATGGTGTGTGAGCAATAATCTTCTGAAGAAACACAATTTAATCTGTCCTGAGGATTACATCACTGACCTTGTGCCGCTTACAAGAGCTCCTAAAGGTATTATTTCTGCTTCCCCTTCTAAAGAACAGAATAGTGTGAATCTCTTTTAAGGTGCAACATCTATTTTAAGCAGTGACTCACTGGACATAGTAAGCTTTGTAGTGAAATACTCTAAGAATTCTATAAAACACATGTTCATTTGAGTCAGTTGAAGCACTGTATTATTTATTCAGTCTGAGATTTCTTCCTCTGGGTATTCCACCTCAAGAAACTGTGAAGGAGAGAAACTTCAACTGGCGAAGGGTAAGAATTCTTATGCTAATATGCTAATTGTCAGATGTGACTCTATCTTGCAGACTAATGTAAGAGATTAATACTATTTTAAAATGTTCTAAATGATATCAAACTTTTTATAAACTATTTTCTGTTGTAATAATTTTTGGATCTGTTCACAGGGACGGTAACTTTAAAATGAGCGCACACAAGCACATATAAGCTATAATTAAATGGTACTCACAGTTGCGCTTGTATGATTTTAAATATGCCTACTTGCACATATGTGTACACCTAATTTTAAGTGGTTACTCGAGTAAACGTAATTCGCATTTCTTGCTTAGGTATTTTTTGGCTTTTAACACGCACAGGAAAATGTATTTTAAAACATGCTTGCATGAAGGACATTCCCAGTTTACCAATTAGCCCACCAGTTTTCCCAGTCTCTCTGGAGGTCATGAGAACCCTCTGGTTCATCAGCCTACACTCCCCCTGTTTACCCAGACCCCTCACCTAGTGGTTAATGGCATCAAACGAGTTTCCTTCAGACAACACCTCATCATAAACATGCACAGCTAACAGTCTGCTGTGCGCTGTGGCCGCCAGATTTAAAATATGGATTTATGTGCATAAATGTTAGCCCTGCCCTGGAAAGCCCCTGACACACCCTTACGCTGCAATTTTCCCTGCGCATTTGGTTGCTTGCATACATGCATATATGCGCGTAATTGGGCCTTTTATAATATAAGTCACTTGTGCTAGGTCCATATACTTGCATATATGAGCCTTTTAACGTGGACAACTCTCTTAAAATTCACCCCTAATGTTTTTCTCTTGCTTAGGAGGTAATTTTCAAAAAGATTTACATGCATAAAGCTAGGTTTTACAAGTGCAAATTCATTTTTTTAAATTGCTACTTTTGTGCACATAACTTCTTTGAAAACTCATTCACTAGAGATGAATTTTCAGAAGGTTTCACATGTGTAAATGGGCTTTTAAAAATTGCTGATATCTGCTACTTTTACGTGTATAACTCCTTTTAAAATTCATTCCATAGGGTCTATAGTTGAAATCTCTAGTTAAAAAGGACCTTCAACAGTGAAATTTCTTTTCATAACTGTATACCTCGGACTGGGGTCCTTTTTAGAAATCCATGATACATACATACAATATCTGAGGATAAAGAAGCTTTCCTACTTTCTTAATTTCTTCAGTCCCAGTTGTACTAGATTCTCCATAGTGGGAGGAGGATAACCTCCTTGGCCCTGGAGATTAAGTTGCTGCTTCTTTAATAGGTGCCAATAACCAAATTGGATGTAAAGCTGGTTTTCCAACACAACTTTTCTGATGATTTGGAGTAAACATGGCACTTTATACAAATCTCTTTTATGCAACAAATCAACTTGGTACAAAAGGAAATTATCAGGTAAGAGCATATTTTTTCTTTGAGCTCCCTCACAAAAACCTAATATAGAGTGGAAGGTTATAAGCATGACACACATAAGGCAGCACAGTCATAACTGCACCAAGTTGTGACACCAGCAAAGTAATAACAATGGGCACTATTCACATCTGCTATGATGTGACTTAGATTGTCTTGCAAGATGAATTTCCAGTGGTAGCCAAGTTCATAATTATGTTTACAAACCTTCTGAGACCTTTTTTTTTTAACATAGAAACATGACTACAGTAAAAGACCATACGGTCTAAGTAGTTTGCCCATCATCATTTTATCTCCTTCCACAGAGAAGACGGTTAATGTTAACAGCAATAAGGAAATGAACCTGACAGGTAAAGACCTCATATAGCTGTAAAGTAATAGGGCACAGTCTTTAGATAATGAGCAGTACAGACACACATAACTTGTTAAGCCTTAATAAGTAGGACATCCTCACAAACAGGCACCCTTCATCTCTGTAATAGTGTATACATGGATGTTATGTGGAGCATGTATACACATAATTTTCTTTTCTGTGCACTTTCCCGGTACCCGGAGAAATTAGCGCCTACCTTTGGGTAGTCGCTAATTTCTGAAGCAAAATGTGCGGCTTGGCTGCACATTTTGTTTTCTGAATCGTGCGGGAATACCTAATAGGGTCATCAACATGCATTTGCATGTTGCGGGCGCTATTAGGTTCGGGGGGGGGGGGGGTTGGACGCGCGTTTTGGACGCGGTTACCCCTTACTGAATAAGGGGTAAAGTTAGTGCGTCCAGATGCCGGCTAACAGTGCCTTTCTGTTAAAAACTGGAGTCTAGCTGTTTTTTTCTATCTTTCAGTTCCCTTCCCTGAAGCTAAAACTGCCTCACACTATCACAGCTCCTTTTTTATAGACGTATATGTATATAATAAATGCAAATGTGCCCATTATTGATAAAAAATTAGGTGTAGATATATGTGTACACACAATGGCTGCTATGCTAAACAAACCTAATCAGGACTGACTATAGGGAAAATGGCACCCTGGGCGAAAATCATCGAAGACATTTTGTCTGCCTTTTCCCCCTCTCTCCTGACTTGTTCTCGACTACTCCAGCTCTCCTCCTAGCATTATTCCCCCTTTTCCCTCCATCCATTGTCTCCCTATTCCAATCAGGCATTCTCCCCCTTCCCCCTCCTTCCCTACATGCATTCTCTCCCCCAAGCTTCCCTTCCCTCTGGTATTCTCTCCTCTTCTCCTTCTTTCCATCCATTTGCATCCCTCCCTCCCTCTTCTCCCCTTCTCTCCAGTCATTCTCTACCTCTTCTCTCCCCTCCCTACAAACATTCTCTCCCTACTTCCTCCACCTCCCCTCTCTCCCGGCTCTCTGTCCATTCTCCTTCCCTCAAGACATTTCTTCTTCCTCCATTCTGCCTATCCAGGTCTAACTGCTCCATTCCTAATTACCTATGATCGATGCTATGAGCATAAAATTGATGGACTTTTTGCATCAAAGAAAATAGTGCTCACAGGATAATTAAACCACAAATTTTTGCTCAAGAGCAAAAATCAGTGCACACAGCAACCCATTGCTGTGTGCACTCTGGACAATGAACATTGTCCAGAGACCCTTTTTTGTATTTTCTTTTCAGTATATACTGGCAGCTTTCCTGAAAACTCCAGGCCCAATGAAACTGTTATGGGGCCAAATGCCTAAGGAAGTGGAGCAAGGATGCTCTTAGCTTTGTGCGCACAGGGCCTCCGGCAGCTACTGGGCCACAATGAAGGAAAGTCCATCAAGGCTGCCACAGACCCCATCTTGCGGCAGCCGAAGAAGAGGTCTTTTGAACCACTGGCAGCTCTATCCCACCCACCGGCTAGCCGAAATTAAAAAGATGCAGGCCCACCATCTCAACTGCTGGTGGCCGCCACTGAAGTCAAGAGGCCACATGGCCGCCAGCATGCCCCAATCTGCCAGCATCCTGAGTTAGGAGGAGGCCATGGGATCCCCCCTTCCCCCCTCAGATTCCAAGAGAGACAGAGGACTGGGTGAGAGGGAGGGGTGTGTAAGAGAGAGAGGGAGCTAATATGTATGTGTGCGAGAGCCTGTGTGTATGAGAGAGCGGGAGTATTTGTGTAAGCATGTGTACATGAGAGGGAGCATATGCATGTATGTATGAGAGAAATGGAGCTTGTTTGTGTCTGAGAGCCTGTGCATATAAGATGCCAAATGATGACCTGCAGGTGAGCTTCGCACTAGCAGGAAGAAGAAAAGGACTACTAGGACGGGGGTGGGGTGAGTCATATAGCGGGTTGTGACTAAGAGGAAAGGGAAGGGGTGAAAGTGGTGAGTGACTGAGAGGGAAGGGAAGGGTTTGAGTGGGAGGGAAGGGAGGTGAGAGAGAGGATGTTGAGTGAGAGGGAAGAGGAGGTGGTGAGTGAAGGAAAGGGGGAAGGAGGAGTGCAGATGTGGAAGAAGAGAGTGAGAAGTACAGGGTAGAAGGATGCATGTATGTAAATGGAAGTGTGTATATATGAGCGAGAGAGAGGAGAACGTTTGTGCGTTCCTTCCTCTCTTGCCCCCACCCCAACTTCCTCTCCACTAATCCAGGACAATCTCAGGGTGACTGGAAATTAAACGTTCCCAGGTATGGAGAGGGAACATTGTTTTTCTTATTAGTTTTAATTATTGGGTGTTATTTAATGTGTCTACTGTTTTGAAATATTGATTTTTTAAAAGTTGTTTTAATCTTTATTATATATTAGATGGTCTGTTCGTCATCTGTTTTGAAATATTGTTTTTTTATTAGTATAGTTTACTATTATGATGGATTCTATTTCTTGATTTGCTTTATGAGGAATGTGGGGTTCTGTTTTTGTATTATTCCACTGCATATGGGTTTGGCTGAGAGGGGACAGAGGCTGGGGAGTATGACTGCTGGGGACTAGAAGATTTGGGAGCATGACTGCTGTAAGAGATAGTGGGTGTGTGAGCTCTTACTGCTGCAGCATAGTAGTTGCAGCCTCGAGGGTGACCCCCTGAGGTCTACTCTAGCAGCTGGTGAGCACTCTCTGTCTGACTGTCACTCCAGGACAGTCTGGAGCTTCACCTTTACCAGCTGCCTCTGCAGGTTGAGCCATTGGATTCTAGCATTCAGCAGGACTTGGGCATTTACAATAACTAGAGTTCAGAGGCACACCAGGATCAGGGCAGACAGCAGGCTAACAGAGTTAGAGAGGGGCCAAAGTTGGGGCAGGCAACAAGGAAGAATAATCAGGTCCAGGCAAGGGGTCAGGTCCAGGTGGCAGACAATCGGGTTCAGGTCCAAGAAGAAGGACTGAACTTTCTACTCACCTGCTCCTTGCACATGGCGCTTTACAGAAACACTGCTGCACCTTATTTTCATTGCTCCTACAGCCAAAATTGATCTCTCTTTGGTCATGCTGAAGGGAGATTGAGCATCACTTGACCATGATGTCATCAGGCGGCGAGATCAGCGTCCATGCACAAAAGAGAGCCCACAAGGCGGCGATATGGAACTTTCTACTCACCCGCTCCTTGCGCAAAGCACTGTACTTTATTTTCATTCCTGCTACAGCCAAAATTGATCTCTTGTTGGTTGCACTGAAGGGAGATTGAGCGTCACATGACTGTAATATCAAGTACCAATGTCAGCATCTGTGCACAAAAGGGAGCCCTCAAGACGGTGAAAGAACTGAACTTTCTACTAACCTTCTCCTTGAACAAGGTGCTTTACAGAGGCACTGCTGCACTTTATTTTCATTGTTGCTACGGTCGAAATTGATCTCTTGTCGTGCTGAAGGGACCTTGAGCATCACATGACTGTGATGTCATCAAGCAGTGGCGCCAGCATCCATGCACAAAAGGGAGCCCGCTAGGCCGGCAACTGCCTGGTGGGTGCTCGCCTAAGAGCCTGCCAAAGGGCCTGCTTCTTGGTGAGTCCTTAGTGGGACACTGGATACTGGAGATTAGATCTTGACTTATGTTATTATCAGCTGGAAACTCAGCTTAATACTAGTAAGAAGTACTTTGATGCTATGCTCTTAATGTATATGTTTTTTGTTACACTTGCAGCTTATTTATTATTTAATTTGATTCCAGCTGTAGTTGAAAGGGTTTGTTATGCTAGTCTTGCTAAATAACTTCACAAACATCAGTCAAGAAGCCTACAATATTGAGATAATTAGATCTGATATAGACCCTTCATTGAATGTGAATAAGGGTAGTCATAAAATTGGGTATAATCAATGCTCAGTCAATAAGAAATAAGAGCAAAATTATTATGGACAGCATATCCTCCCATCATTTGGACATATTGTGTGATATTGAGACCTGGCATCAGGAATATGACACTGTTATTATGATCAGTGCATACCCAGCAGGATTTGTGTTTTTCCAGCAGCCACAAGGAAGTAAACAAGGGGGAGGTATTATGATTTTCTTTAGGCAGTCGCATGGTATTAGTAGAATACTTCAGGATGTGGGTTTGCTTATAGAGGCACTGTTGATTAAAGTTCATAATTGGACTATTTGCACATTGTACTACCCTCTGGGTTAAAAGATTGTGAACTGTGAGTATATTAGCATTAAGATTTAAAAATTTAATAATGGGCAATTTCAATCTACGTTTTGAAGAGTGTGCCTCTATAGGAGTACAGGAATTTGTAACATTGATGCAAACTGTGCCATTAGTACAACTGATTTCTGAAAAACACATAGGGCAGGGCATACATTGGACCTGCTGTTGTGTAGGAAATTTGATGCCAGTTATTTGAAGAATGTCAATAAGTTAGAGGTGATTTGGTCAGATCACTTTTTGATGTTTTACGCTAGAGACTAAGTCGATAGGCAGAAATAAGTGTGTCTTAAGGGAAAAAACGAAACAGGCGTCCATTACTACATAATGAGAAATTTAAGGAGTGTTGGTTATTGAAGATTGATTTGGACAATTGGGATACTTTTGTTTTTAACTGCAGTGGCAGAAAAATGGCATACATCCTTCTACACTGCACTTCTACTAGGTCTTCCATACACCTTACTAAGACCATTGCAGGTTCTGCAAAACTCAGCCGCAAGAGTCTTAACTGGCAAAAGTAAAAGAGACCACATCACTGAAACACTGGCTGAACTACACTGGCTTCCCATCGAACAAAGAATACAATACAAACACTGTGCACCATACATAAGCTAATACATAACGAACATGCAGACTGGTTAAATACAGCCCTATGTATACACATCCCTAACAGAAACCTAAGGTCAGCAAACAAAGCACTCCTAACCATTCCATCAGTCAAAACTGCAAGACTAACGCAGGTACGAGAGAGAGCAAATATCACTGGCAGGACCCATACTATGGAACTCCATGCCCCTAGATTTAAGACTACAAAGAGACAGCAAACCTTTAGAAAAGGTTTAAAAACCTGGCTCTTTAAACAAGCTTTTCAGAAAGAGAAGGGAGAATAGAAACCAGGGACAGGCAAAGCATGATCAATATAACATCCACACACACTGCTGTATTCACTAAGTGTGTAGTCTTTAAAGGACCAGTCACAATCTTAAAGTTAATTCTGTAATAAAAACCGAGATAGAGACATGGACATGATTAATTACATTTAACATTATTGATCACTAACTATGTTACCGAACCTTATGGCACTCTTGTAAATGTGCAAATCACAGTTTCATTAATTTTATGTGCATTGATGTAAACCGTTGTGACGGTATCCTTCAAACGACGGTATAGAAAAGATTTAAAATAAATAAATAAATAAATCCTTAATGCAAACATATGATCAAGTAGCCCCAGAAAATGAGGTTAGAATTAGAGAGAAACAGAAGAGTGCGCCTTGGTATTCAGCAAGTGTGGTAGAGGTAAAAAAGGGATTAAGAAGATTTGAGCAGCAATGGAGAAAGGTAAAAAGATGAGAATTAATTGTTAGCATACAAAATGGCTCTGAGTGATTACTGTAGTTGCTTGTGAGAGCTAAAAGTGAATACTATGTGTTCCATTTTGAGAGGGCAATCAATAAGCTATTAGAGCTCTTTTCCAGCAAAGTTAGACAGTGAGGTCCTGGAATGTGAATTGTTAGCTAATTATTTTGAGGAGAAAATTCAGGCCCATTGGAAAGGGGGGGAGAGATAGCGGCTTGAAGTGTCCACGGACTGCTGGCCTGTTTCCTCTTGTTTTCTTATTACCTTGCTGGAATGCCTCCCAAATGTAAAGGCAAGACTAGAGTTTTCCCTTCGGAACCAGTCTAACCTGTTGGGCAATGTATATTCATGGTCTTCTTGGACTCTGCAGCCCCCAAGGTGGGTCTTCCCGTTGCCAGAGCTGGTTTGGGAGAGGCCCAGTTCAGCTGAGGTCGAAGTTTATCCCAGGACAAGCAGGATGGTAGTCCTCACATATGGGTGACATCACTAAATGGAGCCCTATCATGGAAACCTTTCTGTCAAAGTTTCTAGAAACTTTTCACTGGTACACTGAGCCTACTGAGCATGCCCAGGATGCCATGATCCCTGCAGCCACAGGGGTCTCCCTTCAGTCTCTTTTTTTCTGCTTGCTGTTAGCCCTGCGTTTCAGGAGCTCTGTGAGTTCTCTCTCAATCTTTTCCTCATGGAAATATTAATATTTTCTGTCAAAAAAAATACCCTACACGGGTCTCCCTTCGACAACCTGTTCGGTGAGTACTGTTTTTGGTCATTTTTTTAGTCAGTTCCAGTTACCTCACTTCGGTATCTGCAGGCCACCTGACCTTATTTTTTTACCATGGCCACGGGATTTAAGAAATGTCCAAATTGCCCCTGAACGATGTCAAGTAACAGACCCACATCACATCTGTGTACTTTGCCTGGGATCAGGCCACAATGTCCGTGCATGTTCCACCTGTGCTAAGATTACTCCGAAGGACAGGTGTGCCCGACTGAACAAAATGGAGAAACTTTTTAAGAAAATCACTCCATCGACTTCTTCACAGTCGTCACTGAAGAAACTTCCTTCCTCCACTGAAAAACACTGAGGACAGAAGAAGTCCGGAGACCGTCCATCTCCGTCCCATTGGGATCTTTGATAGCCTCGTCCTCAATATTTAGCAAAGAGCATTGGGAGAAGCGACGCCATCATCATTGATCCGACTCCGCTCCATCTGGAGAACCAGTTACCGCATCTGCATCGATGGCCATCAAGCTGATGACGAAGCGGGTCTGGGTACATGAGCCGTCGTGCCCCTCTGTATTTGAGACATCGAGGTGCTCTCCACTGGGATTGGTGTTGGAGACTGTGCCACCACATCCAAATGTGGAAAAGCCACTAGCGCCAGTCTTACCTTCTCCTGTGACAGTGGACCCAGTCCCAGTCTCCAAGGAAGAAGTGACTTCCATGATTCAACCGGTAATCATTGAGGTTTTTCAAAAGTTACAGCCTACACCGAAGCCAATACAGACGTCGGCACTGACACCAGAGTCGTCAGTACTGACACCTCTGCTCAGTAGACTCGATGCCTTAATCGGTGACTTCCCACAGTCTGCACCGAAACTGATTGATCCTCTGATGACTCCATCCATACCATTGATGGATCCTCTGAAAACTCTGCCAATACTACCGATGGATCCTCCGATGACTCCAGCTATACACATTCCAGGCTCATCGGAAGAAGATGATGGGGACTCGAATCCCTTACCTGGTCCATCGGATTTACAAAAACCCCACAGGCCTTTGATGCCTCTTCCTGGTCCATCGATGCCCTCTAAGCCTTTTCCTGGTCCATCAGGCGATGCCGGGTGTCGATTCCCATTGGCGCTGACAATGCCATTTGATTCCCCATCGATGCCTTTCTTTTACCTCCATCGATGCCAAAACATATTCCGGATAGACCATCTAAAACTGCATCAATGCCAAAGCGTCCTCTTCCACAAGACACTCTGGATCCACCAGGGTCCCATTTTCAACCCCATTACAGTCCTTGGGAGGACGTTGACACAGACACAGATACAGAAGACTTTGTATCTGAACCTTCTCCACCAGAACAAAGAAGGAAGTCCCCACCAGAGGACCTTTCTTTTGCAAATTTCATTAAGGAAATGGCAGATACCATTCCTTTTGACCTGGTTACAGAAGAGGACACCAGACATAAAAAGCTGGAAGTCCTCCAGTTTGTAGATGCACCCAAGGAAGACATGGCTATACCAATCCATGAAATGCTGCTAGATCTCCAGCACTGCCTATGGGAGCATCCCTGTTCTGTGCCACCTATTAACAGAAGAATGGATGCAACATACCTGCTCCAACATACACCAGGTTTTCAGAAACCACAACTGCCACACCACTCAGTTATGGTAGAATCAGCACAGAAGTAAGCAAGGAAGCAAAAACCTCACTCATCTGCCCCTCCAGGAAAAGGACAGAAATTTCTGGATGCTTTAGGGAAAAAAGTCTTCCAGGGGTCCATGCTCATGTCCCGTATTGCAGCATATCAATTATATATGAAGCAATATCAAAGAAATTTGTGGAAACAAGTGCAAGACATAGCTGACAATCTTCCTCAACAACAGCAAGTAACACAACGCCCTTATTCAAAAAGGTCTTGAGTCAGGCAAGCACAAAGTATGGGCAGTATATGACTCTTTTGAAACATCTGCACGTATGTTATAGGCAGCATATGACTCTTTTAAAACATCTGCACTTATGTCAGCTGCTGGAATCAGCGCACAAAGATGGGCTTGGCTAAAGGCTTCGGATTTAAGATTAGAAGTACAGGAAAGACTATCAGTTCTCCCATGTACCAGAGACAATCTCTTTGGAGAGAAGATTCAAGGTACTGCCTCATAGTTGAAAGATCACCATGAGACACTCCGCCAGCTTTCCAAATTGCCATCAGACCAGCCATCCTCGGCGTGAAAGCCCACAAGAAGGGATACCAGAAAACCCTTCTATCGTCCTCGTAGGTACTACCCGCCTGCATCTAACATGCGTCCTTTCCGACCACCTCAAAGAGGATGTCCACGTCAGACAAAACATCAAAGACTCAGCCACCCCCCGCAAACAGGACCAGCATCCGGGTTTTGAAAAATTTCCAGAGAGCAGAAGCCTCTCCAACAATCCCAGACCTTACTTGCCTATAGGAGGTCGGCTCCATTATTTCATACACCACTGGAGCCTCATCACCACATATCAATGGGTGTTAGCCATCCTGAACCGGGGATACTGTAACCGTCAGTAAAAAGTCAGGAAAGAGGTCCAGACAACTGATCCGCAAAGATAGACTTTTATTGCCAGCAAGATGCAGCTAAGACAAAGGCTTAGTACAAACTGCATGCCACTCCCCGTGGGGAGTAAACTTTTATACATTCTTTCAAGTAGGTGTAGCTTATAATCAGACCATTGCACACGTCATTTAATAGACATGATATGTTAGACATTTTATAGCAGCAATCGTATTAATACAATACAAAATATTATTACAAAATGGTAGTGCGTTTCACTGAATGTCAGTACGTAAGTGCGTAGTGCATGCCATTGCGTATCAAATGTTAGTACATTCAATATGGCAATGCGTTTCAATGCGTTTCAATGCTGGCGTTATTAATCAGAAGTTTTCAGTTTTCTCATTCATCGCCTTCAATGATTGTTCATACAACGATTGTTCATAGGATTACGCTCCTACATTCCTCCCTTTGATACTTCAACTTCTTTAGAAGGCGTAAGTATCATCATTATCTATGAGGTAGCTGAAAAACAAACAACAATTAGTATCATGATCAATTTCTGTGGACCCTAATATTCTGTTAGGTCGTTGGTTACTTCACCGGGGTTGAGACGAGGGGTCCCTAGGGGATCACCCCCCCCTTTGTATCCGGACTTAACCCTAACAAGAATGATGGTCCTTGTACTTTAATTACTTTATTAGTTTACAAGTTAGTTAAAGTATCTTCATCATCTTCATCTGAGTCTGAGGGAAATGTTGAAATTGAAGTGTATTGGTTCATCATCATGATTTGTGCTGCTGCTCTCCGATCAGCTATAGTTTCCATCATCGTACGCAAGTACCTGAGTAAAAGAGGAAAACATAAAGGAATTAAAACACAAGAAATTAAACAGAGTATTACAGGAATGAATAATTCCTTGAGTCCTGGAATGGAAGATATCCAGTTCGGCATTGACGATGTCCAATCGAAGGCCCCAGACCATGTCTGTACGGGAACATGAGCTAGTCGCACCATACGATCAGTAATTTCTTCAATAACTTGACTTTTATCATCAATCTGTAAACAACAATTAGAAAGATTAAATTTTCCACATACTCCGCCTTCTTGAGCTAGAAGGTAGTCTAGTGCCAATCGATTCTGATATAAAGCAGTGATAAGTTTTGTGTTTTGTTTGGCTAGAATATTAAGAGCCATTGCTGAGTCATTGGTAAGGAGTTCAAGTACTGCTTGGAGTCTGATGATACGATTTAACATGTAGATCGGTGTTCTATATCCATATGAACCATCTTCAGCCCATGTAGCTGGTCCATAATATTGTACAATACGTTCTGGTGGCCAGTCTTTATCAGTCCAATCACCAATTGGAACTTTAGCACTTCTTCGTCTTCGTTTGTTTGGTTTCATTGAGCTGTATATGGGAATACCTAATGTTTCACCTGCTGAAATTGGTAAAAGGAAGAAACTAGGACGTATGGTTGCCAAGAAACATGTTCCATACCATTTTGAAGGTAATTGTTCATAAGCTCTTCGCCCACATACAAAGTAATATCCATCAGGGGCTACGAACTGTGTTGAAGATTTTCCAGCTGCTTCCCATGTAGCATTTAAAATTGGTTCAGTCCAGAACGAAGTGGGTATGGTAAGATTCTCTGTTTGCCACCATTTATAGCTGTCTGTTGAAATTGTAAGAACTCCTGTACATGGTGAATTACCAATTGCTACAGTATACAATTTGGAATATTCACGTGATAAACATTGTCTTCCAATGACATCAGTCTGAAGGGCCCATTCATATGGATTGTTCTTTCGGTTATATGTTATAGTAACATTTAAAGCATTTAGGTCAGATTGGAAGATTTCTTTGGCTTCCCAAGGCCATTGTTCTCCAATATTTGTTCCTCCGCATACAAAACAATTCTTCACCCCTAAAGAGAGGGCTATATTCTCGGCCAGATTTACGAACATATTCTTTGCCTGGTGCGAAGTAGTATGTTTCTTGAGTTCCTCATCAAGGTGAGATACTTCATCAAAGAATGATTGGTATCCAACTATTGTAGTTTGATGTATATATAATAGGACGTTGTTTTTCTCTTCGTTGTGTGATTGTAATATAAGTTTTAGGATCTTCTCCTGTTCCATCGATTCCAAATCCCCATGTATCTTGCCAAGGGGATCCTTCGGTCCTGATTATCCAGTCTAAAGAAATGATGTTACCAGTTCCTCTTTTTAGCCTACCCAATCCTGGGCAACCTGGATAACCTCCTCCTGTATAGTCGCACACTAATTTCCATCCGGTAAATTGAATATCTCCAGCACAAGGTAACCAATCAGATGGATTGTATGCTCGATTGTATGGACAAAGGTATTTATGGTTGAAGGTATATTCTGTTTTCCAAGATGCAGATCCACATTTAACGGCCTTGGGATGTTTATCAATTGCTTCGCAAGCATCAAAGGTAAGTGTAACAATGGAAGGTCCTCCTATTAAGACTCTTGTAGAATTAACGTAGTATAGTTTTCCTTCACCAGCTGGTATGGTATGAGTTGTTGGACTTTTTGGAAGACCTGTTGTAATTGTTACGTTGTAATATTTAGGAGTGGTTGGAGAATGACAAATAATTTTGTTGTTCAGAGTGCATCGATGAAAGGATTGATATCCTTGAGTAGTATTCAGAGAACAAGCAGGTTTTGATATACAAGACGATGGAGGCTGAGATTGGTGTATTATTGTGAAAACAAGTTGAAATCCATCTTGAGTTGTAGTTCGCACTTGTTTAATACATTCAGAGCAATTTTGACTTAATGGAGAGTTGAGAGATCTTGTTATTGTGCACATAATTATCATTAGTAACTGAATAATTCTCTGAAGATAGTAAAAGTGATCCATAGTAGAGCAGAGCTGAGGATGTAGATAGCGCAGACGAACCATTTCCAAGAACTTTCAGATGGGCATATAATACTTAAAGTGATGATGAGGAGAGCACAGATGGTCCACTTCCAAAGTGATGAAGTCATGTATTATTATGCCTGTAAAGAAGAAAAAGAAATAAACACATTATTTGTATTCTTCAGAATCAACATTTGTATTACTCAGCTTTTGGTATGCTTCTGGTGAATTTTAGTTGTTGTTCTCCAATCCTGGAGACCTGCCAAGTACTGGAGGCAGGTTTGATTCGGGTCCAATGTATCCATGATGGATTCCCAGAGACTTTTACAGCAGTAGGAGTAGTCAACAGTATGGTATATGGTCCTTTCCATCGAGGTTTGAGGCAGTCATATTCATCCCATTCCTTTACCCACACTGTGTCTTCAATATGAAATTTATGAGTTGGAGTAATCAGAATTAATGGTTCAGTTTCACATGTATAGGTGCGGATTGCCATCACTGTATCATGTAATCCTTTTAATTGTTTGCTGAGTAACATTTCTCCTTGGATTTGTAATGATTCAGGAAACGATGGAAGTGGTGGTGGTCTTGCATACATCATTTCATAAGGTGTCAGGCCAGATTTTCTTGGAGTACATCGGATGTGTAGCAGAGCTAATGGTAGGATATCTGGCCATTTGGTTTTTGTTTCTTGACATAATTTTGCTAATTGACTTTTCAAAGTTCTATTAGCTCGTTCAACTGCTCCGCTGCTTTGTGGTCTCCATGTGCAATGCAGATGCCAATTAAGGCCCAGAATCTTGCTTAATTGTTGAGTCACTTCACTAGTGAAGGCTGGTCCGTTGTCAGAATTTATTTGTCTTGGAAGTCCATATTGTGGTAAAATCTGACATAGAAGTAAAGTAGTAACTTCTTTGGCTGTTTCTATTCGTGTAGGTATAGCTTCAATCCATCCAGTATAAGTGCAAACTGCCACTAGTATGGCTTTATATCCTTTTGATGGAGTCATATGAGTAAAATCAATCTGACAGACTTGAAAAGGTATAGTTCCTCGAAGAATATGTCCAGGGGCAGGAGCAGGTCCATTTCGAGGATTGTTCTGAGCACATGTGATACATTGATTGATTGCATGCTTAGTTAATTGAGTGATTCGGTTGATATAATATGTTTTTTCCAGCAGTCTTGCCAATGAATCACGACCAAGATGTGTTTTATCATGTGCTTCTTTAACTATTGTCCACGCAATAGTTTCAGGTATCCATATTCGACCATCTTGTATAATCCACCATCCATTTTGTTGATGAAAGTTTTCATATTGTGCCCATTCATTTTCTTCTGTAGTATAGATGGGAATTTCACTTGGAAACTAAAAGAGGGCATGTTGTTGTGGCTGCTTGAAAATGTTGTTCTCGAGCTGCTTCTTTTGCTGCTTTATCCGCTCTTTGATTTCCTTGAGCGATAGGATCTGATTTTCTTGTGTGCGCTTTACAATGCATTACAGCCACTTTGCGAGGTAACCAGACTGCATTTAGTAATTCATGTACTTCCGGTGCATTAGTCAATTGTTTTCCTTCTGCAGTTAGGAATCCTCGTTCTTTATATAGGGCTCCATGTACTTGAATTGTAAGAGAGGCATATTTAGAGTCTGTATAGATATTTACAGTTTTTCCTTCTGCCAACTGCAGAGCTCGAGTAAGGGCAATTAGTTCAGCTTTTTGTGCAGACGTTCCTGGGGGAAGAGGTTCAGCTTCAACAATTTCATCTTCAGATACTACAGCATATCCAGCAACACGTTTTCCATTTACAAATTGGCTGCTTCCATCAGTGAATAAGGTCCAGGCTCCTTGCCAAGGTTGATCTCTTAGATCGGGTCTACTGGAATGTACAGTAGCCATGATTTCTTCACATTTATGGACAATTGGTTCAGGCGCTGGCATTAAAGTAGCTGGGTTCAAGTTTTTACTATCCTGTATTTGAATTTCAGGTGTTTCACATAATAAAGCTTGATACTTGACAAGACGTGAATTAGTCATCCATTTTGGTCCATGAGTTTCAAGTAGTCCTTGAATAGTATGAGGAGTTGTTACTTGTAAAGTCTGTCCAAATGTTAATTTAACAGCTTCAGGTATCAGTAAACATGCAGCAGCAATGCTTCGAAGGCAACCAGGCCATCCTTTAGCAACATTGTCCATCCCTTTTGACAAATATGCAACAGGTCGTTCCCATGATCCTAAAGTTTGAGTCAATACCCCAATGGCCATTCCTTTCTTCTCATCGATGAACAGATGAAATGGTTTTGTGATATCAGGTAACCCTAAAGCAGGAGGTGAGATCAAGGCGTCTTTCAGTTGATGTAAGTTTGCTAATTCTTGTTTTTCCCACTGGAAAGGTTGAGATTCTGCTTCTTTGCCGCGTAGTTTGTCATACAATGGTTGGGCAATGATTGCATAGTTAGCAATCCAAAGTCTACAATATCCTGCAGCTCCCAAGAATGCACGAAGTTCTTTTTTACAAGTTGGTACAGGTTGATCTCTTATAGAACTTGTACGAGAGATTCCAAGGCGACGAGTTCCTTCTTTGATACGAAAGCCCAAATATTCCACTTCTACTTCACAAATTTGCGCTTTCTTTTTACTTGCACGATACCCTTTCGAGTACAAAGTCTTTAACAAGTGTAGGGTTGACACTGCACATTCATGATAGGTTTCCCTAAATAGCAAAAGATCATCCACATATTGTACAACAGGTCCATATATTGCCTGATACATCTTCAGGTCTTTTGCCAGTTGTTCTCCAAACAGAGTAGGTGAATGTTTGAATCCTTGAGGCAAGCGAGTCCAAGTATACTGTTGTTTTTCTCCAGTTTGGGCATTTTCCCAAGTGAAGGCAAAGATTTTCTGACATTTCTCCGCTATTGGAACGGAGAAGAAGGCATCTTTGAGATCAATAACACTGTACCATTTAGAATTAGAAGAAACTTGAACCAGGATTGAATATGGATTTGGAACAAGGGCTACCAAATCTGCCACTTGATTATTCACTTTTCTTAGATCTTGCACTGGTCGGTAATCATTGGTTCCAGGCTTTTTTACTGGCAATAAAGGAGTGTTCCAAGCAGATCGAATTCGTCTAAGGATACCCAAATCAAATAATCTTTGAAGATGTATTTGTATTCCTTGTCTGGCCATATATGGAATGGGGTATTGAGGTTGATTAATAATTTGAGCATTTTCTTTCATCTCGATCCATATAGGGATAGCTTCATTAGCTAATCCTCCTGGGTTATTTTCAGACCATACTTGAGGTATACTGTCCATCAATTGTCTTCGTTTTTCATTGAGTGGTGTTTCTTCCTCATATCGATGTTCAATTACTTTTTCAATAACGGGAAGATGAAGTCTCCATTCTTCTTGAAGAGGACAAATCAAAGAGACTGGATTATCAGCAAAGGAAGCTTTAATTTCACCAGTTGGTTCAAATTGTAAATTTGCTCTTAGTTTGCAAAGAAGATCTCTACCAATTAATGGCACTGGACATCCTGGAACATAAAGAAATTGGTGAGATACTAATTGTCCTCCTACTCGGATCTGTCGATTTTGAAGAATAGGAGCTGCTAGCGGTTTTCCAGAAGCTCCTACAATGGAAATACTTTTTGATGTTGGAGTAGTTATTGCAGTAGTCATGACTGATCGTTGTGCTCCTGAGTCCAATAGTCCTTTAAATGTCTTTGTTCCCACTTTTATTTCCACTAAAGGATCATTTGGAAGATCCTCCTTATCTAGTCAGGAATCTCGTCCAGCATCATCACCATCATCTCCAGACATCTCATCTAATGCCAATTGCCACTCAGGTTCTTGTGATTTGGGATGTTGTTTATATCCTTTTTCTTTTCGTTGTGGTGTTTCTGGACAATCAGATTTCCAGTGTCCTTCTTGCTTACAATATGCACATTGATTTTGTCCTAAGGGCACTCTTCCTCCTCTAAATGATCCTCCTCTGAATAATCTTCCTCTGAATGGTGCTCTGAATGGAGATCTGCCTCTTCCTCTATATTCAGGGTATCCTTGAACGTAACTATTTTGGTCTCCAAAATTAGTTTCCTCTAAGGCTGCAGCTAAAAGACTAACACCTTCTCTCATTCGACGGCCAGCTTCTCTTTTATCTTTTTTCTCCTCTTCTATCTCCCGATTTCCATAAACTCTGTCTGCCATTGCTTTTAGTTGACTAATAGTCATTCCTTCAAATCCTTCTGTCTTCTGAAGTTTGCGACGTATATCTGAGTATGACTGTCCTACAAAACTCATTACTATAATAGAATGATTTTTTGAATCTTCGGGATCAAAAGGACTATATTTGCGATAAGCATCCATTAACCGCTCTAAAAAATCTCCAGGAGTTTCTTCTTTTTTCTGCACAATGTCTTGTATTTTACTCATGTTCATAATTTTTCTTTTTCCTTTCTTCAAAGCTTCTAGGAAGGCTTTTTGGTAAGCCGCTATGCGTTCTCGTCCTGTTGATGTTTGATAATCCCAAGAAGGGTCTGTAAGAGGGGCAAATTCTCTCATTGCTTCATCAGGGCTTCCATCTGAACCAGCTCCTTCTCTAGCTGATTCTTCCATATTTTGCTGTATTTGTCGTCGTTCTTCCGTAGTAAAAAGAAAGGAGGCTAAATGATGAATGTCAGCCCAATTAGGATTATGAGCTGTAAAAATTCCAGATAAAAAATCAATCATCTGATTTGGCTTTTCTGCATATGAGGGACCATGTTGTTTCCAGTTAAAAAGATCAGCAGATGAAAAAGGTACATATGTAAATAATTTTATAGTTTGTGTTGTTCTAAAATCATTTTCTTCTGTTGGCGGCACTGGCACCACTGTTGCAGTTTCTCTAATTGGTAACTGTAAACTTGCTTTACTTGTTTTACTTCGAGTACCTTCGGAAACGGATGTTCCCGCCGCTTCTTCTTGTTCGGTTTCAAGTGCGGGAGATTCTGCTAAAGAATCAATTTGTTCATAAGCGGGAGTCGGCGGGAGTTGTGGATATATTGGAACATATGGTGGTGGAGGGGGATTTTCCGGCTCATCTGCCAATATGGGTTTTACTAAAGGAGGTTGTACTTTCACTTGATCTCCATTACTTCCTATCGCCACAAAGATGGCCGCCGCAGATGACATATCTTCTTTTATAGCTAAAATGGCCGTCTTTTCCCTTCTCTTCCGGGATGAGGACTTCCGGTCTTTCGATTTTTGTATATGCGCCATCATTATGAGGGCGGCTCCCTCCACTAACATTTTTGCCCATGACGGTGGATCAAGAATAACTGCAATCCAGGCATCAATATATGGTATATCTTCGGGACATCCTGGATTTCCTTCTACAATTACTATATTTTGAACTTTGGTAGCTGTCTGAAAATCGAAAGTTCCTTTTGGAGGCCAATTCACAGATTCTCCTAAACTCGGCCATTTATATGCACATCGCTGAATCATTCCTGCTTTCGTGCATTTATGCTTATCGAACACTTCACTAAAGTGTTCCGTCATGGTTTTTAATGGAGTAGAACCTCCCCCACCCATTTTAGAATAGAAACACAGACAAAGGAGGGAAGGGAAAGTGGACAGGTAAGGGGTCCGTATCCGCCAGACACAATAGGGTCACAATCGCCCCGACTAGGATGCGGTCGCCCGGCCTAGAACTGCGAGGCCACTCACTCTCTTTCACACAACAAGAAACCTGTTCCCAAAATCTTTCCCAAATCGCTGTGGGGTTTCAGAACCTAGTTCTTACTCGGCCACTGCGCAGAGCGTGATCAAGGCTCCCTCGATCCTTCGTGATAACGGATCGGACTTAAAATATTTCTTATTTCTTATTTCTTATCCCCAACATACTCGCCTGCAAAGTTCCAACTTCCGATCGTCAAGAAAGCCTTCTTTCCGGATCACCAGCCCAGAGGTCTCAGAAGAATTTTTGTGGAATAGTCCCCTCAGAAACCTGATCACTGAACTCAGCGGTGGCCACTCACCAGGTAAGTCTGGGGGATCACTCCGCCACCAAACTACCGGACCAACTGGGGGGCTAATATAGCGTCCCCGGCACCTCCTGGCTGGCTCGCCAAATGTAACCGTCAGTAAAAAGTCAGGAAAGAGGTCCAGACAACTGATCCGCAAAGATAGACTTTTATTGCCAGCAAGATGCAGCTAAGACAAAGGCTTAGTACAAACTGCATGCCACTCCCCGTGGAGAGTGAACTTTTATACATTCTTTCAAGTAGGTGTAGCTTATAATCAGACCATTGCACACGTCATTTAATAGACATGATATGTTAGACATTTTATAGCAGCAATCGTATTAATACAATACAAAATATTATTACAAAATGGTAGTGCGTTTCACTGAATGTCAGTACGTAAGTGCGTAGTGCATGCCATTGCGTATCAAATGTTAGTACATTCAATATGGCAATGCGTTTCAATGCTGGCGTTATTAATCAGAAGTTTTCAGTTTTCTCATTCATCTCCTTCAATGATTGTTCATACAACGATTGTTCATAGGATTACGCTCCTACAATACCATCTTTAATTCCAAACGATACCCCTGGATTCCCCACCCACACCACTGTGGGCAGGCAACATCATAACATCTCAACTTCAATTAGAACTCTCCACCCTGCTGATTACCAGGGCTGTCGAACCCGTTCCCCGGTCTCAACAAGGCAGAGGGTTCTACTCCCGCTATTTCCTAATTACAAAGAAAACAGCCAGTCTCCGCCCCATATTAGATCGCCGCAATCTCAACAAATTTCTTCAAAAAAAATAATTCCGGATGGTCTCCCTTGGGACCATCCTTCCCTTACTACACCAAGGAGATTGGCTCTGTTCTCTGGATCTTCAAGAAGCTTACGCTCACATACCCATTTCCCCACAACATTGAAAATATCTAAGATTCGTAGTGGGACAAAAACATTTCCAATACCAAGTCCTACCATTCGGATTAGCCTCAGCACCTCGGGTTTTCACAAAATGCCTGGCAGTAGCTGCTGCCCATCTAAGAAAAAACAGCATTCATGTTTTTCCCTACCTAGACGATTATCTAATCAGGAGTCCATCCAGACAGGAAACTCTCACTGCCTTGGAAAGCACCATAAGCCTGTTGCATTCCCTGGGATTCCTGATCAACTATCAAAAATCACATATGAAACCATCTCAGCTCCTCACTTTCATTGGAGCAGACCTCGACACCACAGTTGCAAAGGCTTTTCTTCCAAGCGACTGTGCGAACAATCTAGCGAATCTAGCAAACTCTCTGACCAGCTGCAAGTTCGCTTCTGCCCATCAATTTCTTCCACTACTGGGACCCCTGTGGTGAAGTTAGCCATGAGAAGGATTCAATGGACTTTGAAATCTCAGTGGATCCAAGCTCTTCAGCCACTGTCGTCCCTAATACATGTCACCCATCAGTTACATCTCTCACTCCAGTAGTGGACAAACCAGCCTGCCTTACAGGCTGGTCTACTGTTCCAGCAACCGACTCCTCAAGTCATCTTTACCATGGATGCATCCAACTTGGGATGGGGAGCTCACGTCAACAACCTTCAGACCAAGGTATGTGGACTCCGCTTGAAAAAAAGTGTCAAATCAACTTTTTAGAACTTCGAGCGACAAGATATGCCCTTTATGCTTTCAAAGACCGCCTGTCACACAAAAATGTGCTGATATGAACAGACAACACAGTAGCAATGTGGTACATAAACAAACAAGGAGGCACAGGCTCCTATCTGCTGTGTCAAGAAGCAGTGCAGTGTTGCGCCCGTCGGTCACAGGCGGCTGTGACCTATGCTGCTCACCTCCTTTCTCTACACAGCTCCAAGTCTGGGCAGAATGGTGGCCTCCGCTTCCACATGCCGGCCCTCATGGCGTATCTGGGATGGCATGGGTGCAGCCATCTTTCATCTGGGGTTACTTAGGCACGCGTGTGCGCACCTGCCATCCTTTTAACTACGTCATGGCGGGAACCGTGGGGGCGTCCCCACTGCATGACATCACCCACTCACGATACTTAAACCCAGCTGACCATCTGAGTTACGAGTTAGCAAGGAATCTCGTCCTGCTAGTTCCATTACCTTGGGACTTCCTCACTGATTGCTGGGTGACCTAGGTACCCACTCCTCGGGGGCCTTGCTGCACTCAGGGCTATCCACTCCTGAGAGAGCCATCTCTCTCTCTTCTCATTTCAGTGAGTTCCTGCATCGTTCTCATCTATTCCTGCTGATCCTGCTCCAGTTATCCTCGGGGCTTTGCTACCTCTGCCTCGACCTTCTCAGTGTGAGTACTATACCTTTGTGGCAAGGATTCTCGGGTTACCCCGCTTGCGGACCACTACCAGATCCATCATGTCTTGTGCATTCTACCAGCGGCTTTCGGCCTATCCTGAGCTGCGGACCACTATCGGGACAGCCAGAACAAGCCAGCCTAGATAAGGTATTCACCAGGACTCACTGTGCTGCGGAGTTCTACAGGACTGATCAGCTGATTCCAGCCTCGTTGCTTGCTCTATAGATTGTTGCTGTACAATAGTTATCTCTCTCTGATGCATCACTGCTGAAGGCCTTGCCTGTCAGGGTAAGGGCCCACAGGGCTCCTCCCTGTGGGTGGAGTCTATACTCGCCTCGACCCAAGGGTCCACTATTAGAGAATAGCCACTGCCATTAGCAATGGTTACATGGAATAGACTTAGTTTTTGGGTACTTGCCAGGTTCTTATGGCCTGGATTGGCCACTGTTGGAAACATGATGCTGGGCTTGATGGACCCTTGGTCTGACCCAGTATGGCATTTTCTTATGTTCTTATGTTCTTATTTTAGTTCAAGATACACTGAACATAAAATGCAGATTTGGGCCTGAGCTCTGACACACTCTATGCATCTCAGAGCCACTTATCTAGCAGGCATACAAAATGTCCTAGTGGACAGTCTCAGTCAACGTTTCCTTCCCCATGAATGGTCTCTAGATCCCTGTGTAGCGAGCAAAATCTTTCAATGTTGGGGCCATCCAACCATCGACCTCTTTGCATCCAAACTCAACCACAAAGTAGAAAGGTTCTGCTGCCTCCACAGTCATACAACAGGGACACCTTTGCTTGCCCCTGGAACAAAGGCCTTCTATATGTGTATCCTCCGATTCCGCTCATAACCAAAACTCTCGTGAAGCCACAGCAGGACAGAGGGTCAATGATCCTCAAAGCCCTGTACTGGCCTCAACAAGTATGGTTTCCCATACTCCTCGAGCTCTCGATCAGAGAACCAATTCGCCTGGGCACAGCATCCACTCTCATAACTCAGAACTAGGGCAAGTTACACCATCCCAACCTACCATCTCTTGCCCTAATGGCATGGATATTGAAAGCTTGATCCTGCAACCGCTCCATCTTTCGACTCAAGTCTCTCAGATTCTTGTAGCTTCATGAAAGCCTTCTACATGTAAATCTTACCATTACAAGTGGTCTAGATTTACCAATTGGTGCACTTTAAAAGGTTATTGACCCTTTCTCCTGTCCCACTCCGTCTCTACTAGACTATTTATGGCACCTCAAATTCTGGCCTCCAGACTTCTTCTATACAAGTACACCTAAGTGCCATTGCCGCATATCACAAAAGAGTAGGGGATGCTCCAATAACAGTGCAACCCCTTGTGAGTCAGTTTATGAGGGGTTTACTTCAACTTAAGCCCCCCATTCAACCACCAGTTACAGAATGGGACCTGAACATACTACTTGCAAGACTCATGCGGTCCCCATTTGAGCCTTTGCATTCCTGTGATGTAAAATTTCTTACATGGAAAGTCCTTTTCCTAGTAGCCATTACATCGGCTCGAAGGGTCTGTGAGTTACAAGCCCTTGTTACATATTCACCCTATACAAGATTCCTCCATGATCGAGTGGTACTCCGCACTCACCCTAAATTCCTTCCCAAGAGGAACGGACTTTCCCAAGAGGACTTTCTCAAGAGGAACGGACTTTCATCTCAATCAGTCTATAGTCTTGCCTACCTTTTTCCCAAAGCCTCACTCTCATCAGGACGAGAGAGTTTTGCACACCTTGGACTGTAAATGTGCACTTGCATTTTACCTAGACTGCACTGCAGTCCATAGGAAATCCACCCAACTCTTTGTTTCTTTTGATAAAAACAAGCCAGGAGTTGCAGTAGGCAAACAAACTCTCTCCAACTGGCTAGCAGACTGTATCAAATTCTGCTATGAGAGAGCAGGCTTTCCTCTCCAGGGTTGAGTAAAAGCATACTCAGTAAGGGCTATGTCAACCTCAGTAGCAAATTACCGTTCAGTACCGATTGCTGACATCTGCAAAGCTGTGACTTGGAGTTCTCTTCACACATTTGCAGCTCACTACTGCTTAGGTAAGGAAGGACGACAAGACTCTGCCTTTGGACAATCTGTCTTGAAAAACCTATTTCCAGTTTAGTACCCAACTCCTTCCACAACCGCCTGCTGTGATTCAGGCTGCCTCAACCTACTCAATGACACCCCAGTTGTTGTGCCTGTTGCACTTGTTGGGTGCCATTGACCTATTAAAGCGTGAATCAGCCTGTAGGTTGCTAATCACCCATATGTGAGACTACCATCCTGCTTGTCCTGGGATAAATCCAAGTTGCTTACCTGTAACAGGTGTTATCCCAGATCAGCAGGATGTAGTCCTCACGAAACCCACCCGCCACCCCGCGGAGTTGGGTCCGTTGCCGTTTTTATTGTTTTATTTTTTCGCTCTCACTTATTGCTACAAACCAGACTGAAGGGAGACCCCTGGGGCTGCAGGGATCATGGCATGCTGGGCATGGTTTGTAGGCTCAGTGTGCCAGTCAAAAATTTCTAGAAACTTTGACAGAAAGTTTTCCGTGATAGGGCTCCATCCAGTGATGTCACTCATATGTGAGGACTACATCCTGCTGTCCTGGGATAACACCTATTACAGGTAAGCAACTCTGCTTTCCCTCAGCCCCCTCGACATTCGCCTCCCACCGGCACTGCGTGACAAGACCCCAGATGTAACAGCGTCACAGAATGATTACAACACTGCTATTGCTGCCTCGAGGGGAGTTTCTGGGGCCGGAGTGTTTGCTGCTGGAGCGCAAGCCCTTTTGTCGGGCGGACCTCCATTTCATCTCAGATTTTCGTGGATCCTGATGGTGAGTCAGACCGGGCTTCTAGTGTAATTTCCTCCTTTGTGGTTCCCCCGAAACTGGTGGTAGTGACTATGGACACTCTGTGGGGTCTAGTGGCATCCTTAGGCCAAATCTGTGCTAATTGCATGGTCAAGGCTGAAAATGTTTCCTCTCGTCTTGATACTCATATATCAGTTTGCAACACTGTTCAAAATCAATCCTTAGAAAAAATTTCGCTTTTGGAGCAAGAGGTTACTGTGGTCAAGAATATTCAGACCTCATTTATTAAGGAACTGGATAGTCTTCAAAGAAGACTGGAAATATTGAAAAATCAATCATGTCATCTTAATTTGAGGTTTATTAATTTCCCAAGTGTGGTCAGGGAGCCCCCTAAAGTGACATTACGCTGATATTTTCTTGAAACCATGAAGATTTCTGAAGGGACAATTCCCGCTCTTAATAAGATTTATTTTCTTTCTTTCTCCTGCAATTCAGAAAAGCTTGAGGCCTTGGATTTAACAGTTTTCCTGGAATCTTCTAATTTGGAGATTATTGAAAGAGTTACTCTTATTGTTACCTTTTTCTCCAGATCCAATGTTAGTTTCATTATGAAAAGTTTCTTTAAATATATTGGGTATTCTTTTTTTTTTTTCAATTTCTCTTTATTAAATTTTTTAACAAATTACAAAGATAATTTATACACTTTGTAGTGAAATACAATAGCTGACAGAACACAATGGGAATCTAATGTTGCACAGAAACCTCTTGCAAGTATTACCTCTTTGATGTTTTAGCAATGCAAGCACAAAGATAAGATAGTATTTCCTGAAATTTATATTTGTAATTTTATTGGGTATTCTTTTATGGGGTCAGCAGTAAGGGTTTTCCCAGATTTATCACGTATCACTCAGGAGAGCAGGACTTTCCTAGCTTTACGCCAGAGTTCCATCACTAGGGGCTACGTTTGTACTCAGAATTCCTTGCAAATGTTTTATTAAATTGGGTGGGGAAAGTTATATATTTTTTTCCCCTGACGAATTACAATTGTTTGAGATCTAGAAAAAATTTGGCTACTAGCCCCATTGTTTTATCTGTAACTTGAATGACTTAAGATTTGACTGCAGATTAATCACACTATCGCTATTTTCAATGAAAATTGAATATTTCCTTTGGCATAACTCCTTAAAATTTTCTGTCCCGCCCTTGTTACCCTTATTATTGTGGTCAGTGTACATTTGGTTATCTTTTTCTTCTAGTATTTTACTATCATGATTGCAACCTTCCTCGTTATATTGTTTTATACCTATATTGTTCAATGTAACTTCTACTCCTTTTCTTCCCCTTTCTGTTTTGCTATCTGTTATCTGTAAACTGATGTGATGTACATATGAACTTTGGTATATAAAAGCTTTAAATAAATTAAATAAATAGTAATTTCATTACTAATTTAGTCATATTTCTGTGCAGAGTTGAATCTTTGTAATTTATTTTTTAAATTATAAATAAAGAAAAAAAATTCAGACTCTCCAGCAGAAGCTGGATGAGATTTGTACATTGTACTCTCGACCTAGCTTGATAACAGCAAGTTAGAGAGTGCATCAAGCTAGGTCGAGAGTACATTGTACAAATTTCGTCTTTTTGAATCTTTCATCAATCCAAATCACATAAAATCTTTACTGATGGTAACTATGCTGAATGTACCTCTGACTGTGCATTTAAAACTGTCCCCCAAAACCTAGCACACCACCAAAACCTCACCCCGAGTTCAGAATGTCCCCTCTTACAGTGGTATAAAAAGTTGACTATTATGTGTGCCTCCCCAGAGGCTCTCTCTCTCCCCCACCCCTTCTCCTCTCCCTGTCTGAAACGGGATTTATGATATTTATTGCAAATCCCGTTTGAGCAGTAACGCACAGTTATTGCAGCTATAACGCCAGGAAAAAGGGTGTAGTTATTTCTGGCATTAAATCCTGCGATAACATGCGTTATGTTATCGCACGCAACATTAAACACTCCTCATTTTCATAAACTCCGCTCAAACTCCTCCCACTTGACTACATTTTTCAAATTTGCATGCATTATGGCATTATCACGGACATTAGGGCCCTAATGTAATTTGATGAATGACCCTGTAAGTGATGGTTAGAATCCAACAGCCTTGAAGAAGGCTACTGTTAGACCAATTAATAAGAATTATCATCCCGTGTCAAATCTGTCGATTGTAGTAAAAAGTTTGGAAAAGATTGTTTTGGAACTTTTCGAGGATTATGTGAGTGATACCCAGATTTTGAACTCCAATCAATTTGGTTTTCGCAGACATCATAATACAGAGTACTTACTTTTAAGTTTAATGGACAGATTATTATGCAGTTTGGATCAGGGATGTGCTGGTATTTTGATTCATTTTGGCCTGTCTGCTGCGTTTGACAGTGTACACCATGAGACATTGATTAAATGCTTATCTTCCTATGGCCTTGGTGGGATGGTGTTGAGATGGTTTCAGTCTTGTCTCACAAAAAGGACTCAGAAGGTTCAGATAGGGCCTGGTTTTCTACATAGCACACCATCGAAAAGGGAGTGCCACAGGGATCAGCACTCTTGTCAGTAATGTTCAATATATACCTCTGTCCTTTGGGGGCATTAATATAATCTTTGAATATAAAATATTTTATGTATGCCAACAATGTACATTGTTTCCTACCCTGTGACCCTAAAAGAGATTTTCCAGAGAGTAAGTTGCAAGATATAATTAAAATGGTAAAGGGGTGGCTGACAAATCATTTGTTTTTAAATATTAAAAAAAACAAAGATCCTTTGGGTGGGAAAGGATTTTGATGAGATGTATCAAGGAGAAGACATTTTGCTAGATGAGCTGTTTGTACCAATCCAAACAGAAGTAAAAAGCTTGGGAGTCTTTTTGGACCAGTTGACAATGAAGCAATAGATTTGTCATGTAAAGTGGCATTCTATAAACTTGAGATGGTCAGGTCACTGAAAAGTTTTTTATTTCAAGATCTTTTCTGCACAGTAGTACAGGCCCTGGTATTGAGTCATTTGGATTATTGTGGTGCCCTGTATGTAGGATTATCCGAGAAGTTTACACATGCTGTTGCGACTGTCGCTTCCCCACGGCTTCACTCCGCCTACCTTTCCTTTTTTGAGGCTCCTCCTGCTCTTCACGGATGCCTGGCTGCCGCGGCGTCCGCCTGCCGTCCTCTCTGGCGTCCCCGGACTGGCTTGGGTACTGCCTCCCACATGTTCTACAGGTACCTTAGGACGTGCGTGCCGCGCGGCCCTCATTCTTATTTCCTCATTGGCGAGTTCCTCAGGGGCATCCCCCTGTGATGACGTCACGCTGCCCAGATATTTAAGCCTACAGTTTATTGCTAGCCGTTGAGTTAGCAAGGGGATTCTTACGGATGGGATTCGCTCTCCGTACCCAGCTACTCTGCCTCTCCAACTTCCATTGGACTCTTTCTGCTAATGGGGTACCCACTCCGCGGGGGCCTCCTTTGCTTCTTTCAGGTCAATATCAGGTAACCGGTACTCGCTCCTCGAGGGCCCATGTTCCCTGACCCGCTGCCTGCATCTATCTCCTCTTCTACTTGGAAGAATTCGCTACAGACACCATCAGTGAGTACTACTATCATCTACTCCTCAGAGCTGTCTCCCTGGAACCAGGTACTCGCTCCTCGAGGGCCTGCCTCCGTTCCAGCGCCAGTGCCTTCTACATGGAACCGCTGTATGAATACTTTGCCAACGAGACTCTCTGCTCCCAGGGATCTGGCACTCGCTCCTCGAGGGCCAGCTCTCCCTATCTCGGGGCTTCTCCATATTTGGGACTCTGTGAATGTTCTGTTGTACTCATTCTCTCAGTTCTGTCCACTACATCACTGCTACCGGAGGAGCCGCTGTTCCAGCACCCTGGGGAATACTAGCCCAGCCGGGCTACATCTTCTACTCACTACTGCCACATCTGGTGGCTTTTCAAACTGTCTAAATAAAGAAATATCTTTGTTTGTCTGTCCAGAGCTGAGCCTGACCCATGGCCCCTCACGGGACTTCCCCCCGTGGGCGTGGTCAGCTGCTACAGTGTCCAAGAGTTTACCCAAACCTCACTAATTATAACAGATTGCTAACTCCATGGATCCGGCACAGCTCAATGTCCTGCAGGCCATTCCGGGCCTGGCTCTGCACATTGCTGAACAACAAGACGCATTGGAGAAATTCACTTCTGCGTTCCATCAGCTGCACGCACAGAAGAATCAAGGCACTGCTTCCAGTAATGAAGGTCAGTTACCTGAAGTAACTGTAAAGACTAAGGTACCTTTGGCTACTCCAGTTCGTTTCTCTGGAGAGATTCAAAGAACTAGAGGTTTCCTAAATCAGTGCTGCATGCATTTTGCATTACAGCCTTCTCACTTCCCCACAGCCTACGCCAAGACTACTTATATTCTATCTTATCTTGATGGAAGGGCCTTGTCTTGGGCCTCACCGCTGTGGGAACATAAGGATCCAATTTTGCAGGATATTGATGGATTTTTGGATTTGTTTAAATCCATTTTTGATGATTCTGCTTGAGTGACTGTTGCTGGCTCTGTTCCGGTGGACCTGAAACAAGGCAACTGACCACTGGCTGATTTTGCAATACTCTTGCTATGGAATTATGCTGGGATCCCAAATGTCTGAAAACCCTCTTCTTCAGAAAGACGAGCTGGCCGCTTGTGAGACACCTGACTCGCTGGCTGAACTAGAATTGACCACCAGCTTCGTGATAAGGTGAAATAATTCAAGCCTAGTAAAGGACCGGTTCAGAAGGAGGTTCGTGCTAAACCTGCACTTCGGATGGTTCCAGCAATACCTGTCACCAGTGGAGAGGAACCGATGCAACTTGGTCAAAGTCACCTGACTTCAAAAGAGAGAAGACTTCGGAAGAGGCATGGCCTGGGTATGTACTGTGGACAAGCTGGTCACGATGTCCCAACATGCCCAATTCGACTGGGAAACAGACTGGCCTAAGTCCTGCGGGAGGACTGTTCTTAGGCCTTACTACGCCCTCTCCTCCGCTCTCTTTCCCAGTCTCCCTGATCTGTGGACTGTTTGAATTTCAAACTCTTGCCCTGGTGGATTCAGGGGCAGGAGGCAACTTTATACTTCGACGCCTAGTGGAACATTTGAGGATTCCCATCGTCACTTTGAAGATTCCACTGCTCTTATCATCTATCCATGGAGAGCCTTTGCCGGGTGATGTGACCCATCGCACCGAACCGGTGGCCCTTCGCACCGGAACCCTCCACACAGAGTCAACTCCCTTCTTTGTGTTAGAGAAGGCCTTGCACCCTATCGTTCTGGGGTTACCCTGGTTGCAGTTGCATCAGCCTCAATTTGACTGGGCCAACTTGGAACTCTCCTGCTGGGGCCCAGGTTGTCATGGCAATTGCCTTAAAGAGGTTTCTCCTCTCCTCTGCATGCTTACAACTCCAGTGATGTCAGGACTACCGCCTCAATACGCATCATTCTCCGATGTGTTCTCCAAAGAAGCTGCTGATATCCTTCCTCCACATAGATCTTACGACTGTGCCATAAGGCTGAAACCGAACACTGAACCTCCTAAAGGATGTGTCTATCCACTCTCTGCAATAGAGAGTAAGGCTATGTCCAAGTACATCGAGGAGAACTTACAGAAAGGATTCATTATTGAATTACCGAATGACGGTATATAAAACTCAGCAAATAAATAAATAAATAAATTAGACCATCAAAATCTCCAGTCGGCGCAGGCTTCTTCTTTGTGGGGAAGAAGGATGGTACTTTACGTCCTTGTATCGACTATCGAGGTCTGAATGAGATCACTATCAAAGACCGATATCCCCTGCCTTTAATCTCAGAGCTGTTTGACTGGCTTCAGGATGCCAAGATATTCTCGAAACTTGACCTGAAGGGAGCCTATAACTTAATTCGCATTCGCAGTTGCGACGAATGGAAAACAGCCTTCAACACTGGAGATGGTCATTTCGAGTACTTAGTAGTGCCCTTCGGCCTGTGCAATTCACCCGCTGTGTTCCAGAACATGATGAACGACATCCTGCGGGACCTATTGTACAAGAGTGTCGTGGTGTACCTAGATGACATCCTGATATTTTCTCAGGACTTGTCTACTCATCTAGAGGACGTCAAACAAGTACTACGAAGACTTTGAGAACATCGGCTCTACGCCAAACTATCCAAGTGCGAATTCCATAAGGACTCTGTTCCTTTTCTTGGCTATATTGTGTCTAATGATGGCTTCCAGATGGATCCCCAAAAATTAGAGAGTATTAAAAATTGGTCCCAACCTACCAGCCTGAAGGCCCTGAGACAATTTTTGGGGTTCACTAATTATTATAGAAGCTTTATAAAGAATTATTCTTCTTTAACTGTGCCCTTAATTGCAATGACCCGGAAAGGGGCCAACGCTTCTAAATGGTCTGCGGAGGCCATTTCCGCATTCGAAGATTTAAAGGCTGCCTTTTCCACTGAACCATACCTGCGCCATCCAGACCCAACAAGCCATTCATCGTGGAGGTCGATGCTTCTGATGTCGGTGTGGGGGCTGTATTGAGCCAAACCGGAGACTCCAAATCCTTATGTCCCTGCTCCTTCTTCTCGTGACGTTTCTCTCCGGCAGAGAAGAACTATGTGATCAGAGATAAAGAGCTCCTGGCTATTAAATTAGCATTCGAGGAATGGCGGCCTTGGCTCGAAGGCGCTCAACATCAAATTACCGTGTTCACGGACCATAAGAATCTAGAGTATCTCCGCTATGCACAACATCTTAACCATAGACAAGCCAGATGGTCCTTATTTTTTAACCGTTTTGACTTCGTGCTCAAATATCACCCCGGAGACAAGAATACCAGAGCTGATGCCTTGTCACGCTCCTTTCTATCGGAGGATGTTCCAGAAGAACCTCAGCATATTATCGACCCGAAGAAAGTCATCTTGGCGGCTACTCATACTGTGCCCGCTGGTAAAACCATCGTGCCTAAACACCTCAGGAAGAAAGTGCTCTATTGGGCTCACGATTCCAAGCTGGCTGGCCATCCTGGTCAGCCCCGTACCCTGCTGAAGCTACAGAAGTATTATTGGTGGCCAACTATCAAGGAAGATACACTCTTCTACGTAGCATCTTGTGCCAACTGTGCCAAGCACAAACCTACTTCTGGCCAACCGTGGGGATTGCTGCAACCACTTCCAGCTCCGGAGCAGCCCTGGACGCATATCACTACTGACTTTGTAGTTGATCTTCCCCTCTCTGGAAGTATGAATACCATTTGGGTCACAGTTGACCGCTTCAGCAAGATGGCCCATTTCGTGGCGCTGCCTGGCTTACCTTCAACCTTGGAGCTTGAGAAGCTCTTCATAACCCACATCTTTCGCCTCCACAGCCTACCGAAGCACATAGTCTTGGATTGAGGATCACAGTTCATTGCAAGATTCTGGAAGGCTTTGTGCAAGCTTTTCGACATCTCTCTAGATTATACATCAGCCTATCATCCTCAATCAAATGGCCAAACAGAACGGATGAATAGGACCCTGAAACAGTTCATTCGGGCCTATGTGAGTTGCTGTCAGAATAACTGGGCCGAACTGTTACCATGGGCTGAATTTGCCATTAATTCTCATCCTAGCACTATCTATCCACAAAAAGTGGGGGTAACCCATATACCAGATTAATCAAACAACCCGCACAAATATAATCTTTTATCATTTATTTATGTATGTTTTGTAATTTCTTTTTATTTCACCTCAGTGTCACACATTTTCTCGATCTTTTATATAAAAAATCTTTTTGAAATGTGAATTTATCAATTTATGTTAAAAATATTTAACGAGTGTCTAGTGATGCTTCATATAATTCAAGAACACCCGACCCTGGTGTCTCACTCAATTTTTGTTATATAATCATAAGCACCACCTTCCACCACTTGAACCTTTTAATCAATTTTTTGAAACAATGTCTTTATTGTATATTTTCAATATTTTTTCTTAAAATTGGTTTTACCTTAACTTGTTAATCTTATATGTCTTAATATTTTAATATTTTTAAATTTTTAGAAGACCTGAATGTAAAACACTGTATATAAGACAAGGGATTCAGGTCACCAGTCGTTTAGAGATCAGAGTATTACTTAGCTTGCGTTTGTGTTGCACTCAGAGTCCTCGAAACAGATCTTTCAGTGGCACTTGCCCCAACAAGGCTCGGTTTCGACAAATCTTCTTCAGGAGAAGCCACTCAAATTATGTCCAAAACAGTTTAGTAGTGTTGCATTTTCCAAATCAATAACGAGCTCGCCTGGTCGCTACTCACTCCGTTTTCATTCTCCAACAAAAATGGCGAACCTGCCCTCCCTTGTTAGCGTCCCTAATTTAAAGGGACTGACATCACATGGTTTCCAACATGGCTGAATCGCAAAAAACTCCTCCTCCTCAAAACTCATTTATAGGAGGGATGACCAATCAATCAAATCGTTCAATCCACTAGGTGCCTCAGTTTTTAATTTGAAGATCCAGTATTGTTCTTTTCGGTTTAAAATTGTACACAAATCTTCCCATATAGATTTCACCGTAACTTGTTCAATTATAGTCCATTTCAAATCATCGAAGCTATAACCGTGCTCAACACAATGATTGACCAATGGTGCTGTCACCACTCTATTGTTAATGCGGGATCTATGCTCCATCAACCGGGTTTTAATGACTCTGCTTGTGCGTCCTATGTATACCTTAGAACACTTGCAGATTATAGCATAGATGACATTTTTTGACATACAGCTAGTCCTCGTTTTTCGTTTCACAACATATCCAGTATTTATATCAATCCAATTGGCACCTTCAATAGTATTGGCGCAAACCGAACACCTTGTCACGCTCCTTTCTATCGGAGGATGTTCCAGAAGAACCTCAGAGTCTTTGAGAGGCTCTGTTTTGGAACCCCCTGCGATATTTATAGACAAGTTTTTGCAACCATTGGTACAAAGCAAACAGTCATACTTAAAGGACACAATTCAGTTTCTCAACAGGTTGAGGGAAATCCAACTTGGAAATGACCCCATTATCTTAATGACGATGGACATTGTATCTTTATATACATGTATACCTCAATGAGCGGCTGCAGATATTGTGAATGAAGCTATGGTCCACCATCAAGGGCCAAAAAGGATCAAAACGGAATTTTTGAAAGAATTAACTGAATTGGTTATTTTCAACAATTATTTTAGCTTTGATGACAAATTTTACCATCAAAATCATGGTATCCCTATGGGCTCTTCATTGGCCCCTGCAGTGGCTAACTTGTTTGTGGCTAACTTTGAGGATACTATCATATACCAGTCCCAGTGGTGGCCCATGATTGAGGCATGGTATCGATACATTGATGATATATTCGTCGTCTGGAAGGAGTCACAGGAAAAGTTAGAGGCTTTCAAGAATTGGATAAATGGGGTTGATCAAAATTTAAAATTTACTTTTCATCATAGTACATCTAAGATTGTGTATTTGGATGTCATCGTCGAGATCAAGGATGGTCAACTATTCACTACTGTAAACAAAAAAATTACTGACAAGAACAACTTGTTAAAATATCACAGTCATCATGCAACAGCATTTAAAAAGGGTCTTCCGGTGTCGCAATTCTTCCGGATCAGAAGAATTTGCTCATCCAACAATGAATTTGAAAAACAAGCTCAGTTGCTAACTAAGAAGTTCATTGACCGTGGGTATCCCGTGAAAGTGATCAGACAAGCCTATAAACGATCTAAGTACAGTGATCAGGTCCAACTTCTTACTTACCGTGAACGGAGGGCTCAAGAGCAATTAGTCTTTGTTCTCCAGCAAAGCACTTCCACTATGGCATTGATCAATTCCGTGAAGAGACACTGGCATGTGTTGGGACTTCATGAGATTTTTAATGAACTCCCGCTTTTTGCAACAAGTCGGGAGTCTAACATACGGGATAAAACAGTACATGCAAGTTTAACTAGGGTACAGTCTTCGTTCGATGATAGGGGAGAACACAAACAGTGTGGAGGGTGTTCGGTTTGCGCCAATACTATTGAAGGTGCCAGTTGGATTGATATAAATACTGGATATTTTGTGAAACGAAAAACGAGGACTAGCTGTATGTCAAAAAATGTCATCTATGCTATAATCTGCAAGTGTTCTAAGGTATACATAGGACGCACAAGCAGTGTCATTAAAACCCGGTTGATGGAGCATAGATCCCGCATTAACAATAGAGTGGTGACAGCACCATTGGTCAATCATTGTGTTGAGCACGGTTATAGCTTCGATGATTTGAAATGGACTATAATCGAACAAGTTACGGTGAAATCTATATGGGAAGATTTGGGTACAATTTTAAGCCGAAAAGAACAATACTGGATCTTCAAATTAAAAACTGAGGTACCTAGTGGATTGAACGATTTGATTGATTGGTCATCCCTCCTATAAATGAGTTTTGAGGAGGAGGAGTTTTTTGCGATTCAGCCATGTTGGAAACCATGTGATGTCAGTCCCTTTAAATTAGGGACGCTAACAAGGGAGGGCAGGTTCACCATTTTTGTTGGAGAATGAAAACGGAGTGAGCAGCGTCCAGGCGAGCTCGTTATTGATTTGGAAAATGCAACACTACTAAACTGTTTTGGACATAATTTGAGTGGCTTCTCCTGAAGAAGATTTGTCGAAACCGAGCCTTGTTGGGGCAAGTGCCACTGAAAGATCTGTTTCGAGGACTCTGAGTGCAACACAAACGCAAGCTAAGTAATACTCTGATCTCTAAACGACTGGCGACCTGAATCCCTTGTCTTATATACAGTGTTTTACATTCAGGTCTTCTAAAAATTTAAAAATATTAAAATATTAAGACATATAAGATTAACAAGGTTAGGTAAAACCAATTTTAAGAAAAAATATTGAAAATATACAATAAAGACATTGTTTCAAAAAATTGATTAAAAGGTTCAAGTGGTGGAAGGTGGTGCTTATGATTATATAACAAAAATTGAGCGAGACACCAGGGTCGGGTGTTCTTGAATTATATGAAGCATCACTAGACACTCGTTAAATATTTTTAACATAAATTGATAAATTCACATTTCAAAAAAAAAATTTATATAAAAGATCGAGAAAATGTGTGACACTGAGGTGAAATAAAAAGAAATTACAAAACATACATAAATAAATGATAAAAGATTATATTTGTGCGGGTTGTTTGATTAATTCTCATCCAGCATCATCCACTGGATCAACACCTTTTGAAGTGGTATATGGACGTTCACCATCACCACCACTTCCACTAAAGCTCTCAGTGACGTCCCCAGCAGCTCAATCCATCTCCCATCATTGCAGAAGATGACCTAGAATACAAGGTTGAAGCCATTCTTGATGTCTGAAGACAAGGCAAGACTTGGGAATACCTTCTTTCGTGGGAAGGTTTTGGCCCCAAAGAAAATTCTTGGGAGCCTCTGGCTAATATCGTTGACAAAGAGATGCTTCTTCAGTTTCATCTCTCGTATCCTTGGAAACCTAGACCTGGTACCCGCAGAGGAGACGGCCGTTTGAAGGGGGGTACTGTTGCGACCGTCGCTTCCCAACGGCTTCACTCCGCCTACCTTTCCTTTTTTGCAGCTCCTCCTGCTCTTCACGGATGCCTGGCTGCCGCGGCGTCCGCCTGCCTTCCTCTCCGGCGTCCCCGGACTGGCTTGGGTGCTGCCTCCCGCCATGTTCTACAGGTACCTTAGGGCGCGCGTGCCATGCGGCCCTCATTCTTATTTCCTCATTGGCGCGTTCCTCAGGGGCGTTCCCCTGTGATGATGACCCACTGCCCGGATATTTAAGCCTACAGTTTATTGCTAGCCGTTGAGTTAGCAAGGGGATTCTTATGGATGGGATTCGCTTTCCGTACCCAGCTACTCTGCCTCTCCAACTTCCATTGGACTCTTTCTGCTAATGGGGTACCCTCTCTGCGGGGGCCTCCTTTGCTTCTTTCAGGTCAATATCAGGTAACCGGTACTCGCTCCTCGAGGGCCCATGTTCCCTGACCCGCTGCCTGCATCTATCTCCTCTTCTACTTGGAAGAATTCGCGACAGACACCATCAGTGAGTACTACTATCATCTACTCCTCAGAGCTGTCTCCCTGGAACCAGGTACTCGCTCCTCGAGGGCCTGCCTCCGTTCCAGCTCCAGTGCCTTCTCCTACATTGAACCGCTGTGTGGGTACTTTGCCATCGAGTCTCTTTGCTCCCAGGGATCTGGTACTCGTTCCTCGAAGGCCAGCTCTCCCTATCTCGGGGCTTCTCCATATTTGGGACTCTGTGAATGTGCTATTGTACTCATTCTCTCAGTTCTGTCCACTACAGCACTGCTACCGGAGGAACCGCTGTTCCAGCACCCTGGGGAATACTAGCCCAGCCGGGCTACATCTTCTACTCATTACTGCTACCTCTGGTGGCTTCTCAAACTGTCTAAATAAAGAAATATCTTTGTCTGTCCAGAGCTGAGCCTGACCTGTGGGCCCTCATGGGACTTCCCCCCGCGGGCTTAGTCAGCTGCCACAGTGTCCAATGGTCAACCCAAACCTAACTAATTATAACACATGCTTTGTAATTGGCTCAGAATGCTGCCGCCCAAGTTTTAACTGGCCTTTCAAGAAGACAGCATGTTACTCCTTTGTTGAAAGGCTCCATTGGCTTCTAGTCAAATGGAGGATTAGGGTTAGGTTAGTGAAAATCGTGTGTAAGCTTTTGCCAAGTGCACATTTTTGCATGTTAAGAAACTTTATAGATTGGTACATTCCTAAACGGACATTGAGATCAGAGAGTACCCATTTGTTGACTATTCCTTCAGTCAACAAGCATAAATCAGTACAAACAAGGTCTAGAGTTTTTCTTTTGTAGCGGCAACTGAATGGAATAAATTGCCAGCAAGTCTTTGTGTGCAGCAGGATTTAAAGTACCGTAGTTTAGAAAAGGTATTAAGACAATCTTTTTTGAAGAAGCTTTTAGGGAAATAGAAGGGTTTTAGTATAATTATTTGTGCTTTTTTGCTTTTATCTTGTTTTATATATATGTATGGTTATATGTTGTATTGTGATTTTATGATTGTACCTTTGTAATCTGTGCTGGACATATTTATTTATTTATTTATTTGTGTTTTTCTATACCGGCATTCATGGAAGTTCGTATCATGTCGGTTTACATAAAACAAGGGGTGAGCAATACATTATAACGTACATAACTATAACATGAGAGTATACATTACAAATTATAACAGGTGCATAGAAAAATAAGTTACAATAAAACAGGGATGATTTTAACTGGGAGTAGAATCAGAGGAATGATAGAAGTTTAACAAGAAGTAGAATATTGCAGTGATTGGTAATTTCTGGATCAGTTTAATGGATGTTGATCAGTCTTGCTGCATTTGATGGAAGAGAATCAGTAAGGGTCCGGAAAGGCTTTCTTGAACAGCCATGTTTTAAGTCTTTTCCTGAAGGTTGGAAGACATGGTTCCTGTCGTAATTCTAAGGGGATTGAGTTCCATAGTGGGGGACCTGCTGTGGAGAAGGCCCGATCTCTCAATGTTATATGTTGGGTGGTATTGGCGTGTGGTACCTGTAGATATTCTCTGTACGCTTCTCTAATGGGTCTGTTGGAGGAGTGTTTTTTGAGAGCTATTTGTAGATGGAGTGGAGCCAGTCCGTGGATATTTTTGTAGATTGTGGTGAGGGACTTATGGATTATTCTATAGTGGATTGGCAACCAGTGGAGGTCTTTAAGGACTGGCGTAATGTGATCTCTTCTCCTTTTGTTTGTTAGAATTCTTGCTGCCGTGTTCTGTATCATTTGGAGAGGTTTAGTATAGGATGATGGGAGGCCTAGTAGGATAGCGTTGCAGTAATCTATTTTCGCAAATATTATTGCTTGGAGCACTGTTCTATAATCATGGAAATGAAATAGGGGTTTTATTCTTTTTAATACGTGTAGTTTGTGGAAGCAGTCTTTGGTTGTTTGGTTAATAAACGATTTTAGATTTAGTCGGTTGTCTATAGAAACTCCTAGATCTCTTACTTTTGAGATTTGCAAGTTGGCTGGCGGGTTCGTAGTGATTTTGCAGTTATCCGGAGAGATTAGCAGGAATTCACTTTTTGATTGGTTAAGAATTAGATTTAAGCTGGATAGGAGGTCGTTAATTTCTTGAAAACAGTTTTCCCAAAGTTCTAGAGTTTTAGTGATGGATTCTTTGATGGGGATCACAATCTGGACGTCGTCGGCAAATATGAAGTGTTTTAGGTTCAATTTGTTTAGCAGGTGGCAAAGCGGGAGGAGGTATATGTTGAAAAGTGTTGGTGAGAGAGAGGAACCCTGAGGAACTCCCTGTGAAGATGGGTATCTGAGGGATTCTTTGTTGTGGATTTTAACTTTGAAACCTCTGTTCTCTAAGAATGTCTTGAACCATGTTAGTGCTGATCCTGCAATACCGATGTTCGCCAGCTGGTTTAGTAATATGGCGTGGTTTACAGTATCGAATGCTGCCGATAGATCCAATAGGATCAGTAGGAAGGCCTGTCCTTTGTCGAGGCCCAATGTAAGGTAATCCGTCAGTGAGATGAGTAGGGATTCGGTGCTTGAAGCTTTTCTGAAACCGAATTGAGTAGGGAAAAGAATTTTGTGTTCTTCTATGTAGTCCGATAGTTGTGTGTTAACTAGTTTCTCCATCACCTTGGCAATGAAAGGCAGATTGGAGATTGGACGGAAGCTGTTGGGATCTTTGCGGTCCAAGTTAGGCTTCTTGAGAAGCGGTTTGATGGATGCTAGTTTGAGGTCGTCTGGATAGAAACCCAAGGTGAATGAGCAGTTTATGATGTCTGCTAGGGTTTTGGTTATGGTGTCCGGGATTAGCAGTAGTAATTTAGACGGGATTTGGTCAAGGGGATGCGATGAGGGTTTCATTTTCTTAAGAAGTGTTTGGATCTCTGAGGAAGTGGTGAGTTCAAGAGATTGGAGTGAAATGTCTTTATTGTGGAGTACGTAATTGCTGGCTGGTGTGCCTGTATTGGGCTTTAATTGTGTTAGAAGGTTCGTGATTTTATTACTGAAGAAGAGTGCCAGCTCATCAGCTTTTGTTTGAGCTTGGTTGGATGGTATGTCAGGTGGATTGGCCTGAGTTAGATTGGAGACAAATGTGAAGAGCGCTTTGGAGTCAAATATAAGGTCATGAATTTTATGTGCGTAGAAGTCCCTTTTTGTTTTTAAGGTGGAACTCTTGTATGAGTGGAGGGCGAGTTTGTATGAAGAGAGTGTAGCGGGGGAAGGGGCTTTACGCTATTTACTTTCTTTTTGACGTAGATTAAGTTTGAGGTTTTTAAGTTCGTTTGTAAACCATGGCTGCCTTTTTGACGCACCTGTTTGACTTTTTTTGTTATCCAAGGACATAGTTTGTTTGACACAGTTTCTGTTATGGTAGACCAGGAGTTTATGGCTGAATTAGGTGATGTGACGTCTATGAGTGAGAGTTCCGTGGTTAGATGGTTGCTGAGTTCATCCGAAGAGCATACTTTTCGGTAGAGAAATGAGTGTTGAGGGGAGTGTTTGTTGCTCATTTGGGTCATCGAAAAGGTGGTGGAGATTAAAGAGTGGTCTGACCAGGGAACTTGTTTGCATGTAGGGTGTACTGAATGTGTTATACCTGTGTTCACATATATATATTAGAAAGTAGCAGAATAGAAGAAAAATTAAATAAATAAATATCTTGACTTGGTCTGTTGGAAACAAGGGTGACTGAAACTTGAATTGCATCCAGCGTTGGTTGAGAGACGCTCTACAGCTTCTCTAATTTCCATCATACCTCAGAGGTGGAGACAAGTGGAGCATTGCAGTAGCGGGCCTCAACATGGGTGCTGGGCAAGAGCTAGGGCAGGCCAGACTGCCATGCCCATAATATACCTGGCCATGGTATTCAGCTGATCCTGCTGCTGTTGAAACTGGTGTGCTAGGCTGGCGAGGGCAGAGGCAGAAAAAGCAAGTCCACTGAGCTCATAGCCTCAGCAGTCTGGAAGAGGCAGCGGGTGTGTGAGCCCTTAGTGCTACGGCATAGTTGACAATCTCGAGGGCGAACCCCCAAGGCCTACACCAGCAGCTAGCAAGTGTGCCCTGTAGCGGGATCATCTAGAACTTCACATTTACCAGTCACCTCCTCTGCAGGTTGAGCCCTTGGATTCTGGTAGCCAGCAGGACTTAGGCGGGTCCCTAGGGCGGTGGCTGTGGCAGTGGCGATAACTGGAGTACAGAAGCACACTAGTGTCAAGGCAGGTAGCAGGCTAACAGACTCAGAGAGTGGCCAAACTTGGGACAGGCAGTGAGCAAGAATAGTCAGGTCAGACAAGGGGTCAAGTTTAGGTGGCAGGCAATCATGCTTAAATCTAAGCAAGGGGTCAGCTCCAGGTGGCAGGCAATTGTGGTCAGGTCTGTGAGTCAGGCCAAGGGTGGAAGAGGTTATACTGAAGACACTGGACAGGACAATTAACAATGAAAAGGCTAGACGAGGCAGGACTAGGAAATGAGGCTGGACGAGCAGGACTGGAAGACGAGGCTGAATGAGGCAGGACTGGAGACAAGGAATCAGGAATGCTGCACTCACTGTAGACAGGAGACCAATTACTGAGAAAATGCCGTGAGATCCAGAGAGCCCTTATCTAGGGCTGATGACCTGGAGTGCTGCAGAGTATTTCCCACCAAGGAGCCTTTAAGAATAGGTGTACACACCTAGAGGGAGCCCTGGATGAAAAATGGCATGACTGCATTCTGGTACCACACCAGCATGCGAGCCATACGGAGCAACTTTGATGGCTTGGAGTGGCTTCCCACTGGACTAGGAGATGATCCATAGCGTGGTCAGACAAAGCGGAGGTCTGGACTAGGAGATGATCCGTAGCGTGGTCAGGCAAAGCAGAGGTCTGAACAAGGGGATGATCCGTAGCGTGGTCAGACAAAGCAGAGGTCGGGTCCAGGAGAAGATCAGTCCGAAAGGAAAGCTGGGTAGCAGGAACACAGGAATGAAGAAGACAAACCAACTCGAAGGGAACAGTAACCAGGAACACGAAGGTATCACCAGGAGGCAACGAAGTACACGACCAGCGTGGAGACCTGTTGCAAAGGCGACTAACAGGAGCTGAGCCCGGCCTTATATATCGGAGCTTCAGCGACGTCATCATCCGGGGCCGCGATCAAGTTCCCGCCACGGGCCCTTTAAAAGAGACAGTGATGTGCATGCCTAGGGAGGGGCGTGGTGCTGAATGGTGGCGTCTCCGCGGGCCACGCGGAGGGGCCTGCCGCAGAACACAGGAACTCGAAGAAGTATCAGTAGCACCAGGGGTGGCCCAAGGACGGAGCCGGTAACCTACCACCTTGAGGGAAGTGGAGCCAGATGCTGGATTAGGCAGCAGAGGGTAAGAGGGCCTGGCCGCGGGCCTGCCACGGCTGGCACAAGCAACACCTGCAAAAATTACACTAGGCCCTAAAACACCAATATAACTCCTATTAGGAGATCAGAATAGACCAAGCTTCTATAGATCCCTACATAGAAATGACACATTAGTAGAATATTTAACCTCAGTTACACATGCAGAACACAGACAGACCGTCACCAAATACAGAATAAAGGATCACAAATTAGAACCAGCAATGTGCAGACAAAAACTGAAATGGAAACTCTAAGAAGCCACACTGTGTGTAACAATGGAAAAATAGAACCACCATTCCTCATGAAACAAACAAAAATCAAGACACATAAAGCATCAATTATAATAGTAAAATATTAATAAAATTATATTTTCAAACTATTGACAAATAGAATAACATATTATTTGAAGTCATATAAATTTAAAATTTCTACCAATAATATATTTCAAAACAGCACACACATCAAGTAACATCCAATAATTAAAACTAATAAGGATTTAAAACAAAACAAAACAAAAAAAAGTCACTAATGTCCAAATCTGGGAACTCTTGATTTCCAGCCACGCTGAGATAGTGAGGATTAGGAGGACTTTGTCTTCTCTCTCTCACACACACACACTCACATGTTCACTCTCTCTCACACATATGTTGTCACACTGTTACAGAAAGGGCGGCCTTGAGCGTGGGAAAGCTCAGAGGCTTCGGCAATCTGTTGCGCTTTATTGTGGTCAAGCGTTACTGGGAGCTCTCCAGCAGAAACAAGGAGAGTGTGTTCCCTTTATGGTGAAACCATCCAAGTCTGAGAGGCTTAAACAAGCAAGGAAGTCTTTGGAACTTGGAAGTAGACATAACGACTTGAGACTGGGTCAGACAAGACAAGGACTTGGAACTTAGGAATAAGGAAGAGTCCAGGCAGTGCTCAGCGAAGAACCACTGGCAGGCGACTCCAGCCACCAAGGAACTGGATGTGGCCGACTGGAAACAAGTTCCGGGGCAAGCAGCTGAACCCAGGAAAGGACTCAAGACACAGTTCAGGAAGGTGGCCAGGCAAAGGCCCTCCGGAGGCGTTGGCTACAGGAGAAAAGAAGCAGCAAGGCAAGCAAAGTCCCTCAGGCGCCCTACACAGCCCCCCAAGGGGCAGACCCACGGGACTGGTCATGGACCACACTGTTCCTCTACGCGCCCTACACAGCTGGACGGCTGGTTACGGACCACGAGGGGAGCGGAACAGGCAAACCTCAGCGCCTCTTGGAGACATCAGGAATCACAAACATTTGGAAAAGACATCAAGGAATTTGGACATCACGAAGTGGAACTGAAGACATCACGGAACAGGAACATCCATGGATGAAGATCAGAAATGCCAGGCAGGAGCTGGAGACGGGAAGTCCTTGAGAGAACAAGCCCCTTGACGAAGTAAAGCCTGAATGCAGAGGAAGTCCTTTTGTAGCCCAGGAACAAGGCAACTCCCTGGACGGAGTTCAAATGGGTCACACCTGGCTGGCCCTATAACTGAGGATAAGTGCTGTAGGCCGGCCCCTAGAGAGAAGGGCGTGGCCCAAACCAGGAAGTCCATGCAGACCAGAGCAGGCCTCAGGCATCGAAGGCTTCCCAAGCCCTGGAGCAAATCCTGGCAGTTCGTAGGCGAGACCCCGGCTTCAGAGCGGCCTCCAGGAAAGAGGTGAGAAGCCTCCTGTAGCGCAGCAACAGGAGGATTCATAACACACACATACATACGCACTCTCATACACAGGCTCTAAGACCCTTTCTAAATCTCACACACACACAAGCTCTTACTCCCCCAGATTCCCTCATACACACACAGGCTCTCACCCACACAAACCCTCAGGCATACACCCATTCATTCTCATACTCAGACCTCCAGGAAGGCACCCATTCATTAACTCACACATACACACAGACAGACCCCCAGATAGGCAGCCATTCTCTATCACATACACACAGACAGGCCCCAGGCAAGCATCTCTCTCTCACACATTCACATACATAGACCCCCAAGTAGGCATCCATTCTCTCTCACACAGACAGACTCCAGGCAGGCATTCCATTCATCTCTCTTTCTCACACATACTCTCTCTCACCCCCCACCCCCACCCACCAGGCAGGCACCAATTCTCTCTCACACCCAGACAGACCCCCCCCAGGCAGGCATCCATTCTCTCTCACACACACACAGGCAGAGCCCCCCCAAGCAGGCACCAATTCATTCACACAGACACACACAATCTCCTGTTCATACAGATATACACACTGAAGCAGGCCCCCTCTTTTTGTTTTTCTGGCAGCCTCAGACACCTGGAACAGGTCTCTCTCCTGGCGCAGCGTTCTTAAAAGTAAGGGCTGTATCGGGGGGTGAGGAAATGGCTGTTTAGCCGCATGCACCTTCCACCGGGGTACGCAGAATGTCCCGGCTCACTGCTACTGATGGTGCCTCTGAGCTCTAGACAACCGTGGGCCTCCTTCTCTTCTGCCGTCGGGCGGCATAGGCTCCCCTGGCAGCCGTGGGCCTCCTTTTCTTCTGCCGCCAGATGGTGTGGGCTCCCTCAGTGGCCATGGCTGCCTCTTCTTCTGCTGCTGACAGGATGGAATCCTCTGGCAGCTGCGGGCCTCCTCTTGTGCCGCCGGATGGGATGGGCTCCACTGGTGACCGTGAGCCTCCGCTTCTTCCTGGATGGGATGGGATCCCCTATCCCGGGCACCCCCGACAGACTGGCACCCTGGGGGCTTTGGCCCCCCTGGTCCCCCCTCGCTGCACTACTGCCGATGCACCATTCTGACATTCGTCCCGCTCCGGGGGAGGTTAAGGAACGTGGGCAGCCTGGCGGGTTGAGCAGCCTTCTTAGGCTAGGCCCCGCTCTGAGGCTTTTTTGCTGCGTGCCGCATGGTAGGCCTCAACAGCGTTTTTTTGTGTTTTTGTTAGGCTGCCCTCTTCAGGGTTGTCGGTTCGGCTAGTGCGTCTAGCTGCACACCCAGGTTGTACGTCCAGTTTTTGGGCGCTTAGTCGGGCCTCTGTTTGTGTGTCCAAGTTAAGCAGCACCCTTAGTGGTTGTGTGCTTACCAATGCACACAAGTTAGGCGTTTGTTGTTCACTTAAAATTGAGCGCCTAGCAATACTGCGCCTATCCAAACGGATGCCTATGTTTTGGGATGCCTAAGTTGGACACCTACATTTTTTTTTTTTGATGTATATAAAAAATAAAAGCTGGATGCATGCCTTCACTGGCCTGTTACGCTTGCTGACGGCCCAATGGCATCTATAGCTAAGAAATCTAAACTCCTTTCTCTCTGCATTGCCTGTCATGTTTGGGCATCTTAGCCTGGCATGCTCACTGGCTTGTGTCAACACTGTTTGGAAGCTGAGGGAGAATTATCTTCCTCTGATTTTACTAAGCCTGGTTTTTCCCAGCAGGATGAAGGTCTGGATAAGACATGTCAGGAGGGGTGCCTGATCTTGGAACTCCCCTAAGTGGTTCGTAAGCGGGGGAGGGTAGCTCAGTGAGTAGACCTCAGGTGCCTTCTGATTTTGGTATGGATCCCTCTGCCTTTTCATGGTTAGAATTTTTCCAGGGATTGCAGTCCTTTCTTCAGGCACAGTTCTCAGCCCTCTCTAATGCTGTTAGGGCAGAGTTGCAGGTGGGGACCGCTCTCTCGTCCAGTTCTACCATTAAGCACCGGAGTACACCTAGATTGGCAGCAGGTCTGCCCAGTAAGGATCCAAATGGCACAGATGATGAGGCCGATCCTGACTCGCTAGAGGATGGAGATATTACTCTGGCATTGGAACCAAATAGGAATATGTTGCAATTCTTCCATAGAGATGAACTGCCGCCCTGATTTCCCAGACCTTGAAAATGTTTGGAGTATCTGAATGGATTCTATCTATTAGCCAAAGAAAAATTCCATTTTGGTTTCCTTGCATATAGCCTCTTGTTATTTTTCCCTGTGTTGGAGGCCATTCAAGAGTTGATTGATCATGAATGGGGCGCCCCAGAGATTCATTTCAAAGGAGGTTTGGGTTTTGGAAGGCCTGTACCATCTGCATCCAGTGGTGAGAGAACTTTTACATTTTCCGAAGGTGGATGCAATTTTTTGTGCTATGTCCTAGCAGCCTACTATCCCCATGGAGGGAGGAGCGGCCTTGAAGGATGTACACAATAGGAGGATGGCAGTGGCAATGACCTTGCAGATCGCTTCTTGTTGTTCCCTAGTGGCTTGCTCTTGTTTACTGCTCTCTTAGGAGGTCGATGACTTTGGGATGATTTCCAAGGCATTTATGGAACCACCAGCTGTCTTTTTTTTTTTTTTTTTTAACATTTTTATTGAGAATTTTACAGTTAACACTGTAGAACAAAAGATGAGGCTGTCATTTGGTCCACATCTCAGCCAGAAGGGTGGCTTCGATAATAGTGCTCAGGCAGCAGGTATGGCTGAGAAATGGTCAGTCAATTTGACCTCCAAGGCTAACCTCACAAAATTGCCCTTTAAAGGCTCGCGTCTGTTTGGGAGTGAGTTGAAAAAATTGGCCAGTAAGTGGGGCGAATCACCGATTCTTCAATTGCCGGAGAATAAGAAATAGCTCCACGCTTCTTTAGTATAAGAGGTCATACTAGAGGATCCAGGCATTTTTGACCTTATAGAGGACTCATCCTTGGTAGGTCGCAATCCTTTCTTCCCAGACACCCCAGAAGAGGCACGGGCTTGGGTAGTTGAACCTCCCAAGCCTCCCTATGAAGGTGTGCCGACCCACCCCCAGAACAGGACATAGTGGGACACCTCTCTCTTTTATAGGAGGTTGGTTGAGATCACAACGGGTCAATAGGTCCTAGAAGTGATACGAGAAGGACATGCACTGGAGTTTCGAGGTGTTCCTCGGGACATGTTCATGGTGTCTCCCTGCCACTCCCTGCAGAAGAAACAGGCAGTGGAAATAATTAGCAAGGCTCCTCAGTCTGAGGGCTGTGGTTCCTGTGCCTGCGTCACAAGAAAATATGGGGCGATTCTATTTATTTCATTGTGTCCAAGATGGGAGGGCTCCTTTCGTCCCATCCTGGATCTCAAAGGGGTCAATTGTCATCTGCGGGTGACTCATTTTCGCATGGAACTTTTGCGCTCAGTGATAATGGCCATGCGGTCAGGGAGATTTCTGACTTCTCTGGACCTGTCCTAGGCATATCTTCACATTCCCATCTGACTAGAACATCAATGTTTTCTGCGTTTCGCAGTGTTGCGTTGCCTTTATCGGTTTTGGGCACTGCTTTTTGGTCTGGCTACCTCTCCCAGGATCTTTTCCAAAGTAATGGTAGTAGTTGCAGCAGAGTTGAGAAAGGATAGGATCCTAGTACACCCATATTTGAACTACTGGCTGATTCAAGCCAAGACGCTGGAAGAGAACCGCCTGGTGGTCTGCAAGGTGATCTTCCTGTTACAGGAGCTTGGTAGGGTGGTGTAGTCTTCAGGCATCTCAGTCATTGGAATATCTGAGAGTTCGGTTCGACATGAAGCAGGGCAAAGTTTTCATGCTAGAAGCTTGTATTCAGAAGTTGATGACACAGATGGGTCTCTTGGTGAACACTATATGTCAGACAGTGTGGTCCAATCTACAGGTATTGAGTTTGATGGTGGCAACCCTGAAAGTGGTGCTGAGGGCACATATGTGTCCTCTTCCATGCTCCCTGCTGTCTTGTTGGAACCTGCAGTCTCAAGACTATTCGATTTGGCTCCACCTGCTGATTAAAGTCTGCTCTCACCTCCAGTGGTGGTTACAAGTGGATTATCTGAGAAAAGGGAGTTTCACTGACATTGCCGTTCTGGTTGGTACTCGTGACAGATGCGAGCCTCTAGGCTGGGAGAGCTCATTATCAGGAACTAACGGCGAAAGGGCGCTGGAATTCAGAAGAGTCTTTCTGGAACATCAGTCACCTGGAAGCCCAGGTGATCTGGTTGGCAGGCTGTGTGGACTAGCGGTCCAAGTAATGTCGGACAATGCAACAATGGTGGCTTACATCAATTGGCAAAGAGGAACCAAGAGCTAGCTTAACATACAGCTTGGGGGTAACCTGCATGGAGTGGCAGTTACTACCATAACAAACTTGCTGGCCTGACTGGATGGACCCTTTAGTTTTTTCCTGCCTTATCTTGCAGCCTATCTTGGCCTTTCCTTGCCTTGTGGCCTCCAGGCCTTCTGTTAACGTGTACTTTGCTCTGTGGCCTATTCAGGCCTTTCCTTGCCTTGTAGCCTCTGGGCCTCCTCTCATCCTTTGCTTTGCCTTGTGGCCTATCCAGGCCTCTCCTTGCCAAGTGTCCTTTGGGCAGAGGTGTACCAAAGATCTCTGGTACAAGGGGGCCAATGCTTTTGTGTTGCCTGTCCTGTGCCCCTCCTCCAATTATCCTCCTTGTAGAAATGCTTGTGGTCACAGAAGTTACACTAATACAAACATCAGAAAAGGAATGAATTGACAGACTATTGTGAGCTGCCTATGTGGCAACAACTTCCTTGCCTGCAGACTAGTTGCCAATAGAGTTTCCTTTTTCCCTTCCCTCTGTGGTACTGCAAGCAAACAAAAACAGCCTTTGATAAAGAATGAGACTGAGAGTCAAGTACTGTGATGTAAAATTCTAAATTCTTCTGAAATTTCTAACTTTTCCACTTCCAACCATCAGGGAAAAAAGGAAAAACCATTCCAAATTTATTCTTTTTTCCAGACTTGCACATGTCACTGAAGTCTCATTACAGCATACTGCCTGTCCCCTCACCAAATATAGAATAATTGACTACAAATTAGAAAGAGAAACATGGAGACAAAAGTGGAGCTGGAAACCCCAAAAAGCCAGACTCTGCCAGCTTAAAACACCAGAGAAATAAAAAAAATTTGAATTTTCCCAGTACTTAAAAAAACAAAATTCAGATGCACATTTTCCAAAAATGGCACAGACAAAATCAAATTCTTCCCACTTCCAATCTCAGAGAAACAAAAGCAATAGCAGTTCTACTCTCCCAGTCCCCAGCATTCTTGCTCCATCTCTCCTCCCAGTCCCCAGCAGTTTTGCTTCCTAGCCCCCTCTCCCCTCCCCCAGACCTCCCTACCAGAATCATATGCAGTGCAATAATGCAAAAACAGAAACTTCACCATTGTTCATAAAACAAAATTAAGAAATATAAATCAATTATAATTGTAATAAAAACAGTTTTTCAAAGCAGGTAAAAAATAAAACATCTAATACAAAAAACAAGGATAAATCGCGCACACACACACACGCACACACACACACACACACACACACACACACACACTCTCTCTCTCTCACTCTGCTGGCTCCTTATTCTGGATTTTTTTATTTTAACATTTAATTTTTTTTATTTAATCAGTGCTAGTGCATTGGTGTTACGCTTTCTGCCTGGCCTCCCTCTCCACCATGGCCCTGTGTACACACATTTTTAAATTATGCATTTATAATAAAAGATTTTACATGAAAAAGGACATTCAAGTACAGTCTTTTGAAATAAAAGTATCACAACAGTATGTATAATATATTGCATGCATTGCTATGATGTCAACCAGAAAACCCTACATAAAAGCTAAAAAGACACTTGGAACACATACGGTATAAGAATTATTTTAACCAATTACAATATAATGAACCTTCCATTCCCAAACAGTGTTAACTGCAAAAATTATGTCAGGCTCTAAAACACCAATACATCTATATATCCCTACATAGAAATGACACATTAGCTGATTATTTAACCTCAGTCACACATGCAGAACAAAGACAGACCGACAGCAAATACAAAATAAAGTGGAAAAATGCAGACAAAAACTGAATTAGAAACCACAACAAGCCAAACTCTATATTTAGTGCACCAATGGAAAAAACAGAAACATCACCATTCCTCAGAAAACAACAATAAAATCAAGAAATATAAAGTTTCAATCATAATAGTAAAACCATACTAATAATAATTAACATTTCAAAACAGCTGATGAACAGAACATCCAATAAATAAAACTCATATACATAAGAACATAAGAAATTGCCATGCTGGGTCAGACCAAGGGTCCATCAAGCCCAGCATCCTGTTTCCAACAGAGGCCAACCCAGGCCACAAGAACCTGATAATTACCCAAACACCAAGAAGATCCGATGCTACTGATGCAATTAATAGCAGTGGCTATTCCCTAAGTAAACTTGATTAATAGCAGTTTATAGACTTCTCCTCCAAGAATTTATCCAAACCTTTTTTGAACCCAGCTACACTAACTGCACTAACCACATCCTCTGGCAACAAATTGCAGAGTTAAAGTTGAGTGAAAAAGAATTTTCTCCGATTAGTCTTAAATGTGCTACTTGCTAACTTCATGGAATGCCCCCCTAGTCCTATTATCTGAAAGTGTAAATAACCGATTTACATCTACTCGTTCAAGACCTTTCATGATCTTAAAGACCTCTATCATATCCCCCCTCAGCCTTCTCTTCTCCAAGCGAAACAGCCCTAACCTCTTCAGCCTTTCCTCATAGGGGAGCTGTTCCATCCCCTTTATCATTTTGGTTTCCCTTCTCTGTACTTTCTCCATCGTAACAATATTTTTTTTGAGATGCGGCGACCAGAATTGTACACAGTATTCAAGGTGCGGTCTCACCATGGAGCGATAGAGAGACATTATGACATTTTCTGTTTTATTAACCATTCCCTTCCTAATAATTCCTAACATTCTGTTTGCTTTTTTTGACTGCTGCATCACACTGAGCCAACAATTTTAAAGTATTATCCACTATGATGCCTAGATCTTTTTCCTGGGCTGTAGTTCCTAATATGGAACCTAACATCATGTAACTACAGCAAGGGTTATTTTTCCCTACATGCAACACCTTGCACTTGTCCACATTAAATTTCATCTGCCATTTGGATGCCCAATTTTCCAATCTTGCAAGGTCCTCCTGTATTGTATCACAATCCGCTTGTGATTTAACTATGGTACTCAGAATAATTTTGTATCGCCCGCAGATTTGATAACCTCACTCATTGTATTCCTTTCCAGATCTTTTATTTATATATTGAAAAGCACAGGTCCAAGTACAGATCCCTGAGGCACTGCGCTGTTTACCCTTTTCCACTGAGAAAATTGACCATTTAATCCTACTCTCTGTTTCCTGTCTTTTAACCAGTTTGTAATCCACGAAAGGACATCGCCTCCTATCCCATGACTTTTTAGTTTTTTTTCTTAGAAGCCTCTCATTCTCCTTTATCCATATGTTTATTAACCCCCTACAAAAAATGAAGCAGATTTGTTAGGCAAGACTTCCTTGGGTAAATCCATGTTAACTGTGTTCCATTAAACCATGTCTTTCTATATGCTTTACGATTTTGATCTTTTGAATAGTTTCCACTATTTTTCCCAGCACTGACGTCAGGCTCACTGGTGTATAGTTACCCGCATCACCCCTGGAGCCCTTTTTAAATATTGGGGTTACATTGGCCACCCTCCAGTCTTCAGGTATAATGGATGATTTTAATGATAGGTTATAAATTTGAACTAATAGATCAGAAATTTCATTTTTGAGTTCCTTTAGTACCCTAGGACAGCGATTCTCAACTGGTGCGTCGCGACACACTAGTGTGTCGCCAAGCACCGGCAGGTGTGTCGCTTGCTCCCGGTCTCTCCCACTGCTCTTTCTTCCCTGCTGCCGTTGCCGCCGGGCTTTCAGAACGTTCAAGCCCAGTGGGAACGGCAGCGGTGGTAGAAGAAGCAGTGGCACCCGCGGCTGGCCTTTTCTTCTTCCCGCGCCCCCCCCCCCCCCCCCCCGTGACCCGGAACAGGAAGTGATACGCGGTGCGCGGGAAGGAGAAAGACCGTGCCGCGTGATAAAGTAGCAGTGGCGGCTGCAGCATCGGCCCCCGAGCAATTGAAGCAGCCGGTAATCGAGAAAGGAGACAGCAGCATGAGCCTCCCGCGGCCGATGGGATTCTTCTTTCTTGGCCTGCGGGGGCTGGAGGAGGCTGCTGCAGCTACCATTTGGGGGGGAGGAGGAAGTGAATGAGAGAAAGAGAGAGAGGCAGCCAGCCAGCCAGCCTGTGTGTAAGTGAGAATGTATTTGATCGAGAGCATGTGTGTGATTGAGAGAACTGGTCAGAGAGCTGATGTGTGTGTATATGTGAGAGACAATGAAAGTGACTGCTCAGGGAGATGACTGATGTGTATGTGAGAGTGTGAGACAGTCAGGGATGTGACTGATGTGTGTGTGTGTGAGAGAAAAAGCATGGAAGTGAGAAATCTGGGTATGTGAGAAAGCATGGGAGTAAGAAGCCTGGTGTGGTGGGGGTGGGAGTAAGAAGCCTGTGCACATGGAGAGCGAGCATGGAAATGAGAGAGAGACTGGTGTGTGTGTGTGTGTATGTGTGTGTAACAGAGAGAAAGTGATTATGGGAATGAGAAGCCTGTGCATGTGAAGAGAGTGAGCATGGGAGTGAGAAACCTGGGTGTGTGTGAGACACAGCATGGGAGGGAGAAGCCTGTATATGAAAGACAGAACATGGAAATGAGAAGCCTGTGTGTGTGTATGCATGAGAGAGAGCAGGTGACTGGTGTGTGTTTGTGTGTGTCTGTGAGAGAAAGAAAGTGATTATGGGAATGAGAAGCTTGTGCATGTGGAGAGAACAAGCATGGGAGTGAGAGACTGGTGAGTGTGTGTGTGTGTGTGTGCGTGAGACAGAGAAAGTGATTATGAGAGTGAGAAGCCCGTATATGTAAGTAGAACACAGGAGTGGGAAGTCTGTGTGTGTAACAGAGACTATGGCATGAGAGAAACTGTTCAGGAAGGTGACTGGTGTGTGTGTCAAAGACTGTTTGGGAGATGATTGGTGTGTGAGAGACAGAAACTGGTCATGGGGTCATGACTGGTATGGTGTGTGTGTGAGAGACATGGGACTAAGGAAGAGGACCATGAGTATAGAGCTTAGCCTCTACTCCTGCTTCTGCTGTGTGCTATGGCCTGCATGGAAGAGGAGTAGGAGAGCTGCTGGAGGGGGTAAGTAAAGGTGGCTTTTAAAGTTTATTTTTCTTGATTGACTGCCATTTTAATTATTTAATATTATGTGATGTGTCTGCTTTTTTTGAAATACTTTATTGGTGTTTGGAGAATTTTTAATAGTTTTAATGAGTTTTTAATTGTTGGATGTTATTCTGTTCATAGCTGTTTTGAAACATTTATTCTGCTTATTAGTATAGTTTTACAATTATTTCTGTGTGGGGATCTATAGCTGCTTGGCTAGTTCTGTTTTCCTAATAAGAGGTGTATTGGTTTTTAGGGCCTGATTTAATATTTGTAGTGTTGCCTTTTCATAGATAGGGTTGCTTCTGTTTGAGTGTATTCCATAATACAGGTGTAACTGTGTGCGGATTAGTTTATGTACATTACTACAGATCCTGGGAGTATGTTAGGTCGGTTCTGTGTCTGTTACCGAGATGAGATATTTTACTAGCATGTAAGCGTTTTATCAGTCTTATTTGTTGTGTTTTCTCAAGAGGACATGCATTGGTGGTAAACTGCTGTCTTTTCATAAGTAGGGCTATTGAGCCTGGAAGTAGAAGGAGTTTGAGTTGCTGTTACTGAGATGACACCAGAACCAGAATATCTTTTTTTGTAGGGTGAGTTGTATGGGGAATGTCATAATTTTGCTTTACATCCATTATTGTGGGTCAGGGGGGTTCCCGTGGATGCAAACTGTACTTTTACATCTAGCCCCGTGACGATCATGGGTCAGTGTGTCACGCATGTGAGAACCATCTGTCAGGTGTGTCCCAACAGAAAAAAGGTTGAGAACCACTGCCCTAGGATGCATTCCATCCCGTCCAGGTGATTTGCTACTCTTTAGTTTGTCAATCTGACCTACTACATCTTCCCAGTTCACAGTGATTTGGTTCAGTTCGTCTGACTCATCATCCTTGAAACCCATCTCCGGAACTGGTATCTCCCCAACATCCTCATTAGTAAACACAGAAGCAAAGAATTCATTTAGTCTTTCTGCAATGGCCTTATCTTCCTTAAGAGCCCCTTTAACCCCTCGGTCATCTAATTGTCCAACCGACTCCCTCACAGGTTTCTTGCTTCGGATATATTTTTAAAAGTTTTTATTATGAGTTTTTGCCACTATGGCCAACTTCATTTCAAATTCTCTCTTTGCCTGTCTTATCAATGTTCTACACCTAACTTGACAATGCTTATGTTTTATCCTATTTTCTTCAGATGAATCCTTCTTCCAATCCACTTGTGATTTAACTACTCTGAATAATTTTGTATCATCCGCAAATTTGATAACCTTACTCGTCGTATTCCTTTCCAGATCATTTATATATGTATATTGAAAATCACCGGTCCAAGTACAGATCCCTGAGGCACTCCACTGTTTACCCTTTTCCACTGAGAAAATAGACCATTTAATCCTACTCTCTGTTTCCTGTCTTTTAGCCAGTTTGTAATCCACGAAAGAACATTGCCTCCTATCCCATGACTTTTTAGTTTTCTTAGAAGCCTATCATGAGTGACTTTGTCAAAAGTCTTCTGAAAATCCAAATACACTACATCTACCGGTTCACCGTTATCCGCATGTTTATTAACCCCTTCAAAAAAATGAAGCAGATTTGTTAGGCAAGACTTCCCTTGGGTAAATCCATGTTGACTGTGTTCCATTAAACCATGTCTTTCTATATGCTCTACGATTTTGATCTTTAGAATAGTTTCCACATGTTTTTTAATTTCTCGAACACCAAGAAAATATTTCAAAACATCATACAAATCAAACAACTCCAATTAATTAAAATCAATAATAATAATAATAATAATAAATCACTCACTTTCCATGCCTGGAAACTTTTAACTTCTGGTCAATCTCAGATTGTCATGGATTAGTGGGAGTGGAAGGGATGTGCACAAATTTTCTCCTCTCTATATACACACACACGTTCATCCTCATGCTCATACAGATATACACAAACACCCTTTCAAATCTCACACATGCTAACATACACAGGCTCCCTCTCTTTCAAGCACTCATATTCATGTGCTTCCTCTATCTTACACACAAGCGTCCTACTCTGACATACACACACGCACTGGTTCCCTCTCTCTTATGCACACATGCTTACACATACACATTCATAAACACACTTCCTCTCTGTCAGGCGCATATGCTTATAGATACACACTCAGACACACGCTTCCTCTCTTTCAGGCACATGTGCTTACACACTCACAGACACTCATATATGCTTCCTCTCTTTCAGGCACATGTGCTTACACACTCACAGACACTCATACATGCTTCTTCTCTGTCAGGCACACATGCTTACACACAGACATGCATACACATGCATCCTCTGTCAGGCATACATGCTTACACACACATGCACACGCCCTCACTAGTTGGCAGGCAAGAATGATCACCTGCCAAAGCGGGGCCTCCTTTAGTTGGGCCACTGGGTAGGACGTGATACCCCGGCAGCCACAGGGCCGCCTCCATTTGGGCTTCAGGGCAGGATGCGATCCCCTGGTGACCGCGGGCCTCCTGTATTTGGACCGTCGGGAGGGATGGGATCCCTCACTGGCTAGGGCCTTCGCAAGTTGGGCCACTGAATGGCAAGGGTATTCTCTCCCGGCGGCTGTGGCCTCCTTCATTTGGGCCATCGGGCGGGATGAGATCCCCCAGTGGTCGCGGGCCACTTCTCTCCTTCAGCTGTGCTGGGATGAGCTCCACTGTCACCCTGCTGATCTTACTGCACTGGGGGTAGGGGGGCAAGCTGTGCAGCTGTGGGCCTACTTGAGTTCGGCCACCGGGTGGGATGAAATCTCCCGGTGGGCAAGGGTTATCAATTCTGCTGGAAAATAAAGGTCTCTGGTTGCCCCCTACAGCCTGGTGCCTGCGGACCTTGACCCCTATGCCCCCCATCAGTACACCACTGCCTATGGGCCTTCTGCTTTGCTGCTTTCGGGCCTCAGTGTTCTCGGTTCTGTGTTATCTAATTCTTATCTAGTCCTGTCCTTGTCTGTCTGGTCTTGTCCTGCACTGCCCATTCCAGTTCCTAGTAGCCACTAAATGACTTGCCATTGCCTTGCTTGCCCCAGTCTGAGCCTGTGTCCAGTCCCCAGTCAGAGGCAGTATCAATATCCAGTCCCAGTTTCTGCTCAATATCCTGCCCAGCCTGCATCCGTATCCAGTCCTAGTCCGAGTCCAGTATCCAGTCTTCAGTTCCAGCCTGTGTCTGTCCAACGTGTCCAGCCTTGCCCAGCCTGCTCCAGTATCCAGTCCTCATTTTCCGGCCTGTCTCTGCCACAGCGTTCAGCCTATGCCTGACCCCAGTTTCTGCCTGTGCCTGCAGCATTGCCCAGCCTGCACTGCCTGTTTAGTCTGCTGTACCATGATGTTCCACTGATGGAAGCCAAGCTCTACCATTTCCCAGAACCCAAGGGCTCAACCTGCGGGAGAGGTAGTTGGCTAGACAGAAGATATACCCCAGTCTACCCCTGCGGTCCTGCCCTGCTCCTGAGGGGGTTGTCCTCCTACCCCAGCCAGCATGACACATAATGTTGTGTTGAAACAATTACAATGTTGGGCCTCCTCTTACATTGTTGATTTGCTTCTATTGTTATAATTCTTGGATATCAGGTACATTAAGGCCTGGCCTGAACTGGATTGGACTGGAGTGTGCTTCATCATCTGAGTTTGACTAAGTTTTCCCATTCATTTGGGGACAAAGCTAAGTAGTTTTGATTTTGCTAACTCCTAAATGTTTTGGCTTTATAAGATGGTCATGTTTGATTTTCCTTGAAGTTGTTCTGGACATATAATATATATAAAATATTCAACTATTGATTTTTCTCAGCATTTCTGATCTGGCAAATGATTATAATTTAGTGTTGGAATTTTAAGCTTTTGTTAAATGTTGCGATTTAATCACGTTATACCTGAGAGCACAGATACCAGATTACCTACTTTTTGGTACCATACCTATATGCATCTCACTTTTATGTCTTTTTGATTACTGATCTTGTGTCAGTCATTTCTCTCTCCATGCTCTGCCTCTTCTAAGGCCTGCTTGCCTTAGCTGTAAAATTCAAAGTATAACTGTCCAAATACTCAGCCTCCTTCAAGAGGTTCTCCCAGGACAAGCAGGATGGTAGTTCTCACACATGGATGACATCATCAGATGGAGCCTGGCATGGATCTTTGATTTCAAAGATTCTAGAATTTTTAAGCATGCCCTACTGAGCATGTACAGCTGTAGTCATCACCCTGCTCTCTAGGCAGAGTCCCTCAGTCTTTTTTTCTGTGGAGCCATGTGTTTGCGGTTGCTGTGTGTCTCATGGCATTCAGCTTTACTCTCTCCTCACAGATTTATAAGTGATTTTTTTTCTAGAGCTGCAGCTATTTTCTTTCCTTTACCTTACGGTTGTTTTGGTTATTTTCTTCTTTCCTCTGTCTGCCAGCCACATGGTGGGCCTTAATAACTGTGCAGTCTGGCACCTCCTTCATAGCGCGACCCCCTAATTTGCATATTGCATGGCGCCCCATTGCGTGCATTAAAAAAGCAGTTGCTGAAAAGTGTGCGCCCGCTTTTAGCGCACATAATTGCATCGGCCCCTTTGTCAGGTGCTGGCAGGACTGTCTGAATGCAGTCTGTGGGTGATCCGTGTAGGCCTCTGGATCGATGGAGGTTCAGCAGTGCAGTGATTGAGAACCACACAGTTTCTGGGGAGGGGGGGGGGGAGACCTCATCCTCCCCACATTCAAAGGAGCAAATCTCTACGGGTAGGAGCCCTGGATGACATAGCCTCCCCTTCTGCTTGCCAGTGATGGCAATGCAGTTTCCTTATGAGAGAGGGTGAGCAGAAGTCTGGGCAAGCAGCTTGCTGTCATACCTTTTATGCCATGCCCAGTAATGGTTGCCCGTACACATCTGCGACATTGATCTGATGCATTGATATCAGGACAGCATCGGGGACCAGAACTGCCCTTGAGCACCGTGGTCACCCTTGAAGCCTTTGCGGTAACGGGGCGCCTTTAATGCCATCGAGGTGTGTGACCACCCTTGATGCCATAAGGGCCTTCTGTGCCATAGGCATCTGTGGAAGTGGAGTCTTAATGTATCAGAGTCATTGAGCGCCTTGGGCCTCGACATGGCGGAGTAGCGGCACCGACCTCTAGTATCGGGGACCAGGTCTGCCATCTAGCACCATGGTCCCCCTTGATGCCATTGGAGCTGCTCTCATTATCGATGCTGTCTATACCATGGTGCCATCGATGTCCTCGGGGCCTTTGATGCCCTCGAGCCATAGAAGCATCGATACCCTAGATCCCATGAAGGTGCGTGAATGGCTGCCGTCGAGGTGTGAGGCCCCGATGCTGCGACTGCCCTCAATGCCATCTAGGTGTGTGGCTTCGATGCTGTAGCCATCCTCAATGCCATCGAGCTGCGTGGCCTCTATGTGGCGGCTACCCCTGGGCTATCGTGATGTGTTGCCTCGATGTCATCGTGGTGTGGAGCTTCCTTGATACCATCAACGCCCTCGATGCCATCGAGGTGCATGGCCACCATGGAGGTCATCAAGCAGTTGGCCACCAATGCCTTTCGTTGCTGATCTCAACAATGTCAAGCAGCACCAACGATGCACTGGGATCACCACGGAGTGTCCCCGAGGCCATTAACCTCCGGGGCTTTTGAGGGCCCTCGAGTGACAGGCATTTCGGCCTTGAACAGATCATGCGCTGGGGTCACCATTCACACAAGGCGCCCTGGTATGCCTCGACATCCAGGCGCAGTAGTCCGCTCCTCTCAAGGCTACTTGACGGTGTCCCATCGGGGCACTGAGTGACATCGTGCTGACTCATCATTGGCCTATGGCTATCAGGCGCCATGGATGCCAATGATCTTGGGGGCCTTGAGCCACTGGGATCAGGGGCATCGGAGGCTCCACCGGGATTCATGCACCATCGGTGTTAATGAGCGCTAGTGAGGTTATAGTCAGCCATAGCAGCTGGCGAGGGATGCCATTGAGCTCACAGCATCAACATACTCAGATGGATATGTGAGTTGACGGGAATTGTCAATGGCACTTGCAGTCATCGGTTCCTCTGGGCATCGATTAGGCATGTTGGGGCGGCAGAGCCTCTGTCCTCAAGCACTTCTGTCATCATTGGTACCGTTAGTCCATTGATGCCTTTGGGCACCGGGGTCTCTATCGGTACCTCTGTGCTGTTGAGGTCTATGGGCATCTGTGGCATTGGGTATGGCGCTATATTCCATCAAACTGATGAAGATTTGGTCAAGCGCTGTTGAAGTCCTAGGTGCAGCATCATTTGGTACCCTTGATGTAATCCATTGTTGGTGAGCATGAAAGTGCTATGGGCCTTACGTGAGCCGTCATCACAGTGGGCACCAGTGGATGCAATCGGATGCTGCAGGACACACCTGCAGAGCACCACGGACATTGTCGATCGCCATGGAATTCGCTGCTATCGTTCCATGAGGGAAACAGAAGTAAGCCAATCCCAACACAGTTTCAAGAGCTGTGTCCAGTCTCTTGGAGCATTATCAGGTATTGGAGGGAGTGACACCATAGAATGCCATCCACCACCACGCCATACGCAGAGCCCCAGTGGTACCGGGGACACCATCGTCACACTATTCCTATGTACTCCATTGGGAGTTAACTTTTATATTGGAGCACAGCATGGGTGGTAGATACAGCAAGGCATTTACTCCTAGTGACTCGGGTGATGGCAAGCAGCATTCTTCCTATCTGTGCTGTCTTAGCCATGCCAGGGTTCTGCCATCATCACATCAAGGTCTCAGCTTCCTAGTCAGTTCTGCGCCACAAAGTGCAGGGGAGCACTGGTGATGAAGATGTCATCACACACTCTGTGATTTGCCTTTTGGCAACTCGTAGCCACCAACTCTAGCAAGTGGTGCTCGGTTCTTGCTGTGCAGTCGGATTCTACTCACAAATATGGCGAGTGGAGTCATAAGTGTGCTGCCATCCACAGGATGGGATACCATTATATGAGTACTGGTCAGCATGCTTTTATAGTGGAGGGCTCTATTCTCCAGTTGCCCTCTACTGTATGGGTGTATGTGTGCTTCCCTCGTGGTGAGAACAACAGGTTGGGCGCCGCAGCCATAGGACTGACCTAGGACTGCATTCCTGGTCAAACCCTAAGGGGAGTAGACACCAGAATGGGTAGTGTCGGGAGTCTTCTCCTTCCTCAGATGAGGACTATGTCTTTTGACCTCTTCTGTGTCACAAATCTTCTTTGTGGGGAATCCTCTGGGGCTCCAATCCTGGCAGGTTTATTGCTGAACCGGAGCCTCGATTCTTTGAATCAATGCATCTCCTTGTAGGCCAGAGCCGGGGACGACAGCAGTGGTCATCTGACCGTTTTTGCTGGGCTCCCTTCGTTGCTTATTGTGGTGACCTTCCCCATCCATAGGTGGCTGCCAGTGAAGATTGGGCGCTTCTGAATCTCAGCAGAGAGTTGAAAGGTTTTTCAGGATCAGGAGGCCCTGATTCCCATTGTTTTCCTGTCTCTTCAGGAAGGGGGAATTCAACTTGGCTCCAGGGCAACTCTTATGTGTTCCTGTCTGGACACCTGGTTGTCCACCCCTGCAGGGGGTGTCGCTTGTTCTCTGTTTCCCGAAGAAGGCATGTTACTGCTTCTAACTGGCGGTCACTCTTGGTTCCTCGCAGGATCCGAGAGCCGGTCAAACAGTAGTGCTCTCCTTAGTTTGTCCTAAGGCACAGCAGGTCTATTTTGTGAGGGAGCCATTCCAGAATAGCTCCTCGGTGAACATAAGGGAATTTCTCCCGTCCGGGAGTCACCTTTAATATCTGCTGAGCTCAATGGGCATTTTTTTTGATAAGGACCACTACTGCCAGTCATTCTCGCCTGTGGGACCCTACCTCAGTGAGGAGGGTTCTAATTAATCTAATTGACAAGTATGCCTTTCAGCCCATCAACATACCCATAACTGAGGGAGTTGGGGGACAAAGGACCCCTCAACAGAGGTGCTGCTCTTTGGTTGCAGTGGCTTGTAAACTATACTTCCCTATTTTAGGGATTATCCTGTCTGCAGACAGGGGAGTTCTAGTTCATGCAACGATTGATCCATTTACTGGACCACATGCTTCCTTGGGGGGAAGTATATGCCATCATGGCTATTAATATCTAAGCCAGGTTCGTGGCAATCTGTTCTGAGATCGCACTTGCCTTGCCCTGATACCCTCAGGGTTTCCAGGTCGGTGAAAAAATCCTGTTTGAAAGGGATTTGAACTTGCAGCACCCCAGCTTCTTGTCTCTTAGTGGAGTTTTCTGGATTTCTTTCCTGGAGAATTTGGAACAGCTGAAACTGAGAGCAAGCAGGCTGAGGGCTCTATCTTGGTGGCTATTTCCCTACTGAAATCAGCAGTGAGTTATTTGCTTGGGGTGGAATTATACCACCTAGTGAGTTTTGCTTACCCCAGCAGTCCCAGTGAACTGCCTCGTGTTCTTTGCTCCTTCTGACTTCCAGTTGGAATGTTGGGGGGGGGGGGGGGGGGGCGTAACTTGCGCGCGCCGCCTCGGCATCCCCTGGCACAGGCCGCAGTGCCGGGGGACTCGGAACCGCCCTCCCAGCCCGCCCTCGAACCGTCGCCACGTCCCCGGACCCACCCCAGACCGCCCCTGACCCTGGACACGCCCACGGACATGCCCATGGGCACGTCCACGGACACGCCCCTCCCGCCCCTTTTACGAAGCCCCGGGACTTACGCGCGTCCCGGGGCTTTGCGCGCGCCGGTGCGCAAGTGCCCTGCACGCTTAAATCCGGGAGGATTTAACGCGCGCAGGGGTTTTAAAATCTACCCCAAGGGGTAGTATATTTAGCACTCTGCACTTGCAACAATGCCTATGTGGGCAAAATGATCAGACAATTTAATAAACGTATTATAGAGCACAAGAGCAGTATCAAAAGGAGAATAGAATCCAAACCACTTGTCCAACACACGATACAAATGAAACACAATTTCAACAATTTTAAATTTTGTGTGATCTAACAACTTAATCCAAATTGGCGAGGAGGTGATTTGGATACAATGTTGTTACAATTAGAGCAGAAGTATATTTTCGAATTTAAAACCATGGAACCCCATGGGTTAAATTTAGAAATTGATTATTCTGTTTTTTTATGATCTAAAATTGCAGAGTGTTATTTATTTTTTATCTGTATATATGTTTTTTTCTTTTTACCAAATTGTACAATTAAGTTGGTGCATGTTTTTATCCATAAGTTTTATTTTTATAGTGTTATTTATCATTTTTTACCTGTTTATATAAGTTTATGCTTGTTATTCATTCAACATACGGAGAGTTCAATCCAATTTCATTTTTTATTGAGTGTAAACGTCTTCACAAATTTCCATATATTTTTAATTTTGTCCATGATTCATTTTTTATTGCACAGGTGTGGTTCTGTTTTTTATATTGTTCTTATTTTTTCATGTTTTTTGGTATGGCTCAGTATTTTATATGCACATCATTGTTGTCATTAATACAGTTATTATTTTTTATTTTTTACTTTTTACTAGCAGGCTATCTTATTTTAATACACTTTGGTATGTGTGGTTTTTATTAGACTATTTTTATTAACCATTTTTTAACATCGTTAGAAATGGTCCCTTTCAAAATAGCTGTCCCGGACCCTACATACGGGCTATTTGTTAGCCACGCTCCCTTGTCGTGATTGACAGCTGGTTTGGTGCGTTTTTTCAAGTTATTTAAAGTGTACACTTGTATTGGGTAAGCTTTCACGTCCATAATATATGTGAGCGGAGACCAAATTAGACCATTATTTTATCTGAGTTACTCAGAGCTGTAATGTTTACAGCATAGTTTCTTCATGCTTTAGTTTTAATTTGACAAGTGCTTGGTTTGCCTAGATGCCGCACAAAATAATACAATGGCGGTATAAAGAATAGCCGGTAGCCGCAAAAATTTTGTGCATGGCTCATAATGGGAAATCCATTAATTTTATAAATAGCTTTTCGGTTATTTTACAGCATTTTTGTACGGTTTGCCTTTAAGGGGACTCTATTTATCATTTTGAGTGCACGGTAACCGAATCGCTCACTAAAAAGTTGTTCTCCTAGTTCAATATAAGCACTACACAGTACCCATTGCGCCCTTCCTAAATTATGTCCGCACAATTTTTATATTTGAAAGCCCTCAATCCGGTGTCATAGTGTATTTTGACTTAGGTTTTAGAGCTGTTTCTTTTTTCAATATTTTTTCAACATTCTATACAGATCCTGCGCCCATATGTTTTTTCTCCGTGGTAGTTAATGTATTTCACTATTATACCTGAGTTGACATTTGTTAAACATATAGGCATATAGGTTGATTTTATTTTTCTTTCGGCGCTGCATATTTTAAATGTTTATTTGTCTGTCACTGCGCCGCACAACAAATGGAATAATGCCTGTATAGTCGGCTGCAGTGATAATTTTTAGCACGTTTTAAAAGTGGACATTTAACTACAATACAGACAATTTATATCGTATTTTTTTTTTCATAGTGATTTTGGTCATTCATTTAAGCGGATGTTAGCCCCAATCAGCCATGCACAGTTTTCAGATAATTCTAAGGATCGTTTTTACATAAATATGGTGTATTACATGTCAAAATAGGTCCGGAGTATTTATATAGTTGTGAACCTTTTATCGGGGATTGTAATGATTTACTTTCGTTCATGGTTAGACCCACATACTTGTTTCAATATAAATTCTGTGCCTCTATGCCCTGCTGTACCGCACTAGTTTGTTTTTTGAACATTACCCAGTCCAATTTGAGTCTCATTTTTCATTTCTATCTTGACCTTATTTTTTAAATTTTTATTAACTGTATGTTGTGTTAGTGGCCCCCTTTTTACATTTTTTGCAGACCACAAGACTGCATGATTTTTGGCGCACTAAATTCTAGTGTTCATTCATATACAGGTAAAATTATGATATTTCACTGTATCTTTCGTCATCTGATCAATAGTGTCTTGTTCCTACTTCAGTTCAAGTCTCGGTCATGGTTTTGTCTTTTTACGTGTTACCTGGTTTTAGTTAATTTTTATGTTTTTTAAAATATTTTCAGGTTATTTTTAAATTATTTATGTATGTCCTGTATTATTTACATTGTTTATTTTTTATTTTAGCCCCTGAGGCAGCCCCGAGTGGGGCGAAACTCGGCCTGAGTCGGGCACAAATTTAAAATATATGTCTCCTTTCAGATAAAGCTCAACCTTGGACAATTTTTGGCGTCTAATCTACCTTGTTGCCTAATCGGCTTTCTTAGATAGCCTACCCTCCTGCTTTATTGGTTTGTCCAAGAGTCCTCCTCTTGTTTACATCTCTGGAATTTTTCCTGTATCCAGGAAGTTCTAGACCTACCGTTCTCATCAGGGTTTCCTGATCTGAAACCCTGCTTGTAATCTTTTCCGTGATGCGGAGTATGTTTCTTGCTGGCACTTGCATCAGTCCTCTATCCTTAGGTACCCCTGCATGCAGGGGTTTTCTTGCCTCATTCATTTCTATGGTTTTATCTTTGTAGAACCCATCTTTTTTCCCACCTAGATCCTTTTGTGAGTCGGCTGCCTCACAGGCAAAAGGGAGAGAGGTGGCACTTTTAACTCTGTGCGGTTTTCTGCTATGTCCTGCTCGGACAGCCTATAGCTTGGGAAATAACCAAATGTGAGGACTACCATCCTGTTTATCGCAGAGAAAGCGGAGTTGCTTATCTGTAACAGGTGTTCTCTGAGAAAAGCAGGATGTTAGTCTTCACGAAACCCACCCATCTCCCCTGGGAGTTGGTTTCTCCATGTATTAGATATATCATGGACTGAGGGGCTCTGCCTAGGGGGCAGGATGATGACTGCTGCTGCACATGCTCAGCTGGGCATGTTTAAAGTTCTAGAATATTTGAGATCAAAGTTACGTGCCGGGTACCATCCAACGATGTCACCCATTTGTTAGGACTAACATCTTGCTATCCTTGGAGAACACCTGTTACAGGTAAGCAACTCTGCTTTATCTTGGCAGCTTGCCTTTGCCTACTAGCAGACAGCCACTTGCCAGAGCTGCTTGGTATGCCAGCATTATCTTTGCATCCTGATAATCATTTATGTTTTTCAAATCCACTAACTACCACATAGTTTGTATTGCAAGTGCTTTAAAATCTTCTTGGCAGAGTTAGTGCAAAACTGTCAAGACTCTGTACATGATATTATGTACAGAGATCCTGCCTTACTCCACTGTACATCATATAATGGCTGTCAAAAGGCAAGCACTTCAATATCAAGTTACGTGAGGCCTGTATCCAGCACACATCTCCAGTTATGCCGCAGGTCAGAGGTTAAGGACATGGATACGTTCCTTACAGCTAGCTGCACTGCATGCCATTCTTGTTGCTGATGCATCTAAATATAACTCAGAGCTGGCTTTTGGGGTGTGTGAGCTGATGTATGAGGCGGCACCACCATACTGGCAACCCATCCTCCAAACCCTTCTACATCATGTAGATAGAGGGAAAAAGAGAGGGGTCAGGGGATAATGGTGCTGGGTAAAGGATGGGGGCAGGGAGAAAAGGGGATGCTGGGTAAGAGAGAAAGGTTGATCACTGTGCTGGAGCAACTGCCAGTACTGAATGATGGAGCGCTGTACCAGAGCTGCCGCCACTGAAGTTTTTGTGTAGGGCACTGATTAACCTAGTGCCAGCCCTGAGCAATTATAGTTAGCAACAGGCCAAAAGCAGGAGCCCCCTCTTAAAAATCTTATTGTTTACCTTCTTGCAGGAGAAGAGGGTGTCATGGAGTCTGAAACTCCATGCTGCAGTCACGCAATAGTAGGAGATTATGTGGCCAGGATGGGGCAGGCATCTGCGGAGTGGCCGAGTGTGCAGGAGGGAGATGCACTGCCAAAGCCAGCAGATAATGCAGAGCCAGCACATCTCAGTCTACAAGAAGAAGAAGAGCTTGAAATGGAGGATGGGTGCCTCCAGTCATACAAGAATCCTGCAACTTCACTGCTGTTCTCAGAAGAGGAAGACTCCACCATGTGGGCGAGTACTGTAGAACCTGAACAGCCTCCTGTTGCAGCACTAGATGTGCCATTCAGTCGTTTTGAAGAGAGGATAATGTCACAGAATGACCGCATTGCCAACCTCTTTGAGGGTGTGCAGACTGAGCTGCTTGAGATGAAAATTGTGCTCCAGGACATCCTTGAAAAGATGGATTCAGCGTCCCCTAAGGCATCTCCTTCACCTTCCCTTGCTGTGGCGTCTCATGCCTCTGTTCCACCTCCTCCTCCCCTCCCTCCAATGCTATCGGCTGTCAAGAAGCGTTGCCTCCTCTAGTTCCATGTTTTAGCCCACTTCCCTTTCCACTGGAAGAACTGACACTGCCCTCAGAGAGCAGTGATATCTTTGACTAAACCCCCTGAGATGAAGTTGTCATATTGCTTGCCAAAAGAAGTCATTGGCACCTGCAAATCCCAGGGGCTGCCCACAGAAATAAGATTTGGTGTGCACAGTCACTAAACTATATCTCTGCATCAATGTGTACAGTACAAGTTAAATACACTATAAATAAATCCCTACCTTAAAAATGTCTTTGCATCTATGTATTCCTTTGGTAGACAGCTTTTTCACGTAGATAGCAGCTGAATTAGCCATGCTGTATGGGTACTTCCTCTGTGCCACTAGGTAGCGGAGCTCTCAGTCTATTACAGACTTTTAGCTAGGTACTCCCTCCCTGCTATATCCTGGCAGGGTCACATCAGGTACCTCAGTCTGAATTTTTCCACACAACAGTTTGCGCTGAGCTCTTTCCTTCTCTCCTCTTCACATCACAAAAGTATAAAAACCATCTATTTATTTACTCTATTCATCAAAGAAGAAAGGAAATATGGAAAAGAAGTAAAAATCTGTCTCAGCAGCCTGCCCATACGAGATAATTTCCAACATGTCGGAGCATTCCCTCCCCCACCCGGGCGATGATTGCCTCAGCTAACCTCCTCAGTTGACCCCCTCCAATTCATAGGGCTGGCACTGAATAGAGGCAGGGGGAGGGCTACAAGACATTTATTTTCCTGTCGATAGCAGGGCTGAATTAGCTATGCTGTCTGGGAGCGTCTCGTGACCGGTCAGTAGGCGGAGTTTACTCAGTTAGTACCGAGTTTTGAACTCTGTACGGCTGCGTGGTGAGCTTCCCACGCGATTGCTTTGTTACCTCAGTCTCTTTTTTTCCGCGAGCAGTCTGCACGCGGGGTTTTTCTCCTCCTCGTCTCTGAAGAGATTTTTTCTCAAATTTTGTTTTTTTTCTTCAATATTTTTAGGCAGTGATGGCTTCTAAGCCATCCGGATTTAAATACTGCCAGTTCGGTAAAATTATGTCCATTACAGATGGACATAATTACTGCTATATTTGCCTGGGACCGGAACACGACCAAGTCTCATGCAGGGACTGTGTTCGTATGTCTTCCAGAGCCCAAAGGAAGCGCGCCTAAAGGTATCGTCAACACAGTCTTCACTGGGACCGTCGAAGAGACCGAAGAAGACTCCGTCAAAAAGGTCTGTGTCGATAGAGGGTACCTCGGCCAGGTCGGTCAATCCACCAAGGCCAGTGAAGGGAATTGAGGCCGCAACTCCTCTTCCACAGAAATCTCATGAGCCGCGTGGTTTTCAGTTTACTGAACCCGCTCGATCCCGCTCATCGACACTAAAGAAGGGTCATAAAAAATCAAATCGGCCGAAGTTGGATGGCGCATCTGCGCCAGGATGTGCGCATGGTGCTTCAGCGCTTAGCCCGGCGCATAACTCATCAGCGCACGATGTATCGGTGCACGATTCCGGGCACAAGACATCAGCGTGCAGCTATGCGCAGAAGTCACCAGCGCACAGATGCGCGCACAAAACATCGGCACACAATTGCACACACGATGCATCAGCGCACAGCGATGCACACAACACATCGGCGCGCCGCTCGGCGCATCTAAGCATACAGCATCTATGCCACGCGACACAATGGAGTGTCATGACTTAAAATATGTGAAGCTATTGATTCAACCTCGAATTCCGACGCACGGGACACCAGTCTTGATGCAGCCTGTACTGCTAAGTCAGGAATCTCTTAAAAAGTCACAAAAAACGAAACATCTAAAATCTTCAAAACCTAGTGACACAGATTCTGACCAGCATCTGGAACTAGTCTCTGTCCATGACACCTCTAGCGAAGATTCTGATTCTCTTGGGTCTTCCCTTAGTAGACCACAATCCCCTCCTCAAGACTCGCTCATAGCAGCAATGCCTCCAGGACCAGGTCCTTTTCCAGGACCTGCACAACCTCTCGCATCTAAAGCGATGTTACAGATTTCGCAGGAATTAAATACTTTTCTTCATGATCTAAACACGGTACATCCTCAGCCTTCACTGGCGCCTTCTCAGCCTTCGCCAACTCCACTCCTTCCCTCTCAGCCATCAGCACCATCTCCAATTGCTGATTGACCGGACTCTCCAGACTCGCCATGGCCATCGTCCCCTGGCTCATCTACAGGTTTTCCATCTGACCCTTCCGAAGGTCTCCCGGAACCTTATTCCTCTCCCGAAGACGTGTCCTATGCAAAGTTCATCGAGAAAGTATGCTCTCTGAAATATTGAGACAGGAAAGATTCCTGATGCTAGGATGGAGGTTCTTGGCATACTGAAAATATTTGAAATGCCTCCAGAGCCAACAGCTCTAGCACCACATACAGTACTGGATACAGTCCTTCGTAAAATGTGGGAGAAACCTTTTACCACCACAGCTACATCAAGGAAAACGGATTTCAAGTACCGTATGCGTAATTCAACAATTTACGATTTCACACAATAGCCACACAAATCAGTAGTAGTGGAATCTTCACTATAAAAGGCAAAAAGGTCAAAACTTCATGTCAATTCACCACCAGGGAAGGACCATAAGTCCATGGATGACTTCGGCTGTAAAGTATAGCATTCGTCCATGCTAGCAACAAAAATTCAACACCATCAGTTTTACGTAATCCAGTATTTATTTGAATGTCTTAAGAGATTACATCCCATATGTTTAGCCTCTGATAATGCTCTTCCACAGCCATTTACAGACATGGAAGAAGGAATTCGCCATCTACTTCGCTCGGTGTATGAGTCGTTTGAGTCTTCCATAAGATCTTTGGCTACAGTTATAGCAGCAAGACGAATGGCATGGTTGAGAGTGAGCGCTATAAGAGAGGACGTCCACGATAAGTTAGCGGACATACCATGTCTAGGAGACAATCTTTTTGCTGAGAAGTTTGCGGAAACCGTTACTCATCTTAAAGAATAGAGTACCGCAGTACTGTCACTCACTTCTCCTACGGACCCCCATACTTCATCCAGGAAATTTTACCCCTCATTCAGGAAGAAATCCTACTCAAGGGCACTTTTTAAACCATACAATACCTATAGAACGCAAAATTATTCCCACCAGCGATACCAATCTCAGACTCATCAATCCCGTGGATGACCTCGTCAATGATCACAAAAGCCAGCACCAGCATCCCCTCAAAAACAGACTTCATCTTTTTGAGCTATCCCGAGCTACCTCCACCACCATACATAGGAGGTCGCCTCCGACTATTTTATGCCAATTGGGAGGCAATTATCTCGGATTCTTGGGTGCTGAACATCATAAGGGAAGACTACCAGATAAATTTTGTAACACTCCCATGCCTCCCTCATACTCCCTCCCCCCGGAATACATCAACCCACTCACTGTACCTTCAGGAACAGTTACAAAATCTGCACAGCCAAAAATCCATTCAAAGAATTCCAATATTGCAGGAAAATCGTGGATTCTACTCCCATTATTTCCTCATCCCAAAAACGTCTGGAGGTCTTCGACCCATCTTAGACCTACGGAATCTCAACAAACACATTCAGAAAGAAAAATTCAAGATGATGTCTCTAAAGACTATTCTTTCCCTCCTACAGCCCAACGACTGGCTATGTTCCATAAACTTGAAGGATGCGTACTCCCATATACCCATGCACCTTTCTTCTTGGCAATACCTTTGCCAAGAACAGTCATTATCGATACAAAGTTCTACCCTTTGGCCTATCTTCGGCCCCAAGAGTGTTCACAAAATGTTCAGCGGTGGTGGTGGCTCACCTCAGACAACTGTTGATCCAGATGTTTCCCTATCCGGACGACTGGCTTTTAGTAGCCTCGGATCAGGCTACTCTACGGAATCACACGTTCCAAACAATCAATTGCCTTCAGACATTGGGCTTCATAATAAATTACGAGAAGTCCAACCTGCAACCGACCCAAACACTACAGTTCATTGGAGTGCTCATTGATACAACACAACAGAGAGCGTACCTTCTGCAGGACAGGATTCAAACGCTATCCTCACTAGCTCGATGTCTATGCAACCGATCATATACTTCGGCACGTCAAGTCCTCCAGTTACTGGGTCATATGGCGGCAGCTATCCATGTAGTTCCCTACACCAGACTACACATGCGCCGCATACAATGGGGACTAAAGAATCAATGGTCTCAATACTTTCAAGCCCTTTCAACCAGGATACAACTTGCTACTCAAATGCGCATCGACATTCAATGGTGGAAAAACACCAACAACCTGACCTCGGGAGCACCTTTCCGGTTACCTCCCCATCAACTTACGTTCACAACGGATGTATCCAGGAGGGGCTGGGGAGCCCATCTGAATAATCTAAAGACTCAAGGTCTTTGGTCTCCTCAGGAGAGCACACAACAGATCAACCTCCTGGAACTTTGAGCCATCTGGAAAGTGCTTCAAACCTTCTCCCCCAAAGTTCGGGGCAAGCATCTCATGGTATACACAGACAACCATGTCACCATGTTCTACATAAACAAGGAAGGAGGGTCAGGTTCATGGATCCTCTGTCGGGAAATACTTTGAATACTGACGTGGGCAATAGCAAACAAAGTTTCAATGCAAGCCACTTACTTTCCAGGTTTAGACAACGTCACGGCGGATCGCCTCAGCAGAATATTTCATCCACACAAATGGACTTTGAATCCAGAAGTAGCAACAAGGATTTTTCAACGCTGGGGCAACCCGATAATAGATCTCTTTGCCACAGAGAGCACTCGTCAAACACAAGCATTTTGCTCCATTTACCCGAGCAAACTTTGTCATGCTCCAGATGGATTTCTTATCCCATGGACGGAGGGCTTGCTCTACGCTTACCCTCCCATTCCGTTGATATCAAAGACAATTCAGAAATGCATCCGAGACACAGCGGATATGATCCTCATAGCTCCAGCTTGGCCAAGGCAGCCCTGGTATCCGTATCTCATGCGGCTCTCCATTCACCCACCAATTCCACTGGAGAACCATCCACATCTGTTAACTCAGGAAGGGGGGTCCCTCCTTTATCCAATGCACCAATCCCTCCACCTGACAGCTTGGAGGTTGAAAGGCATTTATTAAGCCACCTGGGTCTGCCATCTCAACTTGAAGACATTCTCATTGCATCCAGAAAACCTTCAACCAGACATAAGTATGCTGGAAAGTGGCATCGTTACACGGTATGGTGCAAACCGCGACAACTAGATCCATTCTCATCAACAGCCATGCAACTTCTAGAGTATCTCCATACATTCTACCTTGCTGGTCTAGAGTTGGCTTCCGTTCGTCTGCATGTTAGCGTTATTGCAGCTTTCCACCACTCTCATAATGGACTTCCCATTTCCAACCATCCATTGATCTCCAGATTCATGCGTGGCATGCTTCGTCTACGGCCACTGGTGTCAAAGCCACCTATAGCATGGAATCTCAATATAGTCCTTGAACAACTAATGCTGCCTCCTTTCGAGCCATTAGATTCATGCCACATTAAATACCTAACATGGAAAACAGTATTTCTAGTGGCCGTCACATCAGCACGGAGAGTAAGTGAGCTACAAGCCTTGGTTCATTATTCTCCTTATTTAGAATTTTACCATGATAAGGTCACTCTTCGGCCTCATCCTACTTTCCTTCCTAAAGTAGTATCGACCTTCCACATAAACCAGTCAATTACATTGCCAATCTTCAAACCTAAACCTTATCATAATGACCGAGACAAGCTTCTGCACTCTTTAGACTGTAAAAGAGCGTTAGCTTATTACAATAAAAGGACTCAATCTCAAGGAAGACCTTCTCAATTGTTCCTCTCCTTTAACCCAAATAATCCAAACTAGCCTGTCTCAAAAAGAACTATTGCTAGTTGGCTATCTCAATGCATTGAATTCTGCTACAATAAATGTTCTATTGTTATGAGCAACAAACCAAAAATACACCAGATACAAGCAACAGCAGCATCTGTTATGCATTTAAGAAGAGTTCCGTACTGGACATCTGCAAAGTGACAACTTGGTCTTCTCTTCATACTTTCACATCTCAATCACACTAAAAAAACAACCAACAAATAATACTTGCAGAGAAAGTACGGAATCTAGGAGTAATAATTGACACCTAACTAAGCTTAAACAACACATATCTCTAAAAGTAAGGGAAGGATATGCTAAACTCATGGTCCTCAGGAGACTTAAACCACTTCTGACAACTGCTAACTTTCGATCAGTACTACAAGCATTAATATTTGCAAGCACTGATTATTGTAATGCACTTCTACTAGGTCTTCCATACACCTCACTAAGACCATTGCAGGTTCTGCAATACTCAGCTGCAAGAATTTTAACTGGCAAAAGTAAAAGAGATCACATCACTGAAACACTGGCTGAACTACATTGGCTTCCCATTGAACAAAGAATACAATACATAACACTGTGCACCTTACATAAGTTAATATATAACGAACATGCTGACTGGTTAAATACAGCCCTCCGTGTACACGTCCCTAACAGAAACCTAAGGTCAGCAAACAAAGCACTTCTAACTATTCCATCAGTCAAAACTGCAAGACTAACACAAGTTCGAGAGAGAGCATTATCACTGGCAGGACCCATACTATGGAATTCCATGCCCCTAGATTTAAGATTGCAAAGAGACAGCAAAACCTTTAGAAAAGGTTTAAAAACCTGGCTCTTTAAACAAGCTTTTCAGAAAGAGAAGGGTGAATAGAAACCAGGGACAAGCAATGCACGAACAATAAAACACCCACACACACTGCTGTATTCACTAAATGTGTAGCTTTTTTAAAGGACAGTCACAATTTTAAAGTTAATTCTGTAATCAAAACCAAGATAGAGAGACCTGGACAAGATTCATTACATTTAACATTTAATATTGATCACTATGTTACCGAACCTTATGGCACTTTTGTAATCAGACAAATTGCAGCATTATTACTTTTATGTGCCTTAATGTAAACCGTTGTGACAGTCCCCACCAAACGACGGTATAGAAAAGATTTAAAATAAAATAAAACTACTGTATCGGACAGCAAGCATCTTTCGATGCAGCTCTGGAACTTGTTACTCCCAGACAGCATGGCTAATTCAGCTCTGCTATCGACGGGAAAAAGCAAGTTTACTTATCGTAAACGGTGTTTCCATAGATAGCAGGATGAATTAGCCATGCAATCCCTTCCCACCTCCCTAGACAGTCTACAGATTCTACCAAAAAACGTTTTCCACGTACATCGCGCTTGGCTACAAGAGACTGAGGTAACAAGGCAATCGCGCGGGAAGCTCACCGCGCAGCAGTACAGAGTTCAAAACTCTGTACTAACTGAGGAAACTCTGCTACCCGCGGGTTTCCCCGCGAACAGACTCACTTACCACGCTGCCCTTCTTCACCCGACGCGGCAGAACGCCGCCGTCGGGCCTCCAACGCGGCTGGAGCCGCGATCTCGCTTGCCCCATGCGGCCCGGAGGCCGCCCTGGATCTTCATCTTTTCCGCGATCGGAACTGCAGCCTTCCTGCTTCTCCGCACAGGGCTGGGACTGCCCCCGACGCTACCTCCATCTTCGCAGCGCTAGGCCGCAAGCCCTGGTTCCATCCGGCGGCTGGAGCTGCCCCCGGGGCTCCCTGCAGCGGCTGGAGCCGCTGCCGATGTCAGGGTCTGCTCCTCAGGCCCTGCCTGCGTCTGTACGAACAGATGCTGTGCAGGCTGCTGTCCATGGTCCTGCACAGCCCCTGTTTCCTGCTTCTTAGGTGCCGACCCACGTCTCTCTGCCAGATTTAAAGGGCCAGGCACAGGAAGTGTGCTGGCCCCACCTTGGGACTAACTTCCTGCTTTAGCCCTATAAAGGGCTGCTTCGTCAGTCTGTTTGTTGCCTTGCATCAGCATGACTTCCCTCTGGAGGCTCCCGCCTGCCAGAGTCTTGTAAGGTCTTCTGTTCTTCGTGGAGCTCCTCGTCTCGTCTGCCTTCTTCCACGTCTTCATGTCTTGGTGTTCCGCCTGAGGTCCCTGTCCATGTTTTGATGTCTCGTCATGATCGTTACCTCCTGATGTGCCCGCCTTCCAGGATGTTCTTCCCTGTGTCTTCGTCTGGTGCTCCTGAGCCTTCTGTTCCTGCAGAGCCGTGGTTCCCGGATGGTGTATGCCCGAGATTGGTGCGGTCTGCAGTTGGGATTGGTCCTTGCGCTCCGTAGCCTCCGTTCCCGCCAGCCTTAGAGGGAGCTTCGGGTGACACCGGCTTCGTCATTGGAGTCCCTCTTTGCCTGGACTTTTCCTGCGCTGTCCCGTTCTCCTCGTGGTCTGTGACCAGCCTGCAAGGGCTGTGTAGGGCGCGCAGTGGGACAGGGTGGTTCGCGACTCAGTCCCGCGGGTGGCCTGAGTAGGGCGCCCTGAGAGACAGTGCGATTGTCCTTCCGCCCACTTGTTGTCAAACTATTAAGTATCATCGTCAAGGATGCGTCACATCAACCCAGTGTCTTCGTCTAGGATGCCGCCGCATCAACTAAGTGTTTTGTCAGCGATGCCGTCGCATCGACCATAGTCCTGTCTTCGTGTCAAGGTCTCAACCTCAGGCCAGGCCTGCTGCTCCAATGCCGATCAAGAGGTGGGTCCGAAAGGGCTCGGAATGGTCGGAGGACCATTCAACTTCCAACATCCTTGGATGTTGGCCTTGGGAGCTTGCAGGCTTGGCAGAGGGTCAGCCCGTTAGCCATGCGGAGCCCACCGTCAACTCTTGGCTCGGCCCTGAAGGTCTGGGCCTGGGCTGAGGCCCAAGGGCACACTAAACCACAGAGTGTAACAGAATGCAAGGCCTTTCGAGGCCCTACACAACAAACTCTGCCTACTGACCGGTCGCGAGATGCTCCCAGACAGCATGGCTAATTCATCCTGCTATCTACGGAAACACCGTTTACGGTAAGCAAACTTGCTTTTCTATAAGCTGGTAACGGAGACTGGGGGCATGTCCTTACCACTCTCCCGACTGCAAGCCCGCAGGATCCGGCGCGCTGTGATTTCAGGCCGTTTTCAGAAGTGAGCCTCAATCAAAAAAAAAAAAGAACAAAAAAGAATTTCAAACTCTGGCGCCAATGCGCAGGCATGAGCACCGGCATGTCACGATGCCAAAACTGGCGCCGATGTGTAGACGCCAGAACCAGCGCGCCATTACATTGACACAGAGACAAAGCGTCCACTCAAGCGCCGGAGTGCTGAGACAAGCGGCCGCTGACGCATCGATGCGTCGATTAGCTGCCGGTGAGCTGACGCACTGACGCAGCCACTGGCACATTGACGCGGTTGCTGGGTGTTTTTCCCTTTGTGGGCAGAAGCGCTGAAGATAATGCATGCGCTGTGAGTGCCGGCAGCTGGTGCGCCTGCACTCACGGCGCACTCAGGCATGCGCTGTGAGTGCGGCGTGCACCGTACCAGCTGGCGCACCAAAGCTAGAGCCGGGAGACATGGTGCACCGATGCCTGCGCCGGAAGGCCGAAGCAGCGGTGAGTCAATTTGAGGGCCCGGCATAAGCAAAGTGCCCCAAGAACGCTGGGTCATTGGCGCAGGCAGACCATCGGCTCCAGTGACAAGCGCACAGGCACTGTTGTGCCCACCAGGCGCCTGACAACATTGCATCATAGCAGTACGTCACTGCTACAGAATCAGCCCCTCCAACCAGCACAAAAACATTAAAAAAAAAAAAAAAGGAAAAACAAAACGCCAACGGAAACCGGCATACTAGAGCCGAGTTCGTTTTTCAGCATGTTCTGCCACCTGCGCAGTCCACAAAGGTCGGGCAAGATTTATCATGACTGCCAGTAGGATCTACTTCTCCATGGGGGGCTGAGAAACAAGCTGGAGTTTTGTTTTCCGGTTCTTCCTGAACCGTTGGTCCTACCACAGCTTCCAGTTAACAGCTTTGCTGGAGAATTCCTGGGAAACTCCCTTCTTGGTTCCCAACATTGTCACATCGACTGGATGTACAAATGAAAGATTTGTCTTTCTATACTACCGTTCACGATACACATCTCTCTGTGGTAGTTCAGTTGGTAATGCAAACGTCTGGTAAGTTCAGAATTCATTCCAACTCACCGTTGCATGAAAACCATAAGTCCTTGAAGGACTTAAAAAAAAAAAAGGGACCATTTCATATTAATGGCTCACAAACCGCATGCAAACTACTAATTTGCATCGCGCATCTCTTGGATAATCTACAGACTCTACAAACCACATTCCAAAAAACCTTGCCTCAATTCCTTAACCTCGAGAAAAGGTGGAGGCGCTTCCTGAACTCCGTTCCGAAGATTTTTAAGTCTCCTTTAAGACTTCAGCAGCTGCCTTGGCAGCCAGATGCCTTCCAGGCTTATGTACTAGCACCATATGAAATGTCATTTTCATGACAACTGGGCATATTTGCCATGTCGTCCAGTCATTTTATTATGAGATTTTTTCAAAGATGCGGTCACAAGGCTTGAAGAACAGGAAAAGGCAGTTTGTTTTCCTCACATATCCTCAACGTCCATCTCTATCACGATGTCAATATTCAGCCTCGGCCCTCTACCGAGGATCATAAAAAAAAAGAGGGGAAATCACCCTTCAAGCCTTATTCCTATTGTAAGCCTCCATCTTACCAACTATTGAGACAATGAGCTGATCAACTACACCATATGAGTGTATTAGGATGCCTGGCCAGCCGCGGCATCCTACTAATCCTCAATCTATAAAAACCCAGTCCTGGGTTACAAATCATACGCTACCATCATCACCTATGGGATAAGGTTTGTCCACTTATTTCCCAGTCTAACAATTACATTATATTGGATCAGTGGGTCTTCCCTATAATCCCCTCAATACTTCACAATGATCATATAACATAAGAACATAAGAAATTGCCATGCTGGGTCAGACCAAGGGTCCATCAAGCCCAGCATCCTGTTTCCAACAGAGGTCAAACCAGGCCACAAGAACCTGGCAATTACCCAAACAATTAACAATACAGAAGGACTTCTCTTCAGTCCATTCCTCAGTCCTTCATCCCGAGGATCACACTGCCTTTGCAATAGGCATATGCTTGAACATTGAAGCACCCCAGTTCCTGGTGTCACCTATGTTTTTTCCAGGCGATCAACCATTCTGCCCACCAAAACTCTTCCATTCGGCCTTCCTTCTTCCCCCGCGGTTTCACCAAATACTAGGCAGTGGTAGCGGTGCACGATTGCCGTCTCATATCATCCAGTCCAACACTACTAAGAGGCCATCTTAGCATCCGATTCTGGCCTAGACAATCTAAGGCTCCTGTTCCACTACAAAAAAACCCCCAAAACTCAGCTTTGGAACCTTTTCCACCTGAAATTCATAGAAACCTACAGTCGCTAAATTCACGACAGGTTTTCCTACCTTATCTGAGAGCATTAGCCCTCTTCACATGGTCTATAACTCTGCTCACGGTACTACAAGGACAGCGCACCAAGCCATGACTTTTTCTGCGGCATATAAAGCAGCCATCTACGTAGTTCCACATACGCGCCTACATATGTGCCGACTGTAATACGGCCTGAAACACTGCTGGACTCCTTTTTCTCCATACTTTGGCCACTCACATTACTTGGCCAGCAAAAAAAGAAAAAAAAAAGGGAGAACTCACAATCGGTGGCTAATCCGTTTGCATATTGACGGGCTCACTCCTACGTGCCCTGCGCTATTTATTTATTTATTTATTTATTTATTTATTTAACTCTTTTCTATGCCGACATTCATGATACAGATCATATCATATTGGTTTACAAGGAACAAGGGGGTTATAACATTAACATTAAAGAAGAAGCAAAGTTACAATAAAACAAGGTCATGGGAACTTGGGAGCTGAAATAGCTAGAGGCAGAGGTTTAACGACGTAAACTTAAGGGTATACTGGAAGTGCCTTGAATCAGATATAGAGTGCTCTGAATAAGTTATATATTTATATATATCTCTGTATAAGTTATATATTTATATATAACTCTGTATAAGTTATATATTTATATATATCTATATAAGTTATATACTTATATATGAACCATAAACTGGATACGAACGCGACGCAGAGTCAATAAGGGGGATTGGCAGGGGGAAGGGGGAGGCTTGCTGGGATTAAGGAGTGGGAGGGGTTAAGGGAAGGCTATCAATCATACCATAGTGTCTGAAAGACTTACAGACACAAACTCTATGGACTTCGTTAGAATGTACACTGCACATATACCTTCAAGAACTCACAGTGGTTAGACATCCCCCTTCTAACCTCCAAAAATTCCATACAAAGAGAAATAGTCCCGATTCCCACGGAATCCAACTCCAATGTTCTTTTTTAAACAAAACAGTCTGATTCATGGAACCTCTACGAAGAGACAGTTCGGATACTACATCAGCCTCACCGAGTACCCATCTCATTTCCATTAACTCATCTGCCGGAATTCATGATTCCAGAGCGCACACACTCAGCATCGTTTCTCACTCCCATCAAAAGGGAACTAAATACAAAGGTAACTCCAGAACTATTCTCACTGAGAAATCTCACTACAGTGGATCTCTTGCAACACTGTACAACAGAAGAAGGGGGAACCAGCATATCCACGCCATCCATGGTACAGTTATCTATGGTGGCTTTCGATCCGCAATCCACTTCTCCTGGTCGCAAGCTTGCAGCTTCTTCCCTAACACAAGGGAGCATCCTCTCCTCTCCTCCCTACACCTTATGGCATGGAGATTGATGGCCTAGCTTATCATCGTTTTCTCCTATCCTCAGGGAAACTATACATCACATTCAAGTACCAGGACACTTATCCCGCTCCAGTTCCAGATATGCATCAATGGGTGTAATCCCCTTGACCACCTGACCAACTTCTGTCCTACCTCCATCTACATTACAGTAGGGACATTGCGACTCCTTGCCCAAGTTCCTGTAAGCACCATAACAGCTTATCATCTTCTTCTAGATGAAAAGCCTATTTCATGTTCTTTGGTATCCAGATTCATGTAGGACATATTGCACCTACATTTTTCTTAAAAACAAAAACCACCGATACCGTCGAACATTTTTATGATTCTCGAACGGATAATGCCTTTCATCCCTTGCACCTCTGGACACTGGATCATCTTCGATACCTTGCATGGAAGGTGTGTTTTTTTCCTAGTCGCTTTGACTTCTGAAAGGCCATCAAGCCTAAACACCGAATCTCTATTACTATCTCTTACTGACACCATCCTCATTAACCTGGAGAAAAAACAATCGTACCTGCTTGTTCTTCTTGATCTTTCTGCTGCGTTTGACACGGTAAAACACACGATACTTATAGACCAACTTGCCAATATAGGGATCAAAGGCACAGCTCTAAGATGGTTCCAGTCCTTCTTAAGCAACAGATTCTACAAAGGTAGAATAAACAACAAAGAATCGCATCCAGTCCTCACAGATCTAGGAGTCCCACAAGGTTCCTCACTTTCACCCACCCTCTTCAATATCTACCTCCTCCCTCTCTGCCACCTACTCTCAAACCTCAAGCTTACACACTACCTCTATGCAGACGACATACAAATCCTTCTCCCGATCTCAGAATCCCTTGAAAAAACCATCACATACTGGAACGAATGCCTACAGCCGATTAAAAACATTCTCTCAAACCTCAACCTAATATTGAATGACAATAAAACCGAAATGCTCATTGTCTCCCAGGATCCCCTTACAATCTCATCAAACCTCTCTCATAACTCAAATAGCAAGTTCTCACCCGACGTCAGAGACCTTGGAGCCTGGCTAGACAACCATCTAAACCTAAAAAAGTTCGTAAACACTACCACTAAGGACTGCTTTTACAAACTGCAAGTCCTTAAAAAACTTAAACCCCTCCTCTACTTCTCGGACTTCAGGCTCGTACTGCAATCCATCATACTATCAAAGCTCGACTATTGCAACTCCCTTCTGCTAGGTCTACCCTTCAACACCATCAAACCATTACAGATGGTACAGAATTCCGCTGCTAGAATCCTCACAAGTTCTAACAAAAAAGACCATATCACCCCAATCCTTCATAACTTACATTGGCTTCCCATCAAATATAGGATACTCTATAAGATACTCACAATAGTACACAAAGCAATATACAATCTGGCTCCTATCATGCTAAGCACTCAACTTCAACCGCATACATCTTCCAGACCAATTAGAAGCGCATACAAAGGAACACTGCATGTCCCACAAGTAAAATCAGCATTGAGCAAACGAGCATTATCTTCAGCTGGACCCCACCAGTGGAACGCTCTCCCCCCAGATCTAAGACTAGAACCCAGTCATCAAGAGTTCAAAAAAAGACTGAAGACCTGGCTTTTCCAACAAGCCTTCCCAGATTCTCAATGATACTTAGACAAGAGGACTTCCTAAATAATAGTATCCCTAAATTATCGACATCTCACCAATTCCTACTATCAGGACTCCACAACTGCTCAATCAATTTTTGAATCCATAAGTTCACTATATTACTCTTATTGTATCTATATGGTAGATTTGACAGGTCATCTCTACTACGTTAAATAGTTAAATTGTATGTACATATTATATTATATTATATTTATTATTACTATGTTAAATTGACATCCGGTTTTATTGTTCCTTATGTTCTACAGTTCTATGTAAAGCCCCCATCCGCTGTTGGGCAGTTCATCGTTTTATGTAAACCGGAGTGATTTGTAATTCCCACAAGAACTTCGGTATATAAAAATTAAAAATAAATAAATAAATAAATAAGTGACTTGCAAGCATTGCTTCACTATCCTTTCTCTCACCTCAGCAAAATGATCTTCCGCACTTGCCCGAAATTTCCACTCACGATAATGTCCTATTTTTTTCTGCAGTAACCAGGCTGTCCTGTTGTCCACGTTTCACCCTAGACTTCTTGCACATGGTACTGAGACAAAGGTTACATACCTTTCATTGTAAACGTACGCTGGCATACTACAAAGGGTGCACTCTATCATCCAGTCGACCCTCTCAGCTCTTTCTTTCCTCAAACCAGATGACCATGGGCGTCCAGAGTCCTCAACACCTTCTCCACAAAGATATCTAATTATATCCATTTTTACCTACAATAGTAAGTCACAAACGCTATCTGCGACCCTAGGGACGCCTCATGTGCATACAACGGCGACTTTGATTGCCTCTCTCTCCATCAAGTGCCTCTTATGGACATCTGTGAAGCGGTGACATAGTTATCGCTACACAATTTCATATCCCACCAGTGTTTACACACTGAGTTGGTGCATGATCCTTTTGAGACGGACTATCCTACAGAAGTGCAAAGATCCAAACAAATACAGCCTTCATAGGAACTGTCCACCACTATTATCGTATTGAGCAAAAAAAAAAAATAATAATTTTTTAAATGACACACAAAAACTGCTCAATACGTCAGCTGGGGACTCCCATACAGCATGGCTAATTCAGCTGCTTATCTACGTGAAAAGAGAAAGTTTGCTTACCATAAACGGTGTTTTCTGTAGATAGCAGATGAATTAGCCATGCTGACCTGCCTGCCTCCCCGGACAGTTCTAGCAGACCTAACTAACGCTTTGATACTGACTGAGGTACCTGAGGTGATCCTGCCAGGATATAGCAGGGAGGGAGTACCTAGTTAAAGTCTGTAATAGACTCTGAGAGCTCCACCAAGCATCAGATCCCAAAAGACAAGTGAAGTTTGAATGTAGTGGCTTAAATTGCAGTTGTAAAAGCATGAACATGCCCATTTTGTTCAAGCATATTTTCCGCAAGACAGTGGAACTATGTGTTTATATAAGAACATAAGAAATGCTATGCTGTGCCAGACCAAGGTCTGTTGAGCCCAGTATCCTGTCTCCAACAGTGGCCCCTCTAGGTCACATGTATTGGCAGATCCCACAAAGGAGATCTGAGTCCTGCTGTCATGGATAGCAAACAGTTTCCTTTAGTCTACCTGGCTAATAATGTTTTATGGAGTTTTCCTTCTGGAACTAGTCCTAACCACTTTTAAACCCCGATATGCTAGTCACCTTCACTACAGTCTCTGGGAACATATTCCATAACTTGATTGCTTGCTGTTGTATACCAGTATTTGGGATTATTTTTCTCTATGTGCATCATTTTGCACTTTTCCACATTAAATTTCATCTGCCATTCAGTTGCCCAGTCTCCTAGTCTCACAAGGTCCTTCTGCGGTTCCTCGCAATCTGCTGCTGTTTTAACAACTTTGAAGAATTTTGTGTCATCTAAAAATGTGATCACCTCACTCATCATTCCCTTTTCCAGATCTTTTATGAATGTTAAACAGCACAGGTCCCAGTATCAATTCCTATGGTACTCCACAAATTACTTTTCTCCATTTGGAAAACTGACCATTTAGTCCTGCCCTGTTTCCTGATTTAACCAGTTATCAATCCACAGTAGGACACTGCCTCCTTTCTCATAACTTTTTAATTTCCTGTGGAGTCTCCCATGGGGCACTTTGTCATATGCCTCTGAAAATCCAAATACACTATTTCAACCAGTCATTTTATCTATATGTTTATTTACACCTTTAAAAAAAAGATTGATAAGGCAAGACTTTCCTTGGCTTAATGGGAAAGAGCAAACATGATTTTAGCAATGGCCAGTGAATTTGTTTTTAAGAGTAGCTTCTACCGTTTTACCAAGCCCTTACATCATGTGCAGTGGGAATCTGCATGAATTGGTATAAGTAATGGTTTCTGGAATTAGTGTCCGTTCCATCCTCATTTTCCCTCAGGATAGAACTTGCCACCATTATGCTGGACTCTTTCTGGACTGCTTTGTTGTCACTGCAGCAAGCTATTAGTTTGTTAGCAGCTTTGACCTCTCAGTTTTGCAGTCTTAGGCTCAGGAGTCAGATATAGAAAGTGGAAGAACTATGCTCAGATTGAGCAAACAGCTACTCAAGCTTCTCTAGTTCAAGTTAAGATTGTAGTCTTTAGGAAATTGGAAAAGTTATTTATTTATTTATTTATTTATTTATTTAACACTTTTCTATACTGACCTTCATGAATAAATTCATATCAGATCGGTTTACATATAACAAGGGGGATAACTTAATCAACCATTTAACAAGAGGTGAAAAAAAAATCTAGAGAATTTTGTGAGACATCACAATTTATATTTGTTAAACTTTACCAGTCATTACAGCTACACCTATAGCCTTTCTAAAGAAGTATCTCATTGAAATTCTGAAAGTTCTAGAGAATACCATTCTACCCCTTAGTAAAACATTCTATCTACCTGCTCAGAGTAAATAGCAGAGAAAAGAGCATAGAGATGGAAATAAACCTCTGGATAGTCTGGATGGTCTAAGTGTATTAGAAATGTCAGAAGATGACAGTTAATAGGGTTACTTTGGTAGTAACAATTGTCTTCATCCAGGCTAAGGAATCCATTATGCAACTGTATTTTTGCAAATGTATTGCTGTATTTATGGGTGGGAAAATCTGAATATTTCCAGACTTATGTAAAATAACCCAAGAGCATAGAAGAACATTTGGGGAATGTGCCGGGAGGCTATTGACTTAGACGGACAGTTCCTGATTTGTTATCCTTTAATCTTCTGCTGATTGGCAACAGTATAGATGGGTCTGGGGAGAGTGTTTATAGAGAGTATTTGGATGGACCTGACAAAACTGAAAGTGAACAAGACCATGTGCCAGATGACATACATCCCAGTATACTAAAGGAGCTCAGAAAGGTGCTAACAAGTCTGCTAAAGGTTCTGTTCAATAGATTCTTTGAGATGGGAGCAGTGCCTTGAGACTGGAGAAGGGCAGTCGTGGTCCCACTTCACAAAAGTGGTAGCAGAGAGGAAATTGGAAACCTCAGGTTGGTTAGCCTTACCTCAGTGGTGGGCAAATTAATGGAGACTCTGCTGAAGGATAGGATAGTGAACTTTCCACAATCCAGTGAATTATATGATCTGAGGAACATGGTTTTATCAGAGGAAGCAAAAAATAAAGGGGGTAGAGAAAATACACTATTTCCTAGCATGTAGCAGATGGACTCAGGAACAATGGGTATAGTTTGCTCCTGATAGCAGTTGGAGACGGATCAGATTTCAATCTGACGTCAGCCCTAGTTCATATACCCCTGCGAGACGCCATGCTCTTCAGTATTTTCCGTCTCCATAGCAGTTCGGGACTCTATACATGCTTGCACAGCGTTCGAGTATTCTTTTTTTTTTTTTTTTAATTCTTTATTTATGGATTTTTACAATAATACAAACAGAAAATCACATTTCTTCCTGTTAATAGATAAAAGGAAAATTAAAGGATCTCTGGGCAAAAATGGAACATATCATAGACAAAAAAAATAAGAATACAATACCAAACAACAGTGGAGATCACAACAGCCTTATTACTTCATTTAAACCTGCTCTAATTAAACTGTGCCTGCTTCATCCTTGCAATTATCTAGAAATTTTCTAAGCTGATTTGGTTCGTAGTAAACATATCTTTTCCCCTTATATTGCAATAAACATTTGCATGGATATCTTACATTTATCTGAGCACCTAATGCTCGTACTTCATTACACATCTCCACAAAAGCTTTCCTACGAACTTGCGTATCTCTCATCACGTCAGGATATATCCAGACTTTTTTCCCGTAAAATGTCTTATTACGGTTTTTTAAGAACGTATTTAAAACTAAATCTCTGTCAAAGGAGTGAGTAAATGTTACTATTAAAGTTCCCCAATATTCAATTTGTTCAACAGACGGGGCTTCTAAAAAAGCCGTCAAATCTGTTTGAAGATTTAACTCAGGGGATCGTTTTCCCTTATCATCCACTGATTTAGTTATTGGCGCGTAATAAATCTTAGAGAATGAAGGTAAAGACTCAATCGATAAAGACAAAATCTCTATTAGATATTTCTTAAATTGCTCTGTAGGGGAAATTAAACTTATATATGGAAAATTCAATACCCTCAAGTTTTGATAATGCATTCTGTTCTCAATATTTTCTAACCTCCTTCTCACCATACTGTCTGATTGAATCAAATTAGTTTGAATTTCCTGCACTTGTGTTATTTTTCCAGATATATCTTTAATATTACTATCATGATTATTAATCTTAATTTCCATTTGTTGGATATTATTCTGAGATGTATTTATCAAACCAGCTAATGATGAAATGGTATTTTCTAATTTTGTTATAGCATTCCATATTAAGTCAAGTGTTACTACTTTTGGTTTCTGTAATTTTTGCACGATGAAATTGGCACCTTTCCCACCTACACGGGAAATTTCAGAAATCTTGTTGATTTCTGCTTCCGAATCCCCACCCTCTCCTTTTTTAATAGTTGTTCCCTGAATCACATTTTCAGTTAAGTTCTTACTCTCATTCACATTTTTCTCAATCACACCATGACTAATCAAATGCAAATTGTCCATTGTGCTCCCTTCATTTTCCCCCTCCGAAACTAAGTTACCACCGGTTGATAACCGGGTAACTCTGTCGGGTCCTTGCTGGGTGCCGCTGGTTGGAGGAGAGGGGGTTGCAGGCGCTCCTGGGCTCAAAGATGTATGAATGTCTATGAGGGACAGGTTATGTTCCTCCCCTGTTCCCTCTGCAGACTTTGCACCTGGTGTCGAGGCTGCGGCCGGGGCAAAATATCCCTCAATTCGTGGCTGCATAGGAGCGAGTGCGACTGGGGCGGAGGACTCAGTACGTAATCGCCCCTTGCGCTTTGTATGGGGCATCGCGTTAATTATTAAAGTTAGAATTAAATATTGAGGGCTTACCCACACAGCAACTCCTTCTTTATGTGTCCAGGATCCTTTATTGGAGGGTCGAGGAGGATTACAAGATTTTATACTGAGGAGTTAATCCTTGCGCCAAGTCAGTCCAAAGTCAGTAGCAAAGTTGGAGCTAAGTTGCCGCGCGCCCCTTGGGCGCGGGCGGCTTTGGCGACACGCCAGCAGTTGCGACGCGGCGTCAAGGGGCTGGTTTTAAGGACCCGACCAGTCCCGCAAAAATGACTTCAGACGGGAGGGCAGTAGCTTCACCGTAGGGGCCCGGAACAGCAAGGCTCTCACCCCCGGTAGGCTCTGCAGCTGTTAAGCACTCCTTCTCCTCCTCTCCTCACAAGTAAGTCTCACTGGGCTGGCTTTAAGGACCCGACCAGTCCCGCAGAAATGACGTCAGACGGGAGGGCAGTAGCTTCACCGTAGGGGCCCGGAACAGCAAGGCTCTCACCCCCGGTAGGCTCTGCAGCTGTTAAGCACTCCTTCTCCTCCTCTCCTCACAAGTAAGTCTCACTGGGCTGGCTTTAAGGACCCGACCAGTTCCGCAGAAATGACGTCAGACGGGAGGGCAGTAGCTTCACCGTAGGGGCCCGGAACAGCAAGGCTCTCACCCCCGGTAGGCTCTGCAGCTGTTAAGCACTCCTTCTCCTCCTCTCCTCACAAGTAAGTCTCACTGGGCTGGCTTTAAGGACCCGACCAGTCCCGCAGAAATGACGTCAGACGGGAGGGCAGTAGCTTCACCGTAGGGGCCCGGAACAGCAAGGATCTCACCCCTGGTAGGCTCTGCAGCTGTTAAGCACTCCTTCTCCTCCTCTCCTCACAAGTAAGTCTCACTGGGCTGGCTTTAAGGACCCGACCAGTCCCGCAGAAATGACATCAGACGGGAGGGCAGTAGCTTCACCGTAGGGGCCCGGAACAGCAAGGCTCGTGAGTAGCTTCACCGTAGGGGCCCGGAACAGCAAGGCTCTCACCCCCGGTAGGCTCTGCAGCTGTTAAGCACTCCTTCTCCTCCTCTCCTCACAAGTAAGTCTCACTGGGCTGGCTTTAAGGACCCGACCAGTCCCGCAGAAATAACGTCAGACGGGAGGGCAGTAGCTTCACCGTAGGGGCCCGGAACAGCAAGGCTCTCACCCCTGGTAGGCTCTGCAGCTGTTAAGCACTCCTTCTCCTCCTCTCCTCCGCGTTCAAGTATTATAATCAAAGAAATCCAAAACAAAGAAGAAAACTTAACTCTACAGACGAGCCCCACTCTCCTGCGGTGATACCTACGGGTCCCTCCCTCCCCCATTCAAGATTCCTGAGGTGATTTCCGTGATCCCTCAGAGGTAGGCCTCGGTCCGGCAGCCGTTTCCCGGCGTGGACTTAGCCCTGGCATCAGGTGCTAAGGGACACTAGCGTGTCCCTAGCACCTCTTTTTTGACAGGAGTGACGGCTGTCAGTGGGTTTGACAGCCGACGCTCAATTTTGCCGGCGTCGGTTCTCAAACCTTCTGACAGCCATGGGTTTGGAAATCAGACGCCGGCAAAATTGAGCATCCGTTTTTCGAGCCGCTGGCCGATTAAAAATTTTTTTTTTAATTTTTAAAATTATTTTTAACTTTTGGGACCTCCGACTTAATATTGCCATGATATTAAGTCGACGGGTGTACAGAAAAGCAGTTTTTACTGCTTTTCTGTGCACTTTCCCGGTGCCGGCAGAAATTAATGCCTACCTTTGGGTAGGCACTAATTTCTGAAAGTAAAATATGCGACTTGGCTGCACATTTTACTGAAACGCTTTGGGGGGGTTGGACGTGTTTTCGACGTGCTATTACCCCTTACTGAAAAAGGGTAAAGCTAGCGCGTCGAAAACGTGTGTCCAAACGCGGGTCGTCCTGAATGAAAATCAGCTGACCCATCCACAGGAAGAAGCCATAGTGGGCAGGCTTGCCCTATTCTACCAAAGATGGGTCGAGATAACTTCAGACAAGTGGGTCCTAACCATCATTTGAGAGGGATATTATCTGGACTTCCACAACATTCCTCCGGACAAATTTGTGAAATCTCCCTGCCACGAGCTCTCCAAAAGAAGGGTAGTGGAAACCACATTGACCAAATTGCTCGCCTAAAAGGCCATAACACCAGTGCCCATGCAACAACAAAATACTGGGCACTATTCCATCTATTTTATTGTTCCCAAGAAAGAGGATACGTTCCGACCCATCCTGGATCTCAAGTCCGTCAACCGTCACCTGAAGGGCCCTCGCTTCCGCATGGAAATCCTATGCTCGATCATAAGAGCGATACAGCTGGGAGAATTCCTCACATCCCTGGATCTGTCAGAAGCCTACCTGCACATCCCGGTCCACCACGAGCATCAGCGTTTTCTACACTTCGCGATCCTGGACCACCACTACCAGTCCCGGACACTACCCTTTGGGCTAGCCACAGCAACCCGAACATTCACCAAAATCATGGTTGTAGTGGCAGTGACACTGAGGAAAGAAGGAATCCTTATACACCCATATCTGGAAGATTGGCTGATCAGAGCAAAATCCCCAGAGGAAAGCCAGCAGGCAACCAACAGAGTCAAAACTCTACTGGAGAACCTCGGGTGGGTGGTCAACACATCAAGAACTGTCTGCAGAACCTCCCAATCTCTGGAATACCTGGGAGTCAGGTTCGACACCAGACAAGACAAGGTTATTCTGACTCCTACATGGAGAACAAAGCTGATGAACCAATTGCGAAATCTGTTAATCAGTCTTCGCCCCAGGGTGTGGGACTACCTCCAAGTCCTCGGCCTCATGTCATCCACACTGGAATTGGTCCCATAGGCAAGAGCGAACATGCGGTCCCTACAGCGTTCCCTGCTGTCACAATGGAATCCGATGTCCCAAAACTACTCCATTCGACTACAGCTCCCGGAGGAAGTTCGAACCCAGCTACAATGGTGGCTACAAGAAGACCACCTGAGCAAGGAGTAAGGCTATCCCCGCCGACCTGGATTCTGCTCACCACGGATGCGAGTCTACGAGGGTGGGGAGCCCACTGCCAAGAACTGACCGCCCAGGGGCAATGGGACAAGGAAGAGTTGGGATGAAACCTCAACCGACTGGAAGCACGGGCAGTCAGGCTAGCCTGCCTACGCTTCAGTCACAGACTCCAGGACGAATCGGTCAGAGTCATGTCTGACAACACCACAACAGTGGCCTACATCAACCGACAGGGAGGAACCAGAAGCCAACAGGTGTCCCTGGAAATATAACCCCTAATGGAGTGGGCGGAATCAAACCTACAAGATATCTCAGCCACCCACATCGCGGGAGAAGACAACATCACTGCGGACTACCTCAGCAGAGAAAGTCTAGACCCAGGGGAATAGAGGCTGTTGGCCACAGCCTTCCAGTTGATAGTAAACCGCTGGGGAACACCAGCCATGGACCTTCTGGCGACCCCGTCCAACGCCCAAGTTCCCAACTTCTTCAGTCGCAGAAGGGAACCACAATCCCAAGGGATCGATGCCCTCATCCAGGTCTGGCCACAGGAAGTCCTGCTATACGCCTTCCCTCTGTGGCCGCTACTGGGCGGGATCATCCGCAAGATAGAGCACCACAGGGGACCAGAACTTCTAGTGGCCCCGGACTGGCCAAGAAGGCCGTGGTATGCAGACATGTGAAGACTACTGACAGGGAGCCCCCCCCCCCCCTACCTCCATACAGGGATCTGCTCCAACAAGGCCCGATCCTTCACGAAGACCCAACTCGATTCTCTCTTACGGTCTGGCCATTGAGAGGGACATATCTGAAGAAGAGTGGATACTCGGGGACAGTGATTGACATTCTGCTCCGAGCATGCAAGTTTTCCACATCTCTAACTTACATACGAATATGGAGAATATTCGAAGCCTGGTGTGAAGACCGCGACATCCTCCCATGGACAGTCAAGATCCCCATGATTCTGGAATTCCTGCAGAATGGCTTACAGAAGGGGTTGTCTCTCAACTCCATCACAGGTGGCTGTACTGGCCTGCTACAGAGCCAAGGTGGAGGGCGGCAGCCTAGCCTCTCACTCGGATGTCTCCTGCTTCCTGAAAGGGGTCAAGCAGATCCGACCACCCTTAAAGTGGCCGGTACCCTTAAGGAATCTCAATCTATTCTTAGACTTCCTAGCAGGAGCCTCCTTCAGACCCACCCATGGTCTGTCCTTCCGACTACTAACTTTGAAGACTGCATTTCTAGTGGCAGTCTGTTTGGCCCATTACATCTCCGAGCTCCAAGCACTTTCTTGTCGAGAACCGTTCCTCAGGTTCACACCAGGATCCATACAGCTACGTACGGTCCCCTCTTTCCTACCAAAAGTGGTTTCTCACTTCCATCTAAACCAAACCATCTCGCTACCATCGCCAGATGAGCATATGGACCCGGAGAAATCTCACCGCCTTAGCCATCTTAATGTTGGCAGATTCCTAATCCGATACCTGGAAAAGTCGGAAACTGTACGAAAGACAGACCACCTCTTCGTACTTCACAGGGGGAAGAAACAAGGGGAAGCAGCCTCACGGGCAACCTTAGCCCGCTGGATCAAAGAAGTTATCAAGGCGGCCTACGTAGAGGCAGGCAAGCCTCCACCTCTACAAGTCAAGGCCCATTCCATTACAGCCCAGGCAGTGTCTTGGGCGGAAACCAAAATGCTGTTGGGCGGCAACATGGTCCTCCATTCATACCTGCTCTAAGTTCTATCGCCTGGATGTTCAGCCTCGGAAGGGCACAGCATTCGCAAGGGCAGTACTAAGTGAGCCATGGGCAGCCTCCCACCCGGTTCGGGAGTAGCTTTTGTACATCCCATTTGTCCTGAGTCCATCTGCTACACGCTAGGAAATGGAGAAATTACTTATCTGATAATTTCGTTTTCCTTAGTGCAGACAGATGGACTCAGCATCACGCCCACGGCTGCCGACAATCACGGAAACCTCGGGGGACAATCCCCGAGAACAAGACAAACACGTTTAAGCCAAGCTTGCCTCTAATTAGGACACCCATATCTACCGGGTGTCAGCGTTTTTTTCGGTTGAGTGTACTGGCGGTCTCCAGCTATAACCACATCAACCAGTTCAAGTTAATCAAGTTAACCAAGTTATGCAAGTTAATCAAGTTATGCAAGTTAATCAAGTTAACCAAGTTAATCAAATTATCCAGTCACACATATATCCACAATTGCTTTTTGAAGAAAATACTGAAGAGCATGGCATCTTGCAGGGGTATATGAACTAGGGCTGACGTCAGATTGAAATCGGATCCATCTCCAACTGCTAACTGGAGCACACTATACCCATTGGTCCTGAGTATCTGTCTACACCAGCGCTTCTCAACCGGTGTGTCGCGACACACCAGTGTGTCGCCAAGCACCGGCTGGTGTGTCGCGTGCTCCCGGTCTCTCCCGCTGCTCTTTCTTTCCCTGCTGCCGTTGCCGCCAGGCTATCAGCAAGTTCAAGCCCAGTGGGAACGGCAGCAGTGCTAAAAGAAGCTGTGGCACCCGCAGCTGGCCTTTTCTTCTTCCCGCGCCTGCCCCACCCCCCCATGACCCGGAACAGGAAGTGAATCGCGGTGCGCGGGAAGGAGAAAGGCCGTGCCGCGTGATAAAGTAGCATCGGCGGCTGCAGCATCGGCCCCAAGCAATTGAAGCAGCCGGGGATCGAGAAAGGAGACAGCAGCATGAGCCTCCCGCGGCCGATGGGATTCTACTTTCTTGGCCTGCAGGGGCTGCTGCATTAACCATTTGTGCTTGGGAGGGGGAGGGGGGGAGAGAAAGTGAGTGAAAGAAAGAGAGAGAAGCAGCCAGCCAGCCAGCCTGTGTGTAAGTGAATGTATTTGATTGAGAGCATGTGTGTGATTGAGAGAAACTGGTCAGAGAGCTGATGTGTGTGTATATGTGAGAGACAATGAAAGTGACTGCTCAGGGAGATGACTGATGTGTATGTGAGAGTGTGAGACGTTAGTCAGGAGGTGACTGATGTGTGTGTGTGAGAGAGAAAAAGCATGGAAGTGAGAAATCTGGGTATGGGAGAAAGCATGGGAGTAAGAGGCCTGGTGTTGTGGTGGTGTTTGTGAAAGAAAGCATGGGAGTGAGAAGCCTGATTATGTGAGAGAGAGCATGGGAGTGGGAAGCCTTTGTGTGTGTGCATGCATGAGAGAGAGACAGGTTGGTAAGGTGACGGTGTGTGTGAGAGAAAGAGACTGGTGTGTGTGAATTTGAGAGAAAGAACGTGATTCAGGGAATGAGAAGCCTGTGGACGTGGAGAGCGAGCATGGAAATGAGAGAGAGATTGGTGTGTGTGTGTGTAACACACACACACCAATCCTTTCATGTAATCCATGTTCGATCTTCGTTCATATTGTTTGCTGTAATTTCCTATTGTTGGTTCTCTGTAAACCGAAGCGATATGTACTTGTACATGATCTTTGGTATAAAAAAAAAGCCTTAATAAATAAAATAAAATAAAAGTGATTATGGGAATGAGAAGCCTGTGCATGTGAAGAGAGTGAGCATGGGAGTGAGAAACCTGGGTGTGTGTGAGACACAGCTTGGGAGGGAGAAACCTGTATATGTAAGACAGAACATGGAAGTGGGAAGCCTGTGTGTGTGTGTGTGTGTGTGTGTGTGTTTGTATGCATGAGAGAGATCAGGTGACTGGTGTGTGTTTGTGTGAGAGAGAAAGAAAGTATTTATGGGAATGAGAAGCCTGTGCATGTGAAGAGTGAGCATGGGAGTGAGAAACTTGTATATCTGAAAGAGAACATGGAAGTGGGAAGCCTGTGTGTGTATGTGTATGCATGAGAGAGATCAGGTGACTGGTGTGTGTTTGTGTGTATGTGTGTGTGTGTGAGAGAAAGAAAGTGATTACGGGAATGAGAAGCCTCTGCATGTGGAGAGAACAAGCATAGGAGTGAGAGACTGGTGAGTGTGTGTGATGCAGAGAAAGTGATTATGAGAGTGAGAAGCTCGTATATGTAAGTAGAACACGGGCGTGGGAAGCCTGTGTGTGTGTATGGCATGAGAGAAACTGTTCAGGAAGGTGACTGGTGTGTGTGTCAAAGACTGTTTGGGAGATGATTGGTGTGTGAGAGACAGAAACTGGTCATGGGGGCATGACTGGTATGGTGTGTGTGTGAGAGACATGGGCACTAAGGAAGAGGACCATGAGTATAGAGCTTAGCTTCTACTGCTGCTTCTGGTGTGTGCCACGGCCTGCATAGAAGGGGAGTAGGAGAGCTGCTGGAGGGGGTAAGTAAAAGTGGCTTTTTAAGTTTATTTTTCTTGATTGACTGCCATTTTAATTATTTAATATTATGTGATGTCTGCTTTTTTGAAATATTTTATTGGTGTTTGGAGAACTTTTAATAGTTTTTATGAGTTTTTAATTGTTGGATGTTTTTCTGTTTATAGCTGTTTTGAAACATTTATTTTGCTTATTGGTATAGTTTTACAATTATTTTTGTGTGGGGATCTATAGCTGCTTGCTAGATCTGTTTTTAGGGCCGGATTTAATATTTGTAGTATTGCCTTTTCATAGACAGAGTTGCTCCTGTTTAATGAGCAACCCTATCTATGAGTGTATTCCGTAATACAGGTGTAACTGTGTGCAGATTAGTTTATGTGCATTACTACAGATCCTGGGAGTATGTTCGGTCGGTTCTGTGTGTGTTACCGAGATGAGATATTTTACTAGCATGTAAGCGTTTTATCAGTCTTATTTGTTGTGTTTTCTCAAGAGGACATGCATTGGTGGTAAACTGCTGTCTTTTTATAAGTAGGGCTATTGAGCCTGGAAGTAGAAGGAGTTTGAGTTGCTGTTACTGAGATGACACCAGAACCAAAATGTCTTTTTTGTAGGGTGAGTTGTATGGGGAATGTCATAATTCTGCTTTACATCCATTATTGTGGGTCAGGGGGGTTCCCGTGGATGCAAACTGTACTTTTACATCTAGCCCCATGACGATCATGGGTCAGTGTGTCATGCATGTGAGAACCATCTGTCAGGTGTGTCCCAACAGAAAAAAGGTTGAGAACCACTGGTCTACACTAAGGAAAACGAAATTATCAGGTAAGTAATTTCTCCAATAAATAACAGCAAAAACAAGGAAATGTACTTCAGGAAAATTATCTAAAGTCCAAAAAATAAAAATATAATCATAATACTTTAGCATTGTCAGAAATAAAGCAAGATATAAAGAATATATTAAAGTACAAAAGCTTACCCAGATCCTTAAGAAACATTTAAAGTAGGAATTCTAAAACAGCTCAAATAGTACTATTACAGAGGAGGCAAACCTATAAACATCTAAAATTGTCACCAAATGAGTCACATGACCCACTCCTACCCAATCAACAATAAGCACAATCAAAAAAACTTTATTAAAAATAAAATATAAACAGATACATGAAGAACATTATAGAATAAATATGGATATAATGAAAGAAAAAGAAAAATTACATAATCAAAACATACACAGAATCATACATTGAAGAAAAGCAGTCCATTCAATTTCATGGTTTAGCTAAGAAGAATGTAAAGTTTGAAGCAGAAAGATCCAGTGTTGCTCCCGCTGAACTACAAAAACTGGAGAAATCACCACCACGGAGAGAATGATGACATAATTCAAAAGCAAAAAAAACGTAAATTAGGAAGTCCAAGATGGCGATTGAGTGAGAAGCAGAGGAAGCCGTGCTGTGGAGCCCTCATTCTTTTTACCTTGAAATTTTTTTTTCTCCTACGAAAGAGAATGCCGCATACGAAACGTAAGGCCCGACTCCGAGAGAGTCAGGCAGATATGGAGGCTCGACAGAGTGTTATCCCGACTTTCTTTGCTGCGACGCCGAATCAGCTGGGAGTGAGTGCCGCGAGGGTTTGGGGAGAGGAGCGAGCGTCCCCTGCCCAGGCAGAAGAAATCTCGCTTAGTCCCAGCGCGCCTGTGATGCCGTCCCCACTTCTGCAAGAGGGCGAGTATCGGGAGTCAACACCAAAATGTTTACCGTTGAACCAGGAAGGAGAAGGAGGCGAGGTCCTGGTAGAAACGAGTGGAACAACTCAGTTTGGAGGATACATACCTCCGATCTTGAGAGGCAGCCCCGAGACGCCATCGCAGAGTATTATAAGGGACACTGTACCTGCCGCAGCGGGAAAGGGTGAGTCAAATCCAGAAATAACCCCCTTCCTAGTGAAACCTGAGGTAATTATGATGGAAAGTCTTTGGGAAGCAATGGCCGCCATTGAGTCAGCCATTGTGAAGATGTCCAAAGTGTGTACGGATTCAAATAAAAGAAGTATTGAGAATGAGAAAAAGTTGGAAGTTCAAGAAAATAAACTGTGTGAAATAGAAAATAAGATAAAAAATATAGAGAAGCAACATCTAACTATGATGCAACATGAGACTGTGCTTAATAAAAAGTTGGAAAATATTGAGAACTCTCTTAGAAGTTTAAATGTGAGGGTACTAAATTTCCCAGTTATACCTCAAATGCCACCTCTTGATTTATTCAAGAAATATCTAATAGAAATACTGAAAATACCAATGGAGGCATTACCATTAATTGTAAAGGCTTATTATTTACCTAAAAAAAAAAGTTAGGCTGATCAGGAGAAAGAAGAGCCCCAAGCACAAATGAACATATCGGACTTGCTAGAATTATCTATAGAAGACACAGTTACTACTAGAGTTGTATTATTCGTGACGTTTGCCTTTGTTACAGAAAAAAATAATGTGATGAAAATTTTCTTTCGTAAAAGATCTGAAAAATACTATGGACAAAAAATCTGGATATTCCCCGATATTACCCGGTCAACACAGGAGAGGAGGAAAAAGTTAATTGAATTAAGGAATGAAGCTTTAACTATCTGTTCCAAAAATGTTATTCGCTACCCATGTAAATGTGTAGTTAATTTTCAAAATTTGGTTTATGTATTTTTTGAACCTTCCCAATTACGATTCTTCATTGATTCACATAAAACAGCTGCATTAGCAGTACAGAAGGCATAAAGTAGGCATCCTCACATTTGCCATTAAATTCTTTTTTCATATTGCTTAAGATTCTCTCGCTCAGAGATATATGTATAAGTGTCTGCCCCTATAATTTCTTATTAGAAGGATGATATTAACATAGTTTATTTTCATGATGATATATGCCTAAAATGTTTGCTTAAATGTTATGTATCATTCAATTTTCATTCACAATGGTATTTTGTGTAAATAATTTAAAATGCAATAAAATAAAATTAAAAAAACAAAACAAAAACGTAAATTAGTTACTGAATATGATGCCGATGTCCAGTGGTCTACAAGGGGAGCCTCTGTATGCTTAAGTCTAATGCAGCTACATTATTTGAAAATGAGCATTTTAAGCATTCGAGTCGTTTTCCTAATGCAGATGAGAGGACATGGGTACATAATAATATTAATTATCTCAATAGAAGTACATGTTATGGATTTGCTCCCCCAGAGGGGAGGAGTTAGCAATCTGTTATGAGTGAGCTCCCCTGGGGGGAGATGCTAGCAATCTGTTATGGGTATGCTCTTCCAGAGGGGAGAAGGTAGCACTCTGCTATAATCTCCGTGCTGAGTTGCAATCTGTTATGGTTCTGATGTCTGACGGGCGGAGACATTAGATTAGAGGTAGCACTCTGTTATGCTCAACTCTGGAAGTGGCAGGAATGAGCACACTTTAGTAAATAGGTGAATCCTTGGGCCGATGGCAGATGACAGCGCCCCCAGGAGGATATCCTGAGAGGGACCACCGGCTAGGCTTGAGTATGGAGACAGACACAGATAGTTCTTTTATTAGACAGGTTAGTAGAACCACCAGAGGGGGCAGTAGTGAGCTGGTATGCCTGGCAGGGCTGAAGTCCCTCAGATACTGGAACTGCGATCCCAAGGTTGCTGAGCTGTAAGACTATAGGTAGTGAGTAGACAGGGTATGCTGTATACATAGCCAGTAGAAGATGACCATGTCACATAGAATCTTAAGAAGGCTCAGTAGCTGGAAAGAGTTAGGCCCTTGAGGAGCGAGTACCTGGTTCCAAAGAAAGCTCTGAGAGAGCGGTGGCAATTCACGATTGTCTGTATCTGTAATAGCTTCTAGGCAGTAGAGAATCTTCAGAGTCTTCAGGAACATGGGCCCTCGAGGAGCAAGTATCAGTTCCTATCTGCAATCTGAAATAAAGAAAAGAGAGCGAGGCCCCCGAGGAGCAGGTACCCCTGGTAAGTCCGAGGAGGCAGAGTAGCTTAGAGAGAAGCGGGTTCCGATGAATAGTCGCAATCAATCCTTGCCAATTCGAATCATCAGCGTAAGTAAAGACATTTTATGTTGGAAGCGGATGATGTCAATACAGGGGGACGCCCCTGAGGTTTGCGCCCTTGCTGGTACATACTTCGGAGCGCACGCACCCTACGTCATCAGGAACATGGTGGATCCACAGCATCAAGCCGGTCCGGGGACGCCGGACAGAAGTGGCATGGAGACGCCGCGGCAGCAAGCCATTCATCAGGCCCGGAGGGAGTTGCCAAAGCCGTAGAGGGGGTGGAGCGAGGGTGAAGAGCAGCCCGAACGCAACAGTACAATCTGAAGAAAACCATAAAGGGTACTTGCAAAGTGTCACGGGATGCTCAAAGATAGAGAGGGATAAATCACAAAATTTAAAATTACCACAAGGGTGATCACCCAAATCAAGTGAAGGAGAAGAAGGGGTTGCATTGGAGGTGGACCCTTGGCCTGGTGCAGGATTGGTACGGCCCTCTGGTCGGACCCAGAGAGCGCCTGCCACCAGGAGGCAGAGCACAGGAGGAGACAGAGGCTAGCTGGAGCTTCGCCAATAGCAACCCAGGGTTCCCTCAGGTTGAGCCCTTGGATACCCGGGCCACCTGGTCTTAGGTGGACCTTGCAGGGTCTCCTAGAGAGGAAGCACAGGGGAGTGCCCAGCATGAACAAGGGTTCACGGTCGATGTCCAAGCAAGAATGTCCAGAGGTCGCAGGAGGCCAGAATAGAGTGTCCGAGTGGATAGCGAGGATCAAGGCCAGAGTATCAGTCCAGAATGGTCAGCCGAAGCAGGGGTCAGTACCTGTAGTCAATCTGGGAATAGTCAGGTCAGGCAGAGGTCAAGTTCCAGGCAGTGATCAGGAGAAGTCGGTAGACAGGTCAGATCCAGGCAGCAACCAGATGAGGTCAGGAGCAAGCAAAGGTCAGTACAGTGAGATGAGTCCGAAGGGTACCACCAGGAACAGGAGACGCTGGAACATGAGACACTGGAACAGGCAAACTAGAGAACACCGGCGTGTACGACCAAATTGCCAAGGCAAGGAAGTGGTGTCTGACCACTTCCTTATATTCTACTGTCAATCAGGGCACGCCGTGGAGCTGGGAGCCACCCTTGGCCCTTTAAGAGACTGGGCAGTCCGCACGTGCACGCCTAGGGGCAGGGCTGACGCCATGGAGGACGCCGAGCCCTGCCGTGATGCCTGGACGGGAGACTGCGAGCGGGGGAGCCGGGGACGCCACGAACTGGCTGAGGAGGAGGAGAGCCTGGAGCTTGTGGACGGGAGAGCATAGTGAGCAGGGCCGGCCGTGGAGCGGCCCTGGCCGGGACATGCAACAGAAGGCATTGGACAATATTTGGAGGACAGTGAAATGTTTATTATTGCTTGATTAATTCCCACTGATTACGGTTGTAAAGCAAAATGATATACAAACAAAATCAAATAAGGCTAATAAGTTAGAAAAGCATAAAAAGATCAAAGCAAATAAAATTACAATATAATATACAACAAACAAACTAAAATGAATAAAATAGGTTTTGTCCCCTAGGAAATTTATTTATTTATAAGCTTTTATATACCGCTGCTCATGAAAATCATATCGCATCGGTTTACATATAACAAAAAGTTTGGAAGTACAATTAACAGGGAGATTTTAACAAGGAAAGACAACTGTAGTGTGATTCAAGCAAGTGTGAGGAGGAGAATGAACAGCAGCAAAATAAGGAACAGCAAAACAAAACCAATAACTGTGAATAATGATGTTGTGAGGTGAAGGAGACTGATGGCATACATTCAGTTATTCAGGGAAACGCTTGTCTGAAGAGCCATGTCTTAAGCTTTGCCTTGAACATCTTTTGGCAAGTTTCTTGGCGGAGATCAGGAGGTAGAGCATTCCATTGTGTCGGCCCTGCTGTAGATAGGGCACGTTTTCTAAGAGAGGACTTAGCAGGGGGTGCATAGAGAGAGCCTTTATAAGCTGCTCTTATGGGTCTAGCGGACGTGTGATGTCGAAGAGGGAAGGATAAATCAAGTGAGGTTTGCATGTGTATGGATTTGTGGATCAGCATTAGAGCTTTGTAAATGATGCTGAATTTGATGGGGAGCCATTGTAAATTTTTAAGAACACGAGATATATGTTCTCCTCTTTTGGTGTTCATCAGGATCCTTGCGGTAGAGTTCTGTAGCATCTGTAAGGGTTTTGTGGTGGAAGCCGGAAGTCCAAGAAGGAGGGAATTGCAATAATCAATTTTAGCAAATATGATGGCTTGAAGAACCGAACGAAAGTCATGTAGGTGCAGAAGGGGTTTAAGCTTTTTTAGGATTTGCAGTTTGTAGAAGCCTTCCTTGGTTATATTGTTGATAAAGGATTTTAGATTCAGCTTGTTGTCGAGAGTGACTCCAAGGTCCCTCACATGGGTGATGGGGGTTGAAAGTGGAGCAAGTAGGTTGTTGAGGGCCAGATTATTGTCGTTATGAGAAATGACCAAGAGTTCAGTTTTAGACGTGTTAAGAACTAAGTTGAGGCTGGATAAAAGGCGGTTAATAGACTGTAGACAGTTGTTCCAGAAGTCGAGGGTTTTTGAAAGAGATTCGGTGACTGGAATAAGAATCTGGATGTCATCCGCATAAATAAAGTGAATTACTTTTAGATTTGAGAGAAGTTGGCAGAAGGGGAGGAGATAGATGTTGAAAAGTGTAGGGGAGAGCGAAGACCCTTGTGGGACACCAAGTGTTGACCTAATTGGATGCAAAATGTAGAGGAATGCAAAATTTGGAGGTGATTAAAAATTGATTGAGGGAACAGACATGTCCAGTGCCTTCTACTCATAGTGCAACAGTTTAGAAAAGTAAGAAAAAGGCAAATCACAGGTATTTCTATCATCATCGGCCTAGCAGCTTCAAAGAGAAGGTCCCTATTGATATATAGGACCCGCTTAAAGGCTGTTCAAATAACTCACAAAGGCTACCCCTTTCGTGAACATTATTGTACTTCAAATATCCCTGTAAAAAGAAAATCTGCACATGAAGAACATAATCTCTGCAGATGGACAAATTGACCAACTGGAATGTTATTATGAAGAGCGTGAGGGTGATCACTGTCATATGCCAGTAAAGTATTTTTATTGGTGTATTACTGAATAATAGAGGTTGTAATCATACCCTCCTGAATAGTCACAGAAACATCTAAAAAGAAAATAGTCAAATGGTGGATACAGTGTGAAAAATGAAAGTGATCTTGCAAATGTTTAGTCAATCTAAAAAAGAAAAGAACTGAATATCTGATCCAGTCCAAATTAGGAAATATCATCTATATAATGCAGCCAAATAGCTATCTATGGCCATATCATCGAAGAGTAAAAAATAATTGATCAAAATCAGATACATATAAACAAGCAATGTCTGGGGATATTGTGGTCCTCATTGCTTGGGTGTGGGTCCCAAGGTGAAGAAATGGATTAGAAACTGGTTGACAGGAGGCAGTGAGTAGTTGTAAATGGAATTTACTTTTAGGGTAGAAGGATGATTAGTGCAGTGAATCAGGGATTGATTTTGGGGCTTGTTCTGATCAATATATTTGTGAATGATATTGCAGAGGGATTAGAATGAAAGTTTATCTTTTTGCAGATAGCACTAATATCTGCAACAGGAGTAAAGAGAATGAAAAGTTATCTAAAAAAGATTGAGGAGTAGTCAAAGATTTAGTAGCTAGGAATTGATGCCAGGAAGTATAGAGGCATGCATTTGGGGTGCCAAAATTGAGCGAGAGACTTATGTGCATGGACCAGGAGAGGGAATTCAGGATGATGGTGTCCAATGATCTGGTAACAGCAATGTGACAAGGCAGTGACTAGGGTCAGAAGGATGCTGAGCTTCATAGGGAGAGGCATAACCAGCAGGAAAAAGGAGGTGATAATGCTCCACTGGGGAGTCCTCACCTGGAATACTATGTTTAGTTCTGGGAGACATATCTCTAAAGGATAGAGATAGGTTAGAAGCAGTCCAGAAAAAGATAACCAAAATGTATGGGTCTGCATCTAAAGACACATGAAATGAGAATTGAAGACCCAAATATGGATACAAGAGAGGAGAGACAAGGAAGATATGATATAGACTTTTAAATATCTGAAAGGTATTAATGCACTGGAATCAAACCTTTTCCAATGGAAATGAACCTATAGAATTAGGGGTCAAGATATGAAGCTCCAAAGGGTAGTCTCAAAAACAAATGTCAGAAAATACTTTTTCACAGAAGGGTGGTGGATATCTGGATTGCCCTCCTATAAGAGATGTTGAGGACAAGAATGGTAATGGAATTCAAAAGGGCATGGGATAAAGGATAGAGGATCCTTAGTGGCTAGAGGAAGGAAATGAAGAAGCGTGAGGAAACCAGTGGTAATTTTGGTGTACCATCCTTCTTGAAAACAAGCACTATGGCATATGCCCAAGGTGTATGAGACTTCTTTATAACACCTAATGCTAGCATCTTGTCTATATCCTTTTTTATATATGTCTGAACTTCAGTGGACACTTGATAAGCAACTGCTTCAGTGGTTTATTGGTACCCATATCTATGTTATGAATAGCAAAGCAGCTGAGACCAGGTTAATTGTTTTCCCAGAACAACTTGTTGCACAGACCCTTCAGACAAAGCCTCCTCTAGGAGATTAGGGAGGGACTTATTATCCTGATTTTTCTCTGGTGGGCCGCATACAGCCAGTACCAAAACTGTGCGATAAGCATAAGCCTTTATCTTATTTAAATGGAAAGTATGTTGTTTTAGTACTGGAAATCCAAAGATATAATTAGTATCAGTGCACTAGGACCAAGGTAAGAACTTGCTGGCCCTCTAAGAATGCTCTGCTTCTGGCTTTACAATCATACCAGATCTTTTGCTTTGTTTAGCCGCCTGTGGATTATCTTGGACAAAGTCTATAAGGTTTTCCAGGCTTTGGCGCATATTGACACATGTTCTAGTACAAGAGTGTCTAAGGGATCAATCTTCCCCTTTCAATATTCTCTTACTAGGTCAAAGGGTCGTCTCACTCTTCTGCCATAAAGCAGCTCAAAGGGAAAAAATACGGTAGATTCATTCCTCTGTGTGTCCAGAGATTCTGAAACTGCTGGGATATGAACTGAGTCCCTAATCTGAAAGTATCTCTTGGAGATAGCCTACTCAAGAAAATATCACTAGGAAAGCAATGGCCACTTTCTCTGCTGTTATGAAAGATACAGCTATTGCTTTAGGGATACCTGGTAGTAAAGTCCATCACAGTATATCTCTTTTTACAATGCAGCTAAGTATAGCTAGAAGCTCCAATATATCTATTGTTGTTCTCTTATGGTTCATTCTTAATTGGTAGAGGCTTCAGGGGTTTACATGAATAGTTTTGGGGCTTACCTACCCTCTGGCAAGCTTCCCATGTCTGACAGTAGTCAGCTACTAAGAACATAAGAACATGCCATACTGGGTCAGACCAAAGGTCCATCAAGCCCAGCATCCTGTCTCCAACAGTGGCCAATTCAGGCCATAAGAATCTGGCAAGTACCCAAAAACTAAGTCTATTCCATGTTACCATTGCTGGTAATAGCAGTGGCTATTTTCTAAGTCACAGCTGTACTAACTGCACTAACCACATCCTCTGGCAACAAATTCCAGAGTTTAATTGTGCGTTGAGTAAAAAAGAACTTTCTCCAATTAGTTTTAAATGTGCCACATGCTAACTTCATGGAGTGCCCCTTAGTCTTTCTATTATCCAAAAGAGTAAATAACCGATTCACATCTACCCGTTCTAGACCTCTCATGATTTTAAACACCTCTATCATATCCCCCCTCAGCCGTCTGTTCTCCAAGCTGAAAAGTCCTAACCTCTTTAGTCTTTCCTCATAGGGGAGCTGTTCCGTCCCCTTTATCAATTTGGTAGCCCTTCTCAGTACCTTCTCCATCGCAATTATATCTTCTTTGAGATGCGGCGACCAGAATTGTACACAGTATTCAAGGTGCGGTCTCACCATGGAGCGATACAGAGGCATTATGACATTTTCCGTTTTATTCACCATTCCCTTTCTAATAATTCCCAACATTCTGTTTGCTTTTTTGACTGCCGCAGCACACTGAACCGACGATTTCAATGTGTTATCCACTATGAAGCCTAGATCTCTTTCTTGGGTTGTAGCACCTAATATGGAACCTAACATTGTGTAACTATAGCATGGGTTATTTTTCCCTATATCCACACTTTGCACTTATCCACATTAAATTACTACCTGAGATACCCCTGGCCAGAAAAGGTTCTAGGTCAGTTTGGTACTTGCAAGTGTCATTCCCTGATTTCCTGCTAGTGGAACATCATGTGCAATCTCCAGGAGTTGTTCCCTGTGTACTATAAGCTGTGCATCCTTTACAGAGCTGATTAGCATTAACAGGATCAGTCTTTCTGTACAATGAGCTCTCTTTCTATATGATATGGTCACACCTCTTTGTATTTCATGGTTGGTTACTTCTTTGGCGTAAGGCTTCTAGATCAGAGTCAGCATGTTGAACTTCTTAAAAGCATGTCTCTGTACTGTGTCAGCTTCTATAACTAAAACAACCTCAGCCAAGGACTCTGTCAGATCAGAGTCAATGGTCTGGACAGTAGGTATCAAACATCAGGCTCTCCTCTACTCACTACCCTGCTCATCTCAGTAACTGGTATATCTAATATTGCGGAAGAACTTTCCCCTACTGCAAGGTCAGCTGGTTCTACTTGGACCGGACCAGAATCTAGAATTTCCACTGTTTCTGCTTGTTGGGCTGCCTGCATATGATTTCGGGTTAAGAATATAAGAAGTTGCTATATTGGATCAGTACGATGTTCCATCAAGCCCAGCATTCTGTTTCCAACAGTGGCTAATCCAGGTCACTATGGCAGCATTAGCTTCATTTCACAGAACAGGAAAAGGCAACCTTTTTGAATTGGTATGGCAAAATATAAATTGGAACTCTGGTCTTTGAGTGTTACAGGCCGCTCAGCATCCTGATCTGACATATGCCATTCACATAACTCTTGAACATTTTAATTGACATTCATTTTAAGTTAAAATATTCAAGATTTATGTAAAAATGATTGAAATAGATATGTTTTTCCTGATGTAATTACAAATTTTAAAAAGGATGAGAGAAAACTCTCACTCTCTCTCCTACTCATGAATACACCAGCTATTAGGAAAACAGAACAGGCCAGGTTGCTGTAGATCCCTACACAAACTACGCGCTAGCTAGCCAGAATAACTTATCTCAGTCATATTTGCAGAACCTTACCAAATACAGAATAAAGTGACCATAAAAAAGTATAAATGGAAACATGCAGACACAAACTGGAAACTGCAATAAGCCAAACTCGTAGGCAGTGCAACACTGTAAAAACAGAAAAATTACCATGCCTCATATAACATCAAATAACAAAATTAAGAAATATAAAACATCAATCAATATAAAGCCAAACCAATAAAAAGAATAAATATTTCAAAGCAGCTAATAAATAGAATAATATCCAATAATTTAAAATTCATGCACACATTTTTAAAAATTTTACAAACACTAATAATTAGAACTTATAAGGATTTTTAAAAACCCTACTTTCCATACCTGGGAATTTTTCATTTCCAGTCACCCTGAGATTGTCATAAATTAGTTGGGGTGGGGAGGGTGCACACAAACTTTCTCCTCTCACATACACAAAGTCTCCATCACACATGATCATGTGCTCTCTCCCACTTGCAATCACACACACATATGCTTGCTTGCTACCATTCACTCACTTCTTCCATAATCTCTTCCAGGTATATCTCATTACACCTGACCTCCCTTCCCCTGGCTTAAGTCCGATTTCCTATGACATTTGTTACTATTATGCCTTGTTACCCACTTTTAACTTAACCGCTACAACATAATCACTGTAAAATTTTTCCCTGCCATCTATTCCAAGTATTCATGCTTACATTGAATTAACGTTCTCTTTATAACCAGTTCGCTATATAGCATGTTGTGTTACTTGTTCAAGCTTATCACGGTTTACATTATTAACATTCACTTTGTAATTTGTTCTCTGTAAAGCCTGTTGCAATTTTAGTTATCTGTGAACCGAGATGATGTTCCCAACGTATCCCGGTATATAAAAACACTTAAATAAATAAATAAATAAAATGATAAGGATGACCTACATTTGAATGTAGCAGGAAGAAGGATGCTAAGTGAGAAATTCAGATCATACATTACCAGACTTTTAAAATAAAGAATGGGGGTAGCAGGAGATGGCCAATGAAAGTGACATGTCATCCTCAAGCAATAAAAGAAGTGGGATGAGAAAATAAAATCAGTCAGCTCAAACATGCAGAACAGGTGTCTAGGAAGTAAACAAATCAAGGGAGAAAAATTGGAAAGCTATGACTACAAATGCTCGTAGTTTCGGTAATAAAATCCCAGACCTACAGGCCCTAATGGTGGAGGCAGACTTGGATATTGTTGCTGTTATGGAGATGTGGTTCACGGAGTCTCATAATTTAGGTTGCAGCCATCCCGGGCTATAACTTGTTAAGGAAGGACAGAAAGGACAGAAAAGAGGGAGGAGTAGCTCTGTATATCGAAAACAATATCCAAGCAACTGAATTGCAAGGGACGTGGGGTAAAGAAGAAGCTTTATGGACCATCCTAAAAGAGAAGATGGTGCTTCCATTTTTACTGGTATGATCTACAGGCCTCCAACCCAACTTTTGGATGTCCTCGACCAGAGACCTGGTCGAGGACATCCAAAAGTTGGGAAAGAAGGGAGAAGTGTTGCTCATTGGAGATTTTAATCTGCCAGTTGTGGATTGGAGCATCCCTTCTGCAGAATCCACAAAAAGTAGAGAAATAGTGGATGCCTTTCAAGGTGCTTTGCTCAAACAAATGGTAATGGAACCCACAAGGGGGAGGGTGCAATCCTCGATCTAGTGCTCACTAATGGGAATAATGCCTCTGATGTTTGGGTAGGGGCTCACATGTGCAGTGGTGATCATCAAACAGTATGGTTTCATATTGCAAATAGGATACAGAGAAGTCACACAAAGACCTGAGATTTGAATTTCACAAATACGGACTTTATCAAAATGGGGATGAACCTGGAGGAAAAACTGGAAGACTGGGAGAAAATGGGTGAAATAGAACATCAGTGGGCCAAATTAAAAGGAACTATCACAAAGGCAACAAATCTATATGTTAGGAAAGTAAAGAAGAGTAAGATGAAAAAGAAACCGATCTGGTTCTCTAAGGAGCTGGCTGAAAAAATTAAGGCAAAACCAAACAGCATTCAAGAGCTATAAAGGATCTAAAAAAAAGGAACACAAGAAAGAATATCTGTTAAAAATGAGGGAAACAAAGAAAGAAATCAGGAAAGCAAAAAGTCAAGCAGAAGAAAGAATTGCCAAAGATATAAAAAAAGGAGACAAAACATTTTTCAGATATATCTGAGAAAGAAGGGAGGCCCAAAGTGATATAGTGAAATTGAAAGGTGACAAGGAGCAATGTGTGGAGAGGGATGAAGAAATGGCGGGAATATTAAACAAATACTTCAATTAGGTATTCACTAAAGAAGACCCTGGAGAAGGACCTGGTTGACAAAGATGGGGTAGATGAAACTCAATTTGCAGAAGAGAATGTAGGGGAAGAACTAAGAAAACTGAAAGTGGACAAGGCCATGGGGCTGAATGAGGTATAGCTAGTGTATTTGTGGATGATACTAAGATTTGTAACAGAGTGGACACGCTGGAAGGAGTAGATAGAATGAGATGTGATTTAAAGAAGCTTGAACAGTTTTCGAAGATATGGCAGTTGGGATTCAATGCCCAGAATTGCAGAGTCATTCATCTGGGGTGTGGTAATCCAAAAGAGTGTATGTGATGGGTGGTGAAGGGCTGTTGTGCACGGAGCAAGAGAGGGGCCTTGGGGTGATAGTGTCTAGCAATCTGAAGACAGCAAAGCAATATGACAAGTCGATAGCTAAAGCCAGAAGAATGCTGGGCTGCATAGAGAGAGGAATCACCAGTAAGAAAAAGGAGGTGATGAAAATATTGTGTAGGTCCTTGATAAGGCCTCACCTGGAGAACTGTGTTCAGTTCTGGAGACCTTATCTCAAAAGGAACAGCGACAGGATGGAGGTAGTTCACTGAAGGGCAACCAAGATGGTGGGTGGTCTCCATCAAATGACTTATGAGGAGGGTTGAAGGACCTAAATATGTATACCCTGGAGGAGAGGAGGTGCAGTGGAGATATGATACAGACCTTCAGATACCTGAAAGGTTTTAATGATGCACAATCAACAACAAGCCTTTTCCGTTGGAAAGAAATTAGTAGGACTAGGGGTCATGAAATGAAACTCCAGGGAGGACGACTCCGAACCAACATTAGGAAATATTTCTTCATGGAGAGGGTAGTGAATGCCTGGAATGCCCTCCCAGAAGAGATGGTGAAGACAATAACAGTGAAAGAATTCAATGGGGCATGGGATAAACACTGCGGATCCCTAAAGGCTAGAGGATGGAAATGAAGAATAGAGTACATTGGGGGTAAGGATGGAAATGAAGAAGAGTGCGTGGGGGTAACTTGCTGGCATGGCAGTTACTACCCTTAACCAATAAGCCTTCATACTGTTGATGCAACTTCATCATTGCTCTCTGCTTCAATGGCAGGGAGAAAAGAGGAAAAGGGGAAATAGATTCAGACAGCAACCAACACAGTCATTGAATTTTACAGTCTGGGAAAACAAATGAGCATGAGGGTAACTTGTTAATGTGGATGTTATTACCCTTAATCAATAAGCCTGAAACTTTTGATGTAACTCCAACATTGCTCTCTGCTTTAATGGCAAGAGGTGATGGGGAATTGGACCCAAACAGCAACCAACAAAGGCCCTGACTTGTTGGTCTGGGAAACTGATAGGTATGGGGATGAGTAGTTGTATCTCATGGCAGATACTGACATAAGCCTGCTGGGTAGACTGGATGAGCCATTTGGTCCATTTCTGCCATCATTTATATGTTTCTAATTTTGTATGAGCAGCAGAGGAAGCTATGGCTTGTATTTGATGAGCCTTAACTGAATCTGTTAGATGGAATACCTGCCCACCTCCCTGGAGTGTTGACTACACAGCTAAATTTAGCTCTGACACTGATTGAGGTGGCTCATGAGGCAGTGCCCAAGTGGGAACTCCTGGCACATGCTCAGTAGAGCTTAAAGCTCTATAGCTTGGAGAGACAAGTCTGTTCAATGCTGCTGGATGATATCACCCACAGGTAATAGCTAATTCATCCTGCTATCTATGAAAAACACTGTTTACAGTAAGCAAGCATACTCTCATGTTTAAAATCTTTAGGTTTCTGAAGAAAGCTAGAGATTTTGCTGACTGACCTTGGCTGGTTTTAGGTGCTTGCCCCTGCAGATACTGTTGACATCTGATAGCCAACAAGGAGTGGTTAGCCACAGAAAGGTCATCTCAGCTGCATTTTCAAGAGTACAGGACTGGTGATCTGAAACACATTCTCACACCTTCAATGGCTTGCCTGCAGAGGATGTTCCAGTCAGATCACAAAAGTCATCTAGGTTTTTAACTTAATCACCATTTAGCCGCTGATTATGCTGATATCATAAGTGGATCATAGACTCACTGTGGATGATATCTGCCCCTTTCTACAGGTTTTGAAACTTGGTTCTGTATGTTGCAAAGGTAATAATATACTAGTTCAACAAGACTTGGCAAACCTGGGAGCATGTCTCCAAGGACAGTCCTTGAAATGCCTTGTATGCTCTTCCAGTGAGCTTTCCTCCAAAATACCTCATGTAGTCCAGATTTTCTCAAAGCCATTTTTATATCCATCAGTATTACCTTTAGTATCAGCAAACAGGTTGAGCCCTATCTGGGCTACATACTGTAGCCATTCTCTGTCTTCTCCACAGGTGATGAACTGGAGTCTTGGATGCAAATCATTTCCATTACTGTCTTTAATTTCTGCAGCTGAAATTACTGCTCTTCTCACCACCATAGGTCTGAAGAAAATAAGATGTGCCATGCTGGATCAGACCAAGGTTTATCAAGCCCAGCATCCTGTCTCCAATAGTGGCCAGTCTGGGTCACAATTGCCCATCAGATCCCCAAGAGTTAATATGTTACTTGTATTTTTTTCTCAGGGGATAAGCGCTGGTTTTCTCAAGGCTACATGGCTAATAACTGTTTATGGACTTTTCCTTCAGAGACTAGTCCAATCTTCTTTTGAGCCTTACTATGTAAGTTTCCTTGAACACATCCTCTGGCAACAGATTCCATAGCTTGATTGTGCACTAGGTGAAAAAATACTTCCTATGATTTGTTTTAAATCTTCCGGTTGCTAATTTCATGGAGGTTCCCCTAGTCCTAGTGATTGAAAGGGTAAACAACTGTTCCCTGTTTACCCATTCCATTCCCCCTCATTATTTTAAAGATCTCAGTTAGTTCCCTTCTCATTTGTCTCTTCTCTAAGCTAAAGAGTCCTAATCTGATTAGCCTTTCTCCATAAAGGAACATTCCCATCCTTTTTATCACCCTTGTCTTTACTTTTTCTACGTATGCTATGTATATTTTAAAATGTGGTGACCAAATTTGCACACAACACTCAAGGTATGGTCACACCATCAATCTATATAAAGGCATTATGATATTCTCAGTTTTGTTCTCCATTCCTTTCCAAATAATTCTTGATTTTCCTTTTGCAGTTGTATATAGATTTTTCAAATTTCAACCTATGTGGCATAAATCTCCTGCCTGGAGTGGAATTCAGGACATTCTAATATTTCCTCACCAGAACAGGCATGTCCAGAAATTCCTTGTTGCTATGGATATCTGGATATTCATATTAGGACAGGCAAATCCAGAGTCTGATAGTCACTTTTATCTGCCATCATTATGTGGATGTCTATCATTAATATGCTAATGACCTTCATCAGCATACAGCTAGCTTCTTAACTCTATTAAGAAAATCTGAATTGGCAAAGGGGACCCTGCTGCTGTTGTAGTTCTTCACTGTGCTCTGTGTCTGGAAGTAAAATCCCACTCTTAACCAATCAGTGGGTGGTGGCCCTCAGCCCACACACTGCTTGATTATCTAACCACTGCTACCAGAAAAGAAGGGAGGTCTGTCACATAATGTACTTGCACTACCTCTAACACCCACCAATGTTTAAATGATCATTTGGGAGCTCCAACAAGCATTAAACAGATCTTGCTTGTATTTACACATGTGCCAGTCTCCTGGCAACCTGCCAACTGGGTTTCTGCTCTCTCTGGGCAAATACCTTACCCACAGAATATTCCCTGAGGGTTTTTTAGGTGCACTGTAACTCTACAAACCTGGGATCTCACAGTTTCCAGAAAAATACAGACCACACATCCAAAAACACTGACTTACCTAGGACACTGATCAGCCACAAAACACAGTGCTAATAAATTAAAATGTTTTTGTGCAGAATAGTAAACATATGTGTACACATATAGGGATTTCTCACAAATATGGGACTTGAAAAGGCAAGGTTTACTGTGATGGTAGCCCAGCAACCTTCATAGTGCACAGGGTTCCAGAATGTTTGTCTGGTAACCTAGAAGAGCTACTGCTTCTTCGTGCAAAAGATATAATCATCGGTTGCTTAGGGCCATGTCTCTCAAATTCTCGTTAAGCTAGTCACTAAAATTACTTTCTTTATGTAAGTGATACTTAGCTTAACTGTTGGTGATTGAGTGCTGTGAAACAGCTTTCTCAATTACTAGCTGCTGTGATGTTCCGCTGGTTGCCAGGATGAGCTTGACTGTAGAAAGGGCTCCTCTCCGGTCCGCGATTGCAATCCCTGTCTATTTCATGTCCTATTATCAGTTCCCTTTCAGGCAAGTATTGTATCGCGCACTGTCTGGACACCCGACACTGCAGAGTTTCGGAGATATTCCTTCCTCAGGGGTACAGTGATCTAGTGCGCTGTGGATTATTTAGATGTGCGGCTATGTGCGGCTTATGCTGGCGAGAGAGAAAGACAAAAGAAACACAGAAAAATGCCAAAGTTCCAAAAGTAAAACGGCACACTTTTTTGGAATGAACTAATAATTTGAAAAGTTCAGTGCCTCAGACGTACCCTAGTTAAAGTCGGCGCAAGGTTTAAAGGGACCTTCCTGTCAACACAGGGGTACACAGAGCGTCTGACGCAGCGCGGTGCATGCGCTGTCTTTTTAACTCGAAAAAACCCTCGAAAACCGCGGTTTGAAGAGACTAAGGTATATCCGTCTCCATTTTTTCAACAAGTATTGCTGTGGACCAGGTACATAGACGATATATTTTTCATCTGGACAGCAACAGAACAACTACTTCTAGAATTTCATGAATGGCTTAATCACACAGATTTCAATCTCAAGTTTACCATCACATATCATCAAAAGACGTTATCTTTCTTAGATATCCAAATTTCACAAATAGGAAATAATTTGGAAACTATGCTGTATCGTAAGATAGGAACAATCTTCTGAGATTTGAAAGCCATCATCCTACACAATTCAAAACGGGGCTCCCAGTCAGTCAGTTTTTTAGGGCGCAGAGAATTTGCTCACAAGAAAAAGATTTTTTAGAGCATGCTGATCAATTATCTACAAAGGGGATATCCCCAGCGAGCCATCAAAAGAGCATTCACAAGAGCTACATTTTCAGATAGAGACCAACTTTTGCAATATAAAGCAAAATCCCAAAAAGAATCCTTAATATGTGTATTAAAACACACCAATCTTACAAGCAAAATCAAATGAATCATTCAAAGAAAGTGGCACGTATTACAAGTCCACTCCATTTTTAATATGCCCCCCATGTTTGCATACACCAGAGGTACAAACATAAAACAACGAGTGGTCAAAGCAGCCATACCAGAGACATCTACACCAGAGACATCCCAAATTCAAACATTAGATTAAGGTCACACCACTTGTGGAAAATGTGACTTCTGTGACACCTCGGTGGTGGGTACATCTTGGAAGGACCCTAATTCGGGCTTTATCATCAAACATAAGATTAAGACCGACTGTAACACAGATTTTGTGGTGTACGCATTGGAGTGCCCATGTCATAAAATATACGTGGGGCAAACAAGCAGAAAAATTAGGACTAGACTAATAGAACATCGCAGCCACCTGAACACAAAAGACCTAAAAGCACCTACTGTTCAACACAATATCTCTAAAGGTCACACCTTTAAAGATTATAAGTGGGCAATCATAGAATACATTCCAGTTCCAACAAGAGAAGGAAATCGTAAAGCAAGACTACTACTTCGAGAAAATTTTTGGATTTTCAAACTCAACACCGTTGAACCAGTGGGGCTTAATGAAAAAATCAATTGGTTCTCCATGTCATAATAGGTTTAGTGCCACATCATAATTCATAGTAGCACTTCAGTGCATTGTTCAATTAGACTGTGGTCACCTATCAGTAATGTTTACAGCTGAACTGCGGTTTTCGCGGGTTTTTTCGAGTTAAAAAGACAGCGCATGCAACGTGCTGTATCAGACGCTCTCTATACCCCTGTGTTGACAGGAAGGTCCCTTTAAACCTTGCGCCGACTTTAACTAGGGTAAGTCCGAGGCATTGAACTTTTCAAATTATTAGTTCATTCCAAAAAAGTGTGCCGTTTTACTTTTGGAACTTTGGCATTTTTCTGTGGTTTTTTTGTCTCTCTCTCTCTCGCCAGCATAAGCCGCACATAGCCGCACATCTAAATAATCCACAGCACACTAGATCACTGTACCCCTGAGGAAGGAATATCTCCGAAACTCTGCAGTGTCGGGTATCCAGACAGTGCGCAATACAATACTTGCCTGAAAGGGAACTGATAATAGGGCATGAAATAGACAGGGATTGCAATCGCGGACCGGAGAGGAGCCCTTTCTACAGTCAAGCTCATCGCGGCAACCAGCGGAACATCACAGCAGCTAGTAATTGAGAAAGCTGTTTCACAGCACTCAATCACCAACAGTTAAGCTAAGTATCACTTACATAAAGAAAGTAATTTTAGTGACTAGCATAACAAGAATTTGAGAGACATGGCCCTAAGCAACCGATGATTATGTCTTTTGCACGAAGAAGTAGTAGCTCTTCTAGGTTACCAGACAAACATTCTGGAACCCTGTGCACTATGAAGGTTGCTGGGCTACCATCACAGTAAACCTTGCCTTTTCAAGTCCCATATTTGTGAGAAATCCCTATATGTGTACACAATAGTATTTATTTTTCTCACATCAAGAGGTTGTTTTTGATACAGAATAGTAAACATAAACGTTTTAAATAAAACTGCAATACAACAGGCAAGGAAAAAGAAAAGACATTTCATAGTAACGCTAACAGGTTTAACTGAATTTGCAGAGCTAAATGCAATTTTCTCAGTTGGCTGTGAGAGGTCTGATATGATCAACTTAGATACTAATCGCTGATTGTCTTCGTATTTGAAGTTTGTTAGCAACTGACTACAGAGCTCAACCTGTCTCTAAAACTAATTTTTCTCTCAACTATATGAGCTCCAGTAGTGTATTGTGGGTCTATGGTATTCATGGACTAACACTTGCATTTGCTCGCCTGACCTAGCACCAATTTCTCCTGCCCATGAATCCCTCTCTCGTCTCTCCCAATAGCATCATTTCTTCCTGCTCATGAACACCCCTTCTCTCTTTTCTCTTTCCTCCCATTCCCCATGTGCCTGACGGCTTGCCTCCTCTTCCTTCTCCCTGGGCTGGAAGTGGTGAGCGGCAATCGGGAGGATCTGTTCTGGTTGCGCACGTCCATCAGGTTGGCTTGCCTCCTGTTCCACTTCTTCCTCCTCTCTATGCTTGCAGCTACATTGACATTCAGTGGTACAGGCTGTGCAGCGTTTAACTTCAGGCACAGCGGCAACTCCTGTGCTCCTTTGGCAGATTTCTGCACCTGCTTACTTATTGCTGTTGCCCTGCCCCATGTCATTGACTGCAATCAGCAGGAAGGTCTTGGTATCAACATCCTTCCTGGTCTTTCCAGTACCCAAATATATTTCAGTGTTCAGCTTTGGTGGCTTGGTGCCCTTATACAGCCCAGCACCCAGGGACTCTTACCCCCCCCCCCCACCCCGCACCCTCCCTTTGTATGCCACAGATGAGCTTTCACTGTCTGACATATCAGCCCACAGTTCTATCGTAGCCAGTTCTAACCACCTCCCCTTAAGCTTATATAGTCCACAATGTTATCTATGGAGAAAGAACCGAAAGGCTTAACACACCTAGGTGCCTACATATTCCACAGGGAAACTTGAGATCGGCCAACAAAGGACTTTTATCGGTTCCTACATTTAAATCAGCAAAACTCAACCATGTAAGGGAGCGCGTAATATCAATATCAATGTGGAATTCTTTACCAACTTATTTGAGATACCAAGCAGAAAAAAAGCAATTTAAAGTAGAACTAAAAACATGGTTGTTTAAATGCGCTTTTTCAGCGCATGAATCTTAGATACATGCAGCATTAACATTAGAATACACGAGCTTAACTTTTTCCTTTTTTAAATTTTATGTCATATTTCAGGAACATTAATTGAATTTAACTGTTCTTAGTAGTATTTAAACTATTTTTAGGGAACAAGGTATTTTGTTTTAGGCTTAATATTTTTAGCTTGTTGTATGACTTTTATTTTAACAGCTAATTTATATAATTCTTCTGTTCTTTGTCTTTTATTAATTTTAGCTGTTATTACTTTTAACAAAATAATGTTTCTCACAGGACAAGCAGGATGGTTGTCCTCACAAATGGGTGACATCAAGGATGGAGCCCAACCACGGAAAACTTCTGTCAAAGTTTCTGGAACTTTGACTGGCCCCTACTGGGCATGCCCAGCACGGCACCAACCCTGCAGCCAGCAGGGGTCCCCTTCAGTCTTCTTTTTTCCGCGCAGCAGTAGCCACGCGGTTAAGGAGCTCTTACCACATTCCTGACAGGAAATTCTTCTCGAACTTCTTTGAAGTAGAATTCACCCCACAGGGGTCCCCCCTCTATCTAAATTTAGCCCGCGGTGTTTCGGTAAGTTTTTCGCCGATTACCGTCGAGTTCGGCCTTCGCGGCCTGCTGGCTGTCGACCATCTCGCAGCTAATTTTTTGGTCAATGGCCATGGCGTCGGGGTTCCGTCGGTGCCCAGATTGTACGCGCACCATGTCTATCACAGACCCTCAAAGAGTCTGTGTATTATGTTTAGGGAGTGAGCATGATGTCCTGACTTGCACCAAATGTGCCCTTATGACACTAAAAGGTCACAAAGCCAGAATGGAGAAGATGGGACTCCTGTTCCATGCTCACACTCCGACGCCGTCCATCGCATCGACGTCCTCGGAACCGGCACCGTCGAAATCCTTCCAGCGTCGGCAACCTCCCGGTGACCGTCTGCCATCGACGTTTCCACGACCATCGACTCCCGACCCTTCCCCCGAGGATCGTGGGGATCGGAGGGAAAAGCATCGTCATCGACATCGCAAGTCTCGGACCGTCGAGGAATCGAAGTCATCGACCTCGGTACCGTCCGAGCCGCCACCGAAGAAGTCTCGATCAGAAGTGGCACCGTCCACCTCTGTTTCTGAGACACCGAGGCAACCCTCTCCCCATCGGGGTTTGGGAGCCGCGATTCCTCCGGTGACGGTGGTCCCTCCGGCTAAGCCTCAGCCTCCCTCTTCCGCGGAGCCGGGTATTGTTACTCCAGATCTCCGGGAAGAACTGGACCGGCTCGTCCAGGAGGCCATCGACAAAGCGATGCAACGGTTCCAGACTCCTTCGGCACCGACCCCAGCACCGAGAGTGGAACCAGTCACCGACCCGATTCCAGCAGCGCTGGCACCGCTGCTCGCCCGGATGGAAGCGCTCATGACCGCCCTTCCAGCGGTGATACCTGGGTCACCGACAGCACCCGTGCACTCTCCGATGCCAACTTCATCTGGTGCAGAAACACCGTATCGAATTCCTCCTTCGGGAGTGGTTCCATCGATGCCGTGTCGTCCCTCACCACCGATACATTCCTCCGGGGCGATACGCACATCGGCTCCATCGATGCCTTCGATGCCGGCACCGATACTTCCAAAGGTATTTTCGATGCCCCCGGTGGTTCCTTCGGGTTTCTCGGAGGCTCAACCGGGACCTTCAGGTATCCAACCCCCTCGTGGTCCTACAGGTCAGCAACCTGACCCTTATGACACCTGGGGTAATGATACTTCCACAGATACCGATGATTTACCTTCACCACCTTCTCCTGCTGAAAGCAGAAAGCGTTCTCCCCCCGAGGACCTCTCTTTCACCAATTTTGTGAAGGAAATGTCGGAATTAGTCCCTTTTCAGCTTCAATCGGAGCAAGATGATAGGCACCAAATGATGGAGTTGCTCCAATTTTTGGATGCCCCAAAAGTCATCACTTCCATTCCAATTAATCAGGTTTTTCTGGATCTTCTAAAAAAGAATTGGGAAACTCCTGGATCGGTTGCTCCAGTAAACAAAAAAGCTGACTCTACTTACCTTGTACAGTCAGCACCTGGCTTTCAAAAACCACAGCTAGACCACCACTCTGTTGTGGTAGAGTCAGCTCAAAAGAAAGCTAAAAGAATGAAGCGATACTCATCTATACCTCCTACTAAGGAAAGCAAATTCTTAGATAGTACAGGCAGAAGAGTATACCAAGGGGCCATGCTCATTTCCAGGATAGCTTCTTATCAGCTATATATGACCCAATACAACAGGGTCATCTTTAAGCAGATACAAGAATTTTCAGATACCTTACCAGAACAATTCCAACAACACCTTCAAACCCTCGTACTTAAAGGATTTGAAGCTGGAAAGCATGAGATAAGAACATCTTATGACATCTTCGATGCTTCCACTAGACTGTCTGCTACAGCCATCTCAGCAAGACGCTGGGCTTGGCTTAAGTCTTCTGACCTTCACCCGGAGGTTCAGGACAGACTCTCCGACTTGCCCTGTTTAGGGGATAATTTGTTTGGTGAGCAAATTCACCAAATAGTTGCTGAATTAAAGGATCATCATGAGACACTTAAACAGCTCTCATCGATTCCTTCTGACTTCCCTTCTAAACAATCATTAAGAGGGAACCTAAAAAGTCCTTCTTCCGTCCACGGAAGTATTATCCCCCACACACCAAGTCTAGGTCAACGAGGCCGTATCAAAAGCCTCAGCCTCGCCAACCTCGAAAGCAAAAGCCCACAACAGCTCCGCCACCAGGCCCTGCGTCGGGGTTTTGACTTTCACTTAGAGAGCAGATGCCTAATCCCTCTACCAAACATACCAGTAGGAGGTCGACTAAGCCACTTTACAGAAAAATGGCATCGCATCACCACAGATCAATGGGGGCTAGCGATAATTGCACAGGGTTACCATCTAAACTTCCTAACTCTTCCTTCGGACTCTCCACCTCTGCAAGCGTGGAGACTTACCGACCACTCTGTTCTTCTAGAGCAGGAAGTTTCCCTTCTTCTCCAGTCCAACGCTATAGAACCCGTTCCTCTTTCGCAACAGGGACTAGGGTTCTATTCCAGGTACTTTCTGATACCAAAAAAGTCAGGAGGACTTCGACCAATACTGGACCTACGGGCCCTCAACAAGTACCTTCACAGAGAGAAGTTCAAGATGGAGACCCTGGGCTTGCTTCTCCCTCTGCTGCAAAGAGAGGACTGGCTCTGCTCTCTAGACCTCAAAGACGCTTATACCCACAGGGGCGGATTTTAAAACGAGCGCGAATAGCCTACTTTTGTTTGCGCTCCAGGCGCAAACAAAAGTACGCTGGATTTTAGTAGATACGCGCGGAGCCGCGCGTATCCGCTAAAATCCTGGATCGGCGCGCGCAAGGCTATCGATTTTGTATAGCTGGCGCGCGCCGAGCCGCGCAGCCTACCCCCATTCCCTCCAAGGCCGCTCCGAAATCGGAGCGGCCTCGGAGGGAACTTTCCTTTGCCCTCCCCTCACCTTCCCCTCCCTTCCCCTACCTAACCCACCCGCCCGGCCCTGTCTAAACCCCCCCCCTTACCTTTGTCGGGGGATTTACGCCTCCCAGAGGGAGGCGTAAATCCCCGCACGTCAGCAGGCCTCCTGCGCGCCGGGACGTGACCTGGGGGCGGGTCCGGAGGGCGCGGCCACGCCCCCGGGCCGCCCCGGGCCGTAGCCACTCCCCCGGAACGCTCCCGACACGCCCCGAAAACGCCGCGCAGTTCGGGCACGCCCCCCGACACGCCCCCTCCGAAAACCCCGGGACTTACGCGAGTCCCGGGGCTCTGCGCGCGCCGGTAGGCCTATGTAAAATAGGCTTCCCGGCGCGCAGGGCCCTGCTCGCGTAAATCCACCCGGTTTTGGGCGGATTTACGCGAGCAGGGCTCTGAAAATCCGCCCCACATTGCGATAACTCAGTCTCATTGCAAATACCTCCGATTTCTAGTAGGCCAAAACCACTATCAATACCGAGTGCTCCCATTTGGCCTAGCATCCGCACCACGAGTTTTCACCAAATGTCTCGTAGTGGTTGCAGTGTTCCTCAGGAAGGAAGGCGTCCATGTCTACCCCTACTTGGACGATTGGTTGATCAGGGCCACAACCCAGCAAATCGCTCGGTCTTCCCTGACCCTGACAATCTGAACTCTAATTTCTCTAGGATTTCTTGTCAACTACGAGAAATCCTACTTACTCCCATCTCAAACCTTATCCTTCATTGGAGCAGACTTGGACACTTTACAGTCAAAAGCCTTCCTTCCTCATCAATGTGTTCAAACCCTTGTGTCCCTAGCTTGCCAGTTGCAGTCTCAACCCACAGCAACAGCTCGCCAATTTCTCATTCTGCTGGGACACATTGTCTCCTCAGTTTATGTGACTCCAATGGCCCGTCTGGCCATGAGAGTCATGCAATGGACTCTGAAATCACAATGGATCCAAGCCACTCAGCCTCTGTCGACCATTGTTCGCATCACCGATGCACTCCGTCTGTCTCTTGCTTGGTGGAAAAATCAGTCCAACCTCCTACAGGGCTTGCCCTTTCACCCACCAGATCCTCAAATAATTCTCACCACCGACGCTTCCAGCGTCGGCTGGGGAGCCCATGTAAACGGTCTACAAACTCAAGGATTCTGGTCTCTAGAGGAAGCCAAACACCAGATAAATTTCCTGGAGCTTCGAGCAATCCGATACGCTCTCCGGGCTTTTCAAGATTGCCTATCAAATCACATAATCTTGATTCAGACGGACAACCAGGTGGCCATGTGGTACATCAACAAGCAGGGAGGCACTGGCTCCTTCCTTCTCTGTCAGGAAACTGTGCAGATTTGGGCAGAAGCCCTCTCCCGTTCCATGTATCTCAGGGCCACCTACTTGCCGGGAGTAGAAAATGTTTTGGCAGACCGGCTGAGCCGTGTCTTCCAACCACACGAGTGGTCACTCAATCCCTTGGTAGCGACCTCTCTTTTCCAGAAATGGGGTTATCCCCACATAGACCTCTTTGCGTCCCCTCAGAACCACAAAGTGGCCAATTACTGCTCCCTCATTCGGACTCAGCACTCTCGGCCCAGGGATGCATTCTCCCTCCCGTGGACAACCGGTCTGTTTTATGCATTCCCTCCACTTCCTCTTCTGTCGAAGACTCTTGTGAAGCTACGTCAGGACAAAGGGAACCATGATCCTGATAGCACCGCACTGGCCACGCCAAGTGTGGTTTCCCATACTCCAGGATCTCTCCATCCGCAGACACATTCGCCTGGGAAAGGACCCGCATCTGATCACTCAAAACGACGGATGCCTCCTCCATCCCAATCTCCAAGCCTTGTCCCTGACGGCATGGATGTTGAAAGGTTAGTCCTTCAACCACTTAACCTATCGGATTCAGTTTCTCGTGTCCTCATCGCTTCACGAAAGCCTTCCACAAAAAAATCTTACTCCTACAAATGGAAAAGGTACACATCATGGTGCACTTCGCAGTCCCTTGATCCTCTTTCCTGTCCAATTCCTAAATTTTTGGACTATCTTTGGCATTTGTCAGAATCAGGTCTAAAGACCTCTTTCATTAGAATGCATGTCAGTGCGGTAGCCGCCTTCCATAAAGGTATCGGGGGTGTCCCTATTTCAGTACAACCCCTTGTAACACACTTTCTTAAAGGCTTGCTCCATTTGAAGCCACCTTTATGTCCTCCGGCTCCATCTTGGGACCTTAATCTGGTTCTTGTTCGCCTTGTGAAACCACCCTTCGAACCTCTTCATTCCTGTGACCTTAAATATCTCGCATGGAAAGTGATATTTCTTTTGGCTATCACTTCAGCTCACAGGGTTAGTGAGTTACAGGCCCTAGTTACCTATCCGCCTTACACTAAACTCCTGCAGGACCGGGCAGTACTCCGCACTCACCCTAAATTCTTACCTAAGGTAGTTTCGGAGTTTCATATTAATCAATCCATCATACTACCTATTTTCTTTCCCAGGCCCCACTCCAACTCTGGGGAACAGACTCTGCATACCCTCGACTGTAAACATGCTCTAGCTTTCTATCTAGACCGTACAGTTGCCCACAGGAAGAGCACTCAATTATTCGTCTCTTTCCATCCTAACAAGTTAGGGCAACCTGTGGGTAAGCAGGCTCTTTCCTCCTGGTTGGCGGACTGCATCTCTTTCTGCTATCAGCAAGCTGGCATTCCCTTTCAAGACCGTGTTAAGGCACACTCTGCGAGGGCCATGGCGACTTCAGTAGCACACCTTCGATCGGTGCCGCTTCCTGACATCTGCAGGGCTGCTACCTGGAGTTCTCTCCATACATTTGCAGCCCACTACTGTTTGGACAAAGCTGGAAGACAGGATTCCATCTTCGGCCAATCTGTCTTGCGTAACCTTTTTGCAACATGACGTACCAACACCCTTCCGCCTACCCAGTGTGGTGCGGATGTCCTCTACCAAATTTCACCCCAGTTGTTGTGCCTGTTGCACACCGTTGGGTACTTTTGGTGCACGTTCGGACATCCTCAGCTCGGTACTCACCCATTTGTGAGGACAACCATCCTGCTTGTCCTGTGAGAAAGCAAATGTTGCTTACCTGATGTAACAGGTGTTCTCACAGGACAGCAGGATGTTAGTCCTCACGAAACCCGCCCGCCGCCCTGCGGTGTTGGGTTCATTTTTCTTATTTTATTTTTCGGCACTGCCTATAGTTTTGAAACAAGACTGAAAGGGGACCCCTGCTGGCTGCAGGGTTGGGTCCGTGCTGGGCATGCCCAGTAGGGGCCAGTCAAAGTTCCAGAAACTTTGACAGAAGTTTTCCGTGGTTGGGCTCCATCCTCGATGTCACCCATTTGTGAGGACTAACATCCTGCTGTCCTGTGAGAACACCTGTTACATCAGGTAAGCAACATTTGCTATTTTTCCTATTTGTAATTGTTTGTAAACCATTGTGAAGGCCTTGCCGATGTGACGGTATAGAAAAACCAATAAAACTAAACTAAACCTAAACTAAGCTGAAACTGAAACATTAATGGACTCATAAAAGCAGAGTGACCTCAGCAGTTTGTTCCGACTCAAATTCACTCAACTCCGGGTGCATTGTTATGCTGCCACCTGATGTCCAACTCAAAATCGTCAAGAAAAAAGTGTTCTCAAAGGGAGTTTTACATGGCAGACAAATAATATTAGTACATAGATAAAACAACAAAACTGAGGAATCTCCAACAACTTATACATCTTTTGTTAATATTTTCTCATTTCACAAGGGAATTAGTATCAGATTTTACTGTGCTCAGTTGTTTGGCTCTTGCCCGCAAAAGGCTGCAACCAACTTTGTGTGGAATAGCACTTATTTTTACCTCATTTACTATTTCCCAGTGTTTCAAAAAAGATATAGTTGCGATGGAGAAGGTACAGAGAAGGGCAACCAAAATGATAAAAGGGATGGAACAGCTCCCTTATGAGGAAAGGCTGAAGAGGTTAGGGCTGTTCAGCTTGGAGAAGAGACGGCTGAGGGGGGATATGATAGAGGTCTTTAAGATCATGAGAGGTCTTGAACGAGTAGATGTGACTTGGTTATTTACACTTTTGAATAATAGAAGGACTAGGGGGCATTCCATGAAGTTAGCAAGTAACACATTTAAGACTAATCGGAGAAAATTCTTTTTCACTCAATGCACAATAAAGCTCTGGAATTTGTTGCCAGAGGAGGTGGTTAGTGCAGTTAGTGTAGCTGGGTTCAAAAAAGGTTTGGATAAGTTCTTGGAGGAGAAGTCCATTAATGGCTATTAATTATACTTAGGGAATAGCCACTGCTATTAATTGCATCAGTAGCATGGGTTCTTCTTAGTGTTTGGGTAATTGCCAGGTTCTTGTGGCCTGGTTTTGGTCTCTGTTGGAAACAGGATGCTGGGCTTGATGGACCCTTGGTCTGACCCAGCATGGCAATTTCTTATGTTCTTAAGTTGATCCTCCCTATCATGGCGATATAATTTGTACCCTGATATAGCACTGTCCCATTGGTTATCCTCCTTCCACTAAGTTCCTGTGATGCCAATTATGTCAATCTCATCATTTGCTGCTATACATTCTAACTCTACCATCTTACTTCTTAGGCTTCTGGCATTGGCATACAGACATTTTAAAGTGTGTTTTTTCTTTGTATTAACAACCTGCTTTTCAGTTGTTAGTGATAATTTGGAAATAATTAGCTTCGGTGATTTTTTACATATAGGCACATGGACTACGTTTGCTTTTATTGGAACCTCTCTGTTGGGATGCCCTAACTCTCCTGTTTCATTAGTATCCTTCAAGGATACATTTCTCCGAACCATGCACTGCTGAGTGACTGTCGGCTTTCCCCCTTGTTCTAGTTTAAAAGCTGCTCTATCTCCTTTTTGAAAGTTAGTGCCAGCAGCTTGGTTCCACTCTGGTTAAGGTGGAGCTCATCCTTTCAGAAAAGTCTCCCCCTTCCCCAAAAGTTTCCCCAGTTCCTTACAAAACTAAATCTCTCTTCCCTGCACCATCGTCTCATCCACGCATTGAAACTTTGGAGCTCTGCCTGTCTCATTTCAGAGAATGCTACCCTGGAGTTTCTGGATCTCAGCTTCCTACCTAAAATCCTAAACTTGGCTTCCAGAACCTCTCTCCCACATTTTTCTATGTCATTGGTGTCCACATGTACCGCGACAGCCGGCTCCTCCCCAGCACTGTCTATAATCCTATCTAGGTGATGCGTGAGGTCTGCCACCTTCGCACCAGGCAGGCAAATTACCAGACGGTCCTCACGTCCACCAGCCACCCTACTATGTACATTTCTAATAATTGAATCACCAACTATGATGGCTGGCCTAACTCTTCCCCCCTGGGCAGTAGCCCTGGGAGAAGTTTCCTCAGTGCGAGAGGACAGTACATCACCTGGAGAGCAGGTCCTTGCTACAGGATCACTTCTTGCTACACCAGGATGATGTTCTCCTACTGGGAGACCTTTCTGATCCAAGGCAGCACTGGAGCTGCCAGACTGGATTTGGTACTTGGCTATGTCCCTGAAGGTCTCATCAATGTACCTCTTTATCTGCCTCAGCTCCTCCAAGTCTGTTACTCTAGCCTCCAGAGATCAGACTCGTTCCCTGAGAGCCAGGAGCTCTTTGCATCAAGTGCACACATACAATCTCTCACCAGCGGGTAAAAAATCATACATGTGACACTCAATGCAAAAGACTGGAAAGCCCCCTCTTGCTGTTGGACTGCTTCCTTCATCTTAGTTTTATTGATTTCCTAGTTAAGTTTAGGATACTAAGGGAGTTGGAATGAGAGTACGTTAAATTTTCAGGTGAATTTACTAATTAATCAGCTAGTGTCCTACAAGGGGATGATTAAACTTTCAATAAGGGCTGGTACAATAGTATGATTTCGATAAGGCCGTGATTGATTTTTAATGAGAAAGTGTCTTGTGCCTTAAAATCAAGGGTTGAGTGGGTGGGAAAGACAGACACTAGAGTTAACTATCTGTCGCTTGCTTATTATCTCAGACACACGCAAACTCTAAAGAATATATCCCTGTATTTTACCTTTCACCAAAGTTTTATAAGTCCAAACATTTCTGAAAGCTATACTTACCAATCTTCTTTAAACACCGTTAAATTAATCTTTACTTAGTTAATTGAAGGGTTTGAGATTCAGTGTGCGCTTCCGGTCCTCTTCTACTGCAAAGGGTGTGGGGCCTCTGGAAGCCGGGACTGTGGAAGTCAATCCCTGGATCGCTTGCAGTGACCTCTGGACTTCTCTCCCGGGGGATGCTGGGAGCAGTATGCAGATGAGCCTTCCGGTCCTCCTCTACTGCAAAGGGTGTGGGGCCTCTGGAAGCTGGGGCTGTGGAAGTCAATCCCTGGATCGCTTGCAGTGACTCCCGGAGGATGCTGGGAGCAGTATGCAGATGAGCCTTCCAGTCCTCCTCTACTGATATTAGGCTAGCACTGGATTTCCTATCTTTCAGGAAGCTACTTAATAACTTAGCTCTGAGAAACAGATTTTGGACTTGATGATTGAATCATTCCCGCAAATCTTACTCTCATATTTCCTGCTTTGCATACATAGGCTCCTATGAATTTCATACCAAACCTGTACCATCTAGATTCCCTTCTAACAACCAAGACCTCTTATTCAATAGCAACCAGTGTCTAAACAATCTATGCTTAAAATTGAATGCTTTATGTGATGGTCCAAATAATCTCTGTTTACTTACCTAATGTATGCCTTTGTCCAAATGTTTGTATCTAACCAAAATAATTTTCTTTGTGTATGACCATTTGTAAAGTACTCTGACCTATCTCCTATTCTACTTCCGTGTCCCCCCTACTGCCCAGAGTGGTGGATGGAGCAGAATAGAAATATTTTAAATACATAGAATGTTGACTGTATCCCTTGTACCACATTTTCCCATTATCCTCCTGAATTATTCTTCCACTATATTATGTATCAATTATTTTATGTACCCATTTTAACCCAGCCATGTTGTATTCATGTAAACCAAATTGTTGCACGTGTTCAGCTCTCTAGCTGGAAAAGCATGATTATAAATAGATGATGATGATGAAGGTTATGACTTATCACCTACAGAATAGCCTTTCAGACCAGTTCCAAGGTAATGTGAGCAGACACTCAACAACATCTTGATTTTCTACCAGCCCCAGCCAAATTTTCAGACTTGGATTTAGCATTGAGCCCTCTGTATTTGAAGAGTTGTCTAGCCTTAATGCTAAGCACTGGCAAAAACATTTAAAACAGGCACCCCTGCAGAAGAGGAAGTTTGGGCTGCTAATGCCAGTATTGAATTTCATGTGCCAGGGCAATCCACTCACTTCAGTGGCGTAGCTAGACAATTTTGTGAGAGAGAGGGCATTGTCCTTGGCTGGACCTGGGATGTGGAACTCCCTTCCGGTCGAAATTCGACTGGAGGAGAATATTAATAGTTTTAAAAAACAGATAAAGACCTGGCTTTTTCAACAGGCTTTTAATTAGGCCAACTGATTCTTTTCTTCCTTTACACTTTACTTAAGGGGTAATTAGAAGGAGATATAAAAACCCTACGGGTTTAGAGGGGTAGAAGGGCGTAAAAATGATAAAATAAGGGAGGTATAGGCCTGGGTAAAGAAGGGTGATGAAGTTTGAAGGGTTTTAATTTGGAAAATTTAGCTATTAAGACTTTTACTTTGTTTTATATGTTTTTAAATTTTAATGTGACACTATTTTGTATTTGATTCAACTATGTAAATCGTTAGTGAGATGTATGTTGTACGGGTTATGGACTTTTTTGAATTTTGCTACTGCAAATTCTAATATTGTTAACCGCCTTGATATTAACTTGAAAGTCGGTATACAAAGTCAAATAAATAAATAAATAAATAAATTTGGCGCCCGGGGCAAGAGACTTCTTCGGCGCCCCCTCCCTCCATCAATGATTTGCATCTTGCGTAAAAATTGACGGTAACATCCTTTCTCATACACACACACCGCTCCTTTTTCACATACACACAGAAGCACCCTTCCGATCCAAGGTTGAACAGCTGGTCTCCGGCGGCGGTTAGCAGACCGGTGTTCACTTCTTCGGCCCCCGCCGGCCTCGATTTTAATGTCTTCGGCCCCTGCCGGCCTCGATTTTAATGTTTTCGGCCCTCTTGGTCTCCGGCGGGGGCCGAAGACATTAAAATCGAGGCCGGCGGGGGCTGAAGAAAAGAAGATGGGCGCCACCCAGTCGGCCCCCACTTGAGGCTGGCTGGGAGGCGCCCATCTTCTTTGCTTCGGCCTCCGCCGCCGCCGGCCTCGATTTTAATTTATTCGGCCCCCGCCGGCCTTCGGGGGCCGGCTGTCTCCGGCGGAGGCCGAAGAAATTAAAATCAAAGCCGGCGGAGGCCGAAGAAAAGAAGATGGGCGCCTCCCAGCCAGCCCCTGCTTGAGGCTGGCTGGGAGGCGCCCATCTTCTTTGCTTCGGCCTCCGCCGGCCTCGATTTTAATTTATTCGGCCCCCGCCGGCGTTCGGGGGCCGGCTGTCTCCGGCGGAGGCCGAAGAAATTAAAATCAAAGCCGGCGGAGGCCGAAGAAAAGAAGATGGGCACCTCCCAGCTAGCCCCCGCTTGAGGCTGGCTGGGAGGCGCCCATCTTCTTTTCTTCGGCCGCCGCCAGCCTCGATTTTAATTTCTCCAGCGGGGGCTGGCTGGGAGGTTGAGGTTCCCATCTTCATTTCTTCGGCCCGTGCGCCGCTGGCTGATCTTCTTTTCTTCGGCCCCTGCCAGCCTCGATTTGTATTTCTTCGGCCCCTGCCGGTTTGGCGAAGGCGTTGAGGCTAGGCTGAAGAAGAGCCACGCGGTCGAGACCAGGTAGACCGGCCCACCGGGGGATGCCCGATCCCCCGATAGGTCAATCCGTCCCTGACCATTACTATAAATCTCTCATAACAAAACAAACAAAAAAAAAAAGACGATCTGCCAGTATTCAACAACACTTACATCTGGGCCTAAAATTCTAATTTCTTTTTTTATTTAAATAGCTTTTTGGCGCCCCCTTAGACCTAGCGCCCGGGGCGGCCGCCCACCCCGCCCACCCCTCGCTACGCCACTGACTCACTTCTTAGCACAGGGAATTCAATGCCAGCATCAGCGGTACAAACCTCTTCTGCAAAGGTGCCTGTTTGAAAAATTTTTGCCAGTGCTTAACATTAAGGCTGGATAACTCTTCCAGTACAGAGGGCTCAGAAACAATGTCTGCAACCGAACTTGCTGGTACAGCTGTGACTGATGCTGTTTCATTCAATCCGGGACCATTTTAAAATACGAGTTGCTCACGTTCAGTCCCGATACTTGCATATATGGGCCTTTTAATACGAGCAACTCTTAAAATTCACCCCATATATTTTCACTACCTTGAATAATTTACAACGGCTTTCAAAGAAAAAGTATGTGCATATTTCCCATTTGAAAATTATTCTACCAAAGGATTCAGTATACATTCATACCTACTAATTTTCTGAAAAATGTACAAGCATGAAAATACTAAAGTGTGCACATCAGTGCAAACTCCTCCCTAATCCTGTCCTCTGGGAACACCTCTGCCTCATTGCAAGTAAATATATGTGAATACAGGCTATACATGTGTACATTTATTTGGAAATCGGGTGAGCAGTTTTGTAACAGGCCATTTCTATAGGGAAAACACTGTTACCCATGGAAATGCCTTTGAAAATTACCACCTTAAGCACATTAACAAGACAGTACCTAAAGCATTTCAAGCAGCAACCATAATCTTGCCTCCAGCCAATCTGATTTTTCATTGTTGTATTCTCTGCCTGGAATTGACTAAGATTATCTCTTTATTTCATTAGCTTTCTCCCTTGCTTAAAAACCCTTCAAAGGACTCTTGCTTACAAGTGCAAATCTTATTTTGATACATTAAATTCTAGTGATGAACTGTATTTTATTGTATTTTATATGTATATATGATAAATTTATTTGAAAGATACTACATAAAACTGTATAAATTGACAGCTGCTGTTGTGTTTTTTTGTTTTTTCATAATTGCAGAAACACCGGATTTGGGATACTTGAAGGAGACCATTTGTTTTAAACAGCACATATCTAGAAGTCCAGTAGATGATGGATACACAGAACTTCAACCCCCCCTGCCAATTGTAGAACCATCTATATCTGACTCTATCTTAACACTTTCTTCATTGTCTGAGACCAAGATCCCAGTTAAGAAATTATCTAGTAAGGTAGTGGACTTGGCAAAGCTTTGAACCTTTAGGTCTCTACCAACAGTACTTAGATATTTGTATTGTAATCAATGTAGACTGAACTGTGGTGAATATACATAATGGAACTCCAAAGATCACATTATTATTATTATAGTATATTTTCCATGTAATAGTAATGCCTACTTTATCTATTTTTCCTCCAAAATGATTAGGTAGCTTTGGCTTGTTAGTAGGATTATAGGCTCATATATGTGACTCTACTGAGTTGCTGTTATAAAAAGAACATTAATTCCATGTAAAGGAAAATTGGTTCTTACCTGCTAATTTTTCTTTCCTGTAGTACCACAGATCAGTCCAGACAAGTGGGTTTTGCATCCCTACCAGCAGATGGAGGCAACAAAAACTTTGAGGCACTGCTACATATTCAAGAGTGCCACCTGCAGTGCCTCAGTATTGACCTGTACCCAAGCCAAAGATTAGTCCCTAAACCCTTTTCCAGGGCGACAAGCAACTCAGGGCTGGAACCCCCTAAACTGGAGCCTCTCATACTTCCAGAGAGCAAAACAGTCTGATAACTGCTTAACTCAACATATTTACAATTTGCAATCATTTCTGAAATATGGTTCACCAACTATCAGGAAATTCAGTCTTTTGGCAGCGAAGGGGTGGGTCTCTGGACTGATCTGTAGTATTACAGGAATGAAAATTTGCAGTAAGAACCAATTTTCCTTTCCTGTTCATACCCAGATCAGTCCAGACAAGTGGGATGTACCCAAGCACCCCTAGACAGAGAGAACCCGAAAAGACCCGTGCATAGAACATTCTCTCCAAAAGTTTCATCTGCCTGCACTCAAACATCCAAATTGTAATACTTGGTGAAAGTATGAAGCGAGGGCTGCACCAACTGACATTCCGCCCAGGAGGCCACCTGCACCTAGTAGAATGCGCTCTGGAATTTTGTGACCCTTACAAATATAAGCATAGATTGTGGCTTTAGGAGCTTTATTTCCTTTCTTCGCGCCACCGAACAACACAAAAAGGTGATCTGATCGCTGAAAACTGTTAGTGACCTTCAGATTCTGCAACAGAGTCCGCTGTACATCCAGAAGATGCCGCTCTCTATCCTGAGGGGAATTCCTAGACTATTCCAGAGAAGCCGGAAGCTCTATTGTCTGATTGATATGAAAGGAGGACATCACCTTCAGTAAAGAGGAGGGGACCATTTGCAACAACACCCTGTTGTTAGAAATACACAAAAAGGAATCCCTTCAGGGCAGTGCCTGTAGCTCTAAAATCCATTGGGATGAACATAAGGCCACCAGAAAAACTGTCTTCAAAATCAAGTCCTTCAAAGATGCTCCCCTTGAAGCCTCAAAAAGGGACCCACAGAGCATTCGCAGAACTAAGTTGAGGTTCCAGTCCGGGCATAACTTCCAAATCGAAGGATGCAAATGCTTGACTCCCTTCAAGTACTGAATTAGATCAGGATGAGAGGCCAATGACCTTCCATGCAACTTGTCCACAAGGGAACCCAAGACGGACAAATGAACGCAGAGCAAGCTATAGGCTAGACCCTTAGACAACCCTTGCTGCAAAAAGGCTAAGATATGAGGAACGTCCAAAGCCAGGGGATCAGTCACTGTTGTAGATACCAAGACTCAAATATTTTCCAGACCCTTATGTTTGCCAGGGAAGTAGAAGGTCGCCTAGCCTGGAGTAAGGTGGAGATAACTTGTTCCGAATATCCTTTCAGGTGCAACCACTGCCTCTCAAAAGCCAAGCCGTGAGACAAAAGTGATCCGATCCGAAAATATGGGACCCTGTTGCAGTAACCTTGGCAGGTGGGGCTAACCTGAGGGATCCTCCTATCGCAAGATGCACCATATCTGCAAACCACGGTCACTGCAGCCACTCTGGTGCCATCAGCACCACATTCCCTGGTTGCATTTCTATTCCTTCAAAACTCGACCAACGAATGGCCAAGGAGGGAACACGTACAGTAGGATTCCCATCGGCCATGGGCACACTAGAGCATCCAGACCCTCCGTGCCAACATCTCTTCTGTGACTGAAAATCTATGCCGTCTTTGCATTGCCATGAGATCCAAATGGAGAACGCCCCATCTGGCACATGTGATCCCAGGCTTCCGGGGACAGCTCTTATTTGCCCCGGATCTAGTTGTTGTCTGCTGAGGAAATCTGCTTGCATGTTGATCACTTCTGAGATGTGAGAAGCCACTATGCCATTGAGCAAACAACTGCTGAGCCTCTAGAGCCACTGCATGACTTTGTCCCTCCTTGATGACTGATGTATGTCACCGTCATTGCACACGAACCATCCGACCTTTGATCCAGGGCAGGGAGGCCTCCAGGGCCTGTTGACCAAAGACCTCGGGCAGATCGCCCTAGGCACACATCCCCCCCAATCCTTGAGGCTGGCATCCGTGGTCAGCATTACCCAGTCCAGGGCCTCCAGATCCATTCCCTTTTCCAGGTTGCACTGCGAGAACCACCATGAGAGACTGGACCTGCATTCCCCTAGAAGAGGAAAGGGCAGATGATACTCCTCCAACAATGGATTCCACCTGAACAAGAGCACCTTCTGTAAAGGTCTCATGTATGCAAAGGCCCACAGAACCAAATCCAATGTGGAAGCCATGGAACCTAGGACCTGCAAATAATCCCATACTATTTGTACCGACAGACGTAGCAAGCATGCTACCTGTGCCTGTAACTTCGACAATCTGTCCATGGTCAGGAACACCCTGCCTTTCTGGGTATCGAACAGTGCCCCCAGATACCCCAATGACTGGGTTGGAACTAGATGACTCTTCGCCACATTTATCACCCAACCCAGCAAACGTAAGGTGTCCATAACTTGCTGGAGGGACCGAACGTACTCCTTCTCTGTCTTCGCTCAAATGAGCTAATTGTCCAGATAAGGATGTACCAAAATCCCCTCTCGCTGCAAGGCTGCTGCCACCACCACCATCATCTTCGTGAAGGTTCGGGGCGCTGTGGTCAAGTTGAAGGGAAGAGCTCAGAACTGAAAATTCTGCCCCAGCACCATGAACCGAAGAAACTTCTGATGGTCCTTCTGAATGGGAATACGGAGGTAAGCCTCTGTCAGGTCCAATGACGCTAAGAATTCTCTTCTGCGGACTGCCGCTAGAACAGTGCATAATGACTCCATTCGAAAACACAGAACCCACAAGGCTATATTCACCTTCTGCAAATCTAGACTGGGCCAAAAGGTGCCCTCCTTTATGGAGACCACAAAATAAATGGAGTACCTCCCCTGTCCCTGCTTGTCCATTGGGACTGGAACTATTGCGTTTAAACTTGGTAACCTCTGCAGAGTCCCCCTCACTGCTTCTTGCTTGCTTCGAGATGAACAGTGGGACTTCAGAAAGGCCTCCCAGACAGGGTGCGAAAATTCTAGAGTATAGCCATCTCTTACCACCTCCAGAACTCAATGCTCTGAGGTAATCTTGATCCACTCTTCATAAAAGCTGGACAATCTGCCCTCTACCACTTTTACAGAATGGACAGCCCTGGCTTCATTGTGTTGACTTTCCTCCTCTGGTAGTGTCTTCAGAAGATCTGCTATGACGTCTGGGCCTGGGTCGCACAGGAATGGAGGCCAATCCCAGGGATGTAGATGATTCTGATGATCTGCGGCAGGACCCTGCGGACCCGCATAGGAAGGGCCCAGATGTAGACCAAGATGTGGCTCAAAATGCGGATCCTGATCTTAATAAAGATGACCCTGATCCGGATGAGCAATGTGGCTGCATCTCTGAGTTGCCTCTCCCCTGCTCCCTTCCTCGCCAGGAAGGCCTTATGCAGGAAAAGAACAAATTCCAGAGAAAATTCTTCCGGCTTTTCGGTCCCATGACCAAGCAAGCTCTCATCAGACTCTCCTCCCCTCTCCTTTCCCTCCTTGGCACCCTGATCCACAGGTGAAAGAGGAGGAGGGGAATCCCTGGGTTCCCTGGAGGTCGAGGGCCCCTGCCCGTGATCCCCCACAGGTACGGCTGTACTCTGTGATCCTCTTAGGACCATAGCTGTGGCCCCCGAAAACTGGAGAGCCCTTTTATCTATAGCTGCTCCAGTGGAGATTCTCTCTTCCCTTGATGCGCAACCAGTACAAAGGGAGCGTGCGTAGTCTCGCAGACTAGAGATTGCACGCTTTGCATGCAGCCATGCCCCACACAGCAAAGAAAAAATTTCAGCCTGAGTGTGCTGAAGAAAAAAGACAGGTCACACATGTGGCTTTAGCGCTGTGCCGCGTTGCCAGGCCGGCCTGAGTAGCAAGCAGGAAATCTACTTCTTTCCCCCAGATCTCCCAGTAAAGAAGGTAAGGGCGGCTATCTCTCTCTTCTCCTCCTGCCAGCGCCGACAGTTCCCACCACAAAACGCTCCAACCACCGTATCCAGACTGAAGCTCCTGCCTTCAGATCAACCGCTGTGCTAATCTTTTTTTTTTTTATTTAAAAAACTTAATTCAAACTCAAAATAAAATTAAAGAACAGGGTTACGTCCCTTGACAGGACCTCGGCTTGTAGGAGGAGACCTCGGAGGCCAGTCCCCTGGCTATCAGGACCTCTGGAAAACAGCGGGCTACAACGAGGATGCCAGTCGCCTGGCTTCACCTGAGAAATGGTCCACGAAGGAACCTAACAACTTAGGGATCCTCAGTCCAACTTCAAAACTTCCCAAAAATCTTTTTTTTTTGGTCAGACTGCAGGTTTATACCTCTACCATCTACTGGAGACAGAGAAATACTGAGGGACTGCAGGTGGCACTCTGATATGTAGCAGTGCTTCAAAGTTTTTGTTCTCTGCCTCCATCTGCTGGTAGGGATGCAAATTCCACTTGTCTGGACAGATCTGGGTATGAACAGGAAATAATTTTACTTTTCTCTAATGTACTGGGTCACTTTTGTGTAAACCTTTGATAAACCATAGCACCTGATTTAAATGGAAATAGAACCCCCGAACCATGTTGCAACAAGCTTGTTGGTTCCTGCCGTTGGAAATATGATGTGAGAATTGTTCTATAAATGCTAGTTTTGTGAGACACTTTGTTTGGTAATGTTTTTATAGGTCTTTGTGCTGTATATATTATTTTATGTTTGTGTTCTCAAGAAATCTAGGACATCCATGAAACCTCACTGGAAGGATGATATGCGCTGTGCAGACAGAGTACAAAACCGCTTAGATCTCACTCAGCTTGAAAATCGACACAATTTCCTGAAGAATCCTCGTTTTTTCCCACCAGATGCTATGTATGGAGGCAGGTCTCTGATTACATCTCTAAAGAAAACGGAACGATTGATAGCAGGAAGAAAAAAAGTGTTTCAAGAAAGGTATATTTTTCTTGACCTAAAACTGAGCAGAGAGCATTTTTCACCTACCATGGGTGGTTTATCTGTGCATAAATCCTAAATTCGTCAATTCATTTGTTCAGTTTGGATAAAGTACCTTGCATGCCTTAGGATTTCTATCTGGATTATGCTATAGTAACTAAACGTTATTAACATCTTTTAGTTTTTTTGCTAATATATTATACACATGCTATTTTCCTATCTGTATTTTCATACTTACCATACCAAGCAAAGAATTGTGGTTGTCATATTAGTCCACTTGAATATATAGAATTAAGGCTCAACAAACTAATTGTAAGTGATACCTTTTTATTGGACTAAATATATCTATGATGAGCTTTTGAGAGTTATTCTCTCAGGTCAGTGAAGAAACAACTTTTAAAAAAAATAATAATAATGAATTTAATTGGAAAGGTTTCCAAACCTTTGCAAATGCCATGTATTTTTGTGAGGGATCTCATAATTAGGGCATTTATTTATTTTATTTATTTATTTAAAGTTTCTTTTATACCGATGACCGTTTACACATTGCATCGGTTTACAGTTAAAAAGGAACAAATGGGCAGAACCCTTACATATAACATTGAAAAAACAGGTTAACTTTTGGGCAGGGCCCTTACATGTAACTGAGAACAAGGTGGTTAAAAGTGGGATAGGGTATAGAGCTGACTATGCCGCGAGCGTCCGTGATATCAATAAATAGATACAGCAAAATCAGTAAAATCACAACTATTTACAAAAGCTAATTACATAAGTAGCCGAGTCAAAGTACAAAATCGATGGGCATGAGACATATTCCGAGAAATAGATTCCTAGTCATGTAGCAAATTCTTAGTTACTCAATTTTTAGTTAAACAGTGGGGGTTTATGTAATGGCAGGTGATGTGTGGTAAGCTTGCTGGAAGAGCCATGTTTTCAGTTTTTTCTTGAAAGTGGGTGTGTATGTTTCCAGGCGTATATCGGGAGGCAGGGAGTTCCATATGGAGGGGCCAGCGAGAGAGAAAGCTCTGCTTATGGTAGATGATAATTTGAAAGATTTGATGGGTTGGGCACGTAGGGTTCCTTGGAGGGCTGTACGTGTGGGTCTATTCGAGGTACGGGGGAGGAGTGGGGGGTTAATCCAATTGAGGTTAGAGTTCAACAGACTTTTGTGGATGATGGAAAGGGCTTTATAGAGAATTCGGGAGTGTATAGGGAGCCAATGAAGTTCGATAAGTGTGGGGGTGATGTGATCTCTTTTTTTTGAATTTGATAGTATCCTAGCGGCAGCATTTTGTAGTAGTTGTAAAAGTTTAAAAGGAACTTTTGGAGTACACAAGAACAGAAAACATTTAAAATTAGGATGATCCAACACTCTGAAATAAACACTAAAGTACATTGACTTTCTCACCCATTATGAGATAAAGGCTCTTTCAATTGCAAAGTTTTACTCTTTCATCATCTTTGGCATTCTCCTCCCTCCCATTCCTTATTCAACTGTAATGACATGCAAATAGCTTAAGACCTAGTTGACTCTGTTCTATTGAAAGGCAGTGTAAATGCATTGTTAATAAGGCCCAAAAAATTGATTGATTTGTTAGGTCTTCAGTTAGTCAGATGAAGACAATTTCACAGTTGAACAAATACTCTGACCCTTCTAAACTATCAGATTGTGATTGTTGTTCCGTCTACTTTCAACAACCATGAGCAACCTCAAAGCAGCAGTTGCCTGAGCATTTGAAAATGAAGATAATGTACTCTTACAAAGCAAGGAAAGGCTGTAAAAATAATCACTAAATGCTTCTAACTAGTAATTTCAGTTGTCAGAAATATCATTAAGAAATAGAAGTTATATGGAACTACTGAAATCAAGGCAATATCGGAAAGAAAAATATCTGACAGAGCTACTTGAAAACTGATCATATCTGCAAAATAGAACTCACAGATCACTGCAAATGACCTGTTAGAAAGTTTATCTGACAGTAGAATAGTTGTCCATCGGTGCACAGTGATACACAACAGTGATATGTCAGAAGGAAACCTTTACTACGATCTCATCACAAAAGTTATTCTTCATCGTTAGACCAGTCCAGATGAATAGGTAATGCCCACTGACCAGCAGATAGCGACAGAGAATAACAGGCTTGCTGATGTCACCCCTTTATATGCATCCATGTTGACCTCAACTATTTCCAGTAGATGGTAAAGGTGTGCATCCTATGCTCTGGACCAATGTTTCCCAACCTTTTCATGCCCAGGCACACCTGCATTAACAAAATTGATGTGTGGCACTCCAGCCGCCAGAGATCAGGCAGTACATAGAGAGGACTCATACAGCCAAAAGAAGAGCTAGGAAAGCACTGAAAGCCCTGCCAGTCTCTCTTACAAATTAAAAAAAAAAAGGAGAGAAGGAACGAAGATACACATGAACCAATCACAATGTACCAGCTCCCTCTATATACATGCAGGAGAAGGGAGAAGCTGATGTGGTGCAAGCTGCCAGCTAAGGCCTAGAATCATTAAAATGCTATAAATATAAAAGAAATAGCACCCGCATTAAAAAGGGGTGTGTTTAGGGAAATACCTGATCTTTTGCAATGCGAAGGTATTTTGCACAATTCATGAAATGTTATCCCGAATTGCGATGCATCTGTGCATCATGCGTCATTTTTACATGGCACACATTGATTTATGCATGGTACATTATTTTTTCCTTCGATAAGCAGGGCATTTAGCCATGCATTGTGGGTGACGTCATCCGTGATGTCACGAGGCGGAGTTTTCTCTCTTAGCTGGAAGAGCTTTGAAGTGCGCACGACCTTGGCGTTCCTGCGCTCTTCGATCCGTCTCCTCAGTTTCAGTTTTCCGCGGTAGTTCACGGACGGGTTTTTCACTCTCTCCAACTCCTCAGAAGACTGAAGCGAAGAAGACTTCAAAAACGAAAAAGAAAATGCCTAAAAGCCCAGGATTTAAGTATTGCTCCTGTGGGAAGATCATGTCAGTGACCAATGGATATAATTATTGTTTTTTATGTCTCTGTCCCGATCATGACCAGGCCACATGTAAAGACTGCAGCAGGATGTCTCCGCGGGCTAGACATCAAAGGGCTGAAAAGATGAAGAGGTTGAGGCACTCATATGCCCCCTCTCCGGCTGACAAAAGGTCCACCAAGTCTTCCCCGGGTAAGCAAAAGCTCTGGTCCGAGGCCCCACGATGATTTGTAAGATTTTTGGCGTTTTCAAAAAACATTCTATTCTGTCGGATCTAATGTGATATCACTCCCAATCCGTTAAGTCATAAGATTTAAGTCCTTAGACCAAGTGAATATTTAAAAGTCTCCAATGGCAAGAAGTTTCAAAGAATAAGGAAGCAGTTTGATTTTCATAACGAAACAAAACATCTTAGAGATATTGAAGGACATATCTTTTGGTGGACTTGGGGATATGGTGAAGAGGACATCACATTTTTTAATAAATTGAATAAAATAAAGTATTTCATAAAAATTCAAAAAAATTGAACAAAATAAAGTGAGTGGGAGGGAGGTAAGTTGATGATTATATTACAAAAAATGAGGCAAGGCCGTGGAGGCATGCGTCAAAATATATGAAACTTTCCCCATCCCGCAACTAATTATTTTTTAAATTATTACTTAACAAATTGTTATTTTATAAAAACGCAAAATAGGGTGAGATTATTTTTTGGATACAAGATTAAAGATTTTTTGGTCTCATCTTGGCGGAGATTAATACGAGTAATCTTCAAAGACAAAACACATATCACATTCATGTGAATCTCCATCTTCTTCCAGATCTGCTACTCAGCATACTGTATCCTCAGGCAGGAGCCACCACTCTCCCTTGTCAGTACTCTCAGATATTATAATAGAGGAGCCAATGGGAAACTGGGACTCCTCACCAGAAATTGTCTCTCCTCCTCACCACTCTAAGAAGAGACCGGTACTTCCTGACCCCTATCAAGTGGTCGAAAAAATCTGCCAGAGTACCTACTCCAACTCAGCGTCCATCAGCCCAGGAGACAGTGTCTCAGATCACTACCCTATTACAAAACTTTTTCCAGGGAATGCCATCAGATCCCAACCCCACACTACCAGATCCACCAGATCCTGCATCTCCACGTGTTTCTCCTTCTTCCCCTCAGGGACTGACATCTCCACAACGTTCAAATTCTCCTGCATCTTCCACTCATACCAATTACCAAATCTCTCTCCACTGTCATCTCCGAGCAGTTCGGGCATTCTGTCGGACCTGCTACAAGATCACCCCCAGCCTATTTCACCACCAGAAAATCTCACGTATGCTAAATTCCTTGAAAAATTAGGATTAGCTCTTAATATAGAAACTAGAAGAATACCAGACCCTAGATCTGAGGAGATGGGAATCCTTCAAATATTGAATGTTCCAGCTGAGCCAACTTTCCTTCCTCCTCACCAGGGTTTGGAAGCCATCATGGACAAGGCGCTTGCCCAGCTGGGACTAAGGGTTCATGAGGTAAAAGGTTTAGGACCCACATGACCTTGCATGTTAGAGTGCCATTGGTCATTCAACTAGGCACATTTCTTGCATGCAAGACCATATCAGTTGTACTCCATACAACTGAAAGCTCATTGTATACTCTCAAGGAAGACAGCAAGAGCTAAATTGGAAACTCCTTACTGTTGAGCTTCACAAGTGGCTCGTGTTTCCTTCTCCAGAGAGCATACTCTTAGCAAAAACTGTTTGGTACATAAGAATATATGTGAGATGGGCACTAGCTAGCTAGTTAGTGTTCACCTCCATACACTATCCAGTGGAATAGATGTAGAAATGCTTGGCTAGATGTGATGTACCAACATCTTCATGCTATTGATGGCCAATAGGCTATATAGCTTTGCTAATGTCATAGTGCAGCTATAACAGACCATTGGCCTCTTCCATTGTGAAGATATCTCACCTCTGACCAAACAATGGGCCTTCTCTCTGGGTCGAGTACCAAATGCTGTCCTTACATAGATCTTTAGTTGGGAGCTGACCTGTAAAGTACGGAAAGCACTAGGTCTTGTTAATCTCTAGGGAACAGAAATTTACAGCTGCAGGTGTTAGGCCTAGAGAGTACTGTATATACTCATGTATAAGTCAAGGGTATTTTTTGAGCCCCAAAATCAAGATTTATCTGTCACCCGTGGATAAGTCAAGAATGAAACCTAGGAGGCTTATGAAATGGTGAAATCACACTAAGAAAAAAACTGATAACTTAAAATCCTTAAAATCGCTGTGATTTATTTTTTAAAAACAGAATAAAAATGTCTCATAAAGTGCCTCCCCCATGGTTGTCCTTGTTGTTTTATTCAAATCTTTCCCAGTCCAATTCTTCATCATCAGAGTGTCCAAATAAATCATGGAACTGTTCTTTGGTGATGCCATTGTTGCGTCCATTGGTCTCAGACGGCTTCGACCTTTGTGCCTCACCTTTCTTCCTTCTCTCTCTTCAAGCCTTGGGAAGTTGGCTACCACCGCGTCTTCATGCCGCTCTCCCCGGCGTCCCCAGATCGGCAACGGCATTCACCATGTTTTTCCTGAGGGCCTCCTAGGGTGCGCGCACACACGCCACCCACGTCTTTATCTACGTCATGGCGGGAACCTCGGGGGCATCCCCTCTGAGTGATGTCAGCACATCCTGTGTTTAGCCTGCCCTTCATTTGTTAATAAACCGAGTTAGCAAGGATTGGAATTGCTCTGGTCTAAACTGCTCTGCCGCTTCCTAGCTGCCGCAGGAAGCTATCTTCACCCTTCGGAGTAATTCTACTAACTGGGGTACCTGCTCCTCAGGGGCCCTTCTACTTTCTTTCAGTTGCCTATCCTGGGATCCCAGGTACTCGCTCCTCGAGGACCTGCTCTCCCTAACCTGGTGCCTGCCACTCTACAACGTCTGCCTGCCAAGACTCTCAGTGATACAGCTTCTGCTTCAGTGAGTACTAACATACCAGTCTATCTCCTCTACAGCTTCAGCGCTCTACATCCAAGACTTATTCCTGTTCTCCACGCTGTCTCCACCTACTACAGAGTGAGACGGGGCCTCTCAGCCGAGGATCCCTGGACTACCACTGCTGGAACTATCTACCACTACTGTCCGCTTCCCAGGCAGTGCCACCCTGCTGTAGAATAAAACTATCTTCTCTGTGTTGTGTGCAAAGAGTCTAGCCTGGTACTGCAGTTCCTCACGGGGCTCCTCCCTGTGGGAGAAGCCATCACTGCAGTACCCAAAAATCCACTCCAACACCTCACAAACATAACAGATTGCTAACTCCATGGATTCGGCTCAGCTCACTGCTTTGCAGGCCATTCCAGGCTTGACCCAGCGAATCATCGAACAACAGAATTCGTTAGACAACTTGACTGTTGCCTTTAATCAGTTGCACACAGAGATGAATACACCGGCTTCCGCAGGTAAAGAAGTTACACCGCCAGAAGTGACGGTCAAGACTACAGTGCCTCAATGTGCTCCAACACACTTCACTGGTGAAGTGTGGAAATGTAGAGGATTTATTAATCAAAGTTGCATGCACTTTTCTCTGCAACCTAACCATTTCTCTACAGCATATGCCAAGACCACCTATATCCTTTCGTATCTGGACGGAAGAGCTCTGGCTTGGGGCTCACCGCTGTGGGAACGCAATGATCCTATCCTGGATGACCTTGCTGGGTTTCTTGAACGGTTCAAGTCAGTATTTGATGACCCTGCCTGGTACTCGACAGCAGGATCAGCCTTGGTTCATCTAAAACAAGGTAACAAACCTTTACCAGACTTTGCCATTGAATTCAAGACGTCGGCCTCTGAGTTACATTAGGACCCTAGGTGTTTGAAAACAAAATTTTTGAAAGGCCTGAACTCCTGCTTGAAAGATGAATTGGTGAATTGTGAGCTGCCTGAGACCTTAGCAGAACTGATGAAGTTGGCAGCTAAGACTGACCGCCGAATTCGTGACAAAGTTCAAGAGATCAAGAGTTCCAGAAGACCAGTCCAGGGAGAGATTTGAGCCAAGCCTGCACCCAAGCCTACACTCTCAAGACCTACTGCTGGTGAAGAAGAACCAATGCAATTGGGCCGCAGTCATCTGACTTCTAAAGAGAGACGATTCCGAAAGAGGTTGGGACTTTGCATGTATTGTGGACAAGCTGGCCATGTTGTACAAACATGCCCTATATGTCCAGGAAACTAGCAGACCTAAGTCCTGTGGGAGGACTCTTCTTAGGTCTAACTGTCCTCCATTCTTTTTTCCAGTATCTCTAATCTGTGGGCCTTTGGAATATCAGACCCTTGTCTTAGTGGACTCTGGGGCAGGGGGAAATTTCATTTTGAAACATCTAGTGGAACATTTGCGGATCCCTACCACAACCATGACGTCTCCATTACTACTGTCCTCTATTCATGGAGAGGCCTTACCGGGTGAAGTAACCCTTCTTACCGAGCCTGTGAGTTTGCATACTGGAGCTCTTCATACAGAGACTATTTCCTTCTTTTTACTAGAGAAGGCCATGCACCCTATGGTATTTGGGTTACCGTGGCTGCAGGAACACATGCCACAATTCAATTGGACCACCTTGGAACTTTCACGTTGGGGTCCAGACTGTCATGGCAAATGTTTAATGGAAGTTTCTCCTATACCATGCATGCCAACTACCCCATTGTTGTCTGGGTTGCCGCCTCAATATGCATCTTATCAAGATGTATTCTCAAAAGAGGCCGCTGATGTATTACCACCACACAGATCCTACGACTGTGCAATCAACTTGAAGCCCAATATGGAGCCACCCAAAGGAAGGGTCTACACCCGTTCTGTTGTGGAGAGTAAGGCGATGTCAGATTGCATCCAGGAGAATCTCCAGAAAGGCTTCATAAGACCCTCTAAGTCTCCCGCTGGCACAGGATTCTTCTTCGTAGGAAAAAAGGATGGAACATTACGTCCGTGCATTGACTACAGAGGTCTGAATGAGATCACCATAAAGGACCGCTACCCTTTACCACTTATCTCAGAGCTATTTGATAGGTTACAGGGAACCAAGATATTCTCCAAGCTTGATCTCAAAGGAGCATATAATTTAGTTCGCATCCGCTCTGGCGATGAATGGAAGACGGCGTTTACCCAGGATGGACACTTTGAATACCTGGTGATGCCCTTCGGCTTGTGCAATGCCCCAGCTATCTTCCAGAACTTGATGAATGATATTCTACGTGATTTACTCTACCGATGTCTCGTTGTCTACTTGGATGATGTCTTGATATTTTCTCAAGACCTGCAATCCCATCAGGAAGATGTCAAAAGAGTTCTGCAGAGACTTCCCGAGAATCACTTGTATGCCAAGTTGGCTAAATGTGAATTTCATAAAGAATCCTTGCCCTTCTTAGGGTCTATCATCTCAAACAAGGGATTTAAAATGGACCCTCAGAAGCTTGAGAGTATTCAAAATTGGCCACAGCCCACTGGTCTGAAAGCTCTAAGACAATTTTTAGGATTTACTAACTACTACCGGATCTTTATTAAAAATTACTCCTCATTGACTGTTCCACTAACAGCAATGACTAAGAAGGGAGCCAACACCACTAATTGGTCTACTGAAGCTGTGACCGCATTCCAGAAGTTAAAAGACGCCTTTCAAAGCAAGCCATGTCTTCGATATCCTGACCCTACACAACCCTTCATTGTGGAAGTTGATGCCTCTGATATAGGTGTTGGGGCCGTGCTAAGCCAGACAGGTGATTCTAAGATCTTGCACCCCTGTTCATTCTTTTCCTGACGCTTCTCCCCAGCAGAGAAGAACTACGGCATTGGGGATAAAGAACTGTTGGCAATAAAGATGGCATTTGAAGAATGGCGCCCCTGGCTTGAAGGTGCACAACATCAGATCACTGTTTACACCGATCACAAAAATCTGGAGTACGTCAGTCACGCTCAACGCCTCAACCATAGACAGGCGAGATGGTCCCTGTTCTTCAACTTTTTACTGAAATACCATCCTGGTGACAAGAATGCCAGAGCAGACACATTATCTCGGTCCTTCCTCTCGGAGGACGTTCCTGATGAAACTCAGCATATTATTGACTCGAAGCGAGTGGTCCTTTTCAGCTACACATCCGGTACCCCCGGGCAAGACCATTGTACCCCACAACTTAAGGAAGAAACTACTAAGATGGGCTCATGATTCTAAACTGGCTGGACACCCTGGTCAACGGCGAACACTGGCCAAGCTACAAAAGTACTGTTGGTGGCCCACCATGAAGGAAGACACTCTAGCTTATGTAGCCTCCTGTTCTAATTGTGCCAGACAGAAACCTCCGCCTGGACGTCCTTGGGGCCTGCTTCAACCCTTGCCAGCACCGGATGAGCCCTGGACCCACATTGCTACAGATTTTGTGGTAGACCTGTCACTCTCTGGAGGTAACAGTACCATCTGGGTTACAGTGGATCGATTTTCAAAGATGGCTCACTTCGTGGCTCTCCCTGGCTTGCCATCAGCCATGGAACTTGCTAAGTTATTCATCAGTCACATCTTTCGCCTACATGGCATGCCTAAACATATTGTTTCTGACAGAGGAGCTCAATTTACAGCTAAGTTCTGGAAAGCCTTATTTTATTTATTTATTTAAAGTTTTTATATACCGACATTAGTATGCAAACATCATGCCGGTTTACATTACAACTGAAAGATCGAAAGTACAATGAACAGGAGAGGGGGCAAGGAAGTTGTTAATTACAGAGATAAGGTAGAATAGAAAGTGCAAACCGTGAACAATGAACGCTAAAACGAAGGAACAAAAATGCAATGGAGTAACTTAAATACAAGGGTCTTAGGGAGAAATTATGTACATGGGTTCAAGAGAGACTATGGGATGAATTCTAATGGTACAGATGAAGAAGTTCAAAGGTGTGTTAGAGCAAGTACGGGGGGGGGAGGATTGTGGGTGTGGACTATTCTGGGTAGGCTTGTCGGAAGAGTCAGGTCTTTAGTTTCTTTCGGAATTTAGAGAAGCATGGCTCAAGGTGGGAAAAGAAATGGAGTCACTGTTGAAAGAGAGAATAGTGAACTATCTACAGTCCGGAGAATTGATGGACCAGAGGCAGCATGGATTCACCAGAGGAAGATCCTGTCAGACAAATCTGATTGACTTTTTTGACTGGGTAACCAAGGAATTGGATCGAGGAAGAGCGCTCGATGTCATCTACTTGGATTTCAGCAAAGCTTTTGATACGGTTCCGCACAGGAGACTGGTGAATAAAACGAGAAGCTTAGGAGTGAGTGCTGAGGTGGTGACCTGGATTGAAAACTGGTTGACGGACAGAAAACAATGTGTGATGGTAAATGGAACTTTCTCTGAAGAGAGAGAGGTTTTAAGTGGTGTACCGCAAGGATCGGTGTTGGGACCGGTCCTGTTCAATATCTTTGTGAGCGACATTGCGGACGGGATAGAAGGTAATGTTTGTCTTTTTGCGGATGACACTAAGATCTGCAACAGAGTGGACACGCCGGAAGGAGTGGAGAGAATGAGACGGGATTTAAGGAAACTGGAAGAGTGGTCGAAGATATGGCACCTGAGATTCAATGCCAAGAAGTGCAAAGTCATGCATATGGGGAGTGGAAATCCGAATGAACTATATTCGAGGGGGGGGGAAAGGCTGATGTGCACGGAGCAGGAGAGAGACCTTGGGGTGATAGTGTCTAATGATATGAAGTCTGCGAAACAATGCGACAAGGCGATAGCAAAAGCCAGAAGAATGCTGGGATGCATAGAGAGAGGAATATCGAGTAAGAAAAGGGAAGTGATTATCCCCTTGTACAGATCCTTGGTGAGGCCACACCTGGAGTACTGTGTTCAGTTCTGGAGACCGTATCTACAAAGAGACAAGGACAAGATGGAAGCGGTACAGAGAAGGGTGTCCAGGAAGGTGGAGGGTCTTCATAGGATGACATACGAGGAGAGATTGAAGAATCTAAATATGTACTCCCTGGAGGAAAGGAGGAGCAGGGGTGATATGATTCAGACTTTCAGATACTTGAAAAACTTTAATGATCCAAAGACAACGACAAACCTTTTCCGTCAGAAAAAAATCAGCAGAACCAGAGGTCACGAGCTGAGGCTCCAGGGAGGAAGACTAAGAACCAATGTCAGGAAGTATTTCTTCACGGAAAGGGTGGTGGATGCCTGGAATGCCCTTCCGGAGGAAGTGGTGGTCTAAAACTGTGAACGACTTCAAAGGGGCGTGGGATAAACACTGTGGATCCATCAAGTCTAGAGGGCGTGAATAAAGTGGAGGCATTCAAACAGTGCAAGGAGCGGCAGTAGCCACAGCGGCATTCAAACACTGCACGGAGCGGCAGTAGCCACAGAGGCATTCACGGAGCGGGATGCCAGTGGCCAGTAGTTGGTGTTCCACCTTCACGGAGCGGAAGGATGGAGGGCTGCTATTTCCAAAAAAAAATAAATAAATAAAACAAAACAAAAAAATAAAAACAGGGGTGGGTAAGAGTATGGGGCAAGGGGGTGGCCTGCTTGTTACAGCGGTTGCTACCCCTAATTGAGCTGGATGTCACTTGGATGCAGATACAGAGCTGCTCTCTAAATTGGGTGGAGGGGAATTAGGGCTGGAGGGTACTGGAAGCCAATAGAAACAGGTGGGAGAGAGAAAAAGGGAAAAAAAATGGATAAAGTGCGTAGCTTGCTGGGCAGACTTGATGGGCCGTTTGGTCTTCTTCTGCCGTCATTTCTATGTTTCTATAAGTCTGAGAACAGGTGGGAGGGAGTTCCATTGTTTGGGGTCTGCGATGGAGATTGCGCGAGCCCTTGTGGTGGAAAGGTGGGCTCTTTTAAGGGGAGGTACTGTTAGTGTAGCTTTGTTGACAGACCTGGTGGGTCGATCCGAGTGTGAGAGGCAAAAGGGTTCTTCAAGCCAGTTGGAGTTGTAGAGTAGATGGATTTGTGAATTATGGATAGGGTTTTAAAGAGGATGCGGGCTGTTACGGGGAGCCAGTGGAGGTCTTTGAGTATGGGAGTAATGTGGTCGGATTTCCGTGTGTTTGTGATGACCCTAGCAACAGCGTTTTGGAACATTTGTAAGGGTTTGATAGTGGAGGAGGAAAGACCAAGGAAGAGGGCATTACAGTAGTCAAGTTTTGAGGATAGAGTTGCTTGGATAACAGTCCGGAAGTCATGATGGTGGAGGAGGGGTCTAAGTTTATTTAGGACATTAAGCTTGAAAAAGCCCTCTTTCAGGATGGAACTGATGTATTTTTTAAGATTCAGTTGTTGGTCTAGTATTACCCCAAGGTCTCTTACACAGTGTTGGGAAGAAATGGTGTTGAAGGCTGGGTCGTTGCAGATCAGGGGTTTGTGGGGTTGGTGTTGGGATAAAAGGAGCAATTCTGTTTTGGAAGTGTTTAATGCAAGGTGGATGTATGTGAGGAAGTCATTTATGGAAGCGAGACATGTGTTCCAGTGTGCCAGGGCATCAGTTAGGGAGTTATGAATGGGGGTGAGGATTTGAACATTATCCGCATAGAGGTAGAATTTGAGGCCAAGGTCTGTTAGAAGCTGACAGAGGGGGGTAAGATAAATGTTGAATAAGGTGGAGGAGAGGGAGGAGCCTTGTGGGGGATGCCTTGGGACAGGGTGTAGCGTGTGGATTCGGCATTTCCTATTTTGACAGCAAACTTCCTGTTGGATAGGTAAGATTTAAACCATAGCAGGGCTAGGCCTGAAATGCCTATTTCAGCCAGTCGGGTGAGGAGGTGATTGTGGTTGATAGTGTCAAAGGCGGCTGAGATGTCGAGAAGGGCAAGTAAGTAGCAGTTACGCTGGTCCATGCCTCTGAGTATGTGATCAGAGAGGGAGAGTAGGAGAGTTTCGGTGTTGAGGTATTTACGGAAGCCAAATTGGGCAGGGTGCAGTATTTTATTGTTTTCAAGGTATTCTGTGAGTTGGCGATTCACTATCTTTTCCATAATCTTTGAGAAAAAGAAATTAGACATCACACTTGACTTCACTTCACCGTACCATCCTAAGTCGAATGGCCAAACAGAGAGAATGAATAGAACTCTCAAACAGTTCCTCCACGCTTATGTCAGTTCACGACAGAATGACTGGGCTGAACTGTTGCCCTGGGCTGAATGTGCCATCAATTCTCATCCAGCTTCATCTACTGAATCTACACCTTTTGAAGTGGTCTACGGACGACTACCATTACCACCTTTACCACTTCCACTTTCTGTGTCGTCCCCGGCAGCTCAATCTACTGCCAAAGATATACAGCAGCTCTGGAGAAAGACTAAAGAGATGCTCCAACAAGCAGGACAAAGAGCAAAGAAAGGCTATGATGCTCACCGTAGCAAGGCTCCTGAATTCCAGCCTAGTGATAAAGTCTGGCTCTCTACCAAACACCTGAGACTTAAGCTTCCATCTACCCACTTTGCTCCATGCTTTGTCGGACCCTTTTCTATTTCACCTATAGTCTGAAATTTCCTCCAGTTATGAAGATTCATAATGCTTTCCACGTATCGCTGCTGAAACCGCTTGTTCTTAGCAGGTTCTCCACCAAAACACCTGAACCATCCTCAGAAGAAGAAGAAGACATCGACTACAAGGTAGATGTCATCCTTGATGTAAGAAAGAGAGGCAGAGTTTGGGAATACCTCCTGTCATGGGAGGGCTACGGACCAGAAGAAAACTCTTGGAACCATTGGCTAATATCATGAACAAAGAGATGCTTCCTCAATTTCATCAATTGTATCCTCAAAAACCAAGACCAGGTAGGGGGTCTGGAGGGGGCCCTTTGAAGGGGGGTACTGTTCGACCTTTGTGCCTCACCTTTCTTCCTTCTCTCTCCTCAAGCCTTGGGAAGTTGGCTGCCACGGTATCTTCATGCAGCTCTCTCCGGTGTCCCCGGATCAGCAACGGCGACGGTGTTCGCCATGATTTTCCTGAGGGCCTCTTTGGGTGCGCGCGCGCATGCCACCCACGTGTTTATCCACGTCATGGCGGGAACCTCGGGGGTGTTCCCTCCGAGTGACGTCATCACTTCCTGGTATTTAGCCTGCCCTTCGCTTGCTAACAAACTGAGTTAGCAAAGATTGGATTGCCTCTGGTCTAAGCTGCTCTGCCGCTTCCCAGCTACTGCAGGAAGCTCTCTCTGCCCTTCGGGGTAATTCTTCACTAACCTGGGTACCCACTGCTCGGGGGCCCTTCTGCTCTATTTCAGGTACCTATCGTGGGATACCGGGTATTCGCTCCTCAGTGGCCTGCTCTCCCTAATCTGGTGCCTGCCATTGAACAACTTCTGCCTGCCAGGACTTTCAACAATAGTATATAATAACCACTCAGAAAAGCTGAAAAACAGAAACTTTCAAAATACTCAAATATCCAGCTGATATATGGAACTCAAGTGTGACTTGCTTTCTTGCAACCGTCATACATAGCCTCAAGAGTATGATGGCTTATGGTGTCAAGCCCGTGAAACTCTGGGCTTGAATAATCATAGGTTGCTGCAAGTGTATTTAAGAGCAAATACTGTGTGAATACTACTAATATTTGCACTTATCAGTTTCCACCGGAAGGGCTGGTAATGTATAACATCCTGAAGTGCTCGCTCCAACACTGCAATGTTTCGGAGTGTTCGACTCCTTCCTCAGGGAGCTTCAGGGATTGCTCTGGTGTAACTCTGTGTGGAAAAAACAGTATAAAGAGTTCTACAAAATGCCTGCAGGCTAATAAATCCAACAAATGGCAGAGGTTTGGAAGTGAAAAACTTACTGTGAGATAATGATTGTGGTCAATAGACAAGCGGTGAAAACCACTGGCTGTACTCGCTGAAAAAAACAATTAGCGTTTAAAAGAGTTCTCTCATGAAAATAAGAATGACAACTGAAATACATATGAATTTAAATGCTGCAACAAATTAACACGCTGATGTATATTGCAGTCTCTCTATGGGCTGAGTAATGCCGTCTCACAATCTTCTTAGTGATGTCAAGGCTGGAAAATGCCGTTGCTTTGAAAGAGCTCTTTTGTGAAAATACAGAGAGAATGACATGTTCGTATGAGTGCTGCAAAATTTTAACTCGCTGGTGTATATTAAAGTCTCTCAATGAGCTTAATAATGCTGTTGCAATAAGGTTATAAAGTACTTACGTGCACCAAAAGTGAAGCAGCCTTGCCGAGGTATATGCCGCTGAAATGACAAGGAACCGCGGGAAAAACACCGGTTTTAAAGGGGACCTGCCGACTAGAGTTAACAATAGCAGGAAATGACGTATGTAACTCCAAATTTGGAGATAACCATATATGGTGAATGACGTGTATGGGGGAATACTACAACAACTAAAGTCCATATATGGGCAGTGACGTCATGCGGGCGGCCATTTTGAAGAAAATGAAAATTGCAGGGAAATCTCCTTGTTTAAACGAGAGGAAATCCTTTTAAGTGTTATGTGCAATACTGACATGATGAGCAACCGGTTGATGTAAAAGTCCAATATAAATGACAGAGTAAACATATCTGATTCAAAAATGTGAGCGGAATCAAGTTCACGTTGACAGGAAAACTATTTTTGGTGAGGAACCTTGAACCGGCATCTACGTCAAAAACGCAGCCATTATAAAGAACAATATGAAACAGCTTGCAAAAGCTTTGATTACAAGGGAAAGTGAACAGAACGTCGTGTGTGGTACATTATTAAACTAGGGAGAACCATTCGACTCTTTCATTAAGCCCCAATGGTTCAATGGAGCGTAATTGAAAAATCCAACGATTTTCTTTAAAATTGAGCTGTGATGTTCTGTCGCCTCCTCTCCAGTGTAAGGGAATATGTTCAAGAATAGCCCACTTGTATTCATCAAATGTGTGTGTATGTGCCAAGCTATGTTGGACTAGAGGAGCTTTAATGTCCTTGTTGTTGATTCTGCTACGGTGCTCCACTAGTCTGATGCGGATCTTGCGCCGTGTGCGTCCTATGTAAATTTTATTGCAAGGACACTGTAAAACGTAAATTACAAAATCTGTGTTGCAATTTACGTTATGATTGTGAATGATCTTCAATCCTGTTTGGGGATCGGTCCAATCTGAGCCTGTCATAGCTTGACTGCAACAAGAACATTTCCCACAAACTGAAAGTTGCCCTTGGATAGGGCAGGGTAGCGAACGAGGAGCTGCTCTAACAACCTTTTGTTTAATGTTCTGGCCGCGAGTATATGCGAACATGGGAGGTTCATGAAACTGTGGGTGGGGACTGAGAACATGCCAATTGTCCATAATGGCTCGTTTAATGTGAGTGGTAAGCTCTGTGTATGGTAGGACGCAGATCAAGCCGGGGGATTCATTACGATGTTTGTATTGTAGTAACTGAGTTCTATCAGAAAAGGTAGCCCTTTTGTAAGCTCTATGGATGACTGGAGCAGGATATCCTCTTTCGAGAAACCTATTATGAAGATGTCCAGCTTGTGTGTGAAAGTCTCCAATGTCTGAACACAGTCTCCGGAGTCTGAAGAATTGTCCCACGGGTAAACCCTCTTTAAATCTTCTAGGGTGGTGGCTCTGAAAACGCAGGTAGTTGTTGCGGTCGGTGGGTTTCCTGAACAGCGTGGTGCTTACACCGTGCGAATTCTTTGTAATCTTGATGTCTAAAAATGCTAGTGAATGTTGATTGTACACAATACTGAATTTTAAGTGTGGATCAATGTGATTGAGCCATTGGTGAAACTGTAGCAGTTGTTCCTCAGTGTGAGTCCAGATAAAAAATATATCGTCTATGTATCGTGACCATAATTGAACAAACTGGAATTGTGGGGATGAATAGACATGTTCTTCCTCGAATCTAGTCACATACAGATTAGCAACATCAGGTGCTATGGGCGAGCCCATAGCTACTCCATGGGTTTGGAGATAAAAACGCTGTTCAAAAGCGAAAAAATTGTTGTGAAGAATAATGTCTGTTAATTCATCTAAGAATTCTGATGGAATGCAATGCGGTCTTGTCCTATTTTCGACTATCTCTTGGACGAGTGTAAGTGCATCCGATTGCGGAATATTTGTGTATAATACCTCGATGTCTAGACTGACAAGAAAATGACTGCTGGATATGTTACTGACCGTGGAAAGTTTATTAAGCATGTCTGAGGTATCTTGTATATATGAAGTAGCATTTTTGACTGGAACTTGAAGAAAAATGTCCATGAATTTAGCTAAGGGTTCCAAGATGGAGCCGTTAGCTGAAACAATCGGCCGACAGGGTGGATGAACCAACGTCTTGTGAATCTTGGGAACCCCATTGATGACTGGAATACGAGGATGTTCCACCTTAAGAAAATTATATTCCTTGGTGGTAAGAAAGCCTTGCTCATATGCGATTTTAAGCAAGACACCAATCTTAGAGGATAGTGACGGTGTGGGATCATCTTGTAAAAGCCTGTAATATTTGTGGTCATCTAATTGACGTAGAATTTCTGTATGATAATCTTGTTGATCTAAGATAACAGTAGCTCCGCCTTTATCAGCGGGTTTGATGATTATCTTAGTATTGGAGGCTAATGATTTAAGGGCTTGATTTTCTGTAGTGGAGAGATTAAAAAAGGTGTGGTAATGTCTGGATTCTATGTCCGATAATTCTTGAAGTACCAGGGTTTGAAAGGCCTTGATTTGTTCATCAACCACGCCCGGTGGTATCCAACTTGATTTTTTCTTAACTAATGAAAGATCAAATGATGTTTGTTGTGGATTTTTAGAGAAGTAATGTTTAATCATAAGAAGTCTGAAAAATTTGTATAATTGGATCCGGCAGACAAAAGAATCATGACGGTTGGTGGGGACGTAAGATAGCCCTCGATTCAACACCTGTTCTTCTGCTGTCGTCAGATGATACCTTGATAAGTTGATTATCGACGACTGTCCTGATTTTGCGACCGTGTGAACGGTTTGTGCCACTGGGCGTCCGCTTCGGGTGGAGGTTGTTGACGGGATTTTCTGCCGTGGGGTCATGGAGGACGGGATGGATAACGGCGTTTGTCTAAAAAAGTAGGTGGACGCGATCCGCGAGGGACCGGTTGATCTTCCGATCCACTTGAGGAATCTTCTGATGAAGCAAACGCAACTTTTTTAGGGACGGGATCTTTATCATCCTTCTTGTGGAGCCATGTATAAATGCTACCATTGTCATAGTCGCTTTTGTGTCGTCTAAATTTAGTGACTTTGTTGCGTTTGATGTCAGTTTTAAATTTCTCAATGGTTGCATGTAATTCTTCCATAGAATGTTGCGCTGTTTCCACGTCGGTTGTAGCTTTAAAGTCATCTTCCACCACTATGATTTCTGCTTGAATTTGTTCAGTTATAACCTTCGTATATTCTATGATTAAAAGCATTAAATCTAAAGAACATTTGTTCAGTATTGCGGCCCATTTGGCAAGAAAATCAGGCCTGTCTGTGAACATGAGTGGTGCTTTGTTGATGCGAAGTCCTCGCGGAATAACTTGTTGCTTCACATACTCTATCATCGTAATGCCATGTAGCTCTGCGCGGGTGTTCCTTTTATGTAAAATCAATAACTCACCCAAAATGTCAGGTGGAGTGGTTGGTGATGAGGTATCAGAAAAGAGAGAAGATTCTTGGGCTATAGTGGAGACATGTTCAGCTGAGTAGCTAAAAATGTCCTTCCAGTCCAATGAAGCCATTGTTGTAGCTGAGAATGTCTAACAATAGTATATAATAACCACTCAGAAAAGCTGAAAAACAGAAACTTTCAAAATACTCAAATATCCAGCTGATATATGGATATAGCAGATAGCAGAATCAACAACAAGGACATTAAAGCTCCTCTAGTCCAACATAGCTTGGCACATACACACACATTTGATGAATACAAGTGGGCTATTCTTGAACATATTCCCTTACACTGGAGAGGAGGCGACAGAACATCACAGCTCAATTTTAAAGAAAATCGTTGGATTTTTCAATTACGCTCCATTGAACCATTGGGGCTTAATGAAAGAGTCGAATGGTTCTCCCTAGTTTAATAATGTACCACACACGACGTTCTGTTCACTTTCCCTTGTAATCAAAGCTTTTGCAAGCTGTTTCATATTGTTCTTTATAATGGCTGCGTTTTTGACGTAGATGCCGGTTCAAGGTTCCTCACCAAAAATAGTTTTCCTGTCAACGTGAACTTGATTCCGCTCACATTTTTGAATCAGATATGTTTACTCTGTCATTTATATTGGACTTTTACATCAACCGGTTGCTCATCATGTCAGTATTGCATATAACACTTAAAAGGATTTCCTCTCGTTTAAACAAGGAGATTTCCCTGCAATTTTCATTTTCTTCAAAATGGCCGCCCGCATGACGTCACTGCCCATATATGGACTTTAGTTGTTGTAGTATTCCCCCATACACATCATTCACCATATATGGTTATCTCCAAATTTGGAGTTACATACGTCATTTCCTGCTATTGTTAACTCTAGTCGGCAGGTCCCCTTTAAAACCGGCGTTTTTTCCCGCGGTTCCTTGTCATTTCAGCGGCATATACCTCGGCAAGGCTGCTTCACTTTTGGTGCACGTAAGTACTTTATAACCTTATTGCAACAGCATTATTAAGCTCATTGAGAGACTTTAATATACACCAGCGAGTTAAAATTTTGCAGCACTCATACGAACATGTCATTCTCTCTGTATTTTCACAAAAGAGCATCTTTCAATGCAACGGCATTTTTCAGCCTTGACATCACTAAGAAGATTGTGAGACGGCATTACTCAGCCCATAGAGAGACTGCAATATACATCAGCGTGTTAATTTGTTGCAGCATTTAAATTCATATGTATTTCAGTTGTCATTCTTATTTTCATGAGAGAACCCTTTTAAACGCTAATTGTTTTTTTTCAGCGAGTACAGCCAGTGGTTTTCACCGCTTGTCTATTGACCACAATCATTATCTCACAGTAAGTTTTTCACTTCCAAACCTCTGCCATTTGTTGGATTTATTAGCCTGCAGGCATTTTGTAGAACTCTTTATACTGTTTTTTCCACACAGAGTTACACCAGAGCAATCCCTGAAGCTCCCTGAGGAAGGAGTCGAACACTCCGAAACATTGCAGTGTTGGAGCGAGCACTTCAGGATGTTATACGTTACCAGCCCTTCCGGTGGAAACTGATAAGTGCAAATATTAGTAGTATTCACACAGTATTTGCTCTTAAATACACTTGCAGCAACCTATGATTATTCAAGCCCAGAGTTTCACGGGCTTGACACCATAAGCCATCATACTCTTGAGGCTATGTATGACGGTTGCAAGAAAGCAAGTCACACTTGAGTTCCATATATCAGCTGGATATTTGAGGACTTTCAACAATACAGCTTTCTGCTTCAGTGAGTACTAACCCTTTCAGTCTGTCTCAGCTTCAGCGCTCTGTGTCTGCATCCATGACCTGTCCCTGCTACGCTGCGCTGCCTATCCTACTCGAGTGTGAGAGTGGTCTCCTCTGCTGAGTACCCCTGGGCAACTTCACTGGGTTACCTTCACTGCTGCCCGCTCCCCGGGCAGTACCATCGAGCTGTACAGTAAATACAACTTCTCTGTGTCTGCGTGTATAGAGTCTAGCCTAGTACTGTGGTTCCTCACGGGGCTCCTCCCCGTGGGAGTGGCCATCACCACAGTACCCAAGAATCCACTCCAACACCTCATAACCATAACACCGTGCAACCTTGCTCGTGGTGGGCACACCCATCCGCTACCTCTCCAGGAGACCACCTGAGGTCCACCTAAGTCCAGGCGGTCCGGGTACCCAAGGGCTCAACCTGCGGAATCCCCTGACTGATATTGGCGAAGCTCCAGCTAACCTCTGTCTCCTCGTGTGCTCCGCCTCCTGGTGGCAGGCGCTCTCTGGGTCCAACCAGAGGACCCTACCAATCCTGCACTGGGCCAAGGGTCCACCTCCAGCGCAACAGTAAGCTGACAAAAGTGGAATTTTTCTTCAGCTAAAAAATAAGTGCTGGTCACATTTTCCTGCCAAATGATTTGCATTACCATTAGAATAGAATCAGGAGGCTACTTGAGTAGCATTTCCCTTGAAACTGACATTTTATATGCATTATAAAAATTCAAAAAAATGTTCACAAAAAATTCACAATAAGGGGTAGATTTTAAGAGGCGCGCGAACAGCCTACTTTTGCTTGCGCATCAGACTCAAGCAAAAGTACGCTGGATTTTAGTAGATACGCGCGGAGCCGCGCGTATCCACTAAAATCCTGGATCGGCGCGCGCAAGGCTATCGATTTTGTATAGCCTGCGCGCGCCGAGCCGCGCTGCCTCCCCCCGTTCCCTCCAAGGCCGCTCCGAAATCGGAGCGGCCTCGGAGGGAACTTTCCTTTGCCCTCCCCTCACCTTACCCTCCCTTCCCCTACCTAACCCACCCACCCGGCCCTGTCTACACCCCCCCCTTACCGTTGTCGGGGGATTTACGCCTCCCGGAGGGAGACGTAAATCCCCGCGCGCCAGCGGGCCTGCTGCGCGCCGGGCCGCGACCTGGGGGCGGGTACGGAGGGCGCGGCCACGCCCCGGGCCGTAGCCACGCCCCGTACCCGCCCCCAAAAACGCGGCCGACACGCCCCCGAAACGCCGCGTCGACCGGGGCCCGCCCCCCGACACGCCCCCGACACGCCCCCCTCCGAAAACCCCGGGACGTACGCGAGTCCCGGGGTCTGCGCGCGCCGGTAGGCCTATGTAAAATAGGCTTACCGGCGCGCAGGGCCCTGCTCGCCTAAATCCGCCCGGTTTTGGGCGGATTTAGGCGAGCAGGGCGCTGAAAATCCGCCCCTAAGATTTCACATCAAAATGGAATATGAATCTTGTTAGGTACAGTTGAAGATGTTGCAGGTGCCCATATTGGAGATACTGGACATTAGAGATAGCCAATGAGGTGTTAATAAAGCAGGGATTCAGTGCCAAGAAGTGCAGAATGATGCATTTGGGGTGCAGAAATCCAAAGGAGCTTTATGTGATGGAAGTAAAAGATTGATATGCATGGACTAGGAATAAGACCTCGTGGTGATAATGTCTTATGATCTGAAGGCAGCAAAGCAATGTGACAAGGTGATAGCTAAAACCAAAAGGATACTGGGTTGCATCAAGAGGTTAGGACTATTCAGCTTGGAGAAGAGATGGCTGAGGGGAGATATGATAGAGGTGTTTAAAATCATGAGAGGTCTAGAACGGGTAAATGTGAATCGGTTATTTACTCTTTCGGATAATAGAAGGACAAGGAGGCACTCCATGAAGTTAGCATGTGGCACATTTAAAACTAATTGGAGAAAGTTCTTTTTCACTCAACGCACAATTAAACTCTGGAATTTGTTGCCAGGGGATATGGTTAGTGCAGTTAGTGTAGCTAGGTTTAAAAAAGGATTGGATAAGTTCTTGGAGGAGAAATCCATTATCTGCTATTAATTAAGTTGACTTAGAAAACATGGGATAGACTTAGTTTTTGGCCACTGTTGGAGACAGGATGCTAGGCTTGATGGACCCTTGGTGGACCCTTGGTCTGACCCAGTATGGCATGTTCTCATGTTCTTAAGAGAGAGGCATAATCAGCAGGAAAAAGATGATGATGCCCCTGTACAGGGCCTTTGTGAGGCTTGACTTGGAGTTCATTTCTGGAGACAGTATCTCAAAATGGATAGAGACAGGATGGAAGTAATTCAGAGAAAGACAACCAAAATTTTGAGTGGTCTGCATCCTAAGACTTATGAGATGAGACTAAAGGATATAAAAATATATATATCTCCTGGAGGAGAAGAGAGACAGGTGAGATAAGATACAGACTTACAAATACCAGAAAGGTATTAATGATGCAAACCTTTTCCAATAGAAAAAAGCTATAGAGCTAGGGGTCATAATATGTAGCTCAAAGAGGGTAGACACAGGAATAACATAAGGAAATATTTCTTCACATATAGGGTGGTGGATCCATGGAATGTCCTCCCAGAGGAGGTTGTGAAGAAAAGAACTGTAATGGAATTCAAAAGGGCATGAGATAATGGCTAAAGGATGGAAATGAAGAAAAGGGGTAACCCATGGGCAGTTCTATCATTAAGCAGGGTGAAGAAGCCGCCTTAAGTGGCAACATGTTGATGCAGCAAAATGTGCGGTAATGATGCATATTTGTGATATACCCAAGGTCATCCCAGGGCCCACAGGTAGGAAGAAGATTGCAGCAGTATGACCTAATCAAGGGGATCCAGCCCCCGCAAGAAGATGGTGGCGGTATGAATTTATGACATACCTGCAGGGATCCCACCCCCTGCGAGCAGGAAGAAGATAATGACAGCAGCAGCACAGATTTATGATGCGCCTGCGGGGCTCCCAGGCCCTGGGAGAAGACGGTGGCGGAAGTGCAATTGGATTTATGACTTGCAGTTCCTGTGGGCAAGAAGAAGATGGCACTGGTAGCATAGTTGCCCTGTGGGCAATAAGAATATTACAGCAGTTGGATTTATGACGTGCCCAAGGGGATCCCATGTGCTGCATGCAGAAAGATAAACCCTGGGCCGGCGCTAGATTATGACTTCCTCTTGGGGAAGAAAGAAGAGACTCAGAGGGTGGGGGTGAGAGGAGGGAAGAAAAGAGGGGTGAGTGAGAGGGATTGGGAGGGGAGAGTGTAAGCTAATGAGAGGGAATGGCATGAGAGGGGAGGGTGTAAATGAGTGAGAAGTAACGGAAGGGAAAGGGGTAGGTGAGAAAGAAAGAAATGAGGGAAGAAAGCAAAGGGGGCTGAGTGAGTGAGGGGATGAAAGGGACGAGAAGGGTGAGTGATAAGGAAGGGAAAAAAGAGCAAGAGGGAGCATATGAGTGAGTGTGCATGAATGTGAGTTTGTATGCGAGTGTGAGTGAGCTTGTGTATGTGAGAGCATATGTATGTGAATGTGAGCAAACTTGTATATGAGAGCATATGAGAGAATAAGCTTGAGTGTGAGCTTGTGAGAGAATTTGAGCACAAGTGTGTGAGAGATTGTGAGCATGCATCTGAGAGCATGTGGAAATGTGAGCAAGCTTTTATTATTTATTTATTTTTATATACTGACGTTCGTGCCAGCATCACACTGGTTTACATCAAATAACAGATAAAATATATATAAAATAAAATTAGGACATAAGTTACAGGATTAAAAAAAAAACCCGGTGAACCAGTGTGAAGCTTGTGTGTGGAGAGCATGAATGTTAGAACCTATGGCCCAAATGTACTTCCCCCTATGCGAATAACATACCAGAATCCAGTCTCCATGAACACTGCCATTCCAGTCTGCCAACAAGACTCCAAAGTGGAGCACCTAAGGTGCACATGCACATACGCATACTATGTGTGCACCTAAGTGGAATCGCCCAGTAGTCGCGCTAAGATGATTTCTCCCCTTGTGGATATTTAAGCACACCTCATCCAGTGCACCTTGCCTGGCAACAGATTTCCTGAGCATTTTTGTTCTTCAGTACATGTTGTTTCTTCGTTTCTTGCTGTTTCCTGTTGCTCCCTGAGTTCTCCTTGTGGTTTCTTCCTCCTGTTCTTGGTTCCCCTTCTCTGTCTTACTTGTCATGTTCTTGGTTTCCTTGGCCTTGTTCTGTTTGTCATTTCATTGTTCCCCCCTGTTTGTTTGTCCTTGGCTTGTTCTCCCTGATTTTGATCTCTGCTTGCATTTGGACGTTCCTGGACGTTCCTGGATTGCTGCCTGGAACTGGATTATGCTGTCTGCTTCCTGTCCTATATTACATACATTTACAAAGCATAACAGGTTGGATATTCTCGCTAAGGAATATTAGCTTTGGAGTAAAGGTCCTTTCCTAGCGTGTAGCAGATGGACTCAAAACAAGTGGGTATAGTGTGCTTGTGCTAGCAGTTGGAGACGGATCTGACGTCAGCACGGGTACATATACCCCCACAGGAAGTGCAGCAATTCAGTAATTTCCGTCTCCAAAGCAGTTTGGGAGCTACCTCACGCTCCTGAGCGTGTTTCCAAATTCTAAACGACTAAATTCCCAGAAGAAACCTACTGAAGACGAGCCCCGCACTCCTGCGGTGATACCAATCGGTCCTCCCCCAGTTGAGTTTCCCGAGCTGACTTCCGTGGTCCCTCGGAGGTAGGAGCCTCGGTCCGGTGGCCGACTCGCAGCAGGGACCTAGCCCCCCGAGTGAGAAGGGCTCGGGCTTGGCATAGAGGCAGCCTCGGTCCCCGGCGAGGACTTGGCCCCCGAGCGAGACGAGTTCGGGCGCAGCCTAGAGGCAGCAGGTGCACTTCCTCGAGCGCGGCGGTGAAGGTACTCACCCTCTCCCCCCGCAGCCGGAGACCGCCCGGGTCGCAGCCGGGAAGTGCCGAAGACAAGGTAAGGCGTACATCTTTACTGTGGTCTCCGAGGAAGTGAGGATTTGCGGGGCCTGCCTACATGGCAGCCCGCCAAGGAGGTCGCCATTTTACCGGGCTACTCGCCTTCGCCACCTAGACGCACGTTGCTGTACGCACGCTGAGATAGGCGCCCGTCGCTAAGCACATGTGGATAGGCGCAGACTGGCTAAGCGCATGCCGCTAGGTTAGGCGCACGTTCATAGGCACACGTTCATAGGCGCACATTCATAAGACGCCCATTGGTAGGTGCACGTTCATAGGTGCACGTTCATAAGATGCCGTTGGTAGGCGCACGTTCATAGGCGCACGTTCATAAGACGCCGGTGGTAGGCGCACGTTCATAGGCGCACGTTCATAAGACGCCGTTGGTAGGCGCACGTTCTTAGGCGCATGTTCATAAGACGCCCGTTTATAGGCGCATCGAGCTCCTATAGAACGTGCGCCTCCTGTTGGGAGGCGCACGTTCTTAGGCGCACGTCCATAAGACGCCCGTTCATAGGCGCATGCAGCTAAGCGCAGGTTGATAAGTGCACACTCATAAGACAAGCGCATATTAGTAGGCGATACATATTGCAAAGCATATGGAGCATAAGAGAGCCTATACGCCCGCAGAGCCGGCACCTTCAGAATCAGGCATAAGAGCTCTAAGCCTCTGCTCAGCATGCAACCTCAGAGCCACACAGAGCGAGGAAGCAGACTCACTATGTGCCCAATGTGAAGAGGCCATGGGAGTTCCAGGACCGGACCGGTCCCAGCCTAGCGGTTCCTTAGGGAACACTCCGGACTTAGCAGGCCGCGGTGAGCAGCCAGGGAATCCGAGAGACCTGGTGCCCCTAAGGCCAGATCCGGCCTCACTCTCCTGGGTGGAATTATTATTCAAGGGGATCCACGCCTTTGTCCAGATGCAATCTGCTCCTCGAATGGCCTTTTCTGTTCCGGATGATCCGGCTCCTGGACCCTCGAGACCTAGGCACGGGCACTCGCCACCCGGAAGCCCCACTTATGGGGATTCGGATTGCTCCGAGGAAGATGATGAGCCCCCCGAAGAGGGAGAACTTCCCTCGGAGATAGAACCCTATCGGACCATGAGACGCTTCTTTCAGAAAGAGGATCTTCCAGGCCTGGTCTCACAATGCCTATCAGAACTGGCTATTCCGGGCCAGGACACCCCAGGGGACCCTAAAATGAACCCCCTGTTAGAGGGCCTGCGCCAAACGGCTCACCATTTTCCCCTCCTACAAGCAGCACAGCAGCTAATCGATCTGGAATGGACTGCGCCGGAGGCCGCATTTAAAGGGGGTCGTGCCTTGTCAGGCATGTAACCTCTGGACCCGGCATCCAAGGAGCTGCTGGCGTGCCCCAAGGTAGACGCCATAGTTAACGCAATTGTGAAGCGCACCACCATTCCGGTTGAGGGGGGAGCGGCCCTCAAGGATGCACATCACCGGCGCATGGACACCATTGTGAAACAAGCCTTTGAGGTAGCAGCCATGTCCCTACGAATCGCGACCTGCTGCACCATGGTGACGCATTCCTGTTTTATCGCAAGCTAGAAACAACACCCCGGGAGAAGACATGGAATCAGCTCTCGCATTCCTCACTGACGCAGCCTCCGACCTCGTCCGTACGGCAGCCAAGGGAGTGTCATCCTCAGTGGCAGCCAGGAGACAGCTCTGGCTACGTAATTGGGCGGCCGACTCTTCCTCCAAGACGCGCCTCACAAGAATGCCCTTTAAGGGATCCCTACTGTTCGGCAACGATCTCGAGAAATTGGCTAATAAATGGGGTGCCTCTCCATTACCTCGTCTACCAGAAGACAGTTCAAGGAGGAGCCAGCGTTCTTTTTCTAGACCATCCAGAGGTAGAAACTCTCAGCGCTTCAACCCTTACAGGGCTTGCTACCAAGCACCTCGTTCTCAGGCCAGGAGCCAGCCCTTTCGGGCTAAGCACAGCAAGAGGAGAACCGGCTCGGGTTCTGGTCCCGGCCGCAATCCACAATGACAATCAACCGACCCATCCGGGGGTAGCAGCCATAGGGGGCAGGCTAACCCTCATCTACCGCAGGTGGATCGAGATTACCTCGGACCAGTGGGTCCTCGCCATCATCCGAGAAGGGTATTACCTGGATTTTCTTCGGCTTCCGCCGGCCAAGTTTGTGGAATCTCCTTGTTCACCTCTCAAGAAGGCGGCACTAGAAGTTACCTTGCAGAGGCTCCTGGCCCTAAAAGCCATAATCCCAGTGCCTGCAGGGGAGATAAATTTGGGCATTATTCCATTTATTTCATAGTACCCAAGAAGGAGGGCACTTTCAGGTCCGTCCTGGACCTCAAGTCAGTCAACCGACACCTACGGGTCCCCAGCTTTCGCATGGAAACTCTGCGGTCTGTCAAAAATTCAGTATAGCCAGGGGAGTTTCTCACCTCCCTAGATCTGTCGGAAGCCTACTTGCATATCCCAATCCATTGGGATCACCAGCGCTATTGACGCCTCAAAGTCTCTGAAATCAGCAACTTCCAGTTCCGAGCTTTACCCTTCGGGTTAGCCCTCGCTGGCGGATCTTTACCAAGGTCATAGTAGTAGTGGCGGCGGCACTTCAGGAAGGAAGGAATCCTCGTCCATTACCCCCTACCTGGACGATTGGCTGATCAGGGCAAAAGTCACGGAGGAAGAGCCACCAGGCAACCAACAGAGTTATTGCTCTCCTGGAAAGCCCTAGGATTGGTAGTAAACTTGAAGGAACAAGAGTTCCCTACAGCCTTCTCCAGTCCTGGCTAGTGATAAGAGCTCATTTAGGGATTCAATTCGACACTCCAGGAAAACAAGATCAGCCTGACCTCCAAGAGAAGATTAAAGCTCCGGAATTGTCCTGCAAGGCCCTGCTGAGACGCAGGCCCCGTGACCCACAAAGCTTGGGGGATTACCTACAGGTCCGTAGGCCTTAGGGCATCCAACTCTGGAGGTGATACCATGGGCGCGGGCGCATATGAGACCATTACAAACGCGCCCTCTTATCTCAGTGGAGCCCACAATCACAGAACTACAACCACACACCATACCTCTACCAGCCAGAGTGCGGAATCGGATAAGATGGTGGTTGCAGCCTGGCCACTTGAGCCGGGGGTCAAGAATGTCCTCCCCAACCTGGACCCTGCTCACTACAGATGCCAGCCTGAATGGATGGGGAGCACATTGCGAAGAACTCACCGCCCAAGGGCCGGTGGAACAGAGAAGAGTCAAGGTGGAACATCAACCGATTAGAGGCACGGGCAGTCAGGCTAGCGTCCCTGCGTTTTGCCCACAGACTTCGCAACAGAGCGGTCAGAGTGATGTCAGACAACGCCACCACGGTGGCATACATCAACCGACAGGGCGGAACCAGAAGCCAACAGGTATCCCTAGAAATAGCCCCCCTGATGACTTGGGTGGAAGCGAATCTCCAGGACATCTCTGTCGTTCACATCGCCGGGAAGGACAACACCACGGCAGACTTCCTCAGCAGAGAAAGCCTAAATCCAGGGGAATGGGAGCTGTTGCCCACAGCTTTCCAGATGATTGTGGATCAGTGGGGGACGCCGGGCATGGACCTATTAGCAGACAGGTCCAACGCTCAAGTACCCAGATATTTCAGCCGCAGGCGGGATCCGCTATCCCAGGGGATCGATGCCCTGGTACAGCCATGGCCTAAGGGGATCCTGCTATATGCCTTTCCTCCATGGCCCCTGCTGGGCGCCATTATATACAAGATTCGGCGGCACAAAGGCTTAGTTCTTCTAGTGGCCCCGGATTGGCCAAGAAGACCCTGGTACGCAGACATGAGAAAACTACTGGCAGGGAATCCTCTACCCCTGCCTCCACACAGGGACCTGCTACGGCAAGGTCCCATCCTACACGAGCATCCAGCTCAATTCTCTCTTACGGTCTGGCCATTGAGAGGGCTAGACTGAAGAAAAGGGGATACTCGAAGCCGGTAATAGATACACTTCTCCGCGCACGCAAGTTCTCCACATCACTCACATATATAAGGGTCTGGAGAGTTTTTGAAGCCTGGTGCGACACTCACAGCACCAATCCACATGCCACTAAAATCCCTATCATTTTGGATTTCCTGCAAGATGGACTTCAGAAGGGTCTGTCCCTCAGCTCCATCAAGGTTCAGGTGGCAGCGCTGTCTTGTTACAGTCCCAGGAGTGACGGCAACACCATTGCCAAACACCCAGACGTCTCACGTTTCCTGAAAGGAGTCAAACACATTTGTCCGCCACTGAAGTGGCCAGTGCCCCTTTGGAACCTCAACCTAGTGTTGGAATTTCTAGCGGGATCTGCCTTCACACCCCTTCGAGGCCTGTCTCTCCGTGTGTTAACCTTGAAGATGTTGTTCTTGCTGGCTGTGTGTTCAGCACGCCGCATCTCAGAGCTACAAGCACTGTCCTGCCGTGATCCGTTTCTCAGAATCACTCCAGAGGCTATCCATCTTCGCACGGTTCCTTCCTTCTTACCCAAAGTAGTCTCACACTTTCACCTCAACCAAACCATATCCTTGCCAACCACGGAAGGTTTGAAGAAGTCGGAAGAAGGTCAAATACTGCGCCATCTCGACATCGGCAGGCTGTTGTCCAGATACCTGGAAATGTCAGAAGTAGTACGAAAGACGGACCACCTGTTCGTCCTACACAGCGGGAAGAAGCAAGGGGAAGCGGCCTCACGGGCAACCATCGCCCGCTGGATCAAAGAAGTTATCAAGGCAGCCTACGTAGAAGCAGGGAAACCACCGCCTCTACGGGTCAAGGCTCACTCTACCAGAGCGCAAGCAGCCTCTTGGGCAGAAACTAGGATGCTGTCGCCTGCAGAGATATGTAAAGCAGCGACGTGGTCCTCCCCTCCATACCTTCTCCAGATTCTACCGTCTGGACGTCCAGGCCAGGGAGGACACAGCATTCGCGGAGGGCAAATCCTAAACGGTCCTCGGTCAGCCTCCCACCCAGTTCGGGAGTAGCTTTGTACATCCCACTTGTTTTGAGTCCATCTGCTACACGCTAGGAAATGTAGAGATTACTTTCCTGATAATCTCCTTTTCCTTAGTGTATGCAGATGGACTCAGCATCCCGCCCGGCTGCCGGCATACATGGGGATTCACCGACTCACGGTAAGCCATGTTTTCTTATGATAGGGTATCCACCCTGCCGGGTGTCGACGCCTTCCGGTTGAGAACACTGGCGGTCTCCAGCTACTATCAATCGGTCAGGGTAATCCTGTTCATTTAATCGATCGGTCAGCTACAGCTTTTACAAGGAAGATTACTGAATTGCTGCACTTCCTGTGGGGGCATATATACCCGTGCTGACGTCAGATCCTTCTCCAACTGCTAGCACGAGCACACTATACCCACTTGTTTTGAGTCCATCTGCATACACTAAAGAAAAGGAGATTATCAGGTAAGTAATCTCTAAATTTCAGCAGGTTTATGGACATCCCATCCAGAATAGCTGGATTTTGCTATTTACCAAACATTCTAGAATGTTGTAGCAGAAAAATAAGGAAGAAAATATTTAATTTTACCTAATGATTTTCTTTCATTTATTTATGATATACTGGTCTAGAAACCCACCTAAAAAAAGGATTTGAAAGGAAAATCTCAAAGCAAATGTTTTTCTATACTTATAAAAAACAAAAAATTTGATTACATTATTTTGCAGAGTCTCAGAAGTAGTTTTGACAGTAGTTTACAGGCTAATTCATTCTGTATCTAGTTTATGTAGATGTAGTGATGTCATTAGAATGTTAAAAATAAATAAATAAATGCCCGATCATCTGCTTCCATCAGATGAAAGCAGGATAAAACCCAAATGTTCTGGACTGGTGTAGCAGAAATAAAAGAATGAAAATTATTTATTCTTTTATTATTCTTATATTTCGCAGTTCCATTAAATATGTTCAGTGCGGATTACAATTAGTACATTCATATTTTTTATCATAGACCCTTACAAACAATACACCATAAAATAGATTAAAAACAATAGTTACACCAAAAAATAAAATACTTAAAAGCTTCTGTAAGATATTTTAGTAAGAGTTAGGTAAGATTTAATTTTTTCACCTTTTTCAGTATGAGGCAGTGGGAATCATCTTCAGTTTTATGTTAGTTGTTCAGAAAAATATTCTATTGTTGCTACCTTTATGAAAGATTTTCTCATTCCTTTCTTCCAGTGATCCTTTATTGCCTGTTCCTGTATTTCTGTCTAATCCTCCCATTGTAATTTTCTCTGAATATGAAATTGGAAAGACTTATGAGGTAAGGGCATACTCTGCCATGGCTCAAAAAGTGGGTTTTATGTGTAAAAGAATGAAACAAATAACTAAGAAATGTCTGATTTTAAACTATTTGTATGCATTCTTTGATGGCATTGTGATCTTGTTAGGAATGGCTCAGAAAGATAATGTACTTTTGATGGAATAAGGCTCAAACTAATTGCAAATTCAATGATGATAAGGAACCCTCTTTCCTGTTTTGTTTTTTTTTACAACTTATCAAGCGCAGTGACCTTCATAATAGGCATCATTGTGTGGTAAAGAGTACCTTTGTCACTCTGCCTTATACTTAATCATAGGTCAGTCCATGTTTTTTTAAAGATTTTTTTATGCATTCATTCACCCGGTGATAATTTCCAAATTTCTAGCAATAATATTTCAATTTAAAATTATGAAACGAACTTATCTGAATCGAGTTGTTACTTCTTCATTCTTATTGACCACCATTGATTTTGAGCTTGATGCCCTCAGATGTATCAGAAATATAAGAATTCACTATATTGCTGTTGTATGCGTTTGATAAGTTGTAAAAAAAACAGGAAAGAGGGTTCCTTCTTATCATTGAATTGTGATCTTGTTGCCAGATGTCTTGTGAAGCAACACTGAGATGTTTGATAACTATATCTCTGCCAGAGAAGAAGCATGAGGTCTTGGCCCATAGAGTCCATTATGCATCTCTCTAAAAACTATATTGACAACAGAGAATGAATGAGTCTAGGAGTTTCGTATCAGAACTCTGAAAACTTTGCTAAATGTATAGTTTTGGTTATTCTTGCTTCGAAAGTTGCTTGCACATTTGCTTTGCTCACTTTTGAAAACCATAACCCATAGTATTTGAAATTGTTCATATTTCTTTTGTCCTTCTTTCGCATCAGGTTTATTCAGTCTGGTACAGAGTTGATTTTGAGATTTAATTCCTCACCTTTCCAATTCCAAGTTCAAAGCATGTTACAGTAAAGTACAGTAGATAGTTCCCTGCCCTAGAAGGCTTAAGGTGAGGGAGGATAACTTTCAAAACTGCTTGCATGTGCTCATTTAGCATGTATGTGGGAGCACAATAATTTACTAGGGATGTGAATCGTTTTTTGACGATTTAAAATATCGTCCGATATATTTTAAATCGTAAAAAATCGTTAGAGGCGCGATACAATAGGAATTCCCCCGATTTATCGTCAAAAATCGTAAATCAGGGGAGGGGGAGGGGAAGGGGGAGGGCGGGAAAACTGGCACACTAAAACAACTCTAAAACCCACCCCAACCCTTTAAAATAAATCCCCCACCCTCCCGAATCCCCCCCAAAATGTTTTAAATTACCTGGGGTCCAGTGGGGGGGGTCCCGGTGTGATCTTCCACTCTCGGGCCACGGCTGCGTTAATAGAAATGGCGCCGGCGCTACCTTTGCCCAGTCATATGACAGGGCAAAGGTAGCGCCGGCGCCATTTTGGTTCCTGTCCCCCGACGTCACGAGTGGAGATCGCTCCCGGACCCCCGCTGGACCCCCAGGGACTTTTGGCCAGCTTGGGGGGCCTCCTGACCCCCACAAGACTTGCCAAAAGTCCAGCGGGGGTCCGGAAGCGACCTCCTGCACTCATTGCCGTATGGCCGGCGCCATTTTGCAATACGGCCATACGGTCGGCGCCATTTTGCAATACGGTAATATGGCCATACGGCCGGCGCCATTTTGCAATACGGCAACGAGTGCAGGAGGTCGCTTCCGGACCCCCGCTGGACTTTTGGCAAGTCTTGTGGGGGTCAGGAGGCCCCCCCAAGCTAGCCAAAAGTCCCTGGGGGTCCAGCGGGGGTCTGGGAGCGATCTCCTGCGCTCGTGACGTCGGGCCACGCAGCCGTGGCCCGAGAGTGGAAGATCACACCGGGACCCCCCCACTGGACCCCAGGTAATTTAAAACATTTTGGGGGGGTTCGGGAGGGTGGGGGATTTATTTTAAAGGGTGGGGGTGGGTTTTAGGGTTGTTTTAGTGTGCCGGTTTTCCCGCCCTCCCCCGATTTACAATTTAAACGATTTAAAAAAAAAAAAAAAACAAAACCGCGACGATCAGATTCCCTCCCCCCCCAGCCAAAATCGATCGTTAAGACGATCGATCACACGATTCACATCTCTATAATTTACTATTGTATTTTATAATCTGCGCAAAAATCATATGTGTAAGTTATAAAATGAGTACATATGCACGAACAAATTCTTGTGAATGTAAAAACCACGAGTCTCACAAGTTCAGACTTATCCAGATAAAAGCCGATTTATCTGGCTAAGTAGTGGCACATAGCTAGATAAGTCTGAAAAACGCTACTTGCCAATATTCAGCCAGATAACTTATCTAGCTTTCTCTGGTTGGACTACAAACCTGTCCTAAAGATAGCTGGATAAACTATGCTAGTTAGCTGACTAGCCGAGCTGCACAGTGGCTGAAAATGGACCTCATTGTGACTCTTGACTTGAGAAGAAACAAATGCCAAAAGTATGACATTACTTTTGTTCTTAATTTACAGTTTCCCTGAGCCAGCCCCTACCTTGTGATACCACACCCAAGAACTATTTCTAAAGTATTTCTCTATAATAGCATAATGTATACTAAAAGATTCAGGCACGGACATGCAAGGTATCTGCATCCATAGCAGCCAACCGATTGGCTTCATCATCACTCTACTACCACAATTTTGCCTATACACACATAGGTATTTTCATTCTCAAGCCCAAGTAGCTATAAGCATGGCATGTTAATATGGCTTTGTGATACTAGTACATGACTGAAAGGGTTTGCTGTTGCACAATACTAAAGCAGGTGACCAGTTTCTAAGTCATCCTTTAGTCACCTCACAAGGATTGCCATGTCTCCTCTCTTGGTTATTGCAAGTGAGTCCACACCAGGTTTGGGACTGTGACATGCCAGCAGATATAATTCATACTATCAAAGACACAGCCATGGCACAAATAAATCAGCTACTGCTGACAAGCAAAAGGCCCAAAGCAGAAGTGTCAATACCTAGAATATGGACGAACGATGACATGGCAAGCCTAATACATCCCCTACAGCACTTACTGGTGACAAGGAAGGTGTTGCGCTTGAGGGTGGACTCTTGTCCTGTGGTAGTACAGGGACTGTCTACAGGGGCGGAGCATGGAAGGAGACAGAGGCAGTGTAGAGCTTCACTACTGGAAGCCCGAGGTCCCCCCGGGAGGAGCCCATAGGGACCCGGGCCGTTTGGACAGGTAGGCCTCGAAGGGTCTCCTGGGAGAGTGTAAGTCCAGCGTGCCCACAGATGCTAGAGGAGCGCTATCGGGTTTGAGGCTGGAAACAGGTTGGAGGAGAGCGAACCAAAATAGAGATGGCAATGACAAGGCTAGGGACAGCGCCAGAATCAAGCAAGGTCAGAGTCCAGAAGTCAGTCTGAGGAATGGTCATCGAAGCAAGGGTCAAGATCCAGAGGTCAGGCAAGGTCGAAGAGCAAGCTGAGGTCTTGGGCAGGTGGCAGGCAGCCAGGTCAGGAACAAGCTGAGGTCTTGGGCAGGCAGGCAGGTCAGGAACAAACTGAGGTCTTAGGCAGCAGGCAGGCAGGTCAGGAACAAGCTGAGGTCTTGGGCAGGCGGGCAGGCGTCAGAACAACTGAGGTCTTGGCAGGCAGGCAGGCAGGTCAGGAACAAGCTGAGGTCTTGGGCAGGTGGCAGGCAGGCAGGCAGATCAGGAACAAGCTGAGGTCTTAACCAGAAGAACAGTCCGAGATAAGACCAGGGAGACGAACAACGAACACTGGAACAAGCAGGACTAGGAAGTAGGAACAAGCAGGAACGGAACTGGGACAGAAGGATCATGGAACAAGACTAGGAACAAGCAAGCAGGAACAAACCGACCCAATTGCCAAGGCAAGGAAGTGAGGCCAGGAACTTTCTTTTAACATGAGTTCAATTAGGGTGCGCTGCAGAACTAGGCCCCGCCCTGGAACCTACATCACAGTGGTCAGCTGGTCTGCACGCGTGCTTAAGGGGCGTGGCTAGCTGCTGTGACGCCGAGGCCCGCGTGAGGCCGAGCGTGCAGCCGAAGGCCCGGCGACCGCCGCAGGATGCCGGGGCCTAGCTGAACTTGCAAGGGCTGCGAAGGAAACAGGACCAGGACCCGCTGTGGAACCTCGAAGGTGAGCGGTTCCGTGCGTGGGGCGCGTAACAGAAGGTACATTACAGAGTACATCTTGAAAGATTTGATATATGGCTACTAGTGTGATAATAGCTTAATTGATTCCCTCGGTGCCTTTGTTGCGGTTGATGCCCCCATCGATGCCGTCGGTGCCTCCATCCATGCCGTCCTCCCTCCATCAATGCCACCGATGCTTTCATCGATGCCCCCTTTGGTTCCATCGATGCCTGCAGCGATTCTGTCAGTGCCATCGGTGTTTACATTGATGACACTGATCCCTCCATGAATTCCATCGATGCCCAGATCAATGCCATTGATGCCCAGATCGATGCCATCGACGCCCAGGTTGATGGCCTTCGATGCCCAGGTCGATGCCATTGTAGATTCCATCCATGCCATCGATGCCCACGTTGTTTTCATCCGTGCCATCGTCGATGCCATCGATGTTATCGGTGCTCCGCCTGTGCCATCGACGCTTCCATCGATGCCTTCGATGATACCCTCGATGCCACCTTCAATGCCACCATCAATATCGTCAAAGCTACCGGAGCACCTAAATGCAATGCCCTCAATTAAACAAAACGCTCCATACTTCAGGTTCTTAACCAAAGCTCTGTATAATCCTAGGGCACTAGACAGTGCCAGGAGCAGTGCAGGCATGGTGACAGTCTGTCACCACTCGCCATCCAAGACAGCGAGGGCATCCACCTCAGCGCTGGAGAAAGACCGGGCCAAGCAGCGTAGCAATCATCATCACCGGCACGATGACCGTCCACCACCAATGCAATCCAGGACATCAGTGGCATCTTACTCTGTGCTGGAGAATGACCGGGCGAGGTGCTAAGGGAGACATCGCTACTGTTCCGCACATCGGAGGCAGTTCCTCGGTGCTGGAGAATGACTGGGCCGAGCTCCAAGGGTTACTTATTCCGCACCAGCATCAATGTCCATTGAGCCAGTTGCGAAGCGGGCCCGGGTTCATGAGTCCTGTGCTCCTCTGCACCCGAGGCACCGAAGAGTTCCCCACCGACACCAGTGCCGGGTACTGAGCCACCACAAAATAATGTGGAAGCACCAGTAATGCCTAGCCTGACTCCTCTGTAGCTGCGCTATCATACCAGCTTACAGAGTTGAGCCGGACATATATTCAGGATATTTCAATGCCACTAGTTAAGCAGGCAGGGAATTTGGGTGTGATCCATGATAGTAAGTGAAAATGGAGGAACATACTAGATTTATCTCTAGTGGTGTTTTTTTTGTTTGTTTGTTTTTTACAACTTCATGCCATCCGTTAAATGTAGGCATTTTTGGACTCCACTAGTCTCCATATTTTGATAGGGTTGATATTGTCTTGGTTAGACTATTGTAATATCTATTGTGGCTTATCTTTCAAGACTAAGAAGATTGCAGCTGATCAAGAATTTTGCAGCTGGCTGTAAATTTAGGGATCATATTATGCCAATATTGAAGTGTCTTCAATGGTTGCCAGTGCAGTATTGAGCGCAGTTTAAAATGTTAATATTCGCATTTAGGTCAATCTTTGGTGAGGCTCCAAAATATCTTCAGGATTGCTTAAAGTTGTATGTGCCTGGAAGTACATTGAGATTCCTTATGGAAACCTAGCTAGTTATCCCATCGATCAACGAATTTAGGTTATTCAAGATCAAAAAGAGATCTTTTTGTTGTCCATCTCCTGACCTGTGGAACAGATTGCCCAAGGAGTTGCATTCTATTTGAGATTTTGGCTTTTTTAAGCAGAACCTTAAGAAATGATTATTTGTCCAGGCATTTCCAATAATCTGTTAGTTTTTAATGCTACATCTGATAATGACTGTTTGGGATAACTCTGAGGCTGTATTTGGTCTTGGAAATAGATGGTTATATGGTTCAGGATAAAAATGGATGAGGATTTAATAGAGTTTTTTGAGGGGAGATCTGTTTTGGGAGGATGAGGGTGTTGCGCTGGGAGTGGACCCTTGGCCTTGTGCAGGATTGGTAAGGCCCTCTGGTTGAACACGGAGAGCGTCTGCCACCAGGAGGCGGAGCACAGGAGGAGACAGAGACTAGCTGGAGTTTCACTTATAGCAACCCGGGGTTCCCTCAGTTTGAGCCCTTGGTTACCCGGGCCACCTGGTCTTAGGTGGGCCTTGCAGGGTCTCCGAGAGAGAAAGTTCAAAGGAGTGCCCACTACAAACAAGGGTGAGCAGTCTGTGTTCAGACAGGGAAGTCCAGAGGTCACAGGAGGCCGGAAGAGAGTGTCCGAGTGTATAGCAAGAATCAAGGCCAGTGTATCAGTCCAGAATGGTCAGCCAGGCAGGGTCGATAACAGAGGTCAATCTGGGTGTAGTCAGGTCAAGCAGAGGTCAAGCAGAGGTCAATCTGCAGAGGTCAGGTCAAGCAGAAGGTCAAGTTCCAAGTGGCAGTCAAGAGTAATCGGAGTTCCAGGCAGAGGTTAGGTCAGGTGGCAATCAAGAGTAGTCAGAATTCCAAGCAGAAGTCAGGTCAGGCAGCAATCAGAGAATAGTCAGAGGTCAATACCGTGAGATCAGTCTGAAGGATACTACCAGGAATGGAGAGACAAAGGAGCAGGAGACGCTGGAACGGGAGACACTGGAACTGGAGACGCTGGAAGAGAGAGAGACTGGAATAGGAGACACAGGAGCAAGACACTGGAACGCAGGAAGGCAACTAGAGACAACCGGAGTGTACGACCCTAAGCAGTGCTCGATGTTAGTCTTGCCGGACCAAGACCCAGCTTCTGAAGAGAAGGGCCAAAGGGCAGAACAGTACCCCAGGGCGCGGACAGCCGGAGGCACGATCTGGGGTGAGCGCTGTTCAAAGCAGATGTCACCCGAGTCCTTGGCAGGGAAGACCTGATTTGCCAAGGCCCTGAGCTAGGGGCTGGGCTGAGGTATATATACCTTGCATGAGTGATGTCAGAATCGGGCACCACCCGAGGTCTTCATGCAGTTGGCTCTTTAAATTACGCTGGGCTCTGCATGTGTGAGCACCAGTGGGGCAGGGCCGATGCTGAGGAGGATGCCGAGCCCTGGCGCAAGGAGAGCTGCATTGCTGAAGGCCGTGAGGGAGCCGGGGATGCCCGTGGAGGACGCGGTCGGAGTTGGACAGAGCAGGAACTCAAGGCAGCACTCATAGAGGGTCGTGCCAAGTAAGCAGGCCCGGTCGTGGAGCCAGCGCAGCCGGGAAGTGCCACAGTATCCCCCCCCCCCCCCCCCTTCTAGGCCTCCCCCTTACCGGCTTAGGTTTTTCAGTATGGAGACGGTAGAATTCAGCGAGGAGATTCTTGTTGTAGATGTGATGTGAGGGCTCCCAGGAGCTCTCCTCCGGTCTGAAGCCCTCCCACGACAGGAGGTACTCCCAATGGTATCTGTGTTGGCGGATGTCCAGGACTTCCTTGACTTGGAGCATGTCTTCAGGTTCGGCCTCAAGTTGAGTGGGAGTGGGAGTCCTTTGAGAGGACCAAGACAACACCAATGGCTTTAGCAGGGAGACGTGGAAGGTGTTGTGGATGCCCATGGATGCAGGGAGTCATAGTTGATAGGTCACAGCACCAATGCATCAAATTATTGGAAACAGTCCAATAAACCTGGGGGCGAGTCGCTGAGAAAGGAGTCTCAGCCTAATGTGCCTGGTGCTTAGCCAGACCTTCTGGCCGGAACAGGGGTATGGTATGATGAGCGTCGGTAGAGCACTTAGCTCGCTCGGCGGCATGGCCCAGCCTTTCTTTTTGGTTCCATAAACATCTTATCATCTGGGCTGTCGACTGTGCAGCAGGAGAAGGCACTGAGAGTGGTACTGGTAGAGGCAGACTTGGCTGGCGACCGAATACCACGGAGCAGGATAATACTTCAGTGGTGGAGGCGACATGAGTATTGTGGGATAACTCAGCCCAGAGTAATAAATCGGACCAGTCGTTCTGCTGGTCATTAACGTAAGAACATAAGAAGGTTTTAAGGATCTCTTTGTTTTTCTCTGCTTGGCCGGTTTGCCTGGGGGTGATAGGCTGAAGTCAGACTCAGAGTGATTTCAAATTTCTTGCACAAGGATTTCCAATACTTGGCAGCAAACTGCGGACCTCAGTCCAAGATGATCTCTTTGGGTAGTCCGTGGAGGCGAAACATGTGTTTGAGGAAGAGTTTGGCCAGTTCAGGAGCTGAGGGAAGCTTCTGGAGTGGGATTTATTTATTGATTTATTTATTTATTTATTTATTTATTTAGAGATTCTTATATACCGCGGTACGTATAGATATACATCACCTCAGTTTACAGTAAACAATAAATTAGCAACAGGCTTTACATACAACAGGTAATACAGGAAGTAAACAAATAACAGCAACAGGCTTTACATAAATACAGGTTTCAGGAGTACATAGTATAACTCCTTTAACTATAAAAACCAATGCATATTCTATTTCAACAACGAAGCCGGAGAGAAAATATGCCATTAACCTGTTAAAGGCCTAATCCAATGTCAAGTTAATGTCAAGTCACAGATATTGCACATAGGGAGAGTAGGAGTAAATGGAGAACAGAGAAATTAGCAGATTGAAACAAACATGGGGAGTGAAGATGAACAGGGAGCTGGTGAAAAATTAAACATGAAAACTGCATTTCAGATTAATCAATGATCATTGAGTGAAAGTTTGTTTGAACAACCAGGTTTTGAGGTTTTGTTTGAAAGTTTTATGGCAGGATTCGAGATGCAAGTCCAAGGGCATTTTGTTCCAGATGTTGATACCAGCTATGGAGAAAGAACGGTCTCTTGTGGACACGTATTTGATGTGTTTGAGTGGTGGAGAGGCTAGTTTAGCTTGGTGGATATTTCTAATTGGTCTATTAGATGTGCGGAATATAAACTGATCAGAAAACCATTGCATCTCTTGGTTGTGTGTTGATTTATGGATGAGTGAGAGTACTTTAAAAGTAATCCTGTAAGCTACGGGAAGCCAATGTAGGAACATGAGAGCTGGAGTGATGTGTTCATGTCGGCGAGTATTGGTAAGTAAGCGAGCGGCAGCGTTTTGCAGCATCTGTAATGGTTGAATTGTGTTTTTCGGGAGACCTAGTAGTAATGCGTTACAGTAGTCTAGTTTCGGTAGTATTGTGGCTTGTAACACTGTCCGGAAGTCCTGAGCATGTAAGAGAGGTTTAATTCTTTTTAGCATATGTAGCTTAAAGAAACCATTTTTGATTGTGGCCGAGATGAAATTCTTTAAGGAAAAGTGATTGTCAATCATAACGCCAAGGCTGCGGACTTGCTGCAAATGGGTATGGTCTGATGTTGAGATAGGTGTGGTGTTAGCGGTGATGTTCTTGTGTGGCGTGATGATGAGGAGTTCTGTCTTGTTAGTGTTTATTGCAAGAAAGTTTTCTGTGAGTAGATTTTTTATTTCAGCAAGTGACCCATTTTCGAAAATCGTTCAGTAATGACCCAGTTGACCGTGTGGTCTTTGGATGGAGGTAGATCTGTAATGAAGTTAGTGGAGATGCTCGACCATGGTTCATTTGGTGCCGGGAGAGGTTGGAGGAATCCCCATGGACGGCCAGTCGGGGGTTTCTGTTGTGCACATATGGGACAGGAGTCCACATAGTTGTGGGAGTCCTTGACCATGTTAGGCCACCAATAGTATCTCCTTAGCATTTCAAGGATCCAAGCCCGACTGGGATGGCCGGCCAACTTCGAGTCATGAGCCCAGCAAAGGACGCATTCGCGGAGTCGGTGTGGAACCACCATCTTCCCCACTGGCACAGTGTTAGTGACTGCAAGGGTTATGCAGGCTGGGTCGTCAGGTGTATCCTCTGGTTCAAGAGAGCGGGAGAGAGCATCCACTCGAGTGTTCTTGGCTGCAGGGAGGTAAGGAAGTTCGAAATGAAAGCGTTCAAAGAACAATGCCCAGCGAGCCTGTCTGGGATTCAACAACTGGGCTTCCTTCAAGTGCTCGAGATTTTTGTGATCTGTGAAGATCGTGAATTTACTCTGTGCTCCTTCTAACCAGGGGGTGCCACTCTTGGAGCGGTAACTTCACCGCTAGGAGCTCACGATCCCCGATCGTATAATTCTGTTCTGCAGGGGAAAATTTGTGCGAATAGAAAGAGCAGGGTATTAAGACTCCCTTGGAGGAATACTGGCTCAAGACTGCCCCAATGGCAGAGGCGTCGACTTTGACGACGAAGGGGCGGTTTGGATCTGGGTGACGTAGACAAGGTCCAGTGCAGAAGGCCTCTTTTAAGGCAGGGAAGGCGGCTTCAGCCTTGGGACTCCATTCTTTGTGGTTACTATCTTTCCTAGTCATGGCAGTGAGTGGAGCAGCTAGTGTTGAGTAATTGGCGATGAAGTTCCTGTAATAGTTTGTAAATCCGAGGAACCTTTGTAGGGCGTGAAGGCCTACAGGTTGAGGCTAATCTCGGATTCCTTGAAGCTTTTCAGGATCCATGGTAAAACCACGATTGGAAATAATGTAACCCAGAAACGGAAGATGAGTTTGCTCGAATATACACTTTTCTAGTTTCACATAGAGACGGTTGTCCCTGAGATGCTGAAGGACTGTCTGAACATGTGAACGGTGGGACTTTAGATCCTTGGAAAAGATCAGTATTTCATCTAGATATACGACGACAAACGAGTATAGTAGATCCTGGAAGATTTCATTCATCAAGCATTGAAAGACCACAGCGTTGAAAGAACACAGATCTCATTCATCAAGCGTTGAAAGACCACTCGAGGCAGCACTGGTAGAGGGTCTGGTCGCAGCACTGGTAAGCAGGCCCGGTCGCAGAGCCAGCGCAGCCGGGAAGCGCAACAGAGGGGTGGGCCTTTTGTTGTTGTTTTTTTAATTGATTATATGATAAGCTTTGAACATGATATGGTTTATGTTTATTGTATCTCCTCCTTTCAGTTCAATGTAAGCCGGCATGATGTGCCTTACGAATGTCGGCAAAGAAAAGTCTATAAATAAAATAAATAAATTAATAAATAAATAAGCTGTATTACACTTTGGAGTAAGATATAAATGTTATTATTTATTTTGTTCTTTTTTTAGATTTTGTTTAGGTGGTGAATGGGGCTCTTTAAAATTGTGAATGTTTTTATTGTGATCCGCATTGGATATGTTGTATTTAGAAAGAGTGGACACTAAATTGATTTTAAAATAATTAAATAAGTAAATAAATAAATCTTAACGATCAATTCAGGGGATGGGGGAATATAGGGAGAGAATGTGAGGCATGGGAATGGAATCTCAGGATGGAGAAGAAGAGGGGATCTTGAGAATGGGGGAAGGAGGAGCGTTTGGAGATAATAGAGGGAGGATTAGAAATGGGAGAGGAAGGGAGGGTCAGGGATGGGGAGGGAGGGCGGAAAGGAATGAAGAAAAGATCAAGGGAGGATTGAGGGAATAGGGAGAATAAGAGGAGAGGGAGGGAAGTTTGAGGAAAAATAGAGAGAGCCTGGAGGTAGTATCTCTTCTTTCCCTTCGCTTTTCCATTCAGTGCTGATACTCCCATTACACATACACCCCAATACCAAACACCTTCCCCCAACTCTTTCCTTCTCTTTCATACACACATACACTCACATAGTCTCCTGGTACAAACCCCCTCTCTTTCATCTTCCTCCCACCTACACCAATGCCCTTTCTCTGCACCATTCTCCTCTTTCTCATCCCCACCTCTCTCTCACCCCATCCCTTGAGCTGGTCACCTCTATTTCATCCCCACCCCTAGTACTGTTCCCCTTTCATACGCACATACAGAGGCCTGTCTCCATCTCCTTTCTCTTATATACCTTGCCCCCCAATCCCCGCTATCTGCTGCCGTGCTTTGTCAGTCCTTTCTCACTTACTCCTGTGCCAATCCCCCCCCCCCCAATTTCACATACCAATCCTTCTTCCCCACCAGCCAATTTCTCCTTAGCTATTTGTCTTCATCAGTCCCCACTGCCATCAGCACTGATCCTCCTAGCTGACTGGCAGGAGGAGAGATTAGCGGCATCTTCTGTAATTTTCCCTTCTGCTACCTGTGACCAGATTGCAGTTTGAACCATGAGGAACACTGTATTTATTTATTTGATTTTATATACTGACATTCAAACTAGTATATCACATCAGTTTACAGTGAACAAACAGAGTTGCTTCAATGGCATCTTTACAGTATTTCTTAACTAACAAACACAGATTAATTGAGAGTTAGAGTAGCGGTAAAGTCATTTGAAGTTACAAGTATTCTTATGTATAGTAATCTTAGGTAAAAAAGGCAAATAAGTCAATTTCAACATTATAGTCAAGAGTTATTGAACAGATCTCATCGCATGATGTTACTTCATCGGTATAGATAGGTATCAGGCAGATACATGTGTAGTAGGTTTTAAGAAATATGTGATATGTGGATGTGGCAGTTATTGGAAACCTAGTTACATTCAACTTCAATGCTATAATCGAGCGTTATTAAACAGCTTTCATCCTATGATATTACTTCCTCAGTATAGTCAAGCATCAAGCATATTGACATATGGGTCAAACTGTGATTCTGGCTCCAGTCAGCAGGGGAGAAGTTATGATCTGAAGAACCACTATTCTACTCCTCCTACTGCTGGCCAGATGGAGGTTCGGAGGGTCCCTGTACTGGTGCTTAACTGTTCCCAAAGCCCCCCTCACCCTACTTTTCTACGATTTTGCAGAAGACTGCAATTCATCAGTAAAAGCTGGATTTTGTGGCCCTTGCTCTGGAAAACCAGAAGCCCTGGCCAATAATGTCCTACACCACTGAAGCAAGAATGTGAACATGCCCCTGATTATTTAAAAATATTGATCTTTTTTCAGCAACTTTGATTTTTCTCACCACATAGCACACTTAGTAACCAGGCCAATATTGACATATTGAATGCTGCGTGTATATTGGATTTTTTTTTTTAAATACCTTTATTTAGTCATTTTAACAGTCATAAGGAGAAGGTGCACATAATAATCGTACCAACACATAACAATCATCAATGGCAACTGTGCAAGAGCAACACTATTGCTGAGAACAAAACAAGCAGTGTCTCCCCCCCCCCACCCCTTACTGTCCCCTCAGATCAAGGCTGTGCTGGTAGACATCATAGGCCAGCAAACGCCATCGAGAGTTTTATCATCCTGGCGTTCATCTCAGAGCCAACAAATTGTTCCGAGCGATGGTGGTTAGTGCATTCAAATACGGTCTCCAGACAGACATACCATGAGCATATGCCTTAGAGGACGTGCGGTGGGCTGTTATTATTTCAAAAGTTGCCATACGGTGAAGCCGTATTCTCCAATACGTAGCCGTTGGGACCTCCATTACTGTCCAGTGTTCCAAAATGGATTTTATGGCTATCAAGAACATTTTTTGTAGTAATACCCATTGTTCATCCGGAATATTTTGAGGGATATTGTCCCGCTGCGTGAACAAACATATTAACGGGTCAAGAGGGATTTCAATTTGTAACCATTTGGCAGCAACACTTAATACATCACTCCAAAAACTGGATATCCGTGTACATTCCCAGAATAGATGTGATAGCGTACCAGGTTTTTCATTACATTTAATACATTTGTCAGAAGGCAATAACTTTAACTTGAATGCCCATGTCGTGGGTTTATACCCCTGTGATAGAATTTAAACAATGACTCTCTGTGCAGCATATGGTCCGAGACCCCCTTGCAGCCCTGAAAACACTGGGCTAACATTTTGGGGGTGATAGAGACTCCTAGTTCCTTGGTCCATTTGACTGCTAGGCATGGGAACACTGGGATTTGTCCGCCCTCCATCAGCCCTTGAGCTATAACCACACACGAGAGTGCTCTCCCTGGCGGGGGAATAAAATTTTTTTTGACATGTTCTGAAGTGAGCGAAACCCAGTGTGGTATCACTTCTTTTTCTACAACGTGCCTAACCTGGAGGTAAGCAAAAAAGGACTGACGAGGAAGATGAAATTCCCTTCGCAGGTCCTCAAAAGAGTGTAGCAGTCTCGACTCCCCCACTAACTGTACCAATTGTCGAAAGTGACAAAGCCCTTGTGTGGCCCATGTGGAGAAAACAGAGCTGTCCATCCCAGGGGTGAACCGGGGGTGGCCTACTATAGTCATATATGGCGAAATGGTCCATTCAATGTGTAGTCAGCGACATAGCCATTTCCACGCAGACCGACATGCAATCATATGGGGTTAGCTTGTATAAAGCCGGGGAGTAGTAGTGCGATACGTGCAACAAATTCCCCAACCGAAAAGGAGCGCACCACCCTCCCAAAAAGCGCACCGGGGAAAATCTTTCTTCAGAGGTGAGCCACTCATAGACATGCTGAAGAAGGCATGCATGGTTATATAGTCTCAGGTCAGGACATCCCATACCCCCCGTCCCCCACTGGAGCTTTAGTTTAGCCAATGAGACGCGAGCCCTTATATTTTGCCAGAGATATCGACCCAAAGCCCTCTCGAGCTCCACAAGGTGGCCCCTGCGTAATTGAATGGGTAACATTTGTAGAACGTAGAGCCAACGAGGCAGTTCCACCATTTTAAACAATTGTATTCTGCCATTGAGCGATAGAGGCAAGGAGGTCCACTCCTTCAGCCTTTGTTTTGTTTTCTGTAATAATGGCATAACATTACTATCATATAGCGAGGAACAATCTGCTGGAATAAAAACAGCCAGATATCTCATTTCTTTCTCTACCCATTTCAGGGGAAAAACCCCTGGCCACTTCCCCTTCAGAGTTCCCAAAACATCCAAAGCCTCGGATTTGTCCTTATTGATCTTAAGGCCAGAGAATATACCAAAGTGATTCTGTAACGCCATCAACCGCTCTAAGGAGTACTCCGGATTCAGCAAAAATACTAAGACATCATCTGCGAAAGCAGCTACCTTAAAGGCTTCCCCCTCCCTTGGTAAAGCCCTGAATATCCCTAGATTCATCGATCCATCTTAATAAAGGGTCTGTGGAGAGGATATATAACAGTGGGGATAACGGACAACCCTGCCTGGTACCCCTTTGTAATTCAAAGTCCTTGGAGACCCCCCATTAGCAAGTATGGCAGAACAGGGATTTTGATACAGTAGGGCTATGCTGTAAATAAAGGTGTCATCGAAGCCATAGCGCCGCAAAACTGAAAACAGGTACGGCCACGAGACCCTGTCAAACGCCTTCTCCGCGTCAAACCCTACCGCCAAGGCTGGCGTCTGGGTGTATTTACAATGGGCCAGCGCCGCCATAATCGTGCTATATGTTTACTGGCCGTCCGGCCTGGTACAAATCCCACTTGGTTCTGTGATATGAGACTGGGTAAAATTATGTTCATGCGACTGGCCAAGATCTTCGCATATAATTTTATGTCATAGTTTAGCAAGGAAATGGGACGGTATGATGCTGGGGAAGTAGGATCTTTCCCGCCCTTCGGCAATACAGTAATAAATGCATGCTTTGCATGTTGAGGGAACACACCCTCCTGTGTAGCAGACTGGTAAAAAGCCAAGAGAGGGAGGGAAAGTTCCACTGTGAGAATTTTATAAAAATTTGCATTATAGCCGTCAGGCCCCGTCAGGCCCCGGCGCTTTATGTAACGCACTAGATTTTATGCCCTCCAAGATTTCAGAGACTGTTATCGGGCTATTTAATATAGCTAATTGCTCCGGTGTTACCTTAGGAAGCGTTAAGGACTGAAAGAAGGACTCTTCCGCTTCCTGTACCCCGGCCCCTCTCTCCTCAGTATATAATTGAACATAAAAAGACCGCAAGATGTGACATATCTCGGTGGCTGTGGTCCTTTTCTTCCCATCCCCATCGATCAACGCATCAATATAATTATGTCCGCGTTTGACACGTATCAAATTTGCCAGGAGCTTACCTGCCCGATTCCCAAATCTATACAGCCTGTGGGCAGTATTAAATAACGATCTTGTCGTTCTTTGGTGCAAATAGCAATTAAGGGCTGTTAATGCTTCTCTATACGCCATTCGGGTAGAACTATTTGGGTCTGCCATATACCTCGCCCTGACTCGTCTGAACCTCCCCTCTAGTTCGAGAATCTTCCGATTAAGGAGTTTATTTCTCCTGATTTGGAAAGCGATAATGTCCCCACGTAAAACAGCTTTCCCCGCCTCCCAGTACAGCAGCGGGTTGTCTTTAGCTGCGTGGTTGTGCTCCATGTAGTCCCGCCATTTCTCCTTGAGATATGTTTGAAATTCAATGTCCCCTGTTAAGTGTCCCGCGAATCTCCACCGTTTGGGGGCATGGGTGTCAGTACATCGTTTGACATCCACCCAGATCATCGCGTGATCAGAACACTCCACTGGGCCAATCTCCGCCCCACTAATACAGGCCAAGGTTCTGGAATCATGTGCCCGGGCAATGTGTGTGTATGATCTTTCTTCCGGGTGCAAGACTCGCCATGCATCTATCAATTGTAAGTGAGTGCACAAATAGGAGACCCCTTTCTTTCTCCTCAATGGGCTTGCTCTGATTCGAGAGTATCTGTCAATAGTGGGATCAGCCACGCAATTGAAATCCCCCGCTATATATAATGTACCTACGACCCTATTAGTTATTTCGTGCATCAGTGTTTCAAAAAAACCGTGGGAATAAACATTGGGTGCATAAACACTGGCAATGGTTACCAAGTCCCCATAAAGCCGCCCCGTGATGAGAACTAAACGACCTTCAGAGTCTGCATAGGTAGAAATATGGTCAAATGCTATTCCTTTGCCTATTAAGATTGCAACCCCCCCTTTGCGGCCTGCAGCCGGGGAGTGAAACACTTTGTCTACCCAATCTCTGGCCAGCTTTTCATGTTCCTTTCCATTTAAATGAGTTTCCTGGAGACATGCAAACTTTGCCCTATTACGTCTCAAAGAGGCCAAAACCTTCGCTCTCTTTATGGGAGAGCCCAGGCCCGCAATATTCCAGGAAATGATCCGGGTCAGCTCAGCCATATTTTATCCAATAGCCTTGATAAGTCAAGAAACAGGAAATGATGATTCGTAAAACGATCCTGAATCCCCCCCAGCCTAGGGATCCCAGACCCACACTCTTGTGGCCCTTGTCACAATGCCAGTCACATCGGGCCGGCCGCCTCAAAAACCTTGATCTGCCTCCCCCCCCATACCAGAACCAGCGTTCTACTCCCCCTCCCCCACTTGCCCCCACCAACAATATGGTGTTCCTTGCCAGATTGTGTGCCTCCGCACCTTTCCACCTCCTGTAAAAAGAGGAGGATGAAGAACCACATTGTGAACCGTTCCGGGGCTCCCCTCCCAGTTATCAAATAAGCATCAACTTTAAAACACAGTCCCTTAAAAAAGAAGAACAGGGAACCCAAAACCACAGATAAGGGACAGATTACTTAGTCCAGCTTTCATAAGGTCCAGAAACCGGTCCAAGCCTTATGCTCACCCATTTCACAGGCTGTTCAAGAAGTCTTGCACCGCAGTCACTGAGTCCAGGACCCTCCAGGATCCCTGATGTTCCACTCTCAGCTTAGCCGGGTATTGCAAGTTAAACCGTACTTGGCGTTTATGAAGCTCCGCACAGATGGGGGAATATTCCTTCCTTTTTTGTGAGACGTATGCCTGTAGGACTGCGGCTTTGTGAGCAAAGTTCAGAAACTTGGCTATTGCCACTCTCGGTCTCGGCATGTTGACTGCCCTAGCCCCCAGGCAATGGGCCCTTTCCACTGTACATTGCCCCACAAGCTGCGAGAGGCCCAGTTCTTTGGGAAGCCAGCTTTCCAGGAGCCGTTGTAGCTCCGTGTCACTCACTGTCTTAGGAAAGCCTACAAAACGTAGATTGCTCCTCCTGGCCCTGTTTTCTAAGTCGTCAAGTTTGGCTTCCAGAGTTTCCACTTGTTTGACTAGGCGATCCTGCTTCTGGCTCAGAGTCTGCACCTCCCCCTCTACCACCGCTATTCGCTGCTGCGTTTCTTCCACCTGATGTTTGATAGCCATCAGGGTTTCGTTCCCGGCAGCGATTTGCTGGGAGAGCTCCACGAATTTACCTTCTAAAGCCACTGCCACTGCTCGGGATACCTCCTCCACCAGTGCACTCTGATTTTCTGGCACCGCTCTCGGGCTCGGCGGTCCGTCCGCCATCTTGGGGTCAGTCGGCTTGCTACACGTTTTCTTTTCTCGCTGTGCCTTGCTAGCCATTTTAGGCCCGCCACCGTCAAAAAAGTCTTCTCAGCGCGTTTGGGAAGCCACGGGTAGCTCTAGAAGGCCAGTCGGGCTCGTTTTAATATTCAATATCGCCGGTCTTTGGAGCGCGGGCCCCAGGAGCGAGTTAAGAGGACATGTTACTCACTCATCGGTCACGTGGTCTCTATCTATATTGGATTTTTAAAAATTATTTCTTCATTGGTAGCTGTGGTACTTCAAATACCCATGCATTCAGAATTAATTAGTTTGGATAATGGCAATGGCTTATTCTGGGATAGGCAAAACTAATAATTTCCAAATTAGAGACAATTCTCTCCTCTGCATATTAAAAGTAACCTAAAATTTGGCACTGCTATATGTGATGTACTAATAACCATGAGATGTTTTTTGTACTTTACATAGGCTATATTGTATTTAGGAAAACAAAATGGGAGCATATTCTCACTAGACCAGAAAATACAGATAAGGGAAAGCTGTCATACCCTCAAATAGTTAAACTGGTTATATACTTATGAAACATGATCTCAGAGCATCTAGCTTTGTAAGCCATACAGACATAGTTTTTTTTTACATCCAAACTATTGATTCAATACTGGGCCCAGGAAAGTTGTATGAGGTCCATATTCAGACAATTTGTCCAGCTAAGTTAGGGACTTGACCAGATAAACTGTGGGATTTGAAAATCCTGCTATGCTGACTAAGTCCAATTTAGCTGTTAAGTTTTTAACCAGATTAAATGTAACTAGATAAATCAGGGACATTCATGGGTGGCCAAACTTATCCAGATAACATCAGTATTCAGAATTATCTGGGTAAGTCTGGTTATGTTGTGAGGCAGTTCTAAAGTTATCCAGTTACTCTTACCTGGATAACTTTGATTTAACTGGCTGCATTCAATGGCATATTTGCACCACTGAGAATCCAGCTTAAGTTATCTGGATAAGTTTATCTTGATAACTTACCCGGTCTACCTGCAATTGAATATTGACCTCTATATTTCTATTCAAGTTAACTTAATATTTTTACAATCTTACCCTCATTGCAACATATCTTTGCTAATTCTCCAAGTAGTCATTGACCTAGAAAGTCCTCCTTCTCCGAAAACATTCAAAGACATTTTTTAGTTAAACATTTCTCTTATTGCCACATTTTTACTCTATTTTTCTCAATTAGATGACAATAGAGCTGCGGAACATGACAGCAGCCAGTCGTCATATTCGAATTATTCCTCCATCTACTCCATGCTTCTCCATTGGACTGGGTGAGTTAATTCTCATCTGAGAAATGCTGAAGATTGGCATATGAGCTTTAATTTATTAGATATTGACAAAATAGTTTAGTATCTAAATGTTTAGTTTACCTTAGAACAAATTTTTATATAATTTATGGAAATGAGTAGGTTAATACCTTCTTGTTTTGAAAGTGTGTTTTTAAATATGTTATAGGGTCTATACGAAAAAACTTGTACAAAACCTATTTTTAGCATTGGCTTGTAAAAAATTTTAATGGGCACATTAAAATGCCAGTTAATGAGTGATGCACAAATATTTTGCATGTTTGCAGTAAAAAATGTCAGAAATTGTGTACTCACTTTATTCTTGTTCTTGGAAACCCAAGAATGCATTGGCTAAATAGCATGAGCATGTTACTTATTGCAGGCACACCAAAGAACATGAGAGTGCAAAACTGAGCATGCTTAGTTCTAGGGCCGCTGCTAGGGCAATTGCCCTGTGCACTGCACATTAAAGGATCCTGTACTGACATGTAAAGTGCCTTATGAAACAGAGCTCTCTACAATGCTTCTGTTGCTACTTCCATATTCACTGGACGCCTGATGCTGCAGTCTGTCTCTTTTCTCCACTTTCTAGTAAGACTGTTCGCAACCGCAGCCTGCCAAACATTTCTGGGTTAGTGGTGCATTATCAGACCTGCATCTGAGAGAGAGGGGGAGAGGGAATGGATGATGCACCTTACCCCCACTCTTCAACCTCTGAGGGAGGGTTGGCAGAGGCCTGCTCAGGCTTTTTTGCCCTGGGACCCTAACCCCTCTAGAGATAGCTCTGCTCAGTTCTATTTTCCTCATGACTCCTCCTGGCTTCCAGAATGTACACAACTAAGCCTGGTGCACAAGAAATGTTTGTCATTGCAGAAGAAAGTAGTGGAAGAGGTAGTACATTCCATGTGTGGTTTTATAATTAGCTAGAGGGGAGGGTGAGGGATCTTTGCGCCAACGTTGCTCTTTGTGTCGTAGGTCTTGTTTGAGATTTTTCAGTGTTGTAGAGCAGTGGTCCCCAACCTTTTTTGCACCAGGGACCGGCTTCAAGCAAGACCATTTTTCCATGGCCCGGCAGGTGGGGGTGGGGTAGGGGCGGGGCTTTGGTCATATGGGGGCGGGGTTATGGAGGGAGTTGGATTTTAGTGCACACATCATTTAATTATGACATTTATAATGTGAATGTGACTCAACTCACCATAGGTTCTCACATGCATGGCACACTGACCCATGATCGTCACGGGGCTAGATGTAAAAGTACAGTTTGTATCCACGGGAACCCCCCTGACCCACAATAATGGATGTAAAGCAGAATTATGACATTCCCCATACAACTCACCCTACAAAAAAGATATTCTGGTTCTGGTGACATCTCATTAACAGCAACTCAAACTCCTTCTACTTCCAGGCTCAATAGCCCTACTTATGAAAAGACAGCAGTTTACCACCAATGCATGTCCTCTGAGAAAACACAACAAATAAGACCGATACAAACGCTTACATGCTAGCAAAATATCTCATCTCTGTAACAGACACAGAACCGACCTAACATACTCCCAGGATCTGTAGTAATGCACATAAACTAATCCGCACACAGTTACACCTGTATTATGGAATACACTCAAACAGGAGCAACCCTATCTATGAAAAGGCAACAATACAAATATTAAATCAGGTCCTAAAAACCAATATACCTCTTATTAGGAAAACAGAACTTATTAGGAAAACAGAACTAGCTGCTTGCTAGTTCTGTTTTCCCACACAGAAATAATTGTAAAACTATACTAATAAGCAGAATAAATGTTTCAAAACAGCTATGAACAGAATAACATCCAACAATTAAAAACTCATAAAAACTATTAAACATTCTCCAAACACCAATAAAATATTTCAAAAAAGCAGACATCACACAATTAAAATGGCAGTCAAGAAAAATAAACTTAAAAAGCCACCTTTACTTACCCCCTCCATCAACTCTCCTACTCCCCTTCCCTGCAGGCCGTGGCACTCACCAGAAGCAGCAGTAGAAGCTAAGCTCTGTACTTATGGTCCTCTTCCTTAGTGCCCATGTCTCTCACACACACACCATACCAGTCATGCCCCCATGACCAGTTTCTGTCTCTCACACACCAATCATCTCCCAAACAGTCTTTGGCACACACACACCAGTCACCTTCCTGAACAGTTTCTCTCATGCCATACACACACATACACACACACAGGCTTCCCACTCCCAGGGTTCTACTTACATATATGGGCTTCTCACTCTCATAATCACTTTCTCTGTCTCTCTCTCTCACACACACACACACTCACACACTCACTCACCAGTCTCTCACTCCCATGCTTGTTCTCTCCATATGCACAGGCTTCTCATTCCCATAATCACTTTCTTTCTCTCTCTCACACACACACTCACCAGTCTCTCACTCCCATGTTCTCTTTCAGATATACAGGCTTCTCCCTCCCATGATGTGTCTCACACACACCCAGGTTTCTCACTCCCATGCTCACTCTTCACATGCACAGGCTTCTCATTCCCATAATCACTTTATTTCTCTCTCTCTCTCTCTCTCTCTCTCTCACACACACACACACACACCAGTCACCTGATCTCGCTCATGCATACACACACACACAGGCTTCCCACTCCCATGTTCTCTTTCAGATATACAGGCTTCTCCCTCCCATGCTGTGTCTCACACACACCCAGGTTTCTCACTCTCATGCTCACTCTCTTCACATGCACAGGCTTCTCATTCCCATAATCACTTTCTCTCTGTTACACACACACCAGTCTCTCTCATTTCCATGCTCACTCTCCACGTGCACAGGCTTCTCATTCCCTGAATCACATTCTTTCACATTCACACACACCAGTCTTTTTCTCTCACACACACCGTCACCTTACCAAGCAGTCTCTCTCTCTCTCATGCATGCACACTCACCCAGGTTTCTCACTTCATGCTTTCTTTTACCCCAACAACACCAGGCTTCTCACTCCCATGCTTTCCCACATACCCAGACTTCTCACTTCCATGCTTTTTCTCTCTCTCACACACACACATCAGTCACCTCCCTGACTAATGTCTCACACTCTCACATACATATCAGTCATCTCCTTGAGTAGTCACTTTCATTGTCTCTCACATACACACACACATAAGAACATAAGAAAATGCCAAACTGGGTCAGACCAAGGGTCCATCAAGCCCAGCATCCTGTTTCCAACAGTGGCCAAATCACATCAGCTCTCTGACCAGTCAATCACACACAGGCTGGCTGGCTGCTTCTCTCTCTTTCACTCACTTCCTCTTCTCCCCCTCCCCCCCCCGAGCACAAATGGGAGCTGCAGCAGCTCCCGCAGGCCAAGAAAGAAGAATCCCATCAGCCGCAGGAGGCTCATGCTGCTGACTCCTTTCTCGATTACCGGCTGCTTCTATTGCTCGGGGACCGACGCTGCAGCCGCCGCTGCTACTTTATCACGCGGCACGGCTCTTTCTCCTTCCCGCGCACCGCGTATCACTTCCTGTTCCGGGTCACGGGAGGGGGCAGGCGCGGGAAGAAGAAAAGGCCAGCCGCGGGTGCCACAGCTTCTTCTAGCACCGCTGCCGTTCCCACTGGGCTTGAACGTGCTGACAGCCCGGCGGCAATGGCAGCGGGAGAGACCAGGAGCGCGCGACACACCTGCCGGTGCTTGGCGGCGCCGCGGACCGGCAAAAAACTCCCATGGCCCGGTCCCGGTCCGCGGACCGGTGGTTGGGGACCCCTGTTGTAGAGAACCAAGGTTTCTTGTTTGAAAGAGCTGGGTTGATTTCTTTTGAAGTCAAAGGGCAGATTTTGTTAGCTACTGAGAGAGTGATGTTGAGCCATGATGTCATAGCAGTGTTGGCGTTGGTGAGATCGAAATTGGGTAGGTCCTTGGCCAGGTTTGAGCTGTCAAACCTTATATCATCCATTGAGCATGGTTTTCTGAATCATATTGTTGATTTGGGAATGCAGGGAGTCTGTTTTCTCATTATTGATAGTTCGGTAGTGATCAATGAGTGATCTGACCAGGGGATGGGGGTACAGGTGGGGGGGAGTATTGGGCGAGATGGGTTCATTTATGAAAATGAGGTCCAGGGTGTGGCCAGCTTTATGGGTGGGTTTATTTATAATTTGCTTGAAGCCCATGGCTTGGAAAGAGGATAGGAGGGCTTCACAGTTGGGGGTAGGAGATGGGGAGTCAACATGTATGTTGAAGTTCCCTAAGATGATGGCAGGGGTGTCCGTGTTGATGTGTTTGGCAACGATTTCGATGAGCGGGGAGGGGTCAGACTCTAGGAGCCCGGGGGGGGGGGGCATATATTAGACAGATTTGTAGCATGTTCGATTTGAATAGCCCAATTTCTAGTTTGGTCGTTGAGATCACTGGTTGATGAGATATTCTCAATTCTTTTTTTGCAGCAAGCAGTATTCCTCCTCCTCTTTTCTTTTGTCTGGGTAAGGAGAATATGTCATATACTTGTAGTGGCAGTTGGTTAATTAAGGCAGTGTCTGTGTTTTGCAACCATGTTTCAGTGATTGCGCAGATAGCAGGTTGAGAGTCCAGGAGGTAGTCATTGAAGATATGTGATTTTTTTGTGAGGGATTGGGAGTTGAGAAGCATTAGAGTAATTAGAGAGAGGCCCAGGAATTGAGTAAGGGGTGAAGTCATGATAGGGATCAATGATCTCTTTGAGCGTTGATGATTGAGGATCGGTGGTTTATCTCTGCTAAGGAAAGGGTGAGAGATAATGGGGATGGGAAACGCTTGAATCATAGTGGGTGAGTGAGGGAACAAAGCTGGAGGTTTCTAGATGGTCAGGATGAGTTCTAGAAGCTGCTTGGTGAGAACAAGGTTGTTGCTAGAAGAGGTCAGGGTGATCTGTGATGCGGTTGTATTAGAGTAGGTGCTGGAGTGGCTGGATGCCCGCTGGAGTGGTTGGATGCCCGCTGGAGTGGCTGGATGCGCGCTGGAGTGGCTGGATGCGCGCTGGAGTGGCTGGATGCGCGCTGGAGTGGCTGGATGCGCGTTGGAGTGGCTGGATGCGCGTTGGAGTGGCTGGATGCGCGCTGGAGTGGCTGGATGCGCGCTGGAGTGGCTGGATGCACGCTGGAGTGGCTGGATGAGTGGATGGGTGCACGCTGGAGTGGCTGGGTGCACGCTGGAGTGGCTGGATGAGTGGCTGGGTGCACGCTGGAGTGGCTGGATGAATGCTGGAGTGGCTGGGTGCACGCTGGAGTGGCTGGATGAGTGGCTGGGTGCACGCTGGTGGCTGGATAAATGGCTGGGTGCACGCTGGAGTGGCTGGATGAATGCTGGGGTGGCTGGGTGAATGCTGGGGTGGCTGGATGAATGCTGGAGTGGTTGGATGTGCGCTGGAGTAGCTGGGTACACGCTGGGTGCATGCTGGGGTGGCTGGATGAATGCTGGAGTGGCTGGATGAATGCTGGAGTGGCTGGATGCATGCTGAAGGGAGGGCAGTAGATGGAGTTGCAATGGTTCGGTGACTGTTGGTTTCTAGAAGTTGTCAGAGTAAGAAGTTTCTATTTCTTTGTTCTGGTGCGCACGAAGGGGCGCCTAAGGAGCGCGACGCCTGGAGCCATCTCAGCCCTTTAAAGGGCTTAGGGGAGCCGGTCGTGACATCGGGGCTTCCGGGGGAGGGCTTACCGGGCTGAGCGGTTCTCTTTCTTTTTTTAAGTTTAAATCCCTCGTCTGCGGGAGTTTGCCTGGGCCGCCTCGGTGGCCTCGCGGGAGGCTTGTCTCGGGTCCACCTCCCCTTTTCTACTTGGAGGAATTCGCTACAGACACCATCAGTGAGTACTACTATCATCTACTCTTCAGAGCTGTCTCACTGGAACCAGGTACTCGCTCCTCGAGGGCCTGCCCCCGTTACAGTGCCAGTGCCATCTCTTACGTGGAACCGCTGTGTGAGTACTTTGCCAACAAGTCTCTGCACCTCCAGGGATCTGGTACTCGTTCCTCGAGGGCCAGCTCTCCCTATCTTGGGGCTTCTCCATACTTGGGACTTTGTGAATGTTCTATTGTACTCACTTTCTCAGTTCTCTCCACTACAGCACTGCTTCCGGAGAAACCGCTGTTTCAGCGCCCTGGGGAATACTAGTCCAGCCGGGCTACATCTTCTACTCACTACTGCCACCTCTGATGGCTTCTCAAACTGTCTAAATAAAGAGCTATCTGTGTTTGTGTTTCCAGAGCTGAGCCTGACCTGTAGCCCCTCACAAGACTTCCCCCCATGGGCGTGGTCAGCTGCCACAGTGTCCAAGGATCCACCCAAAACCTCACTAACTATTACATACTGCTGTAGATAGATGGTATGAAGCAGGAAGGTAAGGTACTGAGGTCCGCGTGGTGCCAAATCGTTCAACAGTCTCAGATGTAGAATCTCACCCAGATGTTCAAGAGAAGTGGGGACCCGCGGTGCGGGCAACGCCGAGCCTGGTTGGTGGAGTTGGAGCACCGGATCATAGAGGTACTCACAGGAGTGTAGGCGTCTTCCTGGTAATGCGATGGTGGGACCAAAGGTCCATGGTACAAGGTACATACACTGGTAGGCCCTCGAGGAGCAAGTACCTGATAGTCTGGAGATCCTGAAATGAATAAGAGAGAGAGACCCTGAGGAACGGTTGTCTAGTTAGTAAAGGCCCCGAAGGGAGTTAGAAGCAAGAGACCTCCGAGGAGCGGGTGCCTTGAGCTTCACAGGAGCAAGGTCCTTGGAAAGTAGAGCGGCGTCTAAGCATGCAGCTTAGAGCGGTCAGAGTAGCTAAACCGATGTCCTTGCTAACTCATAGGTTGTAGCAAAGCGGAGGCTTTAAATACCCGGAGGTATTGACATCATGCGGTGGGGATGCCCCTGAGGTTCCCGCCATGATGTGTATTTGAGTGTAGTGTGCGCGCGCACGCGCGCACACCCTAGGAGGCCACAGGAATGAGCATATGGCGGACTGGAACGCCCATGCTAAGCTGGCGACGCCGAGGCACTCGGCACTCACCACTGGAGGCAGCCATCTTTCCCAAGGAGGAGGAAAAGGGAAGAAAAGAGGTAAGGTAGAGCGGTCGCAGTCGTCTGCGACTGATGGACGCAACAGTACCCCCCTTCTAAGGGCTCTCTCCAAGACCTCTTTCAGGTGGTCTGGGTTTTCGTGGGTGTGCCAGGTGGAATTGACGTACCAACTCTTTATCTGTAATTTGGCCAGTGGTTCCCAGGAGTTCTCTTCTGGGCCATAGTTCTCCCATGAGATGAGATATTCCCATGTCTTGCCTCTTTTATGTACATCAAGGCATATTCAATGTCATCTTCAGTATCCAGACTGGTAGGTTCTGGGGTTTTCCTGGAGAATTCGAGATCATCACTGGCTTTAATAGAGATACATGAAATGCATTATGTATCTTCATTGATGGAGGCAGTTTTAGACTGTACATCATGTTCCCTAATCGCCGAAGGATGGTAAAGGGGCCTACATAGTGTGGTGCAAATCTTGCGGAAGGAAGAGCGGTGAAACTTCCGCAAGACACAGACCATGACAGTCTGGTCCCCACCGGGACAGTTCCAACATGGCCCAATGAAATTGTGGCATATGGTCTTGAAGCCAAGGTAGCCCAATACCACCAGATGCATGGCTTTTTCCAATACTAGAAACAAAATGGATTCTGAGTGTAGAGCTCCAGTGCGCAGACCAATGGCCTGGGTGGTCAATGAAACTTCTCCAGGAAGTGGTTCTCCATGGATAGAGGACAATAGCAGAGGCTTAGCTATTGGTGTGGTAGGAATCCGTAGATGTTCAACTAAGCGCTTCAGAATAAAATTACCTCCGGCACTGGAGGCAATGAGAGCAAGAGTCTGAAATTCAAGACCTCTGCAGCGCAGCAATACTGGTAAGGATAATGGAGTAGGAGAGGTGAGGCCCAGGAGAAGTCCTCCTGCAGATCCTAGGCCCGTCAGTTTCCCGGACAGATGGGACAGGTTTGAACTGCATGGCCCGATTGGCCACAATACATGCATAACCCCATGCATTTGCGAAAACGTCTCTCCTTGGAAGTTAAGTGGCTGTGGTCTAACTGCATAGGCTCTTCTTCCTCTAAGGATGCAGACGGTAAGCTAGATGCAATTGGCACAGGTTTAGGACGGTTAGCCTCCACCGTAGACTTTTGTGGACTCTTTGCCTCCAGAGTTCGGTTGCGGATGCGGCGGTCAATTCTTCCAGCCAATTCCATCAGAGACTCAAGGGTATCAGGCAAATCACGAGCCACTAATTCATCCTTTAAGAGAGAGTTGAGACCCTCCATGAATATGGCACGTAAACATCCAGTGTCCCAAAGTAATTCGGATGCTAAAGTCTTAAATTCAATTGTAAAGTCTGTAAGTGGCTTGTTACCTTGCTGAAGGTTGAGCAACGCAGATCCAGCGACAGTCTGGCGAGCCGGGTTATCAAACACAGACTTAAAAAGTTTTAGAAATCCTGGTAAGTTGTTCAGGATAGGATCTTCATGTTCCCATAACAGTGAAGCCCAGGCAAGGGCTCGTCCTTCTAGGAACGATAGAATGTAGGTGGTCTTGGAAGCTTCAGTGGGAATGAGGGTAGGCTGTAATGAAAACTGCATGCTGCATTGATTAACAAACCCTCTGCACATCTTGGCTTCACCCGTAAAGCGGGTAGGTGTGGATAAAGGTACTGTGGTCTTGAGGGTTACCACTGGGGTCAGCAATTCCTTCACAGGAGGAGCTGAAGAGTTCAGTTGAGCGTGTAAGTGATTGAAGGCATTAGCTAGGCTCTCCAAAGACTTTTGTCTTTGGAGAGCCTCCGTGAATGCCACAGAGGCATTCACGGAGCGGGATGCCAGTGGCCAGTGGTAGGTGTCCATATAAAGAGCAGGTAGTAAAATACTGCACAGAGCGGCAGTAGCCACAGAGGCATTCACGGAGCGGGATGCCAGTGGCCAGTGGTAGGTGTCCACCTTCACGGAGCGGAAGGATGGAGGGCTGTCATCTCCCAATTAAATCAATAATAAAAAAACCCAGGGATGGGATCCATCAGTTCTAGAGGACGCATATAAAGAGCAGGTAGTAAAACACTGCATGGAGCGGCAGTAGCCACAGAGGCATTAACGGAGCGGGATGCCAGTGGCCGGTGGTAGGTGTCCACCTTCACAGAGTAGAAGGATGAAGGGCATCCATCTCCCAATTAAAAAAAGAAAAGAAAAAAAGAAAAAAAAAACAGGGATGGGTTCATGGGCTTATAGGTATTACCAATTATTAGGCTTTTCAATATTTGATGATAGTTAATGTGACTTTCAAGGCATTCTTCACTTTTGGTGCATGTCCGGCATGACTCCTTGCTTCAATGACAGGGGAAAAGAAAAACTGATACTTCACACATTTCCAGCATTGCCCTCTGCTTCATGGCAGAGAGCTATGCTGCCGCTTACCCAACTAATCAAACTTAATATTTCACTTGGAAGCAGCTCCAGCACTGCTCTCTACATTAATGGTGGGGGTGAAAAGGGAATTAGAACATAAGGTTACTAAGAGCCAAGAGAAACAGTTAAGTATGAGAACAAATGTGTGAAGCTTGCTGGGCAGACTGGATGGACCAGTTGGTCTTCTTCTGCCGTCATTTCTATGTTTCTATGTTTCTATGTTGTTCCGTGATCTGCTGGGTTAGGCCAGGGATGGCCTCCAGGGCCGCGAGCTGAGCCGAGTCCATGGAGTTAGCAATCTGTTGTGTTTGTGGCATTGTGGACCCCTGGTCACTGTGGCGATGACTCCGCCCATGGGGAAGAGCCCCATGGGGAACCACAGTGATAGACTGAACTCAAATAGCAGACACAGAATGAATGGAGGGCTTTATTGTACTGCTGTAGATAGATGGTATGAAGCAGGAAGGTAAGGCACTGAGGTCCGTGAGGTGCCAATACGTTCACCAGTCTCAGATGTAGAATCTCACCCAGATGTTCAAGAGAGGTGGGGACCAACACTGAGCCTGGTGGGTTGAGTAGGAGCACCGGATCGTAGAAAACTCACAGGAGTGTAGGCGTCTTCCTGGTAATGAGATGGTGGGACCGAAGATCCATGGTACAGGATACAGGAGCGAGTACCTGATAGTCCGGAAATCCTGAAATGAATAAGAGAGCGAGACCCCGGAGGAGTGGTTATCTAGTTAGTAAAGGCCCCGAAGGGAGTTGGAAGTGAGAGCCCCCAAGGAACGGGTGCCTTGAGCTTCAGAGGAGCGAGGCCCTTGGAAAGTCGAGCGGTGTCTAAGCGTGCAGCTTAGAACAGTCAGTGTAGCTAAACCGAAGCCCTTGCTAACTCAGAGGTGGTAGCGAAGCGGAGGCTTTAAATACACGGAGGTATTGACGTCATGCAGTGGGGATGCCCCCGAGGTTTCCGCCATGACGTGTATTTGAGCATAGGAGATGTGCGCGCGCACATCTAGGAGGCCACGGGAGTTAGCATAGTGGACTGGAATGCCTATGCTAAGCTGGAGACGCCGAGGCAGCCATCTTTCCCAAGGAGGAGGAAAAGAGAAGAAAAGAAGTAAGGCAGAGAGGTTGCAGCCGTCTGCAACTGACGGACACAACAAGGAGCCTGCCTTGGGTGGGTGTGTGTGTGAGAGAGAGAGAGCATGTAGATGTGCAAGTGTGTATGAGAAAGAGAGAGTATGTAGGAGTGAGAGTGGGGGAGGAAGTGCATGGGTGTGTGGGAGTGGGAGCCTGTGTGTAAGAGAGAACATGTGAGAGTGGAAGCCTGTGTATGAGTGTGTGTGATAGTGGCATCCTATATGTGAGAATGAGAGCCTCTGTGTGTGTATTTGTGTATGGAAGTGGGAATTCTGAATGTGAGAGAGAGCATGTTAAAGAAGCTGTGTGAGAGAGCATGTTAAAGTGAGAGTCTGTGGAAAGGGAATGGGAGCCTGCATGTGAGAGGTAGCATGTGAGAGTAAGAGCATGTGTGTGTGTGTGTGAAAGTGGCAGCTTACATGTGAGATCATGTGAGAGTGAGAGCCTGTGTGTGTGTATGTACATATGGTAGTGGGAACCTATATGTGAGATCCCATGTGTCTGTGTGCGAGCATGTAAGAGCGAGAGCCTGTGTGTGTGTAATTGTGAGAATGAAAGCCAGCGTGTAATAGCTTGTGAGAGTGAGAGCCTGCATGCGAGAGAAAGCTTATGAGAGTGGATGCCTGTGTGTATGCGAGAGAGAGCATGTAAGAGTGGGATCCTGTGTGAGAGAAAGCTTGTGTGTGAAACTCAGGGCCTTGCTAGCTTTTTTTCTGCCCTGTGAGAACAATTACTGACCTGCCTCCCCCCCCCTCCCCCTCCCCCCGCTCCCCGTCATTCATTCATTCATTCTCTGTCCTGGGCCCATCAAAAAAACACCCAGCTCCCTTCAGTGATACAAACTTTAAAAACTGACACCATAGCACCCCTCTGAAAACCCATGGCTGGTGCAAGGGTATTAGATTTATTTATTTATTTATTTATTTATTTATGTAAATTCTTTTAATATACCGATGCTCAAGACGAAGGTCTTATCGTACCGGTTTACAGCGTAACCAGGGGTAACCAATTAAATAGAAGATAAAGTTACATTGAACAGGGATGTACAGTACAGGAGAATTAAGAGCAAAAGATATTAGTTTAACATAACATAATTCTAACAAGAGAAACGGAAGTAACAATCGACGTATGATACTAGTTTAGACAATGGCCTGCTATGTAAAATCGAACTGTGGCAGGAACGATCCAGGAGAAGGGGAAGGGGGGGGGGAACTGTGAAAATAAGGGGTGAGTGTCTACGCTAGTTGTGGAGTGACCTATCAAGGGAAGGCTTGAATGAACAGCCAAGTTTTCAGTTTCTTTCTGAAGGAGAAAGGGCATTGTTCCTGGCAAAGTTCTGGGGGAAGTAGATTCCATTAATAAGGTCCAGCAGTGGACAAGGCTCGTTTCTGAATGGAGGTGTGACTAGTGGATTTATTAGGGGGAGCCTGGAGAGATCCTTTGTATGCCGATCTGATTGGTCTTGTGGAGGCGTGGAGTTCGAGTGGTATTTTGAGTTGGAGTGTGGATTGATGATAGATGGTTTTGTGGATGATGGACAGGGTCTTGAACAGTATTCTATAGTTGATGGGTAACCAGTGTAAGTTTTTAAGGATTGGTGTGATGTGGTCCTTTCGACGAGATTTTGTAAGGATCCTGGCTGCGGCATTTTGAAGCATGTGTAGTGGTTTGGTGGAGGAGGACGGAAGGCCGAGGAGAAGCGCGTTGCAATAGTCGATCTTTGAAAACATTATGGCTTGTAGAACTGAATGGTAATCCTGAAAGTGTAGGAGATGTCTCAGTTGTTTTAGAACATGTAGCTTATGGAAACATTCCTTGGTGGTGGTGTTAATGAACTTTTTGTAGTTCATTCTGGTGTCAAGAGTAGCTCCTAGGTCTCTCACTTGGTTTACTAATGGTGAGAGTGGGTTGCTGATGAAGGGGTTGTTGTCATTAGGAGAGATGACTAGCAGTTCTGTTTTGGAAGTGTTAAGAACCAGATTGAGACTTGAGAGTAGACTATTGATGGAAAGAAGGCAGTTGTTCCAGAAGTGCAAGGTGCTGGAGGTGGGATCGGTGATAGGAATTAAGATCTGCACATCATCAACGTATACAAAGTGAATTAGGTTGAGACTTTCTAGGAGCTGGCATAGGGGTAACAGATAGATATTAAACAGTGTGGGGGATAGCGAGGAACCCTGGGGTACGCCATGGTTGGAAGGGATGGGCTGGGATTCTTTATCGTTTATTCTCACCTTATAGTATTGCACAATGCCCCCTGCCCCATTCCACATACACAGTTAAGAGTTATGCATTTATATTTTACATGAAAAATATCAAAGTACAGTATTCTGAGGTAAAAATATCACTTACATTATATTTGCGTGCACTGCTGTGATATCAACCAGAAATCAACCACTCTTATATCTGCATGACTTCAGAACAGTCCTACAATCTGTAATATTCTCCAAGTTAGATTATTGCAACTCTGTCTTGCTAGGTCTCCCGTCCTCATCCATCAAACCACTTCAAATGCTCCAGAATGTGGCAGCCAGAATCCTGACAAACTCCAGAAGAAGAGATCACATCTCTCCCATTCTAATTAATCTACACTGGCTGCCAATACACTACAGAATCCTACACAAATCCTTCACCATCATCCATAAATTCATCCACTCCCAAACCCCTCTCAACCTCCAAATCCCCCTCAGTCTACATACTTCATCCAGACCCATCAGAGAAGCCTACAAAGGATCCCTGATTGTTCCACCAACTAAATCTACACTCCATATTACACTCAGAAACCGGGCCTTCTCCACAGCGGGCCCTGCTCTTTGGAATACCTTACCACCTGATCTTAGACTTGAACCTTGCTTATTGACATTCAGAAAAAGGCTTAAGACTTGGCTTTTTCAACAAGCCTTTCCCGAGTGTAATACCCAGGGAGACACTTCCGCATCAAGCCACCCCCGAGTCTGATATCCATTGAGAGACCTCTCTGCACAATGTAAATAATATCCACAAAGAGACTTTACTGCACAATGTAAATAATCCACCCCTGTAAAGATTATATTATTCTTGTCTATTCTTGTCTCCTTCCTCCCCCCAGTTCATCAACCCTGTTACAATGTAACTTTTGCTTCCTCTGCACTGGTTAAAAAGAACAGTTATTGCACCCCTTGTTATTTGTAAACCGGCATGATATGATTGTATCATGAATGCCGGTATAGAAAAGCTTTAAATAAATAAATAAAATAAATAAAATAAATCCCTGCAAAAAAGACACTTGGAACCTATATGGTATTAGGCCTATTGTGATGTGTGTTTGGTGTGGGCTTCACCCTCTGAAAGCCTTAAAACATTATTACACTTCCTATTAGGAGAATGCCTTACCTCAGTCACACATGCAGAACATAAATAGACCCTTAACAAATACAGAATAGAGCAACCATAAAGTAGAAATACAAATGCACAAACAAAAACTTAACTGGAAACTGCAAGAAGCCACTGTATGCAGTGCAACAAGGGAAAAACGGAACCATCATTCTTCAAAAATGAAACAAATCAAGAAATAAAATAAATACATAATTATAAAACTAAAAACATACTAATATTTCAAAAAACACTGATGAATAAAAGATCAAATGATTAAAAACTCATATACAAGTCTTTTTAAGTGTCCCAAACACCAATAAAATATTTCCAAACTGCAGACACATCAAATAACACCTGAAAAATAAAACTAAAAAGGATTTAAGAAATTCACGCTCTCCATACCTGAGAACTTTGATTTCCAGTCTCATTGAGATTATCATGGATTAGTGGGAGAGGGATGCACAAACTTTCTCCTCTCTTTCTTATTTATACACACACATACTCATACACGCTCCCTCTTAGACAGGTTTCGCCAGCTCTTCTTTGGTTGGGATCTACCAGCAGCGTCAGGCCCTCATCTTCATTTCAGCTGCTGGCAAGTTGAAATCCACCTGCAGCACCCATTCTCCCCCCCCCCCCCCCCACACACTTTCTTTCCCTCACACACCCACACACGGCAAGCTCCCATTCTCTCTCTCTTTCTCACATACACACACACACACACACACATATACACATGGCAGGCTCCCATTCTCTCTCTCACACACACCAGGCAGGCTCCCATTCTCTCTCTCTCTCTCTATCTCTCACACACACACACACACACACCAGGCAGACTCCCATTCTCTCTCACACACACATCCCAGGCAGGCTCCTGAGAGAGAGAGGAGAATTTGTGGTCCTACCTCCCCCAATGTAGAATAATCTCATGGTGAGTGGAAAGCAAGAGATCCCAGTTATGGAGAGCAGGAGATTTTTTAATCCTTATTAGTTTTAATTATTGGGTATAATTTGATGTTCCCTGTACGTACCCGGATCAGCCCAGACCCTTGTTTTGAAATATTTTATTGTTTTTTTGGGGGGGAAATATTAGAACATTTAATTATTGAATGTTTTATTCATCAGATGTTTTGAAACATTTTATTGGTGTTTGGTAAATATTAGAACAAATTTATGCAAGTTTTTTAAAATTATTGGATGTTTATCAGCTGTTTTGACATTTATTCTTTTTATTAGTATGTTTCAGTATTATGAATTATGTTTTATATCTCTTGAATTTATTGCTTGATATTTTGTGAGGAATATGGAATATGCATGTAGAGGCAACATGTTTGTAACATTTTGAAAATTTACCTTTAAGGTCTTCCATATTCTCCTACTTTTAGTGTGCATATGATGCCCTTTACTTGACAACTTGCCCACGAAAGTTTATTATATATGCTCCATATGTCCTTTTTTTTTTTTTGTTCAGCCAGTTTCTCCTGTGCCCTTAAAATTCAAACTCAGAAGGGTCCTAATGTACTAAATGGCCTTTATTAGCCTGCTTTCCTAAAGAAAAGAAGGCTTATGAGATCACTGTGTCCATGTGTCTGTCTGTCTTGTCTGTGTATGTCCCCTTTAAAAACTCTTTTGTGTTTGGTGTCTTATCTATACCACATTTTCAGGTCATGTCAGTGGAGTCACCAGGATTCTGACAGGTGTTTCTTTATTCAGATCTGTGCATATGTGTAGACTGTGGATGTTTGTGCACATCCCAGAAAATAGGCTCCATTAGTTCTGTGGGGAACATCTTGTTCCCACTTTGTTTCTATGGGAAGAAAGCTTATACATCTAGCTCTAGGAATCTGTCTATACTGGTTCAGTTAAGTAATTTTGATATGGACTAAAAAGTTAGAGTATTAACCACTATGATCACTTTTTTGCAATTTATTGCACATGAAAACTGACAAAACAGGGATCAGAAATGATGTCATAGACTTTCGGTTTACATTTTCCCACTGTTCTTACAATTGACGGCCCCACTAAACTTTTTGATTAATTAAGAGCACATTGTAGCATAGGTATTAGTTTGATATATTGTCCATTGTTTCCCTAAATTCAGCGTAACAGCTGGGCTTTTTTCTTTACTGGAGCTATGGCACTGTGAACCTTCACTCACAGCTACTTGGTGTTTTTTCCTCATATTTAGTCTCCTTCCTTAAGCACGACCATTAAGCAACAGTCCTGTGGCTAAGAGGCACAGACCACAGTTCCTCTGGTACTCGACCTTTGAACCTCTCAGTAAGTATCACTGTCACTTGCTCTCCTTGAAGGCTGAGAACATTGCCTTTGGAGCATCCCTAGTCCTGGCAGGCTCAATGAGCTGTAGCAGAGTTAAAAAAACTGAAGCTGGGGAGGAAGTGACGTCACCCCTAGTGAATGGTTGCCTGATTCCTCAGCTCCGTGTAGCTGACGATTCAAAGTGAAAATATTTAGCGAAATCACCTCCCAGACGCTCCCTTTTCGTTACTAGGTGTCGGTAACGCGGATGTCAACCTGACGGCGCATGGTAGATTTGGCTGAGTTCTCGTACAGCGGGAACGCCGTGGCTCAGAAAATGGCCAACCTCAGGGGAAGAAGGCAACATGGCGTCGGGATCTGCGCAGGTGACTGAGGCACTGAACGTGCTGAGCGAAGAACCCAGCCCCACGCGGCAAGAGCTTAAGACGTGGCTTCAAGACATAAAAAAAGGAATTATACAGGCACTTAAGATGGAAATTAAAGAAAATATGGGAGCCCTGCGAATCGAGGTGGAGGAGATTGGTGAGAGGGTGCATGAGGTGGAACAGATCTCAGATGATCATGCTGCAGCCATCATGCAGCAAGCCAAAGAAATACTTGCACTACAACAAGCGACAGAGGAAATGACCAACAAAATTGATGACATGGAAAACAAGCACAGAAGAAGCAACATACGAATCTGAGGAATCCTGGAGACTGAAGGAACAACTGATTACGTGGTGCTGGTACAGGACATTTGCAAGGCAGTACTAAGCACTGAGGCCCAGCAACCATATGAACAGCATATAGCCATAGACCGGGCTCATAGAGCATTGGGAAAGCCATCTAATGATAAGCCTCGGGATATCATCGCCTGTCTACATAACTTCCCGATTAAGGAACAGATTATGAACAAGGCACGTACTCTAGGGCAGTGGTCCCCAACCCTGTCCTGGGGGCCCACCAGCCAGTTGGGTTTTCAGGATAGCCACGATGAATATGCATGACAGAAAATTTGCATGCACTGCCTCCATGACATGCAAATTTTCGACACCTGGTAGAGCGTCCACTCTACCAGGTGTCGATGCCTTCCGGTTGGGAATGCTGGCGGTCTCCAGCTACTTTCAATCGGCCAGGGGATTCCTGTTTCATTAATTATTTGATCGGTCAGTACACATATATCCATAGCAGCTTTTGCAAGGAAGATTACTAAGTTGCTTCACTTCCTGTGGGGGTATATGTACCCGTGCTGACGTCAGATCCGTCTCCAACTGCTAGCACGAGCACACTATACCCACTTGTTCTGAGTCCATCTGCATTCACTAAGGAAAAGGAGATTATCAGGTAAGTAATCTCTACATTACCTAAACCAGGAAAGGATAAATCGCTCTGTGGATCGTATAGACCCATATCTCTCCTTAATTTGGACCTAAAAATTTTGGCGAAAATTCTTGCTAGTAGGTTAAACATAGTGTTGCCAATGCTTATACATCCAGATCAATCGGGGTTTATACCAGGTAGACAAGCAGGGGATAATCTACATAAAGTGGTTAATTTGATGTGGACAGCCCGAGTACACCAGATCCCTTCTGTTCTAATGGCGGTGAACGCTGAGAAAGCGTTCAACAGGGTTCATTGGGGATTCCTGTTTAGTGTTTTAAGAAGGTTGGACTGTGGGACAACTTTAGGACTTGGATAGCGGCTATGTACTCCTCTCCCAAGGCATGTATAAAGGTCAGTGGTTCTTACTCTTCCACATTTGAACTAGGACGGGGTACCAGACAGGGCTGCCCTTTGTCCCCACTCCTATTTGCTCTTTTCATGGAACCACTGGCGTCCACAATTAGACAAAATGTGGATATCAAAGGGATTGACATTGGGGATGCCCAATACAAAATCTCGCTATTTGCAGATGATATTCTTTTTTCGGTTGCATACCCCCAACTTACTTTACCAGTCTTGGTACAGGAATTAGATACGTTCAGCTCAATTTCGGGCTTTAAAGTTAATATGACAAAGACGGAGATCTTGAATGTCTCACTCACAGAAACACACATTTCCTGTATTCTGGACCATTTCCCTTTTAAATGGACATCTCATAGTATAAAATTTCTGGGAATACACCTGAGTGCGGATTGGAAGCAGCTTTTTGCCTTAAATTACATGCCCCTGATGGCAAAAACGGCTAAAGATCTAGAGATCTGGGGCCCCTCTATGCTTTCCTGGATGGGGAGAGTGGCAGTTATAAAAATGAATGTGCTTCCAAGGTGGCTATATCTATTCCAGACGCTCCCAATTGAATTACCAACCAAATTTTTGAAGGCCTTACAAGCCAGGGCATTCCACTTTATATGGCGTAGGAGGCCACCGCGCATTGCACGTCAGGTCCTCTATAAACCTAAAGATGAGGGTGGGTTAGCTGTCCCTAATTTTCTCAAGTATTACCAAGCAGCCCAACTCCGGGTAATCCCGGAACGGTTCGCGGGCCAGACCCAAAAACAATGGGTACTTATAGAGCAACTCACAGGGAGAGCGGCCTCCATGTACCAAAAAGTATGGGGGCTCCCAATGAAAGACAAAGAGAGGGACATTGACAACCCCTTTACAATGGTCACCCTGAAGATTTGGAATAAATGTCGATTTATCCTGACTGGTAAAAAGGGTTAGTTACACCATTGTTACCTATAGGCCTGTACAAAGATGGGTACTTAATTGCTCACGGGTAACTTCGCATTTTACATGGAGTAAATGGGGGATTCGGTGCTATGGGCAGCTGATACAGGATTCGAACATCATCCCTTTTGTGGACTTACAACAGCAATATGGGTTGCCTGATACTGAATACTATCTTCAATTGCACTATTGTCTTCAGGACTCACATATCAAGGACGATGCGACAGAGACGAGGACTGATTTTGAAAATCTATGTTTATCCACTGCATGCACTAAAGGGATCATCTCAAATATTTATGCATGGCTAGTGCGGCAGCCCATAGCCCTTACCCGCTATCAATCTGCGTGGGTACAGGACTTGGACCTCCACTGGAATACTAATCAATGGAAACAATGTTTTATTAATCTTACTAAATGCTCTATTTCAGCTAACATTGTGGAAACAAATTATAAATTGCTATCTCGTTGGTATCTTACACCCTTCAAATTACATAAAATACACCCAACCCAGGGGTCTACCTGCTGGAGGAGTTGCAATCAAGAAGATACCTTCCTACATATATGGTGGCAATGCCCTAAGGTTGTGCCCTATTGGAAGTGGATAGCGAACATGATTTTTCATATGCTGGATATCACAATCTCTTTCCAGCCAGAGGTCTATCTGCTATCGGACTATTCGGCAGCCTGGTCTTTATCTGCGAGAATTCTAATTCACCAAGTGATCAGTGCAGCACGTCAGGAATTGGCGGCACATTGGCATAAGGATTTGCCTCCTGCGGCACTGTCTGTTATTAAACGATTATGGACAATGCATTATTGGTACTATATTACAGCTATGCAGATTGATAAAGTGGCCCAACATATGAACATTTGGGAGCCATTCTTACGTTGGTATAAAGATTATTGAGGAATATCTGGAAAAGGAAGCTGGAGGAATGCCTGAGGCGAGGACGCCGGTGGATACTATGACTGGGACTCCCGAGGGATACTAAAGGGGAGGACAATTCCGTGGATGATGCTGAGATCAAGTTGCCCTCTTGGATCTTTTGGACTTCATGGATTCATGTATCAGCAAGCTCATGCACCTATGCACCAGAGGGGAGAGGGGGGGAGTTATAAGGGGGGGGGGGGGGGTGAATATATAAATACTGCTAGGCAATATTGTATCCTGTGTAAGGTTTATTGATGACTGTTTTTGTAGAATATTATTCTGTTCCCTATTGTTATGGCTTTTATTGCTATTGCCAATAAAAAACTTAAATTTAAAAAAACAAAACCTGAAGCTGGGTTTCTGTTGCATTCGTGCCTATTCTCACCCTCGCTCCACCCTCTCTACCTTTGTGGCGACTCCCTTCAGCTCAGACGGACAGATGCAGTTGCGGCTTCTCCCCGCCTCTTGGTCCCGGTATCCCTGGGCTGGCTTGACGCTACGGATCCACCATATTCCTGATGATGTAAGGGCACGCGCGTGTACGCGTGCTCCAGACTTTGTACCAGCAAGGCCGCGAACCTCGGGGGCGTCCCCCCGTAGTGACGTCATCCGTTTTCAATTTAAAAGGTCTTTGTTTGCTAACTACAAGCGAGTTAGCAAGGAACTCCAACGGGGCTTGCTTCGGCAGTCCACACTACTTGCAACAACGATCCGAGTCAGCAAGGGGAAGCCTTTCTCCACTGCTCGGCCTTTTCAAACTTACCAGGAGTACCCACTCCTCGGGGGCTCCGTTCTCTCTATTCTTGATTTCAGATTGTTGGACGGGATCCGGTACTCGCTCCTCGAGGGCCTCCGTTCCTGAAGACTCAGAAGACTCCTATTGCCTGGAGGCGATCGCAGACGTGAACACAGTGAGTCCTATTACAGACAGGAACCGGTACTCGCTCCACGAGGGCCCTTGTTCCTAATCTCTAAGGCTGCCTTCAGTCTAAGACGTTATCGCAGGTACGGAGATCGTGAGTTACCATTGCAGATTGCAGATAGGAACCAGTACTCGCTCCACGAGGGCCTATGTTCCTAATTCCTTTCTCATACTCTCTTCTTCCTCAGAAGATATCGCATACCTATATCTTATGGATTACTATTACAGATTAACAGATAGGAACCGGTACTCGCTCCATGAGGGCCTACTTTCCTAAATCTCTTCTAGCCTCTCTTCTATTCCAGAAGCCATCCCATATACAGTTATTGTGAGTTCTATTTCAGACTGCCTATAGGTACCAGTACTCGCCTGTGGCTCCTGTTCCTGAATACTGAAGACTCTCTGTTGTATAAAGAAGACACTACAGAGATCTACAATTGTGAGTATATCATCTACCACTGGTTGTGCCCTGCATGATATCTGAGCTCAGCAGCTCAGATATCGTAGTTCCAGTATCAGAGGGACTTCAGCCCTGCCGGGCATATCAACTCCCTACGGCCACCTCTGGTGGTTCTGCTTCCAGTCTAATAAAGAACTATCTGTGTTTGTCTCAATACTCCATCCTAGCTGGTGGTCCCTCTCAAGATCTCCACTTGAGGGCGTTGTCATCTGCCATCGGCCCAGGGATTCACTATTTCTACTAAGTGTTACTCCTTACACTAATAGAGCGTTATTATCATCTACCACTCTGTGGGAGCCTACCCACATCAGACGATTACTCCTCTCTCTGCGGAAGCTGATCCATATCACATAGCTATCTCCCCGTGGGGATCATACAGGTTGCTGGCTCATCTTTCTACAGGAACAAAGCATAACAGTTGCTACTCCTTCCCTCTGGTGGAGCAGAGCACTAACAGATCGCTACTCCTTAGCAAGATCCGTAACAGAGTGCTAACTCCACCCCCTGGTGGGGTGATCGCTAACAGATTGCTAACTCCTCCTTCAACGGAAGTATCCAGCAGCCAGATTCATAACAGATTGCTAACTCCTCCCCTCTGGAGGAGCAGATCTATAACAGATTGCTAACTCCTCCCCTCTGGGGGAGCAGGTCTATAACAGTTTCCCACTCAATGTGGTTAATTTTACTAGTTCTACTAGTAAATGCAGAAAAAAAAATGTTTACCATATGTAAAAGCCAGTCAATAAGTACATACAGAAATATAGGCTACACAAGCATGCTCCCCAATTCACTGTTTATCTCAGTTTCACTTAATGGGAAGGAGGTGAATACAGGCCTAGGACTAAAACATTTTATTTATTTTTATAAGACTGTATTTATTTGAAATATATAGTGATATTGTATCATTCTTAAGGATCAACAAAATTGATATTTACTCGTTTTCCACAAATATCAAGAACATTAAACAAAATGTGATTATTTTTTCCCCCCATTCTATCATAATTATTTTTTTTCAGTTAATGTAAGTACAAAAATGTTTTTGGTCATCCAGTGATCGCCACTTGATTTTTTAAAATCATTTTTAAAATTAAATGAAATAAAGGTAAGTAAACAAGTTGTGCTTGACAAACGGAATGATAATGCTTGAAAGCTAGTCACAAATGCACCAACCAATAGAGAGACTTTGGGGTGATCAAAATAGCGAGACACTGTGGAAAGACAGTGACCAGAGAGCCTGAATTATGGAAGGGTGAATACTGAGAGATGTAAACAGTAGAAAAAGAGAGGTGATGCTTCTGCAAAGGTGAGACCTCATTTAGGGGCGGATTTTCAGAGCCCTGCTCGCCTAAATCCGCCTAAATCCAGGCGGATTTAGGCGAGCAGGGCCCTGCGCGCCGGTGCGCCTATGTTCAATAGGCCTACCGGCGCGCGCAGACCCCGGGACTCGCGTAAGTCCCGGGGTTTGGTGAGGGGGGCGTGTCGGGGCGGGCCCGGTCGGCACGGCGTTTTGGGGGCGTGTCGGCAGCGTTTTGGGGGGGCCCGGGGGCGTGGTTACGGCCCGGGGTGGTCCGGGGGCGTGGCCGCGCCCTCCGTACCCGCCCCCAGGTCGCGTCCCGGCGCGCTAGCGGCCCGCTGGCGCGCGGGGATTTACGTCTCCCTCCGGGAGGCGTAAATCCCCCGACAAAGGTAAGGGGGGGGTTTAGACAGGGCCGGGCGGGTGGGTTAGGTAGGGGAAGGGAGGGGAAGGTGAGGGGAGGGCAAAAGAAAGTTCCCTCCGAGGCCGCTCCGATTTCGGAGCGGCCTCGGAGGGAACGGGGGTAGGCTGCGCGGCTCGGCGCGCGCCGGCTATACAGAATCGATAGCCTTGCGTGCGCCGATCCAGGATTTTAGCGGATACGCGCGTATCTACTAAAATCCCGCATACTTTTGCTTGCGCCTGATGCGCCAGCAAAATACGCCAATTCGCGCGGTTTGAAAATCTACCCCTTAGAGTTTTATATCGAGTTGCAGTGTTCATACCTTTGAAAAGATATAGATAAAATAGAGGCAGTCCAGAGAAGAGCTCTCAAAATGGTGCAGTATCTGCACCAAAAACCTAATGAGATAAGACCTATGGGCATAAATGCATAACCTAGAGGAAAGACGAGGAATATAAGAGACATTTAGAGGGTGATTTTCAGCAGCCCGCATAATGCTGCATATGCATACGTGCACTTTGAAAATTCTTGTGTTGCACTGGCACATATGGGGACAAATTCACAGAAAGTTACACCTGCTCTTGAGTAAATATAACTTTCTGCGATAATATGTGATTTATTTATTTAATTTGTAGCTCACAGATATACAAATCTCAGCAGGGAACAATCAAACTTACACATAAAAGAAAAAGTCAGCACATCAGGGTTAGACCATTTGCCCTTGTCACCCCGTATTTATGTTTTCCCTGCTCCAACTCTGCCATGTGGAACTCATACTTACACGCATACTTTTCCCTGCACAACCCACCAGATAATTTTCAGCAGCTGATTTACGTGCAAAAACTGAGGTTTAGACACGTAGAAAATTACCCTCTTAAATACTTGAAAGTATAAATAATGCATAACAAGTAAACATTTTCAGAGGCAAGAATTTACCTTCATGTGAAAACTGCTTGTTTGTTTAATTTCTGATATTTTCTTAACCAGGAAAGTTTCCAGGAGAAGGAGGAATTGTTGCTCCTGGAATGAGCTGTCACTATACAGTAAGATTTGCTCCTGACTCCCTGGGAGATTTTAATGATTTTCTAATAGTGGAGTCACAAGCACTCTACCCTCTCCTGATCCCTCTGGAAGCAAGGAGACTTCCTCCTGTGTTAACATGTAAGTGTCAAGCTGAATTGTTTCGCATATCAAGACTGTGAGGTTTAGAAGTTTTATGTTTGAGCTGGTCATGGATTTTACAGTATTAAGAGTTTGATTTTATAAAATTCATTCCCTCTGCCACAAAAAAATGGAAAAAAACGTTTTTATAAATCATGCTGTTTCTCATCAAAATTATGTCCTATAGAAGTCAGTTCATTATGCAGTATATACAAGTGATTATTAACATTTCAGTAAGATATGCTTTTTTTTACTGAACATTTTCTTTCTTAATACAGGCATAAAATACTTCTTAGTGAATACCATTTTTAATGTGTTTTTTGAATTAGTTTTTTTTCCCATTTTTTAAATCAGTTGCATATGTTTATATTTATCTACATACAGTATATGTTTGGAGTTTTAAAACATCAGTGTGCCCGTTAAACATATCTTGCTTTTTTTTTTTCAGTACCTCGAACTTTAGATTGTGGTCCCTGCCTAATAGGAGGAGTAAAAGTATTAGAAATTGTATGCAGAAATGAAGGCCTCAGCTGTGGAAGGTTCTGCATAATGCCTAAGAATAAATGGCCACCAGCTAACTTCAGGGTGAGAAAGAATTGATTCCATGAACAGTGAAATAGAGGATTAAGCTTTATCCCAGGACAAGTAGGATGCTAGTCCTCACATATGGTTGACATCACTGATGGAGCCCTATAAGGAAAAACTTCTGTCAAAGTTTCTAGAAACTTTTGTCTGGCACAGTGTGCCCACTGAGCATGCTCTTATTTTAAAGAAACTGTTGAAGTATGATGTAATCTATATATCAATTTCTAAACAACATCATGTGGGCCAACAAACTTTGCCATTGCCAAAGTAGTATTATAGATTGACGAGACCTCATATGTGTGGCGGGCTATTCAAACACAAGCCCTACTGCCACTGTTAGAAAGGAATGCGGTGATGTTAATAGCTTTTGCACCGTCTTAATGTTGTAATCATTGGTCTCACAGAAGAAATGGGTATGTAACCGTAACTTATGTCAGTTTACAAAGCAGTAAAGGTTTTTTTCACTTATCGTAGCGTGGTGTTGCAGATGGGGTGTAACGCTGGCTCTGGCCCGACACGGCTCGTGTTTCTGTGAACCTTCTTCAGGGGCTGCTCAATGCCATTGCTAGAATGTAATGAAAAAAAGTTAAGAAACACCAAATAGGAATATCTTCGACGCAAACCATGGCTACTTGATACCTACGGTTCCCAATACTGCCAACCGGTTCCGCTACTAGGCTGCAAATGTGTTCGGGCAGCAGGATCCGCCATCTTACCTCAGGTGGTTATGTACCTACCACGATGGGCGGAGACGATAGATAGTGACGTCAGAGCAGCTGACATGACGTGTCGGAAGCACTAAATGAGCGAGGACCACTCAACAGAATCGTTAAGACCAAATGGGGTTTGTGCCATCAGGGTGTAAATCCACCATTGTTCCCGAACGTTTAAATATTGATCAGAATCCCCTCCACGTGGATTGGGGGGTATCTGTTCAAGAATCGTCCATCGGAGCTGGTCAAAACTGTGTCCCAAATGGGTGCAGTGATTTACCATAGGTGCCTCTAAATTGACTGTGTTGAGACGGCTGCGATGTTCAAACAGCCGTGTTTTAATTTTTCTGCGGGTGCGTCCGACATAAAGAAGTTGACAGGGGCATTGAATGAGGTACACCACCCATGAGGAATCACAGGTCGTGATTGATCTTTTGTAATATATGTGACCGGTTTGAGGGTGTTGCCAGGAGGATCCCTCCATTGTAATAGAGCACATGTCACATTTGCCACAGCAGGTATGGTTGCCTGGGAGTCCGGTGTTGGTACGTTGGGTAACAGATGCATGTACTATTTGATTTCGTAGATTTTTGCTCCGCTGATACGCAAACATGGGTGGTTCTGCAAAAATCGGGTGTAATTGGAGAATGTGCCAATGTCTTTGAATACTTTGCATGATGAGATACGATTTATCTGTATGAGTGAGTACACAGATATCGGAGGTTACAGGTTCTCGGGTTTTATAATTCAACAGGGCTGCACGGGGAGAATGCCATGTTCTTTTGTATGCCTTGTACACCACATTATAAGGGTAGCCCCTTGTGAAAAATCTTTCTGCTATTATGCCTGCTTGATATTTGAAGTCATTGTCTGTGGAGCACAAGCGTCTAAGCCGGAAATATTGGCTCACTGGTAGGCCTTGTTTAAATGCTCTTGGATGGAAGCTGTGGTATCTGAGTAGATTGTTTCTCTCTGTTTCTTTACGATAGATGGATGTGTGTAAGTGTGAATTTTGAATGGTGAGCGAAATGTCTAGAAATGTTATATGCGTGGTGCTGTGATGTGTAGTGAATTGGAGGTCACTGTCTATGGTGTTGATCCAAGCTAAAAATTCTTGTAATGGTATTGCTTCATCTTTCCAAAAAATGAGAAGATCATCAATATAGCGGATCCAGAGGGATACAGCATCAAACCACCTTGATTGATAAATGTGAAATCTTTCTAGTCTGTCCATGACAAGGTTAGCAATGGAGGGGGCTGCAGAGGAGCCCATTGCTATACCGTGAATTTGAAGAAAAAAGTGATCATTAAATGAAAAATAATTTTGCTGAATGACCAATTTTGCAATTTCAAAAATAAACCAATATGGGATTCTGGACCCCTCCATATTATTTTTAAGAATTTCCTCGATGGTCAATAATGCTGTGCTATGAGACAGATTTGTTTTAAAGTGATACTACATCCATTGTAATGAGTGTGACAGGGTCAGTTAGAAAAGAATGTTGTTCCAATTTTTTCAGGACAGATGTAGTATCTTGAATGTATGATCTCATTTTTAGAACATGAGGTTTAAGAAATGTGTCGAGAAAAATGGCTAAAGGTTCCAGTAGAGATCCATTACTGGATACTATAGGTCTCAACGGCGGATCATATTGATGATCTTCTCATTTTTTGGAAAGATAAAGCAATACCATTACAAGAATTTTTAGCTTGGATCAACACCATAGACAGTGACCTCCAATTCACTACACATCACAGCACCACGCATATAACATTTCTAGACATTTCGCTCACCATTCAAAATTCACACTTACACACATCCATCTATCGTAAAGAAACAGAGAGAAACAATCTACTCAGATACCACAGCTTCCACCCAAGAGCATTTAAACAAGGCCTACCAATGAGCCAATATTTCCGGCTTAGACGCTTGTGCTCCACAGACAATGACTTCAAATATCAAGCAGGCATACTAGCAGAAAGATTTTTCACAAGGGGCTACCCTTATAATGCGGTGTACAAGGCATACAAAAGAGCATGGCATTCTCCCCGTGCAGCCCTGTTGAATTATAAAACCCGAGAACCTGTAACCTCCGATATCTGCGTACTCACTCATACAGATAAATCGTATCTCATCATGCAAAGTATTCAAAGACATTGGCACATTCTCCAATTACACCCGATTTTTGCAGAACCACCCATGTTTGCGTATCAGCGGAGCAAAAATCTACGAGATCAAATAGTACATGCATCTGTTACCCAACGTACCAACACCGGACTCCCAGGCAACCATACCTGCTGTGGCAAATGTGACATGTGCTCTATTACAATGGAGGGATCCTCCTGGCAACACCTTCAAACCGGTCACATATATTACAAAAGATCAATCACGACCTGTGATTCCTCATGGGTGGTGTACCTCATTCAATGCCCCTGTCAACTTCTTTATGTCGGACGCACCCGCAGAAAAATTAAAACACGGCTGTTTGAACATCGCAGCCGTCTCAACACAGTCAATTTAGAGGCACCTATGGTAAATCACTGCACCCATTTTGGACACAGTTTTGACCAGCTCCGATGGACGATTCTTGAACAGATACCCACCAATCCACGTGGAGGGGATTCCGATCAATATTTAAACGTTCGGGAACAATGGTGGATTTACACCCTGATGGCACAAACCCCATTTGGTCTTAACGATTCTGTTGAGTGGTCCTCGCTCATTTAGTGCTTCCGACACGTCATGTCAGCTGCTCTGACGTCACTATCTATCGTCTCCGCCCATCGTGGTAGGTACATAACCACCTGAGGTAAGATGGCGGATCCTGCTGCCCGAACACATTTGCAGCCTAGTAGCGGAACCGGTTGGCAGTATTGGGAACCGTAGGTATCAAGTAGCCATGGTTTGCGTCGAAGATATTCCTATTTGGTGTTTCTTAACTTTTTTTCATTACATTCTAGCAATGGCATTGAGCAGCCCCTGAAGAAGGTTCACAGAAACACGAGCCGTGTCGGGCCAGAGCCAGCGTTACACCCCATCTGCAACACCACGCTACGATAAGTGAAAAAAACCTTTACTGCTTTGTAAACTGACATAAGTTACGGTTACATACCCATTTCTTCTGTGAGACCAATGATTACAACATTAAGACGGTGCAAAAGCTATTAACATCACCGCATTCCTTTCTAACAGTGGCAGTAGGGCTTGTGTTTGAATAGCCCGCCACACATATGAGGTCTCGTCAATCTATAATACTACTTTGGCAATGGCAAAGTTTGTTGGCCCACTGAGCATGCTCAGCATGCTATGATATTCTCAGCCACAGGGGTCTCCCTTCAGTCTTCTTTTTTCCGCGAAGCCGTTAGCCTCGCGGTTATTTGGAGTCCTGTGTGGTGATTTTTCACCATATAAAAAAGTTTGTTAGGAGAGGCAAGATGGCGCCATAGCAGGAGGCAGGAACGTTTGGTGCTCCATGCTACAAATTTTTTCTTCTGAAGCTATTATGCCTGCCAAACGTAAGGGAAAGGTGAGGATTTACCCAGCTGAATCCTTACCTCCCATGACTCAGCTGGAGATCGACCGGTTCCTGTCCGCTTCAGTTGTTCGAGGAACCGAGGAAGCCGCTGAGAGTCCGGGTGAGGGAGCGCACGGAACTTTCTTGGAGGAGGTGTCCTTGAGCCCTGAACACCGTGTACCTCCACTGCAACGCGAGACAGAAGCTGAGCCAACTCCGGCGCCGGCCGATGACGCGGCGAAAGCGCCACTGCAGGAGGGGGGAGAAGCTCTGCCGGAAGAACACGCGAAAATACCCCAAAACGCCGTGGAAAGAGCGGAGTTCGGCGTGAGAAGGGGAGAGAATGGGCAACAGATGGCCGGAGGGCTGGAGGAGGAGAGCCAATCTCCGGTGGATCAAACCCAGACTACATCAGTCTCTGGAGGTGAGTCGGTGGCCAGTATTCAACGGCCACAGACTATCACATTGGAAAGTCTTTGGGAGGTCATGGTGGGACTTGGTGCTTCAATGAATAGACTTGAAAAAAAAATGGACTCCGTTGCCCAGAATACTCAAGAGAAAGCACAAGAGTTTAAAGAACAGATAACACAGATGTCTACTAGGATTGGTGTGACAGAAGATAAAGTTAAGAATATTCAAGAATTAAATGGGACTATAATAAGAGAACAAATATTGTGTACTAGGAGGCTGGAAGCAATTGAAAACAGTGCAAAATACTTAAACATTAGAGTATTAAATTTTCCCAAGATAGCGGGAGAAATTCCGTTTACTACTGTGAAGAAATTTCTAAACGAGGTTCTAGCCTTTCCAATTGATCAGTTACCGTCTGTAAATTCATGTTACTTTATAAATAAAAGAACCTCGGTAGCAGAAATTAATCAGTTTAATATTCCCGCTAACTTGACCAGTTTTCTTGAGAGTTCAAGTGTTGATATTATAGAGAGGGGTACTCTTTTGATATCTTTCATTTATAAACAAGATGTAAATTCAGTCATGAAATCCTATTTTAGGAAGTTCCCTGTGACTTTTTACAGTCAACCAGTGAAATTATTTCCAGATGTGGCCCAGGCCACTCAAATAAGGAGAAAACATTTTCTCTCTTTGAGACAAAAAGTTATTGATTTGGGGTTTTCGTATACCCTACGATACCCATGTAAATGTATGTTAAGAAAAGGCAACGAAGTATATATCTTCTTTCAATTTGATCAGTTCAAGAAATTTGTAGAAGACAGGGTCCCAACTACTTCATCCCCAATTCCGACCAATGTATAAGGGTTAACCAAATGGTACCTGGAGTAATAATGCTATGAAATGCCCTGTTTAATATTAGTAAGGCTTGCTGTTTTTCTTAAAATCTCTCCATAGATTGCACTTGTCTCATGTATTAAGTTTATCTTTAAAGGAACTTCTGAGGGTTATATAAAAAGTCAATCCTAATATATCTGTATAGAGATTGAAATTAATTTTTTTTTTCTTTATATTGGTGTAATGATATGTATAACAGAGTATGTTATGGATTTGATTATTCTTGATTATATAATGAAAAACTGATAAATAAAGAATTTAAAAAAAATAAAAATAAAAAAAAAAAAAAATAAAAAAAAAAAGTTTGTTAAAAACTCGAAAAACTTCGACACCTGAGGGGTTTCCCGTTTTTTACCATCGCGGTAAGTTTTTCTGTTTTTTCCGTCGGTTCCGTACCGTATATATTACCCTGAAAGTAGTCAACGGCTGTCCGATTTTCACAATGGCTACGGGTTTTAAAAAATGCCCGATTTGTTGCCGTACCATGTCCATTACGGACCCACACTTAGGGGTAGATTTTATAAATTTGCGCGGGCGCGTACTTTTGTTCACGCACCAGGCACGAACAAAAGTACGCTGGATTTTATAAGATACGCGCGTAGCTGCGCATATCTTATAAAATCCGGGGTCGGCGCGTGCAAGGGGGTGCACATTTGTGCAACTTGCACGCGCCGAGTCCGGCGCGCGCTGCCTGTTTCCTCCAAGGCCGCACCGATGCCACCACTGAGGGGAGAAGATATTACAGGAGAATCTCCGATTCCGGATCCAATCCCAGGTCCATCAGGGGTTCCACGCCCATTCCCACCAATTTCCCCATTGTTCCCATTGAAACCCAGGGAACATCCAAAGGTGCCTATGCCTTCTACACCTCTTCGACCGCATACACCTGATACATGGGATGATATTGGCACTGATACCTCCTCAGAGGAAGTCCTCTTGGAACCATCTCCTCCAGAGGAAAGGAGACAATCCCCTCCTGAGGACCTATCCTTCTCCAATTTTATCAAAGATATGGCTGACACCATTCCTTTTCAGCTACAATCTGAGGAAGACACCAGACAAAAGATCCTGGAAGTGTTGCAGTTCGTGGACCCACCTAAAGAGGTGTTAGCAATACCAATTCACGAAGTCCTTGTGGAATTGTTACACAGATTATGGGAGTATCCCTGCTCCATACCTCCAGTGAATAAGAGGACCGACGCAACATACCTGGTCCAACACATCCCAGGCTTCCAGAAGACTCAACTGCCTCACCAGTCAGTGGTAGTTGAGTCAGCACAAAAGAAATCAAAATGAATAAAGACTCATTCTTCAACTCCACCAGGTAAAGACAATAGGTTCTTAGACAACATAGGTAGGAAGATGTTTCAGGGATCTATGTTAGTTTCCAGGATTGCATCCTACCAATTATATATGATGCAGTACCAGTGTAACTTATGGAAACAGATGCAAGAACTCTCTGAACTCTCCCCCAGCAAGTTCAGGATTCTTTCTCTTCTATAATACATAAAGGCCTGGAGGCGGGCAAACACGAAGTTCGTACAGTGTACGACAGTTTTGAAACTGCATCAAGACTATCGGCCACAGGTATAAGTGCTCGAAGATGGGCCTGGCTCAAGGCCTCAGACCTGAGACCGGAAATACAGGAGAAACTGGCTGATCTCCCTTGCGTAGGAGACAATCTCTTCGGAGATAAGGTTAAGGAAGCGGTTTCCCTGCTAAAGGAGCACTCAGAAACTCTAAGACAACTATCCTCTGTACCTCAGGAGTCTCAAACACCATCAAGAAGACTCCCAAGAAAAGATTCCAAGCGCCCATACTACAAGCCGAGGCATTATTATCCACCTCCTGCCCATGGATGCTCATCCAGACCAACTCAAAGAGCACAGTCTAGACAACCAAGAGTGCCTAGAGCTCAACCTCCTCCGCAAACAGGAACAACATCGGGGTTTTGAAATACTACCAGGGAACAGCAGCCTCTCTACCAATCCAACCCCAAATTTACCGGTAGGAGGTCGAATTACTTTCTTCCAAAACAATTGGTCTCGCATAACCACAGACCAATGGGTACACTCCATCACATTTCAGGGGTACCACTTGGACTTTCTCACTGTACCAAACGATACTCCACCCACCTCGTTTTGGACCGTTTTGGACAGTAAACAACCAATCCACACTTTTACAAACAGAATTATCCAGGGCCAGGGCCATTAGCCAGGGCCGTGAAACCAGTTCCCCGGCCTCAGCAGGGCAGAGGATTCTACTCCCATTATTTCCTCATTCCAAAGAAAACAGGATGCCTACGTCCTATCCTCGACCTCAGAAATCTCAACAAATTTCTGAGAAAAGAAAAATTCAGGATGGTTTCTCTGGGCACCATGTTACCTCTACTTCAAAAGGGAGATTGGCTCTGTTCTCTGGATCTTCAAGATGCTTACTCTCACATTCCAATATTCCCTCCTCAATGCAAATATTGACGATTCCTAGTAGGAACTCAACATTTCCAGTATAGGGTGCTACCATTCGGTCTAGCCTCAGCACCTCGAGTGTTCACAAAGTGCCTGGCAGTTGCAGCTGCCTACTTGCACAAGGAGGGCGTGCACGTGTTTCCTTACCTGGACGATTGGCTCATCAGAAGCCAAACAAGGCAAGGAGCTTTCAATTCTCTCAAGCTCACAATAACCCTACTCCATTTCTTGGGATTCCTCATCAACTAACAGAAATTCCACTTCACACCATCTCACCAGTTACAATTCATCGGAGCAGAATTAAACACCATAACAGCAAAAGCTTTCCTTCCAAAAGACCATGCACAGACACTAGCCTCGTTAGCAGGCTCTCTCCGCGCACGCACACAAATAACAGCTTATCAATGTCTCACTCTCTTGGGTCACATGGCCTCCACAGTTCACATCACTCCTATGGCTAGATTAGCCATGAGGCTCACTCAGTGGACACTCAAAAGACAATGGATACAGGCCATTCAACCACTTTCTTATCCAATTCAAGTAACTCAGCAACTGCAAACCTCGCTCCTATGATGGACAACCATGAACAACTTTCTCAAAGGTCTACCTTTCCAACAACCAATTATGCAAGTGACGTTAACTACAGATGCATCCACCTTAGGCTGGGGAGCACACATTGGTCATCTGCAGACCCAAGGTACTTGGACAAAACTCAAAGCTACATTTCAGATAAACTTCCTAGAGCTTCGAGCTATATGTTATGCGCTGCATGCGTTCAAGGACTGCCTCTCCCACAAGACTGTTCTGATACAAACAGACAACACAGTAGCCATGTGGTACATCAACAAACAGGGAGGTATGGGCTTGTATCTCCTTTATCAAGAAGCAGCACAGATTTGGGACTGGGCCCTGACACACTCAATGCTTTTACGGGCCACTTATCTAGCAGGAATTCACAATGTAGTGGCGGATCACCTCAGTCATCAATTCCAACCTCACGAGTGGTCTCTGGATCCAGAACTGGCGACCAAGATCTTCCACATTTGGGGCCAACCAACAGTAGACCTCTTTGCATCACAAGTGAATTACAAAGTGGACAATTATTGCTCCCTGTCCAAGCAGAGAAACCGCTTACCCAGGGAAGCCTTTGCTCGCCACTGGAATTCAGGCTTCTGTATGCGTATCCTCCGATACTGCTAATAACCAAAACTCTAGTGAAGCTACAACAGGACAAAGGGTCCATGATACTCATAGCCCCATATTGGCCTAGACAAATATGGTTTCCAATACTCCTCGATCTCTCGATCAGAGACCCAATTCGCCTGGGCACAGCACCCACTCTCATAACTCAGGATCAGAGCAGGTTGCGCCATCCCAACCTTCAATCCCTATCTCTCACAGCGTGGATGTTGAAAGCTTAATCTTACAACCAATCAATCTTTCAACTAATGTCTCTCAAGTGCTTGTAGCTTCAAGTAAACCCTCCACACGAAAGAACTATCGTGCTAAATGGAAAAGGTTTACCACGTGGTGGACACAAAACAGTGGTTGACCCTTTTTTCCTGCACTACATCATCTTTATTAGACTATCTATGGCACCTCTCAGACTCTGGTCTCCAGACATCATCTGTAAGGGTACATTTAAGTGCAATCTCAGCTTATCACAATACCATTGGGGATGCATCAATATCAGTACAACCCCTCGTTAGTAGATTTATAAGAGGTTTAATTCAACTTAAACCTCCACACCGACCACCGATCACACAATGGGACCTTAATGTGGTCTTAACGAGGCTAATGCATTCTCCTTTTGAACTCATGGATTCCTGTGATGTTAAATTTCTCACTTGGAAGAGTATTTTCTTAATAGCCATCACATCTGTAAGAAGGGTTAGCGAGTTACAAGCACTTATCACATACTCACCCTACACAAAATTCCTACATGATTGAGTGGTAATTCGTACACACCCAAAATTTCTTCCTAAGGTAGTTATGGAATTCCATTTGAATCAATTCATCATCTTGCCTACTTTCTTCCCAAAACCACACTCTCATCAAGGAGAGAGGGCTTTGCACACTTTGGACTGTAAGCGTGCACTTGCGTACTACTTAGATCGCACTACAGCCCATAGAAAATCCAACCAGCTCTTTGTTTCTTTTGATCCAAACAAACCTGGAAAAGTAGTAGGCAAGCAAACTCTGTCCAATTGACTAGCAGATTGCATACAGTTTTGCTATGAAAAAGCAGGCCTTCCTCTCCAAGGGCGAGTAAAGGTGCACTCAGTAAGAGCAATGTCAACCTCAGTAGCACACTATCATTCAGTGCCAATAGCTGACATATGTAAGGCTGCAACATGGAGTTCCCTTCACACCTTTGTGGCTCACTACTGTCTCGACAAGAAAGGACGACAAGACTCAGCCTATGGACAATCTGTCTTAAAGAACTTGTTTCCAGTATGATCCCAACTCCTTCTACATCCAACCTTTCGTGATTTCAGGCTGCTCATTTTTCCCAACAGTACACCAGTTGTTGTGCCTGTTGCACAAGTTGTAACCTGTTGGTCCAATACAAGGATGACTCAGCCTGTAGCTTGCTAATCACCCATATGTGAGGACTAGCATCCTGCTTGTCCTGGGATAAAGCAAAATTGCTTACCTTGTAATAGGTGTTATCCCAGGACAGCAGGATGTAGTCCTCACGAAACCACCTGCCACCCCATGGAGTTGGGTCCGATACGTTTTATTATTTTATTTTTGGCTAACGCTCATTGCTACAAACAAGACTGAAGGGAGACCCCTGTGGCTGAGAATATCATAGCATGCCGAGCATGCTCAGTGGGCACACTGTGCCAGTCAAAAGTTTCTAGAAACTTTGACAGAAGCTTTTCCGATTAGGGCTCCATCAGTGATGTCACCCATATGTGAGGACTACATCCTGCTGTCCTGGGATAACACCTATTGCAAGGTAAGCAATTTTGCTTTAATTGGAATATAGATATGATGAAAGAGAACCAACTCAAGGAGAGTGGAAAGAAAGAAGTCTGGTGAAGAGTGGAGCAGAGGGATGAGAGGCTTGAAGGGAGAGGAGGAGAAGCAGGAGTGAGAAGCAGAAAATGAAAGAAAGTGACAGGAGGGATGAGGTACTGGAGAAGAGAGGAGAGTGGTGGTGGAAGCAAAGAGAAAGTATGTAGGAAATTCTTGAGACTCTGGGAAGGAGTAGAGGCAGATAAAAGAATGAAAAAAAGAAAAATGTTCACATGTATACAAAAGAGATCACAAAAATTTTGTATTTGAAGGAAGATATTTTTGCACATTCAATACATAGATTTTTATGCAAATATGCCACAAAGTTGCTGCAGAAGTTTTAAAAATGTACTACCAAATTTTCTAACTCTTGCTGCAAAATCTGTCCTTAAGCTGCTGTAGGAAGTTGATATCTGGGCTTAAAATGGGATTAGACAAATGTATGGAAAATGCTTATGTAGCATAATGGGTGGCAGACTAGATGGGTCATACAGTCTATTCTGCAGTTATGTTTTTATATTTCTATCCTTACTGCTAGAAAATAACAATGTAGAAGACAGGATTGACCTATTCGGTAACATGCCATACTTTTATACACTTCCTTCTAAGCACCCACTGCTTACCACTGTTAGAGAAAGCACGTTGGGTTAGATGAAACATTGATCAGTTCCCAGTTTGGCAGTTCTCATGCTCTTAGGAGATCAAGTGATAGTGATAGTATAGGTACCAAGGACTTAAATAATAGAACTGAATATTTCTTTTCTTTGTCATCTTACTTTAAGAGCATTACAGATACTAAATTTGTTGAGGAAGTTCCATTTGGAATCCGACCTACTCTATTTCAGTTATATCCTGGTCAAGCTATATTACTAGAGGTTAGTAAAGGATGTTTCTAAGTATATTTTGTACTTATAGAATGTGAAAATTTGGCTGTGAATGCTTAGTGGGCTTTTTTACCTTTAGAATAAAGGTAAAGGGGACTCAAGAATTAGTTTAAATCTCTCTTTTTTAACATTTTTTAAGTTATTTGCAACTTTTAAATATGGAGTAGCACTATATAACAATTTCCTGTCACATAATAAACTGGGCAAATCTTACTTCCAGTGGTACATTATTAATAGACCTGCCATCAGAAGCTGTAGGTAAAATACTATTACCTCTCATTATTATTTAAACTTGCTATGCTTTTGAATCTTATGTTTTTGCTAAGCTCATTCTCATATTTACAGTTAGCTTATTTAATGTACAGTAATAATATTCAAATCTTAAGGAATTATTTGGTTATGCACTGTCTCTCTTTTTAAATCTATTTGTTTTTACATATTGTGGTGAACATTTGAGTTCCCTATGGAAAAGCTGGATGAATCTAGCCATACAAGTATGTGGGAATGCGCTGGTATTCCTACATATCCACTGCCATGTTTATCTTCTCAGTCATTTTTTTTCAGCAAGAACAGAAGAGTGTTTGCTCTCTCTGGGCTGTGTGCCATTATTTTTTTCATAATTTTTCTCAATTTCTTGATTCTTTTATTTGTTAAATCTTCAGTGGATTTTTTTGGTAGTTTTTCTGAGTCTCTTAAAAAAATATTTTTTTTTTCATCATAAAATATCCAGCTTCAGTCTTCACAACTTTTGTCTTTGCTGTTTGGGGACCATGCATGATATGGTTAATTGTTCCACTTGTGCCAGAATGTCCCCCTGAGTATTGTCATATGGACTTAAATATGCATACACTTAAAATTAAGTATCAAATGTCTTCTCCTTCAGCTACGGAGAGAAAGAGTTTGGGAAGATCAGTACCTAAAAAGAAAAAAGGTCAAAGTCACCTAAGCAACATAGCCATGCCTTGCCAAACTTCCATGCTGAGCATAAGAAAGATAGGAGGAGTTCTCTGTCAGATAGGAGTCTTCAGTGTCAAAGGCACTGTACTAAATCCCCATGAGCACCAAATAGTCAGAAGTGGTGCCAAAGGAAATATCTTTGGTGCCATCTACCTCTAGTGCTGACATCTCAGTACTAGAGAACAAAGGGGGTACACAGCATCATTCATGCCATCCACTCTCGTGCAGAAAAATACAACACCATCAACTTTTGGTGCCAGTATTTCTTTTCAGAGTAAAACATGTTTTTCTGTGTCTACGCCACTTATTTTAGTACCATAGTTGGATACTTCTTTTGTGGTGCTTCCCACTACCATATCAGAATGCCATCCTTTTATATATAAATTGTGGTTGCAATTCATTCATAATTTTATAAAGGCGATTCCATCTATCCCTCCTCTGTCTTTTGTAAATGAACCTATTTTGGAAAGATTAAATAGAGAATTATAGTCTGTCATCTATTCCTCCTTAACAACCTGAAAAGGCACAGGAGGAAAAAGCTCACAGTTTAATATCTTCAAGGGATCAAAATCTTCAAAATAACACCCAATCTTTGTTATCCTCCTTTAAAATGGTTTCTTTTCATTCTCTTGAAGGATCTGTAGAACTGCCATCTGATCCTCTGTAGAGCCACCCAGAAGTACTACTCGCTTATATGACATGTCATACCTAGCTTTCATTCAATTTGGTGGAAGAAAAAAAGTTATCTAAATAGGATTTTTTAGGAATGCTAATGTTTATATAAGCACCTAAGCAAACCATAGCCATACTTCACTTTCAACGCATAGCTCTCTGCTTCAACGGCAGGGTAGAAAGTCTGTTACTTCACTTTCAAAGCATAGCCAGCATAGCTCCCTGCTTCAACGGCAGGGGAGAAAGTCTGATACTTCACTTTCAACGCATAGCTCTCTGCTTCAACAGCAGGGGCAATGTAGAAAAGAGGATCTATATATAGACAACCAACAAGGACTGAATTACATAGTAGAGTAAACAAAAGCATGGGTGTAGCTTGCTTATTGAGGGCGGCTACTACCCCTGACTAAGCTACATATTCAATTAGATGCACTTCCAACACTGCTCTCTACATTAATGGTGGGGTGGAAGGGAAATAGAACTAAAAGGTACTAAGAGCCAAGCGTAACAAGTAAGATGAAAAAAAAAAAAGTGCATAGCTTGCTGGGCAGACTGGATGGGCCGTTTGGTCTTCTTCTGCCGTCATTTCTATGTTTCTATGTTTCTATTTCCATATATAAAGTCATTGAAGACTTACATTCAAAGATTTGCAAACATTCCTTACCATTCCCTGTAGTAAGGAAGATAGACTTGAAATATAAAGTTCAGCAACTCCCTCATGACTCACTAGTTGTGGAAGCAGCATTTAAGAAAGCAAAGAAGTCAGAAACATTCCAGTGCACCTTGTGGAAAAGATGCAAACTTGTTGGATACTGCAGGTAAAAAGAGGCTCCAGACAGCCATGCTACAATACAGAATATACATCAGTTCCAAATGGTTCAATATTTGTACAACTGCAGAGAACCTACTAAGAGGATTGTCCCATTATAAGGAGGTAGGACAGAAGTAATAGATGGTTGAGTATAGTTCTGCCATGAGAGAGATTGAAATGTGGACCTCCTGAATGCATCTCTATATTAAAGTAATATTGCAAGTACACTGCTGGAGGTAAGCAGTCTGCCTATTTCTATGCTGAAAGTGTTTAATAAAGCTATTATCTGTAAAAAAGGAAGGCTGGATTCTGAGTGTCTGTGCCTCCAGCCTAAAAAAGTTGCTTGGCTATCCCACATATTATGTCAGTTTGGACATTTCTGATCTATGCTTTGCACAGAGAGGAAACCCAAGTATCCAGGGGAGGAAAGAAAGAAATAGAGAAGAGAAGGAAGTTTATTGTGTGGCCTGCCCAAGAAGCAGTTTGGAGGCAAAGCAGTGCTGCTAGCTGTGCACAGAGCACTGAAAAGTTTAAAACTGTGGTTCAGGGAGGAGCACAGAAAACCCAGTTCAAACTTTTTTTTTCTTAAATCAGGCAGATGTATCTTGGGGCCTGAAGGGAACATTAGTAACTTTAAATGTTTGTTGCAAGTAAAGTGAAAAGCTCCACTTGCTTAGAGACAGGGAAACCAAATGGGCTAGTGGATGGAAAAGTGGACTTTTTTTTTTTTTTAACACTTTTTCACAGATAAAAAAAAAAAAGAGAGAGAGAGAAACACTGTGCAGAGAGACTGTATTTGAATAGGGCATAGACCTTGCAGAAAGTGAAGCTTCCAGAGTTGCTGTATGTGTGTGAAAAGGGCATGGCCTTTCAGAAGCAAGCCAGTTGCTTTCCACTAGTGCTCAAGAAAGTCAGCCTTTGCTATGGAAAGCATAACGAGCAAGAAATAGAAGCAGTACTTCAAATTCTCCTGAAAAGTCAGAGGCAACTGCAAGAGAGCCTTGTAAAGTTCCTGCATCTGTGCCTTACAAGAAAGTAAATAGTATGCTCTTAGCTATCCATCTGTCAGAAGTAAAGCTGGAAGCAGTGGAATCCCAGCAGCAGCTTGACTCACAGGACTGGTGCTTTACCCTTCAGAAGGACAAAGGGGCAGAGGAAGAATAGAACAGCAAATGTGCTGGAAACAAACCAGAGCCTGTGGATGGTGCTGTTTATCCCATTGGTCACAGACGGCTGCAACCTTTGCTGTTCACCTCCTTTTTACCTGATTCAGTAATTCTCGGACAATTGTGACCTCTTCCTCTGCATGCCGCTCTCCTCAGCGTTCCTGGGACGGCATGGGCAAGCTCATCCGCCATCTTGAATCGGGGATTACCTAAGGCATGCGCGTGCGCGCCAGGCCCCATCTTATACACGTCATGGCGGGAACCTCAGGGGCATCCCCTCCGCATGATGTCATCTGCATGCGTGTATTTGAACCAGCCGGTCTGAAGCTACCTACGAGTTAGCAAGGACTTCCTTCCTGCTGAATTCCACTCCTTCGGAGATACTTACTTCGCTACGCTGAATTCGTTCCTGACCCAGAGACTTGAACGATTTAGGTACTTGCTCCTCGGAGGCCTTGTCATGTTCTGGCTATCCACTCCTTGGAGGACCTTTCTGCCTGGAGTCTCTCTTCATCTACTCTGGGCTTTGTCTGGTTCAGCCTTGTGACTTCACTACCTTCAGCTGACGGAACCTCTGGTGTACCCCGTGCCTCGGGCCACTACAGTGTTCACCTCAGCAACCATCTTTGCACACTTCAGAGTGAGTACCATCTGCTATTCAGCTCTATTGACCTCCTGTCTACGTTCAACATTCTCCTGTGATTCTCGGCTTACCCCGTGCTGCGGGCCACTACCGGATCTATACAGAGAAGTTCCATCGTAGAAGGGATTCCCCAGCATAGCCCGCTCCGCGGACCACTACCGGGAATATAAACATTTGTAACCTATCATTAAAATCATCCATTGTACCTGAAGACTGGAGGATAGCTAATGTAACCCCAATATTTAAAAAAGGCTCCAGGGGCGATCCGGGAAACTACAGACCGGTCAGCCTGACTTCAGTGCTAAGAAAAATAGTGGAAACTGCAGGTATCTTTCAGATAATAGAAAGACTAGGGGGCACTCCATGAAGTTAGCATGTAGCACATTTAAAACTAATCGGAGAAAGTTCTTTTTCACTCAACGCACAATTAAACTCTGGAATTTGTTGCCAGAGAATGTGGTTAGTGCAGTTAGTATGGCTGTGTTTAAAAAAGGATTGGATAAGTTCTTGGAGGAGAAGTCCATTACCTGCTATTAATTAAGTTGACTTAGAAAATATCCACTGCTAATACTAGCAACAGTGACATGGAATAGACTTAGTTTTTGGGTACTTGCTAGGTTCTTATGGCCTGGATTGGCCACTGTTGGAAACAGGATGCTGGGCTTGATGGACCCTTGGTCTGACCTAGTATGGCATGTTCTTATGTTCTTAATATCATCATTGAGCTACCCATTCCTCTGGACTGTGTCTCTCTTTCCCACTTGGTGGGATTTTCTACAATCCTGTACAATAAAGTCTCTTTGCTGTTGTGTCCACCTCAGCTGAGGCCACGCCTATCGTGGTGAGTCCCCACAGAGTGGAGTCAGCTCTCACCCCGATCCAGGGTCTACAAACATACCATATTATTACAGGTGCAACGTAAAATCCTGGCATCGAACCAGTGAACACACTACTGGAACAAGTGGCAAAGACAAGCCAGAACTGCAAAAACAGGCCTAGTTAAATGCAAGTGAAAAGAATGAATGCCAGGACAATGAACCTGCACTAACTGTGACTGTTATGTCAGAGAGTTCATGGTAGAGCTTTATAGCCTGGCCTGGAAAGAGGCATTATCAAGTGGCCTTCTGGGAAGCAGCACAGACTGGTCTGAGGTAGGCACCACATAGGAGCTAGAGAGAGGCACTGTAGAGTAGCCTGTTGGAAACTACACAGACTGGCCAGAGAGTGGCACTGCAGAGCAGCCAGAGAGAAATGCTACAGAGAGGTCAAATGAAGGCATTGCAGAGGGACCAGATGTAGGTGCTGTAGAGAGGATGGCAGAGGCACGGCAGAGAGGCCAAACAGAGGTGCTATCATGTGGCCAGTTGCAGGAAGACCTGAGAGACCGATCCAGATGAATGGGTTATGCACACCAACCAGCAGATGGAGACAGAGAATAAACAGGCTTGTAAAGCTGGCATGGAGGCTTATAAGCATCCATGCTGACCTCAGTTAGGGACTGGACTGGACTAAGACTTGGTTAGGCTGTTCAGAAAAGGAAGACATTGACAATTCTTGAGGTTAAAAACTCATTCTCACTTCCTCAGCTAAGCATTGCTCTTACATAAGACAAAAACAAAAAAAGAAGAAAAGGCAGCTCTATCCTTAGTTGAGCACAGCTTTGTCTAGGGGGCTTCCAGAGTTCTTATCTGGTCTGGGTTGGGCTAGGTGATCTACCTCCCTCCTGCCCTCCCTTTCCCTCTTCCTCCTTGTCTCCCTCAGTCATCTTCTCTTGATCTTCTTCTGTCTTGGAACTGACTGCCTTATAAAGTTTGTTTAAAAAAAAAAAAAGAGCAAGACCGGCAGGAAGCTTGAACCTGGCAGTGGCTTCTCGGGACCTGGGAGAAGATTTTGCGAGGGTAATTTTCTGATCTGATACTTTCCTGGCTGCAGTGAAGCACAGGGGAGAGCTCTGGGGGTAAAGCAGCAGGAGAATGGCAGCCACTGCAGAATGTGGGAAAGCCTGTGCTCTGCTCAGGCTGCAGCCTTAGAAAGCTGCAGTTGGGGAGAAGGGAGGAAGTGGCTAAGTTATGCCACATCTGTTTGAATGACAGGCAAGGAGTTCCCTGTACGTACCTGGATCAGTCCAGACAGTGGGTTATGTCCCCAATCCAGCAGATGGAGTCAGCACAAGCTTTGAGGGGGCATCACCCTATATAGCACTACCCCCTCTGCAGGAGTTCAGTATCTTCTGACTCCAGCAGATGCGAGTAGGGTATCCTGGGATTCTCCCATTGCTATAGGTTTTTCCCTGTGTTTTTCTTTCTGATTTTCGCTTTGGCCTCTGCCTACTTGTCTTGTTTTGGATCAAGTTGTTGTATTTAAAAAAAATAAATAAATAAATAAAAAATGAAAAAGTTTCTCTTTTGGGGAGCTGTTTTTCTCTTACCCTCTGTGTCCTCTCTCTTGCCTGTGCTGCGTTTTGGATGGGGTAAGTTTTGGATTTGCTGTGTTTCTTTTCCTTTGCAGCTCTACAACCTCCGGTGCCTCGCGGATGCCGGTGGAGCCGGCCTCTCCGCGCTGAATTTCTTGCCGGCGGCCATTTTGCAGCTCCTCAGGGGCTGCTGTGGCAGGCAGGGAAGACGTTTTCGGCGGGTTGTGCGGCCAGGAGGGCCCCCCCGCGGCACTTGGAGCTTCATCCGGCGGGCAGTGCAGGCCGACCGGGCCCCCCCGCGGCGCCGTTTTTCAGGCAGGGAGGACGTTTTCGGCGGGTAGTGCGGCCAGGAGGGCCCCCCCGCGGCACTTGGAGCTTCATCCGGCGGGCAGTGCAGGCCGACCGGGCCCCCCCGCGGCGCCGTTTTTCGCTCTCTCGCAGCCCCCCCGAGGCTTAAGGCTTTAATTGAGGCTGTTCTTCGCTGCCGTTTCTGCGGCCACGCGCTCCCGATGCCGCGGCCGTTGCGCTGCTCAGCCTGCGGGGACGCTTGGTGCCTTCCCGGGGGGAGGACACCTCGCAGTCCCTCGCCGATTTTGCCTTCCTTTCCAGTTTGCCCGGGCAGCGTGGGCCGGCCCCTCCCCCATTCCTGGCGGGAACGGCGGCCATCTTGCACACACAGCGCCCTGAGGGGACTCAGGGAGCGCTGGAGGATAGGGATGCGGTTGCGGCTTCTCCACCGACCCTGGTACCGGAACCGGGTCCGCCGGGGCAGGGTACCACGGCCTCTCCTTCGTCCGGAGCCCCCTCGGGCAGGCCGGGGGTTTCCCCGGAATTTATTCTGCTTATGCATACGGCATATTTGCAGGGGCTGGACGCACCTGCGGGGCCTCCCCCGGCTACGGTTCCTCGGATGGCGACTGCTTCGCAGGCCCCCCCCGTCTTGGCGGGCGTGGGGGCCCCCCCCCCCCCCCCCCCGTCCGGGCCCGACCCCCCCCCCCCGGGGCCGGGGGGAGCGGCGCCAGGCCCGGCGGCTTCTGAACCTGATGTTACGGCCATGGACCAGGCGGACTCCACGCCGGAGGGGAATGATCCGCGCACGCTTCGCCTCTTCCGGAGGGAAGAGCTAGACGACCTTATCCCGCTGATTATCCAGGAGCTGGATCTGGGTCCGCCGCCGGACCCGCCCGCGCCTGTAGCGCCTGCGGTCGTCACCTCGTCAAAGAAGGGGGATCCGGTCCTGGCGGCTCTTCGGCCGAGGGCCCGGGCTTTCCCATCCACGAATCTTTCCTCCAGCCTCTCACTAGGGAATGGGACGCTCTGGAGGCTTCCTTGAAGGTCGGACGGCCCATGGAAAAGTTGTATCCACTGCCGGAAGTTTCCTGGATCTCATTAAGGTACTAAAGGTGGACTCCGCGGTGTCGGCGGCGAAGAGGACGACGATCGCGCGGCCCTGCGGGATACGCGAAATCGCAAGTTGGAAGTTTTCCTCAAAAGGGTCTTTGAGGTCTCCACGCTGGGTATGCAAGCAGTGATGTGCAGTTCCCTTGCCCAGCGGGCAAGCCTCCTCTGGGTGCAGCAACTCCTCCCTTCCCAGGCCCTTCCTCCCGGGGAGGCCGCCCCAGCGGATAGGCTGGAAGCAGCGGTGTCGTACGGGGCGGATGCCTCGTACGACCTGTTTCGGGTGCTGGCACGTTCCATGGTTTCGGTGGTAGTGGCCAGATGTTTGCTGTGGCTTCGCAACTGGGCGGCGGATACGTCCTCCAAGTCAAGTCTGGGCTCCCTGCCTGTCAGGGGTAAGTTCCTCTTTGGGGAGGATTTGGATCAGATCATCAAGTCCCTGGGGGGGAAATGCGGTTCATCGTCTGCCAGAGGACAGATACCGGTCTTCTAGGGCGTTTTCTTCGTCCCGGACCAGAGCCAGGGCTCAACGACGCTACAGGAACTACAGTCCGGCGGGCTCCAGGCCCTCCGCCCCCAGGTCTCAGCCCTGGTCGCGCTCCTTTCGCGGGCGCCGGCCCGCCCGCTCCAGCCCCGGGACGGGACATCCCTCTCCCAAGTCCTCACAATGTTGTCAGGCTCGCCCACTCCGCCGTTCCCAGACTTGGGGGTCGGCTGGCGTTGTTCGACAAGGAGTGGGCGCACATCGCCTCATACCAGTGGGTCCTGGACACCATAGGACGCGGCTACGCTTTGGAGTTTGTCCGCGCTCCACAGGGACGGTTCATCTTCTCCCCCTGCGGATCGGGCGGTGCAGTTAACGCTGGACAGGCGTCAGGAGATAGGCGCTATTGCGCCCGTGCCCTTCGGAGAGGTGGACTTGGGCCATTATTCAATTTACTTTGTGGTGCCAAAGAAGGACGGTTCCTACCGGCCCATCCTGGATCTCAAGGAAGTCAACAAGTCCCCGGTTCCGCATGGAAACACTGCGGTCTGTGATCGCGGCGGTGCATCGGGGGGAGTTCCTAGCCTCCTTGGATCTGACGGAGGCCTACCTGCACATTCCCGTTCACCGGGAACATCAGCGTCCTCTCAGGTTCAAGATTCTGGCCAGCATTTCCAATTCATAGCCCTCCCGTTCGGGTTGGCGACGGCTCCGCGCACTTTTACCAAGATCATGGTAGTGGGGGCGGCTGCCCTTCGGAAGGAGGGCATTCTAGTCCATCCTTATCTGGACGATTGGCTCGTTCGAGCGAAGTCTTTCCGCCACGGACAGGCAGCGGTGGCCAGGGTAGTACAGTTCCTGCAGTTCCTGGGATGGGTGGTGAATTTCTCCAAGAGCTCCCTCGTGCCCTCGCAGCGCTTGGATTTTTTGGGGACGACCTTCGACACCCGTCCCAGCTCCTGGGGGTGATGGGCTCCACCATCGACATGGTCCCTTGGGCGTTTGCGCGCCTCCTACCTCTACAGAGAGCTCTTCTCTCCTGTTGGAAACCGCTCTCGCAGGACTACCAGGTGCTTCCCCCTCTGCCGCAAGCGGCCAGGAACAGTCTGAGCTGGTGGTTGGATCCGGCGAATCGGGCTCGCGGCGTGTCCCTCGATCTCCCAAATTGGGTGGTAGTTACCACCGACGCCAGTCTCGGCGGCTGGGGAGCAGTGTGCGACCGCAGCTCCACGCAGGGGACGTGGTCCGAGGTGGAGTCGAAATGGTCCATCAATCGTCTGGAGACCAGAGCGGTCAGACTAGCTCTGCGACACTTTCTGTCACTTCTTCGGCACCGGGAGGCCAGGATATTCTCGGACAACGCAACCACCGTGGCCTATATCAACCGACAAGGAGGCACTCGCAGATCGCGCTCGAGGCAGCGATGTTGATGCTGTGGGCAGAGCGGCATCTGGTCCGCCTGGCGGCCTCGCACATCGCAGGGGTAGGCAACGTCCAGGCGGATTTCCTCGGTCGTCAACTACTGGATCCCGGGGAATGGTCACTATCCGATGAGGCGATGCAACTGCTTGTCCATCGGTGGGGGACCCCCCACCTGGATCTGATGGCATCCGCGCAAAACGCCAAGGCTCCCAATTTCTTCAGTCGCCGGAGAGAGCGAGGTGCGGAGGGAGTCGATGCCCTAGTGCTCCCGTGGCCGCCCCATCTCCTTCTCTATGCATTCCCATCATGGCCACTGGTGGGCAGAACACTCCGCAGAAGAGAGGCTCATCAGGGGACTGTGGTTTTCGTCGCACCAGAATGGCCCAGGCGTCCCTGGTTTGCGGACCTGCTACAGCTGGTCCTCGATGGACCCATACGACTAGGGCGTCTCTCCCGCCTCTTGCATCAGGGTCCGGTATTTTTCGAGCAGGCAGACTTCTTCTGTCTGGCGGCTTGGCTTTTGAGAGGCGCCGCCTCCGGCGCCGAGGCTACCAGGAGGCGGTAGTGTCCACCCTGTTGAGTTCGCGAAAGACGTCGACGTCGGTAGCCTATGTTCGAGTCTGGAAGGTGTCCGAGGCGTGGTGTTCCAGCCAGAACACGGGACCAACTAAGGCTTCTGTTCCTCACATCCTTCAATTCCTACATGCGGGGGTGGACAAGGGGCTCGCCTATAATTCCCTACGGGTCCAGGTGGCCGCCCTTGGTTCGCTATTGCGCGATGGGGGTTCTCTGCTGCAGCCCCCGGACATTGTTCGTTTCCTCAAGGGTGTTCCACATCTGCGGCCTCCGTTGCGAGATCTTTGGCCCTCCTGGAGTCTCAACCTCGAGCCACTGAGGAGTGCAACGCTTAAGGATCTCACCCTTAAGGCAGTGTTTTCTGGGGGCTATCTGTTCCGCTCGTCGCTTATCGGAACTGTAGGCACTCTCGTGTAGAGAACCTTATCTGCGTTTCTCCGACTTTGGAGTTTCCTCCGCAGCGTTCCATCATTTCTCCCGAAGGTGGTGTCTGCGTTTCATGTGAATCAGACGGTGGAACTGCCGTCCTTCTCGTCTTTCGAGCCGCAGTCTCTACGACTCTTGGATGTCAAGCGCACTCTGCGTCTCTATCTGGAAGCTACGAATGATTTCTGGACGTCTGACCATCTCTTCGTCCTTTGGTCTGGCCCCAAGAAGACGAGGATTGCCGGATGGCTGAAGGCTGGCATTGCGGCTTCCTACATTGGGGTGGGGCGGTCTCCCCCACCCGGCATTGTCGCGCACTCTACGCGTTCTCAGGCGGCCTCCTGGGCGGCGGCTCGCTCGGTTTCTTCTCAAGAAATCTGTAGAGCAGCCACCTGGAAACCGTTACATACGTTCTCGAGGCACTATCGCCTATCTCTCGCCTCTCCAGTCTCTGGGCATTTTGGCGAGCAGGTTCTCCGAGCAGGCCTCGCAGGACCCCACCCGATTTAGGGAAGCTTGGGAACATCCCACTGTCTGGACTGATCCAGGTACGTACAGGGAAAAGAAAATTATTATTTACCTGCTAATTTTCGTTCCTGTAGTACCATGGATCAGTCCAGACGCCCACCGCGTCTGGGTTCTCTGCCTGCTCGGCTCCTTTTTTCTGTGGCTGTCCTTTCTAACGTTTTCAGCTTTTACTGCTTCTCGCAGTTCCCCACAGGTTGTCTTACTGTGTAGGTTGTCTTACTGTGTTTCTAAAGCTTCCTACCCGTTGGTAGGATCTTTGCAGTTCTAGTTGGTATAGTTGCACGGCTTCGTTGCCGGTTCCTTTTCTACTTGATCCATTAAGGGGTTCGGTTTTTCTACTCGGGCTTTGATATACTCGATACTGAACTCCTGCAGAGGGGGTAGTGCTATATAGGGTGACGCCCCCTCAAAGCTTGTGCTGACTCCATCTGCTGGATTGGGGACATAACCCACTGTCTGGACTGATCCATGGTACTACAGGAACGAAAATTAGCAGGTAAATAATAATTTTCTTATCTGGAATGTGGAAAGCAGCACTCTGGGGAACCCAAGCTACCAGGAACCTCTAAAAAATTAAATTCCATTGGAGCCAGCCTCTCTAATTCGGGGCCCACAATTATGTTGGAACTGCAGGGGAGTGTAGAACACATAGATCTTCCTCCTCTTTCTCCCATAGGATATATGGCTAGGGGGTCATTGGGAAATTCCCTTGCAGCTACAGCTTTAAGAGTTTGTTCTCCTATCCTCCTCCATCGGATTCATCTTCCTCTTATCTGGGCAGATAAATTCTTTAAATGTATACAGCAAACTTTTGCTGTGGGATTGTTGTGGGCTATAAATAAACACATAAATATTAGCAGCTTGAAGAAAGATCTTTATTTAGATAAAGTATGGGATATCTCAGAAGAGTGAGGGTTATCCCGTACTTTATCTAAATAAAGATATTTTTTTAAGCTGCTGGTATTTAGGTGTTTATTTATCTGAAGAAGTCTCAGAGAGAATTTTGACACCATTTATTTATTTATTTATTTATTTATTTATTTAGGGATTTTATATACCGATTTTTTTGATACAGATCAAATCAACTCGGTTTACATAGAACAATAGTACATTAACAATAACTAGTCAAACCTCAAAAGAGGAGACAGATTGGGAGCAGAAGGTAAAAAGTTACATTATAACAAGGGTGAGTAACTTGGAATTGGAAATGAAGAGACAGATAATCAATATAGATTAAATAGGTCATACTTCCAGTTTACACAACAATAAGCTAATTTGTTTCTTTGTAATAACATTTTCTTAATGAGTTGGCATTATTATTTTATCTCTTATATGTTAATGGGACTGGGATTCTTGTAAGTCATATGATTTCTTATAAATTGATCCAAGAAGGCAGGATCAAAACTTTATGTTGAACTTTGACAATTTTTTTTTTTTTACTTTTTAGCATACATTCTTGTATTTCAGCATATTCTGGCATGTCAGCAATTTTGAATAGATTTTTTAAGTCCGATCAATGTAATTTCATAGTGAAGAAATGATTTTCTACTTAACTAGTCTGGCCTTATAAGAGAAGAACCTTTCAAAGCACCCCTACAGGATGGTATTTGGTCCCTGGATCTGCTTCAGGTCTTCCAGCCCCATTTGATTCAGGGAGTTTGAGTAGGAAAAGGAAGAGGAAGAATATTTGTTTAGGTTTTGAGGATTCCCTTGATAGGTTTAAGAAGCTGCTGAATACAACTACTGAGGATGAATTGGAGGAAAGGGAATTTTCTCTGGAAGGGGATGATGGTTCTTCTATGGTGTACCACTTTATAGTAACATAGTAATGAAGGCAGAAAAAAAGAGCAAATGGTCCATCCAGACTGCTCAGCAAGTTTCATAAGTTAGTAAGGTAGTAACCGCCTCCAGATTCCGGCGTGAAAGCTCTTGGCCTCTGCTCAGCATGCCAGCTTAGAGCCATGCACAGCGAGGAGCCAGACTCCCTTTGTGCCCAATGTGAGGAGGCAGTGGGAGCCTCGGGCCAGGACCAGTCTCAACCGAGGTTTGCTGACAGTTCCCCAGGGGCCACCCCGGATCTAGCGGGCAGTCTCGAACAACCTGGGATTCCGGGGGACCTGGTACCCCGACGACTAGAGACCACTTCCATTTCCTGGGTGGATCTCTTTAAGGGGATCCATGCCTTTGTACAGATGCAATCAGCTTCCCATCCAGGCCCTGCTGCGGCTCCAGCTGGTCCTGCCCCTGGACCTTCGCGCCCTTATCTTGGGCACCCGCCTCCGGGCAGTCCGGTTCAGGCGGACCCTGATGTCTCAGAGGACGAGTCTGAACCCCCCGAGGAAGGGGAACTTCCCTCGGGGATTGAGCCCTTATCGAACCATGATGCGGTTCTTTCCCAAGGAAGATCTCTCCGACCTGGTATCTCAGAGCCTAGCGGAGTTGGCTATTACAGGCCCCAGCACTACGATGCCATCTACGCAGAACCCTCTGCTGGAAGGTCTTCGTCCTACAGCCCGCCATTTTCCCTTCTTACAAAGCAGCACAGCAACTGATAGATTTGGAATGGGCTGCACCAGCGGCCTCATTCAAAGGGGGTCGGGCCCTGACGGGCATGTACCCCCTGGACCCAGCAATAAAGGAGATGCTGGCGTGCCCTCAGGTGGACGCCTTGGTTAGCGCTGTGGTCAAGCGCACTACCATTCCAGTTGAAGGGGGGGGCGGCCCTCAAGGAGCCTCATGACCGGCGACTGGACGCCATCCTGAAACAGACCCTTGAGGTGGCAGCTCTATCTTTGCGGATCGCAACCTGCTGCACAGTGGTGACGCGTTCCTGTTTGTCACAGGTCAGGAACAATGCTCTGGCAGCGGACATGGAGTCAGCTCTCTCGTTCCTCACGGATGCCGCATCCAACCTAGTCCGTACGACAGCCAAGGGGGTCTCATCCTCTGTAGCTGCCAGGAGGCAGCTCTGGATACGGAACTGGTCAGCCGATGCTCCTTCGAAGACACGCCTCACCAGAATGCCATTTAGGGGTTCTTTCCTGTTCGGCAGCGACCTTGATAAACTGGCCAGCACATGGGGCGCCTCTCCAGTACCTCGACTGCCGGAAGATAGGTTCAAGAGGAACCAGCGCGCCTTTCCGAGGCCCTCCAGAGGTAGAAGCTCCCAACGCTTCACTCCCTATAGGAGTCGCTACCAGGCACCTCGTCCTCAGGCCAAGAACCAGTCCTTTCGGACCAAGCAGCATAAGAGGGGAGCCGGCTCGGGTTCATGGCCCGGCTGCGCCTCCCAATGAGAATCAGCTGATCCATCCGGGGGACGGAGCCATAGGGGGCAGGTTAACCCTCTTCTACCCCAGATGGGTCGAGATTACGTCAGATCAGTGGGTCCTCGCCATCATCCGAGAGGGGTATTATCTGGACTTCCATCATCTCCCTCCGGACAGGTTTGTGGAGTCTTCGTGTCCAATACACAAGAAGGCGGCATTGGAAGCTACCCTGGCGAGGCTCCTGTCCTTGAAAGCCATAATCCCAGTACCTGCACGGGAAATGGATTCTGGGCACTATTCCATTTATTTCATGGTACCCAAGAAAGAGGGCACTTTCCGGCCCGTACTGGACCTCAAGTCAGTCAATCGATACTTAAGGGTCGCGAGGTTTCGCATGGAAACTCTGCGCTCAGTCAAGACCGCAGTACAGCCAGGAGAATTTCTCACGGCCTTAGACTTGTCAGAAGCCTACCTGCATATCCCGATCCATCAGGATCATCAGCGCTACCTACGCTTCAAGGTTCTGGGACGCCACTTCCAATTCCGGGCTTTGCCCTTCGGGTTAGCCATGGCACCGCGGACCTTCACCAAGGTGATCGTAGTGGTAGCAGCGGCGCTCAGACGGGAAGGAATCCTTGTCCATCCCTACCTAGACGATTGGCTGATCAGGGCGAAATCACGAGAGGAGAGCCATCGGGCAACCAACAGAGTGATCGCCTTCTGGAAAGCCTGGGATGGGTAGTCAACCCCAACAAGAGTTGCCTACAGCCTTCCCAATCACTGGAATACCTGGGAGTCCAGTTCGACACCCAGGCAGTCTCACTACCAAGAGGAGGTTAAAACTTCAGACGCATCTCCGGTCCTTGATGGGAGCCAGCCGGCCCATAGCTTGGGATTATTTGCAGGTTCTCGGCCTCATGGCATCCACCCTGGAAGTGGTACCCTGGGCAAGGGCCCATATGAGACCTCTACAACGCTCCCTGCTCTCTCGCTGGAGCCCCCGCTTCCGGAATTATTTCACGCACCTACCTCTGCCAGCCAGAGTGTGGACCCAGTTACGGTGGTGGTTGCAGTCCAACCACACGAGCAGGGGGTTGAAGATGTCCTCCCCCACGTGGATTCTGCTCACCACAGATGCCAGCCTGAGCGGATGGGGAGCACACTGCGAAGAACTCACCGCACAAGGGCGGTGGAACAGAGAAGAGTCAGGTTGGAACATCAACCGTCTAGAGGCACGAGCAGTCCGGTTAGCCTGCCTGCAATTTGCTGACAGACTGCGGAACCGGGCAGTCAGAGTGATGTCCGACAACGCCACCATGGTGGCATACATCAACCGTCAGGGCGGAACCAGAAGCCGACAGGTGTCCCTAGAGATAGCCCCGCTGATGGCTTGGGCAGAGGCGAATCTTCAGGACATCTCCGCCGTCCACATTGCTGGGAAGGACAACACCACAGCAGACTTCCTCAGCAGAGAAAGCCTAAATCCGGGGGAATGGCAGCTGTCGCCCACAGCCTTCCAGATGATTGTGGATCACTGGGGGATTCCAGACATGGACTTACTAGCGGACAGGTCCAATGCTCAAGTACCCAGATACTTCAGCCGCAAGCGAGATCCGTTCTCTCACGGGATCGACGCCCTGGTTCAGCCATGGCCTCCAGGGACCCTGCTATACGCTTTTCCTCCGTGGCCTCTGCTGGGCACCCTTATCCACAAGATTCAGAAGCACCGGGGCCTAGTTCTTCTAGTGGCACCAGACTGGCCAAGAAGACCCTGGTATGCGGAAATGAGAAGACTACTGGCAGGGGAGCCCCTTCCCCTGCCTCCTCTCAGGGACCTACTTCGTCAAGGTCCCATTCTCCACGAGGTTCCAGCTCAATTCTCTCTTACGGTCTGGCCATTGAGAGGGCTAGACTGAAGAAAAGAGGTTACTCGGAGCCCGTGATAGATACACTCCTCCGAGCTCGCAAGTTTTCCACATCCCTCACCTACATAGGGATCTGGAGAGTATTTGAAGCCTGGTGCGATACTCATGGCACCAATCCACATGCGACTACTATCCCTATTGTTCTGGATTTCCTGCAGGATGGGCTTCAGAAGGGTCTCTCCCTAAGCTCCATCAAGGTTCATGTGGCTGCGCTGTCTTGCTACGGTCCCAGGAGGGATGGCAAGACCATTGCCACGCATCCAGAAGTTTCTCGCTTCCTGAAAGGAGTCAAGCACATTCGTCCGCCACTGAAGTGGCCAGTGCCCCTGTGGAATCTCAACCTTGTTTTGGATTTCCTCGCGGGATCCACCTTCAGACCCCTTTGGGGCCTGTCTCTCCGTTCGCTAACTTTGAAGATGGTGTTCCTGCTGGCAGTGTGTTCAGCACGCCGCATCTCAGAGTTACAAGCGCTGTCCTGCCGTGATCCCTTTCTCAGAATCACTCCTGAGGCTATCCATCTTCGCACGGTTCCCTCCTTTCTCCCTAAAGTAGTCTCACAATTTCACCTCAACCAAACCATATCCTTGCCTACCACAGCGGGTTTGAAGAAATCAGAAGAAGGGCGTATACTACGCAATCTCGACATCGGCAGATTACTGCCCAGATATCTGGAAATGACAGAAGAAGTACGAAAGACGGACCATCTGTTCGTCCTGCACAGCGGGAAGAAACAAGGAGAAGCGGCCTCTCGGCCCACCATCGCCCGCTGGATTAAAGAAGTTATCAGAGCGGCTTACGTAGAGGCCGGGAAGTCACCGCCTCTACAAGTCAAGGCTCATTCTACCAGAGCCCAAGCAGCATCTTGGGCAGAATCTAGGATGCTGTCGCCTGCAGAAATATGTAAAGCGGCGACATGGTCCTCCCTCCATACCTTCTCCAGGTTTTACCGTCTGGATGTCCAGGCCAGGGAGGACACAGCATTTGCGAGGGCAGTCCTACGCGGTCCTCAGGCAGCCTCCCGCCCAGTCTGGGAGTAAAGCTTTTGTACATCCCATTTGTTCTGAGTCCATCTGGCTACACGCTAGGAAATGTTGAGATTACTTACCTGATAATCTCCTTTTCCTTAGTGTAGACAGATAGATTCAGCATCCCGCCCGGCTGCCAGTATACATGGGTTTCACCGATTCAAGGTAGGCCATGTCATTTTCCTACATAAGAGCGTCCCCTTTGCCAGGTGTTGACGCCTTCCGGTTGTGAATGCTGGCGGTCTCCAGCTACTATCAATCGGTCAGGGGAATCCTGTTTCACTATTTCATTGAGCGTCAGTACACACACATCCATAACAGCTTTTGCAAGGAAGATTACTGAGTTGCTTCGCTTCCTGTGGGGGTATATGTACCCGTGCTGACGTCAGATCCGTCTCCAACTGCTAGCACGAGCACGCTATACCCATTTGTTCTGAGTCCATCTGTCTACACTAAGGAAAAGGAGATTATCAGGTAAGTAATCTCAACAATATCTAACGTAGCTAGTAACTATCCTGGATGAAAATCTGATTGGTGACAAAATACCAATACCTAAAGTACCTGAATGTAATCCACTTTGAAGCGCTGAAAAAAAAAAAGTATGAAAAGCGGAATATAAATCTAAATAAAATAAATAAATAAATAAAGTAAACGAAGCTGTAGATATGATCAAAGATTATTGCTTCACCTTGCAGACCTTAACAGTAGGGAGAATGTTCAAGCAGACTTTCTGTATAGAAATCTTCTGGATCTAGGCAAATGGGAACTGAACCACAACACCTTTCAGGAAGTAGTTCATAGTTGGGGTTTGCCTCATATGGATCTGATGGCTATTTGCAAAAATACCTGAGGTTCCTCACTTATTCAGTCATTGCAGGGAGTTTGACAGTGAGGTCATAGACACTCTGGTGCCTTATGTTCGAGTTTAGATAATTTTGAAGCATTCTGTAAGGATCAATTGGCTTCTCCATGGAGTTCCGATACTTCCTGCATTTTAGCCTTTAGGTGGAATTGGAGAAAGTCTCAGCCTTGAATTCTCTGAATGTTCAGATTGTGGCTATTTCCTGTTATGGGGGCAAAATTCCTTGGGTTTCAGTAGTGGCCCATCTAAATGAGGTCCATTTTCTTTGTGGAGATAAGTTGTCAGGGCCAGTGCTAGCTTTTTTGCTACCCTGTGCAAACAATTATTGCGCTGCCCCCCACCCATGACACTTCATTCATTCTCTGTCTCGGGCCTGCCAAAAAAAGCCCAGCTCCTTCCAGCAACCTAAATTTTAAAAACTGTCACCCCTTTACCCTCTGGGTCTTCACACCCTCCCCTGGAACCCATTGCTGGTGCAAGAGTATTAGGTGCCCTAGGCAAATCTTATACCCCTGCACCCCCACCTCCTGCTCTCGCCACGTACACAATAAAAGATTTTGCATTTAAAATTGATTTTATTTATTTATTTATTTATTTATTTAGAGCTTTTTTATACCGGCATTCATGATACAATCATATCATGCCGGTTTACAGAAAACAGGGGGTGCAGTAACTTTGTACAAATAACCAGTGCATAGGAAACAATAAAGTTACAATATAACAGGGTTGCTAGAACTGGTGGAGCAAGGAGACAGTAATTAAAGAAATTATATAGAAGTAAAATATGTACAATGAGCAGTATTTACATTATGCTTATGTTAATGGATATTAGACTCTGGAAAGGCTTGTTTAAATAGCCAAGTCTTAAGCCTTTTTCTGAATGTTAATAAGCATGGCTCTAGTCTGAGGTCAGTTGGTAATGTAAAATAATAAATAAATAAATAAAATAAAATAAAATTGATTTTACATGAAAAAGAATATTCAGAGTACAGTCTTGTGAGGTAAAAAAAAATGTCATAAGTTATCTGCATGCGCTTCTTTGGTGCCAACCAGAAAATCCTACAAAAAAACCTACTTGGTACCATATGGTATTAGGGCTACTATAATGTGTGTTAGATGTGATTTTGACCCTCCTCTTTCTCTCTCTCATAGACATATCTACAAATGCTCGTTCCTTCATACACATGCTCACATGCATATGCTTCCTCTTTTTTACACACATTCATGCTCACAGATGCTCTCTCCTACATATAAATGTTCACACACTCACACACGTTACCTCTTACATACACACATACAAGATCCCTTTCTTTCTCACATATACATGCTCAGACATACACACACTCACAAATGCACACATACGAAGAGAACACTCTATGCTTCAGTATCTCAGCCTTTTCTGATATAAACTGAAGAATTTACTGCTCAGAAAGAACTTACTATTATTTAGACCTCTTATGCCATCATCCCTTGAGCTTTCATCTGACTCAGTGTGCTCTCTCTTTCACACACACATATGCTCAGACACCCACTCACCCACCCACACACACACATATGCTCAGACACCCACCCACCCACACATTTGCTCAGGCACCCTCCCTCCCACACACACATGCTCAGACACCCAAACACATATGCTCAGAAACCCACATACACTCCACTTATACTCAGACACCTACACATACCCATACATGCTCAAACACCCCCCCCCCCCCCCACACACACACACACACACACACACACATTTCCTCCTGCTCATACATACACTGTAGAGCCAAGGCCTCTCCCAGAAGCCCTGGCCCTCCACTTCTTCCGCGGGGCAGGTTGGAAGCTGCTTGGTGGCTTGTTTTTTCCTTCTGGCCATCTAGCACTAGTCCTGCAACTCATACAGACCTTACAGCTCTGCAACTCTTAACCGTGCAGCAGGTTGGGAATTGCTGTGTGGCCCTAGGACCCCTCCTTTTCGCTGCACAGTCCTAGGGCTCTTGTTCACCACACAGCACTATGGCTCCTTCTCTGCTTTGCCATACGGCCCTGAAAATCTCTCATCTTTGCCGCACATGCGCTCAAGAGAGGTCAGCTATTAGGGGGATAAGAAAACGAATGCTCAATTTACCGGCATTCGTTTCGTAACCGGCGCACAACCATGGGTTCGGAAAATGGATGCTTGTTGACTGAGTGTCCGTTTCCCTAACCTGTCTACCAGCACTCTTTTTTTTTTTTTTTAATCTTTTAAACTTTTCATCCCTCCGACTTAGGATTGGCACAATATTAAGACAGAGGATGTACAGAAAAGCAGCATTTTCTACTTTTCTGGTCAACCTTTTGGGCTGTTCAGAAATTAACACCTGCTCTGGGAAGGCTTTCATTTCTGAGCATAAAAATGTGTGGGTCTGGCACATTTTTTTTTAATATCTAGGGAGCATAGCTAATAGCCTCATCAACATGTATTTGCATGTGATGAGCGCTATTAGTTTCACAGTGCATTGGATGTGCTTTATGGACGCACTAATCTCCTTATAGCTTAAGCGGCCGTAGCTGTGAATCCAAAATGTGCGTCCAGCCGTGGGTTAAACAGCGCGCTTGGCTGAGTGCACATTTTTGCATTGGCCCCATTGATAGCTGGTCCCCTCCAGATCCTTTGCAGGCTGCATATCCTATCTGATAACCTCTGGCAGTGCCCAGCAAAGAGAGCCATTGCTCACCTCTCCTTCCACATAAGGGAGAAATTTGCGTGAAACACATTGAAGAGGTGTGGTGGCAGTTAGTGGATTGGAGCCTGGATATGTTTGTTTACAATAAAGAGTATGCATTAATGGGCTTCAGATTATGGGACTTGATATGTATGCAGCAATGAGAAGTATGCTTTATAGCAATATACTGTTTTACCAGGTTCTGAACATAGGCCCTGATATGTTTACAGTTATGTGCAGAATTACTGAGTTTGTGATGTGACCACAGCTAGGTTGGTGTGGAGCCCTCGGCAAGTGAGGTTTCACTCCTGGGGGTTGTGGCAGGGTTGACCATGTCCAAGGGCAGATAACAATTATTGTGTTTAAAGCTGGTTCAACAGGGAATATCAAGTAATTTGTCTTCCTGTCTGTATGTTGCATGGGTTGGTGAGAGCTGAGACGATGTACCTGTCAAACTCTTCAGGTTTGACTGCCAGGACTGACCTGCTCACCACCCAAGAATTATGTTGCATATTCATAAGTGATTCCTGCTTTTTTATGGACCAGATCAATGTTGCACTGCAGAGAACATTTTTGCCTTGTAATCAAGGATTGAATTGCAGGATATCTTGAGAGGTGAGGCTTAAAAGGCCCTATGTCCCGGACAGCGAAATATGTAAAGGAGGTTGGCTTCTACGGCCTACCTGCGGCCAGCATGATATTTATTGAGTGTTTCCAAATTGAAAGTCAGCATATGAAGCCATAGTTAGGGGTATTTGAGATGTTAGATGGCATTTTTTTTGTATGCACTTGACCTATGCCATGGCCATATACATCCAATAAACATCTTCTTTCTCAAATGGCTATGTGATATAGATTTTTCTCAAGTCAAGTTCAAAAAAGGAGACTGGGGTAAGGGTATGAAGATGGGCAATAAATAGGCTGGGGGGAGGCGGTGACTTGAACCTGCCATAGTTGTGGGTTTTTTTAAATGATATATATGATTTACATGATTCCTATTAATATCGAGCCCCAATGTGAAATTAACTGTTCAACCTCTAAGTAATATCAAAATACTAAAATGCCATTTTTTTTAAACTTCTGTTTTAGGTTTTTTTTTTTCCACATTCCGTTGCATATTTCCAAAAGATATTTACCATTGTTTGTGACAATTGCCAGATCAAGGATTTCACAATTAAAGGTTTGTCTGTTATATATTTCTCTGTAAAGTGACAAATTAATGATGAGCTGAAGATTAATAAAACTATGTTTTCAATCCTTTTCTAAGATTCTTATGATTTCTTTAAGATAGCTAGCCCACATAGCTGTAGTCTATAGTGCCATTTTATAATGCTTAACATTCTTGATAGGTACAAATAACTTTTACTATAAAACCTCATTGTGTCTATATTTTGGGCCTTATTTTTGATCCTTTGCTCTGCTTGCTTTTAGTAAAGGGAAATCTTCCTTTATAAATCTGTTTGATTGTTTTGAAGGTGTAAATAAACATGTAGATAAAGGTGAGCTGGTTGATATAGTATATTTGGATTTTCAGACAGTCTCCCATGAGAGACTGAAAATCCAAATATACTATATCAACTAGCTCACATTTATATTTCCTGAGGATAAATGTCATAGAATATAAGGCAGTGTCCTATTGTGGATTAGCAACGGATTAAATGACAGGAAACAGACAGTAGAACTAAATGATCAGTTTTTCAAATGTAGAAAGGTTATTAGTAGAGTATCACAGGGATTGGTACTAGGGTTTCTGCTGTTTAACATATTCTTAAATGATCCCGAAAAAGCAATGCGAGTGAGGAGATCAAGTTTGCAGATGACACAAAATTATTCAAAGTTCTTAAAATAGCAGCGGATTGTGAGGACTTGCAGAAGGATCTTGCAAAACTAAGAGACTGTTCATCTGAATGGCAGATGCATAGTGATGCAAATATGGAAAATATTCCCAACTACAAGTACATAATATTGGGATATGTGCAGGGAGTCAGCACCCAGGAAAAGGACCTTGGAGTCTTTGTGGACAATACATTGAAATTCTTGGCTTAGTATGCAGTGATCGTCAAATAGCAAATGGAACATTTCCTGGCGTGTAGCCAGATGGACTCAGAACAAATGGGATAGTATCCGCGTGCTAGCAGTTGGAGACGGATCTGACGTCAGCACGGGGGCGTTTATATCCCCACAGGAAGCGTAGCTATTCAGTAATTTCCGTCTCCAAAGCAGTTTGGAGTGCCTGCACGCTAGTTGAGCGTGCTTTCCAAGACTACTTTAATTTTTCTCTTTTCTTATCATTCTAGATTCTACTTTGTTTTGCCTGTCTATTCGACTTAGAGCCCCGCGCTCCTGTGGTAGATACCCAAGGGTTCCTCCCGCAGCGAGCTCCCGGGGTGATTGCCGTGCTCCCCCGGTGGGAAAGTCCTCGGTCCTGCCGAAGCGCGGCAGTGACGCAGTCCCCGGACGGTATACGAGGCCCTTGGTCCCGGCGTGGACGAGGTAGCGGGTGCATTTCCTCAATTGCGGTGGTGAGGTGATCCCTTCCCCCGCAGCCGGAGACCGCCTGTGTTCCAGCTGGGAAGCGCCGAAGCTGGTAAGGAGTACGTCTCTTCCTACGGGTCTCCGAAGCGCAGAGGATCGGCGGCGTGGCACGCCGTGGAGGACGCCCTTGTGGGGCCTTGCTCAGGTAGTCCGCGCCCGTAATAGGCGCGGCTTTCTTCCTCCTTGGCTTTGTTTCCGCTTATTACTGAAAGCTTATTGAATGCCTATTGAGAGCATATTGCTGCCCGCTTATTACTGAAAGCTTATTGATTGCCTATTGAGAGCATATTGCTGCCCGCTTATTACTGAAAGCTTCTTGAATGCCAATTGAGAGCATATTGCTGCCCGCTTATTACTGCAAGCTTATTGAATGCCAATTGAGAGCATATTGCTGCCGCATATTCCTGTTGAGCGCCTGTTGTATTAAGCGCCTAGTGCTGCCGCATATTATTCTTGAGCGCCTGTTGTATTAAGCGCCTATTGCTGCCGCATATTATTATTGAGCGCCTGTTGTATTAAGCGCCTATTGCTGCCGCATATTATTCTTGAGCGCCTGTTGTATTAAGCACCTATTGCTGCTGCGTATTGTTATTGAGCGCCTGTTGCATTAAGCGCCTAGTGCTGCCGCATATTGTTATTGAGCGCCTGTTGTATTAAGCGCCTATTGCTGCCGCATATTATTATTGAGCGCCTGTTGTATTAAGCGCCTATTGCTGCCGCATATTATTCTTGAGCGCCTGTTGTATTAAGCGCCTATTGCTGCCGCATATTATTATTGAGCGCCTGTTGTATTAAGCGCCTATTGCTGCCGCATATTATTATTGAGCGCCTATTGTTCAATGGATCAGAACGCTGCAGAGTCTTCAGCGACGGCGCCGCCTGCTTCAGGCATTGCAGCCCTTGGCCTCTGCTCAGCATGCCACCTTAGGGCCACGCGCAGGGATGAGCCAGATTCTCTGTGTGCCCAATGTGAGGGGGCTGTGCGACCCTCGGGCCAGGACCTGTCTCAACCACGATTTGTGGACAGTTCCCCAGGGGCTACCCCGGAGTTAGGGGGCAGTCTCGACCAATCAGGCATCCCGGGGGAGCTTGTACCCCGGCGATTAGAGGCTGCTTCCATTTCCTGGGTGGATCTCTTTAAGGGAATTCATGCTTTTGTACAGATGCAAACGGCTGCCCATCCAGGCCCTGCGGTTCCTGCTGTTCCTGTAGTTCCTGCGGTGGCTGCGCCTGCGGCGGCTGCTGCGGTAGCAGCTCCTGCAGATCCGGTTCCTGGACCATCACAACCTTATCGCGAGCGGGACTTCCCACCGATGGATAGCCCGGATCAGTCAGACCAGGAGGTCTCACAGGACGAGTCCGAACTCCCGGACGAGGGGGACTTCCCTCCAGGGACTGAGCCATATCGGACCATGAGGCGGTTCTTCCCTAAGGAGGATCTCTCCGACCTGGTGTCTCAGTGTCTGGCAGAATTGGATATTACAGGTCCCAGCGCTTCGGTACCTTCTGCGCAGAACCCCCTGCTGGAAGGTCTTCGTCCTAAGGCCCGCCATTTTCCATTCTTACAGGCGGCGCAACAACTGATCGATTTAGAATGGGCGGCTCCAGCGGCTGCCTTCAAAGGGGGTCGGGCTCTGAAGAGCATGTACCCATTGGCACCGGCTTTCCAGGATCTGCTGGCGTGCCCTCAGGTGGACGCCTTGATTAGCGCTGTGGTCAAGCGCACTACCATTCCAGTTGAAGGGGGGACGGCCCTCAGGGAGCCGCATGATCGGCGACTGGACGCCATTCTGCGTCAGGCCTTTGAGGTGGCAGCTTTATCTTTACGGATCGCCACCTGCTGCACGGTGGTGACGCGTGCCTGTTTGTCACAGGTTAGAAACAACGCTCCAGCGGCAGACATGGAATCCGCTCTTTCGTTCCTTACAGATGCGGCATCTGACCTGGTCCGGACAACGGCTAAAGGGATTTCATCCTCCGTAGCTGCCAGGAGGCAGCTCTGGATCCGAAGATGGCTGGCTAATGCGCCTTCTAAAACCCGCCTCACCAGATTGCCCTTCAAGGGCTCTTTTCTTTTGGCAGCGACCTTGATAAACTGGCCAGTACATGGGGCGCCTCTCCAGGGCCCAGATTGCCGGAAGATCGGTTCCGAAGGGGCCAGCGCGCCTTTCCAAGGCCCTCCAGGAGCAGGAGTTCCCAGCGTTTCGTTCCTTACAGGGGTCGCTACCAAGCACCACGTCCTCCGGCCAGGAATCAGTCCTTTTGGACCAAGCAGCGCAAGAGGGGAGCGGGCCCGGGCTCGGGTCCCGGCCGCGCCTCCCAATGAGAATCCGCCGATTCATCTGGGGGACGGAGCCATAGGGGGCAGGTTGACCCTCTTCTACCCCAGATGGGTCGAGATTACATCGGACCAGTGGGTTCTCGCCGTTATCCGGGAGGGATATTATCTGGACTTTCATCATCTCCCTCCGGACAAGTTTGTGGAATCTTCGTGTCCCATACACAAGAAGGCAGCATTGGAAGCTACCCTGGCGAGGCTCCTGTCCTTGAAAGCCATCACCCCAGTACGTGCCTGGGAAGTGAATTCTGGCCATTATTCCATCTATTTCATGGTACCCAAGAAAGGGGGTACCTTTCGGCCTGTCCTGGACCTCAAGTCGGTCAATCGATACTTACGGGTCCCGATGTTTCGCATGGAAACTCTACGCTCCGTCAAGGCCGCAGTACAGCCAGGAGAATTCCTCATGGCATTAGACCTGTCAGAGGCATACCTGCATATCCCGATCCATCCGGATCATCAGCGCTACCTACGCTTCAAGGTTCTAGGCCGCCACTTCCAGTTTCGGGCTCTGCCCTTTGGGTTAGCAACATCGCCACGGACATTCACCAAGGTGGTAGTAGTAGTAGCGGCGGCGCTCAGGCGGGAAGGAATTCTGGTCCATCCCTACCTAGACGACTGGCTGATCAGGGCAAAGTCTCGAGAGGAGAGCCTTCGGACCACCGACAGAGTGATAGCCCTTCTGGAAAGCCTGGGCTGGGTTATCAACCTCGGCAAGAGCTGCCTACAGCCTTCCCAGTCACTGGAATACCTGGGAGTACAGTTCGACACCCGGGCAGACACAGTCAGTCTCACCACGAAGAGAACGTAGAAACTTCAGCAGCGTATCCAGTATTTGATGGGAGCCAGTCGACCCACCGCCTGGGATTATCTGCAGGTTCTTGGTCCCATGGCATCCACCCTGGAAGTGGTGCCCTGGGCGAGGGCCCATATGAGACCTCTACAACACGCCCTGCTCTCTCGCTGGAGCCCCCGTCTACAGACCTACTCCACGCACTTTCCTCTACCAGCCCGAGTGCGGACCCAGTTACGGTGGTGGTTGCAGTCCAACCACATGAGCAGGGGATCGAAGATGTCCTCACCCACGTGGATCTTGCTCACCACAGATGCCAGCCTGAGTAGCTGGGGCGCACACTGCGAAGAACTCACCGCACAAGGGCAGTGGAGCAGAGAAGAGTCGGCGTGGAACATCAACCGTCTAGAGGCCCGGGCTGTCCGATTGGCATGCCTTCAATTTGCCGACAGACTGCAGAACAGAGCAGTCAGAGTGATGTCCAACAACACCACCACGGTGGCATACATCAACCGTCAGGGCGGAACCAGAAGCCGACAGGTATCTCGGGAGATCGCCCCTCTGATGACTTGGGCAGAGGTGAATCTTCAGGACATCTCCGCCGTCCATATTGCCGGGAAGGACAATACCACAGCAGACTTCCTCAGCAGGGAAAGCCTAAATCCGGGAGAGTGGCAGCTCTCACCCACGGCCTTCCAGATGATTGTGGATCATTGGGGGTTTCTGGACATGGATTTACTGGCAGACAAGTCCAATGCTCAAGTACCCAGATACTTCAGCCGCAAGTGCGACCCGTGCTCACACGGAATCGACGCCCTAGTTCAGCCATGGCCTCCAGGGACTCTACTGTACGCCTTTCCTCCGTGGCCTCTGCTAGGCGCTGTCATTCTCAAGATTCAGAGACACCGGGGCCTAGTCCTGCTAGTGGCGCCAGACTGGCCAAGACGACCCCGGTACGCGGAAATGAGAAGACTACTGGCAGGGGAGCCCCTTCCCCTGCCTCCTCTCCGGGACCTTCTACATCAAGGTCCCATTCTTCACGAGGATCCGGCTCAATTCTCTCTTATGGTATGGCCCTTGAGAGGGCTAGATTGAAGAAGAGGGGTTACTCGGAGCCCGTGATTGATACCCTCCTCCGAGCTCGCAAGTTTTCCACATCCCTCACATACATCCGGATCTGGAGAGTATTTGAAGCATGGTGCGACACTCACGGCACCAATCCACATGCAACCACAATCCCTATTGTATTGGATTTCTTGCAGGATGGCCTTCAGAAGGGTCTCTCCCTCAGCTCCATCAAGGTTCAGGTGGCTGCGCTGTCTTGCTATGGTCCCAGGAGGGATGGCAAGACCATCGCCAAGCACCAGGATGTTTCTCGCTTCCTTCAGGGAGTGAAGCAAATTCGTCTGCCACTGAAGTGGCCTGTACCGTTATGGAACCTCAACCTTGTTTTGGATTTCCTCGCGGGATCCACCTTCAGACCCCTTCGGGGTCTGTCTCTTCGTTCCCTCACTTTGAAGATGGTATTCTTGCTGGCTGTATGTTTAGCCCGCCGCATCTCAGAACTACAAGCATTGTCCTGCCGTGATCCCTTTCTCAGAATCACTCCAGAGGCTATCCATCTTCGTACAGTTCCCTCCTTTCTACCTAAAGTGGTTTCCCAGTTTCATCTTAATCAAACCATATCCTTGCCTACCACGGCGGGTCTGAAGAAATCTGAAGAAGGGCGTTTGTTACGCCATCTCGACTTTGGCAGATTGCTGCCCAGATATTTGGAACTTACACAAGACCTATGAAAGACGGACCATCTGTTCGTCCTGTACAGCGGGAAGAAGCTAGGTGAAGCGGCCTCGCGGCCCACCATCGCCCGCTGGATTAAAGAAGTTGTCCGAGTAGCGTATGTAGAGGCTGGGAAGTCTCCGCCTCTACAAGTCAAGGCTCATTCTACCAGAGCACAAGCAGCATCTTGGGCGGAATCCAGGTTGCTATCGCCTGCGGAAATCTGTAAAGCGGCGACATGGTCCTCCCTCCATACCTTCTCCAGGTTTTATCGTCTGGATGTCCAGGCCAGGGAGGATTCGGCATTTGCGAGGGCAGTACTACATGGGCCTCAGGCAGCCTCCCGCCCAGGCTGGGAGTAAAGCTTTTGTACATCCCATTTGTTCTGAGTCCATCTGGCTACACGCCAGGAAATGTTGGGATTACTACCTGATAATCCCCTTTTCCTTAGTGTAGACAGATGGACTCAGCATCCCGCCCAGCTGCCTGCGTACATGGGTATCACCGATTCAAGGTAAGCCATGTCATCTGTTTCCATAAGAGCGTACACTCTACCAGGTGTCCACGCCTTCCGGTTGGGAATGCTGGTGGTCTCCAGCTACTATCAATCGGTCAGGGGAATCCTGTTTCACTTTTTAACTGAGCGTCAGTACACACATCTATAACAGCTTTTGCAAGGAAGATTACTGAATAGCTACGCTTCCTGTGGGGATATATACACCCCCGTGCTGACGTCAGATCCGTCTCCAACTGCTAGCACGCGGATGCTATCCCATTTGTTCTGAGTCCATCTGTCTACACTAAGGAAAAGGGGATTATCAGGTAGTAATCCCAACATTAGGAATGATCTGAAAATGAACAGACAATAAAACAGAAAATATCATAATGCTTCTGTATCAATCCATGGTATGACCGTACCCTTGAGTATTGTGTGCTGTTCTGGTAGCCCCATGTGAAAAAGGTCATAGAGCAGGGGTGGCCAACTCCAGTCCTCAAGAGCCACAAACAGGCCACGTTTTCAGGATATTCACAATTGAGGCCATGCATAAAAATCTATCTCATGCATAGTCATTGTGGATATCCTGAAAACCTGGTCTATTTGTGTTTCTTGCAGACCATAGTTGTCCACCCCTGATAGAGGAACTACAAAAAATGCAGAGGGAGACAAAAATGATAAAGGGAATGGAACACTCACCTATGATGAAAGACCACACAAGTTATAGTTCTTCAGCTTGGAGTAGAGGCAGCTGAGAGGGGACATGATAGATGTTTGTAAAATCATGAGCTTAGCAAAATGGGTAAATAATGGATGGCTATTTATCCTTTCAAATTATGCTAAAACAGGGGACACTGCATGAAACTATCAACTAGCAGATTTAAGCTGTGGAATCTGTGTTGTGCTCCTGCTCGCGGGCCTAGCAGCAAGCAGGCGCTTACCTTTGCGGCCCAGAGGTTGCTGATGTCTCCTGTGCGTGGTGGCAGGGAGCTATTGCTGTTTTGCCCATTGCGGCCCGGAGGCCGCAGTCCCTGGCCTTGTCTGTGGTGTGGAGCCGTCTTCTGTTCACCGTGTGTGGCACGGAAGCCACCTCCCTCAAGTCGGGGCCTTTTCCTCAGCCCTTCTGCTCCAGTGTCTCAGCGGCGAGGACACTGCTGTCCAAGGTCCTGCACCTCTTCCTGTTTCCTAGGTGTGGGGCTGCGCCTCTCTCAGTGATTTAAAGGGCCCGCAGCTGGATATTCCCCGGGCCCACTTGAACTCCTCCCAGGGCGTTTCCTCATCTACAGCCCTATAAAAGGGCTCTACTTGCATTCTAGCCTTGCCTTGGCAAGGGGTTAGTCCTCCCTAGGACTTCTCGTCTTCGCTCCTGCTGGCATTTCCTTGTTCTTCGTGGGATCCCTCGTTGCCTTGTTCCTGGTGTCTCCTGATGTTCCATGTTCCAGTCCTGATATCTGTGATCCAGTCCTGGTGTCGCTGATGTTCCGTGATCCAGCCTTGATGTCGGGTACCTCTGCTTCCTCGTTGCCACCCTTCCTGGCATGCCATGTCGTGGTCCGAAACCAACCCCACAAGTGGGCTGTGTAGGGCACCTCGTGGCATAAGACCTGTCTTCTCGTCTGCAGCACAAGCCTCCGGAGGGTCATCCTTGCCTGAAGTCAAGTCCCATTTTGGTCCTGTATCCTGAATCTTGTCCCAACCCTCGGATTCCTTTGTGTCTGCTTCGTCCACGTGTTAGACGCTGCTGGAACCTGTGCCGCTTCAGCGTGGTCCGCGACCAGCCACAGGTGGCTGTGTAGAGCGCGCCCCGGTGAGGGCCTCTACAGAATCTGAGACATGATCCTCGCACGTGCTTCACGTCTCGTCTGGAGTCTGCCCCGCATCCAGCGTGGTCTGCAACCAACTCCATGGGTGGGCTGTGTAGGGCACGCTGTGTCGCAGCCTCAACTTAGACGAGGATTCAAGATCAAGTACTGAGTCTTCCTAGTGTTCAGAGTTCTTCCAAATTCCTCATCTGAGTCTCCACGTTCCAAGTTCCTCATCTGAGTTCCATGTTCCTCATCTGAGTTCCAAGTTTCTTATTTGAGTCTTCATGTTACAGAGTCTTCGTCCACCCTTGTCTCCTGTCTGGCCTTCCGCCTCTGCCGTTACCCAACGGCAGGTCTGAAAGGGCTTGGAGTGGTCAGAGGACCACTCAGAGACCAACCTTGCATGGTTGGCCTCACCAAGGCTGTGCAGGTCAGCGGGGGCCTGGGCTTCCGGTCACCGCCTAGATGAGGTTCAAGTTAAGTATAAGTGTAAAACATTGATAAGACAGGCGAAGAGAGAATTTGAACTGAAGTTGGCTGTAGAGGCAAAGACTCATGGTAGAAGCTTTTTTGAGTATATCCGAAGCAGGGAACCTGTGAGGGTGTCGATTGGACCGTTAGATGACGGAGGGGTTGAAGGGGCTCTTGGGGAAGATGGGGCCATTGTGGAAAGACTAAATGAATTCTTTGTTTCTGTGTTTACTAATGAGGATGTTGGGGAGATACCAGTTCTGAGATGGTTTTCAAGGGTGATGAGTCAGACTAACTGAACAAATCACTGTGAACCTAGAAGATGTAGTAGGCCAGATTGACAAACTATAGAATAGCAAATCACCTGGACTGGATGGTATGCATCCTAGGGTACTGAAGAAACTAAAAAATGAAATTTCTGATCTATTAGTTAAAATGTGTAACCTATCAGTAAAATCATCTATTCTACCTGAAGACTGGAGAGTTGCCGATGTAACCCCAATATTTAAAAAGGGCTCCAGGGGCGATACTGGAAACTATAGACCAGTGAGCCTGACTTCAGTGCCAGGAAAAATAGTGGAAACTATTCTAAAGATCAAAATTGGAGAGCATATAGAAAGACATGGTTTAATGGAACTCAGTCAACATGGATTTACTAATGGGAAGTCTTGCCTAACAAATCTGCTTCATTTTTTGAAGGGGTTAATAAACATGTGGATGAAGGTGAACAAGTAGATGTAGTTGTTATTATTTGTGATAGTTGTGGGTGGACCGTGGGCCGGTGGCAGATGACCACGCCCACAGGGGAAGATCCTGAGAGGGAACAACGGTGGTGGAGGTGGCAGTAGTGAGCTGGAGAAGCCCAGCTGGGCTGTAGTCCCTCAGGCACTGGAACAGCGATCCCAGGAAGGCTGAGCTGTAGAGAAACTGAGATAGTGAGTAGGCAGAATATGCAGAGTTCAGGAACAGAACGCTATAGCTAAGCTATTGCTGCCAAAATTATCACCGCATCATAAGAACATAAGAACAAAAGAAATTGCCATGCTGGGTCAGACCAAGGGTCCATCAAGCCCAGCATCCTGTTTCCAACAGAGGCCAAAACCAGGCCACAAGAACCTGGCAATTACCCAAACACTAAGAAGATCCCATGCTACTGGTAAAATTAATTAATAGCCATTAATGGACTTCTCCTCCAAGAACTTATCCAAACCTTTTTTGAACCCAGCTACACTAACTGCACTAACCACATCCTCTGGCAACAAATTCCAGAGCTTTATTGTGCGTTGAGTGAAAAAGAATTTTCTCCGATTAGTCTTAAATGTGCTACTTGCTAACTTCATGGAATGCCCCCTAGTCCTTCTATTATTCGAAAGTGAAAATAACCGAGTCACATCTACTCGTTCAAGACCTCTCATGATCTTAAAGACCTCTATCATATCCCCCCTCAGCCGTCTCTTCTCCAAGCTGAACAGCCCTAACCTCTTCAGCCTTTCCTTATAGGGAAGCTGTTCCATCCCTTTTATCATTTTGGTTGCCCTTCTCTGTACCTTCTCCATCGCAACTATATCTTTTTTGAGATGCGGCGACCAGAATTGTACACAGTATTCAAGATGTGGTCTCACCATGGAGCGATATAGAGGTATTATGACATTTTCCGTTCTATTAACCATTCCCTTCCTAATAATTCCTAACATTCTATTTGCTTTTTTGACCGCTGCAGCACACTGAGCTGACGATTTAAAAGTATTATCCACTATGATGCCTAGATCTTTTTCCTGGGTGGTAGCTCCTAATATGGAACCTAACATCGTGTAACTACAGCAACAGTTATTTTTCCCTATATGCAACACCTTGCACTTGTCCACATTAAATTTCATCTGCCATTTGGGTGCCCAATCTTCAAGTCTTGCAAGGTCCTCCTGCAATGTATCACAGTCTGCTTGTGATTTTACTACTCTGAATAATTTTGTATCATCTGCAAATTTGATAACCTCACTCGTCGTATTCCTTTCCAGATCATTTATATATATATTGAAAAGCACCGGTCCAAGTACAGATCCCTGAGGCACTCCACTGTTTACCCTTTTCCACTGAGAAAATTGACCATTTAATCCTACTCTCTGTTTCCTGTCTTTTAACCAGCTTGTAATCCACGAAAGGACATCGCCTCCTATCCCATGACTTTTTAGTTTTCGTAGAAGCCTCTCATGAGGGACTTTGTCAAACGCCTTCTGAAAATCCAAATACACTACATCTACCGGTTCACCTTTATCCACATGTTTATTAACCCCTTCAAAAAAATGAAGCAGATTTGTTACGCAAGACTTCCCTTGGGTAAATCCATTTTGACTATGTTCCATTAAATCATGTCTTTCTATATGCTTTACAATTTTGTTCTTGAGAATAGTTTCCACTATTTTTCCCGGCATTGAAGTCAGGCTCACTGGTCTATAGTTACCCGGATTGCCCCTGGAGCCTTTTAAAATATTGGGGTTACACTGGCCACCCTCCAGTCTTCAGGTACAATGGATGTTTTTAATGATAGGTTACAAATTTTAACTAATAGATCAGAAATTTCATTTTTGAGTTCCTTCAGAACCCTAGGATGCATACCAGCCGGTCCAGGTGATTTGCTACTCTTTAGTTTGTCAATCTGGCCTACTACATCTTCCAGGTTCACAGGATTTTGTTCAGTTCGTCTGACTCATCACCCCTGAAAACCATCTCCGGAACTGGTATCTCCCCAACATCCTCATTAGTAAACATGGAGGCAAAGAATTCATTTAGTCTTTCTGCAATGGTCTTATCTTCCCTAAGAGCCCCTTTAACCCCTCTGTCATCTAATGGTCCAACCGACTCCCTCACAGGTTTCTTGCTTTGGATATATTTTAAAATGTTTTTATTATGAGCTTTTGCCTCTATGGCCAATTTCTTTTCAAATTCTCTCTTCGCCTGTCTTATCAATGTTTTACACTTAGCTTGACAATGCTTATTTTCCTAGCGTGTAGCAGATGGACTCAGAACTAATGGGTATAGTGTGCTCGCAGTTGGAGACGGATCTGACGTCAGCATGTAGTACATATACCCCTGCAGGAAGTGCAGAAGCTCAGTAATTTCCGTTTCCAAAGCAGTTTGGAGCTACCTCACGCTCGCTGAGCGTTTTTCCAAATTCTAACGACTAAATTCATAGAAGAATCCTACCTGAAGACGAGCCCCGCACTCCTGCGGTGATACCCACGGGTCCCTCCCCCAGTTGAGTTTCCCGAGGTGATTTCCGTGGTCCCTTGGAGGTAAGAGCCTCGGTCCGGTAGCCGAATCACGGCAGGGACCTAACCCCCGAGTGAGAAGGGCTCGGGCGCGGCATAGAGGCAGCCCCGGTCCCGATCCGTTCGCGGTGAGGACTTGGCCCCCGAGCGAGACGAGTTCGGGCGCAGCTTAGAGGCAGCGGGTGCACTTCCTCGAGCGCGGCGGTGTCTGTAATCACCCTCTCCCCCCGCAGCCGGAGACCGCCCGGGTCGCAGCCGGGAAGATCAGGTAAGGCGTACATCTTTACTTTTGCTGGTCTCCGAAGAGCGAGGATTAGCGTGGTCTGCCTACATGGAAGCCCGCCAAGGAGGTCGCCATTTTGCCTGCCTGCTCGCCGTCGCCATCTGCCCTGGTTCGCCGCCTCGATCTAGCGTTCAGACCAGACTAAGCGCACAGGCAACTGGCGCGTATGTTAGGCGCCCGAAAGTAATTAGGCGCACATTGATAGGCGCACATTGATAGGCGCACGTTGATAGGCGCACGTTGATAGGCGCACATCTTTCACACATATTACAAGACGCATACTTTCGGCTGGGAGCGCACCGGCGCATAGAGATAACAGACGCGATGGAGCGTATGAGAGCCCATGCGTCCACAGAGCCGGCACCTCCAGAATCAGGCATAAGAGCTCTAGGCCTCTGCTCAGCATGCCACCTCAGAGCCACACAGAGCGAGGAAGCAGACTCCCTATGTGCCCAATGTGAGGAGGCCCTGGGAGTTCCAGGCCAGGGCCGGTCCCATCCCAGATTAATTGCCAGTTCCTCAGGGAACACTCCGGACCTAGCAGGCCGAGGTGAACAGCCGGGGAACCCTAGAGACCTGGTGCCCCTAAGGCTAGAACCTGCTTCGCTCTCCTGGGTGGAATTATTCAAGGGGATTCACGCCTTTGTCAAGATGAAGTCTGATCGCCGAACGGACCCATACGTACCGGATGACCCTGCCCCTGGACCCTCAAGACCTAGGCACGGCCACCCGCCACCCGGAAGCCTCACTTATGGGGATTCAGATTGCTCTGAGGAAGAGGGCGAGCTCCCCAAGGAGGGAGAACTGCCCTCGGGGATAGAGCCGTATCGAACCATGAGACGCTTCTTTCTTAAGGAGGATCTCCCAGACCTGGTCTCTCAATGCCTGTCGGAGCTGGCTATCCCGGGCCAAGGCACCCCAGGGGAACCTAGAATGAACCCCCTGCTAGAGGGCCTTCGTCAAACGGCTCACCATTTTCCCCTCCTACAAGCAGCCCAGCAGCTAATCGATCTGGAGTGGAATGCGCCGGAGGCCTCATTCAAAGGGAGTCGGGCCTTGTCTAGCATATACCCCCTGGACCCGGCAACCAAGGAGCTGCTGGCATGCCCCAAGGTAGACGCCATAGTTTGCGCAATTGTGAAGCACACCACCATTCCAGTGGAGGGAGGGGCGGCCCTCAAGGATGCACATGACCGGCGCCTGGACGCCATTCGGAAACAAGCCTTTGAGGTGGCAGCCATGTCCCTACGAATCGCGACCTGCTGCACCGTGGTGACGCGTTCCTGTTTATCACAAGCCAGGAACAACACCCCAGGAGAAGAAATGGAATCAGCTCTCTCGTTCCTCACTGACGCTGCCTCCGACCTAGTCCGTACGGCAGCCAAGGGAGTGTCATCCTCAGTGGCAGCCAGGAGACAGCTCTGGCTACGAAATTGGTCGGCCGACTCCTCCTCCAAGATGCGCCTTACAAGAATGCCCTTTAAGGGATCCCTCCTGTTCGGCAGCGCCCTCGAGAAACTGGATAACAAATGGGGCGCCTCTCCATTACCCCGTCTACCAGAAGACAAGTCAAGGAGGAACCAGCGCCCTTTTCCTAGGCCATCCAGAGGTAGAAGCTCTCAATGCTTCAACCCCTACAGGACTAGCTACCAAGCACCTCGTTCTCAGACCAGGAATCAGTCCTTTCGGACCAGGCACAACAAGAGGGGAACCGGCTCGGGTTCGGGTCCCGGCCGCACCCCACAATGAGAATCAGCCGACCCATCTGGGGGAAGCAGCCATAGGGGGCAGGCTAACCCTATTCTACCGCAGATGGGTCGAGATTACTTCGGACCAGTGGGTCCTCGTCATCATCCGAGAAGGGTATTACCTGGAGTTCCTTAGTCTCCCTCCGGACAAGTTTGTGGAATCTCCTTGTCCACCCCTCAAGAGGGCGGAACTGGAAGCTACCTTGTGGAGGCTCCTGTCCCTAAAAGCCATAATCCCAGTGCCTGCATGGGAGATAAATTCTGGGCATTACTCCATTTATTTCATCGTACCCAAGAAGGGGGGCACCTTCAGACCCGTCCTGGACCTCAATTCAGTCAACCGGCACTTAAGGGTCCCAGGATTTCGCATGGAAACTCTGCGGTCAGTCCGAAGTGCAATACAGCCAGGGGAGTATCTCACATCCCTGGATCTGTCAGAGGCCTACTTGCATATCCCAATCCATCAGGATCACCATAGAAACATAGAAACATAGAAATGACGGCAGAAGAAGACCAAACGGCCCATCCAGTCTGCCCAGCAAGCTTCACACGTTTTTTTCTCTCATACTTATCTGTTTCTCTTAGCTCTTGGTTCTATTTCCCTTCCACCCCCACCATTGAAATATCTAGCTTGATTAGTTAGGGGTAGTAGGGGTAGTAACCACCGCAATAAGCAAGCTACACCCATGCTTATTTGTTTTACCCAGACTATGTTATACAGTCCTTATTGGTTGTTTTTCTTCTCCCCTGCTGTTGAAGCAGGGAGCTATGCTGGAAATGCGTGATGTATCAGTCTTCTCCCATGCTGTTGAAGCAGAGAGCCATGCTGGATATGCATCGAAAGTGAAGTATCGGACACAATTGGTTTGGGGTAGTAACCGCCGTAACAAGCCAGCTACTCCCCACTTTGTGAGTGCGAACCCTTTTTTCTTCTCCCCTGCCGTTGAAGCAGAGAACTATGCTGTATATGCATTGAAGGTGAAGCATCAGGCTTATTTGGTTTGGGGTAGTAACCACCGTAACAAGCCAGCTACTCCCCTCTTTGTGAGTGTAAATCCATTTTTCCACATTTCCTCTTGCTGTTGAAGCTTAGAGCGATGTTGGAGTCACAGTAAGCATGTGTATGTTTATTGAATAAGGGTATTGTCTCCAGGCAGTAGCCGTCATTCTGGCGAGTCACCCACTCTTCATTGGCGGCCTCTTGACTTTATGGATCCACAGTGTTTATCCCACGCCCCTTTGAAGTCCTTCACAGTTCTGGTCTTCACCACATCCTCCGGAAGGGCATTCCAGGCGTCCACCACCCTCTCCGTGAAGAAATACTTCCTGACATTGGTTCTGAATCTTCCTCCCTGGAGCTTCAAATCGTGATCCCTGGTTCTGCTGATTTTTTTCCTATGGAACAGGTTTGTCGTTGTCTTTGGATCATTAAAACCTTTCAAGTATCTGAAAGTCTGTATCATATCACCTCTGCTCCTCCTTTCCATCAGGGTGTACATATTTAGATTCTTCAATCTCTCCTCGTACGTCATGCGATGAAGATCCTCCACCTTCTTGGTCGCCCTTCTCTGTACCGCTTCCATCTTGTCTTTGTCTTTTTGTAGATACGGTCTCCAGAACTGAACACAGTACTCCAGGTGAGGCCTCACCAAGGACCTGTACAAGGGAATAATCACTACTTACGCTTCAAAGTCCTGAAACAACACTTTCAGTTCCGGGCTTTACCCTTCGGGTTAGCCACCGCACCGCGGACCTTTACCAAGGTAATAGTAGTGGCCCCGGCGTCACTCAGGAAGGAAGGAATTCTCGTCCGTCCCTACCTAGACAATTGGCTGATCAGGGCAAAGTCACCGGAGGAGAGCCACCGGGCAACCAACAGAGTTATATCTCTTCTGGAAAGCCTAGGATGGGTAGTCAACACAAACAAGAGTTCCCTACAGCCTTCGCAGTCGCTGGAATACCTAGGAGTCCGATTCGACATCCAGGGAGACAAAGTCAGCCTGACCTCCAAGAGGAGATCAAAACTCCAGAATCATTTACAGACTCTGCTGAGCACCACCCGGCCCACAGCTTGGGATTACCTACAGGTCCTCGGCCTAATGGCATCCACTCTGGAAGTGGTACCATGGGCACGGGCTCATATGAGACCGTTACAACGCGCCCTCCTATCTCGGTGGAGCCCATGATTACAGAACTACACCGTGCATCTACCTCTACTGGCCAGAGTACGGAATCAGTTACGGTGGTGGCTGCAGCCCGGCCACACGAGCCGGGGGTCAAAAATGTCCTCCCCAACCTGGACCCTGCTCACTACAGATGCCAGCCTGAGCGGCTGGGGAGCACACTGTGAAGAGCTAACCGCCCAAGGGCGGTGGAACAGAGAAGAATCGGGGTGGAACATCAACCGACTAGAGGCACGGGCAGTCAGGTTAGCCTGCCTGCGATTTGCCCACAGACTTCAAAACAGAGCAGTCAGAGTGATGTCGGACAATGCCACCACGGTGGCATACATCAACCGACAGGGCGGAACCAGAAGCCGACAGGTATCCTTAGAAATAGCCCCCCTGATGGCTTGGGCGGAAGCAAATCTCCAGGACATCTCCGCCGTCCACATCGCTGGGAAGGACAACACCACGGCAGACTTCCTCAGCAGAGAAAGCCTAAACCCGGGGGAATGGCAGCTGTCATTCACGGCCTTCCAGATGATTGTGGATCAGTGGGGGCTCCGGGCATGGACCTACTAGCGGACAGGTCCAACGCTCAAGTACCCAGATACTTCAGTCGCAGGCGAGATCCTCTATCCCACGGGATCGACGCCCTGGGACAGCCATGGCCTCAGGGGATCCTGCTATATGCCTTTCCCCCATGTTTCTAGAAACATTAGATAACTTTTCCACATCAGGCTCCATCTGATGATGTCACCTATGTATGAGGACTAACATTCTGCTGTACTCAGAGATCACCTGTTACAGGTAAGCAACTCTGCTTTTCATTTCCCTTTCACATCTGCCAAAAGTACCTCAGACCATGTTCTTTCCAGTTCTCCATTTCTGGAAAAAACAGAACAAAACGCAAGACATGAGTTCTTAGTCAGAGGAATTATAGAGATTAGTAATGAGCAGAGAAAGCAAAAAACCTACAAATTGTTTTCCAGATTTGAAGTTAGTTTGCTATAACGGGATTATTCCGAATAATCTTCTGGCCATAGACGAAAGGGATGTTAAGGTCAGTAACAGGGAACGTTTGATGTCTTCAGTCTCTGCTCTCCCAGTCTGTCTCCAGGAGCATGTACTGGAGACAGACTGGGAGAGCAGTGTTAAGCCAGGCTTGAAAGTCTATCCGACCAATAATAGCAACACAGATCTGGTAGACCCATTCTGCCTTATTACTTTGGCTAACACAAAACAGCCTATTAATGTGAGCTACCTTTCCCTGTCATACAAAATTTCTGATCCTTCCATACTGAGTTGCAAAAGTAGTCTGTGGCATATCATAAGGCATATGTTGGAATAGACATAGAAGCTTAGATAATATGCACATTTTAACCAAGATAATGTGGCCAGCCCAGGAAATTAAAAATGTTGCGCTGGAGGTGGACCCTTGGTCCAAGGTGGGGTTGACGCTTCCCGAAGGGCAAGCTCCATGGGTCCCCACCGTCGGGAGGCGAAGCTGACTAGGAGACAGAGGCCAACTGGAGCTTCGCCAATACCAGTCTTCATTCCCCGCAGGTTGAGCCCTTGGGTGCCGGGGCTCAACCAGCAGGGAATCGAGTGCTTAGCCAGACCTTTTGGCCAGATTGGAACTCTGGAGCCAGTCAACGGTGGATATCAGCAGATTTCTTAGCACGTGCTGCAGCCTGGCAAAGGCATTAATTCGTCTGGGTCCAAAGGGTTGGAAAGCATTTGCTGTAGCCTGAGATGCTGGCGAGGGAACCGACAGCAGAATTAGCAGAGGTAGCCGAGGTTGTCTGCCGTACACAATGGAGAAAGGAAAAACCCCAGTGGCTGTTGCAATGTGGGAATTGTGTGAAAATTAAGCCCAAGGTAACAATTCCGCCCAGTTGTCCTCCTGGTCATTCATGTAGGCGTGTAGGAAGTTCTTAAGTGAGCGGTTTGTGCGCTTGGCCTGGCCATTGGCTTGAGGGTGGTAAGCTGTAGTCAAATTAATGGTAATTCCAAACTTCTTACATAGAGAGCGCCAGTAGCGGGTGATGAACTGGGGACCCCTGTCCAAAACAATATCCGTGGGCAGACCATGAAGGCGAAAGACATGCTGAAAGAAGAGATGTGCTAGCTCCGGGGCCGATGGTAGTGCAGGCAGAGGGACAAAATGAGTCATCTTGGAGAAATGGTCTACGATGACCCAGATGACCATATTCCCCTTGGATGGTGGGAGGTCCACCACAAAGTCTGTGAATAAGTGAGTCCATGGCTCTTCTGGAGTAGACAATGGCTGGAGGAGGCCCCAAGGTCGACCTACCAGTGCCTTCTGCTGGGCACAGGTTGGACAATAGTCCACATAGGCACAAGTATGAGATACCATGATGGGCCACCAATAGTAGCATTGGAGTAGGCCTAGTAAACAGATTGCCGGCTAGCTTGGAGTCATGCGCCCAATGCTAGACCCTTTCACAGAGCCGGCGAGGCACGGCGATCTTCCCAGCTGGAACAGTAATAGTTGCTGACAAGCAGATACAGGCAGGGTCTATAAAGTGACTCGGCTCATCTTGAACATCTTCAGGGTCGAAGGAACGAGAGAGAGCATCCGCTCGGAGGTTCTTCTCCGCCAGATGGTAATGGAGCTCGAAGTTGAAGCGAGAGAAAAATAATGCCCAGCGGGTCTGGCGAGCATTGAGACGCTGGGCATGTCTGAGGTCCTCGAGGTTCTTATGGTCTGTAAAGATGGCGAACTTAAACTGAGTGCCTTCCAACCAGGGGCGCCACTCTTCAAGGGCGAGCTTGATCACTAATAACTCCCTGTCCCCTATGCTATAATTTTGTTTGGCATGAGAGAACTTATGGGAGTAGAACGAGCATGGATGGAGAACTCCTCGGGTCGAGTATGGGCTCAGAACTGCCCCAGCCCCTTTAGCCGAGGCGTCCAACTCTGCAATGAAGGGGCGGTTCGGATCTGGATGGCGCAAACAAGGACCAGAGAGGAAGGCGTCCTTGAGGTTTTGGAAGGCAGCTAAAGCTTCTGAGGACCAGTTCTTTGTGTCGCTGCCTTTCCGAGTCATAGCCGTAAGGGGCGCTGTCAACAGGGAGTTGTTCACTATGAAGTGATGATAATAATTGGTAAATCCAAGGAATCTTTGGAGCACCCGAAGACCCACTGGTTGGGGCCAGTCGCAAATACCCTTCAATTTACTAGGGTCCATGGTAAAACCTCGCTGGGAAATAATGTAGCCTAGGAAAGGCAAGCTGGATCTCTCAAAAAGACATTTGTCCAACTTAGTGAATAAATGATTTTCCCGTACGCGCTGGAGTATGGTGCGGACATCGGCTCGATGGGTGGTCAGGTCTTTTGGGAAGATGAGGATATCATCTAGGTATGCTACGACCTTGGTATTCAAGAGGTCCTGAAGAATTTAGTTAATCATTCGTTGAAATACCACAGGAGCATTACAAAGTCCTAAAGGCATGACAAGGTATTCATAATGCCCGTCTCTAGTGTTAAATGCCGTTTTCCAAACATCCTCTGGGCATATGCGAACCAGATTATAGGCACCACGCAGATCCAGTTTAGTGAAAGTGGTAGCACCCTGGAGGCGGTCGAACAGTTTCGAGATTAACAGCAACGGGTGTCTGTCCTAGCGGGTTATAGCATTAAGGCCGCGGTAATCTATACATGGTCTCAAAGACCCATCCTTCATGACGAAGAAAAAGCCTGCGCCAGCCGGCAAGGTGGATGGGCGGATGAAACCCTTAGCCAGGTTCTCTTGGATGTATTCGGTCATAGCTTTGGTTTCTGGTACGGATAGCGGGTAGGTCCTACCTCTAGGAGGCATGGTACCAGGCAACAGCTCAATAGGGCAGTCAAACTTACGCAGAGGCGGGAGGATATCCGCCTTCTGCTTTGAAAAGACATCCTCAAAGTCCGCATATGGAGGTGGAAGACCAGAAGCAGTCACCGCAAGGGGAATCACAGGAGAAGTGCCACCTTTTTGAGACACTGTTTCGCGACAAGCTGGGCTCCACTTGATGAACTGTAAGGTTCCCTAATCAAACTGGGGAGAGTGGCGCTGGAGTCATGGTAATCCCAAAACCACTGGATGGATGGACTTCTCCAGCATAAAGTGTTCAACCTCCTCTTCATGTAGGGCTCCAGTGAGAAGACGGACAGGTGCCGTCACTTGGGAAATCCTTCCGGGTAGCGGTTTGCCATGGATAGCGGCAATGCGTAACGGTGTCTCGATGGTTCGAGTGGACATGCCTAGGAGGTGTTCCAGGTCCTTTAGAACAAAGCTCTCACCTGCTCCCAAATCTATTAGAGCCAAGGTTGGGAAAGAGCGAGAATCCCAAGTCAGGGTGACTGGCAGAGATAATTGAGGGACCAGAATAGTAGCGCCCAAGTTCAGGACCCCCACTGAATTGAGGCCCAGGAGTTTTCAGGATGGACAGGACAAGACAGGAGGCAGTGGCTGGAAGCCCCGCAGTACAGGCACAGACCCGAATGCATCGTGCCCTCGACCCAGCTGCATGGGTTCTTCCATCTTGGTAGAAAGCGGGACTCCGCTGGTCATGGATCCTGCTGCAGGTGGAGAATGGGAAAGCTCCGCAGCAAGATGTCGGGGTTTCCGAACTTCACGTTGACGCTCCTGGAGGCAGTGGTCAATACGGCCTGCCAGAGTGATAAGATCCTCTAAAGAGGAAGGTAACTCGCGGGCTGCGTGTTCATCTTTTAGTTGGGATGAGAGATCATCCAAATAAATGGCTCGAAGGCAATCATCTTGCCAAGCCAATTCTGTAGCAAGAGTCCGAAATTCGATAGTGTAATCATTAAGAGTCCGTTGACCTTGCCACAGACGTTGAAGACTGGTACTAGCCACAGCCTGCCTCCCTGGGTCATCAAATTTCCGACGGAAGACAGTCACAAAACGTGATAGCTCTTGAAGAAGAGTGTCTGAACGTTCCCACAAGGGAGAAGCCCATGCCAGTGCCTTGGCTTCCAAACGAGAGAGAATGAAGGTAACCTTCGTGAGTTCATCCTGGAAGATGGAAGGCTGTAGAGCAAATTGCATATAGCACTGATTAATAAACCCTCTGCAGAGTTGAGAGTCCCCGATAAAGCAGGGTTGAGCAGGTAGGGCCAGCAGAGCCCTAGAGGACGAGGATGCAGATAATGGGCTGACTGGTGCAGATGACAGGGCTGAATTCCAGCAGGGGTATCTAGTCGATCATGGAGACGCTCGACGGAGGAGGCCAGTGCCTCTAGGAACTGCTGCTGTTCCTGGATCTTCAGAGCCAGGCCCAGAATGGCCTGGAGGGCAGAAGGCTCTACCGAGTCCATGGCCTTGGCAATCTGTTCTGCTGGTGGTGGACCCTTGGCCCAAGGTGGGGTTCACGCTACCCGTAGGGCAAGCCCCACGGGTCCCCACCATTGGAAGGCAGAGCTGACTAGGAGATGGAGGCCAACTGGAGCTTCGACAATACCAGACCTCTTTCCCCGTAGGTTGAGCCCTTGGGTGCCGGGGCCAGCTGGTCTTAGGCGGGCCTCCATGTGAAGACTCCCAGTAGATGAGGTGCAAGGGTTGCCAGGAATCAGCAGAGTTATCACGGAGCCGACATAGGTCCAGACGAGGCATGGATCCAGAGACCCAGGCACCAATAAGAACAGGGCAAAGACAGGGGGCGCCCAGGTAGAAGAGGCCAAAGCCTAAAGGCCAGGTAGAGTTCAAGGCGTAGTCAAGGCAAGCTGGTGTCAGGGCAGGCGGCTGAGCAAGACAAGGTACTAAGTCAGAACAGAGCAAGGGTCGAAGCCAAGGAATCAGTCCAAAGCGTATTCCAACGTAGCAAGGATCAAAGCCGGAGAATCAGTCCTGTGCGAAGTCTGACGTAGCAGGGTTCAAAGCCAGAGAATCAATCCTGAGCCTGGTCCAACGTAGCAGGGGTCAAAGCCAGAGAATCAGTCCTGAGCGTGGTCCAACGTAGCAGGGGTCAAAGCCAGAGAATCAGTCCTGAGCGTGGTCAAATGTAGCAAGGGTCAAAGCCAGAGAATCTCTCCAACGAGATAAGCAGGGACCAGTGTATGGGTCAGGAACAGGAACCAAGAACGAAGTCAGGATCAGGAACCAGGAACGATGGGCAACCAGCACACGAACAAACGTGGAGACCTGTTGCCATGGCAAGGAACTAGTGGTGGGGCTCTGCCTTAAATAGCAGGGCCCAATGATGTCATCATCCGGGGCCGCAGGCTAGTTTCCCACTACGGCCCCTTTAAAGGTACGGGAGGTGCACGTGTGCACGCCTAAGCCAGGGCCCGCAGGAGGCCGGACAACGTCTCCCCACGGCCCACATGGAGAGACCCGCCGGGAACCGAGGAGGTCCGCGGAGGAGGCAGGAACAGCCGAGGAGGCAGTAGGTGCTCGGGGGCGTAGGCAGCTGCCCGCAGCTGCAAGCGAAGATGGTACAGGTCCGGGAGCAGAGCTGCAAGGTTGAGTAGGCCTGGCGCGGGCCTACCATGGGCGGGACACACAACAAAAAATTAATGCCAATCTTTTAAATCATGGTGAATACTTGCTCTCAAGGAGTATAATTGAGTTTAAACAAGTCCCATCTGCAGAAACTCAGAGTCCCAAATAATTGAAACCTAGAAGCTACCTGAAACCAACTCATACTACATGGAATACTTGTAGCTGAGTTAAAAGGTAATACTTCCGACTTGGTATAATTAATATGGAACCCAGACCATGATCCAAAGTCTGTCAGCAACTGCTTTGGTTGGGGGTGCTGATTTGTCCAGGTGTGTCATATATATTAAAACATTGTCGGCAAAAATCTTATGCTCAGTCCCCTCAGACTAAACATCTCTAATCTCCATCTGCCCTTGAACAGCCTGAGTCAGTGGCTCAATAGCAAGAACAAAGAGAACAGAGGAAAGAGAGCACCCTTAGATACTGAGAAACCTTCCATGAGATGCCCATTCACTTTAATATATTCTTTAGGGGATGTATACATTGCCTTGACCCACCAATTAAATTCTTCTGGAAATCCAAACTCCATAAATACTCAGAATAGATAAACTTCCTGTCGAAGTTTTGTTAGTATCCAAAGCTAGTACTGTTTCCGATTAATTTCTTTATCTTTACCACATGAATAATGTTGAACAACTAACTACCTAGTGTTATGAATCAACCACCTCCCCTTCATAAAGCCAGATTGATGAGCATGTATAAATTGAGGTATAATATTTTGAAGGTGCAATTGCAAGACTTTATCCAAGATCTTAAATGTCCAGATTAATTAAGATTATGGACCTATATGATATAATCTCTGATTCAACCCCTTTTTTCGGATATATGAGAGTGGTGTAGGCTGAAATAAGATCCGCTATAATAAAGGGATCTGTCTGCAAATGGTTAATAATTCCTTAAAATAAGAACAAACGTATCCGTATGTTTCTTAAATAGGTCATAAAACAAGAAACCAAAAGAGCCCAAAATACAGTCAAACCAGGATCACAAATAAGCACACACCCCCCCCCCCCCCCACACACACACACACTGCTTCTCTTCTCCCCTCTTCACCCCCCTGTTGTAGGAACACCTGCAGTCCAGATAACAGCATGCCATGTAAAGATAAGTTTGATTAGTAAGATAAAAAAGGGAAAAGCATGGCAGCCAGGAATCAATATACAGGAGCAGTCATCAGCAGCACTGCTGCAATCACTGGCCTGTTCACCAAGGAACTTTTATCCCTGCCATTTCAGTGCAGCAATATAATTCTGTACCTCACAGCAGTAAAGAGGCATGTCTCTCCATCCTGATTAAATCTGAGCTTGGATGGGTATAATAGAGAATAGATTACATTCAAAAGAGACAAATCCTTTTTGACATTTCAAAATGCCTGCCATTGTCTTTGCACGTCAGCTGAGAAATCCTGAAATGTGAAGATCTTCAAGTTCTGATAGAGATTCTGCCCACCTTGACATACTGCTGCCATCAGCTTATTTCTATCAGCAAAGTTGTGGAGACAGATTATAATTGCTCTGGGCTGGACCTGTGCGTCCTGTCAGGTCCCAAGTGACATGTGGGCTCTATCAACTTTAAGGCCTGCAGGTCCAATCTCCATACTAAGAACCTTTGGCAGCCAAATGGCGAAGAATTTCACTGGGTCTGTCCCTTCAATTTTCTCTGGAAGCCCCAGCACTTGGATATTGTTTCTCTTACTTCTGTTCTTCAGATTGTCTGTTTTGTCCACAAGCTGTTTCTGTTTTCTTTCCAAGATATCAATTTTGCAGTAGGCCTCTGTCAGAGACTGTTCCAATTCCTCCATTAGCTCCTCCACCCATCCACTCGGTCTGAGGTCTCACTGACAGAGGACCCAAGTTGAGCCACTTTGTCTAGAATGGTAGTGTTGCATCCGTCGGTCTCAGATGGCTTCGACCTCTGTGCCTCACCTTTCTTCCTTCTCTCTCCTCAAGCCTTGAGAAGATGGCTGCTGCTGCGTCTTCATGCCGCTCTCTCCAGTGTCCCTGGATCGGCAACGGCGACGGTGTTCGCCATGATTTTCCTGAGGGCCTCCTAGGGTGTGCGTGCGCATGCCACCCATGTCTATATCCACGCCATGGCGGGAACCTTGGGGGCATCCCCTCCGAGTGACATCAACACATCCTGGTATTTAGCCTGCCCTTTGTTTGCTAACAAACTGAGTTAGCAAGGATTGGATTGGGTTGGATTGCCTCCGGTCTAAGCTGCTCTGCCATTTCCCAGCTGCCGCAGGAAGCTCTCTTTGCCCTTCGGTGTATTTCCTTCACTAACCTGGGAACCTGCTCTTCGGGGGCCCTTCTGCTCTATTTCAGGTGCCTATCTTGGGATATTGGGTACTCGCTCCTTGAGGGCCTGCTTTCCCTAATCTGGTGCCTGCCACTGAACAACTTCTGCCTGCCTGGACCTTCAACCATACAGCTTTCTACTTCAGTGAGTACTAACCCTTTTCAGTCTGTCTCACCTTCAGCTTCAGCACTCTATCTACATCCGGGACCTGTCCCTGCTACCACGCGCTGCCATTCACCTACTCGAGAGTGAGACTGGTCTCCACTGTTGAGGACCCCTGGACTACTCTACTGGGTTACCATCAAGCTGTTTAATAAATATAACTTCTCTGTGTCTGCGTGTATAGAGTCTAGCCTAATACTGCAGTTCCTCATGGGGCTCCTCCCCGTGGGAGTGGCCATCACCGCAGTACCCAAGAATCCACTCCAACACCTCATAACCATAACAGAACAGGTAGCAAGCCCGGGTATCTACTAAGGTATGGATTTTTGTTGGCATTCTGTCAATTACACCTTTAATGGTAAGCACCAGCTCTGGAGAAATACCTGTATCACTATCACTATGTTCTCCTTCCATGTCTCACTGCTCCTAAGCTGTCTTTTTTTTCTGGGAGCCCTTTTTTACCACCTTCCTTAGCAGGAGTTCCCTGCTCAACCCGTATTTCAAGGAGTGAACAGTTGTGGAAAGATTTTCATATTTAAAAGAGGTATAAAACACAACTGCAGAAGCTGAGGGCAAATATTTCTGTTCACCCCATAGCATCTCCAGCACCCACCCATAGGCAGTTTCACCTGATGACCCTATCTGAAGCAACATTTCTTAGCAAAATGACTGTTTCCTTGTCAGCTGAATTTCCTAAATATGATGGTAAACATTGAAAAATTCAAATTGGCTTTGTTTACTGCATTGTTATACAGATTTTGTCTTATGCTGTGTTTAATTATAATCTGATTAAAAGGTAGTCCTTAAACAAAGTCTTATGTCAGGGTGGCCAACTCCAGTCCTGAGGAGCCACAAACAGGCCTGGTTTTCAGAATATCCACAATGAGTATGCATGAGACAGATTTGAATGCACCGCCTCCAATGTATGCAAATATATCTCATGTATACTCATTATGGATATCCTGAGAACCAGGCCTGTTTGTGGCTCTTGAGGACCAGAGTTGGCCAACTCTTTCTTAAGTCATTGCTGCTGGAAAAAAATGAATTGCTGTCTAAAGAAGTGTAGCACTTATGTTCCTTCCTTTGTCACTTTGAATGGTTTATCACTTTAATATTTTTTTTAACGTTTTTCTGTTAATTACTCTGATTTTCTCATTTGACATTTTTACCTATATATTGTTTTACCAGGTATTGGACAACTGATAGGTCTGGAGCTTATAGCTGTTAGTGGTGGGGAAAGCAGACCTGTACTTGGCGAACTTACAGATTTAACAGCTGAGTACCTCGTGCATTTTGATTCTTCAAATCCATATACCACATCAGAAAAAAAGCTGCTTATAAGGAATACCACGTATGTAAATATTGACTTAACATCCCTATCTAGTGAACATGTTGAATATAGATTTTACATATGACAAAAACTGTCCATTTTTGGTTTTCAATTTTGCCATTGACAAGCAAGATGAATCAGCCACACACACTTGGATGATAGATTCACAATTTTAAGTTTTGAGGCAAAAGATGTTTCAGTAGAGCCAAATATGACGTTTCTACTGCTATATCGGTCATATATAATCATGGGTCCCACAAAAGCTGTTTTTTCACTATTTTTTTTCTATTTTTTGTTCCACATAAAAAATGGAAAGTTCCTACCCGTATACTTGAGTTCTGTGTAGTACTTGATTATAATTCAATCTTTGAGCCCAACATGGAACCATGTTTTGAGGACACTGCTTCAGGGGCTGAAAAGCATTAGGAAATGCCAACTAGTACTCTCTAGAATGCTTCTCAACTGGTGTGTCACAACACACCAGCATGTCGCCAAACACCGGCAGATGTGTTGCATCTCCCGGTGTCCCACTGCCCCGTTGTACTTTCCTTCTCCCTTTTTCCAGCCCCCGCTAGCCAATTGGAAGCCTCCTCCCTTCTACGTGCCAGTGGGAGTAGGAAGAAGCGAGGAAGCCTTTGATTGGCCTGTGAGGCAGGCATCGCATAGCCCAGGGGTGGGGTGGGAGGAATAGCAGTGTCGAACCCTGATGAAGCAAGGCTGCCATGGGAGCCCATCCCTGTGGCGGTGATGAAGAGGAAACTCAACCCCAACCGAGGCCACCACGGGAGCCCATCCCTGTGGCGGCGAAAAAAGAAGGCCCGCCGGACTAAAGCCGTGGCGGAACTGGAGCCCATCCTTGCAGTGAAGGAAGAAGACGTTTTTGGTGAGAGTTTGTGTGTGAGTGTGAATGAATTCCTGGGTGAGAGCTTGTGTGTCTGAGTGTGAATGGGTGAGAGCTTGTGTCTGAATGGGTGAATGGGTGCCTGGGTGAGAGCTTGTTTGTCTGTGTGTGTGAATGGGTGAGGGCTTGTGTCTGAGGGTGTGAATGGGTGCCTGGGTGAGAGCTTGTGTGTTTGTGGGTGTGAATGGGTGCCTAAGTGAGAGCTTGTGTCTGTGGGTGTGAATGGATGCATGGGTGAGAGCTTGTGTTTTTAGGTGTGAATGGGTGAGAGCTTGTGTGTGTGTGGGTGCCTGGGTGAGAGCTTGTGTGTGTGGATGTGAATGAGTGCCAGGGTGAGAGCTTATATATGTGGGTGTGAATAGGTGCTTGGGCGAGAGCTTGTTTGTGTGGGTGTGAATGGAAGCCTGGGTGAGAGCTTGTGGGTGTGAATCGGTGCCTGGGTGAGAGCTGGTGTGAATGGGTGCGAGTGCATTTGTGTGTGATTTAGAGCTTGTATATAAGAGAACATGAGTGTGATTGAGAGAGAGACTGGTCAGGGAGGTGATGTGTTTCTGTGTGAGAGAGAGAGACTGGTCAGGAAGAAAACTGGTGTGAAAGAGACCGAGACTGGTCGTGGGGTCTAATTGGGTGTGTGTGTATGTGTGTGAGTGACTGGTTGTAGGTGCTAAGGAAGAGGACTGTGAGGACAGAGCTTCAGCAGCCCTTGCTGCTTCTCGTGAGTGCTATTGGCCTGGAAGGGAAAGGAGTAGGAGAGTTGCTGGAGAGGTTAAGTAAAGGTGGCTTTTTAAATTTATTTTTCTTGATTGACTGCCATTTTAATTATTGGGTATTATGCGGTCTGCTGTTTTGAAATATTTTATTGATATTTGGATGTTTTAATAATTTTTATGAGTTTTTAATTGTTGGATATTATTCTGTTCAGCAGCTGTTTTGTAACATTTTTAGTATAGCTTTACAATTATTTCTGTGTGGGGCTCTATAGCAGCTTGGCTTATTCTGTTTTCCCAATAGGAAATGTATTAGTGTTTAGGGCCTGGTTTAATAATTGTATTTCTTAGATAGGGCTGTTACTGTTTGAGTGTGTTCCATAATACAGGTATAACTTTGTACAGGTTAGTTTGTGTGGATTATTGCAGATCCTGAGAGTCTGTTAGGTGCTATATTTCTCTTTTCATTTCTCCAGGTTCGCACTGCATATAGCGCCTGGTAGTAAAAGAAGTTTATTTTGCTTTTACTGAGATGTCATCAGAACCAGAATATCTTTTTTGTATGGCGAGTTGTACAGGGTAATGCCCTAGATCTGCTCTGCACTCATTGCTGGGGGTTGAAAGGATTCCTGTGGATGCAGAGTGCATGTTTACATTTAGCCCCGCGATGGTCACATGTTCAGTGTGTCACGCATGTGAGAACCATCTGTCAGGTGTGTCCCGGCCAAAAAAAGGTTGCGAACCACTGCTCTAGAAAATAGTAAAAACAAACAAGTATGTAACAGGTTGGTGATATAAAACCTCCAGCAATTAAACATATGTGGTCACAATTCAATGGGCTACACTCACTGTCTATGAGTCCCCATGAACAAAAAGATAAAGACCCAACACTGGCACAGCAGGTTCTTCATCAAGTAGCCATTTTAAATTATCGGTACTGACTGCATTCCCACTCTTATACAGACGATTCATATATAAACATTGCCATGTTGACAATAACATGATGTCATATACACTAGATTAGTCAACAAACACAGCCCACTTGATTTGTTTTGTTAAGCCCAAATGGGCAACAGATTGCATGCGAAAGATCCAGACTTGTTCTCTCCATGCCAAGTTACGCACCCTATCCCCTCTCCAATGTGCAAGCACAGTTTCCAACAGCCATTGTATGTCCAAGGCAGTGTGTTGAGATTCCACAAAATGGGACACAAGAGGCGCCTCAATTTTTTTGTATTCAAACAACTTTTGTGATCAATTAAACACTTTCTTTGCATCCGTTTGGTCATTCCAATATAATTTAGTCTACAAGGGTAACAATGATGTTTTCCCAGTGATAGCAGGCTGAATTAGCCATGCTGTCTGGGAGCGCTGCGACTGGATCAGTAGGCGGAGTTTTCTCAAAGAGTACAGAGTTTTGAACTCTGTATGGCTGAGCTGTGAGGTTCCCGCGCGATTGCTGATTTACCTCAGTCTCTTTTTTTCCGCGAGCAGGACTGCACACGGGGTTTTTCTCTCAACTTGTCTCTTTAGATTTTTTCTCAATGTTTTCAATTTTTCTCCCGTTTTTTGGCAGTGTGGGAAAGTTATGTCCATAACAGCGCACATAATTATTGTTATATTTGTTTGGGCCCGGAGCATGACCCAGCCTCAGTTCGAGACTGTGGTCGGATGTTGCCCCGGGCCAGAAGACAGCGCGCCGAAAAAATCGCACAGCTCCGATCTCCTCACTCTTCACCGGGCCCAGCGAATAAAGTTAGGAAGACTCCAGCCAGAAGATCGGCGTCACTGGAAGGTGCTTCAGCCAGGTCAGTACCACCACCAGGGCTGCGAAAGGATGTCGAGGCCTCGATTCCTTCAATGAAGAAGTCCAGTCATGCACCATTCGGGTCACAGGGCTCTGTAACCACTCGTTCCTGCTCCTCGACGCTGAAACATTCGGAGCATGGGAAAACAAGGTGGCCGAAGCATACGGTGCATTGGCGCATGACGCATCGACGCACGGCACATTGACGCCGAGACCGACTCACGGCGCATCAAAACACGACACATCGGCGCACGGTGCTTTGGAGCATGACGCATTGACATGGGGTGCGTCTGACAGTGCATCAGGAAGAGCTGTATCACTATCTGGAGCATCTCATCATGATGTTCGCAAACGAAAGCATTCCAGACATCAAAAACATGGTGACGCAAAACACTATGCTCCACCTACAGCTCCATCATCTGCCTCTGCACAGGCTTCACTACAAGGCCAACACCATGCCAAACCGAAGGCAAAAAAAACATCTCCAGCCATCTGAATCTCCACAAATAGATTCTGACATAGATTGAGATGCCAACAGTTCTCCTTCTGATTGGTCTTTTCTTAGTAGATTTCATTCACTCCATCTCCCAGAACCACGCCGACCTTCTGATGACGTGCTTCTGGGAGCACTGCCTCCACCTCCAACTCTACTTCCAGCACCTTCACAACATAGCCTCGCATCAAAGGCGATGTCACAGATTTCTTTGGCTTTGAATACTTTCTTCCAAGATCTGGAGGCCGCGCATTCTCAGATTCCAGGTCCATCTTCACCGCCCTCTCCTTGAGGGACACCAATTCTTCCACCTCCAACTCAACCGGAAGAACTAATCCCAATTCCAGATCAACCGGATTCTCCACACTCACAATGATCTACGTCATCACCATCCTCAGCTACAGGATTTCCATCAGATCCTACCGAGGGCCTTCCGGAACCTTATTCCCCTCCAGAAGATTTATCCTACACAAAATTCATTAAAAAAGTAGGATCTCTCTAAAATATTGAAACAGGAAAGGTTCCCGACCCTTGTGCTGAGGTTCTAGGAATTCTAAACATTTTTGAAATGCCGCCAGAGCCCACAGCTCTACCACCACATGCTGTACTAGATGCGGTTCTGCATAAGATGTGGGAGAAACCCTTTACCACCACAGCTGCGTCAAGGAAAATTAACTTAAAATACCGTATGCGAAATTCCATGATCTATGAGTCCACACAATTACCCCACAACTCCGTAGTAGTGGAATCTGCACTACTACGAGCCAAGAGATCAAAACTTCATGCAAATTCAACACCGGGCAAAGACCATAAATCAATGGATGATTTTGGCCGTAAGGTGTACCACTCGTCCATGCTAGCCACAAAAATCCAACACCATCAATTTTACGTAATCTAGTATCTATTTGAATGTCTCCAGAGATTACGTCCCATATGTCTGGCTTCGGGTAACTCCTTACCACAGCCATTTACAGACATGGAGGAAGGTCTCCAACATTTATTTCGTTCCATTTATGAATCATTTGAATCGTCGACTAGATCCTCAGCTATGGCAATAGCAGCACGGCACATGGCATGGTTAAGAGCTAGTTCAATATGTGACGATGTCCATGACAAGTTGGTTGATATACCTTGTCTTGGAAACAATCGTTTTGGTAACAAATTTGGGGAAACTGTTACCCTTTTGAAAGACCAGAATACTGCAGTTCAATCTTTGACATCACCAACAGACCCTCCTGCCTCTTCTAGAAGATTCTACCCTTCATTCAGAAGACGGCCTTATGCAAGGGCACCTTTCAAACCTTACAACACTTATAGAATGCAGTATTATCCCCATCAGCGTTGCCAACCACAGGCTCATCCCTCCCGTGGATTTCCACACTAACCATGTGCTCAAAAGCAAACTCCAGAAGCTCCTCCAAAACAAACTCCATCTTTTTGAGCTACCCTGAGCCACCTCCACTGCAATACATAGGGGGCCGCCTTCAACACTTTTATGCCAGTTGGGAAGCAATTACTTCAGATCACTGGGTACTAAACATTATAAAAGAAGGTTACAAATTGAATTTTATGACTCTTCCAACCCTCCCTCAAGTTTCCCCTTTAAGGAATACATCAAAACACTCCCGGGATCTGCAAGAACAGTTATTCAGTTGCAAAACTCAATTCAAATAATCCCAATCTCATCAAAAAATCGAGATTTTTACTCCCCATGTTTTCTCATTCCAAAAAAGTCCGGAGGTCTTCGACCAATCTTAGATTTGCGAAACCTCAACAAACACATTCAGAAAGAAAAATTCAAAATGACCTCTCTCAAGAGTATTCTTCCCCTTCTACAGCCCAACAACTGGCTATGCTCCATAGACCTAAAGGAAGCATATTCCCATATACCCATGCACCCTTCCTCCTGGCATTACCTCTGCTTCCAAATTCAGAATAACCACTATCAATTCAAGTTCTACCTTTCGGCCTTTCCTCAGCCCCGAGGGTATTCACGAAATGCTTAGAGGTGGTGGTGGCTCATCTCTGACAGCTCTCAATACAGATTTTTCCCTATCTCGACGTCTGGCTGTTGGTAGCCTTGGATCCGACTACTTTGAAGACTCACGCGTTCCAAACAATCAATTGTCTTCAGACATTGGTATTCATAATCAATTACGAAAAATCCCACCTGCGACCAACACAGGTTCTACAGTTCATTGGGGTGCTCATCAAAACAGCGCAACAGAGAGCTTACCTACCACAAGACAGGATTCAAACGCTGTCCTCTCTTGTTCAACGTCTATTCAATCAATCGCATGCATCGGCATGCCAAATTCTTCAACTGCTGGGTCATATGGCAGCAGCCATCCACGTCATCCCATACACAAGACTCCACATGCGTCGCCTACAATGGGGACTCAAGAATCAATGGTCACAGTTCTGGCAACCACTCTCGATTCAATGGTGGATGAACACCAACCACCTGTCCTCAGGAGCACCATTTCAGTTGCCGCCTCACCAAATCACTCTCACGACGGATGCATCCAGAAAGGTCTGGGGAGCCCATTTAAACGAATTAAAAACTCAAGGTCGCTGATCTCTTCAGGAGATCAACTATAAGATCAATCTCCTGGAGCTTCGAGCCATTTGGAAAGCACTTCAAACCTTCTCTACCCAACTTCGAAGAAAACATCTCATGGTACATACAGACAACCAGGTATCCATGTTCTATGTAAACAAGGAAGGAGGGTCAGGTTCCTGGATTCTCTGTCGGGAGGCACTTCACATACTGACTTGGGCAATATTGAACCAAGTCTCGATACAAGCCATTTACCTTCCCGGACTAGACAATGTAACAGCGGACCGCCTCAGCAGAATTTTCCATCCACACGAATGGACATTGAATCGGGATGTGGCATCAAGCATATTCCAACAGTGGGGCTTTCCAACCATAGACCTCTTTGCCACAAAGAGAAATCGGAAAAAACACAGACATTTTGCTCCATCTACCCAAGCAAACTTCGTTACGCTCCAGATGCTTTCTTCATTCCATGGACAGAGAGTTTACTCTACGCTTACCCTCCCATTCCACTAATATCCAAAACAATACAAAAATGCATCAGAGATGCAGCAGACATGATTCTCATAGCCCCGTCCTGGCCAAGGCAGCCATGCGACTATCCATTCGCTCACCAATTCTACTGGAAAACCATCCCCAACTCTTACTAGAGTATTTCTTCACGGAAAGGGTGGTGGATGCCTGGAATGCCCTTCCGGAGGAAGTGGTGAAGTCTAAAACTGTGAAGGACTTCAAAGGGGTGTGGGATAAACACTGTGGATCCATCAAGTCTAGTGGGCGTAGATAAAGAGGAGGCAGCAAAACACTGCACGGAGCGGCAGTAGCCACAGAGGCATTCACGGAGCGGGATGTTCACTGGGATGCGGATACGGCGCTGCTCTCTGCATTGGTGGAGGGGTGGAAGGGAGTTGGGGCCAGAGGGTGCTGGAAGCCAATAGTGACGGGTGGGAGGGAGAAAAAGGGTGGGGGGGGGAATGGGTAAACTGCGTGGCTAGCTGGGCAGACTGGATGGGCCGTTTGGTCTTCTTCTGCCGTCATTTCTATGTTTCTATGTTAAGATCATCAGTTAGTTCCTGCTAAAAATTACTATTGTGAAGCTGACAGTTGTTGAATGAGTGGACCCTTGGACTGAGTCAAGGTTGACGTTACCTGCAGAGAGGAGCCCTGCAGGTCCTCAGCAGCGGCGGTCAGTATTGGTTGGTGCAGAGACCCAACAGGACCTTCACCACTACCAGCCCACGTTCCCCGCAAGTTGAGGCCTTGGGTGCCGAGGTAAGCTGGACTTAGGTGTAGGCCTCCGGTGACGAAGGTTCCTACGATGGATGGCCAATGAAAGGAGAATTGAGACGTTACAAGGGTCAGGGCAGGCAGCTAGAAATTGAATTAAGCAGGCGGATCAAGGGCTGAGGCAGGCGGTAATGAAGCGAGTCCAGGAAACGTACCGAGGTAGGGGCAGGTGGCAAACAAGCAAGTCTAGGAAATGTACCGAGGTCGGGGCAGGCGGCAAACAAGCAAGTCCAGGAAATGTACCAAGGTCAGGGCAGGTGGCGATCAAGCAAGTCCAGGAGGAGGTCTGAGGTTAGAGCCAAGAGTCAATCCAAGGGAAGATGAAACAAAGGGTCAGAGTACGAGGTCAGGAGAACATAAGAACATAAGAAAATGCCATACTGGGTCAGACCAAGGGTCCATCAAGCCCAGCATCCTGTTTCCAACAGTGGCCAATCCAGGCCATAAGAACCTGGCAAGTACCCAAAAACTAAGTCTATTCCATGTAACCATTGCTAATGGCAGTGGCTATTCTCTAAGTGATCTTAATAGCAGGTAATGGACTTCTCCTCCAAGAACTTATCCAATCCTTTTTTAAACACAGCTATACTAACTGCACGAACCACATTCTCTGGCAACAAATTCCAGAGTTTAATTGTGCGTTGAGTAAAAAAGAACTTTCTCCGATTAGTTTTAAATGTGCCCCATGCTAACTTCATGGAGTGTCCCCTAGTCCTTCTACAACCCGAAAGAGTAAATAACCGATTCACATCTACCCGTTCTAGACCTCTCATGATTTTAAACACCTCTATCATATCCCCCCTCAGTCGTCTCTTCTCCAAGCTGAAAAGTCCTAACCTCTTTAGTCTTTCCTCATAGGGGAGTTGTTCCATTCCCCTTATCATTTTGGTAGCCCTTCTCTGTACCTTCTCCATCGCAATTATATCTTTTTTGAGATGCGGCGACCAGAATTGTACACAGTATTCAAGGTGCGGTCTCACCATGGAGCGATACAGAGGCATTATGACATTTTCCGTTTTATTCATCATTCCTTTTCTAATAATTCCCAACATTCTGTTTGCTTTTTTGACTGCCGCAGCACACTGAACCGACGATTTCAATGTGTTATCCACTATGACACCTAGATCTCTTTCTTGGGTTGTAGCACCTAATATGGAACCCAACATCGTGTAATTATAGCATGGGTTATTTTTCCCTATATGCATCACCTTGCACTTATCCACATTAAATTTCATCTGCCATTTGGATGCCCAATTTTCCAGTCTCACAAGGTCTTCCTGCAATTTATCACATTCTGCTTGTGATTTAACTACTCTGAACAATTTTGTGTCATCTGCAAATTTGATTATCTCACTCGTCGTATTTCTTTCCAGATCATTTATAAATATATTGAACAGTAAGGGTCCCAATACAGATCCCTGAGGCACTCCACTGTCCACTCCCTTCCACTGAGAAAGCACTGAGGAGCACGGAGTCATGCAACCAGCTACTCACACAGAGTTTGACCTGATGCAGAGGCCAGGAGCAAGAGCAGGGCCTGGCCTTAAGTAGGTTGGGAGTGCTGGCATCATCAGGGAGGACCTGGTCCGGCATGCACAACAATGGTAAAAAATCCATATTTTATTGGACATGGCCCATTACTTCAACAGTACCACCTTTGTGGCTTTCACAATGATGTCTTCCCATGTCTTCAACTGTCTAATGGCTAATATATCTTGGTGTGTGATGTTATAAAAAGCCCAATGGTTTTGACTCGCAACAACATCTGTTCAAATGTCTGAATTACATAATCAACTGGCAGGAGGGAGACCATTTCAATTTATTTGCAACCAATGATGAAGATCCACTAGCTGAAGAAAACTTTTTGAAGTACACTTTCTGCTGTACCCACCTTATAAATTTTAAAAATATCATAGTGGAACTGCAGAGGATGATGTATTTGGGTGGGTTTAAAATTGAGGCCTTTGTTGAGTACTCATTCTTTTTCTATAATAAGACACAGCCTGAAATGTTAATAATAGAGGATGTAAAGTCACAAAAACTGACATTCACCTGATCATGTCTTAGGTTGGCAATTGTGACCGGGTACATGATCTCTCCCACTTGGCTGCTTGGTGTTACGTTTACTGACCGCAGGGCCCCATGGTCGGCTACACTCACCCCCTGACGCCTGCCCACCAAAGCAGGCTTGGACTCCCTGGCCATGGCAGGAAACTACCACTGATGCCACACAGCTCTGCCGCTTCCCAGCTTTCCAGCCGAAGCGGCAGTACTTCCTGTGCCAAGCTGCCTTGCTAACGCCACCATGCCACCTGTAGCCACACCTGAGGCATTGCTGCCTTCCTTCTGGGCTGGGCGCCTCCTAGGTGTGTGCGCCTCTCCTGAAGATTTAAAGGGCCTGCGGTGGGTAACCTCCTGCGGCCCTTGCTGATGACGTGACCAGCCTTTCCCTATTTAAGGCAAGCTCTGACAGTCAGAGCTTGCCTTGGCAACAAGTCCCATTGCTCTCCTTGAGCTGCGCTCCAGATTTCCTGCGTTCCTGCCTTCCTGAGTTTCTGCCTTCCTGAGTCCCTGCGGTCTAACCTTCTGTTGCTCCTGACACTGGACGGACCCTTGACTTCTGACCTTCTGCCTGGACCTGACTTAGAGTATCGCCGTCTGCCTCTTACCTTCTGCCTGATCCCAACTTTGAGTTTCGTTGCCCTCCTCTGACCTTCGGTCTGGATCTGGTGCAGGGTTCTTCTTCATTACGAAAAAGGATGGCATCTTATGCCCCTGTATCGACTACCGAGGGCTCAACGCCATTACTTATAAGGACAAATATCCATTCCGTTAATTAATGAACTGTTCAACCACCTTCAGGGGGCTGCAGTCTTCACTAAGTTAGACCTCCGTGGGGCTTATAACTTGGTCCGTATTTGCCCAGATGACGTATGGAAAACGGCTTTTAACACCAGGGATGGGCATGACGAGTACTTCGTCATGCCCTTTGGCTTATGTAAAGCCCTGGCAGTTTTCCAGGGGATGATGAACGAGATTTTCTGAGAACTCCTGTACTCCAAGGTCATCATGAACCTGGATGACATCCTCATATTCTCGAAGGTCTTGCCAACCCACCGTCAGGATGTCCATCAGGTGCTCCAGCACCTACGAGAGAACCAATTGTATGTTAAATTGGACAAATACTTGTTCGAGCAAGAAAATCTTCCCTTCTTGGGATTTATAGTTTATTTATTTATTTATTTAAAGAATCTTCTATACTGATATTAGTGGAGACATCATATCGGTTTACAGCGAACTTATAGACTGGAAATTATAATAAACAGGGAAAGGGGAGGGGATACATAGAACCAGAGAAAAGCGGAGAGGGAGCAATAACAATCGCAATGGGCAACTTGAGAACAGAAAATAAATAACTGAAGGAGCAATTATAATTATAATTGAAATTAATTAAATTAAAATTGGGGAGAGATCCAAAATGCCGCTTGAGAGAGGACGTGTGCAGAGGAGCTCTTGCGTTGTTGATTTACCTTGCTGGATATGCCGCACACGAAGCGAAAGGGTAAGCTCCGAGTGGATACCCCGACCACCCCGATACAGGCCCTTTCGCAACAGAATATAGAACACTTCTTTGCACCCACGGCAATTTCAACCCCGGAGGGGAGATCCGCGGAGGCGTTAGGCGGGGAGCTAGGCCTAATGCCCATGGATGAGATGACATCATTGAGCCCCTGGGCTCCCAAAACGCCTCCACCCCCGCGAGCAGACCCGCTGCAGGATCCGGGTATGAAAGCTCGACCAGAGTTGCCGAGCGATTTTCTGTCCCTCGGGAGGGAACCGGCAGGGGCAGAACTGCTCGCCAATACTGCGGGGATTAAAAGTTCAGTGCAGCACAAAAACCAGCCTCGGTTGGAAACGAGTGCAGCAGGAGGAGATCCTGAACTTAACCACGCAGCAGCGTTACATCTGGGGGAAGAAGGACTGTTGACTGACCCAGGAAAAGGGAAGGAAAGCCAACAAGAAGGAATGGTAAGAGCTATTTCTTCTGCTATAACTGAGACTAATCCTCAAAATGTGACCTTAGACCTTGTATGGAAAACTCTCACCTCCCTGGTATCAGCTATAGGGAATTTATCAAAGATAATGACGGATACACAACAGCGAGTTTGCCATATTGAACCTTTATTAACTTCTCAGTCAAGTAAAATACAAGCACTGGAAAAACAAGTTAACCAGATACAAACTACACAAAATACTTTGATTCAAGGAGAACTGATAAATTCCAAGAAAATTGCTCTAATTTCCCCATTGGAGCAATTTAAGAAGTATCTTTTGGAGACTTTGCAGCTTTCAAGAGATTTAATACCATCAATAACAAAAATATACTTCATAAAAACTGAGAGGAAGGATACACAAGGCGATCAGTTTCCAAATCCAGGAATTGAAAATCTGACAGAATTTCTTGAACAACCGTCGGAAGAACAGATTGACTATTGTGGGATGTTGTTAATAAGTTTTTCATTGGTATCAGAAAGAGATATGATTTTGAAACTTTTTCTTAGGAATAGAGAAAAAAAGTACCTGGGATTTAAGTTGTGGATGTTTCCGGACTTGACTAGAACGACCCAGCAAAGAAGAAAAATCTTTTTGGCAATGTGTCAGGAGGCCAGGGGTATAGGTGCACAGATTACCATACGTTATCCGTGTAAATGTATTCTTAGACTAAATGATACGAGATACATTTTTCTTGACCCGTCTCAGTTAAGAATATTTCTAGATACGCATTCCTTGACTAAACAAAGCTCTAACTAATTTCCGTTTTTGGGATCTAGAAATATTATATTGCTGTGCCTCTCTTTTTACTTTTCATATGAAAATGAGATTTCCTTAATTACTCCCAATGAATAGGATTCTCTCCTTTATTTCCTTATAAAGGGATGATTTATAGTTGGGAATTTTTTCTATATTTCTTTTGTGTAAACTTAAAAAGATATTCCAGTAGGAATTTGATGTTCTTTTTCTTATAATATATATGTATACCTTTATCCCAATCTCTTGATATGCGTGTATTGCTATCATGTAATGTTTGAAAATTAAAAATTAAAAAAAAAAAAATTAAATTAAAAATTAAATTAAAAAATATAACTATGTACAGTATAGAATAATATCAGATGTAAGTGTAGGGAGCGAGAAGACAGGGGAGCTGTTAACGGTTTTGAGGGAAGGCTTGTTTGAAAAGCCAGGTCTTTAATGGGGATCTAAATTTAGCAGTGCATGACTCTAGCCTAAGGTTGGTCGGTAGTGAGTTCCAATGTGTGGGGCCAGCAATATAGAGGGCCCGATCTCTCGTGGATGTGAGGTGTGCCTTCTTTAAGGATGGCACTTGGAGGGTCACTTTGTTGGAGGTTCTAGTGGGTCGGTTAGAGCAAGAGAGGTGGAAGGGGTCGTCAAGCCAATTGGAATTGTGTGTGTAAATGGCTTTGTGGATAGTGGTGAGGGTTTTATAGAGGATGCGGGATGGGACAGGGAGCCAGTGATGGTCTTTAAGGATGGGGGTGATATGATCGTATTTACATGTATTGGAGATAGTTCTGGTTACTGCATTCTGCAGCATTTGGAGGGGTTTTATGGAGGAGTGGGGTAGGCCAAGGAGGAGGAGGGAGTTACAATAGTCCATTTTAGATGAGAGTGTGGCCTGAATGACAGTACGGAAGTCATTAGCATGAAGTAAAGGCTTCAGTTTCTGCATGACATTGAATTTATAGAATCCCTCCTTGAGGATTGTATTGATGTGTTTTTTTAGGTTCAATTGCTGGTTGATCTGTACCCCGAGGTTTCTGGCACAAAGCTGTGAGAGGAGAGTTTTGTAGGCAGGATCGTTTGCAAGAGCAGGTTTAATAGGTTGGTGTTGAGAGATGAGGAGCAGTTCTGTTTTGGAAGTGTTTAGAGCTAGATGGAGGTTTGTAAGTAAGGTATTGATAGCTGCAAAGCAATTTCCCCAGAATTCAAGGGCATCTTGAATGGGTATAATGATTTGCACGTCATCAGCATAAAGATAGAATTTGAGGCCGAGATCAGTTAAGAGCTGGCAAAGAGGGGTGAGATAGATATTGAAAAAAGTAGATGAGAGGGAGGAACCTTGAGGGACTCCCTGGGAGAGGGTGTAATAGGTGGATTCAGTGTTGCCTATCTTAACGGAGAATTGCCTGTTTGCGAGATAGGAAGTGAACCACTTAAGTGCAGAGCCAGAAAGGCCAATGTCAGATAGGCGGGCGAGGAGATGATTGTGGTTTATGGTGTCGAAAGCAGCCGAAATGGACGGCAAGGATGTAACAGTGTCCTTGGTCCATGCCTCTGATGAGTTTCTAAGCAAGACTTCTCCATGGATCCAAGTAAGCTCCAAAGCATTCGTAATTGGCCCTGGCCACTGGCCTTCGAGCCTTCCAGAGATTTCTAGGCTTCACAAACTACTATCGTCACTTCATTGCAAATTACTCTTCCCTTGCAGCTCCTTTCACAGCATTCACGTGCAAAGGGGCCGACACTCGGAATTCGACCCCCGCAGTAATCTCAGCTTTCCAAACATTAAAGGAAGCCTTCCTGCAAGAACCTTGCCTCTGACATCCCGACCCTAACTGCCCTTTCATTTTGGAGGTGGACGCATCCCCTATAGGTGTCAGAGGAGTCCTGAGCCAGCACTCCTCCAGAGGCACCTTACATCCCTGTTCTTTTTTCTCTCACAAATTTTTTCCAGCAGTGTGCAATTACAGCATCGGTGACCGTGAACTCCTTGCCATCAAATTGGCCCTGGAGGAATGACGCCCCTGGCTGGAGGGGGGCACAGCACCAATTCACGATATACACAGATGACAAAGATTTGGAACACCTCCGACATGCTTAATGCCTAAATGCCCAGCAAGCCCGATGGTCCCTCTTCTTCACTCATTTTAACTTTGACCTAAGGTACTGCCCAGCAGATAAGAACACGTGAGCTGATGCCTTATTGCACTCGTTTGTACCAGAGGATACCATCGGGGAACCCCCAACACATCATCGATCCAGCACGCATCCACCTATCAGCAATTATGACCGTTCCCGCTAGGAAGACGGTGGTTCCTCGCAGGTTACGAGAAAAAGTACTAAAATGGTCACATGATTCCCAAATAGCCAGTCATCCCGGCCACGCTTGCTGTAAACTGTGAGGTTTGGGTGGACCCTTGGACACTGTGGCAGCTGACCACGCCCACGGGGGGATGTCCCACGAGGAGCCACAGGTCAGGCTTAGCTGTGTAAGGAAGCCACCAGAGGTGGCAGTAGTGAGCATCTGGAATAGCCCGGCATGGCTGGTATCCCTCAGGGGCTGGAACAACGACTCCTCCGGTAGCAGTGCTGTAGTGGAAAGAACTGAGAGAATGAGTACAGTGGAGAGTATACAAGACCCCAGTATGGAGATCCCCAGGATAGGGAGAGCAGACCCTTGAGGAGCAAGTATCTGAACCCTGAGAGCTGGGAGGGTTGCAGATGATGTACTCACGCAGCGGTTCCACGGAGATGGCACTGGGGCTGGAACGGAGGCAGTGCCTCGAGGAGCCAAGTGCCTGGTTCCAGGGAACAGTTCTGAGGTGAAGATGGTATTACTCACTGATGTTGAAGATTAGCGAATCTTCCAGGCAGAAGAGAAGGTAGGAGTAGGCAGTGAGTCAGGGAACATGGGCCCTCAAGGAGCGAGTACAGGTTTCCTGATAGCGACCTGGAAAGCAAGTGAGGCCCCCGATGAGCGGGTACCCCGTTAGCGTTAGAGAGTCCAATAGAGATTGAAGAGGCAGAGTAGCTGGGTACGGAGAGCGAATCCCATCTGTAGGATTCCCGTAGGATTAACCCCTTGCTAACTCAAAGGCTGGTAAACATTGTAAACTTTAAATATCCGGGCAGCATGACGTCATCAGGGGGGGGGGACGCCCCGGAGGTTCACGCCAAGTAGGATATAAGAAGAAGGGCTGCGCGACGCGCGCGCCCTATGGTGCAAGCGGAGCATGGTGGGAGACAACGCCCAAGCCAGTCCGGGGACGCCGGAGAGGACAGCAGGCAGATGCCACGATAGCTAGGCGTCCATCCGCAACATGAGGAGGAGCAAACAGAGAGAGGTAGGCGGAGTGAAGTCGTGGGAAAGGGCGGTTGCAACAAAGCTCGGACACTGGCACTCCTCCAACGCTACTATTGGTGGCCCAACATGCAACAGGATGTTTGGGCCTAAGTGGACTCTTGTCCCACCTGCGCGCATCAAAAGCCATTGGTGGGACACCCCTTGGGGATGTTACAGCCATTGCCAGTTCCCAGGGATCCCTGGACCCACCTGTCCACTGATTTTGTGGTGGACCTCCCTAATTCCAGTGGCAACACAGTAATCTGGTGATTCTCAACAGATTTTCCAAGATGGTTCACTTTGTTCCATTACCAGGTCTCCCCTCGGCCCCAGAATTGGCACGACTATTTGCTCTACACGAGTTCTGCCTCCATGGGTTTCTCAAACATGTAATTTCTGACAGAGGGCCACAGTTCACTGCCTGGTATTGGCAATTGCTTTGTAAGACGTTTAACATAACGTTGGACCTGACCACTGCCTATCGCCCACAAGCCAACGGATAGGCAAACCGAAATAACCGGTCACTAAAGATCTTCCAAGAGCCCTTGCTAACGATCAGCAAAACAATGTCCCATCTCCTGCCATGGGCAGAATTCTCCCACAACTCCCGTCAGCACCTCCACCGGATCATCTCCCTTCCTCATCATCTATGGGAGACAACCATTATCTCTGTTGCCAATACCTCTGTCAATTCTACCTCCATTGGCCCAAGCCACTGCGGATGAACTACAGCTCTGGATCTGCACCACCAAGCTGTTACAGGAGGCAGCAAGTCGGGCTAAAAGATCCACAGACACCTACCGTAGGCCAGCACTCCAGTTTAAGCCCAGCAATAAAGTGTGTCTCAGCACCCGCCACATCTGGCTTAGGCTTCTATCCCAGTGTCTGGCACCTCGATACATCAGCCCATTTCCTATCATCAAGCAAATTGGACCGGTGATGTATTAACTATGCTTCCCTCCTTTGCTGGGAATCTATAATATCTTCCACGTGTCCTTCCTCAAGCCTTTGATCCTTTCCTGGCCATCCCAGAAGACCCCTGTATCCCTCTGCACAAGGGAGCCCTCCCTTAATAGAGAATCAGTGCGGCATTATCTTCCGTCCACTGTAGGCTCATGGACATCATTGTCTAATTTTATTCTGGTATACCATGGCCTTATCAGCTTCCTCCAACCCTCGGATCTTTATGGCACACTCTTCAACCGTAGCCTTGTGAACAATTCTGCTCTCATCTTTAGGACTGGCACCCAAGTAATCACCTTGCCCTTCCCCAGGGTGTTTTTGTCAGAAGGCATTTGACAAAGTTCCTCATGAGAGGCTTCTAGGAAAATTAAAAAGTCATGGGGTAGGTGGCGATGTCGTTTCGTGGATTACAAACTGGTTAAAAGACAGGAAACAGAGATTAGGATTAAATGGACAATTTTCTCAGTGGAAGGAGGTGGGCAGTGGAATGCCTCAGGGATCTGTACTGGGACCTGTGTGTTAGGACCCGGACCCGGACCTCTAGACGGCTGGCGCAATCGGGACCCTATCCAGTGTGGCCGTGCACTGTGGCACAGCGTGCAAATCAACGCAGCTGTGTTCCTCCCCTCACATCGGTGCCCCTCCTGACATCCCTCATGCCTAGCGCGGGAAAAATCTACTATTTAGGCTGGCAGCCCAGCACAAGCCCTTGCCTCAGCTACAGGCTTGCTTGTGCTGGTGCTACTATCTGAGCGTTCCCTTTGCCTTTTGGACTTGGATTCGGACTGCTTCTGGATTGCTTTGCCTGCCTCCTGCCCTTTGGATTGGATTGCTTCTGGATTGCCCTGCCTGCTGCCTGCCCTTTGGATTGGATTGCTTCTGGATTACCTTGTCTGCTGCCTGCCCCCTGGAATTGGACTGCCTTCTGGATTACCATGTCTGCCACTGGCCCTTAGATTTGGACTGCCTTTTGGATTACCTTGCCTGCCGCCTGCCTTTTGGACTCGGACTGCCTATGATTTGCCCTGTCTCTTGCCTGCCTTTGGATTCAGACTGTCCCTGGAGTTGTCTGGCCTGCTGCCACCCCAAGTTTGGATTGGGCCCTGAGCTCAGGTAAGGCTGTTATTCTGCCATTGGGTCCACAAAACTAACACCGTGGTCTTCAATATATTTATAAATGGTCTAGAAAGCAATACGACGAGTGAGGTAATCAAATTTGCAGATGATACAAAATTATTCAGAGTAGCTAAATCACAAGCAGATTGTAATAAATTGCAGGAGGACCTTGTGAGACTGGAAAATTGGGCATCCAAATGGCAGATGAAATTTAATGTGGATAAGTGCAAGGTGATGCATATAGGGAAAAATAACCAATGCTATAATTACACGATGTTAGGTTCCATATTAGGAGCTACCACCCAGGAAAGAGATCTAGGCATCATAGTGGATAATACATTGAAATCGTCGGCTTAGTGTGCTGCAGCATTTAAAAAAGCAAACAGAATGTTATGAATTATTAGGGAGGGAATGATGAATAAAACGGAAAATGTCATAATGCCTCTGTATCACTCCATGGTGAGACCGCACCTTGAATACTGTGTACAATTCTGGTCGCTGCATCTCAAAAAAGATATAGTTACGATGGAGAAGGTACAGAGAAGGGCAACCAAAATGATAAGGGGGATGGAACAGCTTCCCTATAAGGAAAGACTAAAGAGGTTAGGGCTGTTCTGCTTGGAGAAGAGACGCTAAGGGGGGATATGATAGAGGTATTTAAAATCATGAGAGGTCTAGAACAGGTAAATGTGAATCGGTTATTTACTCTTTAGGATAATTGAAGAGCTAGGGGGCACTCCATGAAGTTGGCATGTAGCACATTTAAAATTGATCGGAGAAAATTCTTTTTACTCAACGCACAATTAAACTCTGGAATTTGTTGGGTTTAAAAAAGGTTTGGATAAGTTCTTGGAGGAGAAGTCCATTAACTGCTATTAATCAAGTTGATTTAGAAAATAGCCACTTCTAATACTATCATCAGTAGCATGGGTTATACTTTATTTTTGGGTTCTTGCCAGGTACTTGTAGCCTGGATTGGCCACTGTTGGAAACAGGATGCTGGACTTGATGGACCCTTGGTCTGACCCAGTATGGCAATTTCTTATGTTCTTATGACAGCATTGCTGTGGGGCTTATGAGGCTTAGCGACCAATGAACAATGTCTGGGTCCTCCCATTGAAACGGCACATGATCCACCGGCTCTTCAGGGTACTGGCTATGTGAACTAGAGATGTGATTCGGCCGAACCTTTCGGTTAAAAAATGGTGCAGGACATCCATTGCTCCTACCATGTGACAGGGGCTGCCCAAAGGCATCGATAGCCTCTGTCACATGGTAAGGGCAAAGGGCCATCGGCGCCATTTTGATTATTGGCAGCCGACAGCCCAAGAGGGGGAGATCTTTCCCGCGACCCCGCTGGACCACCAGGGACTTTCGGTAAGTCTTGGGGGGGATTGCAAATAAATTTGAAGGGTTGGGGTGGGTTTGGCGTTTTTTTTTAAATATGCCCTTTCTCCCCCCCCCTAAAAACAATAAGAAAACCACATGAAATTTTGTGGGTTTTCCTATTGTTTCGTCGTCCCCCGAACCGCTACAAAATAGGAAATATTGTCTATTTTTCCTATTTCGTCGCAAATGAATGCACATCCCTAATGTGAACTAATTGTATACTGATCCAAAGAGGCTTTGAAATTCGAGCAAGTCCGACTCAGTAATCATGGGATAAAGAAACTGGTAAGTACTCAGATTTCCATCATTCCTTGACTGGCCAGTGGGATATTATTGATGGTCCCTGTAAACACATGCCGAGGTCACCACTTTTTCTCCCTTGAGTTGTATCCGCACCAGTAACTTGCTCTGCACCAGCGTTTTAATACTGCCAGAATCCATTAACACTTGGCTGGAAATCCCTTTCAGCTTCACTGGTATCAAACACTTAGCGGCTACCTGGTTGGAGGTATCTACCAAGTTGCAACGATAAGAGGTTACTGCATTAGTGTCCATCGCCTCCAGTTCTCTGCGGGAGCAGTCTCTTGCAAAATGTCCTCACTCCCCATAGCGGAAGCATGTCAAGCCGACTGAAGGTTGCGGCTGGGGTAACCGACTCAGTTGGGTCTGTCCCAGAGGATTCAGGCTCTGTCACTCGCTCTCTATGTTGAGGGGTTTCTCACAGCAGGATGGTGGTGCCGGCATGATCTGGGCCTCATGGTATGCCTCTGCTACCTCCTGGGCTTTTTCCATTGTCAGGGCTGGATGCCGGCGAACCCACTACTGCATAGATGAACTGGAACTGCTCCAGAAAAATTGCTTGGGCCACTTCCTCCCCGGTTTTCCCGTTCGGGCGCAGCCACTTTCAGGCTGCATCTTTAAGGTGGTGGAACAAGTTTCTAGGGTTCTCTTCAGCCCTTAAAACTTCCCCTTAAAACCTCTGCTGGTATGTTTCTGTGGTGATCCCCACCCTTCCTAGGATCGTTACCTTGACCTCTGGATACGTGGTCTTCCCTTCTGGATTGGCCAGCTGATAGGCCTCTTGGCATGGTCCAGTAAGAACATTTTCCAGATAGATAGCTCACCTGTCTTTAGGCTGCTCGAAGTTCTTCAAGAATCTCTCTGGATCCTCTCCTGGGGTCATCTTGAGGAGGGTTGGTGACACTGGCAATGGACAGGCCACAGTTTGCACCACCTGGGCTATTTACATAATCCCTGTATGTTGCTGTGCCATCTACACTTGTAATGCTTCCTTCTGGGTAATTTGAACTTGCAGGGCACTCTGTAGCTGCTGTTGACCAATGGCCAGGACTTGCAACAACTGTTTCATTTTGTATATTCCTTCGGGGATAGAAAAACAGCCAAAAACAAAAAAATCCTTGCTGACCTCTCCGGCCCTTACTAGCTTCTTGGTCCGCCACTAATCTGGCTGGGCTAACCACCTTGAACGGCACACACACGTACTGGTTTAGAGCTTGGAGGGCCCCAGGAAAAGAGAAAAAACTCTACAAATGGGTTTCTTTTTCTCTGTGCTTAGCAGTGCTGCTTCAATGCTCTGCAGAGCCACACCTTTTCCCCAGTTGCTAAGAGAACAGCACAAGAACAAATTGTTCCACTCAGTCTTCCCTGGAAGCTGGTTTTCCCTCTATGCCTTGCTTAGAGAGATCCTACGATGACACCATATGTTGCACAGGAGCGTCAATAGCGTAAGTGCAGCCAGAAAAATGCACACATACACTCTGGCTGCGCTTTAAGTGCTCTTTATTTACTATCGGGCCGATACAGCATAGTGCGCTGCGATGGAGCGCACTGTTAACCTGCCATTGGACGCACGTTTTTGATGCGCTAGCATTACCCTTTATTCAGTAAGGGGCTGAAAATGCGCATCCAACCCCCCTGAACCTAATAGCGCCCGCAACATGCAAATGCATATTGATGGCCCTATTAGGTATTCCCACGCGATTCAGAAAACAAAATGTGCAGCCAAGCCGCACATTTTGCTTTCAGAAATTAGCGCCTACCCAAAGGTAGGCGCTAATTTCTTCGGGCACCGGGAAAGTGCACAGAAAAGCAGTAAAAACTGCACAGAAAAGCAGTAAAAACATGGCGATATTAAGTCGGAGGTCCCGAAAGTTTCCAAAAGTTAAAAAAAAATAAATTTGTAGTCGGCCCACGGCTGTCGGGTCAAAAACCGGACGCTCAATTTTGCCGGCGTCCGGTTTCCGACCCCGTGGCTGTCAGCGGACTCTAGAACCGACGCCGGCAAAATTGAGCGTCGGCTGTCAAACCCGCTGACAGCCACCGCTCCGGTCCAAAAGGAGGCGCTAGGGACGCGCTAGTGTCCCTAGCGCCTCCTTTTTCCTGTTTTTACCGCCGGGCCTCATTTGAATAGAGAATCGCGCGCACAGGAGAGTGGCCTGTGCGCGTGCCGGGAGACCGGGCGTTCGCTCGCTCTCCCGTGGACTTTACTGTATCGGCCCGTATTATATCATACAGCAAACTGCTGGCAGCAAACAATAAAGCAGGCGCCTTGATCTCAGGCAGTCTCTAGCTTAAACACATACAGGTTTATCCACTTCACGGATAAGTGGTCTTTCTTTTGTCTGGAGCTCTGTCAGTTCCCCAGGGCCTGTCTAACCTGTCTAGGCCCTTAGGTTTTATGCTCAGAGTTAGGACTCCTCCATCCTCCCAGGATATCTTGGGGAACCCAAGCTTAAGGAGTACGGGGGGGGGGGGGGGACATAACATAAGATATGCCATACTGGGTCAGACCAAGGGTCCATCAAGCCCAGTATTCTGTTTCCAACGGTGGCCAATCCAAGTCACAAGTACCTGGCAAGTACCCAAACATTAAATAAATCACAAGTTACTATTACTTGTTAATTAATAGCAGTTTATGGATTTTTCATCTAGGAACTTATCCAAACTTTTTTTAAACCCAGTTACACTAACTGCTGTAACCACATCCTTTGGCAATGAATTCCAGAGCTTAACTATGCACTGAGTGAAAAATAATTTTCTTTGATTTATTTTAAACAAGCTTGATAACTTCATGGCGTGCCCCCTAGTCCTTCTATTATCTGAGAGAGTAAATAACTGATTTACATTAACTTATTCATGTCCTTTCATGATTTTGTAGACCTCTATCATATCCCCCCTCAGTCGTCTCTTCTCCAAACTGAACAGCCCTAACTTCTTTAGGTTTTCCTCATAGGGCAGCCGTTCCATGCCCCTTATCATTTTGGTCGCCCTTCTCTGCATTTTCTCCTGTGCAGCTATATCCTTTTTGAGATGCGATGACCAGAATAGCACACAGTATTCAAGATGCAGTCTCACCATGGAGGGATATAGAGGCATTATGACATCCATTCTTTTATTTGCCATTCCCTTCCTAATAATTCCTAATATTTTGTTTGCTTTTTTGATCGCCACAGCACCCTGAGCCGATTTCAATGTATTATCCTGACACCTAGATCTCTTTCCTGGGTGGTAACTCCTAAGTTAAAACCTAACATTCTGTAACTACAGCAAGAGTATTTTTTCCTGTATGCATCACTTTAAACTTGTCCATGCTAAATTTCATCTGCCATTTGGAAGCCCAGTCTTCTAGTCTTGCAAGGTCCTTTTGCAATTTATCACAATCTGTTTCAGATTTAACTACTCTGCATAATTTTGTGTCATCCACATATTTGATCACCTCACTTGTCGTACCCCTTTCCAGTTCATTTATAAATATAATAAAAAGCTCCGGTCCAAGTACCAGATCCCTGAGGCACCCCACTGTTTACCTTTTTCCACTGTGAAAATAGACCATTTAATCCTACTCTCTGGTTCCTGACTTTTAACTAGCTTGCAAACCACAAAAGAACATCGCCTCCTAGTTTTCTTAGAAGCCTCTCATGTGGGACTTTATCGAACACCTTCTGAAAATCCAAATACACCACATTTACCGGTTCACCTTTGTCCACATGTTTATTCACCCCTTCAAAAAAATTGTAGATTTATGAGGCAAGACTTCTCTTGGGTAAATCCATATTGGCTGTGTTCCATGAAACCATGTGTAGCTAAATGTTTTGTGATTTTATTCTTTATAACAGTTTCCATGGTCTTTCTTGGCATTGAAGTCAGGCTCACCGGTCTGTAGTTTCCCAGATCACCCCTAGATCCCTTTTTAAATATCGGGATTACATTGGCCATCTTCCAGTCTTCAGGTTCAATGGATGATTTTAATGATAGGTTACAAATTAATTGAAATAGGTCTGAAATTTCATTTTGTTTAGTTTTTCAGAACCCTGGGGTGTGTATCATCCAGTCCAGATGATTTACTACTTTTCAGTTTGTGAATGAGGCCTACCACATCCTCCAGGTTCGCTGCGATTTGGTTCACTTCATCTGAATCATCACCCATGAAAACCTTGTCTGGAACGGGTATCTCCCCAACATCCTCTTCAGTAAACATCAAAGCAAAGAAATTGTTTAATCTTTCCGCAGTGGCCTTATCTTCTGTAAGTGCCCCTTAAGTCCTATGATCATATAAAGGACCAACTGACTCCCTTGCAGGCTTTCTGCTTCAGATATATTTTATATTGTGAGTTTTTGCCTCTGTGGACAGCTTCTTTTCAAATTCTCTGTTAGTCTGTCTTATCAATGTTTTACATTTAACTTGCCAAAACTTATGCGTTATCCTATTTTCTTCTGATGGATCTTTCTTCCAATTTTTGAATGAAGATCTTTTAGCTAAAATTGCCTCTTTCACCTCAGCTTTTAACTATGTCTGTAATTGTTTTTTCTTCCTTCCACATATATTAATGCATAGAGTATATCTGGACTATGCTTCTAGGATGGTATTTTTTAACAATGTCTATTGGAGGTGCAGCTCCAAAAGTAAAGTGTTGCAAACTTTACTTTTGGAGCTGCACCTTTCAGTTTTTTGTTTGTTTTTTTTTAACTATTTTTCTCATTTTCTCATTTTCCTTTTGAAAGTTTAGCACGAGAGCCGTGGATTTGCTTAATGTCCCCCTTCCAGTCACTAATTCAAATTTTATCATATTATGATCACTATTGTCAAGTGGCCCCACCACCTTTACCTCTCTCACCAAATCCTGCTCTCTACTGAGATTTAGATCTAAAATTGCTCCCTCTCTCGTCTGTTCCTGAACAAATTGCTCCATAAAACTATCATTTATTCCATCCAGGAACTTTATCTCTCTAGCATGCCCTGATGTTTCACATACCCAGTCAATATTGGGGTAATTGAAATCTCTCATTTCTTAGCATCCAGTCAGATTAATCCAGAGCGAGTGGGTTATGCACCCCCACCAGCGGATGGAGACAGTGCAAGTTGACGTCACGGTACATATACCTCTGCAGCGACCTCAAGCCACCAGTATTCTCAATCTCCAGCAGATGGTGGACATGCATTCCCCACAAGGGATTACTTCAATTTAAAGAAGGAAAATTTATAAAGAAATTGTGAAGAAACTTACCGCCCCGCTCTCTTGTGGTGTTACAAAATGGTCCCTCCCCCAGTTGAGATTTCCTGAGGTGATTTATGTGGTTCCTCAGAGGTGTGCCTTGGCCTGGTACCTGGTTTTCCCGCATGGGCTTAGCTACTTGAGCAGTTAAAAGGCAGCGGGTGCTGGAAGCCGAGTGTGGCAATGACGGCAAATGCCCTCTCCCCCCGCAGCCAGAGGTAGGACCTTCAAAGGGGTTGGGGAAGAGGGAAGGAGGATAGGTAGGGGGGTAGGAAAGTTTCCTCCTAGTCCGTTCCTTAATTGGAGCGGACTGCAAGGGAACTAGGGGAGGCTCGATCGCGTCGCTGCACGTAAACTGGGCAAATCTCCCCCGCCCTATGCGCGCTGGCCTGGATTTTATAACGTGCGCGCTGGCATGTGCATGTTATAAAATCGCACATCCATGTGCGAGCACCGGGTAGCGCGCACACATCGAGGCGCGCACATATTTTTTTTTTTTTAATCTACCCGATTATGATTTGTGAATGTGGATCTGATTGAATGTTATTTTTAGAGTTTAGATATGATATGAGGATCTATATAATTGGTGGATACATTGTTATGTAATAAAGTTTTGTGAAAAAAATTATGTATTTGTAATTATGTATACTTTTTTTTTTTTACCAAAATGATAAAGCAGATGGAACAAATCCCCATGAGGAAAGGCTAAAAAGGTTAGGGCTCTTCATCTTGGAGAAGAGATGGCTGAGGGGAGATATGATAGAGGTCTATAAAATAATGAGTGGAGTAGATCAAGTAAACGCAAATTGGTTGTTTACTCTTTCAAAAAGAACAAAGGCTAGGTGACATGCAAATGAAGTTATTAGGTAATACATTTAAGACAAATAGGAGAAAATGTTTTTTTACTCACGGTATAATTTAACTCTGGAATGTGTTGTCAGAAGATGTGGTAAAAGCTTTTAGTATAGTTGGGTTAAAAGTTCCTGGAAGAAAAGTCTATAAACCATTATTAAGGTGAACTTTAGGAAATCTACTACTTATACCTCGGATAAGCAGCATGGAATCTATTGATATTTTGGAATCCTGCCAGGTACTTGTGACTTTGGTTGGCTACTGTTGGAAACAACGATACTGGGCTTGATGGACTTTTGGTCTGGCTCAGTATGGCTAAACGTATGTTCTTATGCTTTTTTGGGACAATTAATTTATTCAGAAGTTCCTCTCTAAAAAAAAAAAAAGAGCAAAACCCATCTATCCTTTTCATTATTGCACTTTGCATCCGACCCCCAAAAGTAATGCCCTTCCCAAAGGATTCTGTTCCAAATAGATTAACTCCTGCTCAGAATGGAGGCAAATCTGGGCAGCTTTTTTTTTTTTTATTGTATATTGCCCATATTTTCCAGTGGAAAGAAAAATGTATTTTATTTCCTGTGAAAAAGTTTTAGTCTGTCTTCTTCCTTTGGAATAGAATTCTCAAGAAAGAGAAAGACATTTGTCTGTTGAAAAGTGGCTTTGATAGTCTCTACCTACATGGAAGGCATCTTAACATATTTGCAGGCTAATTTTAAAACAAGCAAGTATATGCCCATATATGCACTTATCAGCATGCAAATGGAGATACGCTAGAATTTTAAATCATGTGCACACTTATGTACGTATGATTTAAAATACACCTACTGTATGTAAGTATGCTCCTAATTTTAAGAGGTTACTTGAGCAAACCTACTTCACGTATCTTCCATAGGACTTTGCCGGCTTTAACGCGTGTATGTAAGTGGATTTTAAAACATGCTTATGCAAAGGACATTCCCAACTAGTCCACCAGTTTGCCCAGTCAATATCAAGGTCTTCCAGACCCTTCTGGTTCTTCATCCTGCATGCCCCCCAGTTGACCGAGATAACATACCCTGTCTCGTTATCCCTAAAATGCGAGATCTACAGACTTGCTCCTCATCAGGAGCAGCAGAAAGGTTATGTGGCTATCAAAAGACCACATGCTGCGGCCTCCAGTTTTAAAATATGGACTTACGAACGTAAGAGTTGGCTCCGTCCATTCTCTGCCCCCTTATTTTTGGCACATGCACAGGTATATGCATGCAAAATTGAGGCTTTTTAAAATTCATGTTGCTCATGCACAGCCCATATATGCACATATGTGGGCATTTATGCATGAGCAATACATTTAAAATCAATCAACGTCTTGGTGATGCCTTTCTTCCCACTTTCACTGGAACCTTATCGTTTGATAAATTATTAATATAAATGATGAATACTTTTCTATTTCATTATATGCTGATGAAACTATGGTTTATTTTGATAATCCTGGGGATTCATAAGAACATAAGAAGATAAGAACATGCCATACTGGGTCAGACCAAGGGTCAATCAAGCCCAGCATCCTGTTTCCAACAGTGGCCAATCCAGGCCATAAGAACCTGGCAAGTACCCAAAAACTAAGTCTATTCCATGTTACCGTTGCTTGTAATAGAGGTGGTTATTATCTAAGTCAACTTAATTAATAGCAGGTAATGGACTTCTCCTCCAAGAACTTATCCAATCCTTTTTTAAACACAGCTACACTAACTGCACTAACCACATCCTCTGGCAACAAATTCCAGAGTTTAATTGTGCGTTGAGTGAAAAAGAACTTTCTCCGATTAGTTTTAAATGTGCCACATGCTAACTTACATTTTCTTTAAATGTTAGAGAATTTTGGAAAAATTCCTGGTTCTAAAATCAGTCTTAGCAAAGTAACAGTCATGTTTTGTCAAACATTGATCAATTACAATTATGTGCAGAGGCTAGGAATTTAGGGATACAGTTGGATTCGAGGTTAAATTTAATGGCACAAGTGAAGAAGGTGTTTCGGGTTACATTTTTTAAACTGTGAGTATTGCATCCCTTGAAGCAATATCTTTGCTTGCCTGAATTTAGATTAGTCATTAAATCCATAGTTTGTGCTCAGCTGGATTACTGTAATTCATTCAATGGAGGATTACCTACATTTCTTATGCAGATTTTACAACTTGCTCAGAATGCTGCGGTCAGATTAATTTTTGACTTAAAATAGGGCAATAGTATTTCTCCTTATTTAGTAAAATTGTACTAGCTTCCAATAAAGCAGAGGGTGAAGGTCCAGATACTGTCTTTGGTACATAAATTTGTATGCTGATTCTTTTTGTTTAAAGAAATATATAATTCATTATGTACCTGCTCGCCCTCTGCATTTTGTTTCTCAGCATTTGTTAAAAGTCCCATCTCATACTTCTGTTAGGTTAACCGGCACTCACTCTAGAATCTTCTCTGTCTTGGATCCTGAATTGTGGAATACTATACCGAATGAGCTTCGGGTTATTACGGATTATATGATATTTTAAAAGACATTGAACACTTATTTGTTCTCTGAGGCTTTTAATTAATGTTTGTTATATTTTGTTTTATTTGACCACGTATTGTATTGTACAGTATGTTTTATTGTGTATTTTGGTTGTAATCTGCATTGATGCTCTGTGAACTGCGGACTATACATTTGTGAAATAAATAAATATGTGACTTTTGGATTATATGACAACATCGCTGTTCCAAATGTATTTATTTAAAAGATTTGTACTCTGCCTTTTCACAGTTCAAATAAAAAATACTTCAAATATTTGAGGGTTAAAATTCCAAATAACACTTTCCTGTCGTGTAGCCAGATGGACTCAGAACAAATGGGTATAGTATGCTCGTGCTAGCAGTTAGAGACGGATCTGACGTCAGCACGGGTGTATATATACCCCCACAGGAAGCGTAGCAACTTTGTAATTTCCGTCTCCAAAGCAGTTTGGAGAGCCTGCACGCTCGTGTTTCCAAATCTACTTTCTACTTTCTTTTTTTTTCTAAATTTCTACAGCACCATCGAGCCCCACACTCCTGCGGTGATACCCTAAGGTCCCTCCCCCAGTTGAGTTTCCCGGGGTGATTTCCGTGAGCCCCCAGAGGTCTAAGTCCTCGGTCCAGTGGCCGAATCGCGGCAGGGACGTAGCCCCCGGGCGAGGCTCGGGCGTGGCGAGCAAGGCGCCTCTGTCCCGACGTGGACGAGGCAGCGGGTGCATATCCTCAAACGCGGCGGTGAAGGTACTTGCCCTCTCCCCCCACAGCCGGAGACCGCCCGGGTTCCAGCCGGGAAGCGCCGAGGTTCAGGTAAGGCGTACATCTCTTACTTTTGGTCTCCGAGGATCGGTGGCGTGGCACGCCGTGGAGGGCGCCATTTTGTGGCCTTGGTAAGGTATTGAGCGCCCGTGATAGGCGCATGTCTATGACTAAGCCGCATATTGCTGAGAGCACATTGCTTCTTGTGCAGCGTACATTGCTAAGCCGCCCATTGCTGAGAGCATATTGGATATCATTGGGCATATATTGCTGCTGCATATTATTGAGCGTCTGTTTTGTTAAGCGTATATTGCGGCCACTTATTCTTGAGCGTCTGTTCTGTTAAGCGTATATTGCTGCCGCATATTATTGGGCGCCTGTTCTGTGCAGCGTATATAGCTGCCGCTTATTATTGAGCGTCTGTTGTATTAAGCGTAAATAGCTGCCGCATATTATTGAGCATCTGTTCTGTTACGCATACATAGCTGCCGCATATTATTGAGCGTCTGTTGTATTAAGCGTATATAGCTGCCGCATATTATTGAGTGTCTGTTCTGTTAAGCGTATATAGCTGCCGCATATCTTTCATCACCTCCCTCCGGACAAGTTTGTGGAATCGTCATGTCCCATACACAAGAAGGCAGCATTGGAAGCTACCTTGGCAAGGCTCCTGTCCTTGAAAGCCATCATCCCAGTACCTGCATGGGAAGTGAATTCTGGACATTATTCCATCTATTTCATGGTACCCAAGAAAGGGGGCACCTTTCGGCCCGTACTGGACCTCAAGTCAGTCAATCGATACTTAAGGGTCCCGAGGTTTCGCATGGAAACTCTGCGCTCCGTCAAGACCGCAGTACAGCCAGGAGAGTTCCTCATGGCCTTAGACTTGTCGGAAGCCTACCTGCATATCCCGATCCATCCGGATCATCAGCGCTACCTCCGCTTCAAGGTTCTAGGACGCCACTTTCAATTCCGGGCTCTGCCCTTCGGGTTGGCCACGTCACCGCGGACTTTCACCAAGGTGGTCGTAGTGGTAGCAGCGGCACTCAGACAGGAAGGAATTCTGGTCCATCCCTACCTAGATGATTGGCTGATCAGGGCGAAATCACGAGGAGAGCCATCGGACAACAGACAGCGTGATCGCCCTTCTGGAAAGCTTGGGCTGGGTAACCAACCTCAGCAAGAGCTGCCTATAGCCTTCCCAGTCGCGGGAATACCTGGGAGTACAGTTCGACACCCAGGCAGACACGGTCAGTCTCACTACCAAGAGAAGGTTAAAACTTCAGACACGTATCCGGTACTTGATGGGAGCCAGTTGGCCCATAGCTTGGGATTATCTGCAGGTTCTCGGTCTCATGGCATCCACCCTGGAAGTGGTACCTTGGGCAAGGGCCCATATGAGACCTCTACAACACTCCCTGCTCTCTCGCTGGAGCCCCCGTCTACGGAACTATTCCACGCACTTACCTCTGCCTGCCAGAGTACGGACCCAGTTACGGTGGTGGTTGCAGTCCAACCACACGAGCAGGGGGTCGAAGATGTCCTCCCCCACGTGGACTCTGCTCACCACAGATGCCAGCCTGAGCGGCTGGGGAGCACACTGCGAAGGACTTACCGCTCAAGGGCGGTGGAACAGAGAAGAGTCCGCATGGAACATCAACCGTCTAGAGGCTCGGGAAGTCCGATTGGCATGCCTTCGATTTGCTCACAGACTGCAGAACAGAGCAGTCAGAGTGATGTCCGACAACACCACCACGGTGGCATACATCAACCGTCAGGGCGGAACCAGAAGCCGGCAGGTATCTCTGGAGATCGCCCCACTGATGGCTTGGGCAGAGGCGAATCTTCAGGACATCTCCGCCATCCACATTGCCGGGAAGGACAACACCACGGCAGACTTCCTCAGCAGAGAAAGCCTAAATCCGGGAGAGTGGCAGCTGTCACCCACAGCCTTCCAGTTGATTGTGGATCACTGGGGGATTCCGGACATGGATTTACTGCGGACAAGTCCAATGCTCAAGTACCCAGCTACTTCAGCCGCAAGTGCGACCCGTTCTCACAGGGAATCGATGCCCTGGTTCAGCCATGGCCTCCAGGGACTCTGCTATACGCCTTTCCTCCGTGGCCTCTGCTGAGCGCCATCATCCACAAGATTTAGAAACACCGGGGCCTAGTTCTTCTAGTGGCACCAGACTGGCCAAGAAGACCCTGGTACGTGGACATGAGAAGACTACTGGCAGGGGAGCCTCTTCCCCTGCCTCCTCTCCGGGACCTTCTTCGTCAAGGTCCCATCCTTCACGAGGATCCAGCTCAATTCTCTCTTACGGTCTGGCCATTGAGAGGGCTAGACTAAAGAAAAGAGGTTACTCGGAGCCCGTGATAGATACACTCCTCCGAGCTCGCAAGTTTTCCACATCTCTCACCTACGTAAGGATCTGGAGAGTATTTGAAGCATGGTGCAACACTCATGGCACCAATCCACATGCGACCACAATCCCTATTGTGTTAGATTTCCTGCAAGATGGACTTCAGAAGGGTCTCTCCTTCAGCTCCATCAAGGTTCAGGTGGCTGCGCTGTCTTGCTATGGTCCCAGGAGGGATGGCAAGACCATTGCCAAGCACCCAGATGTTTCTCGCTTCCTGAAAGGAGTCAAGCATATTCATCCGCCACTGAAGTGGCCTGTGCCCTTATGGAACCTCAATCTTGTTTTAGATTTCCTCGCGGGATCCACCTTCAGACCCCTTCGGGGCCTGTCTCTCCATTCTCTAACCTTGAAGATGGTGTTCTTGCTGGCGGTGTGCTCAGCACGCCGCATCTCAGAGCTACAAGCACTGTCCTGCCATGATCCCTTTCTCAGAATCACTCCTGAGGCTATCCATCTTCGGACGGTTCCCTCCTTTCTACCTAAAGTGGTTTCACAGTTTCATCTTAACCAAACCATATCCTTGCCTACCACGGCGGATTTGAAGAAATCTGAAGAAGGGCGTTTATTACGCCATCTCGACATTGGCAGATTACAGTCCAGATATCTGGAAGTGACACAAGAAGTACGAAAGACGGACCATCTGTTCGTCCTGCATAGCGGAAAGAAACAAGGTGAAGCGGCCTCGCGGCCCACCATCGCCCCCTAGATTAAAGAAGTTATCCGAGCAGCTTACGTAGAGGCTGGGAAATCTCCACCTCTACAGGTCGAGGCTCATTCTACCAGAGCACAAGCGGCATCCTGGGCAGAATCCAGGATGCTGTCGCCTGCAGAAATATATAAAGCGGCGACGTGGTCCTCCCTCCATACCTTCTCCAGGTTCTACCTTCTGGATGTCCAGGCCAGGGAGGACACAGCATTTGCGAGGGCGGTCCTACATGGTCCTCAGGCAGCCTCCCGCCCAGGCTGGGAGTAAAGCTTTTGTACATCCCATTTGTTCTGAGTCCATCTGGCTACACGACAGGAAATGTTGAGATTACTTACCTGATAATCTCGTTTTCCTTAGTGTAGACAGATGGACTCAGCATCCCGCCCAGCTGCCTGTGTACATGGGTTTCACCGATTCAAGGTAAGCCATGTCATCTGTTTCCATAAGAGCGTACACTCTACCAGGTGTCAACGCCTTCCGGTTGGGAATGCTGGCGGTCTCCAGCTATTATCAATCGGTCAGGGGAATCCTGTTTCACTATTTCACTGAGCGTCAGTACACACATCCATAACAGCTTTTGCAAGGAAGATTACTAAGTTGCTACGCTTCCTGTGGGGGTATATATACACCCGTGCTGACGTCAGATCCGTCTCCAACTGCTAGCACGAGCATACTATACCCATTTGTTCTGAGTTCATCTGTCTACACTAAGGAAAACGAGATTATCAGGTAAGTAATCTCAACATTCTACACTGTTTCAACAAAGCAATTTAAGGTTAATCTCTAAAATTAAAGTTAATATGGAAGCATAGAAATATATGGAAGTGTCATGGTCAAGAAGTACTTTATGTTGTGAACTTTGAGTGTTAGCAATTGAGATAAAAAAAAAAAACCCAGCAAATTCTATCATTATGGTCCGAATTAATTAATTTGAGAATCACACTGTTATTTGAACAGTATGTTTTATGCTTTAACTTTCTTTAACAAATTCTGTTTTCCTAGGCATGTGACATTGCCTTTTTACTGGCAGATAATGAAACCCAATTTACAAGCACTAAGACCAGGAGAATCTCCAGATCCTGACAAGATTAAATATGACCAGGATATTGAGACTGCTTTCAGTATAAACCCTGCCCATGGTGCACTGCCACCTCATTGTGACTCTGAGTTTACACTCTCTTATACCCCAAAGGAGGTATGGTTTGTATTTTCTTGGTATCTACCAATGTCATTTTTTTAGATAAAAGAAATAAATCTTGCTCTAGAGTCTGAGATTGCATTATATTTTGAAAAATATGATGGAAATTACTAACACTTTTAAAAGGTAGTTACAATAGTACATTGCAGAGTATAATTTCTAAATTGAGCAGGATAGAATTGCAACACGAAGAACAAATGAAGAGGGATTGTTGTAGTTTCTTTGTTCAATTCCTTAATATGGGCATCCAGGACCTCACTCACTCTCATCCACCCGTACAATCAAATAATTACAAAACAGTGTGTTGGGTAAAAACAAGGCCGCAGCTTTAATAACAAATGACCCGAGCCTCAGTTACATACAAACAAAACACATTTTTTAGATTTCAGCCTTTTCCAATCCCCCCACGCTATCCGCCTCTTTCCGGCAGGATAGCCTCTACCAGCCACTCGGCTCGATGATTTGGCCCCACACGCCAGGTTCCGACTCCCGCCGCCATCCTGCAAGGAGCCAACCTGGGCGGACCCCCGCCTCCAACCTGCAAGGAGTCTGGCCAAGCGGCCCCCGCCTCTTTCCAGCAAGGGGCCACTCCCTGACAACAGCCCCAGTTGTCAACCATCATTTACATACCACTGAAATCCGTCATAACATAGCCCATAACTTTAAACTCTTATGGCTCGGGCCAAGCACCAAAGACACGGACATTCGATGTTCCGTGACCCCCCCAAAGATGCGGCCCTGGTTACCTCGGAAATAATGCTTCCAGAGCCTCCTGAATGAATTCAGAAACAGGTCCATGCCTAAGAATGAAAGATGTACTCCATCCTTGCTAAATAATCCCCCTACCTTGCCCCAGGACCAATCATGTCGAATGTGATGCCCCCCCAGACGTGCCAACCAAGATCCAATTTGTTGTTCGCTTTGGACCTGCTTCTGCGCCACATAACATTTTCCCATTCAGCAGGTCTGACTACAATGTCCGACCAACACAGAATGGTGGTAGGCAATAATATCGACACCGTCATCAAATCTTTTCGTACCATGCTGATAAATTGCCTACCAGCCATCCTACCCCAGTCGTTTCCCCCTAAATGGACCACCAACACCCTAGGTGCGTTGAGACGATTGCGTTCCCTGTGCACACACGGAATCAGTTCATCCCAAAGCATGCCTCGACGCCCCAACCAATGCACCCGCACCCCTCTGCTTTGTAGATCCAGGTGGGGACCGTATGGCCGGCCGCAGGCATGCCTGTGTGCCCAGTGAATATACGAGTGTCCGATGATCCTCACCGCCATACCATCAGACACCGCACCTGAAAAGAAACAGAAGTTAGGCACCACTCATTCACGCCCAGCCTCTGGGCGAATATAGCTCCTATACGCACCCGACCGCCATCGGCCAATCCTCTGAATCACACCCCCCGGCAAACCCGCGCTAGCCGCAGATGTCGCCGCCCCAATTCTAAACGAATGCGTATCAAAACGACGCCCATCCAAGCCAATCTCAAACAATGCTCGACGAAGCACAATCTCAAATTGATACTTGGTCAAAGAGCGGAGATTCTCATGAACCAAAAATTGTATCGCTCCCCTCGGCCGCAATTGACAGTAACATGCCACATTGGTAACTGGACAAGTTACCAACCCCGGAACCGCAGCCAGAACCACAGACAATCCCCGGCCCCTCTGATCCGTATTGGCCCGCGGAATACCCATCACCACTGATCTGTTTGTCACTACCACATTACGCGCCAAAAGGCCCGGGTAATCCCTGCTGCTCGCAGCTCGCGCCACCAGCTCGCTAACTCGGAGAGCGCCAAAAAAAGCTAAAACAAAAGCAAGACGAAACAACGCCATTTCATATCCAGATGAACAAACCGACGACAACGCACCCCAAAGCTGAATTAGAATATCATGCGTAATTGACAAGCGCTGATCCGGCCTCTTTTCAACCACTCTGGACCAGCCTGCCAATAACCGGCGTACAATAAAACAACCCGATGGAAAGCCCCAACCATGAGCCCTCATGAGAAAGGAAAAACCCGCCAAGTGCCGTCCCACCGCCGCCCTCGAGTACCCATTGCTTCTAGCCTGTTCTATGAAACGTACCAACGCGACATCTGAAATCGGACCTCCCCCCCAGCCCAAGGAAGACAGAAATGCAGTCACCCTACGGGCCCCCCCCCACATAACCTGTCCATGTAGACGGTGCTAATGAAGCTCGCAGCATGTTCCAGGATTCTGGGAACCAAATCTCCAAAGGGAAGACGGCACCGGAGTTCCGCAAAGCTCCGCCTCCGGAGCCAGTTCTCGAAAAACTTCCCACTTGAAACGAGAAAGAGAATCGGCCACTCCATTAGATACTCCAGGCACATGTCGAGCCCATATTGTCACATTTAAGGACATACAACACAAAATCAATTCTCGCAACAACTCAGAAACTCTGAGGCACCGCGCAGATCTTTTATTGATGACCTTGACTACCCCCATATTATCGCACCAAAACACAACTCTCTTACCTCGTAACTGCGAACCCCAAATATGCACCGCCACCACGATTGGAAACAGTTCCAAAAACGTGATGTTTTTTGTAATCCCGGACACTATCCACTCCTCCGGCCAACAGGCTGCACACCAAGACCCCTGGAAGTACGCTCCGAATCCCAATGAACCCGCTGCGTCCGTAAACAGTTCCAAATCATGATTAGACAAAGGATTGGACTGCCAAAACGCCACTCCATTAAAATCCCGCAAGAAGTTATCCCAAATGCGCAAATCCTCCCGCATTGTTCTAGATACTCGAACCCTGTGATGATACTTCTTGAGTCCGGACATAGCATGCGACAATCTCCGCAAAAATACCCGACCCATAGGAATTACCCGACAAGCAAAATTAAGACTGCCCACTATGGATTGCAATTCACACAAGGTTAACTTAGGCCGAGCTAATGCCCCACGAACCAGAATACGTAATCGTTCCACCTTGTCCTCTGGCAAACGGGATACCATAGTCACAGAGTTCAACTCGATTCCTAGAAAAGTCAGGTTCGTGCTTGGACCTTCTGTCTTACCCGCCGAAAGGGGAATACCAAACTCGGTCGCCACCGCTTGGAAACTACCCATCAACTGCTCACACTCCCCTGACTCCGCTTCGCCGACAAACAAGAAATCGTCCAAATAATGCACCAACTTTGCAGACTCCGCTCTCATCTGCACCACCCAATGCACAAACGAACTGAACGCTTCAAAATAAGCACACGCAATAGAGCAACCCATAGGCATGCACTTATCGAAATAGAATTCTTGTTGAAAACGGAATCCCAACAAATGGAAACTTTCCGGATGGACCGGTAGTAATCGAAAAGCTGCCTCAATATCAACCTTAGCCAACAATGCCCCCGGACCACAACTCCTCACCAAGCGAACCGCTGAATCAAAGGACGCATATCGAACCATACACTGCGCCCTCGGAATCCCGTCATTCACAGACCTCCCCTCTGGAAAGGACAAATTATGGATCAGTCTAAATTTACCTGCCTCCCTCTTAGGGATCACCGCCAACGGTGACAATACCATATCCTTAAAGGGAACCTCCCGGAACGGACCAGCAATCCTATCGAGTTCGATATCCTCCTGCAATTTATCCTTCACCACGCTCACTAAACGCCGTACCGATGGACAATTGTCTCCCCCCCCAACCTCTGACCCCCCCATAAAAGGTATACGAAAACCCCACGTAAAGTCTTGAGTTAGAATATCTGCCATTCTCCTGTTCGGGTAAATGCTTAACCATGGCCGCATGGCAGAAATCCTAACCGGAGTAAAAGCCCGTTCACACCCCCGGTTTACCTGGTCCCTTTGGAGCCTGGGTCGGGGAAAGACCCTCACCCTGTCTTTTGAGACACCGAGACACAGGATGGGTGGCTCCACAATTGGAACAGGCATGACGGAATTTGCAGTCTGGGAAGTTACAATTGGAGCGATTAAATCGCCAGCACACGTCGCTACATCCCGGACCGCCTTTACCTGTACCACCGCTTGGGGATTCCCTCCGAAAGGACCGCCCTGAACCCCCGCCTGCACCCAGGCCCTGCCCCGACCCTCCAACTGACACCTTGGAGGCCATCTGAGTCAGCCATAAGCCTACATCCTGAGTACCCCACGATATAAACTTATTCTCCTCCATCCGGTCGCGAAAGCGCTCATCATAATTCAAACACGACCATCCGTTGTAGGTTTTACTTGCTGCTAAAATGGCATCGGCATAGGCCATCAAAGCCCTATACTGCGTGGGATCCTTTTGACCAGCCACACTCGCCAAACGTAGAAAAGCTCTCATCCAATTATGAATATTGCGTGCTATTTTTTGTTGCGCACCTGGGAAACGCTCACTCTTCCCACGCTTCTTTTTCCCCTTCCGCTTCCCCCGTCTACCTTCCAAAAGCTGAAAAAATCTATAAATTGCCGCCGCCAAATCCGCTTCCGAATTGATTTCGGAACCTCCTCCCACAACTCAGTAAGGGCCACCAACGCCGGGGCTCCATGGACTGTTACACCTCCTAATGCCCCACCTTTTCCCGACGCTCCCGCTTCAGACGAGCTAGAAGACGACGACGATGAAGAGGACGACAAGGAAGAATCAGACGAACTAGATCTCTCCCTCTTCCTTTTCTTTTTAGACTTTCCCGACTTGGATACACCCCCTTTTTCTCTAATCTCTCTCTCAGCATCCGTACTCTTCTGCACCCCACTCTCCATCCCTAAACCCTCACGCCGAACCCATCCTTCCTCACGCACTCCTACACCCTTAGACTGCGGCATCTCCCCCCGATCAAGACGTGGGAAAATCACGAACTCACCTGACGGGTCAGAATCCGCCGCCACCGCTCCCGTCAAATTTACCCACTCACGCAGACCACTCGGATTCACTGCAGGCGCCACACTCCGCCACGCTTCCTGCCGCGATGGTCCTGGCACAGCCCCATCATCCGCATCCCGATCCGCCTGTGAAGACACCACAGCAGGGGAGGCAGAAGGCCCCAAGCCAGGCATAAAATCCCACTCCCCCAGCAGTCCAGGCCCTTCCATCTCCCAAGCACCCCATTCTTGCAAATCCCCCCCCCGTCTACCCCGTCCACAGCCGACACCACCCATCCATGGCATGTCACCTGAAAACAAGGGGTCATATACCGGCTGCGTAGCACCCCGAGACCTGTCCTCCACAATCTCCGGCCTTGCAGCACTCCTCACACCCCTCAAGCTTACGCCTGACCCTCGCGTGCCGGCTGACAACCCCTCCCTCCCCGTGAAACCCCCAACTTGCGCCAGAGCCAGAGACCTGCTATTCATTCCTGCTCCGGTTGTTAATAAACGTCCCCTCCAGGACACCCCTCCCCCACGAGCTCTCCTCAGACCAGATCCCCCCAACCCCTCCAGGGGCCCCCCTCTGCCTCGCCTCCCCCGAGAAGGAACTCCCACACTCCCCAAATCTCCTCCTGCACCTCTAGCATTACCCTCCAAACCCCTCACACCAACTGCAGCATCAAACTGCACAGCCCGAGCAGTAGCCCCTCTCCCACACTGCTCAACCTCGCGTCCCTGATCCAAAGCCTGTCGACCTCCCTCTCAATTGCTACCGCCCCCCTTCGCTGGCCACCCCGCCCTTTACCGCGAGAGCTGATGGCTCTAATAGTCCTTCCCCTACCGGTTCTAAGCGAACCATCTGGCGCCACAGGAAACAACCCCTCCCTAATCCCTCTACTGACACCGGAAACCCCTCCCCTGACTTCCACTCCACCTTCCCCGCCGATCTCACCGCAGCCAAGCTTGCCAACACTGCTCACCCGCTCCGGACCTGCTTCCCAGTCCACCTCAGCTGCCGCTCCCTCAATCGGCACCCACGCCGCCTCCTCGGAGTCCAGCATCGCCGCCAGCTCCCCAACGCGCTGGGCCTCCGTCTGCTCCCACGACCTGGCCATCGCGATTTAGGAACCGCTCGCCCGGACCCCCGAGTAAGTTAGCTAAAGGCAAGTCCACCGCAGCAAGCAAGTTCTGCGTTCGACTTGCCTCGCCACCGCGCGAAACCCAAACTGACTCGCCGCGCCGTCCCTCCCCGCCAATATCAAATTCAAACTGGATCCCACTTATCCCCGCTGCCTGCATAACCCCCACCGATTTCCCCGCCAATCCCCTGCCGCCACGATAGACGCGCGGGCTACCTGGCTTTACTCCCCCCCCCTCCCAACTGATTCCCTTACCTCAGCCTGCATTCCCCGCTCGCAATTCCCCCCCCCCCCCCCGCCCTTTATCATGGCCTACGCTTAGAGAGGGCCTGGGCCCACATTACGCCGACTTTGCGGACATTAAGTCCGCTTAGTCTTCCAAAACCCTGGCAAACCTTGGAAACCTTATGAAGGCAAATTGAGCCCATCTGGGATTAAGCTGCTGTTTTGCAAGCCACTAAGTTAAAAAAAGCAGGAGAGTGATACATTTTTTAATTCTGGCATGATTATACAGCAAATATCAATGTTTATAATTTCTTACTAGGAAGAGGTGATAATTTTGCTTCCAAATGTATTAGCATAAAGGAATATTAAAGAAGGGAGATAATGGAAAATAGTACATTTTTAGGTTACAAGGAGGCAATCTGTCTCCTACAGATGGTAAGTTGGCAACTCATGGAGAATTTATCTTTCTGTGTGTTTTAGTGCTTCTCTTCTTTTGGTTCAGTTAGATAAAAAGTGTTAGATCAAGTTTAGAGAGAGCTAAGGGCAAGTTCCTCCCTTATTTTAGTCAATCCTCCCCTTGTTGTTTCTTGTTTCAGCGCTGTTCATTGTAAAGCCTATACGCTGTAGTTATGTTCTGTGTAAACCGATATGATGTTCCTAACGAATGTCGGGCTAGAAAAACTTTAAATAAATAAATAGATAATAAGAGATGCATAAGAAGATGAGAACCTTCATAACAATCAGCCTTGAATATTCAGTTGGGCTCAATGGCTAACAGGGTTTGAAAACAATGCAATCACATTTCAACTTTGCAGCGACTTGCAAAATAATGATTCTTTTCCAGATGATTTATTTTTACTGAGAGAGGCTCTGCATAAATATTAACAATAATAATTTGGATTTTCCTTAAGGGTTTAAGTAGGGGTATACCATTCATTAATCCCCTACAACTACAGTAGATAATAAATGACTTTATGGCTTTGGATACTGTATGAGAGTTTATAGAAAGGAATCGTGAGAAATAAAACTTTTTTTCTTTTCGTTACCAAATATAGACCCATATTCATCATTCTGCTATAAATGTAGCGGATTGATGAGCTGCAGTGAAAAAAGGGGCGGGGGTATGAAAGTGTGCAGCTGGCCGCATTGTGGAGGTTTCACCTGCCGTGGGTGCGGTCATAGCGCCACGGCAAAAGGCGGTGCTATTTCTTGTGCTACTGCCGGCAATAATGTCCAAAACATTATTGCCCGCAGCGGTGCCGCCACCTCATTAGCCTTAACCCCACCCAAACTCCTCCCTAACTTCACTCTTTCCCCTAATTTAAATTTTACCGCCGCGATACTCCCATTATCATGTGCATTAGGGTGTTATAGCGTGTGATAACAGCCCATCGCATTTTAGAGAATAACCCCCATAGTTGGGCAGAATGGAGACCAGAAAAATACAATAACTTGTCTAAGTTTGAGTAAAGAGAACAGCAAGGCTGTTTTCAAACCCCCAACTTTCTAACTTACAAAACTGCTCTCAAAACATCAGAATCTTCTAACTTCTAGGTTACATAAAAAATCAGAAAAATCATGTGACATTGTTTCATAACCTAACAATATAGTATGTGTTTTCAGATTTATTTTAAGGTATTTTAAAATTAAAATTACATTCTAACTCTAATGATTTTGTTTTCAGTAAAGTGTTTTTTTGTGTTTTCTTATAGCTAAAGAATTTTCACAGTGTAGTTCAAATGGTGCTCATGGATATTCCAGAACCTCCTGGGTAAGCTGATAAATAACATTAGTTTGCAATGGTTATGGAAGGGGTTCTTGGCAAGGTCTATACTCATCAAATGTATTTGTATACACATGGTCCAAAAGAAGGCTAATATTCGAAGACTAGCATTAAGAATCCTTGGTATAATATATAGAGATATGTAGCAGTTTTCTGTTTGGTCCAAGTCACTTTCTGGTCATACTGTATATATAAGAACATAAGAAAATGCCATACTGGGTCAGACCAAGGGTCCATCAAGCCCAGCATCCTGTTTCCAACAGTGGCCAATCCAGGCCATAAGAACCTGGCAAGTACCCAAAAACTAAGTCTATTCCATGTAACCATTGCTAATGGCAGTGGCTGTTCTCTAAGTGAACTTAATAGCAGGTAATGGACTTCTCCTCCAAGAACGTATCCAATCCTTTTTTAAACACAGCTATACTAACTGCACTAACCACATTCTCTGGCAAAAAATTCCAGAGTTTAATTGTGCGTTGAGTAAAAAAGAACTTTCTCCGATTAGTTTTAAATGTGCCCCATGCTAACTTCATGGAGTGCCCCCTAGTCTTTCTACTATCCGAAAGAGTAAATAACCGATTCACATCTACCCGTTCTAGACCTCTCATGATTTTAAACACCTCTATCATATCCCCCCTCAGTCGTCTCTTCTCCAAGCTGAAAAGTCCTAACCTCTTTAGTCTTTCCTCATAGGGGAGTTGTTCCATTCCCCTTATCATTTTGGTAGCCCTTCTCTGTACCTTCTCCATCGCAATTATATCTTTTTTGAGATGCGGCAACCAGAATTGTACACAGTATTCAAGGTGCGGTCTCACCATGGAGCGATACAGAGGCATTATGACATTTTCCATTTTATTCACCATTCCTTTTCTAATAATTCCCAACATTCTTTTTGCTTTTTTGACTGCCGCAGCACACTGCATCGACGATTTCAATGTGTTATCCACTATGACACCTAGATCTCTTTCTTGGGTTGTAGCACCTAATGTGGAACCCAACATTGTGTAATTATAGCATGGGTTATTTTGCCCTATATGCATCACCTTGCACTTATCCACATTAAATTTCATCTGCCATTTGGATGCCCAATTTTCCAGTCTCACAAGGTCTTCCTGCAATTTATCACAATCTGCTTGTGATTTAACTACTCTGAACAATTTTGTGTCATCTGCAAATTTGATTATCTCACTCGTCGTATTTCTTTCCAGATCATTTATAAATATATTGAACAGTAAGGGTCCCAATACAGATCCCTGAGGCACTCCACTGTCCACTCCCTTCCACTGAGAAAATTGCCCATTTAATCCTACTCTCTGTTTCCTGTCTTTTAGCCAGTTTGCAATCCACGAAAGGACATCGCCACCTATCCCATGACTTTTTACTTTTCCTAGAAGCCTCTCATGAGGAACTTTGTCAAACGCCTTCTGAAAATCCAAGTATACTATATCTACCGGTTCACCTTTATCCACATGTTTATTAACTCCTTCAAAAATGTGAAGCAGATTTGTGAGGCAAGACTTGCCCTGGGTAAAGCCATGCTGACTTTGTTCCATTAAACCATGTCTTTCTATATGATCTGTGATTTTGATGTTTAGAACACTTTCCACTATTTTTCCTGGCACTGAGGTCAGGCTAACCGGTCTGTAGTTTCCCGGATCGCCCCTGGAGCCCTTTTTAAATATTGGGGTTACATTTGCTATCCTCCAGTCTTCAGGTACAATGGATGATTTTAATGATAAGTTACAAATTTTTACTAATTGGTCTGAAATTTCATTTTTTAGTTCCTTCAGAACTCTGGGGTGTATACCATCCGGTCCAGGTGATTTACTACTTTTCAGTTTGTCAAACAGGCCTACCACATCTTCTAGGTTCACCGTGATTTGATTCAGTCCATCTGAATCATTGCCCATGAAAACCTTCTCCATTACGGGTACCTCCCCAACATCCTCTTCAGTAAACACTGAAGCAAAGAAATCATTTAATCTTTCCGCAATGGCCTTGTCTTCTCTAAGTGCCCCTTTAACCCCTCGATCATCTAACGGTCCAACTGACTCCCTCACAGGCTTTCTGCTTCGGATATATTTAAAAAAGTTTTTACTGTGAGTTTTTGCCTCTACAGCCAACTTCTTTTCAAATTCTCTCTTAGCCTGTCTTATCAATGTCTTAATTTAACTTGCCAATGTTTATGCTTTATCCTATTTTCTTCTGTTGGATCCTTCTTCCAATTTTTGAATGAAGATCTTTTGGCTAAAACAGCTTCTTTCACCTCCCCTTTTAACCATGCCGGTAATCGTTTTGCCTTCTTTCCACCTTTCTTAATGTGTGGAATACATCTGGACTGTGCTTCTAGAATGGTATTTTTTAACAATGACCACGCCTCTTTGACATTTTTTACTTTTGTAGCTGCTCCTTTCAGTTTTTTTCTAACAATTTTTCTCATTTTATCAAAGTTTCCCTTTTGAAAGTTTAGCACGAGAGCCTTGGATTTGCACACTGTTCCTTTTCCAGTCATTAAATCAAATTTGATCATATTATGATCACTATTGCCAAGCGGCCCCACCACCGTTACCTCTCTCCCAAGTCCTATGAGTGTAAGATGCCGCATCAGCAAGCCTGACGACGTGTCCAACCGTACACAGTTGGACCGTCCGGACTACTCCTCATTTGCGGCTCTTACCGGCTGTAAAGCCTGTAAAGAATTTGAAGTGCTAAATGATGTTCCGTCAGAAATAGCTGAAATGCATGCCCCCAGCTCGATAGCTTCAGGGGAATGTGAAGTTCTTTTTCTTACGGCTAAAAAAGCCTGTCCAAACAAAGATGAAGCTGTAAACTTTTACTCGTGGCTGAAAAAGCCTACGCCAGTAAACATTTTTATCTGTCCCATTTTATGAAACTGTGCAGATGTCTCTGTTAATAGCCTGACAGCGGCCGGTGTTTCGCTGCATCGGCACAGCTTCTTCAGGGGTCAAATTGCCTCCTTATTCTGTACGCCAGGTTCACCTGGCGTGCCGATGCAGCGAAACACCGGCCGCTGTCAGGCTATTAACAGAGACATCTGCACAGTTGAGGGCCGGTAAATGTCGTGCCCAAGCTCGGGACTCCTGCTGGGCTTAGGCTTTGGAGTTTCCTGGACGCACCGGACAAGTCTGGATAAGGTGACCAGGACCCCCACAGTAGAGGCAGAGACCGGACTTCCGCCTTCGGAGGCATTCTTCGGGAGTAAGGTGACTGCAGTTTATTTGCATGGGTTCTTCTTTTGGTGGGGCAATCGCTGGAAGTGCCCTTAATCTGGGGCTGATCGACCAAGGTGGTTCCAAGGCCGGTCGCCAGACAGCCTTTACTTCCCGGTGCCATTCCTGGAGGCAGTGGTGAATCCGTCCAACCAACGAAATGAGGTCCTCCAACAATGTAGGGATCTCTCGGGCTGCTAACTCGTCCTTCAGAGCGGATAACAATCCCTCTAGTTAGAGTACCCGCAGGCAGTCTTCCTGCCATCCCAATTCCATTGCCAGGGTTCGGAACTCCATGGTATATTCTGAAAGGGAGCGGGATCCCTGGTGGAGGTGGAGGGCATCGTGTCCGGCAACTGCCTGTCGGCATGGATCATTGGAGGTGCTTCAGAACGTGGAAATGAATTTAGGGAGCTGCTGTAGTAAGGAATCAGAATGCTCCCAGAGTGGGGAGGCTTATGCCAGGACTTTCCCCTCCAATCGTTGGCCATGGCGGACTCTTCGAGTTGAGAGCTTAGTCTCTCTACAGAGGTGGCCAATGCCTCGAGAAATTGTTGCTGCTCCTGGACACATGTAGCCAGGCTTGGTATAGCCTGCAAGGCAGAGGACTCCGCCGAATCCATGGCCTTGACAACCTGTTGCGCTGGAGGTAGACCTTTGGCCTGGCGCAGGATTGGTACGGCCCTCAGGGAGGTCCCAGAGGGCACCTGTCGCCAGGAGGCAGAGCACATGAGGAGATAGAGGCAAGCAGGAGCTTCACCAATAACAGTCCAGGGGTTCCGCAAGTTGAGCCCTTGAGTACCTGGACCACCTGGTCTTAGATGGGCCTCGGAGGATCTCCCGGAGAGGTAGCGAAGAGGTGTGCCCACCAAGAGCAAGGGTGCGTGGCTAGTAGGTGAGCTGAACCAGAACAGAGTGTACCGGAGACCACTGGAAGGGAACAGGAATTGAAGGTCCTCCGGACAAGATAGGCAGTGCCTAGTGGTCTAGCTTGTAGAAGGCCGCATGCAGGGTCAGAGCAGGCAGACTTGGTGGTCACAGGAGAAGCGAAGAGGGTGTCCGAGTGAAGTGCAAGGGTCAAAACCAGGGTATCAGTCCGAGGGTAGTCAGCCAAAGCAAGGGTCAGTTCCAGGTATCAGTCTGAGCGTGATCAGTGTTGAGCAGAGGTCAAGTCCAGGCAGCAGTCCAAACGTGGTCAGAGGCAAGCCGAGGTCAGTACCAAGAATCAGTCTGAGAAGGTACAACCTGGGAAGCGGAGCAGGAATCAGAAACAGATGCTGGCATACAAGGAGGACCACGGGAACACAGACGCAGGAACACTGGAACAAGCAGGAACACAGAAGCACTGGAACAAGGACAGGAACGCAGGAACATTGGAAAAGCACAGGATCAAGGAAGCAAGAACACAGGACAGCAACTAGCTTCTCATGAAGGAGATGACCCATTTGCCTAGGCGAGGTTCTGGGGGCAGAGCCTCGCCTTATATGCAGAAGCTAAGTGTCGTCATCGGGAGGCATCTGGGTACGTACAGGGAAAGGAAAATTGGTTCTTACCTGCTAATTTTCGTTCCTGTAGTACCAAGGATCAGTCCAGACTGCTGGGATTTACCCAAGCTGCCCTAAAAGGGGTGGGACCCGAAGAGTCCCGCTCGAAGCACACTGCTGCCAAAAGAATCCACATTTGGATCCCGGACGTCCAAACGGTAATGCTTAGCAAATGTTTGCAAAGATTTCCAAGTGGCTGCCCTGCAAATTTCTTGGGGCAACACACATTGGGGCTTTCTGCCCAGGACGCCACTTACGACCTGATGGAATGCGCATTAAGACCATCCAATACTTGCCGCCCGTGACATATGTACGTCGAGGGTATATATGCAGGAGAGTCCATTCAGCTACTTGTATTTTCTCTTTACAGATTTTTCGAAGATTGCACACCTATGGTACGACATATTTTTTCACAGGTTATGGTTTCGTTCTTTTTTTTTTTTTGTAATGGTTATTCAGTATTTCCAAATATATAAACAATATATAATAATATTCTGGTTCTCAAAACAATTGCACATGAATATATGCATCAATTTTCAAAAATATTGTACAGCTATACGAAATGTATTATATATTATATGCAACATGTAACATATCAAATGCAGTCAAACATCCGCAGGCTGAATATATAAGAATGAGAATGAATAAAGTATAATAAGCTAGAAATACAGTGGTTAAACGTGTCAGTCTGTTCATTGGGTTACATCACCACTGAAGGTTTATGAGAGGCAGAAGTCCCCAAGGCGGCAGGAAGCATTCCGTCTTTCCATAAAAGATATGGTGACCATGTCCAGTTACATTTGGGAAGATGGCGGTGGTTTTGGGCCGTTATCGTGTACATTGCACACATTATGTCTAGTTTCCATAACAGTGAGTCTTTTGTGGGCACCATAGACTGTTTCCAGGTGGCCGCCAGGAGGCATCGTGCCCCCAAAAGAACTGATTGATTAGTATACTTTCAAACCTGGAACCATCAAAGGGAACGTTCAAGAGACCCTGGGCCGGGGTCAAATCCACCTGTCTTTGTAGAGTGCATTGTATGATGTTCTGCACATCAGACAACAGCCTCTTTACTTTAGGGCATTCCCACCACATATGTAGGTAAGATCCAATTTGTCCACAATCTTTCCAACACAAAGCATTACTGCACAGTTCGGCTTTATACAGCCTGCTTGGTGTGAGGTGCCAGCGAAATAGTATTTTATAACCATTTTCAGTAAGGGAAGAAGAGACAGAGCACCTCTTAGTGTGGAGAAATATTTGATCCCATTCCTCATCGGAAAGAGAAATACCCAATTCTCCCTCCCATTTGTGTGTGTAATTTGGTCTGCCTACCAAAGATCCCTGCAACATATTATACATTTTTGATAAACCACCCTTCATGCGATCTGCGTGTTCACACCATCCCTCAAATTGGGACTTTCCCTTAATTAGTTCTCCCTGGATATCCTCTCACCTATCAAACTGTCGAAGTTGCAAGTAGGAGAAAACGACAGATGGTGATAACTGATATAATTCCTGAATGTGATCAAATGTCATTATGCCATCTTTGTCTCTTATCTGGCCCAGGGTAATCACTCCCTTGCTCTTCCATTCGCAAAATAACACCCCGGGGAGAATTTAATGTTATGGAATAAATATGTGTTAGAAAAATATTTTCTCATGCCCACTAGGAGAGATTTCCACTGATTCCAGGTCTGCAGTGTGGTTTTGAGGGGGGGGGAGGAATTTCTGCGTCTATCTTCCATGTCCCCTTGGGTTGCCAAGTGAGGGCTTTAAGAGGGAATGATCCCAAGATAGGTTGTTCTATGGCCACCCATCTCGGCGTTTCTCCTCGCCTAAGCCATGAAAGGACGGCAGCAAGCTGAGCTTCTGCGTAGTACCACCACTGGAGTTTAGGGACTCCCAACCCTCCTCGAAGCGTATGTCTATGAAGTATAGCTTGTGCTTATCTAGGGGGGTCTCCACTTCCATATAAACGCAAACAGGCGTTTTTGCCATGTTTTTAATATAGCGGTGGGGATATGAATTGGAAGCGATTGAAACAGGTAATTAAATTTGGGAAGTACTGTCATCTTTAGTATCGCTATTCTCCCAGACCAAGAAATAGGCAAAGATGTCCAGTGTTCTAGATCTTGGAAGACTTTGGCCGTGAGAGGTATGAAATTGAGTTTAAATAGGTCATCTAATTTGGTACCTAATATAATTCCCAAATATTTTATTTTTGACCCTGCCCATTTCAGGGGGAATTGTTGTTGAAGTTGTGTAGCTTGTGCGGTGGGGAGGAAGATATTTAATACCTCTGACTTGTCAAGGTTTAAATGAAAACCGGACACCGAACTGAATTCCAGCAATTTATCTACAACTCCTGGTAAAGACTGTTGAGGGTTGGTTAATGTGAACAGCACGTCATCTGTAAAGAGCGACAGCTTGTAGTCTTCTGTCCCCACCTGGATGCCCATGATGGACCGTTCTCCACGAATCTTCGTGGTGAGTGGCTCCAGAATCAATGCAAATAGCAGGGGAGATAAGGGACATCCCTGCCTTTTTCCTCTAGAAATTGGGAATGGGTTCGAGTAGACCCCATTTACCTTCACCCTAGCCCTCGGATTTTCATAGAATTTAAGCAGCCAATTTAAGAATTTGGGACCAAAGTTCATTTCTTCCAGGGTTTTAAACAAGAATTGCCAATGAACCATATCAAATGCTTTTTCAGCGTCAACAGCTAACAATATGGCCGGGATATGGTTTTGCCTTGTCTTCCATAAAAGATCTATTATTTTCCGGACATTATCTGCTGCTTTCCGTCCTGGAATAAAGCCGGCCTGATCTGGGTGTGTCAATTTAGTCATCACTCTATTGAGGCGTGTTGCTAAAATCTTGGCCAGTAGCTTTAAATCTATATTAATTAGTGATATGGGTCGGTAAGATCCACACTCCAAGGGGGTCTCTGCCTGGTTTTGCCAGTATAGTGATTCCTGCGACGTTAGCTTCAGCAGGAAGGGTACCCCCTTCTTGAAGTGCATTAAAGGCCTCCAGCAAGTAAGGTGATAGATGGTCCGTAAATGTTTTGTAAAACATGCCTGTGTACCCATCGAGGCCCGGTGCTTTATTAACTTTGAGAGCTTTGATAGCTTGGTGGAGCTCAGTGGGTGTTATAAGGCCCTCAAAATATTGTTTTTCCATTTCTTTTAGCATGGGTAAAGTGATATTATCAAGATAAGCCTCGATATTTGCCAGAGATATGTTGGAGTCTGCAGCATACAGCTCACCATAGAATTGTTGAAATCTTTGCTGTATTGTCTCTGCAGATTCCAATATGGAACCATCTGCCGCTTTGATCCTAGTTATTTGATTTTGTGTTATCTGTTTCTTCAGTTTGCGTGCTAATAGCCTACCTGATTTATTTCCCCATTCAAAATGTTCTTGCCGCACTAATTGTAATTTATAAGCGATGTCACTCGCTTGTAGTGCCTTCAGTGCACTGCGAGCTGTCTGGAGCTGATTATAGACTCTAGGAGACAGGGATGCTTTGTGCTGCTTCTCCAAAGCAGAAATATCAGAGAGTAACGCATTTACTTTCACTTGGGTTGTCTTTTTTTGATTAGAAGCCTGGGATATGAGTTTACCCCGGATAACTACTTTTAAACATTCCCAAAGTAGGGGTTTTGGGTGTGAATTTGTTCCTTTAAATTGTTGATACTCATCTATCTCTGAACACAATTTCTGACAAAATGCATCATCCTCCAACAATGAGTCGTTTAGTTTCCAATACTTTAACCCCGTCTGTAATTTGCATGTCTGTATAGATAGCCAGGTCGGGCCGTGGTCTGACCACGTAATGGGGCCTATCCCCAAATCTCTAATGTGGAGGCTGAGCAACTTATCTACTAGAAAATAATCGATGCAGGAGTAAGAGTGATGAGGGTGTGACTAGAAGGTATAATCCTGGGTGGTGGTATTCCTATATCACCATATATCCAATACATCTCTGTCCCTGTTAAATTTTTTAAGACATTTGCATCCCTCGGAAGCCCCTAATCCTCCCCCGGACGAGTTATCCAATCGTGGTTGGATGGTGAGATTAAAATCGCCCGTAATAAGCAGATGACCCTCCTCCACTGTGTTCAATACATTGTCTAATTGATCAAGAAATCTTGTTGGGCATTATTTGGAGCATATATATTTAGTATAGTATAGGTTTCTTTATCAATATCTATTTGTACCAGTAGGAAATGCCCCATGGGATCTGCTACGTGTTTGAGTACTGTACCCTGAAAATCCTTATGTAAAAGTGTACTAACACCAGTATATTTCCCCTCCTTGGAGGCCGCTGCATGAAATTGTCTTGAGTAGAGTGGCCACTGAAGTAAATGTTCATATCTTTTCTGCAAATGCTTTTCCTGAATAAGTATAATATCTGCCTTTGATTGCTGCGCCTCGTGTCTAAGAAAGTGCCGTTTTTGTGGACTATTTAGGCTCTTCACATTTAAGGACCATAATTTAATGGGCATCATATTATCGGTCTAGTCAGATCCTAGTCTGCATTCCAGAATGTAGACCCATTCCACCCCCCTTTGGTACCCGCACCCCAATGTTCTTCGTCCACTATATAAAGAGCATCCGTACCATTACTCATTCCAGTCCCTGAGCTATAAAGGAAATTTACACTTGATGTTATCCTTCGTGCATGTCTTGTATGATAAACTTTCCACTGAATCCCTCTCCTTCTCTCCCCCCCTCCCCTATCCCTCGTGTTTCTTATATGCCGCACAAAGTTGAGCCTGTAGCATTTCTGTCTCGGCTATGGGGGTCGAAATCGATCATGGAGCCTGCCCTCCCCCCCCATCCCGAGCCCGCCCCGCCGTCCCCACACATAACAGCAAACTTAGATCAAACCTCATTTAAACTAGAAACCTGAAACATGCCATAAAATTGAAACCTACAAAAAAAGAGGATCTCTTCAACAAATACATTTGTTTTATTCATATGTAACAGTCACCTATCTAACAATAAAATCTATCTAGCACAATCATCCATCTCATACATACACCCACATAAAAACATATATCATCAAAAAACTGGAACGATGTATCACATATAATATATATAACATTTAAGGGAATTTTTTGTAGATAATAGATCTGAGGGTGCACCGACTAAATTATATAAACCTTCGAAGTGGGTACCCCCTACTGCCCCTAGCCCCATGTTACAGGCATTTCAGACTCTGGTACTTTCTGATGTGGAAGTAATTGAAAGACAGTATGAACATCTAACTTTTAATCTTACTAGGGATGAATGGGAGGCGTTAAACTTTTTACGTGAGGATTCCTCTATATGTATCGTGTCCGCAGATAAGGGTGGGGGTGTAGTAGTGATGGATCAGCAGGACTATCATGAGGCGGTGTTAAGATTGCTTGGAGATATTGAATCCTATGTAAAATTGGATGTTGATCCTTTGAATGAGCTGCATGCCCAAGTTAATATGATTTTGGATCAGGCTGTGAAACATAGAATTATATCGGAGCAAGAATATAAATTTCTTTCTGTCCTCCATCCTACTATTGCACATTTTTATATTCTCCCCAAGGTGCATAAATGTTTGCAGAAACTGCCTGGCCGACCAATAGTGGCCGGTATTGGTACCATCTTAGAACCGTTGGCCAAATTATTGGACTATAATCTGCAATCCAATGTTATTAAGATCGAATCATATGTACGAGATACATCCGATTTTTTGATACAATTATCCAAGCTTCCATGTATGGACGACGATTGGTTACTAGTTATAGCAGATATTGCGGCGTTGTATACTAGTATACCGCAGAGGGAAGCATTACAGGTGATAGAAATTGAATTAAATAAGAATCAGTTGTCTCCACGCCGCATTGAATTTTTGTTGACTATCGCGGAGATTGTTTTGACTTCCAACATCTTCATGTATAATGATCAGTTGTATTTACAAATTAAGGGGATCCCAATGGGATCCCCTATGGCACCTAGTGTTGCCTGCTTATATGTGTCTCACTTTGAACAGCGGTATATATATTCGTCTGAATATTTTTCTAAAATTATGTGTTGGAAACGATACATTGATGATTTGTTTTTCGTGTGGTGTGGCTCAGGGGAGGAACTTACTCAGTTTCTAGATATTTTGAATTCCAGCGATATACATTTGAAATTTACTACATCTATACACTCGAACACAGTTAGTTTTTTGGATATGCAGGTGTTTAGTCATGAAGGGAAATTGATTACTTCTGTTTATAGGAAAAAGACAGATAAGAATACCTTACTTCATTATGAAAGTTTCCATCCTAAGAGATTGAAAACTAATATTCCTGTGGGCCAGTTTTTGCGCTATAGGCGCTTATGTAATTCTACACTTGACTTTAAGATTCAGGCTCAAAAACTATGGGAGAGATTTAGAGCCCGTGGATATTCTAACTCATGTATAAAGAAGGGGTACAAAAGAGCATTGTACGCAAATAGGGAGAATCTTTTTTTGCCCAGTGACAGAGAGAGTCCTTCGAGGGTAATATGTTCAGTCCCTTACTCCATGAAAGCTTTTGCAATAAAAGATTCCATCTTGAAGTATTGGCATATTTTATCTCCATTGAAAATATTTGATGAATTGCCTATATTTGCTATAAAGAAACGTCAGTCCATACGAGATAGATTGAAGGGATCAACTGTGAAGAATATTGAGAATAATCGGGACCAGGGCCAGAGCCCTTGTGGCTCTTGCTCTGTGTGTCAACATGTTGTGTCTTGTACAAATTTTCAGCCTCCTAATGTGAATTATGTATATACATTACCAGGCGCATTCTCATGCGACAGTAGTGGGGTGGTTTATATTGTTCAATGCCCTTGTGGCTTGATATACGTGGGACAAACGTGTAGACCAGTGAGGACACGCATTATCGAACATCGCAGTCGTATTAAAGCTTTAAAGGAACATGCCCCCTTAGTTGATCATTGGAGGGAGTTTGATCATTCGTGGAAAGACATTCGTTTCTTTGTTATTAAACAAGTGATTTTGAGGCATGGAGGCGATTTATCTGCGGCTTTACGCCGCGCGGAGCACAGTTTTGTTTTCAAATGGAAAACTATGGCACCGCTTGGTCTTAATGGACCAGTGGAATGGAGTGCCTTTTTTTGAATGCCTGCTCATGTTTGTGCATTTAAGTCTGATTAAGTGAAACACTGATGGAGTATATAAGGGAACGTGAGATATGTGGCAATCCCGTTGCTTTCGAACATGGTGATGATGTCATTTCCGGGTAAGTAGTCGTTGGTAATCCGCGTTGGTGAGTTGAGAATAATCGTTTAGGTTATTTGGGTATATTCTTCATGGACTCTTGTTCTTACATAGGTGGTGCAGTTTTTAACAACATGAATCTCTAAAGAACTTCATTTGAAAAATTGGCAATGATATAGAGAGTTTTTGAAGGCTTTGGCTGAAGGTAAGGTATTTTCTGTGGGATTTAATGAAGAAAGTGTTTTGTGGGATATGTAATTTTTTGTAGTTACATTTTTTATAGATGCGGAAGTTCGAATTAAATTAGTTGGGAACTACCATATGGAGAAAGAAAAAAACTTTTGGTAGGTACTGGTAGCATTCTGTAGTTTGGTGTTTGGGGTGGTCACCCTATTGATGCAGTGCATGATATAATAGGTCTGGGGTTAAGTTTTGTGCGTTAGTATGGGGGCGTGATAATAAATAAAAATATGCATGTTATTCAGTGACCTGTCCTTTGAATTAATTTTTGATATACATTTATGTGTAATTTATTTACAGTTTTGAAAGAAGATGAAGTCCTGTTCAAGGGACTACATTTCATACATTTAAGTATTTGGATAAAATTTGTCTGGTAGAAGATTTTCAGCATATGGATGAGATTTACAAGCATACCCGTTGAGAGATATACAGGGCTTGTTGCATTTTGACGTTTTAGTCCTTCCCTGAAGAAGCCTTTGAGAGATCAGGCGAAACAAAGATCTTTGTTGGACTTTATGTGGACTAACATTTATGCAAAATACTATTTATAGAAAAAACAGTTGCACTTTAGGATTTTATAAGGATTACTATCTGTGTCATGAATTATGCAAATTACTATTTAAAGAAAAAAGCAGTTGCACTTTATATAAATTGTTTAAGATTAAGATAAATACATTTGGAGAAAATCTCAAGATAAATACATTTGGAGAAAAGCATTTGCACTTTATGTAATTTGTTTTTGAACAGACATTGTGTATAAAATTTATATCGTTATATATATTATATGTGATACATCGTTCCGGTTTTTTGATGATATATGTTTTTATGTGGGTGTATGTATGAGATGGATGATTGTGCTAGATAGATTTTATTGTTAGATAGGTGAATGTTACATATGAATAAAACAAATTTATTTGTTGAAGAGATCCTCTTTTTTTGTAGTATTTATACATTATTGGGATAAAGAGGTTGTTCACTTGTTTGTGACCCGTGTGTGACTATACTATAAAATTGAAACCAGCAGATTAGGAATCTTGTCCAGATTCTGTCGCGTAGTAATCTTCATTCAGTGTCTTTCCAAGGGTATCATCCCTTCCCTTTGTCCTGGTCAGATGCACTGTCCCCAGAGTTCCTTCGAAGTCTTTTCCCTCCATTGCGGACTCTCTGCCAACGAGGAGTTTCCATAGGTGCGGAGGATGTTAGACCACTGGAAGTTGTTGTTTTCACGTGGTGTCCCACTGTTTTTAAGATGGCCGCTGCTTCTGCTACATTTTTAGCTTTAGTGGTAGCGCCATCAATAGTGATTGCAATGCCGAACGGGAACAGCCAGCGGTATCGGAAGTTTTCTTTTCTGAGCACCGCTGTAATCTCCTTGAATTCCATCCTCTTCTTTAAGGTCAATGGTGAGAGATCCGTGTAGCTCTGTATGTTGTGAGACTCCCATTCCCACTCAGATTGCTGTCTTGCAATTTGGTAGATGTTTTCTTTTATGGGATATCTAGTGAAGCACACTATAATGTCCCTGGGTTTACCGGTGATCCGGAGGCCCAAAGATCTATAGGCACGTTCCAGCTCTACATCTGGAGCAGAGACTAGTTCTGTGTTGTTATGTGTTGAGAAAAGCACAAAACCTCTGGATTGTTGTCTCACAAGCTGCACAAGCCTCCGTGTCTGGTATGCCTCTGAACCTCAAATTATTACGCCTGCTTTTGTTTTCTAAGTCTTCCAATTTGGCAAGCATATTTTCTGAATTATGCATGACATTTTGTACTGATTTTTGTAGGCTTTCCAGCTTTTCTGATTGCGCATCTAAGCGCATGTCACAGTCATCCACTCTTCTCCCTATATCAGCCATGTCTTCTTTTAATTGCTCTATAGAGGATAAAAGTTCTTTTTTATTATCTTTCATTTCTTTTCTGAGGTCCCCAAACCATCTGCAAAATTCATCTCACGTTGGAAGATCGGGCGCCGGTACCGTCACTCCCCCCATTTCGCGCTCGAGTCCGAGGCTTCAGGTGTGCTGACAGGCCCATCCTCTATGTCGGCGAGTTTAGAGAAAGCAAACTGCTTAAAATCGGGTCATTTCTTGCGCTGGGCCATCTCAGATGTTTCCGCTTGCAATATTGGGAGATTTGATGCTTGTAGTTTTATTTTTAATTGCGGTTTCGGCGGGTGCTGGGCTCGGGCTGAGCAGGAGCTCTAGGTCACGAGTCCATCTTGCTCCGCGGCGAGAGCGCCCCCCCCTAAGTTATGATTTCTTAGAGGTTAATGTTTGGCTTGATCTAGTCATTGGTTGTTAAATTTACTTCATTCTTCATTCTGCTTTGATATTGATTATACTGAGGGATCGCAAGTAGCACATCAGGTTATCTAGAGGGTGCTTTTCAGCTTTTCTCTGGACTGATCCTTGGTACTACAGCTTTTCTCTGGACTGATCCTTGATACTACAGGAACGAAAATTAGCAGGTAAGAACCAATTTTTCTTTAAGTGCATAAAAGGTTTTATGCAATTGCTATGTATAACTCCTTTTAAAATTACTCCGTATTGTCTGCATATGTACTTGTTTATATGTTAAGTTCTGCAAATAAATTGCTTTGGGTGGTTCCTACTATCAAAGATATTCATTTTCAAGATATATGCAAGCAGGCTTTCTCTGCAGTTGGCCCAAATTGTGGAATGTTTTCCACGCAGAAATTGAGGACTTTATTTTAAATTATTTCCCCCCAAAATGAAAGCTTTATATTTCATGAAGCATTTTCTTAATCTTCTAAAATATATTTGTTTGTGGCTTCCACCTATGTTGAGAAACTATGTAAAGCTGATATATGGAGTTTGGTGCATGCACTCGCCTTGCACTACTATTTAGAGACTGAGTCTCATTGAAACATTCAGGTTTGGCAAGGTATATGTGCTCATGAAAGTGAAAATATGTGCGTATTTTTTACTTTTATAAAATATAGAATTGGTGACTACAGATATATATGCTAATTTTTATGTGTGTAAAGTTTTTAATTCATCCCTTACTATATATTGTACCTATACATGAGTTTTCTAGAGAATAGATATATCATTTATTTTAAAATGTAATATCTTTCTTCTCTATGTTTAATTCTTTCATGCAGTTCAGAAAAACAAGAAAAGATGCTTGGAGAAATAGAACCCATGACAACTGATGTTATTGTATTGGATATAGATGTTAAAGGCTTTACAGAACCTTATAAAGTCCTTTTGGAACCATATGCCATCATTCTTTCTGGAGAAAACTTAATTGGTGTAACTATTCGAAAACCATTTAAGGTTGGTCTGCTTTTACCTTTACTTTTAGGGACTGATTCACTAAAGCTTTTCTCTCATTCAGGATCTATATAAAGAGATCTTGATAAATCAGGTCCTCAGTAGTATATTGCATGACTTTTATTTTCCATGTATAAGCAGGGCTGAATTAGCCATAGCATATGGGTGATGCCATCTGATGGCGCCAAACATACTGCTCTGAGCTCATCACAGCTTTTGCTCTACTGAGCATGTGCAAGTGTTCTTGTTGTAATGCTGCCTCATGAACCCCTTAGCATTTTTGTCTGTGCTACATCCTGGACATGTACCTCTCTCCACTGTTTTTCCTTTTTCAAGTGTTTGTTCAACTATTTTTCCTAGCTCATTGCCTCAGCAGCCCCTCAGCAGCACTTTTCAGTGCTTAAAATAAAATAAGAAAAACATAAGAATGAAAATGCCAGGGCTCATGAAGCAGTTTTCAGTGGATCCAAAGACTGTCTATGGACGTAAGATGAGGATTACTTATAGCCACAACATCTGTTAAAGAGCCTGGGTCACTGCCATGACTCCACATAGAACACAGAGAAACTGAACTTAAAAGAGAGCAGAGTTCCTCTTCATTGGTGGGTGATGAGCGAACAAGGCTCTTCTAAAGCTCCAACTGGTAGCCAAGTAGATCAGGGAAGCATCAGGCTTCAGACTATTCAGATACCACAGTCTCAAGCTAGCAAATGTTAGGGGCTGTCTATTCCCTCTGAAGGTAACTTTCAAAACCGCTCACGTGCTCCCACATCCATGTGTATATAAGTGCATGGTAATTTACTACTGTATTTTATAACCTGCATGCATATGATATGCACAGCTTATAAAAGCTGAGTACATATACACTAATACAAAATCACAAGCCACACACGTTTGGATTTATCCAGATAAATACCAATTTTTCTGGCTAAGTAGGGGCACGTAGCTGGATAAGTCCAAAAAGCGCTACTTAGGTGGACAAGTAGTGCTTTTCAGATTTATCCAGCTAAGTAGGCCTGCTGCTATAGACCCAGATAAATTGGAATATAGCCAGATAAGTGCTGCTACTTATTCAGATAAGTTCCAATTTGGCCTTCTAAGTAGTGGCAAAGGTGATGAGCGAACAAGGGCTCCTCTTCTAAAGCTCCAACTGGCCAAGTAATTCAGGGAAGCATCAAGTGTCAGACTATTCAGATACCACAATCTCAAGCTAGCTAATGTTAGGGGCAGTCTATTCCCTCTGAAGGTAAGTTCCAATTTGTCCTTCTAATTGTGGCAAAGGTGCTACTGCTTAAATAGAATAGTCGTAATTTAGCCAGATAAAATTTGCAAGTGATATTCCTGTGTACTTTAACTTTGAATTTTAAAGGGATACATGAATACATTGTACACACATTATTTATAAATGTGCATACAATGCCTATAAATCGGCTTTTAAACACATAAATCAGGGGTTTTATAACATGCATGCAGCAATAAAATGATCAGTTTTACCAATTAGTTTACCAGTTCGTCCACCCCAACTACAGCTCAAAATACCCTCCTGGCTATTCAGCTTGAAGTCCCCCCATTTCACCCAGAGCTTCCACCCAGTCATTTTTTCACTTTTAAGATGTTTACAATCACTGACACCAGATATTGAGCTGCAGTAAATATATGCAAATAAAAGATTTACACGCAACATTTTCGCAGGTTTTAAAATAGCAACTTGTGGGTCTGATTTTCAGAAGCATTTACACGATTGACATGGGTTTTACATATGCAAATGCATTTTACACGTGCAAGAAAATTCTTTTTCACTCAGCGCACGCTCTGGAATTCATTGCCAGAGAATAAGATCATAAGAAGATAAGAAATTGCCATGCTGGGTCAGACCAAGGGTCCAACAAGCCCAGCATCCTGTTTCCAACAAGGGCCAAACCAGGCCACAAGAACTTGGAATTACCCAAACACTAAGAAGATCCCATGCTACTGATGCAATTAATAACAGTGGCTATCACCTAAGTAAACTTGATTAATAGCAGTTAATGGACTTCTCCTCCAAGAACTTATTCAAACCTTTTTTGAACCCAGCTACACTAACTGCACTAACCACGTCCTCTGGCAACAAATTCCAGAGCTTAATTGTGCGCTGAGTGAAAAAGAATTTTCTCCGATTAATCTTAAATGTGCTACTTAATAACTTCATGGAATGCCCCCTAGTCCTTCTATTATTTCAAAGTGAAAATAACCGATTCACATGTACTCGTTCAAGACCTCTCATGATCTTAAAGACCTCTATCATATCCCTCCTCAACTGCCTTTTCTCCAAGCTGAACAGCCCTAACCTCTTCAGTCTTTCCTCATAGGGGAGCTGTTCCATCCCCTTTATCATTTTGGTTGCCCTTCTCTGTACCTTCTCCATCGCAACTATATCTTTTTTGAGATGTGGCGACCAGAATTGTACAATAATTCAAGGTGCGGTCTCACCATGGAGTGATACAGAGGCATTATGATATTTTCCATTTTAACCATTCCCTTCCTAATAATTCCTAACATTCTGTTTGCTTTTTTGATTGCTGCAGCACACTGAGCCGACGATTTTAAAGTATTATCCACTACGATGCCTAGATCTTTTTCCTGGGTGGTAGCTCCTAATAAGGAACCTAACATCATGTAACTACAGCAAGGGTTATTTTTCCCTATATGCAACACCTTGCACTTGTCTACATTAAATTTCATCTGCCATTTGGATGCCCAATCTTCCAGTCTTGCAAGGTCCTCCTGTAATGTATCACAATCTGCTTGTGATTTAACTACTCTGAATAATTTTGTATCATCCGCAAATCTGATAACCTCACTCGTCGTATTCCTTTCCAGATCATTTATATATATATTGAAAAGCACCGATCCAAGTACAGATCCATGAGGCACTCCACTGTTTACCCTTTTCCACTGAGAAAATTGACCATTTAATCCTACTCTGTTTCCTGTCTTTTAACCAGTTTGTAATCCACGAAAGGACATCGCCTCCTATCCCATGACTTTTTAGTTTTCTTAGAAGCCTCTCATGAGGGACTTTGTCAAATGCCTTCTGAAAATCCAAATACACTACATCTACCAGTTCACCTTTATCCACATGTTTCTTAACCCCTCAAAAAAATGAAGCAGATTTGTTAGGCAAGACTTCCCTTGGGTAAATCCATGTTGACTGTGTTCCATTAAACCATGTCTTTCTATATGCTCTACGATTTTGATCTTGAGAATAGTTTCCACTATTTTTCCTGGCACTGAAGTCAGGCTCACTGGTCTATAGTTTTCTGGATCGCCCCTGGAGCCCTTTTTAAATATTGGGATTACATTGGCCACCCTCCAGTCTTCAGGTACAATGGTCAGAGCACAGACACATACAAACACACCCTCAAACAGGCTCCCTCTCTCTTGCACACACACGTACAGCATATAGCAGTTAGTGTAACTGGGTTTATAAATGGTTTGGATAAGTTCCTAGAGGATAAATCCATTAACTGCTATTAGGGTAATTAATAAGCAATAGTAGCTTGTGATCTATCTAATGTTTGGGTACTTGCCAGGTATTTGTGACTTGGATTGGCCATTGTTGGAAACAGGATTCTGGGCTTGGTGGACCCTTGTTCTGACTCAGTATGGCATTTCTTATGTTCTTAAGTGGGCTTTTGAAAATTGCTAAAGAGTAGATATGGTTACACGTGTAAATTCTTTTGAAAATGACCCCATGAACGTAAATGTTGGCCTTGTCCTGGAATGAACCTGGCACCAGGGCCGGTGGAAGCATTAGGCGAAGTAGGTGGGAGCCTAGGGTGCTAGCTTTCCAGGGAGCCGCAGCAAAAACTACGGAGATGCGGAAAAAAGAAAAGAGAGCCACTGCTGCAGCACCAGCAGAGCTGCCGGCAGCCCCAAGATATTTAATAAGTTATCATCGCGAGGAGCTCCGAGCACGACAAACCTGTCTGACCTTGTCCCCCAAGTCCTGATCTGATGCCTCAGCCAGCCTTCAATCAGTGTGCAGACACAGCAAGAAGCTCGTGCTATCTGCTGTGTGCACACTCGACTGGAGGAGGAGCAGAGCAATGCAGCAGTACACTGCTTGTGAAGAAGAGGCCACCCCACGGACCTGTCCCACCTCACCCTCCACACCCTAGTACCACCAGATCCAGCCTGCTGCTGATTCAGGCTGCAGCCTGCAGGTAATTTTTTTGTCTCCAAAATAAAACATTATTAAAAAAAAAAAATAAATAAAGCAAGTCAATGCTTCCTCTGCTGGGGGGGGGGAGGGTTGAAATCTAAGAGAGGACAATAATTGTTGGGCCATCAGATGGGAGTGGGAGGAGGAGGAGGAATAGTCTTGAGGGGAGAAAGAGGAGGAGGAATAGCCCTGAGGGGAGAAAGAGAATGAGAACAAGGACTCTGATAAGGCCTGAGATAATAAAGAGATGGTTGGAGAAGAAAATAGGGAAAGATTGAGGAAGTAACTGAGACTGAGCATGGAAATTTGGGGGTGCATCTGAAGGAGAGAGCAGGTATTGGGGAATTGAGTGGGAGAGCATGTTTGCCTGTGTGAGTGGGGAGGGGTATGTGCAATAGAGAAAGGGAGTCTATGTGAGGGTGTATATGTGTGTGCAAGAGAGAGGGAGTCTGTTTGAGGGGGTGTGTGTATGTGTCTGTGATTTGACCCACCATTTTCTGTTTAGTGATAGCAATATGTCAGCTTTGGGAATGTGATTCTTTTATGTTTGTATTTTGCACTCCTGGAATAACATAAAATTCTGCACACATTACCAAGCCAGTTTCTTCTCACAACTATCAATATCCCCCTCCCTTCCAGTCTACGTTATTGCCCATCCACAGTTGCAAATTCTGTGTAGAATTTTAGAATTCTGTGTAAAAGGGGAATTTTGCATTGCACAGTTGTGCAGAATTCCCTCAGGAGTGAAATTGTTAGTTTCTACAGTACTGCACTACATGCAGAGTCTGGCTACTTGTGGTTTCCATTTCAGTTTTTGATTTCTAATTTGCAGTCACTTAGTTTGCATTTGGTAAGGGTCTGTTTCTGTGTAATGCATGACCAAGGTGAAGTATTCTGCTATTGTTTTCTGTGTAAGTATCTAGAGCAATCCAACTTGTTCTGTTTTCTAGTAGAAGGTGTGTCCTGTCCCCAGCAGTGGGTACATTTTTGTATCTATATATACTGTAGTTTAGCTGTGTTTAGTGCAGTCCTCCCTTCTGAGGATTCTTGATACTGAAACATTATTTGTAACCCATGATAAAAGTCTGAGAGCCTTCGCCTTTAAGAGGAGCCTTTGCCCTTAAGAGAAGCTCCCTCCCCCCTCCACTTTCTCTCACTATCGGAAGAGCTTGAATGCCTCTCAATCTAACTTGAGTCTTCCTAGGTGCCTTATAGGCTCAAGGGCTTGCCCTTCATGCTCCCCCTATATCACATGGTTCTTAGGCTCGCTGCCATTGGACCTTGCCCCCCTGCCCCCAACTTGTGGAGGCGTTTCCTTTAGCAGCTCTCAACTAGAATTCAGTCTTGCCATGCTTGCTTCTCAAGGTTGAAGATGGGATTGGAGTCCTCTTCTTCAACCTTGGCACCAGGGAAGGACCGTGCTGAGCATCGAGGGAAACTGAAGAGGCATCGACATCAGTCCCCCATTGATGCACGGTGCCAGGCAAAGGGATGCTCCGGCTCTTGCTAAGAATCCCCCGAAGTGACCCATGGTGAGGACGGCTCATCCTCTATGGTTTCCAAGGGTTCGCAAAGGTTTCCATGGGACCAGATGTCCACCATCGATCCTCCTCTCTGTTCCAAAAAGGATCTGGTCACACCTCTTGACTCTCAGTCATTGTTGGCATCAGCAGTCTTCAAGGAGGAGCTGGAGAAATCAGTGCAGCTAGCTGAAGGGAAGGCACTGCAGGGCCTTGTGTTGAAACACCTACGGGACCAACACTCTCGCTTCTCAAACCACTCCTCAACTCCCTACAGGCTCTCGTCTGTGTTCTATTGGCACCAGAGTTGGTGCCCACTGCAGCATCAACACCAAGTGGGGATCAGAGCTGTCCACAGTTCATCAGAGGAGGAAGTTCCCCCAAACATGAGGGATGCCTCAGGGTCCATGGCCACCCAGCTAAGCTGGCCAAGGATCGAGCACCTCATGATCCATCCCATGTTGATGACAATGAGGAGGACTACTTTTACACCTGGGGAATAGACTTCTCAGAGGCATCAGATGGTGACCAAACTATCACCTTTCCAAATTTAAACCATTGCTTTAATAGATGGAATGAAATCGAGTACTGACCACATCAGTCACAATAATATCGAACTCCCATTAAATGCTTTGAAATCAAGGTACAAAATCCGAATTATGCGGCGTTCCACTGAATAATTATCATGAACATGTGCTTTCTTGGCGCCACACTTTAATATGAAGGCGCCAACTTACATACTTGAAGAAACATTTCTGTATCGTCAGAAGTGATGTCACACTCTGTCACCCGCTGAAGTCTCATTCCCTTTCATTCCATCTATTAAAGTAACGGTTTAAATTTGGAAAGGTGATGGTTTGGTCACCTTGTCTCCATATTAGTGGAGGAATATGAATACACATTTGAAAAGTATGAGTCGGACATACCGGATATATCGTGATGATTAAGGAATATGATTCGGTGATCACAAGCAAGGATACATCGAATGTGGATAATTTGTGAGATTAAAGAAGAGGATATAATGGTTATAAGTGAAAAACTATACTTGAAATAATTGTGTATTTAAACGTTGTGTTGGTAAATATTCATTCTCAATCAAAAATGTATTGTTATTAGAAAGGATGATATATGTTATTCAAATTTAATAACTCGAATGAACATTTGTTGTTTTAATTGGGTTGTATGAATGTGTGAGTGTGCTAGCTTAGTTTTAAAATGTCTATGCAGGTGTATATGTGAATGTTTGCAATAAAATATTACACGTTGTAAATGTGTTGTCTCTCTATTTTTGTAGTAAAGTTTATGACAGAGATATAGAGAGTTATATTTAAGAGATTACCCTCAGTGTTTATTATACCAAATATTAATTTAGCCAGCTAACTTCTTAGTCGGCTAAACTCTTTTGAATATGTACCTCTCTATTAATGCCAGGCCTTAGGTTAAGGTTCTGGTGCAAATGGACATACCTAGAAACTTGTGTTCTCTGTCGAGAAACAGGCTGAATTAGCCATGACACGTGGCTGATATCATGCGACAGCACTGAATGACCACTTCTCACTCACATCAAAACTTCCCTCCTCACTGGAAGTTTCTGTGATTTGTGGTGGAAAACCATCACTTCCAGTGCCATGTTCTGCTGTTTGGGCTAGCATCCGTCCTGCTGGTCTTCACAAAATGCTTGGCCATGGTGGCAGCACTTCTTTGCAGATTGGGAGTACATATGTTTCTCTGTCTGGATGATTGGCTGATCAAGAGCTCCTCTTATGCAGAGGATGAGAATGCCATGCACACGACCATCTGGGTGCTGGAGTCACTAGGGTTCATCATCAACTACCCCAACCCCCTTATCAGTCCATCACCTCTGCTAGACATGGCTCAGGCCAAGGCCTTCCTAATGCAACAGCAGGCTATCACTTTGATGGCCATTGCAGCAGAGATCCAAGCGAACTAGCAGATATCAGCTTGCCACATGTTAAGGCTCTTGATCCGCATGGCTGCAACTGTTCATATTACACCCATGGCAGGCCTGTTCATTAGAAGAGTTCACTGCTGCCTATGTACATTCAGAAAATTTTGAAGGATACTTTGATTATGAATGCTGTACAAGTCACAGGGCTCATGTATTTCTCTGCTGAGATGCAATTTTGAGAGAACAAACCTTGCAGTTAGGTAACTTCTCTATTCTGTAACATCTTTTTCATTCCCATAATCTAATTTATCACTCATTACCAAGCACTATTTTTGTCACTTACTGTCATGAAAATATGACAAGTAGTGCAAGTAATATGTGCTATGCACTGCCCTCTTGCGCCAAATACCATAAGATGTTGAGAAATATTTGTAAGGTATGTGCATTTGCTGAAATGCCTTAGTGATATTATAACATGGCCTAAGAATGTAGTACATGTGTAGTGTGGAATTGGGTCATTGTCTGGAGTGGTACTGGTGACAGCCAGAGCAGAGGTTAGTGCAGCATAAGCTCAAGGATACCTTGAATTTAATAGTGCATTTCCTACTAGCCTAAAATGGACATTCTTATTTCCCCTTCTTGTAAAATTGATTTTAAAGGTCTTAATTTTAAATTAAAATATTGTTTAAATTTGGTTATTATGTTGAATATAGGTTTTTTTTAGCTATATTGTACAAATAAATTATTATCATTTGAATACCTCTAAACAATATGAACCTGTGCAAAAATTTTGATTTTTTTTTTTATTCATCAAAAAGTTCTTCCTGGTGGCTTCATGCACATATGTAAAATTTTGAATTCTCTCTCTTTTTCTTATATAGATGTGGAATAACAGTAAAACAGTCATTGTATATGAATGGGAAACAATAATCGACTGTGACATTATCCAAATTGAGCCCTACACTGGAAAACTAGGTATATTTTTTGTATTTAAGGAAAGAAAATTATTTGTGGTGTTAAATATATTAAAAGAGGAAGACTACTGCTGAAGATAGACATTGCACAAGTAATTGTATGTACTGTCCAAAAGTTAAAGAAAATATAAACTGTTTTCCTAGAGCCAAATGAATGCTGTGAATTGGAAATGAGTTTTACTGGAGGAAAAACTAGATTTATCAGCCATCAGCTCCAATGTAAAATCCAGAACTCATCAGAACCTGTTGTATTGCATATTGAAGCTACTTTCAAGGTGAGTATAATAGTGAGGAGAAAATATTTCTCTGGTGACAAGTAGGTGCCGTGAGCTATATAGATGGGTCATATGACACCATCTCATGCCAATTCTGGGGGATCTCAGGGCACTTCTTTTTGGCTTCCTCTGATACCTCAATGCTCTTAACGAGTTGTTGGCAGTGTCCATTAGGGATGTATATTTGTTCCCTACTGATTTAACAGTATGCCGATTTTATAGTACACATGGAAAAATGGATAGTATGCGTGTAGTTTTAATAATGAGATACACGCATACTATTAGTTTTCCTGCCTGTACTATAAAGTTGACGAGGTACATGTGTACCACTGAATTGGAGAAAACAAACGCGCATCCCTAGTGTCCATCCACCAACTTCTTCAGGATATACAGAAAAGAAGGTGGGAAATTCTGCTCACTGTGCTTCCGGCTGGAAAGAATGCAGACACTACATACTCTATCCAGGAGGCTCCTAGATTCAACAAAATCCAATTACTATACAAGTCTATTGTTGTTGAATCCACATTGAAAAGGCTAAGTAGTCATGGGCACATTTTTCAGTGCTCTTGGGATATGAGGCAAAGGAAGGTTCTGCCTCTGCAAGAACATTATTCTTAGCTCCCACATTGTGTCCTATCAGATCTTCATGATTGCGTATATACATACCATTGTTCAAAGGGTACTGGAGTTCACCGAGTTTCTTCCTCCAAAGAATTACGACAACCGTGTTCACTTATTGAAGCTAGGAAAGGTGTGTGGAAAGCACTTGGTCCATTTAACCTATGATGCTTTAGATACAACATCAAGAGCCTATGCCAGTGATGGCGAACTCCAGTCCTCGAGTGCCACAGACAGGCCAGGTTTTCAGGATAGCCACAATGAATATACATGAGATAGATTTCCATACAATAGAGGCAGTGCTTGCAGATCTTTCTTATGCATATTCATTGTGGCTGTCCTGAAAACCTAGCCTGTTTGTGGCACTCGAGGACTGGAGTTCGCCATCACTGGCCTATGCTATGGCTGTTGAAGCCTGCTGACTCTCATGGCTGTGAGCCTCAAGCTTTAGGCAGGATGTCCATGACAGGCTTACTGAAGTAAAGTGCAGTGTTTTATATTCCTTTCCATTTCTTCTAAAAAGAAGGAATTAAATGCTATAAATTTTAACTTTTTACATATATATTTCAATAATTATAACAAGCATACACTTGCAATATTAAATGAGTGAAAAAGAGAGAAAAATACACACATAAGATTAAAGAAACAGTCTCCAATAGTCCAGAAATAAGAAATCCAAAAGAAGAAAAAAATGTTTATGGTATGGCTTCAAAAATAACAAGGCAAAAAGAAAAATGACAATGAGCCATGAACCTCCTTTATAGCAATGCTCTCAACCAGTCTCTGCATCACTTCCATTTACTGTCTTCTTAGAATCCAAGAGAAAACAAAGCTAGGAGGATTCAAAAGGTGTATGTTACATCTTGAAACTTAACAAAACATTTACAGAAGTAATGAACAATAAAAAATGTTCCAAGAAATAGAACCTCCTGAAGCATTTCCAGAAATGTTTTATGATCATCTTGAGTTTTTTTTACATAAATCCGGAAACACCCAAATCTTTCTTCCCATAAATAAAGTTTACCTATTGCAAAAATAGAGGGACAGGATAGAATCTTTATCTTGAACAAACACAAAGGAAGCAAGACGTGAACTCCTTTTGATTTCCTCCTCACCTAATCTCTCCAGTAAAATAGTTAAGTCCAAGCTATCAACAGAGAGTTCCCCAGCAGATTGTCCACCTTTCTGCTCCAGTTTCTTCCCACCTACCAAATAGTACATTTTATGTAAGAGAGGTGTACCATATATGGGTACCTTATGAACTTCTAGCAGAGACCTCTTAAATAACTCCAGTGAGGAAGTAAAGAGAATTTTAGGAAAGTTGATCAAGCTCAAGTTCAAATTCCTTGTATAATTTTCAAAAGTTTCTAATTTTTTGCTGGTATCATCCTATCCTGAATTAAACAGGACTGAGTCTTTGCCAACTGTGTAACTTTGTTAAAGCACTGAATCAACTCCTGGCTCTGAATCAACTCAGGCTCTTGTACTTAACAGGTAAATACCCCTAGTGAAGAAATAAGTTAATGAAGGAAGGTTATTGTAGATCAAATGGTCTCTAAAGTTACAGTCTCAGGCTTGACCAAAGGAGGTACAGGGAGAGCGACACCTAGGGGAAAAATGGAGGAAACTCCCACTCCACTTGCCTCCTTCGATGTAGCACATTCCTTTCCATTCATCCCTGTTGTTCTCAGTGCAAGTCCCACTCCAGTCATGTCAAGACTGCCCTACATGTCCCACAGTGCTTGAGAGTCAGATCCCGTCCTGATGTTTTCCATCACCAGTGTCAAATGATCTTCAGCTACACCATTCTCATGTTAAGGCAGGGCTTCAGCAGCTAAGAAGTCATTCTCTGTATATCAAGTTGGAAAACTGCATTTTTGAGTATTGGAGCTTCCGTTCCTAGCTTATGTTATCTCTGCTATCGACAATTATGACATTGCCCCAGCCAGTGGGTCTCAAGACAATCCAATGATTTCTAAGATTCACTAATTATTATATTCAGTTCATCCATCATTACTCTACTCTTATTGCTCCTATCACTGCCCTTACTAATACAGGGGCTAGTACCAAGGACTGGCCACCTGCAGCAACCCAAGCCTTTGCCCTCCTGAAATCTGCCTTCCTTTCTGCACCAGTGCTGCAAAGACCTGACATCACATGACCTTTTTACTTGGAAATCAATACCTCCTTTGTGGGCGTAGGTGCTGTTCTCGCACAGTCTGCCTGTAGTGGTGAACTGTTATTGTATACCTTCAATTCTAAAAACTTCTTTTGATGACAACAGCACTGCTTTAACATAAAAGAAAACTCACTCCTCTGGGCAGGTGCCTGAGCAACAGGTTCTGTTTCTTCACTCCTCTGCATCTGGCTGTTCCTGATTCTGACTTCCGATTGAGATCTGGCCTGGTTCCTGCCATTGCTTCCATCTGCTGCCTGCCCTGATACTTGCTTGTCTCCTGCTTCAGAATGGATTCTGCCTGCCTCGACCATGCCTGCTTGGTCATGTCTCTGCTTCACAATTCTGTACCATGCATTGGCCCTCTCTGTCACCAGTCCCAGCGTCCACTCTTTCAAGCATGTCTGCTGGATTCAAGTCTTTCAATGAAACTATATATCTGCAATTTAATAAAATCTGGTTATTGCAAGCTGCGGATACTTAGGTGGTTGAAGCCATTACTAGATTCAAATGACTTTCGTACAGTACTTCAGATTTTACTGTTTACAGGAATCGATTATTATAATTTATTTCTTGGCCTCCCCAGCAGCACCCTTAGGGGTGGATTTTATAATTTTGCGCGAGCGCGTACTTTTGTTCGCGCACCAGGCGCGAACAAAAGTACGCTGGATTTTATAAGATACGCGCGTAGCCGTGCGTATCTTATAAAATCCGGGGTTGGCGCGCGCAAGGGGGTGCACATTTGTGCGACCTGCGCGCGCCGAGCCCAGCGCACGTTGCCTGTTCCCTCTGAGGCCGCTCCGATTTCAGAGCGGCCTCGGAGGGAACTTTCCTTCGCCCTCCCCCACCTTCCCCTCCCTTCCCCTACCTAACCCACCCCCCCAGCCCTATCTAAACCCCCCCCCTTACCTTTGTTGGCAGATTTACGCCTGCTGAAAGCAGACGTAAATCTGCGCGCGCCAGCGGGCTACTGGTGCGCCATCACCCGACCCAGGGGCTGGTCTGGAGGCCTCGACCACGCCCCCGAAACGCCGCGTCACGCCCCCAAAACGCCGCGTCATTTTTGGAATGCCCCCGACACGCCCCGACACACCCCTTTTACGAAGCCCCAGGACTTACGCGCGTCCCGGGGCTCTGCGCATGCCGGCGGCCTATGCAAAATAGGCGCACCGGCGCGCGAGGGCCCTGCGCGCATAAATCCGGCCGGATTTACGCGCACAGGGCATTTAAAATCCGGCCCTTAGAGCACTACAATTGTTCCTAAATTCAGCTGCTAGAATTCTAACAGGGCATTCCTGTTATAATCACATTGCTCCTGTGTTATCATGGCTTCACTGGCTACCAATTGCATTTAGAGTTAAGTATAAAATTCTACTGATAATCCATAAAATCATTAAAACAGATGCCTTATGGCTTGGATCAACATTGCAGCACTCCCCAACGTGCTTTACACTTGACAAACAAGGAACTATTAGAAATCCCTGCAATTCATCTTGCTCATCTTGGGGAAGTAAGGGTGAGAGAGTTGTCCATGGCCAGCCTCTTAATTTGAAACACTGTGCCAGAACAGTTGCTAGTAATAACTGACACAAAAATATTCTAAAAGTTACTGAAAACTTGGCTTCTTCAGCAGGCTTTCAGAACAGAAAATGAATGAGAAATACATTTTGTATCTTCTCGTTAGAAACAATTTTTTTTATGTTATTGAAAATGGGAATGCACAGTGATGAGATACAAAATGGCCCTCAATTTTGGCTTAGCAAATAGAGTAAGTTTAGTCTATGTATATGTATCTATGTAGTTTATGTATGTTTTTAATTGTGAACCACGTTGATTATTAGAGAACATGGTATAGCTTTAATTTCAAATTAATTAAATAAAAGTAATAACATACCTTTTCATTTTGATGCATGAAAGGTTGAGCCTGTATGGAGACAACTTGTATATGGCAGCAGCAGGCTTTTTCTGCCTCCCGGGCAATTGATGATGCTTGTATGTGATGGAATCACACTTAGAAGTGGAGCCCCAGAGGCCAACAGCCTGCAGGAACATTAAACAATTAAAAATTTTACAGAAAATGTAATTATTTAATACTGCAAGATGTTATGTATTCTAATACCAAAAATAAAAATTGTTTTTCTACCTTTGTTAAATGAGGGAGTTTTTTTTATCAAAAGGTTTTCAGTCTTTTCTCTTGTTTGTCTTCTGAATCTTTTTTCTGGTTTCCTTTCCATTTTACCTTTCTTTATGTGTCTCCATCTCCACCCCCCCCCCCCCCCACCACCCCTTCCGCCTCTGTTGCCAACAATCTTGCTTACATTTCACTTCTCATTTTACTTTTCTTTGCCTCTATCTTTCTGCTACTCATTTCATATTCAACATTCTCCCCACTTCTCTGATTTGACTTATTTTCAGACATTACCACCTCCCCTCTCAGTCTCTAACTTGCATCTCACTCTCATCTGTCCTTTCTCTTTCCAGTCACTTTCTCTTACTTTTGATCTCTTGCTTGCCTTTCCCACCTCTCCTATTTCCTTCTCTCCCCTCTATCTGGATCTCAACTGTATCTAAGCTATCTACTTACCTGCTTCTGATTCTCTACTTGGTGAACCTCAATCTTCCATCTTCTTGTTTCAATCCCTCCACACCTTTCCTTGACTTTGTTTCCTCTTCATAGTCGGTCATCTTCTCTCTCCCTCAGTGCCCTTTTCAGGCTCCTGTCTCAATCACTTTCCATGAGTGCCCCCTCCCAGTCCCACTCATTCTTCATTAGTACCTCCCTACCTTCAGTCATCCCTCCTCAGTGCTCTCCCCAGCTTCAGTCATTCCTCTCAGTGTTTTCCCCAGCCTCAATCATTCCCTCTCAATGCTCTCCCCAGCTTCAACTGCCCTTTCTTAATTTTCCCCCAACCTCAATCGTTCCTCAGTTCACTCTGGTCTCCGCAGGAAATTTGAAAATTACCCCATGACCTTTACAGTAAGCTTTTGCAGAGTAGACCACAAGCATTCTAACCCATATTCTAATGTATTGTTTTATATGTTTTCAGGGACCACATGTTACTATTGACATCCCATCACTCCAGCTAGGTTTGATCAAACTGGGAGAAAAAACAGTAAGTCTTATCCAGATTGAAAACACAAGTCAGCTGCCAGCAAAATGGAGAATGCAAGAAAGCCAGGCATGTATAACAGGAAGGAATGAAAAAGTAAGTTATTTCAATAAATTGTTAACAAGCTGTTAATACAAAGTACCAGCTATTTTCAATATGGATATTATCTTCAGATTTAATGTTCTATTTACTAAAATGTGTACACCATTAATAAATCCTGCATTAGAACTGTTGTTTTGCATCAGATAAGGTGTGGGTGCTAATGCTGTCAGTAATGCATTGATGTTACTGGTAATGGTAACACAAGCCTCAATTGATGCTCCAATCCCTTGCCCTCCCCTGAGTGAAGATGTGGGGCCTACCACGGCCTGACATAACGTGAATATTGATGACATTTAGAGGAGAATTTTCAAAGTGATTTACCTGTGTAAAACTGACCTGTCTGAAAATTGCCTCCTCAAAACAGTTAAAAATCGTGTGGTTCATAATGTGCATATGTTTAGATGCATTAAAAAGAGATATTTTCAGGGGAATATTTAGGTCAGAGAAGTAAAGTATGAATGTGGAACTGAATTTTGAAATCCATATGCATACTTTTATCCCAGGACAAGCAGGATGCTAGTCCTCACATATGGGTGACATCATTGATGGAGCCCTATTGCGGAAAACTTTCTGTCAAAGTTTCTAGAAACTTTTGACTGGCACTCTGAGCCCACTGAGCAAGCCCAGCATGCCATGATATTCTCAGCCACAGGGATCTCCCTTCAGTCTTTGTTTTTCCGTGCTGCTGTTGGCATCGCGGAGCAGGAGCCTGTGTGAGTTTCTCACAGATTATCTGACTAAAAATCAGATTTAAAAAGCATTTATTCTCTCCCATATCGGGGTCTCTTGTGTTACCACCGGCTGGTGAGTAAATTTAGTCTCTTTTTTTACTCTTTAGAGTAAAAATAATTTTCTCTCATTTTTTTCCCTCATTTTCATCAAAGCTGTCGGCGAAAATATGACCACGGGATTTAAAAAATGTCCCAACTGTAATCAGACAATGTCCATTACAGATCCACACCTTGAGTGTGTCCTTTGCTTAGGTCAAACGCACGACGTAACAACCTGTCCCAAGTATGCTGAAATGACCGCGAAGGGTCGAAAGGCCCGCCAAGAAAAAATGGAGCATTTATTCCATCTGCAACTTTTGCCTTCCCCGTCAACGTTTTCGCAATCGTCTCCGGCCGGAGTCTCGAAGCGTTTAATACTCAAAAAGCGTCGTCCGGAAGGCTCGGGGAATCGTTCATCGCCGACCCCATCTGTAGCATCGACAAGGTCAGCGGTGGAACATCGACCAAAGCATCGCCATCGGCACTGACATCCATTGATCCCGGAGGCGCTTCTCTCCACAGAGAAATCGACCGCAAAATGGCCTCGACTCCAAGAAACACCGAGGCCTTCACCTCCTATCGATGCACCGATCATCGAACCTCCACAGGGCCCTGTGGAAGGACCATCAACACCTCCACCGCCCCCACGTGTAGCTGCTCTGCCTGCACCAGCTATCATGGAGGAATTGACGGATTTTATCCGTCAAGCAGTGCTCCAAGCATTAAAGGACCAACAACCGTCGATGCCTTTGCTGACGTCGATACCGGTTCCTGCACCGATACCGGTGCTCCCGCCGATGCTGGTGCCTGCACCGATGCCGGTACCAACACCGAAATCTGCACCGATACTGAGGCGGCCATCGATGCCGATGCCCATACCATCGCTGATGCCCGGCCCAATACCGGAACCAATTCAATCGATGCCAATGCCAGTACCTGTGGCTCCAGGACAGCCGGAATTAGCGCTGTTCCAGCTTTTGATAAACAGATTTGACGCAATAGTCGGTGCTCTACCATCGATTCCAGCCAAGCCACAAGAAGGTGTCCCTGGACTGTTACCATTAGATGATCCACAGCCAGGTCCTTCAAGGCTTTCTCGACCACCAAGGTCTTCTCCCACGTCTCCATGTCACGACGACCCGTACGATTCCTGGGAAGATAGACATACAGATACTTCTGAAGGGTTTATGTCTGATCCTTCTCCTCCAGAAGAAAGAAAGAAATCTCCACCGGAGGATTTATCCTTTACAAATTTTGTTAAGGATATGGCAGACACCATACCATTCACTTTGGTATCAGAGGAGGACACAAGACAGCAAACATTGGAAGTCCTGCAGTTCGTGGACCCTCCAAAAGAAGTCTTGGCTATACCTGTCCACGAAGTTCTCCTAGACTTACAGCACAGACTGTGGGAGCATCCATGCTCAGTGCCATCCATAAATAAGAGAGTGGACACCACTTATTTGGTACAATCTGTCCCCGGATACCAGAAATCGCAACTGCCACATCAATCAGTTGTTGTAGATTCTGCACAAAAGAAGTCTAAACGAATAAGACCTCATTCCTCCACTCCTCCAGGCAAGGATCACAGATTCCTGGACTCCTTGGGTAGAAAAATCTATCAAGGGGCCATGCTAAATACAAGGATTGTGTCATATCAGTTATATATGACGCAATGCCAGATAAACCTGTGCAAACAGATGCAAGATCTCTCAAATTCGTTACCACAGCAATTTTCAAGAAGCAGCTCAAACAATAATGCATAAAGGACTTGAAGCTGTTAAGCACGAAGTCCGAACTGCTTATGACAATTTTGAAACTGCTTCCAGAGTAGTGGCCTCCGGCATAAGTGCATGTTGCTGGGCATGGCTTAAGGCCTCGGACCTCAGGCCTGAGGTCCAAGAAAAATTGGTTGATTTGCCATGCGTAGGGGACAACCTCTTTGGTTCTAAGGTGCAGGATGCTGTAGCCCAGTTAAAGGAACACACAGAAACCCTGCGACAACTGTCATCAGTTCCGCAGGACTCTGCTGCATCTTCATCTCGCCACCCTCCTAGGAAGGAATCTCGAAGGCCTTTCTACAGGCAGAGGTGTTACTACCCTCCAGCATCAAGGGGCAGATCTTCACGTCCGCAGCAAAGATCTCAGCCCAGGCAACCTAGAGCTGCTAGGCCTCAACCTCCACCGCAGACGGGACCGGCTGCAGGCTTTTGAGGCCATCACCAAAGACCAAAGCCATCTCCACAACCCACAACCGGAGCTACTAGTAGGAGGCTGAGTTTCCTCCTTTTACAACCATTGGATACAAATAACAACAGACCAATGGGTGCTCTCAATAATATCTCGAGGTTACCAACTCAATTTTGTCTCAATTCCAAGAGATTCTCCTCCAAAACCTCTTCCACTAAACGAAAATCAAATAATTCAACTACAAGCAGAATTATCCACCCTTCTGAGAGCAAGAGCTGTAGAGCCAGTGCCCCGGACTCAGCAGGGCAGAGGATTCTACTCCCGTTATTTCCTCATTCCAAAGAAAACTGGAAGCCTAGGTCCCATCCTAGACCTCAGAAATCTCAACAAATTTCTGAAGAAAGAAAAGTTCAGGATGGTTTCTCTAGGCACCATGCTTCCACTTCTGCAAACAGGAGATTGGCTTAGTTCTCTGGATCTACAAGACACTTATGCTCACATTCCAATATTCCCTCTTCATCGCAAGTATCTGCGCTTCCTGGTGGGTCATCAGCATTTCCAGTACAGAGTACTACCATTCGGACTCGCTTCAGCTCCCAGAGTATTCATCAAATGCCTGGCAGTAATAGGAGCACACTTTCACAAGGAAAGTGTCCACGTCTTCCCTTATCTGGATGACTGGCTAATCAGGAGTCAATCTCAACAAGGAGCAATAACTTCTCTCAATCGAACAATTGCTCTACTTCACTCTATGGGATTTCTCATCAATTATCAAAAGTCCCATCTCATTCCGTCTCACCTGCTTCAATTCATAGGAGCAGAATTGAACACCATCCTCTCAAAAGCCTTTCGACCCGACGATCGGGCAGAGACACTTTCTCTATTGGCAAACTCGCTACACTCGAAGAAACAAGCAACAGCTTATCATTTTCTAACCTTCCTAGGCCACATGGCCTCCACAGTTCATGTCACTCCTATGGCAAGATTAGCCATGAGAATAACCCAATGGACGTTAAGATCACAATGGATCCAAGCCATTCAACCACTGTCCTCTCCAATTCAAGTAACCCACGAGCTGCGTTCATCTCTACTTTGGTGGGCGAACAAGGACAACTTGTGCAAGAGCCTACCCTTCCAACAACCAGTCCCACAGATAACTTTAACTACAGATGCATTCACCTTAGATTGGGGAGCTCACATAGACAATCTGCAAACCCAAGGTACTTGGACAAAACTCGAAGCAACATATCAAATCAATTTCTTGGAACTTCGAGCTATACGTTATGCACTGCATGCGTTCAAGGACTGCCTTTCATACAAGACTGTTCTCATTCAAACGTACAATACAGTAGCCATGTGGTACCTGAACAAACAAGGAGGTACGGGTTCATATTTCCTTTGTCAAGAAGCCTCACAGATTTGGGGCTGGGCCCTAACACACTCAATGTTTCTCCGGGCCATTTATCTGGCAGGCATTCACAACGTAGTGGCAGATCGCCTCAGTCGTCAGTTCCAACCACACGAGTGGTCCCTGGATCCCTTAGTAGCAACCAGGATATTTCAACGTTGGGGGCAACCAACAATAGACCTCTTTGCATCACACCTGACTCACAAAGTGGACAAGTTCTGCACTCTGCACAGACAGAAACACCAACCAGCCAAGGACGCCTTTGCTCGCCCTTGGAACACAGGCTTACTATACGCGTATCCTCCAATACCGCTAATAACCAAAACCCTAGTGAAGCTACAACAGGACAAAGGATCCATGATACTCATAGCCCCGTATTCGCCTCGACAAGTATGGTTTCCCACACTTCTAGACCTCTCGATCAAAGAACCAATTCGCCTGGGTGTAGCTCCCAATCTCATAACTAAGGATCAGGGTCGGTTGCGCCATCCCAACCTTCAGTCCCTATCCCTGACAGTATGGATGTTGAAAGCTTGATTTTACAAACACTCAGTCTTCCAACCAAAGTATCTCAAGTGCTTATAGCTTCACGTAAACCTTCAACATGAAAGAATTATTCTTCAAAATGGAAAAGGTTTACTTTGTGGTGCATGCAAAAGAGTATTGACCCTTTCTCCTGCCCCACAACTTCTCTGCTGGACTATTTATGCCATCTGTCAGACTCTGACCTCCAGACTTCATCTGTCAGAGTACACCTAAGTGCAATCTCAGCTTACTATAACAAGATGGGAGATGCACCAATATCCATACAACCTCTCGTCTGTAGGTTTATGAGAGGTTTAACTGAACTTAAACCACCAATTCATCCACCAGTCACAGAATGGGACTTTAATCTAGTCTTAACAAGACTCATGCATTCTCCTTTTGAACCCATGACTTCCTGTGATCTTAAATTTTCCACATGGAAGACTATCTTCCTTATAGCCATTACATCAGCTAGAAGGGTTAATGAATTACAAGCACTTGTTACGTACTCACCCTATACAAAATTCCTACATTACAGAGTGGTTCTCCGTACACATCCAAAATTCCTTCCCAAGGTAGTTACGGAATTCCACTTGAACCAATCCATAGTTTTACCCACATTCTTTCCAAGGCCTCATTCTCACCAAGGAGAAACGGGCCTTATGTACCCTGGACTGTAAACATGTGCTAGCATTTTACTTAGACCGCACTGCAGTCCACAGGAAATCCACTCAACTCTTTGTATCTTATGATCCAAACAAACCGGGAAAGGCAGTGGGTAAACATACTGTCTCCAATTGGCTAGCAGATTACATAAAGTTCTGCTATGAAAAAGCAGGCCTTCCTCTCCAAGGGCGAGTAAAGGCGCATTCAGTAAGAGCAATGTCAAACTCAGTAGCACACTATCGTTCAATGCCAATTCTTGACATATATAAAGCAGCAACATGGAGTTCTCTTCACACATTTACAACTCATTACTGTTTGGACAAAGAAGGACGACAAGATTCAGCTTATGGACAATCTGTCTTAAAGAACTTGTTTTCAGTATAATCCCAACTCCTTCTACATCCAACCTGCTGTGATCTTCGGCTGCCTCATTTTCACCAACAATACTTCAGTGTTGTTTCACTACAAAATGACTCAGTCTCTAGCTTGCTGACCCATATGTGAGGACTAGCATCCTGCTTGTCCTGGGATAAAGCAAAATTGCTTACCTTGTAATAGGTGTTATCCCAGGACAGCAGGATGTAGTCCTCATGAAACCCACCCGCCATCCCGCGGAGCTGGGTCTGATACGTTTTATTATTTTATTTTTGCTAAAGCTTATTGCTACATACAAGACTGAAGGGCTGAGAATATCATGGCATGCTGGGCATGCTCGGTGGGCTCAGAGTGCCAGTCAAAAGTTTCTAGAAACTTTGACAGAAAGTTTTCCGCAATAGGGCTCCATCAATAATGTCACCCATATGTGAGGACTACATCTTGCTGTCCTGGGTTAACACCTATTACAAGATAAGCAATTTTGCTTTACCCACATTCCTCCACCCACAGTAAAAGGAGGTACAAAGTGTGCAGTGATTTTTGTACCCATGTGAGCAAATTCTCAAGAACAAACTGTGCAGGTAGTTTCTTTCAGAAAATTGCCCACAAGGGTAGTGGATACAGAAGTATCCTTTGACTTTGCGCGTAGGTGGGTTCTTGAAAATTACTTTGTTAATGACAGCTCATTAAAAGATGAGCTTTAAAAGCCCAACGCGCACATTAATTTAAGGGATGCGCGAATATGTCGGGCTCGCATGCACTGAGCAGATTTTAAAAGTTGCCGAAATACGCGCATATGTCCCAGAGCACGGACATCTCATAAGTTTTTCAAAGGTGGTGCGACGTGAGTGTGGACTGGGCAGGGCATGATGGTTTCAGGGTATGAATTGAGATGTGTGCATAAATACTTACACGATCTGGCACGCATCAAGGTCCCCTGCTGCATAAATTTTCTTCTGCTGTGGATGACATGTAAGTAAAATAATAAAAATAGGCAAATCTGTGAAATTTTAAGGGTAGGGGCTAATTGGGGGGAATGAATGCTGCCAAACCAAGGGGGGTTGTAGGACCTCTCTCTTAACTGTAGGAACTGGGGACGAACTGGTAAAACTGAGAATGGCATCGGCATGCACCTCTTTTAAAATTCCCCAATTTACGCGGTAGAAGCAGGATTTTGGTGTACATGGGCACATAGCCAAGCTCTTTTATAACATCCGCGATTATGCATGCGTATGTTATAAAATGCTCAATACAAAAAAAGGAGGATGTTATGTTCTCTTCTATAATTATTAAGATAACAAATTCAAAAGCCTTATCAACTATTTATATAGGAACAAATACCATCAGTAGTAGTGCAAATGGACTATAATCCATCGCCTCTCGCCACGCAATGGGCCCCAGGCGAATTCAGCATTTCTTCAAGCACTTAGTGTACAATCATTTGGTATTGTTCCTTTATTTATTCCACAACATTTAATATCTATCTACTAAAAATATTTTTTATTTTTTAGTATTCAAATTTTAATTTTATCCCAAAAACCCAGAAAAACTTATTTGTTTGTGTGTTTCTAAAATCTAGAATAATTATTTTCCTAGCACAAATTAGATGTCCACCGTCATTCAGTTTGTTCAATCATTGACATCCTGGAAAAAAATGTTATAAAATGGCCATGTTCTTGGGTGCGGGCTGATGTACGCACACTATTGTGTGCCCGCGCACCAGTTTGAAAGTTACCATCTAACATATTTCCTCTCTTTCTTACCCAGATGTCCCAGTTCACCATCACTCCATCTAGTGGAGAGTTACTTCCCTTGAGCTCAGCAACAGTGTCAGTACTCTTTTATCCTTTGATACGTCAGCATCTTCATACTGTCTTAGAACTTGAGATAGAAAATGGAGAAGACAGGTATGGAATGGTAATATTTCTTTTAGGCTTTTTTGGTAAGCTACCCTAAGTAGTACAAAGTGGTGGCTGATGTACTATGGAAAATCATTTATGCATTTACTGTTTTATAAACATAATGACCACGGAGTAGAGCACACTGAATATGGTATAAAAAGGTTGGGAATATTCAGCTAGAATGATGACCAAAGTCCCTTCTGTGGCTTCATGATGATATAATAAAATAAATAAAGATAATACATATTATTCCAGGACAAGCAGGATGCTAGTCCTCACATATGGGTGACGTCACTGACGGAGCCCTGAAGCAGGAAGCTTTCTGTCAAAGTTTCTAGAAACTTTTGACTGGCCCTGTGAGGCCACTGAGCATGCCCAGCATGCTATAATATTCTCTGCCACAGGTGTCTCTCTTCAGTCTTCGTCTTTCTGCGCTGCAGTTTGCATCGCGGGTATAGGAGCCGTTGAGAAATTTCTCAACAATTTCTGACTGGAAAGTCAAATAATAAGATATTCTCTCTCACATTTTCTCTCAAGGGGTTTACTTCTTCACCGGCTGGTGAGTACCTCGGTCTCAAATTAATTTTTCTCATATTTTCCATTCTCTGCCTCGACGGCCGTCGATCGCACTATGGCTACCAGTTTTAAAAAATGTCCGGTATGCGCACAGAAAATGTCCCTTACTGATCCGCACCTCGAGTGCTTTCTATGTCTCGGCGAAAATCATGACGTTCAAAATTGTCCGCAATGTGCCGAAATGACGCCAAAAACAAGAAAATGTAGACTGGAAAAAATGGAACATTTATTCCACCTCCAGTTAATGCCGTCGCCTTCCACTTCCTCGAAGTCTCCGGCCGGAGCGAAGCAGCGGCTACTGCTTAAAAAATCCATCGGGGGACCGTCGGGGGATCACTCCTCGTCCTCGTCCACCTCGACTAAATCCGTCGAGCCACAGAAAGAAATACATAAACATCGACATCGAAGGTCGTCGACGTCTGAATCTACATCCCAGGATCCGTCGACGGCAAAGCGGCCACGCTCAGAGGAAACCTCGGTGTCTGGGCCTCCTCCGATCTCGACACCGGAACCCCTGCAGGGCCCTGCAGCGGTTCCAACGCCTCAGCCCTCGCCACTGCTTACAACTGCTCTCACACCAGCAGTTGTAACGCCGGAATTATCTGATATCATCAGACAAGCGATTTCACAGGCTTTGAGGGAACAGTTAATTCCGACGACCTTGTCGATGCCGATGCTTCAAGCATCGATGCCGGCAACATTGCCGATGCCGGTGTCTGCCATGACGCCGAGGACACTGAAGGAATCGACGTCGACACCAAGAATTCTAACTTCGACGTCGACATCCATATATGCGCAACTACCATCCACGACTTCGATATCGATGCCCATGTTGCCTCCATCAACTACGAGACCACTCTCAACGTCGATGTCAAGGCAACCATCAGCGCCATCGAGGACATCAACAATAGATGTCGAGGATGTTCAGGACTTGCCATCCTTACACCATCTACTTCAAAAATACCAGGATGTCCTTCACACCATGCCTAAAAAGCCTACAGAACAGGTGTTTTCATCTGAACCCACTGATGATCCACTACCAGGTCCATCAGGACTCCATCTGCCTCAGAAAACTACACCAAAACATATGTATGGGCAGGAAGAAGAGGATTCCTGGGATAGTCAGGATACAGAATCCTCCTCTGAGGACTTTATGTCTGATCCCTCACCTCCAGAACCAAGAAAGAAGTCCCCACCTGAACTCTCTAACTTCATACAGGATATGGCAGACACCATCCCATTTAAATTGGAAGCTGAGCAAGACTTAAGGCAACACACTTTAGAAGTGCTGCAGTTTGTGGATCCCCCCAAACAAGTTTTGGCTATACCAATACACGAGGTGCTTTTAGACTTACAACATCGTATCTGGGAGCACCCATCCACAGTGTCAGCTGTAAACAAGAGAATGGATTCATCTTATTTGGTACAATCAACTCCAGGGTCCCAGAAGACACAACTACCACATCAATCTGTGGTAGTTGAATCTGCACAGAAAAAATCAAAAAGAATCCGGCCTCATTCGTCCAACCCACCTGGCAAGGATCATCGCTTCCTTGATTCTTTGGGAAGGAAGATCTACCAATCTTCAATGCTAAATTCCAGAATCTCTGCATACCAGCTGTACATGACACAGTATCAGAGAAATTTATGGAAACAGATGGAGGAACTCACCAACTCACTACCTGAACAGCTTCAAGAACCTGCACAAGCCATAATACATAAAGGCCTGGAAGCAGGGAAATACGAGGTAAGAGCGGCCTATGACAGTTTCGATACTGCCTCCAGAACTGCAGCTGTGGGCATTGCTGCACGTAGATATGCATGGCTCAAGGCTTCTGACCTCAGGCCTGAGATACAGGAAAAGCTTGTTGATCTTCCATGCAAGGGAGACAACCTATTTGGAGAAAAAGTTCAGGAGGCAGTCCAACAACTGAAGGATCACACAGAGACTTTACGTCAATTGTCCCAAATGACTCAAGATCCTTCCACACTGCCTCCTCGCCGACTTCCTCGCAGGGAAACAAGGAGGCCTTATTATAGGCCACGCAGATACTACTCCCAAACATCTCGGGGTAGATCTACCAGACCTCAACAGCAACGCACCCAAGCTAGACAACCAAGGGCACCCCGTGCTCAACCCCCACCTCAGACAGGCCCTGCTACTGGGTTTTGAGATACTGCCCAGAGAACAAGCCACTCCTTTAAACCCTCACACACAAACCCCAGTGGGTGGAAGAGTGTCCCATTTTTACACACACTGGCAGACAATAACAACAGACCAATGGGTGCTCTCTTTAGTGGCACAAGGTTACAAACTCAATTTCCTGTCAATTCCACCAGAATTTCCACCGAGAGCCTTCCCACATCAAGAATCTCAACTAATTCCTCTACAAGCAGAATTGTCCTCTCTTCTGAAGCTCAGGGCAATACAGTTAGTGCCCCAATCTCAGAAGGGAAGAGGATTCTACTCCCGTTACTTCCTCATTCCAAAGAAAACAGGAGGCCTACGCCCTATCCTACACCTAGGAAATCTCAAAAAATTTCTAAAGAAAGAAAAGTTCAGGATGGTTTCACTAGGCACCATGCTTCCACTTCTTCAAAAAGGAGATTGGCTTTGTTCTCTGGATCTTCAGGATGCTTATACTCACATCCCAATATACCCTTCTCATCGCAAGTACCTGCGCTTCATAGTAGGTCATCAACACTTCCAATACAGAGTCCTTCCCTTCGGACTCGCCTCTGCTCCCAGAGTGTTCACAAAGTGTCTAGCAGTCATTGCAGCACACCTACGCAAACAAGGTGCTCATGTATTTCCATACCTAGACGACTGGCTCATCAGAAGTCAGTCTCTACAAGGAGCTCTCGATTCTCTCAATCAAACTATTACAACACTGCATTCAGTGGGATTCCTGATCAGTTATCAAAAATCTCATCTCACACCAGTACAACTGCTTCAATTCATAGGAGCAGAATTGAATACCAACCTGGCAAGAGCTTTTCTACCAGAGGACCGGGCAGAAACAATCTCATTACTAGCAAGGTGGCTCACATCACAAACACATGTAATGGCTCACCAGTTTCTAACTTTGCTAGGCCACATGGCCTCTACAGTTCACGTCACACCCATGGCACGTCTAGCCATGAGAATAACACAATGAACTTTAAGATCACAATGGATCCAAGCCATTCAACCATTAAATACTCAGATTCAAGTAACCCACCAACTACATTCTTCTCTGCTATGGTGGGTGAACAAGGACAATTTGCGCAAGGGCCTACCCTTTCAACCACCAGTTCCACAAATAACTGTGACTACAGATGCATCCACCTTGGGTTGGGGAGCTCACATAGGCAATCTCCAAACACAAGGAACTTGGACAAAACTCGAAGCAACATTTCAAATCAATTTTCTGGAACTTCGAGCTATACGTTATGCTCTACATGCCTTCAAGGACTGCCTTACAAACAAGACTGTTCTAATCCAAACGGACAACACAGTAGCCATGTGGTACATCAACAAACAAGGAGGGACAGGTTCATACCTCCTTTGTCAAGAGGCAGCTCAGATATGGGGTTGGGCCTTGAACAACTCCATGTTTCTCAAGGCCACTTACCTAGCAGGCATTCACAATGTAGTGGCGGACAGACTCAGTTGTCAATTCCAACCACACGAATGGTCACTAGATCCCACAGTAGTGACCAGGATATTTCAACGTTGGGGACAGCCAACAGTAGACCTCTTTGCATCACATCTGAATCACAAAGTGGACAACTACTGTTTCCTATACAACCTGATCAACAGGCCAGCCAAGGACGCATTTGCTCGCCCTTGGAACTCAGGCCTACTCTACGCGTATCCTCCAATACCGCTCATTACCAAAACTCTAGTGAAGCTACAACAGGACAAGGGGACCATGATACTCATAGCCCCATATTGGCCTCGACAAGTTTGGTTTCCCACACTTCTAGACCTCTCAGTCAAGGATCCCATTCGCCTGGGAGTAGCTCCCACTCTCATAACTCAGGATCAGGGTCGGTTGCGCCATCCCAACCTCCAATCCCTATCACTGACAGCTTGGATGTTGAAAGCTTGATCTTACAACCACTCAATCTTTCATCCAATATATCCCAAGTGCTTATAGCTTCACGTAAACCTTCCACACAGAAGAACTATGCTTCCAAATGGAAGAGGTTCACTTTATGGTGCAAGCAAAATGACATTAATCCTTTCACTTGCCCTACAAATTCTTTACTAGACTACTTGTACCATCTTTCAGAATCTGGTCTCCAGACTTCATCTGTAAGAGTGCATTTAAGTGCAATTTCAGCTTACCATAATCAGGTAGCAGATGCACCTATCTCTACACAACCTCTTGTTAGCAGATTTATGAGAGGTTTAACTCACCTCAAACCACCAATTAGACACCCAGTCACACAATGGGATCTAAATTTGGTTTTATCAAGACTCATGCGTTCTCCTTTTGAACCCATAGATTCCAGTGATCTAAAATTCCTTACATGGAAGACCATCTTCCTCATAGCCATTACATCAGCTAGAAGGGTTAGTGAGTTACAAGCACTTGTCACATATGAACCTTACACTGAGTTCTTACATGACAGAGTAGTTATCCGTACTCATCCTAAATTCCTCCCTAAGATAGTCACGGAATTCCACTTAAACCAATCTATAGTTTTACCCACATTCTTTCCAAGGCCTCACTCTCACCAGGGAGAGAGGGCCTTGCACACCTTGGATTGCAAGCGTACTCTGTCTTTCTACTTAAACCGAACTGCAGTCCACAGGAAATCCAATCAACTCTTTGTTTCCTATGACCCAAACAAACCAGGTAAAGCAGTGGGTAAACATACTCTATCCAATTGGCTAGCAGATTGCATACAAGTTTGTTATGAACAAGCAGGCCTTCCTCTCCAAGGGTGAGTAAAAGCACACTCAGTAAGGGCAATGTCAACTTCAGTAGCACACTATCGTTCAGTGCCAATACTTGACATATGCAAAGCAGCAACATGGAGCTCTCTTCACACATTTGCAGCTCATTACTGCTTGGACAAGCAAGGAAGACAAGATTCAAACTATGGACAGTCTGTCTTAAAGAACTTGTTTCCAGTTTAATCCCAACTCCTTCTACAACCAACCTGCTGAGATCTTCGACTGACTCATTTCAACAACAATACTTCACTGTTGCCTCCATACAAAATGAGTCAGCCTCTAGCTTGCTAATCACCCATATGTGAGGACTAGCATCCTGCTTGTCCTGGGATAAAGCAAAATTGCTTACCTTGTAATAGGTGTTATCCCAGGACAGCAGGATGTAGTCCTCACAGAACCCACCCGCCACCCCGCGGAGTTGGGCCTCATACTTTTTTATTAATTTATTTTTGCTAACGTATTTGCTACATACGAGACTGAAGAGAGACACCTGTGGCAGAGAATATCATAGCATGCTGGGCATGCTCAGTGGCCTCACAGGGCCAGTCAAAAGTTTCTAGAAACTTTGACAGAAAGCTTCCCGCTTCAGGGCTCCGTCAGTGACGTCACCCATATGTGAGGACTACATCCTGCTGTCCTGGGATAACACCTATTACAAGGTAAGCAATTTTGCTAAGTCCCGTTATTACCTTATGTATTACTTTAAATGGGTGTTAGTTTACTTTATTTGATTAGGCACTTTATCAAGGTGATGTACATTCAAATGAATAAATAATGCATTTAAATATCATAAAAGTAAAAACATACAGATAAAATTACCAGAAAAACAAATTACAAAAAATTACATTGATCAACTGAAAGTCAACAAGGACAAGTAAAACAAAGAATTAAAACATGAACAGAACTAAAGCATAATCAAGATGGTGGGTGGGCTGAATAAAATATACCAATTCCTAGGGTTCAAATGTTTTAAGTCCCTTTCTAAATTTGCCATAATCTGTTTCAGAATGAAGTATAAGGGGCAGAGGGTTCCAAAAGATTGAAGCAAGATAAGAAAATAAAAGTTCTATATTTTTTTTCATAAATATTTTCTCTGATGAAAGGAATTCTTAAAAGCTCCTGCTATGAGGAATGAAGAGAACGGCCTGTGGCATATAGGATTAAGTGATTGGCCAAATACAAAAGGGTACCAAAGCGCAGAGCTTTAAAAAACAAACAGCCAATTTTGAATTTTATTTGGAGAGAAACTAGAAGCCAGTGGAGATCTTGAGGAAGAGGGGACATGGTCATATTTCTTTTTCCTGAAAATAAGTTTAGCTGCAATATTTTGAACTAGTTGTAATCACTGGAGAGAACGAGATGAGAAACTATGATATATAACGCATTACAGTAGTCCAAGTGATTTAGGACATGTGCATTAATCAGTGACCCAAGATCAGTCATACTAAAAAAAGGTTTTATACATCAGATTAAGCAGAGAAAAACGTAGACAATCTGAACATCATGGACATATTTATAGGAGGCAAAGAGTGGGAGTTGGCATGATGTATTAATGTAGAACATGAGTTTTCATCATCAGTATGATGCATAAACTCAGCAGTTTACTAAAGCTGCCCGCTTTCTTTTATATGTAACAGGATATCTTTATTTTTCTTTCTAGCCATCTTTCTGTTTATGCTGATGTTCAGACTCCCCAAGCATGTTTGCTTTCCAGCCATCTGCTATTCAGTGATATTTATGTTGGGATTCCAGCACAGGAGATAGTAATACTGTTTAATCAGGGGTTCTTACCAGCAAAATACACTTGGGGAAAGGTGAGTTGTGTGGTACCAGTGCACATAAGAAGAAGAAGGCTAAAATAATTATTTGTGTTAGCAGCATGCTTAGCACATATCATATTTTGAATGGCCAGGGATTGTGAGTAAGTATCACCAGAAGAAATCCTCAAGGTGGCAGTCTACATGGAGCAGGTTAGAAGTAGTAAATTCAGGGGAATGCAGATTTGGTCCTTGAGGATGGCAAATAGGTCAGGAAGTTTACAGTAAATGTTTACTTCCTTGGCGTTCGGGCAGGTCAGTCTCGGCGAGTGAGTTATGCGCCTCTACCAGCAGATGGAGATGGAGCAAAAGCTGACATCATAGTTATATAATCCCACCCCGATATCAGCCCGCCAGTATTCTCCATGTCCAGCAGATGGTGGACATGCATTTCCCTTTGAGGAATTGCCAATGAGTATAAAAAAAAAAAAAAAAAAAGAATTTTGAAAGTAAACATCAGAAACATGAGATGTCTATGTAGTACCGCTTGCTCTTGAGGTGATACCGTGCGGTTCCTCCCTCAGTAGAGTGCGTTCAGTCCAATAGCCTTGACTGGCATGGATCTAAATTCCAATTAACGGTTACAGGATGAGAGAGGCTCGGTGGTGAAGGCTTTAGCACCCCCCCCCCCCCTCCATATCCGAGACCCATTCCTGCTCTCAGTCAGGGAGGGCTGAGCTCAGGTAACAAGTTTTTTTACTTTAAAAAAAAAAGACAGTAAAAAGAAGACAGCAGGAGAAGGGTCTGTTTCCTCAGCTTTCGGCTGTCCTGCTCATGTCTCTGGGGAGTTCTGTGAGGTGAGAGAGTGCAGACTTGGCGGTTGAGCAGCCGTTTAGTTAGGCCCCACTCCCAGGCTTCTCTCATTTTGGTGCGGGGTAGGCCATGGGGTAGTTTCACATGCTTTTTGCTGCAGGCCATCGACACCGAGTGGACATCTGTTCTTGTCTGCGCGTCCAGTTTGGGTGTTCTTCCTTCTGGATGCACATCTTATGCATCCAGTTTAGGCGTCGGTACTAGGCATCCAGTTGGATGCGTGGCCTAGGCTCGAGGACTTAGATGCACATTTTTTATGCATCTATTTTGGATGCGTTTATACGCATGGTTAAGCTAGGCGTGATCCTTCACAGCTAGGTTAAAGCACCTGTAGCTTTAACCTGTATTCTCTATTGTATTTTCTTGTTTATTATCCGCCTTTACCTTTCTTCCAGCTACGTTAGCTTCCAAGTTCTTACCCCTTGTTGAATGTAACTTTGCCTTATTTCACCTCTTTTGTTTAATTTAATTTAGTTACGCTTCAGTTATACCCTTGTTAAATGTAAACCGATCCGATATGGTTATTACTATGAAGGTCGGTATAAAAAAGTGTTAAATAAATAAAAATAAATTCTACACGCTTACAGCATGGCGCCTGTAGCAAAGAAACCTAAGTGCCTCTCTTTCTATGCTGCATGCCACATCAGGGCCATTCATCTGGAGCTTTCTTTAAGCCTTTGTCAGTGTGCCTGGATGCTTGGGGAGATTTGCCTCCTTTTGATTTTGCCAGTGATGGTCTATCTCCTTGGTCTGAGGGGAGTGGGAGTGAGGGAGACATGGCAGGGGTGTCCCCCTCCCTTGATTGATCCACGGGTTGAGTCCTCAGGGGACACTGGCTCACAGGACATCAGGTTCGGGCCTGTGGGAAATGGCTCATCCTCCTTTTTCTTGGTAGAATTCTTCCAGGGATTGCAGACATTTCTATAGGGCCGGTCTTCTGAAGCAGCAATACCTACCAAGGTAGCTCCATGCACTCCAAGTGCTCCTCAGCCTGTCTCCATGGTCATGCGCTATGGTGCAGTGCGGTCTGACAAAGCTTGAATGTTCATGGATCAGGATGTTCTCTGTACGTACCCAGATCAGTTCAGACTCCTGGGTTTTGCCTCCCCTCCAGGAAATAGAGACAGAGAAAGTTTCACTGACACTGTCAAATAACCTGGTGTGCCACCTGTAGTCAGTCAGTATTTTTCTTTCTCCAGCAGATGCAAGGTGGTGCAAAACCTGCAGTCTGAGAAAAAAAAAATTAAAATAAAAAGATAGAAGGTTTAGGATTTGGTGACTGGCTACCCTCCCTGAAGGGTTAGTAGGTCCTGGTGGGGCCATCCTTTCAGGTAGAGGAGTGGCAAGCGGAGGGGTTGCTGCCAAAGGGAAGTTGTTGTTTTAAAGTTATATTTAAAAAAAAAAAAGTTTTAAAAGGCATTTTGACTTGTTATTGTGCCAGTCGGGTGATTCAGCCAGGTGTAGCTGGGTGCCGCTTCAGGGAGCTTGGGCCCGTCAGGAGCCAATTCTTGCACCGCTTTACAGCCGGGCTGGTGAGGCAGTGACGGCCATGCTGTGTGATGGGCAGCGTGTGGCATGTGGTGAGACACGCACACGACTTTCCCCTTACCAGCTCTTGCTCCCACTGCCTCTCCAGGGGAGAGGAAAGCTTGGGGAGTGCAGTTAAAGGCCCAGACAGGCAGCAAGCTTCTGCAGGAAGCGTGGGGGGAGTCAAGCAAGCCAACGCTGCCTTTCCGATTTCGGTGGGAACGACTGCCATTTTGTCCTTTTTTGCTGCCGCATCTGAGAGACCCACTAAGAACTCGGCCCTGCCCCCACCTCTATCGCCGGCACTTCAAAGATTCTCAGAACTCCGGGGGTCCCAGGGACTTCTTTTGGTGGAGAAGGTGGAAGACCTCCTAGAGCAGGATCCAGAAGTTCAGGGGGGTTTCCCCCGAATTTGGTGCTCCTGTTACACAAGGCTTTTTTGGCTAAACAGGCAGCGGGACGTTTCCTTCACAAGCTAGTGGACGTGCTTGAGCCATTTTTGACTAAGAGGCCTTGATCACCTCGAGCTGGTAGTGCAGCCAAAGTTCGGCCAGAATTTGCATTCGGGGAATGCAGACGATCCCTTGGGGGGCTCGGAGGATGGGGATTCTCTGGTTGATGATCCATCAGAGGTGGATCCTCCTCTGGATTGTCTGAACCCAGAGGATGCGCAGGATCGAACACCCTTGATGGAGGGAGATGATTCAAAAGTGGTCCATCTTTTCTGCCAGGAAGAATTATGGCCCTTTATTCCATATGTCCTGAAGGATCTAGGGATTAAGGAAACCTAGGCTGTTTCAGACCATGAGGAGGTGGATCCGCTTATGGAGGATTTGGGGAGGCCAATGAAGACATTCCCCTTCCATAAATCTGTGAAGATGTTGGTGCTCTGGGAGTGGGAAGCTCCAGATATAGGTTTAAAGCTTGGCACAGCCATGGAGAAGTTTTATTCCTTTCTGGAAGACACCTTGGATCTATTGCCAATACCGAAGGTGGATTCTTCGGATTTGGCGGTAACAAAGAAGATTACGATTCCGGTGGCGGGATCCGCAGTGCTTAAGGATATGCACAATAGGAAGTTGGAGGTATACCTAAAGAAGATTTTTCAGATGTCAGCATTGGTCATTCATGCTGCTGTATGCAATTCTTTTTTGCTCCAGACTGGATTGCGCTGGGTATAGCAGTTGCAATCAGATATGATGCTATCCGCGGAAGATGTAAAGCAGGCTGAGAGGCTGGAAGCCATGGTGGCCTACAGTGCGGATACTTTATATGATCTCATACGTATTTCCTCTCGATCTATGATGTCCATGGTCTCTGCTAGGAGGCTTCTTTGGTTGAGGAATTGGTCGGCGGATGTTTGGTCCAAGTCTCAGCTGGGTTCACTTCCCTTTATGGGGAAGCTTCTTTTTGGAAAGGACTTGAAGGAGCTTGTGAAGCATCTCAGAGAGACCAAAGTGCACAAGCTGCCAGAGGACAAGCTAAGGGTCGGCAGAAGTTTCTCTTCTGCATGTTTCCAGTCAAACCGACATTCCCAGCAGTCTCGTCCTTCGGGAGGAGGTCAGAGACAAGGTGCCAGGAGGCAGCAGTCTTGAAATCAGTCTTTTCGAGACAGGAGACTGACAAAAATGGTACCAGTCAGGGGGTCTCCGGTTCCAGGTCCGCCCAATGAAGCAAGACCGGCCTGCTCCTCCGTTCCAAGAACCAGAGGTTAGTTAATAATTTTTCTCGAGGAGTGGGCCAAGTTCACGTCGGATCAGTGGGTCCTAAGTGTGATAGAGCATGGTTACACTTTAGAATTTGCACGCCCGTTAAAGGATTTGTTCATAAGGTCCTCTTGCACTTACGACCAGAAAAAGATGTGGTTTAAGAGACCATCAGTCTTCTATGTATGTTGGGGGCCATAATTCCAGTACCTGGCATGGACCAGGGAACAGGAAGGTATTACAGTTATTCTGTGGTCCCAAAGAAATACAGCGCTTTTTGTCCAATCTTGAATTTAAAGAAGGTGAATGTGGAGCTCCAGGTTCCTTGTTTTCAGTTGGAAACGTTGAGGTTGGTGATCTCTGCAGTACACAAAGGGGAGTTTTTGGCTTCTCTGGATTTGACTGAAGTATATCTTCACATTCCAATTCACCTGGATCATCAAAGTTTTCTCAGGGCCATGATTCTCGGGGACCATTTTCAGTTTTGTCCCTGCCTTTTGGATTGGCAGCAGCACCTTTATAACAGTGATGGTAGTAGTGGCAGCAGCTCTTTGGCAGGAGGACATCTTGGTACCCCCGTATTTGGACGGCTGGTTGATTCGAGCAAGGTTAGAGGACCTTTGTCATTGGGCTGTGGCAGTGGTGCTGCAGTGCTTACAGTCCCTGGGCTGGTTTGTGAATCTTCCCAAGAGCCAGCTGGTTCCATCTCAAGTTCGGGAATTCCTGGGAGCACGTGTCGACACCATACTTAGGTGAGTGTTTCTTACCAGGAGCAGATAGGCAACATCCAGGAACAGATTTGCACATGGCTGACCAGTGCAGTTCCCAGGGTATGGGATTATCTGCAGGTTCTTGGATCTATGGTTTCCTCATTAGAATTGGTCCCTTGAGCGTTTGCTCATATGCAGCCCCTTTAGTCGATATTGCTCTCCAGGTGGAACCCAGTATCTGAACTTTTTTCATCTACTGCTGCCTTTTTACAGAAAGAACCAGGTCAAGTCTGGATTTATGGCTGTGTCGGGACAATTTGAGCCATAGGGTGGCCTTGGAAGTCCCAAGTTGGATAGTAGTCTCAACTGATACCAGCCTCACCAGTTGGGGGGCTATGTGGTCCATCAACCATCTAGAGATGAGACTGGTGCGTCTAGCTTTGCAAGCCTTTCTTCCTCTTGTACAGGGCAGGCCAGTGAGAGTTTTGTCGGACAATACAATGATGGTGGCTTACATCAACTGGCAGGGTGGTAACAAGAATCAGGCAGTGGCGCAAGAGGCAGAGTTGCTAGTGCACTGGGCGGAGTATCATCTGGAAGTGCTGGCAGCTTCCCTCATAGCAGGGTTGGACAACATGCAGGCAGATTTCCTCAGTCACTGGCAGATAGATCCTGGAGAGTGGGAGTTGTCGGAGGAGGCCTTGCCAGTGGGGAGTCCCTTGCATGCATCTGAATGCAACGTGGAAGAATGCCAAGGCTCCACGATTCTTCTGTCAAAGAAGAGAGCACGGGGCACAAGGAGTCGATGCTTTAGTCCACCCATGGCCACAGGGGATTCTCCTATATGTGATCCTGCTGTGGCCATTGGTGGGCAAGTGCTTGTGAAGGATAGAAGTTCACCTGGGGCAAGTAATTCGGATGGTGTTGGAATGGCCTTTAGGCTGTAGTTCGCAGATTTAATCAATCTCGCAGTGGATGGGCCGCTGCGTCTTGGTCATCTTCACAGTCTGCGGCGCCAAGGTCCCATATTTTTGGATCAGGCCGATAGCTTCTCTCTCGTGGCTTGGTTTTTGAGAGGAGGCGCCTGAGAGAAAAGGGTTATCCAGAGGATGTTAGTACCACTTTGTTGCAAGTAAGAAAGAAGTCCACCTCCTTGGCATATGTGCGGGTGTGGAAGGTTTTTGAAGCTTGGTGCAAGGAGCACAGTGTGGATCCGACCTGAGCTTTGGTGGCCCACATTTTGTCTTTTGTGCAGCAAGGTTTGGCTTTCAACTTCTTAAGGGTCCAGGTGGCGGCCTTGGGGTGCCTTAGAGGCAAGATACACAGTATGCCTTTGGCTACATATCCGGATGTAGTGCATTATTTTCTGCGAGGTGTGAAGCATTTGCGTCCCCCAGTGCAGAACGTATGTCCCCCGTGGAGCCTAACCTTGGTTCTTAAAGCAATGTATAGAATGCTGTTGGAGCTGCTGTGCAGTGCGACTTTGAAGGATCTTACTTTAAAGGTCGTTTTTCTGGTAGCAATTTGTTCAGCTAGTAGAATTTCGGAGCTACAAGCTCTCTCATGTAGAGATCCTTTCCTAAAGGTTTCAGACTCTGGTGTCTCTTTGCGTACGGTGCCCTCTTTCTTCTGAAGGTTATTTCGTCTTTTCACTGGAATCAGTTCATGGGAGTACCAGCCTTTGCAAATCTGGATACGAAGGTTCCTTTGGTTAAGGGGTAGAAGTATCTGGATGTGAAGCGGGCATGGTTGATGCTCTCTGAAAGTTTCTAATGGCTTTAGAGTTTCCAATCATCTTATCATTCTCTCAAGTGAGGCGAAGCAGTGGCAGAAGGCCTCTAAAACTAAAATTGTGCGGTGGTTGTAGCAGGCCATAGCTTCGGCATTCATTTGTCAGGGCTGGTCGGTGCTTCAGGGTCTGAGAGCTCAATCAACTCGATTGCAATCGACATCCTGGGCTGAATGTCAATTAGTGTCGCCACAAGAGAATTGTAGGACGGCAATTTGGAAGTCATTGCACGCTTTCTCCAGACAATACTGTCTGGACGTCCAGGCACTGGAGTGTAGAAGCTTTGGTGAAAGCGTCCTTCTAGCGGGACTCTCGCAGTCCTACCCAGTTTAGGGAAGCTTTGGTACATCCCGGGAGTCTGGACTGATCTGGGTATGTACAGGGAAAGGAAAATTGGTTCTTACCTGCTAATTTTCATTCCTGTTCATTCCAGTCCAGAGTCCCGCCCAGGTTTAGAGAGTCCGCGCGATCTGTGTTTCCTTGTATACACCCTCAAGATGTTTTCCATTGGCATTGTAACTCAGGAGATGGTTGTATATTCTGAATTGTATATGGTTACATTGTGTTTTTAGAGACTTTTCATCTTGGCTTGGGTACAGGTCAGTACTGAAGGACTGCAGGTGACACACCAGCTTATGTGACAGTGTCAGTGAAACTTTCTCTGTCTCCATCTGCTGGAGGGAAGGCAAAACCCAGGAGTCTGGATTGATCTGTGGTACAACAAAAACGAAAATTAGCAGGTAAGAACCAATTTTCCTATACCAATGATGATGGGGGTGGCTCTCCTGGTGAGGAAGGGGACATTCTCCCAGATTTGGAGCCATATGGAACTCTTCTCTGTTTCTTTTAGAGAGAAGAGTTGCTGGGTTTGATATCTCAGACCCTGATGACACTCGGAGTGGCTGGGCCTGACACCTTGGGGATGCAGAATCCTATTTTGGTCACCCTGCGCAAGGCTTCTTGTTTCTTTCCACTCTTGGATGCACTCTTTCCACAATTGCCGTACCTCCCTCTACCGGGATGGTGGTATATTTCGTGACGGAACACACTAAAGCATCCACCTTAGGGAAACACAATTGCTCTCTGTTCTGTGGATCCAAGGAGTGCGCCAGAGGTGTCTTTTAAAGGGGGAAGCATCTTAGTGGGTTTATACCCCTTGGATCCGCAGGCCAGAGAGCAATTGTGTTTCCCTAAGGTGGATGCTTTAGTGTGTTCTGTCACAAAACATACCACCACATCCCGGCAGCGGGAGGTACGGCACTGAAGGATGCTCAGGTTAAGAGGATTGAGGCTATCCTGAAGCAAGCCTTTGAGACAGTGACAATGAACTTACAAATTGCTTCTTGTTGCAACTTGGTAGCTTGGACTACCTTGCGTTTTTGTCAAGAATTTGGTGGCACTGAGTTTGAATTTGGACCTATGATAGAACCGGGGGCTGCCTTCTTGGCTGATGTGGGCTGTAACTTGGTACACACAGCCACCAGAGGAGCTGCTTCAGTTATTGCGGCCAGGTGGCAGCTGTGTCTGCACAACTGGTCTGCAGATACTATTTCAAAGTCCAACCGTACTAAGCTGCCCTACAAAGGCTCACTTTTGTTTGGCAATGAATTGGAAAAAATGGCAACTAAATGAGGAGAGACCCAGATGCCCCGGTTACCAGAGGACAAGAAACCCGTTGCCTGGTCTTTTCAGGCAGCCGGTCAATCTCAAGACTATTGACGTTTGTGACCTTACAGGGAAGGTTCTTCCCAGAGATCCCATCCCTTCCACAGGTCTCAGTCCTTTCACCCCTGAGGTCCTTGAAAGGATGCAGGCTCTGTAGTTGGAGCTCCTTGGTCTTCTCATTGAAGGTTTGCAAGCTCACCTGGTGGTGCAGAAGATAGGTGGTCACCTGTCCCGGTTTTATTACAGGTGGGTCCAAATTACTTTGGCTCAATGGGTTCTTGAAGTTATACGGAATGGGTATGCTCTAGAATTTCTTTGCATTCCTCTGGATGCCTTCATGGTCTCTCCAAATAATTCCCCTCAGAAGAGGGTAGAAGTGGAAGTGACATTATGACAGCTGTTGAATCTGGAAGCGGTGATTCCCATTCCTGAATTGCAGCAAAATATGTGTGGATATTCCATTTATTTTGTTGTGCCCAAGATGGAAGGGTCATTTAGGCCCATACTGGATCTCAAGGGCATCAACCGTCATCTCCGCGTTGCGCATTTCAGGATGGAAACAGTGCACTATGTCATAATGGCTGTCCAAACACGGGGGAATACCTCACATCTCTTGATCTGATGGAGGCGTATCTGCATATTCCCATCTGGCAGGAATATCATGGTTCCTCCAATTTGTTATCCTGGATTGTCTTTACCAGTTTAATTAGGCTGGGTGGTAAGTTTGGCCAAGAACAATTTGCAGCTCCTGGAGTATCTCGGAGTTCGATTCGATACAAGGAAGGGCAGAGTGTTTCTGCTGGAGTCTCAGTACCTCACATTGATGCTGCAAGTTTGATCCCTGAGGAATTCTGTTCATCCAATTGTGTGGTCTTATCTACAGATCCTGGGGTTGATGGCTGCCACATTAGAAGTGGTTCCCTGGGTGAGGGCACATATGCACCCTCTTCAGTGCACCATGCTCTCCCGATGGAGTCTGCAGTTGCAGAACTATGTGGTGAGGTTGCTCCTTCCGTTAGATCCCAGTTGGACTGGTGGTTACACGTGAACCATCGCTGGAAGGGAATTTCCCTGATGATGCCAGATTGGTTGGTACTCACGACAGATGCGAGCCTCCGGGGCTGGGGGCTCACTGTCAGGATTTGGTGGTGCAAGGGTTCTGGAATGCAGCATAATGGCAGTGGATCGCCAACAGACAGAAGGCATGAGCGATTCGGTTCGTGTGCTTGTGGTTCACCGAGCAGCCAGAGGCTCAAGCGATCCAGGTAATGTACGACAATTCGACAGCTGTAGCTTACATCAATCATCAGGGTGGAGCCAAGAGTCAACAAGTGTCGGAGGAGATAGATGCACTCATGTTGTGGGTGGAGCAGCATTTCCTAAGCATATCTGCCTCTCACATTGCCAGAAAGGGCAATATCAGAGCCGATTTTGTCAGCAGGAGAAATGTGGACTCAGGAGAATGGGAGCTGGCAAACAAGGCCTTTCTGCTCCCTGTGAACTACTGGGGTCTACTGAATCTAGACCTGTTGGTGATCTTCAACAGTGCAAAAGGTTCCAAGCTTCTTCAGTTGCAGGAGGGACCCAAAAGCGATGGGCATCCACACTTTTATTCAGGAGTGGCTACACGGCAAACTTCTTTATGCATTTCCACCCTGGCCTCTGATAGGCAGGCTGGTCCAGAAAATTGAAAGTCAAGCCAACTCAGTTCTTTTAGTGACTCTGGATTGGACTTGAAGGCCGTGGTACACCGATCTCCCAAGACTTCTGGTTGGAAGTTCCCTCAGGCTACCATCTCGGATGAGCCCTTGAAGGGCCCATTCTGCACGAAGATCCGCGTCAATTCTGTCTTATGGTTTGGCCATTGAAAGGGCTTGGTTGTTGAAGCAGGGTGTTTCACCTGTGGTAATTTCCTCTCGTCTTCGGGCCCAGAAAATTTCATTCATCCTCTCTCCATCTGCTGGTAGGACCTAAGTGCCTCATTAGAGGCTTGGATTAACAATTTGAACTGCCAACTTCTTTTCTGGACGTGAGCCTCCGCCCCCAGAGAGATCCGCAGTGCTCTTCCCCCCTTGGCTGATGACGTGGCCATAATCATGTCATCAGCGCGACGAGGGGGCCAAAAGCAGCTGTGCAGGGCCGCAGGCGCCGCATGCTGGGCATCGCGCGCCAAAGGTGCGCGACTAAAGGGCCTGCCTCTTTGTTTTGCCCCTTTGTGTTGCACCTGTTTTTAGTAATTATTGGACAAGTTACTAAGGCTTCATTATCTTCTGACATTTAAACCACTGGATTCCATATAATCATTTCTCATTACTGTCTGGAATAATCTACTCGTAAGTTACCATCATGAACATCAATCAAATAAACCCTATTATTAGCCTTTCCAGACCAGCTCCTAAAATTAAAAACGTGCAATGGAAATCAACCTGCAGACCGAGAGTGCTTACTATCGTTCCTCTGATCACTAACTCAGTGATTATAGGACTATCAGTGTTGTCATTTTTATTAATTAATGCTCAATCACTAGTAAAAAAAAAAAAAATGCCAGTTTTTACCGATCTCCTACTGGATAACAAACCAGAATTTTGTGGTGTTACAGAGACTTGGTTCAAGAAATCAGATACTGTTTTGATAAATCAACTGCCAAAAAAGCTATATGACATTTATTCCATCCCCAGAACTAATAAAAGAGGAGAAGGATTATTGCTTATGATTAAAAAAAGAACTTAACCTCACCCTACAAACAGTTGATATCCCATTGCATTTTGAGATAGGTTTACTAAAATCAAAATAATTATAAATTTGTTTAATATATGCTCCTCCAGGTTTATTAGATCTTAATACCTCTCCTTTGATAGAATTTATTGTGAATAACATTAATATAGATCTCACAATGTTGTACTTGGTGATTTCAATTTGCATGTAGACTCCGTACCAATATCCTCTAGTTGTGAGACTTTTCTATCTGCTATGTATGCTATAGGTTTTCAGCAAATTATAAATCTTCCAACACATAGGGCAGGCCATACTCTTGATCTGATATTTATCAATTCCCACCTAGAAAATGCAGTTGCTCCTACAAGCTTACCTATTCCCTGGTCTGATCATCAATTGATCTCTTCACATCTCATTATACACTACCATAGTTGTATTTCTTTGACTCAAAAATCTATGATTGAATATAGAAAACCTTGTCAACAAGACGATTTAATAGATCTGATGCCAGAAGCCCTTAAAAACTTAGACCCAACTAACATTGAATCAGCCACCAACTCGTGGAATGAAATAGCTGATACCTGCTGATCTATAATTAAAAAAGAAATAAAGTTCAATAACAAACATGGTACCCCCTGGTACATTTCTGAGCTCAAATCAATGAAACGTTCCCTTAGAAATGCAGAAAAAAAGTGGTGTAAAAATCCTACACCCGTTCCTTGAATAATTACAGGATCCTTCTTACTAAATATAGATCTAATACTAACAAGACTAAGCGAGATTATTACTCAAACAAAATTCATAACTACCAATTTAATCCGAGAGCTTTATTTTCCTATGTAGCAGACTTAACTAATCCTTCCCCGAATACAATATTGCATGACAATACCAAAAATAAGTGCAATGAGATTGCAAATTTTTTTTAGAGATAAAACATTAAATCTATTAAAAAATATTCACACACTTTACTATCAAATCCAGAGATTGTATGGTCTACTTTTGAGAATATTTCATCAACTGAAATAGAGATCCTCATTAAAAAAAAAAAATGAATCCAGCCATTCACCCTTCAGATGCCATTCCCATCAAATCTCTAAAGTTGGTACCGAATTTAATTGCAAAACCGTTCCTGACAATTTAAAATGTGCTATAGTCAAACCGATCATAAAAAAAACCCGAAGCAAACTCATCAGACCCATCTAAATTCAGACCCATTTCTAACTTGCCAATCCTATCCAAAATTCTGGAAAAAGTTGTCAATCAACAGCTTACAGAGCATCTAGAAACTCACAATATTCTCTATCCTTCCCAATCTGGATTTCGAAAATTGTTTAGCACAGAAACCCTGCTGGTCTCCCTCATGGTCACGCTCCTGAGAGGTCTAGACAATGGTCAAACTTATCTATTAGTAATGCTTGATATATCCGCAGCATTTGACACAGTTAATCATGACACCCTACTTGACAGATTAAGAGAAATCGAGTTAACAGACATCACAATTCGGTGGTTTGAATCATATTTGGCAAACAGATCATACAAAGTTAAAATAAATGATAATGAATCAGAACAAATCAATATTATGCATGGTGTCACCCAGGGATCTTCATTATCCTCAACACTGTTTAATATATACATGCTTCCATTATGTAAGCTTTTAGCAGGTCTTGGATTAACTCATTTTATCTATGCAATGTGCAAATTTTAATTCCAATCTCAAGCTCTGTCAATTCTGCCCTAAGACATTGGGAAATTTATCTCACCGCAATAAACCGATTATTAGCACAAATGAGTTTATCCCAGGACAAGCAGGATGCTAGTCCTCACATATGGGTGACGTCACTAGACGGAGCCCTATCACGGAAAACATTCTGTCAAAGTTTCTAGAAACTTTTGACTGGCACACTGAGCCGACTGAGCATGCCCAGCATGCCATGATTCCCTGAGCCACAGGGGTCTCCCTTCAGTCTTCTTTTTTCTGCGCTGCTGTAGCCTCGCGGGTAAGGAGCCCTGTGTGGTAAATTCACACTCGGAAAAACTTTAAAATATTTTGGAAAAAGTTATTCCACCGTAGGGGTCTCCTTTTTTTCACCACCGGTGAGTGAAATAAATTTTCCGGTCGATACCGTTAACTAAAAATCCAGTCAGAAGGTCGTCGACGGCTGTCTGGCCTTCGACATGGCTACCGGGTTTTAAAAATGCCCGAATTATACTTGTACTATGGCCATAATGGACCCGCATATTGAATGTGTGCTATCTCTAGGTGAGAGACACAATGTATCGACATGCCTGAAATGCGCTGAAATGACGAGCGCGTATGGAAAAGATGAAGCATCTTATCCATCTTTAATTGCTGCCGTCGACTTTGACTTCAACACAATCGTCTCTGGCTGGAGCGGTTAAAAAAGTGGTGTTGAAAATGCGACATCGTCCGGATGAATCCGGTGACCAACCATCTCCGACCCCTTCTCGGTCGTCTATAAAGTCTACCTTGATAATTGAAACAAAGAGCATCGACAAAAGCACTGGCATCGCCAGATTCAGACATGATTCAGACACGATGCCCGGATTTCCATCGATGCCTATCGAACCGACTCCTAAGAAACCTCGGAGGATGAGTCATCAATGCCCTCGAGGCCTACGACTCCCAGGCGATCCCCACCGATATCAATGCTGGGCACCGTACTACCACAGGGACCTGTGGAAAGGCCGGTTTCACCCTCACTGCCACCCCCTGTAGCTGCTCTGACTTCATCAGCTTTAAGGGCGGAACTGGACGGATTTATCCGCCAGGCACTTCGAGATGCTCTCCGAGAGATGCCTTCGATGCCATCGCCGGCGCCGATTCCATCACCGGTGTCAATTCCATTACCGTCACTGAGTCCATCGCCGGCTCAGAGTCCATCACCGATGCAGACACCCTCGCCAGCACTGATGCCTGCACCGACGTTGATCCCGGATCTGTCGTTGTTGGCGCCAATACTTGCCAAGTTGGACACTCTTTATTGGTGCCATTCCGGTGCAGCCATTAGATGCTCCAATGCCATGGCCTACAGGGGAAGAGATATTGAAAACTTTACCGATGCGTGAACCAACACCAGGTCCATCGGGAGTATCTCATCCCAAACCTTCTTTCTCTCCGTTATTCCCATCGAGGCCACCGATGAAACCCTCGATGCCCTCGATACCATCTTTCCATCCTCCATCGACTCCTCCGCGTCAACCTTCCTGGGACACCTGGGATGATGCAGACACCGATACTTCATCGTAGGATGTCCTATCGGATCCCTTGCCTCTGGAGGGAAGGAGAAAGTCCCCTCCAGAGGACCACTCTTTTTCTACTTTTGTTAAAAAGATGGCTGATACCATCCCTTTCCAGTTAGTATCGGAGGAAGATACCAGACAGAAAACACTGGAAGTTTTGCAATTTGTGGATCTACTGAAAGAAGTCCTTGCAATACAGGTGCATGAGGTGCTCGTGGAATTACAACACAGGTTATGGGAACACCCTTGTGCCATACCACCTGTCAATAAACAGACTGATACCACCTATTTGGTACAGCACATTCCAGGGTTTCAGAAGCCGCAGCTACCTCACCAATCTGTGGTAGTGGAGTCGGCCCAAAAGAAATCAAAGAGAATCAAGCCACATTCATCTAATACTCCTGGGAAGGAGCACAGATTTTTGGATACCATTGGACAAAAGATGTTCCAAGGCTCAATGCTGGTTTCCAGAATTGCGTCATATCAGCTTTATATGACGCAGTACCAACGTAATCTGTGGAAACAACTGCAAGAATTATCTGAATCTCTTCCCCAACAGTTCAAGGATTCTTTCAATAACATCATTTATAAAGGCCTGGAAGCTGGAAAACATGAGGTCAGAGCAGCCTATGACAGTTTTGAAACTTCATCCAGGATGACTGCTACAGGCATTAGTGCTCGCAGGTGGGCCTGGTTGAAGGCCTCAGACCTAAGGTCAGAGATACAAGATAAGCTCGCAGACCTTCCTTGTACAGGAGATAATCTCTTTGGAGACAAGGTACGTGAAGCGGTATCACAACTCAAAGAGCACTCGGAAACTCTACGTCAGCTTTCCTCTGTTCCGCCAGAATCCCAGTCTTCTGCACATAGACCTCCCAGGAAAGAATCAAAAAAACCATATTACAGACCACGGAAATACTATCCCCCAGCACCCCATGGTAGGTCATCAAGACCTGTGCAAAGAGCCCAAAACTGACAACCAAGAGCACCTAGAGCTCAGCCTCCACCACAGACAGGCCCGGCCTCGGGATTTTGAAATCTCACCAGAGAACAGAAGCCTTTCCACCACTCCGACACCAACTCTACCTGTAGATGGCCAGATAGCCTTTTTTCATCAAAATTGGTCGCACATCACCACCGACCAATGGGGTACTCTCAATCATATCTCACGGTTACCAGCTGGATTTTTTTACTGTTCCAAACAATACTCCACTCAGCTCGTCTTGTACAGCGCAAAATCATTCCATGCTTCTACAAAAACAATTATCCAGCCTTCTGAGACCCAGGGCCATGGAACCAGTTCCCCAACCTCAGCAGGGCAGAGGATTCTTCTCCTTATATTTCCTCATTCCAAAGAAAACAGGAGGCCTACGTCCCATATTAGACCTCCAGAAACTCAACAAATTCCTACGGAAAGAAAAATTCAGAATGGTATCCTTAGGCACCATGCTACCTCTACTTCAAACAGGAGATTGGCTCTGTCTCTGGATCTTCAAAATGCTTAAGCTCACATTCCAATATTCCCTCCTCATCGCAAGTATTGCGCTTCCTTGTGGGGCATCAGCATTTCCAGTACCGACTTCTACCATTCGGGCTTGCCTCCGCACCTCGAGTGTTCACAAAGTGCCTGGCAGTGGCAGCAGCCCAGTTACACAAGGAAATTGTACACTTTTTTCCCTACCTGGACGACTGGCTCATCAGTCAAGGCAGGGAGCTCTCAACTCTCTCAAGCTCACAATCAATCTACTCCATTCGTTGGGATTCCTAATCAACTACCAGAAATCCCATTTCATACCATCTCGCCTGTTGTAATTCATCGGAGCAGATTTAAACACCATAACAAATTATATCACAATGATAGGGAGGATCAACTTGGTGGGGGTGTGGCACTTTATGTCCGGGAGGGTATAGAGTCCAAGAGGATAAAGATCATACACGAGAGTAAATGCTCAGTAGAATCTATATGGGTAGAAGTTCCATGTGTGTTGGGTAAGAGTATAGTGATAGGAGTATACTACCGTCCACCTGGACAAAATGGTCAGACAGATGATGAAATGCTAAGAGAAATCAGGGAAGCAAACCAATTTGGCAGTGCAGTAATAATGGGAGATTTCAATTACCCCAATATTGACTGGGTAAATGTAACATCAGGACTTGCTAGAGACATAAAGTTCCTGGATGTAATAAATGATTGCTTCATGGAGCAATTGATTCAGGAACCAACAAGAGAGGGAGCTATTTTAGATTTAATTCTTAGTGGAACGCAAGATTTGGTGAGAGAAGTAACGGTGGTGGGGCCACTTGGCAACAGTGATCATAACATGATCAAGTTTAAACTAATAACTGGAAGGGGGACAATAAGTAAATCTGCAGCTCTAACACTAAATTTTAAAAAGGGAAACTTTGATAAAATGAGGAAAATAGTTAGAAGAAAACTGAAAGGTGCAGCTGCAAAGGTTAAAAGTGTTCAACAGGCATAGACATTATTTAAAAATACAATCCTAGAGGCGCAGTCCATATGTATTCCGCACATTAAGAAAGGTGGAAGGAAGGCAAAACGATTAACGTCATGGTTAAAAGGTGAGGTGAAAGAGGCTATTTTAGCCAAAAAAACATCCTTCAAAAATTGGAAGAAGGATCCATCTGAAGAAAATAGGATAAAACATAAGCATTGTCAAGGTAAGTGTAAAACATTGATAAGACAGGCGAAGAGAGAATTTGAAATGAAATTGGCCATAGAGGCAAAAACTCATAATAAAAACTTTTTAAAATATATCCGAAGCAAGAAATCTGTGAGGAAGTCGTTTGGACCATTAGATGACAGAGGGGTTAAAGGGGCTCTTAGGGAAGATAAGGCCATTGCAGAAAGACTAAATGAATTCTTTGCCTCCGTGTTTACTAATGAGGATGTTGGGGAGATACCAGTTCCGGAGATGGTTTTCAGGGGTGATGAGTCAGACGAACTGAACGAAATCACTGTGAACCTGGAAGATGTAGTAGGCTAGATCGACAAACTAAAGAGTAGCAAATCACCTGGACCGGATGGTATGCATCTTAGGGTTCTGAAGGAACTCAAAAATGAAATTTCTGATCTATTAGTTAAAATTTGTAACCTATCATTAAAATCATCCATTGTACCTGAAGACTGGAGGGTGGCCAATGTAACCCCAATATTTAAAAAAGGCTCCAGGGGCGATCCGGGTAACTATAGACCAGTGAGCCTGACTTCAGTGCCGGGAAAAATAGTGGAAACTATTCTCAAGATCAAAATCGTAAAGCATATAGAAAGACATGGTTTAATGGAACATAGTCAACATGGATTTACCCAAGGGAAGTCTTGCCTAACAAATCTGCTTCATTTTTTGAAGGGGTTAATAAACATGTGGATAAAGGTGAACCGGTAGATGTAGTGTATTTGGATTTTCAGAAGGCGTTTGACAAAGTCCCTCATGAGAGGCTTCTACGAAAACTAAAAAGTCATGGGATAGGAGGCGATGTCCTTTCGTGGATTACAAGCTGGTTAAAAGCAGGAAACAGAGAGTAGGATTAAATGGTCAATTTTCTCAGTGGAAAAGGGTAAACAGTGGCGTGCCTCAGGGATCTGTACTTGGACCGGTGCTTTTCAATATATATATAAATGATCTGGAAAGGAATACGACGAGTGAGGTTATCAAATTTGCGGATGATACAAAATTATTCAGAGTAGTTAAATCACAAGCAGACTGTGATACATTGCAGGAGGACCTTGCAAGACTTGAAGATTGGGCATCCAAATGGCAGATGAAATTTAATGTGGACAAGTGCATGGTGTTGCAGATAGGGAAAAATAACCATTGCTGTAGTTACACGATGTTAGGTTCCATATTAGGAGCTACCACCCAGGAAAAAGATCTAGGCATCATAGTGGATAATACTTTAAAATCATCAGCTCAGTGTGCTGCAGCAGTCAAAAAAGCAAATAGAATGTTAGGAATTATTAGGAAGGGAATGGTTAATAGAATGGAAAATGTCATAATGCCTCTATATCACTCCATGGTGAGACCACACCTTGAATACTGTGTACAATTCTGGTCGCCGCATCTCAAAAAAGATATAGTTGCGATGGAGAAGGTACAGAGAAGGGCAACCAGAATGATAGAGGGGATGGAACAGCTTCCCTATGAGGAAAGGCTGAAGAGGTTAGGGCTGTTCAGCTTGGAGAAGAGACGGCTGAGGGGGGATATGATAGAGGTCTTTAAGATCATGAGAGGTCTTGAATGAGTAGATGTGACTCGGTTATTTTCACTTTTGAATAATAGAAGGACTAGGGGGCATTCCATGAAGTTAGCAAGTAGCACATTTAGGACTAATCAGAGAAAATTCTTTTTCACTCAACGCACAATAAAGCTCTGGAATTTGTTGCCAGAGGATGTGGTTAGTGCAGTTAGTGTAGCTGGGTTCAAAAAAGGTTTGGATAAGTTCTTGGAGGAGAAGTCCATTAATGGCTATTAATCAATTTTACTTAGGGAATAGCCACTGCTATTAATTGCATCAGTAGCATGGGCTCTTCTTAGTGTTTGGGTATTTGCCAGGTTCTTGTGGCCTGGTTTGGCCTCTGTTGGAAACAGGATGCTGGGCTTAATGGACCCTTGGTCTGACCCAGCATGGCAATTTCTTATGTTCTTAACATCAAGAGCTTTTCTTCCAAAAGACCGTGCAGAGACACTCTCCTCAGCGAAATCTCTACGCACACAGACACATGCGACAGCCCATCAGTTCTTAACTCTGCTGGGACACATGGCCTCCGCAGTTCATGTCACTCCTATGGCCAGATTAGCCATGCGGATCACCCAATGGACATTAAGAGTGCAGTGGTTACAAGCCATTTAACCACTGTCATCTCCAATTCAAATAACTCAACAACTACGTTCCTCGCTCCTCTGGTGGACGTACATAGACAACTTGCTCACAGGCCTACCTTTCCAACAACCAATTCCACAAGTAACTTTAACTACAGATGCATCCACCTTAGGGTGGGTTGCGCACATAGGAAATCTCCAAACTCTAGGTAATTGGACGAAGCTCGAAGCAACATTTCAAATCAATTTCCTAGAGCTTCGAGCTATACGTTATTCGCTACATGCATTCAAGGATTGCCTTTCACACAAGACTGTTCTGATAGAAACAGATAACACGGTTGCCGTGTAGTACCTGAACAAATAGGGAGGTATGGGCTCATATCTCCTTTGTCAAGAAGCCGCACAGATTTGGGACTGGGCGCTGACACATTCAGTGTTTCTCCGGGCCACTTATCTGGCAGGCATTCACAACGTATTTGCAGACCGCCTCAGTCGTCAGTTCCAACCTCACGAGTGGTCCTTGGATCCTTTAGTAGCGACCAGAATATTTCAACGTTGGGGTCAACCAACAGTGAACCTCTTTGCATCCAAGTTGAATCGCAAAGTAGACAAATTCTGCTCCCTATACCAGCAGACCAACAAGTTTGCCAGGGACGTCTTTGCTCACCCCTGGAATTCAGGCCTTTCATACGCATATCCCCCGATACCGCTAATAACCAAAACTATAGTGAAGCTACAACAGGACAAGGGGTCCATGATACTCATAGCCCCGTATTGGCCTCGACAAGTATGGTTTCCCATACTCCTCGATCTCTCGATCAGGGAACCAATTCGCCTGGGCACAGCACCCACTCTCATAACTCAGGATCAGGGCTGGTTGCGCCATCCCAACCTTTAATCCCTATCTCTAACAGCCTGAATGTTGAAAGTTTGATCTTACAACCACTCAATCTTTCAACTAATGTCTCTCAAGTGCTTGTAACTTCACGAAAACCTTACACACAAAAAAACTATCATTCTAAGTGGACAAGATTCATCACGTGGTGTGCACAGAAGGATATTGGCCCTTTTTCCTGCCCCACGTCATCTTTATTAGACAATCTGTGTTACATAATGGGTGTTTTCGTGTGTCCTTGGGCCTCAGCCCAACCCCAGACGGATCCAGGACCAAACCAAGGGTTGGCGACGTGTCCCAGGATGGCAGAGACACGGTCTTACCATCTGCCGGGCCTGCAAGCTCCCAGTGCCAACAACAAGATGATGTTGGTAAGTGAACGGTCCTCCAACCGTTCCGAGCCCTTTCGGACCTGCCGCTTGGATCGGCATGGAGCAGCAGGCGGCCTGAGGATGAGGGCAGACGGAGGCCTTGACACGAAGATGTGACACCATGATGAAGGCAAAGACATGACACCGAGGCTATTGAAGACATGACACCGAGGCTGATGCGACGGCATCAGAGACAAGACGAAGAACTTGAACAACATCCAGATGAGATGAGAAGCTGGGAAGGAAGACATTGGCATAGTCTCTCAGGGCGCCCTACTCAGCCCACCTTCACGTGCGGACCCAATGGACTGGTCGCGGACCACCCTATACCACTACACACCCTAGACAGCCCAAGGAGGCTGGTCACGGACCATGAGGAGAACGGGACGAGCGCAGGAGAGGATCCAGTCGAGGCGGGACTTGGACGACGAAGCCAATGTCATCCGAAGCACCACAAAGGCTGGCAGGAAAGGACGGCTCAGGAGCACAGGACACCAGTCCACTGCCGGCATTTCCTAAGATGGAGTTGCGTCACCTGGAGATCCACGGCCGGCAGAACAGAAGACTCCGGAGCACTGGAACAAGGACACCAAGGAACCAGGAACATGAGGAAGCGGGACATCAGGCAACGAAGACATGACGAGACGAGACGACTAGACGAAGAGCTCCACGAAGAAGAGGAAGACCTGTCAGAGCGCTGGCAGGCAGGAGCCTCCAGGGCTGAAGAACTCCGATGCAAGGCAACGAGGAAATGCAGCAATAGCCCTTTTATAGGGCTAGCACAGGAAATAGTCAGTAGGTGGGGCCCAGGGCATATCCGGCCGTGGGCCCTTTAGAAGCTGAAGAGAGGCGCGGCCGCATGCCTAGAGGAAGCAGGAAGCTGTGCAGGACCGTGGACAGTGGTCCTGCACCGACGTGAGCGACGCAGAGGCAGGGCTGAGCCTGGAGGCAGGCCCTGACGAAGGCAGCGGCTCCAGCCGCTGCAGGAGGCTCCAGGGCGGCTCCAGCCACCAATCCAGGCCAGGGCTTGCGGCCTCCAGCCGCGAAGATGACGACGTCGGCGGCAACTCCGTGCCGCGAGATGGTAGGTAGAAAGTCCGCGGCTCAAGCCATGGTGAAGTGGAGCAGGAAGGGCGGCCTTCAGGCCGCAAAAGGGAACACAGTTTGCGGCTCCGGCCGTGCGGGAAGGCCCGAAAACGGCGGCGTCTGGCCACATCAGGGAAAGCAGCAGTAGCAGGGTAAAATACCTGCTTGCGGGGAGACCCGCGGGCAAGGTTCCTAACAATCTGTGGCACTTTTCAGACTCAGATCTCGTCAGTAAGAGTACATCTCAGTGCAATCTCAACCTACCATAATACAATCAGAGATGCACCTATCTCAGCGCAGCCCCTTGTCAGTAGATTTATGAGAGGTTTAATTCATCTAAAACCTCCACTGCGGCCACCAATCACACAATGGGATCTTAATGTAGTACTAACAAGCCGCATGCATTCTCCCTTTGAACCCATTGATTCCTGCTACGTTAAATTTTTTACATGGAAAGTTCTCTTCCTAGTAGCTATTATATCTGCTAGAAGGGTTAGTGAGTTAAAAGCACTTGTCACATACTCACCTTATACAAAATTCCTACATGACCGGATAGTACTCTGTATTCACCCAAAATTCCTTCCTAAGGTAGTTACGGAATTCCATTTGAATCAGTCCATAGTCTTGCCCATATTCTTTCCAAGGCCTCACTCTCACCAAGGTGAAAGAATTTTGCACACCTTAGACTGTAAACGGGCACTGGCATACTACCTAGACCGCACTGCAGTCAATAGGAAATCCACCCAGCTCTTTGTTTCTTTTGATAAAAACAAACCGGGCAAAGCAGTGGGCAAACAAACTCTCTCCAATTGGCTAGCAAATAGTATAGACTTCTGCTATGAAAAAGCAGGCCTTCCTCTCCAAGGGCGAGTAAAGGCACATTCAGTAAGAGCAATGTCAACTTCAGTAGCACACTATCGTTCAGTGCCAATAGTGGACATATGTAAAGCTGCAACTTGGAGTTCTCTTCACACCTTTGCAGCTCACTACTGTTTGGACAAAGACGGAAGACACGATTCAGCCTACGGACAATCTGTCTTAAAGAACTTGTTTCCAGCATAATCCCAACTCCTTCTGCATCCAACCTGCTGTGATTTTAGGCTGCCACATTTATTGCTACAAATGAGACTGAAGGGAGACCCCTGTGGCTCAGGGAATCATGGCATGCTGGGCATGCTCAGTGTGCCAGTCAAAGGTTTCTCAAAACTTTGGCTGAAAGTTTTCCGTGATAGGGCTCCGTCCAGTGACGTCACCCATTTGTGAGGACTACATCCTGCTGTCCTGGGATAACATCTATTACAAGGTAAGAAATTTTGCTTTATCTCTTAATTCTTACAAAACGGAGCTTCTAATAATATGCCATAAATTAAATAAACAAATCGAAGTAGAAGTAAAGAAAGTATCTGATAGGTATTCCATCTCACACAAAGTTAAAGATCTTGGCATCCTGCTTGATAGCAAATTAAACTTAAAAAGGTAGATAAATAGTATAATTAAAGATGGCTATTTTAAATTAAATGTTTTATTTTTATTTATTTATTTATTTATAGATTCTTTTATACCGCGGTACGTATAGTTATACATCACCTCGGTTTACAGTTAAACAATAATTTAGCAACAGGCTTTACATATAACAGTTTAAACAGTAAAACATTTAACAGCAACAGGCTTTACAGAAACATTGGATTTCAATGGTAATATGCTAACATCATTAACTATAATAACCATAAAATATTAATAATCAAGTATTACGCAGGAATAAATTAACTGTCAAAGGCAAGACCAAAGTCATATTAAAGTCAATAGCCAGAATTGAATAACAGAGGGGGGGAATGGATTAGCAGAATGATAAATACAAATGGTTAAGATAAGATGATATAAGATAAGATAAGATAAGATAAAATGGTTTTAAAAAGATTACGACCCCTGCTTCATAAACAAGACTTCAGAACCATTCTTCAAGCACTCATGTTTTCAAAAATCAACTACTGCAATGCTTTACTGTTAGGCCTACCTGCTTCATCTACCAGACTGCTCCAACTTCTGCAGAACCCAGCTGCCAGAATTCTAACCTACACTAGAAAAACTGAACATATAACCCCTATTTTAAACTAATTACATTGGCTTCCAATCACACATAGTATCCAGTTCAAAACCTTATCTTTAATCCCTAAGACCCTATATAATGACAAAGTTGAATGGCTCACGGCTGCCTTACATTTTCATACCCCTCAAAGAACCACAAGATCAGCAAGTAATGGGACATTACCGATTCCATCTCCTAAATCAGCACATCTTAACTCTGTCAGAGAAAGAGCTCTATCTATCACTGGGCCCCAATTGTGGAACTCTTTACCTCAAAACTTAAGACTTGAACCTAACACTAGAACATTTAAGAAGGGAGTCAAAACTTGGCTCTTTCAACAAGCATTTTCTTAAACTCTATATTTCAAGTTTCTGGATTTAGCAATTTATTTTGGTTTTTTATGTTATTTTAAAGAATTGAATGCATTTTTATAGTTTTTAGATGTTTGTTTATTAAGAATTTTATGTATTTTTCGATTTTAAGATTATAATTTTGGAAGAGGTCACGTGATGCAGTGCAGGGGAAAGCCGTGATTTTTCCCTCGCAGCGCCGACCCTCCTGCATCCAGCCTCATCCACGGCTAATTTGGCTTAACCACACTGCGGGACCCTTGGGGAACTAGTCCTGATACTCAGCCGGACCAGACGAGTGCAATGGCGGCCCGATTGAAACAAAAAGAGAAGGACAAAGATAAGCCGCGTGGCTCTGAGGTACAAACGAATATGGCGCCGGCCACCCCGCCCCAGCCGACAAAGGCGGCGATTATTGAAATTAAGACTGCAATCTCGGAATTGTTAGGTCCGGAACTGAAGGGGATATCCACGAAACTCACGGAGCTTGCTGCGGCGTTTGCGGGCTGTGAGGCTCGCTTTTCGTCGCTTGAGCAGAGGGTCTCTGATCTGCATGATGGCGCGCATAACATGGAGGCCGAGGTGACGGCCCTAAAACAGGTGGTAGCGAAACAGGCAGACCGGCTGGAAGACCTAGAGAACAGGTCTCGCCGGTCCAACTTGCGCTTCCTGGGGCTCCCGGAGTCTATTCCGGATCGGGAGCTGGTGACATTTCTAGAGGGCTGGCTGCCTAAGGAATTGGGCCTTACACAAGCGCACGGGCCCCTGCGAGTTGAGAGAGCGCACCGGCTGGGCCTAAGGAAGGCATCGGATCCCCGACCATGCATTATAATAGCCAAGATTTTTAATTTTGTGCACAAGGGGGAGATTCTACAGGCAACCAGGGCCGGTAAACCGCTGATGTACGACAGTAAGAAGATAATGGTGTTTCAGGATTTTTCGTCTGCCCTCTCAGCGAAGCGCCGCGTTTTAGCCCCGGTCTGCACCCAGCTCATCAACCTAGGATATCGTGCCACCTTGGTATATCCGGCTCGGCTCCGAGTGGTCACCCGCGGGGGCGTCCGGTGGTTCACCGAGCTCGCGGAGGCGCAGGAGTTCGTGTGCACGTCGGCCTCCGGGGATCACCAGAGTTCCCCCAACACCAGTGAAGACCCTGATTGAGAGCGGCGGCTTGGCTAGTCATTATTGTTTGGAGTCCTAGTTGACTACCTTTGGGGTTTTTTCAACCATATTTTTGGGAGTAATTTTTCTCCTTCTCCTGTTGCGGCTACCGGAGCTGTGCTGGGCAGTGGTTTTTTTATATATGCCTAGGACCTTGTTACAGCGGCTCCGGTAATCGGACTTCCCCAATGTTTATTAGTTCCTCAAACTTATACTAATAATATGTGTGTGTTAATGTATGGACCTCACGGTCCTTAATCGTTTATACCAGCGTGGATGAGGCTGGAATGCGTCGGGTGAGGGGGGGTGGGTGGTTGTATGCATGGTGGTGACTTCCTTTATTGTACGAATGTTGGGGTGGGTAGATACAGGGAACGGAGGGGGGGAAGGGGGGAAGGGAGGGGGATATGGGGATGTTCATATGAGGTTTGGGGTGGGGTCCATGCACGTAGTTTTGGGGGTCCAAGGTGGTCATCCTAAGGGATTGCTTGTACAGGGAGGTTTTAGCTGGGAGAACCTTCCTGTGTCTGTACTATGTCTAATCATTGCAATGTTTGTTCTCTTTAAAGGTTATGTCAGTTAGTGGCCTCAGGTTTATATCCTGGAATGTCTGTGGTATAAATTCGCCTGTTAAGCGGTCAAAATATTGAATCATCTTAAGAAAAAACAGGTGGACGTGGCATTCCTCCAAGAGACTCATCTTACTGATATAGAACATTCCAAACTCCGTAGAGGCTGGGTGGGGGATGTGTATTATGCCTCGGCTTCTTCTAAATCGGCAGGGGTAGCCATACTTTTTGGTAAACATGTACCTTTCACCATATTGCGGGAGTTGAAGGATCCGCAGGGTCGCTATCTGATCTTAGTTGTAAAAATTTTCGCTGTATCAATAATATTTTGTAACGCATATGCTCCCAATAATGACACGGTGGGGTACTTACGGGCCCTGCAAGGTCTGCTGCTTCCCTATCTTGATGACTTTATTATTCTGGGGGGAGATTTCAATGCGGTTCGAGACTTGCACCTTGATAAATCTACGAGTGCCCCAAGGGATCGGGTGGTTAGCTCTAGTTTAACACAGCTTGAGCAGTCGGTGCATTTGCTGGACGCGTGGCGGATCCTACACCCGAGTGAGAAGGACTTCACTCACCTGTCACGTGCTCACGCGACGTGGTCGCGGTTAGACTATTTCTTTATTAGTGATAAATACTTTACCAAGGTTAATGATGCTTGTATTGGCGAGATTCTTATCTCCGATCATGCTCCCATTTGGCTGGATGTGCAGGTCTCCCCTTCTGCTCCCACCCCACGGCGCTGGCGATATCCCTATTTTTTGGCGGATGATATTCCCTTCCAAGAATATTTACGGTCACGCTGGCAGGATTATGCGACTCTTAACGAGGAACATAAATCCAACCCTGTACTATTCTGGTACACGGCCAAGGCGGTGATCCGCGGCGATATTATCTCCTATGTGGCCCGTAGACGGAAAGTAATGGATGCGAGCCTTCTTACTTTAAGCACTCAGTTGCAAAAGCTTAAACGGCGTCTGGCCAGTACTAACCTCCCGGAGGACAGGGCGGCCCATCGGGTATTACAGGGGAAAATTAACACTTTACTTCACCAAAGAGAAAAGAAGAGTCTGCTATATTATCAGTATCGGATGCATAAATATAGTAATAAGTCGGGCAGGTTGCTCCATAACTTAGTGAAGGCCTCTCGCTCATCCAAACACATTCCAGTAATCCGTTCAGATACGGGGGACCTGCACACGGATACTAAAGCAATTCTCACACAGTTTCAGACATTTTTCTCTCGCCTTTATACTAGGGGGGATTGGGATCCTGAGGCCTGTACTCAGTTCTGTGCCCGGCTGGATCTACCAACTCTTACCTTGGCACAAAGGGAGCAGTTGAATATGCCCCTTACACAGGAAGAAATTCATAAGGCGATTCAGCAGTCCAAGCGGTTTAAAGCGCCTGGACCCGATGGGTTCACTGCTGAGTTTTATAGAAGCCTGGTGGATCTGGTTAGCCCAGTCCTGGCTCAGACGTTTACCACCCTAATCGCTCAGGGACGATATCCCCACCATGTTAATCAAGCTCATATTACACTTATAGCTAAGCCGGGGAAAGATGCCACTTCAGTGGCTTCCTATAGGCCCATTTCGCTCCTCAATGTTGACCAGAAGCTATTGGCAAAAATTCTAGCCGACCGACTGGCGGAGGTGCTTCCTTCCTTGATTGGGGAAAATCAGGTGGGCTTTGTGCGGAAGCGCCATGCTTTAACTACTATTAGAAAGATTTTGGCGGCTATGGAAATGAGTCAGATGATGGAGGAACGGTATCTTCTGGTCAACTTTGATGCGGACAAAGCCTTCGATCGTGTGGAGTGGGGATATCTCTTTTTTATTCTGCAGGAGTTGGGCTTTGATGGTTGGTTCCTAGATGCACTGCGATTATTATATCATGAGCCCACCGCTGTTATCGTAGCCAATAATGCTTACTCCGAGGTGTTTTCTATAACCCGTGGTACCAGACAGGGGTGCCCCCTGTCACCATTGCTCTTTCTTTTACAGCTAGAGCCGCTATTGCTGTCAATCCTGGGCACGGGGCAGATACGGGGAATTCGCATGCACCATGAAATTCTTAAATATGTAGCTTTTGCTGATGATGTGATGCTCTTTTTGTCTCGACCCCAGCGCTCTTTGCCTCCCTTACTGAAGCTTTTTGCGGAGTTTGGTGGCTTCGCGGGCCTTCGCCTTAATCCTACTAAGTCTGAGGCATTGGCCTTTCCGGCTACCCTTAGAGAGGGCTGGCAAGGTGATTTTCCTTTAAAGTGGGCTGATGGCTCCCTTCGATATTTGGGGGTGACCCTTACATCTCCGCCCACTAACCTTTATGTGGCTAATGTTAAGCCTTTACTGCAAGTGACCTTGGATAAACTCCGCACTTGGCGAGGCTTGCCTCTCTCCCTCAGTGGCCGTCTTAATTTATTTAAGATGGTCCTCTTACCAAGGTGGCTGTTCCTTTTACAGAACTTGCCGCTTTGGCTTAGCTGTCAGGATATTAGATCCATTGACAAAGCTTTACGTGTTTTTTTATGGCAGGGAGGTAAGGCGCGCATATCATTGAGGGATCTTCGGGAGCGCTGGGGGGAGGGAGGATTGGGAGTTCCGGACATGCGACTTTATAATCTGGCATGCAATCTCCGCATTATCAGGGACTGGATGCTAGATCAGTCTACCTATGTCCACATTACCGCGGAGTCGGCTGTGGCGGTGCCTTTTGCTCTTTCTTATGTTGTACAGGCGCCCGCCCGGGAGCTCCCTTCCGTATTACTCCATTCTTCAGTTGTTACCCCGATAAGAGCTGCGTGGCGCCTGGTCACCCAGTTGTTGCAGATGCCTAGGTTGTGTGTGCCCCTGCTGCCTATCCAGGGGAATGGTGCCTTTATCCCGGGCTCCCAGACCAAGGGGTTTCACGATTGGCGGGCGCAGAACCTTACTCGTCTGGGCCAGGTAATCAATGACGATGGTCAGTTGCTCTCTTTTGCTGATCTGCGAACTAGGTTTGGGTTGAATAATTCACATGTCTTTCCATACCTTCAACTTAAGCATTACTTTCAGTCCCTACCGTTGGACCCGGGCCCGGTGGAGGTTCTTACCTCCTTAGATAAGGTGTTGCGGTTTAATGTCCAGAAGGGCCCCACGGTGTCTCAGTATTACAAGTGTTTAAAAAGTATTACGAGAATTGAACCATATGCAGTCCTGCTTGAACGTTGGAATAGAGATGGGATATTTGCTCTTACCATCCCCATATTACAAGCAAGCTTTGGACGTATTAATCACATTACTGTTAATATGTACTACAGAGAGATGCATTTTAAGTTCCTGCGGAGGGCTTATGTCTCCACGCAATTGGCTCACCGCTCGGGGCTGGCCCAGAGTGGAATTTGTGGTAAATGTCATGGAGCTATTGGGCATCTCTCTCACGCCTTTTGGGCTTGCCCCAGGGTCCGTGGATTCTGGGGTCGAGTCGCCTCTTATCTAATGGATCTTTTGGGGGTTAGATTGCCTATCACGCCACTACTTTTCCTTTTTGGGCATTTCCCACGGGTATCCTTGAAGCAGGATCCCCGTTATTTTATACACAAGGCTTGCTTGGTGAGGAAGAAGGTTATCTTATTGTACTGGCGGGATGCGGGTCCCCCCTCTTTTTGGACTTGGCGTAACCAGTTGCATCACTTGTTACGAATGGAGGAACTGGGCTCCCGCATGGATCCTCGTGCCCGTAAGAGATTCCTATTGATTTGGGACCCCTATCTGCAATCACTATCGCATCGCTCCAGAAGTTTGGTCATCAACGATTGCTGAAGTTGTTGTGGACTCCACCGCTCTTGCAGGTTCGCCTTGTACATTGGATGTATTGCCGAGATACGCGTGCATGGACTCTGACCTTGGACATTTATCCTTCATGGCGGGGGGAGGGGGGGGGGGCTGAGGGGGGGGAAAGGGGTACTGTTGAAGTTTGTGTAATGTGAACAATGTTCTTACAAGGTCTGTGTGGAGGTAAGTGTGCCACCTCTCCAGATCACTGTCTTGGTTCTTTATTTGACTATGTTGTTTGCATTATAATAATAAAAACCGTTTGAAACAAAAAAAAAAAGATTATAATTTTGTAATTCATTGTATTTTAAATGTGCATTGATATTTACTGTAAACCGATGTGATGATTCATACGAACGTTGGTATATAAAAACAAATAAATAAATAAATACTTCTCTAGCCTATGTTAGAGTTTGGAGGGTCTTTGAGGCCTGGTGTTCTGAGCAAGGTACTCAAATGCTCAAGGTGGATATTCTGTTGATTCTGGAATTTTTACAGGACAGCTTGCATAAGAGTTTGGCCCTTAACACCTTGAAGGCTTAAGTTGCAGCCCTAGTTTGTTACAGAGGAAGAATTAATGAAGGGCCTTTGTCGTCCCATCCGGATGTGTCCCATTTTCTGCAGGGAGTTAAGCATTTTTGCCTCCTGTTGTGGATTCCATTATTTCTGTGGGACCTTAACTTGGTCCTCGAGTTTTTGGCAGGTCCAACTTTTCGATTGCTGAATACTCTTTCCTTGTGGCTGCTTACCTTGAAGACAGTTGTTTTTCTGGTAGCAATCTGTTCGGCATGTCGGATCTCTGAGCTGCAGGCTCTTTCCTGCCATGAGCCTTTTCTCCATATGATTCCAGGTGCGGTTCAACTTTGGACTGTGCCCTCCTTTTTGCCCAAAGCGGTTTCAGACTTTCATTTGAATCAGTCCATTTCTCTGCCTGCTTTGGACAGAGTCAGAGATGAAGCTGAGTTCTTCCTATTGTGGTCCTTGGACTTCGCTTCATTTGCTGCGGTACTCGGACATGATTAAGACTGTTCAGAAGTCTGACTGCCTGTTTGTGTTCCATGATGGAGGTAAGCAGAGAGCACTGGCAACGTGGGCAACGATTGCCCACTGGGTTAAGAAAGTCATTACAGCAGCCTGTGTGGCTGCTGAGGTTGCCTTACCGAAATACATTAGACTGCATTCCATGAGGGGTCAGGCGGTATCGTGGGTGGAGCTTTATTTGTTGTCACCTGCTGAAATTTGCCGAACGGTGACATGGTCATCTTTGTACACCTTCTCCATGTATTACTGTTCGGATGTTAGGGCTAGGGAGGACGCCGTGTTTGCGGGGGCGGTATTGACTGGATTACCAGCAGCCTCCTGCCCTTTTCAAGATTAGCTTTGGTACATCCCGGGATTGACCTGCCCGCACGCTAAGGAAGAAGAAATTACTACTTGCCTGATATTTCCTTTCCTTTAGTAAGGGCAGGTCAATCCCACACCTGCCCTTGGCTTACAATGTTTGAATTGTGGTTAGCCTTTCTTCGGGTGAGCTATTCAGAGTATGTTTCCTGCGAGTCGTTGAAAACTGATAAGTGGCTTCTCTAGCCCAGAGTTTGCTAGATATGTTTCTTCTTTTGGCTAAGCTGAGTGTTCCTGTTTGTTGAGAAACATGAAGGGTTGGCTGTTGATAATAATGTTCAAGTGTAATCAGTTTTGTTCACAGTTTGGCTTTTCCAGTGAATACTGGTAGGCTGATATCGGGATGGGACTATTTAGCCATGAGACAGCTTTTGCTCTGTCTCCATCTGCTGGCAGAGGTGCATAACCCACTCATTGGGATTGACCTGCCTTTACTAAAGGAAAGAAAATTATCAGGTAAGTAATAATTTCTTCATAATATATTTACATACATTTGGTCTAAGAAACATATTAATTTGCATATTATGTTTACCCTAAAAATCCAGGCTAGTTTGCAGCCATTGAAAACTGGGGTTACACACCCTGTATTAGTGTAACTAGTGTTTTGTTTTTTTTTTCAAGCAGTGGAGAATTTTTTTTTAGTATGCAGTATGTCAATTTTTTTTTTTTTAGATATTTTTGTGTAACAGTTTTTTCAAGTGCTTTTTGCTTCTATAAATTTACAGCTTAGTGGGAGTCATTCTACTAATTGCTCAGTTATCATCTCCTCAGCACATGGAACTTTGGGTCCAAATGAAGAGGTTAAGTTGATTATAGAGCTGACAACATATACTCTGGTAAGTTACAGAAGATCACAATGTCCATCTAGTCTGCCTATTGCTAATGCATTGCCACACAACATACCCAATATCAGGCTTTTTCCACACATTCTCACATCTAGGGATCCTCTGTGTTTATCCCATGCTTGCTTTCTTGTATTGTTTTGCTGTTTAGGCTTCTACCTCCTCCATGAAGAGGCTGGTTCTTGTATTTAGCACCATTTCTGTGAAGAAATATTTCTGCTTCTTCTTCAGCCAGTATGTAATATCAAGAAGTAGTGAAAGATAATAGATTATTTTGTTTCTGATGGACTAATTTGCAAACTATACCTAAAATAGAATCCAGGAAATTATTTAAAAAAAACCCAATAACAAACATATAAATAACTAGCAGAGACAAGTGACACCACACTCATATGCAAGTGAAAAGAATGCTCATTTATAGGCCAACTATCCCAGAACTTTTTCAAATGGAATTTGAGGTATATTTTTTAATCATATCACACTCATAAAGACACTTGGAAAAACATGGTGAATTCAAAAACTGTCAACTAAAAAGTGATACCAAAAAAGTGAAAATGATCTTTTACTTACCATTTGAACAAATCTTTTTTCATTTTTAGAAGCTTCTTCAGAAAGAAATGTGCATTTTTTTTATTTTACCAATGAAAAACTCTAATAAGACAACCCAATTGTTTCTAATTAAATGGATCACTTATCTTAGAGAAGGAAACATTTCACTGCGATAGAACTTCTATAGTTCTTCAGCTTATAAAGAAAGAAAAGTTTGATTACAACATTTCTAGTCCTTCAGCCTGACCAGTCCAGATGCATGGGTTTCTGCCTTAGCTGGAGACAGAGACTAACACACTTGCTGATGTTAGCCTATATAGGTTCTGCCTGGCAGCATATGGCAGGCAAGCATCCTGTGCTGTGAGCTGAGGCCTGGTTAGACCTGGTGAAGAACACAGAAATTTCGATGGGCAGCTCTTCAAGTGAAGGTCTTGTACTTCCTCCTTCAGTTGAGTCCAGCTAGTGGACTTGGGGGTCTTCCAATTATAGGAACAGGGTTATTCCATCGAGCCTCTGCATCCTGGCATACTGGTCCCCAGCTCCATTGATGCATGCAACACATTTAAAGCTGCAACAATCTTTGAGGAGACCTGAAGATGATTCATTACACTTGCCTTCCTCCATACTGGCATCCTTATCTTCTTCTTGCCTCCTCAATTGCAGACTTCATTTGGAGGCTTCGAATCTGATATGATCAATTGTACCTCTGGGTTTTATGTGTCTGCTAACTCAGTTTTGGGCCCCTTCCAGGAGTCCACTAGGGACTTCGCAGGAGGATGACCATACTGGTATTACAGGAGGATGTGTTTTCCCTAACTCTAGGTTAGAGGCTAGGCATGTGCAAAGGTAAAATTGTTGTTTCTATGTCTTTATTCGTTTTGTAGGTCACCTCCATTTGTTTCATTAATTTCAAACCACAAAAAAAATGTGTTTCATTTGCTTATTCGTTTCCCATTAAAATAAGTGGGGGAAGCAAGCAACCTATTTTGAACTTCAAAACTGGGGTTTTCTAATCAATTCTAATGAAACTTATAGGTAGATAACATTGGAAGGGGGAAGAGAACTCCAAGGCAGCAAGACTGTAGCAAAGTAGCACCAAAAGTGATATGAATAGCATAAAATACTGTAAAGGGTCAAAAGGGTGTCAGGAGCTCCTCCAAGTCACTGAGAGGGGAGCAGAGCAACATCAAGAATGTCAAGAACACTCCAAGGCTTAAAAGGGTGGGCACCTACATCTCACCTTTTCCTTTAAAATTCAAAGGAAATCCTTACGTAGTGAATTAGGTAAAAGTATGTTAGCAAAATTGGGTAAGCAATGAATACAGCAACAGCAACATATCAAAAGCTTTATTAACAACACAGTGAAAGAATGTTTCTTCAAACTTCAAGTCCTAAAAAGACTCAGACCCCTACTCCACCCCCAGGATTTCAGATCAGTTTTGCAAGCAATCATATTCTCTAAAATGGATTACTGCAATTCTCTTTTACTCGGTCTCCCAGCTATCTCTCTAAGACCTTTACAATTGCTACAAAATGCCACTGCGAGGATCCTAACTAAAGCAAAAAAAAGGGACCACATCACTCCAATCCTAAAGAATCTCCATTGGCTTCCTATAAAATATAGAATACTCTACAAAGCTCTAGTAACCATACACAAAGCTATCTACAATACCTCACACCTCGATCTCAGGATCCCACTGCAGCTACATTCATCATCATGCCCATTGAGATCAGCACAAAAAGGCTCGCTAAAAGCCCCCTCAATCAAAATATCCTCAAACAAGAGAGCCTTCTCCACAGCCGGCCCCAAACAATAGAACTCTCTCCCTTCAGACCTTAGGCTTGAACAATGCCCAATAAACTTCAAAAAAAAGACTCAAAACCTGGCTTTTCACCCAAGCACACGCCTGAATCGTCTTCACTAACAATATCCAGTCTGGTTCTACACACCATGTGTCCCACTATACTACATTATAACCCCAGAAACAAATTCAATCTTCTCCTGCCTAAGACAGACTACATGTTACATGACCGATCCTAATCACTAGAAGGTTAGATTTCATTATGCTAGATTCCAGTAAGTTAAAATGTTATTTTCTCTTAATGTTCTATGCAATTCAACGTAATTTAATATATTTTTCAGTGATTTAAATTGTTGTCTCTCATAATGTTCTATGCAATTTTAATGTTAATTTATTTAATTCTCTCCCAGTTCTCACTGCCTTGTTCTATGTAAGACATTCATGTTATGTCATCCCAAAGTTAAATGTAAACCGAAGTGATTGATAACATTGTTACCAGAACCTCGGGATATAAAAAATGTTAAATAAATAAATAATAAATAAATATTAAAATAACAATATAAAGTAATAGAATGAGAATAGTCTTTCTGAGACCTAGAGCCAGGAGATGTTTTGAAATTGTGCATGTGTTCAGTGATGGTTGCATTAAGGAAGGAGTATTTTCTAGACATGATGTGGTGCAGAATGAATGTTTGATTGCAATATGAGTATTTCCCTATCCGGAGTCCTGTGATACTGTCATTATTATATTCCAACAAAAAACAGCGTTCTCTTGTACCCTACTATCCAAATGCATTACTGAGTATTTGACTGGTGAATTTATAAAGACCCCTCTGTAAGTCCACGGGTAAGTAGTCCATCCTGATAGGTTAAAAAGAACTGCATGCATCAATAGTCCTTCTCTGGAATGGGTTGGCATCTGCATGCAAACCCAGCAATCTGTTTGGTTCAATAGTTGTGATAAAGTCTGTGCATCGGTAATGTACATATTGGATTGCCAATAGTTCTTGTTCAGACATCGCCATGGCAGGAGGGAGAATGCAGAATAAGAAGATGCACATCACAATTGTCAATGAATTGGCGTTCAAGCAAGAAAATGCAGCAAGCAAAAAGTTCTCTGGAGTTTTTTTTTCCAAGTCCCTGCTGTTCCAGGAGCTGTGTGGATTGGGGGTTGTGAAGACTCAGGGAGAAGTTTGGAATCAGATTCTGCAGTCCTTGGTGCCACGCCATCTCTCTACGGCTTAGCACAATGACTCGGAACCCAGACTGGACCTGAGAGAGCAAGCACAGTAGCATATCAATATAAAAATATCATCAATAACGCTAAAAAGGAATTCTTCTCCAAAAAAATCTCCAACTATCACCATAATCCTAGAATGTTATTCACAATAATTCAGAAACTTACCAAAACCACCAAAGAACCATCATGCACCAAACATGGAAGCAATGATTTTGCTGATTTCTTTAATGACAAAATTTCTCTTCTAATCCAATCCAAATTAACCAATAACATCCAAGACACCAACCTCAACAACAAAACAACTTCATCATGGTCAAACTTTGATACTACCTCTACCATTGAAACTCAATCAATAATAAAAAAAATGAACCCAGCCAGCCACCCACTCGATGCCATCCCGATAACAACCCTCAAATCAATCGAACCTACCATATCAAAAACTATCACCAAAATTGTCAACCTTTCACTGAAAGAAGGCAACTACCCCAAATGCCTCAAATCCGCCATCGTCAAACCAATACTTAAGAAAAACAACCTTGATCCTGAAAACCTTAACAACTACCGTCCTATTTCAAATCTATCTTTCCTAGCAAAAACTATTGAAAAAGTTGTTCACACTCAACTAGACGACTACCTGGAGACAAACAACATCCTCTCTCCATCCCAATACGGTTTTAGAAAAAACCTAAACACAGAATCGCTCCTCATCTCTTTAAACGACATTATATTAAGAGGCTTTGACAAACAAGAAAAATTCCTACTCATTCTTCTCGACCTGTCAGCTGCCTTTGACACAGTGAACCACAAACTACTATTAGAACAACTATCCCAGATTGGTTTAACGGGCAATACTCTTCGTTGGTTTTCGTCCTACCTATCTGACCGGACTTACCAAGTCTCAGTCAATAGCAACCTATCAAAATCAATCAAGCTCAACACCGGTGTCCCCCAAGGATCAGCTCTATCAGCCACCCTTTTCAACATTTACCTCCTCCCCATCTGCCATCTACTAAATGAACACAAGATTACACACTTCCTCTATGCTGACGACATTCAGCTCCTTATTCCCATACATAACTCAATTGATGACACATACAAGAAAACCTCTGAACTACTTATCTCAATCAAAAACCAACTAAACTCCTTCAAACTCATAATCAACTTTGACAAAACCGAAATATTACTCATGGACAAAAAATCTAATCCATCTCTGACACCTCTGACAATTCCTGGCAAACATTCCATAACTATACTCCCTACAATTTATACCAGAAACCTTGGAACTACCACTGACAATGAGCTCTCTTACAAGAACCACATCACAAACAAAACCAAGGAAGGTTACCACAGACTCCTTACCCTAAGACACCTAAAACCATTCCTCAACCCCCATGATTTCAGAACTGTACTCCAACTCCTTATCTTCTCCACCTTTGACTACTGCAACTCCTTACTAATTGGATTACCTCTCTCAGCTCTCAAACCACTACAAATATTACAGAATTCAGCTGCCAGAGTCCTGACTGGTACAAAAAGAAACAAACACATCACACCAATTCTATCAGCACTTCATTGGCTACCCATCAACGCACGAATTGCTTACAAATCAATGACTATTATCCACAAAATCCTAAATAATGATAATCAAGGTCTCAACTCACTAAACATAATCCCTCAAAAGCCTACAAGAAACCTACGCTCCAACAACTCTGGCTACCTAAACATTCCTCCTATCAAGGAGGCACATCTAGCTATCACAAGAGAAAGAGCCTTCTCAATTGCCTCACCCAAAATGTGGAACACCCTACCTAAATTCTTACGAATGCAACACGACCTAAGAACATTCAAAAAGGACTTAAAAACAATATTGTTCCGCAGGTTCCTCACTGACTCTCAACCATCTAATCATACTTTCAACTGAACCCACATTTACCTATCCCTTATCTCATCCCTCTCCCCTTTTCCTACTTCCCCTCCCCCCTACCCTTTTATCTCTTCCTAGACCTGATATCCATTTGCTAAGACTGTTCAATGGTTCAAATGTCTATATTTTTCTACACATTTGTTAAGAATCTGTTTACTGTTCTTACTAATGCTCAGTTACAAGGTATTGTACACTTTTGTAAACCGTTATGATGGCTCAACCGAATAACGGTATATAAAACTCATCAAATAAATAAATAAATAAATATCCTCATACCCATGTTAACAAGGGGACAGGGCCATGCCAAACAGGGTTAGGTAACATTCTATACAAAACTGATGGTTGTGGATTGCTAATCCTGTTCCCAAAATGATTGTCTACAGCTGTGGCCTGAATGGAATGTGATATATTTAAATGATTTAAGGTAAACAGTACTAGGGGCATTTCCTGCTTTTTGTTTGTGTTTGTCAAGGGCTGTCTTAAGGGTGAGGTTGGCTCGCTCCACGATAGCTTGTCAGTGAGTGGAGTTGTAAGGGATGCCAAATATGTGTTTGATGTTCCATAGTTGACAAAATTCAGTGAAGGAATGGCTGCTGTAAGCGGGGGCCATTATCAGTTTTTAAAACAGAAGGCAATCCCATGACTGAAAAAAAACTCAGGCAAAAACTTGAACATCAAATCAAATCAACACTTTAAAACTTAAACTGAAAATTGAATCTCATACATACCAAATAACCGAGGGGCTTCCCCTTGGAAAACAGCGTCCTGTATTTGAAGGAAGAAGCAAAAAAACTGATCATTGGGCGTCCGCTGCGAATGCAGTAAATAAGGAGCCAGAGCTCTCTGCCATGACCCAACTGAGCACTTCTTGTGCAGCTGACCGATACACCATCGCTGAGTGAAAGTCGGCAGCGAAAGGTGGCCGCCGCCTACCTATGAGGACTGGAGATTCCCGAGCAGGGGGTCGCGAAATCCCTCCTCAAGGAGCCTCACACGGGGCACCAGATGTTAAAAGTGGTAACCTCTGACTAATTAACGCAATTAATACCAGCTTCAAATAGTTTAAAAGGTTTATTAATGGAGGAAAGCGTTAGTTCCTCCATGGAGAAGCAACACAAAACAAGTGGAAAATAATTCTAAGCTTGCTCAAAGATCTGATGTGCGTGCTCAGCCTTATAAGGGTTTGGGTCCGCCAATACCAGATATCTGCATAATCCATACCCATTACCTTTAATAGCCAATCAATAAATTTTAGCATGTGTGTGCGTGCTCTTACTATGGGCAGCAGCCTCTTGTTATCAGTAGCAGAGAATAAGACCAAGTTAGTTTCGTTTTCTCAGGAATTATGTCATCTGTGCTGGCTAATTCTCTGGTAAGTTTAGTTATCATAGTGTTTCATAGTGCTATCAATCCACTAGGTGTAATTCAGCGCTGGGTATTCTTACAGAACCCTATGTTTTTGTATAGATTTCAGATTGCTTAACGCTATCTCTACTTTCGATGACTACCCCATGCCGCGGGTTGAAGAATTAGTAGAGAGGCTAGGCCGGGCCCAGTATTTAACCACACTGGACCTGACCAAGGGGTATTGGCAGATTCCCTTGGGAAGGTCATCTCGAGAGAAAACAGCATTTGCTTCCCCAGCGGGGTTATTCCAATTCATGTGCATGCCTTTTGGGCTACAGGGAGCTGCGGCTACTTGTCAACGCCTCCTGAACATGGTGCTACGTCCCCATATAAGGTATATGGCGGCCTACATGGACGACGTTATTATCTACTCCACGGACTGGGAATCCCATCTGACAAGAGTAAGAGCAGTACTGAAATCCCTAAGGGGCGCCGGGTTGACTGCCAATCCAGCTAAGTGTCGGATTGCCCAACGGGAGGTTAAATACCTAGGACATCTGGTGGGTAGAGGGGTGGTGAAGCCATTACTGGATAAGGTTAAGTGCATCAGAGAGTATCCTCGGCCTGAGACCCAGTAGCATCTCCTAGCCTTTTTAGGTTTAATTGGATACTACAGACGGTTTATACCACACTTTGCGGATCTGGCCACCCCGTTGAATGATATGTTAAGGAAAGGGACCCCTAACAAGTTGCGGTGGGGAACGCTGGAGGTAGGGAGGTTTGAAAGGCTTAAACAGGCTTTGTGCTAAGATCCCATGTTAAAGGCGGTTGACTTCACGCTACCTTTCCTGCTACAGACAGATGCCTCGGGGAGTGGGTTGGGAGCAGTTCTCTCCCAAGTGGACATAGGGGAGGAACATCCGGTCCTATTCCTTAGCCGGCGGCTCTACCAACACGAAGAAAAATATGCAACTATCGAAAAAGAATGTTTGGCAGTTAAGTAGGCTATAGAATCACTGAAATACTACCTCGCGAGACGCCCCTTTGTGTTGGTGACAGACCATGCACCACTGAAGTGGTTGCACGTTATGAAATAGTCCAATGCCCGCTTAACCTGATGGTATCTTACCCTCCAAACATATCGCTTCGAGGTTAGACATAGAGCTGGCAGGGATCATGTTAACGCCGACTTCCTTTCCAGGTTAGGGGAGAAGACTGGAACTCGGGCGAGGAGTTCCAGGGTTTTTAGAAGGGGGGGGGGGTGATGCAGTACAACTTGACCCGGGGCAGAAACAGCTTGGATATAGGAAAACAGCCGCAGGTAGTACCAAACCTAGACACCAGAGGGCGAACAGGAGGGCAGCAGGAACTACAGTTCCCAGGTTCCCTGAACCGGCACCTGTCCCCTGGCCAGAGAGTGAGCAGGAACAGGTGGGGGAAACAGGGGCTGATGACTATGACTCAGCAGAGTCCATGGAACTAGAGGAAGAGGGCGTGCCAGCGTGGTGGCGTTGGCCACAAAAGCCCAGCTATTCAGAGTCAGAGGAGGAGATGGAGGTAAGCTGGGGAGAGGAAAGTCCAGCTGTTCCTCTATGGAGGTGGAATAACCAGGAGGTTGGGGGATGGTCAAATACTGTGTTTGTAAAAGGGATGTTTCAGAAATGTTGGAAGGGAAATGTTGCTTTAAATGCAGTTTTCCTAGCGTGTAGCAGATGGACTCAAAACAAGTGGGTATAGTGTGCTCGTGCTAGCAGTTGGAGACGGATCTGACGTCAGCACGGGTACATATACCCCCGTAGGAAGTGCAGCAATTCAGTAATTTCGGTCTCCAAAGCAGTTTGGAGCTACCTCACGCTCACTGAGCATTTTTCCAAATTCTAACGACTAAATTCATAGAAGAAACCTACCTGAAGACGAGCCCCACATTCCCTCCCCCAGTTGAGTTTCCCAAGGCGATTTCCGTGGTCCCTTGGAGGTAAGATCCTCGGTCCGGTGGCCGACTCGCGGCAGGGACCTAGCCCCCGAGTGTGAAGGGCTCAGGCGCGGCATAGAGGCAGCCTCGGTCCCGGCGTGGACTTGGCCCCCGAGCGAGACGAGTTCGGGCGTGGCCTAGAGGCAGCGGGTGCACCTCCTCGAGCGCGGCGATGACGGTAATCACCCTCTCCCCCCGCAGCCGGAGACCGCCCGGGTCGCAGCCGGGAAGCGCCGAAGACAAGGTAAGGCGTACATCTTTACTTGTGGTCTCCGAGGAAGCGAGGAGTAGCAGAGTCTGCCTACATGGCAACCCGCCAAGGGGGTCGCCATTTTGCCTGCTTGCTTGCCGCCGCCTTCTGCCCTGGTTCATCACTGCGCAATAGGCGCCTGTTGCTACGTGCACGTTGATAGGCGCCCGTTGCTAAGCACACATTGATAGGCACCCGTTGCTAAGCACACATTGATAGGCGCCCGTTGCTAAGCGCACGTTGATAGGCGCCCGTTCATAGGCGCCCGTTCATAGGCGCCAGTGGATAGGCGCACGTTGCTACGCGCACGTTGATACGTGCATGTGGATAGGCGCATATTGGTAGGCGCACATCTTTCGCGCATATTACAAAGCGCAGACTCCAGCTGAGTTAACAGACGAGATGGAGCGTACGAGAGCCCATGCGTCAGCAGAGCAGGCATCTCCAGAATCAGGCATAAGCCTCTGCATGCAACATCAGAGCCACACAGAGCGAGGAAGCAGACTCCCTATGTGCCCAATGTGAAGAGGCCCTGGGAGTTCCAGGCCAGGGCCCGTCACAGCCCAGCGTACTTGCCAGTTCTTCAGGGAACACCCCGGACCCAGCAGGCAGCAGTGAGCAGCCAAGGGAACCCGAGGGACCTGGTGCCCCTAAGGCCAGATCCTGCTTCGCTCTCCTGGGTGGAATTATTCAAGGGGATTCATGCCTTTGTCACAATGCAGGCTGCTCCCTGAAAGGGTCCATACGTACCGGATGACCCGGCCCCTGGACCCTCAAGGCCTAGGCACGGCCACTCGCCGCCCGGAACCCCCACTTATGGGGATTCAGATTGCCCTAAGACGACGAACCCCCCGAGGAGGGAGAACTTCCCTCGGGGATTGAACCATATCGGACCATGAGGCGCTTCTTTCTGAAAGAGGATCTCCCAGGCCTGATCGCTCAGTGCCTGTCGGAACTGGCTCTCCCGGGCCATGACGCCCTAGGGGAACCTAGAATGAACCCCCTGTTTAGAGGGCCTGCGCCAAACGACTCACCATTTTCCCCTCCTACAAGCAGCACAACAACTAATCGATCTGGAATGGAATGCACCGGAGGCCTCATTCAAAGGGGGTCGGGCCTTGGCTGGCATGTACCCCTTAGACCCGGCAACCAAGGAGCTGCTGACGTGCACCCAGGTAGACGCCATAGTTAGCACAATTGTGAAGCGCACCACCATTCCGGTGGAAGGGGGGACGGCCCTCAAGGATACACATGACCGGCACATGGACGCCATTCTGAAACAAGCCTTTGAGGTGGCAGCCATGTCCCTACGAATTGCGACCTGCTGCACCATGGTGACGCGTTCCTCTTTATCACAGGCTAGGAACAACACCCCGGGAGAAGAGATGGAATCATCTCTCTTGTTCCTCACTGATGCAGCCTCCGACCTAGTCCGTATGGCAGCCAAGGGAGTGTCATCCTCAGTGGCAGCCAGGAGACAGCTCTGGCTACGTAATTGATCGGCCGACTCCTCTTCCAAGACACGTCTCACGAAAATGCCCCATTAAGGGATCCCTCCTGTTCGGCAGCGACCTTGAGAAACTGGCCAATAAATGGGGCGCCTCTCCATTGCCCCATCTACCAGAAGACAGGTCAAGGAGGAGCCAGCTCCCTTTTCCTAGACCATCCAGAGGTAGAAACTCTCAGCGCTTCAAACCTTACATGACTCGCTACCAAGCACCTCATCCGCAGGCCAGGAACCAGTCCTTTCGGACAAAGCACAACAAGAGGGGAACCGGCCTGGGTTCGGGTCCCGGCCGTACCCCGCAATGACAATCAGCCGACCCATCCGGGGGTAGCGGCCATAGGGGGCAGGCTAACCCTCTTCTACCGCAGGTGGGTCGAGATCACCTCAGACCAGTGGGTCCTCGCCATCATCTTCGGCTCCCGCCGGACAAGTTTGTGGAATCTCCTTGTTCACCCCTCAAGAGGACGGCACTAGAAGTTACCTTGCGGAGGCTCCTGTCCCTAAAAGCCATAATCCCAGTGCCTGCAGAGGAGATAAATTCTGGGCATTATTCCATTTATTTTATAGTGCCCAAGAAGGAGGGCACTTCCAGGCCCGTCCTGGACCTCAAGTCAGTCAACCGACACCTACGGGTCCCCAGCTTTCGCATGGAAACTCTGCGGACTGTCAAAAATTCAGTACAGCCAGGGGAGTTTCTCACATCCCTAGATCTGTCGGAAGCCTACTTGCATATCCCAATCCATCGGGATCACCAGCGCTACTTAACGCTTCAAAGTCCTGAACCAGCACTTCCAGTTCCGAGCTTTACCCTTCGGGTTAGCCACCGCGCCACGGACCTTTACCAAGGTCATAGTAGTAGTGGCAGCGTCCCTCCAGAAGGAAGGAATCCTCGTCTATCCCTACCTGGACGATTGGCTGATCAGGGCAAAATCACCGGAGGAGAGCCACCAGGCAACCAACAGAGTTATAGCTCTTCTGGAAAGTCTAGGATGGGTAGTAAACTTGAACAAGAGTTCCCTACAGCCTTCTCAGTCACTGGAATACCTAGGAGTCCGATTCGACACCCAGGAAGACAAGGTCAGTCTGACATCCAAGAGGAGGTCAAAGCTCCGGAATCGTCTGCAGGCCCTGCTGAGCGCCACCCGGCCCACGGCTTGGGATTACCTACAGGTCCTAGGCCTTATGGCATCCACTCTGGAGGTGATACCATGGGCGCGGGCGCATATGAGACCATTACGACGCGCCCTCCTATCTCGGTGGAGCCCACGATCACAGAACTACACCGTACACCTACCTCTACCAGCCAGAGTGCGGATTCAGATACGGTGGTGGTTGCAGCCCGGCCACATGAGCCGGTGGTCAAGAATGTCCTCCCCAACCTGGACCCTGCTCACTACAGATGCCAGCCTGAACGGATGGGGAGCACACTGCGAAGAACTCACCGCCCAAGGGCGGTGGAACAGAGAAGAGTCGGGGTGGAACATCAACCGACTAGAGGCACGGGCAGTCAGGATAGCATGCCTGCGATTTGCCCACAGACTTCGAAACAGAGCGGTCAGAGTGATGTTGGACAACGCTCCACAGTGGCATACATCAACCGACAAGGCGGAACCAGAAGCCGACAGGTATCCCTAGAAATAGCCCCCTGATGACTTGGGCGGAAGCAAATCTCCAGGACATCTCCGCCGTCCACATCGCCGGGAAGGACAACACCACGGCAGACTTCCTCAGCAGAGAAAGCCTAAGTCCGGGGGAATGGCAGCTGTCGCCCATAGCTTTCCAGATGATTGTGGATCAGTGGGGGACGCCGGGCATGGACCTACTAGCGGACAGGTCCAACGCTCAAGTACCCAGATATTTCAGCCGCAGGCGGGATCCTCTATCCCAGGGGATCGATTCTCTGGTACAGCCATGGCCTCAGGGGATCCTGCTATATGCCTTTCCTCCATGGCCCCTGCTGGGCGCCATTATACACAAGATTCAGCTGCACAGATGCCTAGTTCTTCTAGTGGCCCTGGACTGTCCAAGAAGACCCTGGTACGCAGACATGAGAAGACTACTGGCAGGGAATCCAGTACCCCTGCCTCCACACAGGGACCTGCTGCGGCAAGGTCCCATCCTCCACGAGGATCCAGCTCAATTCTCTCTTACGGTCTGGCCATTGAGAGGGCTAGACTGAAGAAAAGAGGATACTCGGGGCCGGTTATAGATAGACTCCTCCGAGCACGCAAGTTCTCCACATCACTAACATATATAAGGATCTGGAGAGTATTCAAAGCCTGGTGCGAAGCTCACGGCACCAATCCACATGCCGCTAAGGTCCCTATCATTTTGGATTTCCTGCAAGATGGACTTCAGAAGGGTCTGTCCCTCAGCTCCATCAAGGTTCAAGTGGCAGCACTATCCTGCTATGGTCCCCGGAGTGACGGCAACAGCATCGCCACACACCCAGACGTTTCACGTTTCCTGAAAGGAGTCAAACACATTCGCCCGCCACTGAAGTGGCCAGTGCCCCTGTGGAACATCAACCTAGTTTTGGAGTTCCTAGCGGGACCCGCCTTCAGACCACTTCGAGGCCTGTCCCTCCGTTTGTTAACCTTGAAGATGGTGTTCCTGCTGGCCGAATGCTCCGCACGCCGCATCTCAGAGCTACAAGCGCTGTCCTGCCGTGATCCGTTTCTCAGACTCACTCCAGAGGCTATCCATCTTCACACGGTTCCTTCCTTCTTACCCAAAGTAGTCTCACACTTCCACCTCAACCAAACCATATCCTTGCCTACCACGGAAGGTTTGAAGAAGTCGGAAGAAGGTCGAATACTACGCCATCTCGACATCGGCAGGCTGCTGTCCAGATACCTGGAAATGTCAGAAGCAGTACGAAAGACGTACCACCTGTTCGTCCTTCACAGCGGGAAGAAGCAAGGGGAAGCGGCCTCACGGGCAACCATCACCCGCTGGATCAAAGAAGTTATCAAGGCAGCCTACGTAGAAGCGGGAAAACCACCACCTCTACGGGTCAAGGCTCTCTCTACCAGAGCGCAAGCGGCCTCTTGGGCAGAAACTAGGATGCTGTCGCCTGCAGAGATATGTAAAGCGGCGACGTGGTCCTCCCTCCATACCTTCTCCAGATTCTACCGTCTGGACATCCAGGCCAGGGAGGACACAGCATTTGCGAGGGCAATCCTGAACGGACCTCGGGCAGCCTCCCACCCAGTCCGGGAGTAGCTTTTGTACATCCCACTTGTTTTGAGTCCATCTGCTACACGCTAGGAAATGTAGAGATTACTTACCTGATAATCTCGTTTTCCTTAGTGTATGCAGATGGACTCAGCATCCCGCCCGGCTGCCGGCATACATGGGGATTCACTGACTCACGGTAAGCCATGTTTTCTTATGATAGGGCATCCACCCGGCCAGGTGTCGACGCCTTCCGGTTGAGAACACTGGCGGTCTCCAGCTACTATCAATCGGTCAGGGTAATCCTGTTAATTTAATCGATCGGTCAGTTACACATATATCCATAAAGCTTTTGCAAGGAAGATTACTGAATTGCTGCACTTCCTGCGGGGGTATATGTACCCGTGCTGACGTCAGATCCATCTCCAACTGCTAGCACGAGCACACTATACCCATTTGTTTTGAGTTCATCTGCATACACTAAGGAAAACGAGATTATCAGGTAAGTAATCTCTACATTAATTCTTGGCTGGTTAAGGAGAACCTAAGCGATTGATGCTTAGGCTTGCAAAGACAACCAGGCCTTGCTACATGGGCTGCAGCCGGTGATGCTACAGAACCACATTAAACTCTTTATTGACCAAGATTTTTCTGTGTACTGTTTGGGAGTGCCGGGGTTAGGCCGGGCATTCTGAATGGAGGCATGGAGGAGTCCATAGCGGCGGTGTGCAGGAGCCGTACGGGTGGACAGAAAGGGGAATAGGAGCGGAGAGGGATTCCTAAACCCTGACGAGGCCCCCTTGAGTGCTGAGCGGAGGGGACGAGATCATTACAGTGGTATTGCACTTACACAGGCTGGTATTTAATGTATTTCCCTATGTGAATGGTTAACTGATCAAGAACATGTCTCAGGCAGGAGGCAAGGAGTCCGTACACATGTTGGAGTTACTAGGGTTTGTTATCAACTTCCCCAAGTCTCACCTCTGCCCGGCAACTCAATTGGAATTTATTGGAGCTCTACTAGACATGGCTCACATCAGAGCCTTCCTCCCGCAGCAATGAGCTGTTACCCTGATGGTCATTGTGGCAGAGATTCAGGAGCATCAGAAAGCATCAGCATGGCCACAACCATTCATGTTATCACCAGGGGATGTCTATTTGTGCAACGAGCCCAATAAACCTTCCGGTCCCAGTGGTTTTAAACCACTCAGAATCTTCAGGATTCTATCCAAGTCAGTCTGTTGCTCTGGGACTCTTTGTGCTGGTGGCAGAACAATTCCTATTTGTTGCATGGGGTTCACTTCCAAATTCCTTTAGTGCAAATTGTCCTAACCATGGATTCATCCCACCTGCACTGGGGAGCTCATGTATATGGGCTTTGCATCCAGGGGTCCTGCTTCACTTGAGAACATCAGTACCAGATAAACTTCCTAGAGTTCTGGGCGATTCAGTACACTCTGAGGACTTTCAGAGATCAGTTGTCCAACAAAATCATACAGATCCAAATGGACAACCAAGTGGCGATGTATTACATCAACAAGCAGTGAGATACAGGATACTACTTCCTGTGTCACGAAGCAGTCTAGCTGTGGGCCTGGGCAATCTCTCAGGGGATAATGCTCAAGGCTGCATATCTGGTCTATCTGGAGAACGGGGTGGCAGACAGACTGAGTCTGTCCTTTGGACCCCATGAATGATCCCTGGATCAGGGGGTAGCTATTCGGATTTTCTGCCTGTGGAGTATCCCAGAGGTGGATCTGTTTATGGCTCCCCAAAACAGAAAGTTCCCTGTCTTCTGTTTTACTTATATGGCACATGGCAAGATAGCCTTCACCCTCCGTTGGGGCCAGCGATTTCTGTATGTGTATCCTGTAGTTCCACCGATCGTGAAGACTTTGTTGAAGTTCAGGGAAGAAAAAGGGGCTATGTTCCTCATAGGCCCCCACTGACCAAGACCGATTTGGTTTCTCCTCTTTCGGAAGTTGTCCATTTGGAAACCAATGAGACTGAGGACTTCTTCAGATCTCACCACTCAGGATCAAGGGAAGTTGTGTCATTCCAATCTCCAGGCCCTTTTGCTCACCACTGGATGTTGAGAGACTGACAGTGCAACCTCTTGACCTTTCTGAAGATGTGTCTCATGTTCTTTTAGCTTCCAGAAATCCTTCCACCAGAAAGTCCTACAGATTAAAGTGGAGGAGGTTTATCATGCAGTCTGAGCAAAGAGCATTAGACCCCTTCCCCTGCTCAACACAAAAACTGATTGACTACATTCTACATCTTCCTGATGTTGTTCTTAAGACCAACTTGGTTAAGGTAAATCTTAGGCAATTGGCACATATTATTGTATAGCCTTTAGTTGTATGTTTTATGCAGGATCTGCTTCATCGGAAGTCTCCATCAGACCTCCTGTTGTGTCTTGGAGATCATAATGTGTATTATGATCTCCAGTCCACGGGTCACCACTCAAACTGCCATTCCTACCTTCAGACCCACTTCTGTGAACATGACAGGATGCTTCTGGTGGTCCTGGCTGAGCTGGATGCTCCTCAATGTGGCAAAACACTGCTGCTGCTCCTGTACTCTCTCTCTGGGCTTCTCTAGGCACACATGTGCCTGACATGCCCTGATTTAAAGGACCCTCGTTAGGAAATTCCCTGTGGTGCCCACTGATGTCCTCATAGGCTCTGGCCTATAAAAGGCCCTTGCTTCCTTCAGTCCTTGCCTTGGCAATAGGTCCACTACTTTATGTAGAGCAAGTTACCTCAGTGTCCCTGTCTGCGTTCCTGGTTTTTGTTTTTTCAATTCCTGGTCTTCTTCTTCATTGTGGTTAGTCTTCCAGTTCTTCATGTGGCCTTCATCTTGTGGTCAGTCTTCACTTCTTCTGTCTCCTTGCTGGCTTGTCTGTGCTGTTCCTTGCCTCCCTTCCTGCCTATCCATCCCATCTTCCCTTAGATGGATCTCCAGTTCTGACTTCAGCCTCCCTATATGGACTCCAAAGGGTTGTTTTGCCCAATGATCGTGGCCTCTGTCCTTCTGAGACTTCCAACTCCATGTAAGAAATCCAGAGAAACTCAAACCACCCCATATCACCTTCAGGAAAATACCCTTAAAGAACCCTACAAGCAAATACAAGAATGCTTGGGATAAAATAAGTCTGAGCATGAGAGTTTGGAATAAGAAAACAGTTGTGCCAAGAAAAAGCTTTAGTCACTTATCAATAAGAAAGAGGAAGAGATATGAATTCTACATACATGTCTTCATGCAGAAGAGGGAGCTCTTCCACGGCCTAACCACCAAGCAAAGGACACTGACCGCCCAACAGAGGGCATTCTTCCACTGCCTGATTGCCCAGCAGAGGATGCTTCTTCACAGCCAGTCAGCCCATAAAAGACCATCCCTTCACATGAGGATCTGCTTTCGTCCCCAGAATTGCATGAACTAGGAGAGAAAAACATTTGTTTGTTTATGGAAGCTGCCACTCCAACCCAGAGAACTGTTGGGACCCTAAGGAATCTTTGCTGCAGGTACCCTTGCAAACCCAAAACCTAAGGAGGGGGTTTTAATAGGTAATGAGTAAGATGAACTGAACCAAATCACGGTGAACATAGAAGATGTGGTAGGCCTCCTGATTGACAAACTGAAGAGTAGTAAATCACCTGGACTGGATGGTATACATCCCAGGGTTCTGAAGGAACTAAAAAATGAAAATTCTGATTTGTTAGTTAAAATTTGTAACCTATCATTAAAATCATCCATTGTACCAGACTGGTAGCCAATGAAGTTCTAGTACACTTGGGTTATTATGGATCCACGATAACCATTGCAAAAGCAGTCTGGCCACTGAAATTTGGCACGGACATCAATCATATGTAATTTCTAGGTGGCCCATGCTGACAACCCTACATTCAGTGAACTACAATAATCAATTTTTGACAAAACCAGTTCCTGTATCCCTGTTTTTAACTTACTGATATGGTTTATGACTCATCAGTTTACTTTTAGCTAATTGAATCTGAATTAGGAAGTAGTCTGAACTTCACAGGATTAGCCCTAAATATCCTCAGGGGACTCAAAAGGAATACTGAGACATTTCTCAGGTGTTCTCAGCATTTAGATGGCATGGAAGCCAAAGACTTTGAATCCCGGAGGAGACTCATCAGTTCTTCCCAAGCTGTTTACTACTGTGATATTGTTCTGTCAAGTTGTGAAGACTTTCTACAATTGTGTTGTGCTGTTACTGGAAGGATTCTATTGTGCTGATTATCTGGACTGAGAATAAGCTGCATCCTACTTGTTATTTATTTATTTATTTTATTTTGCATTTTTATATACCGACATTCTTGTATCAGATACAAATCATACCGGTGTACATTAAAAACAGAGTATGCAGGAAAATAGGTTTCCTAAGTCAAATACATTGAACATATTTAATAAACAAAGGATTACTAAACACTATGAAAAAGGTTAATTAACAAAGGAAAACTTAAGGGAATTAAAATAAGCGTAGCACAAAGGATTGCACGAAGGGGTGCACAAAGGGGAGTGCCCCTTTGGTGCACCCCTTCGGCACGCGACGCCTGGTGGAATGTGGCCGTTTAAGTTACCTGCAACGAATAAGTCAGGAACTGTTTTGTTGCTTTCGTCTCTAATAAAGCTATTATCGCAATATTATCCTGTGTGCGTTTGATATCAGGAAGGAGGAGGACTATTTACAGTTCATAAATTGCCTAAAGTTAGGCTGTTCTACCAAACTTTCTGCCCTTTTTTTTTAATTCAAACTTTTTTATTAACAGTTTTTAATTGAAAACACAACCAGCATTATTAAGGCCATATGCATTGACAAGAACAAACTTTAGTCTTGTTCTCCCAAGAACTGTGCCTCCCTCAGCTTGAGAAGTCTTGTAATTTCTTTTTCTGTTCCTCAAACGATTGCCACATCTTTTAAAAGGATATCTCTTCTGGTAGCTGTAAGTCTTTCCATATAGTGTACTTCACACATTTACTTGAATACCTGCAATCAAGTCTGAGCAGGCACCTTCCTCCAATTATTTATTTATTTATTTGGGATTTTTATATACCGACATTCTCGATACAAATATCAAATCAGGTCGGTTTCCATAGAACAAAACTGTCGCAGTTAAGGCGTTACAGTAAACAGATTTTCTGAACATAAGAACATAAACATCAGTTACAATAAAAACATAAGTTACAATAAACAGATTTTCTGAACTTGAGAACATAAATATTAAATATTAAATAGACAACAATAACTCGTCAAATAACGTGCATAAATGTATAAAATAGCTAGGAGTAGATGGTGAGCTCAATTGGGATATACAGGTAACAGTGAACAATGTTGATGGGCATAAATATGAGTAATGCATGAGCTAAAGAACTAATGCATCAACAAGGGAGTCTTTCAAAACAAGTGTGCTGTCCAGATAAGGCGTAATCGGGCCTTGAGGGGATATGGGCGGTCATGGAACTTATAGTGGCCTATTTTGCTCTTTGACCCTTGTCGGAGTATTCCTGCGATTCCGGAAAGGCTTGCCAGAAGAGCCACGTTTTTAGATTTTTCTTAAAAGTTATGTGACATGTTTCTTGGCGTAGATCCGGCGGTAATGAGTTCCAGAGGGTGGGCCCGGCTGTGGAGAGTGCTCGTTTTGTTAGTGAAGTTTTGATCGGGGGAGCATATAAGGAACCTTTGTAGTTGTATCTGATAGGTCTTTGTGATGTGTGAGGGCGGAGTTGCAAGTTTAGATTTAGGTGGGCGATGCCCATAATATCCTTGTGGATCATCGATAATGTCTTGAATGTGATTCTGGCTTTTATAGGTAGCCAGTGAAGGCTGTGAAGAATTGGTGTGATGTGGGCTCTTTTATTTGTGTTGGTGAGTAATCTCGCCGCAGCGTTCTGCACCATCTGTAGGGGTTTTGTAGATAAGACCGGAAGACCTAGCAGTAGAGAGTTGCAGTAGTCTAACTTAGACAGAATTATAGACTGAATTACTAGACGGAAGTCACTGAAGTGGAGGAGTGGTATCAGATTTTTGAGCCCTTGAAGTTTGAAATAACATTCTTTAGTTGTGTTGATAACGAAGGATTTAAGGTTGAATTGATTGTCAAGACGCACCCCTAAGTCTCTGACGGAAGGGGAGTGGTTAATGGGTGATTTTGCGAATTGTGTTGCGCTTTGGGAGTTGATGAGAGTATGGTTTTCATCTGGCGAGATGATGAGGATTTCTGTTTTATTTGGATTGAGTATGAGGTTCAGGCTGGATAGCAGAGTATTGATAGATTGTAAGCAATTGTTCCAGTGTGCCCAAGTTTTTTGCAGTGAATCTGTGATGGGAAGGAGGATCTGAATGTCATCAGCGAAAATATAATGCTTTAGCTTGAGGCTGGAGAGTAGGTGGCAGAGTGGAAGCAGGTAAATGTTAAAAAGAGTAGGGGAGAGAGATGATCCTTGTGGTACTCCTCGGATTGATTTAATAGGAGGTGATTCTTCGTTATTGATCTTGACTTTATAGAATCTATTCTCTAGGAACGATTGAAACCAGCTATGAGCTTCTCCTTGAATTCCTATATCGGATAGCCGCTCAAGAAGGATGGCATGGTTGACTGTGTCGAATGCGGCGGATAAGTCGAGAAGAGCGAGAAGGTATGGTTGTTTTCTTTCAAGATTGAGGAGGATGGTGTCAGATAACGATGCTAGTAGAGCTTCTGTGTTTTGCGATTTCCTGAAGCCGAACTGGAAAGGGGAGAGTATGTTGTTCTCCTCCAAGTACTCAGATGATCCTTGTGGTACTCCTCGGATTGATTTAATAGGAGGTGATTCTTCGTTATTGATCTTGACTTTATAGAATCTATTCTCTAGGAACGATTGAAACCAGCTATGAGCTTCTCCTTGAATTCCTATATCGGATAGCCACTCAAGAAGGATGGCATGGTTGACTGTGTCGAATGCGGCGGATAAGTTGAGAAGAGCGAGAAGGTATGGTTGTTTTCTTTCAAGATTGAGGAGGATGGTGTCAGATAACGATGCTAGTAGAGCTTCTGTGTTTTGCGATTTCCTGAAGCCGAACTGGAAAGGGGAGAGTATGTTGTTCTCCTCCAAGTACTCAGACAGTTGCTTGTTGACGAATCTTTCCATCACTCTTGAGATCAAGGGAAGGTTGGCGATAGGGCAGAAGTTTGCAGGGTCAGCCGTTGAAAGGTTAGGTTTTTTTAGTAAGGGTTTCAGAATGGCTATTTTGAGTTGATCTGGGACCTTTCCTTGAGTTAAAGAGCAGTTGATGATGTCTGCTAATGCTTTTGAAATGGTGTTGGGAGTCGATAGCAGAAGATTAGAGGGTATGGTATCCAGTGGATGAGAGGAAGGTTAAGCTTATTGAGAATGATTTCGATTTCCAATGATGATGGGGTCTCGAACGATGATAATCTGCATTCTTTGTTATGTGATGAGGTGCTGGGGGGCGTTGCTGTCGGCTGTTGGGTGGAGATTGGCTTAAGGAGGTTGGTGATCTTTTTATCAAAGTAGATTGCTAGTTCCGAGGCTTTGTTGGCTGCTTGTTCGTCCGGGATGATAGGTGGAGAGGGTTTTGTTAGGGATGATACAAAAGAGAATAAGGCTTTGGAGTCAAATGCGAAGTTGTGGATTTTTTTTGCAAAGAAGTCTTTTTTGGCCTTGAGGATTGCTAGTCTGTATGTGTTGAGGTGGGATTTGTAGTTTAGCTCAGTGGTTCCCAACCCTGTCCAGGGGACCCCCCAGCCAGTCGGGTTTTCAAGATATCTACACTGAATATGCATGAGAGAAAATTTGCATGTTATGGAGGCAGTGCATGCAAATGTTCTCTCATGCATATTCAGTGTGGATATCTTGAAAACCTGACTGGCTGGGGGGTCCCCAGGACAGGGTTGGGAACCACTGAATTAGCTGCTATAGGTCATTTGGATGCAAAGAAAGTTGAAAGGGAACAGCTTTTTGTATGTTTATAGAACATTACATACATACTACACATTTATAAGAAGCACATTGCTATTGTCTGCTAAGTATAGTTTGAAATAAAATCAAAGTTGGATCCTGAAAGAGACTATGTTTTGTTTAACCTCATCCATTTTTCTGTTTCTGTTTTTTTATCTTTATCTTTATTTCAGTTTTGTATTCTTATCTTCCAAAGTTATAGTTCAGTACAGGTTATACTTTAACATCCACAATAAAACATGCAACCATGATCAATAAAATTTCTTTACAAGACAACACAAAAAAAATGTAATCTTAAAAATTATTCATAAAATAACTTCACTGAAAGGCCGCCATGAAATAAAAAGCTTTAACTTTCTATTGTCTTTCTAAGTAATTTACAGTCCCATCTAATATTGTGTTTAATAATGTTTCACATCTCCAATAATATTTCTTTCCTTTTGCTAGTTTCAGTTTCCTGCTCTTTTGTATGTGTGCTGCTGTTTGCCATTTTGTGTGCATTATCTCCAAGTCCTACTGTAAGATGCTTCTTCTGTCTTTTCCTAGGCAATCGCACCTCCATGGCTAATTGTTTGGACTAAATCCTCTGAAGATTTCTTCTACTAATATTGTTTTGGATTTGTATTAGGTGCAGAGCTAAAGCTTGCACGTCCTTTTCCCTTCTTACTGTACCAAAGCATTGACCTTTTTCTTTCATTTTTTTCTTAGGATGAACTGAGTGACCTTACCATCTGTTGTCATGTGGAAGATATGAAAAATCCTCTTGTTCTAAGTCTTAGTGCAAAAGCAAAAGGGCTTCATGTCACTTACTCAGTCTTCTGTGAAAAAGAGTTTCCCAGGTAAGCAAAGGAAATATAAAAATAGCCCCTTAGTTAATCCATTTAGATTATCTGCCACTGTTTCAGATAGTATGGAAAATTAAATATGTAGCTGCTGGAGTTTGGGGACAATTTCTAGATAGTGTTACTTTTTTTCTCACAGGACAAGCAGGATGGTAGTCCTCACAAATGGGTGACATCATCAGGATGGAGCCCAATCACGGAAAACTTCTGTCAAAGTTTCCAGAACTTTGACTGGCCCCTACTGGGCATGCCCAGCATGGCACCAACCCTGCAGCCAGCAGGGGTCCCCCTTCAGTCTTCTTTTTTCCGCAAAGCAGTTGCCACGCGGTTAAGGAGCTCTTACCACATTCCTGACAGGAATTTCTTCACGGACTTCTTTAACTTTAAGTTCGCCCCACAGGGGTCCCCCCTGTCTCTAAGTTTAGTCCGCGGTACTTCGGTAAGTTTTTTGCCGTTTTTAGTCGATTACCGTCGAGTTTGGCCCGTGCGGCCTGCTGGCCGTCGACCGTCCCGTGGCTAAATTTTTGGTCACTGGCCATGGCGTCGGGGTTCCGTCGGTGCCCAGACTGTTCGCACACCATGTCCGTCACAGACCCTCATAGAGTCTGTGTAATGTGTTTAGGAAGTGAGCATGATGTCCTGACTTGCACCAAATGTGCCTTTATGACACCAAAAGGTCGCAAAGCCAGAATGGAGAAGATGGGACTCCTTTTCCATGCTCACACTCCACTGTCCATCGCATCGACGTCCTTGGAACCGGCACCGTCGAATTCGCACCATCGTCGACAACCTCCCGGTGACCGTCTGCCATCGACGTCTCCACGGCCATCGACTCCTATCCCCTCCCCTGATGATCGAGGGGATCGGAGGGAGAAGCATCGTCATCGACATCGCAAGTCTCGGACCATCGAGGAATCGAAATCATCAACCTCTGTACCGTCCGAGCCCGCACCGAAGAAGTCTTGACCATAAGTGGCACCGTCCACTCCTGTCTCTGACACCGAGGCAACCCTCACCCAATCGGGGTTTGAGAGCCGTGATTCCACCGGTGACGGTGGTCCCTCCGGCTCAGCCTCAGCCTCCCTCTTCCGCGGAGCCGGGTCTTGTTACCCCAGGTCTCCGGGAAGAACTGGACCGGCTGGTCCAGGAGGCTATCGACAAGGCGATGCAATGGTTCCAGATTCCATCAGCACCGACTCCGGCACCGAGAGTGGAACTGGTCACTGACCCGATTCCAGCAGCGCTGGCACCGCTGCTAGCCCGGATGGAAGCGCTCATGACTGCCTTTCCACCGGTGATACCTGGGTCACCAACGGCACCGATACGCTCCCCTATGGCAGCCTCATCGGGTGGAGAAACACCGTATCAAATTCCTCCTTCGGGAGTTGTGCCATCGATGCCATGTCGCCCCTCGCCACCGATACATTCTTCGAGGGCGATACACACATCAGCACCACTGATGCCTTCGATGCCGGCACCGATGCCTCCGAAGGTATTCTCGATGCCCCCGGTGATTCCTTCGAGTTTCTCGGAGCCTCAACCGGGGCCTTTGGGTATCCAACCCCCTCGTGGTCCTACAGCTCAGTTGCCTGATCCTTATGACTCCTGGGGTGATGATACCTCCACAGACACCGATGATTTGCCTTCACCACCCTCTCCTGCTGAAAGTAGAAAGTGTTCTCCCCCAGAGGACCTCTCTTTCATAAATTTTGTGAAGGAAATGTCTGAATTGGTCCCTTTTCAGCTTCAGTCTGAGCAAGATGACAGGCACCAAATGATGGAGTTACTCCAGTTTCTGGATGCCCCTAAAGTCATCACTTCCATTCCAATTCATCAGGTTTTTCTGGACCTTCTAAAAAAGAATTGGGAAACTCCTGGATCTGTTGCTCCAGTAAACAAAAAAAGCTGACTCTACTTACCTTGTACAGTCAGCACCTGGCTTTCAGAAACCTCAGCTAGACCACCACTCTGTAGTGGTAGAGTCAGCTCAAAAGAAAGCTAAAAGGGTAACGCCATATTCCTCTATACCTCCTACTAAAGAAAACAAGTTCTTAGATAGTATAGGTAGGAAAGTATACCAAGGGGCCATGCTTATTTCCAGAATAGCTTCCTATCAGCTGTACATGACCCAATACAATAGGGTCATTTTCAAGCAGATACAGGAATTCTCAGATACCCTACCAGAACAATTCCAACAACAACTTCAAACCCTAGTATCTAAGGGCTTTGAAGCTGGGAAGCATGAGATCAGAACAGCTTATGATATCTTCGATGCTTCCACTAGGGTGTCTGCTGCGGCCATCTCGGCACGATGCTGGGCTTGGCTTAAGTCTTCTGACCTCCGGCCAAAGTTCAGGACAGGCTCTCTGACCTGCCCTGTTTAGGGGATAATTTGTTTGGTGAGCAAATTCAGCAAATAGTTGCTGAATTAAAGGACCATCATGAGACCCTTAAGCAGCTCTCATTGATCCCTTCTGACTTCCCTTCTAAACAGCCATTTAAGAAGGACTCTAAAAAGTAATTCTTCTGTCCAAGGAAGTACTATCCCCCACCAACTAAATCTAGGTCAGCGAGGCCTTACGAAAAACCTCAGCCTCGCCAACCTCGAAAACAAAAACCCACAGCAGCTCCACAGCCAGGTCCTGCGTCGGGGTTTTGACTTCCAATTAGAGAGCAGATGCCTAATCCCTCTACCAAGCATACCAGTAGGAGGTTGATTAAGCCACTTTACAGAGGAATGGCATCAGATCACCACAGATCAGTGGGTGCTAGCGATAATCGCACACGGTTACCACCTAAACTTCCTAACTCTTCCCTCGGACTCTCCACCTCTGCAAGCGTGGAGACTTACCGACCACTCTGTTCTTCTAGAGCAGGAAGTTTCCCTTCTCCTCCAGTCAAACGCTATAGAACCCGTTCCTCTCTTACAACAAGGACTAGGGTTCTATTCCAGGTACTTTCTGATCCCAAAAAAGTCAGGAGGACTTAGACCAATCCTGGACCTACGGGCCCTCAACAAGTACCTTCACAGAGAGAAGTTCAAGATGGTAACCCTAGGCTTGCTTCTCCCTCTGCTGCAAAGAAAGGACTGGCTCTGCTCTCTAGACCTAAAAGACGCTTATACCCACATTGCGATAGCTCAAGCTCATCGCAAATACCTCCAGTTTCTAGTAGGCCAAAACCACTATCAATACCGAGTGCTTCCTTTTGGCCTAGCATCCACACCACGAGTTTTCACCAAATGTCTCGTAGTGGTTGCAGCGTTCCTCAGGAAGGAAGGCGTCCATGTCTACCCCTACTTGGACGATTGGTTGATCAGGGCCACAACCCAGCAAAATCGCTCGGTCTTCCCTGACCCTGACTATTCAAACTCTAATTTCTCTAGGGTTTCTTGTCAATTACGAGAAATCCTACTTAGTCCCATCTCAAACCTTATCCTTCATTGGGGCAGACTTGGACACCTTACAGGCAAAAGCCTTCCTTCCTCATCAATGACTCCAAACCCTTGTGTCCCTAGCTTGCCAGCTGCAGTCTCAACGCACAGCAACAACTCGTCAATTTCTAATTCTGCTGGGACACATGGCTTCTTCAGTTTATGTGACTCCAATGGCCCGTCTGGCCATGAGAGTCACGCAATGGACTCTGAAATCACAATGGATTCAAGCCACTCGGCCTTTGTCGACCATTGTCCGCATCACCAACGCACTCCGTCTGTCTCTTGCCTGGTGGAAAAATCAATCCAACCTCCTACAGGGCTTGCCCTTTCACCCACCAGATCCTCAAATAATTCTCACCACCGACGCTTCCAACGTCGGCTGGGGAGCCCATGTAAACGGTCTACAAACTCAAGGATTCTGGTCTCCAGAGGAAGCCAAACATCAGATAAATTTCCTGGAGCTTCGAGCAATGCGATATGCTCTCAGAGCCTTTCAAGATTGCCTATCAAATCACATCATCTTGATTCAGACAGACAACCAGGTGGCCATGTGGTACATCAACAAACAGGGAGGCACAGGCTCCTTCCTTCTCTGTCAGGAAGCTGCGCAGATTTGGACAGAAGCCCTCTCCCGGTCGATGTACCTCTGGGCCACCTACTTGCCGGGGGTGGACAATGTCTTGGCAGACAAACTGAGTCGTGTCTTCCAACCACATGAGTGGTCGCTCAATCCATTGGTAGCGACATCTCTTTTCCAGCAATGGGGTTATCCCTACATAGACCTCTTTGCGTCCCCTCAGAACTACAAAGTGGACAATTACTGCTCTCTCATTCGGAGCCAGGACTCTCGGCCCAGAGATGCATTCTCCCTAACATGGACAACCGGTCTGCTGTATGCATTCCCTCCACTTCCTCTTCTGTCGAGGACTCTCGTGAAGCTATGTCAGGACAAGGGAACCATGATCCTGATAGCACCACACTGGCCACGCCAAGTATGGTTTCCCATACTTCAGGATCTCTCCATCCACAGGTACATTCCCTTGGGAACGGACCCGCATCTGATCACTCAAAACAACGGATGCCTCCTCCATCCCAACCTCCAAGCCTTGTCCCTGACGGCATGGATGTTGAAAGGTTAATCCTACAACCACTTAACCTTTCGGATTCAGTTTCTCGTGTCCTGATCGCTTCACGAAAGCCTTCCACAAGAAAATCTTATTCCTATAAATGGAAAAGGTACACATCATGGTTCACTTCTCAGTCCCTTGATCCTTTTTCCTGTCCAATCCCTAAATTCTTGGATTATCTTTGGCATTTATCAGAATGCCAAAGATTTACCTCTTCCATAAGAATGCATGTCAGTGCGGTAGCCGCCTTCCATAAAGGAATCGGGAATGTCCCGATTTCGGTACAACCCCTTGTCACACGGTTTCTTAAAGGCTTGCTCCACATCAAGCCACCTTTACGTCCTCCGGCCCCTTCTTGGGACCTTAATCTGGTTCTTGGTCGGCTTATGAAACCACCTTTCGAACCTCTTCACTCCTGTGACCTAAAATACCTCACATGGAAAGTGTTATTCCTTTTAGCTGTCACTTCTGCTCGCAGAGTTAGTGAGTTACAGGCCCTAGTCACCTATCTGCCTTACACTAAACTCCTGCAGGACCGGGTGGTACTCCGCACTTACCCTAAGTTTTTACCTAAGGTAGTTTCGGAGTTTCATATTAATCAATCCATCATACTACCTACCTTCTTTCCCAGGCCCCATTCCAATCCAGGGGAACAGGCTCTGCATACCCTCAACTGTAAACGGGCTCTAGCATTCTATCTAGACCGTACAGTTGCCCACAGGAAGAGTACTCAATTATTTGTCTCTTTCCATCCCAACAAGTTAGGGCAACCTGTGGGTAAGCAGGCTCTTTCCTCCTGGTTGGTGGACTGCATTCCTTTTCAAGACCGTGTTAAAGCACACTCTGTGAGGGCCATGGCGACTTCAGTAGCACACCTTCGCTCGGTGCCGCTTCCTGACATCTGCAGGGCTGCCACCTGGAGTTCTCTCCATACATTTACAGCCCACTACTGCCTGGACAAAGCCGGAAGACAGGATTCCATCTTCGGCCAATCTGTCCTGCGTAACCTTTTTCCAACATGACGTACCAACACCCTTCCGCCTACCCGGTGGGGTGCGGATGTCCTTCCCAAATTCCACCCCAGTTGTTGTGCCTGTTGCACGCCGTTGGGTACATTTGGTGCACATTCAGACATCCTCAGCTCGGTACTCACCCATTTGTGAGGACTACCATCCTGTTTGTCCTGTGAGAAAGCAAATGTTGCTTACCTGATGTAACAGGTGTTCTCACAGGACAGCAGGGTGTTAGTCCTCACGAAACCCGCCCGCCACCCCGCGGTGTTGGGTTAGCTTTCTTATTTAATTTTTCGGCACTGCCTGTAGCTTTGAAACAAGACTGAAGGGGGACCCCTGCTGGCTTCAGGGTTGGTGCCATGCTGGGCATGCCCAGTAGGGGCCAGTCAAAGTTCTGGAAACTTTGACAGAAGTTTTCCGTGATTGGGCTCCATCCTGATGATGTCACCCATTTGTGAGGACTAACATCCTGCTGTCCTGTGAGAACACCTGTTACATCAGGTAAGCAACATTTGCTATATGTGAATTTTGCTCCATGACTCAAAGAGAAAGTACAAGCATACTTTTCCTGTGAAACTTGCTTGCTGACTTTTGCTCCAGCTTTATGTCTAGGTAAATGTTTCATTGAAAATTAATGTGCATAGATTTGAAAATACAGTCTACACACAATTAGATAAATTCTCAAAAGAGTTATGCATGTAAATGTAACATACAAATGTAGCAATTTTCAAAAATCATTTATCCGCATTGGGTCAGGTCTTTAAACCTGCGCGCGGGCGTAGATTTGTTCGTGCAACCTGGCGCGAACAAATCTACACCCGATTTTATAACATGCGCGCGCTGCCGCGCACATGTTATAAAATCTAGGGTCGGCACACGCAAGAGGGTGCACAATTGTGCAACTTGCGCACGCCGAGCCATGCAGCCTTCCTCCGTTCCCTCCGAGGCCGCTCTGAAATCAGAGTGGCCTCGGAGGGAACTTTCCTTCTACCTCCCGCACCTTCCCCTCCCTTCCCCTATCTAACCCGCCCCCCAGCCCTATCTAAAACACCCTCCTGACTTTATTCGGGAAAGTTACGCCTGCCCAGAGGCGTAACCTGCGCACGCCGACCAGCTGCCGGCGCGTCATCCCCCGGCACGGCAGCTGTTCCGGAGGACTTGGTCCCGCCCCCGGGCCAGCGCCCCGTCCCCGGAACGCCCCTTTATCGAAGTCCCGGGACATACGCGCATCCCGGGGCTTGCGCACACCGCCGAGCCTATGCAAGATAGGCTCGGCGTGCGCAGAGGCAGCTTGGGGCAGCTTTTCGGGGGTTACGCGTGTATGTTACACGCGTAACCCTTTTTAATAATCTGCCCCATAAAGTGCACTTAACATAGTTGAATCCTATTGACAATTCAATAGCCTATATTGCAACTATTTTCAAAAACCCACTTACACACGTAAAGTGCATTTACACATGTAAAACCCAGTTTTAAGTGTGTAAATGCTTTTGAAAATCAAGCCCACTATGAGAGAGTTTGAAAGTTGTTTGAGGTTTGTTGCTTGGTTAGGAAGATCTCAGCAAGAGAAGGAATTATAACTTAGAATTCCTGCAAGGGGGATTGGATAAGGTTTTGCCCTTAACTCCCTAAAGTTGCAGGTAGTGGCTATTGCCTGTTACAGAGGCCAGCTGATGGACAGATCCATATTGTCTTATTTGGATGTTTCTAGTTTTTTTGAGAGTCAGTACCTGCTTGGAATCTGAATTTGGCATACCTAGTTGATCATCCATTTGAGCCTCAGAGAGGTTTGCTTAAGCTGCTTACTCTTAAGGCAGTGTTTTTAAGTAGCAGTCTGTTCCACCAAACGAATTTAGGAACTTCAGGCTTTGTGGTGTAAGCAGCCCTTTTTTTGTTTTTTTTCCAACAAGATGGTAAAAACCTGCATGACTCCTTTGTTCTTCCCTAAGGGGGTTTTGCCCTTTTCATCTTAACTGAATGATATGTCTCCCTTCCTTGCAAAGTTCACTAATATTTCAGAATCTCGGAGCATCACTTTGTTTTGTTTAATGGTTTTAGAAAGGGTGGAGCGGCTTTGAAGGCTTAGATAGCTTTTTAATTAAAGAAGTGATGGAGTGGCTTACATATCCAAGGGATTGCCACTGCCCAAGAAATGGAGGGTTTACTCTACCAGGGTGCAGGCAGCTTCATGGGCAGAGCTTAGCATGGTGTCACCTTTGGAGGTCCATGTCTTCCTGGCATATTTCTTTGAAGCATTGTTATCTTGACATTCAAGCTAGGGAAGGGGCTTCCTTTGGTTCAGAAGTCTTGAGAGTAGATTTGGCAGTGTCCCACCCAGTAAAAGGATAGCTTGCATATATCCCATGCATCTGGTCTAGTCTGGCTGGATGAACAGGAAAGAAAACTTAATTCGTACCTGGAAATTTCTTTTCCTTGAGCCCATGCATCTAGACCAGTCCAGGACCCTCCCTAGTCTGCCAAGTGTATTGTTCTCCTGATTTCATTTTCAGAATAACTGCTTGGTGTATTAGTCAGCACGATGGATATTAAGATAATAAACCTTAACAAGGAATGCAGGATATGTCTGTTTTGTTTCTTGTTTTCTTTTTTTTGTTCTTCCTTAGAAGCCCTCTGTTTTTTTTCATTGAGGGTGAGGGAAATGTTTAGCTTGTTACATAGAATACTGGCAGACTGAAGTCAGCACTGGAGTCTATATAGGGTGGCATCAGCAAGCCTGTTAGTCTCAGTTGCCATCTACTGGTTTGGAAGTATAAATCCATGCATCTGGACTGGTCTAGATGCATGGATTTATGCATTAAATTATCAAGTAAGAATTGATTTCTCCATTTTTCCCATGGATGCAAAATGGGAAAAGTCCTTAAATACATCCAGTCCCTTGTTTAAAGAAGAAATTGTTTTCTAAATGTAAAGGGAATTAGGCCTTTCCCCCTAGTAATTATGAGGGATATTCTGGTAAAGAGTGATAAGAGGATCTTTCCACCACAGGGTAGGTCAAAGAGATTAAAGCTATAGAAAGGGGACTCCATGAAACCTGAAAAACATACATTTTTGAGGGAGCCTGTGAGAGGTAGCTAAGGAATTGCACTCTGCCTTGGGCCTCAATAGTGGAGCAAGCAGGGGAGTAGCTTGCTTGTCACGGCGGTTACTACCCCAAATCAAATAAGCCTGATACTTTACTTTTAATGCACATCCAGCATAGCTCTCTGCTTCAACGGCAGAGAGAATGAAGAAAAGATGATTTATATTCAGCATCAACCAACAAGGAATGAATTACATAGTCTGGGTAAACAAATAAGCATGGGTGTAGCTTGCTTGTTACGGGGGCTACTACCCCAAATCAATTAAGCATGATACTTTACTTGGAATACATATCCAGCGCAGCTCACTGCTTCAACAACAAGGGGGAATGAAGTAAAGAGGATTTATATTCAGACAACCAACAAGGACTGAATTGCACAGGCAGGGTAAACAAACGGGAGTAGCTTGTTTATTACGGCGGTTACTACCCCAAACCAATTAGCTAGATACTTCACTTAGATGCGGCTCCAGCACTGCTGTCTGCATCGATAGTGGGGGTGGAAGGGAATTGGAACCAAAAAGTTACCAATAAGGGCCCTGACCTCAGCGGTCAGAGTAACAGTTAAATATGAAAACAAATAGGTGTGAAAGCTTGCTGGGCAGACTGTATGGGCCGTTTGGTCTTCTTCTGCAGTCACTTCTATGTTTCTATATGTTTCTATAAGAGAGGGGTGTTCTATTTTGCCTTAAGTGGCAGGCTAACACAAGAAAATTCAAAACATTAGACTTGAGGAGAGGATTGATCTTGTCAAGCCTACCATATGTGAATAATTTTAGGGAGAAGAGGAGGATTCTTTAATATTTCATTGGGGTTTGACACAAAATAATTCTTTTGGGGAATAATAAGACATTCCTGTTCATACCCCAGATCAGCCCAGACAAGTGGGTTTATGCATCCCTACAGCAGATGGAGGCAGAGAACAAAAGCTTTTGTTGATTTTTCTCTTAAATAAACAAAAGCTAGGCAGTCTTGAGCGAAAGCAAAATAAACTTTATTGACAGGAGGAGTAAAGGAGCAAAAATAATCAGCTCAGAAAGGAACGAAGCACACAAAGGTTTCTGAGGGATGGAGATCTGTCCAGCTATGCTACCCAAAGTTAGCAAAAACAGATGTCAGTCAATCTGCTCTTTGTTTCTGACATATCTTTATACTGTTTCTTTTACTTGCCCTCACATTCTTCCTTCGCTCTTATTCTTCGTTTTCTTCTCCTGACATGCCTACCACAGTACTTGGTTTATACATGTTTCCCGGCACATATTCCAGGAACTTTATTAACATAAACAGGGGTTTGTGCATGCAGGCAGTTACTCTTTATTTTTTAGCAAGGTAGTTTCAGGTAACTTCATTACCTTCTTACTGGGCTTTTTATTATTCCTCACTTTGAGGCACTGCTAAATAACCGAGAATAGCACCTGCAGTCCCTCAGTATTTCTCTGTCTCCAGCAGATGGTAGAGGTGCAAACCTGCAGTCTGTTAGTTAAGAAAAAAAATTAAAAGATAGTACAGATTAGAGAAGTTTAAGGAAAAGAAGATTGGAGCTCCCATAGGTGTTAGGTACCTTCGTGGGCCATCCCTCTGATTGAGCAGGAGAATGGATATCCCTGGCCAGGCTTGACCCTTGATTCCAGGGGTAGGGAAAGCCGGGTGTCCTGGTTCCCTCGCTCCCCCTTAGGGCCTTCCACCCAAGCCGACCTATTGCAGCATCCTGGAGCCCCAGAAGCAGAAGAGTATACCTTTGTGTCTTTTCCTCTTAGGGTCTTGGGAGGCTGGGTGCCTTTAAGGGCTGTCTATGAGTGTGTTTTCCCCTTCTTGCAGCTGTGTTGGCTTGGCATCGGGGTGAGGAGACACTTGCACGGCTCGTGCTGTCCGTTCGGCACCCAGAGCCGGGGCAGCAGTGCAGCTGCAGCTGCTTATATTTTCTCCTTCTCAGTTTATTTTTAGCGATGAGTTGCGCCGCGCGCACCATGCTGTCTTCCACTGAGTGCAGGGAATCCTGTCGGGCCTGCGGGGGGAAGGGCTCTTGCCTCAACTCGGACCATCTCTGCCCTGGCTGTATCTCTGGAGGTGAGGGAGCCTCAACACAAACTTCTAGGGACAGATGCTGCACTCTGTGCAGGAGGCCTGGGGGGAGGGGGGGCAAAGAGATGGAGGCCATTTTGGCTCCACGTGGCAGGAGTCCTGCCTTGGATGAGGAAGGTACGGACTCCCCTCCCCTGCTCTCTCCTGTGCTTCAGGGATCAGATGGGAGCGGAGATTTGTAAGCAAGCCTGGGAAAGGACTCTGCCCCCTCAGACCAAGGGACCCATGACGTATTTTCCATGAATTTTGTTTTGCTAATACATGAGGCCTAACTCTCCAGGCAGGAGCTGGAGGCTAAGCGGCCAGCCTCTCAGCCGACCCAGGGTGGAGTTAAGAAGCCTCAGGCTGAGGCACCTCTCAGGAAGGGGGTATTTTGTGTCTGTTGGGTCTGGAGCGAATTCCTAGTGATGATGTTTCCTCTGAGGACTCTGATGGCACTGATCCACTGGGCGATGATCCACAGGATCCGCAAGTGGACCAGGGTGCTGGTTATGGCACGGATCTAGGGCCTGGGCCACTGGGGGACCCAGATGCAGACGAAGTCCCTATGGCAGAAGGGGATGACCCTAGGGTAGTTAGGTTGTTCCACAAGTATGAATTGCGGCCTCTCATCTCTCAGGTTCTGGAAGAACTGGGGATTAAGGTGACACAAGAGGACTCTGATACAGAAAGGGTAAACCCAGTGATGGAGGACTGCATGGAACGCTGAGGACTTTCCCCTTGCCAAAGTAGGTGAAGAAGCTGATTGACCGGGAGTGGGATTCCCCAAAAGCTGGATTGAAGGTGGCCAGTAATATGGCCAGGTTGTACCCCCTGCTGGAGAGTAGGGATGTACATTCGTTTCATTCGTTTAATTCATTCCATACGTTTCCCATTACATGTCAATTAGATGTGCATTCGTTTCATATGTTTCATACGTTTCTTATTAAATGCTTGTATAGGAAACGTATGAAACGAATGCACATCCCTACTGGAGAGCACCTTGGAGCTGTGGAAACTGCCAAAGTTGGATGCGACAGTGTCATCAGTGACGAAGAAAATGACCATTCCATGGCAGGGTCAGCAGCCTTGAAGGATGTCCAGGACCGGAAGCTGGAGATCCTGTTGAAGAGGCTGTTTGAGGTCTTGGCTCTGAGTCTTAGGGCTGCAGTCTGTGCCAGTCTTATACAGAGAGCTTATATGTGCTGGGTGCAGGAGAAGGCCGGAGGTACCCTTGCGACTGCTGGCCAGGATGCTCGGTTGGAAGCAGGAGTGGCTTATGTGGCAGATGCTCCCTATGATATACTTTACACTTTGACTAGGAATATGGTGTCGAATGGAGGCTCCTGTGGCTACACAATTGGTCGGCGGATGTTTGGTTGAAGGCACAACTTGCAAATCGTGCTTTCAAGGGACAGATTGTTTGGAGAAGACCTGGAAAAGCTGATGAAGCATCTGGCAGAATCTAAGGGGAATAGGTTGCCTGAGGATAAGAAGGGGCACTAAAAAGATCTTTCTGCCTCGCTCTCGCTTCTGTGAGATGAGGATTTCGTTACAGCAGAAGTTCTTCCAGTTCTTCACCTTTTGGGGAAGGGGGAGTCTCTTCCGAAGGGATAGGCTCCACCTTAACCAGGGTGGAACCAGACTGCTGGCACTAACCTTTAAAAAGGAGATAGAGCAGCTTTTAAACTAGAACAAAGGGAAAAGCCGACAGTCGCTCAGCAGCGCATGGTTCGGAGAGAGATATCTTCAAAGGATACCTATGATGCATTAGAATTAGGGCATCCCGACAGTGAGGTTCCAATAATAAGAAAAGTAGTCCAAGCGCCTGACACTAAAAACTCACCTGAGCTAAAAAATTCTAACTTATCCCTATCAATTAAAAAGCAAAATGAAAATACAAACAAAAAACAAACTTTGAAATGTTTGTATGCTAATGCCAGAAGTCTAAGAAGTAAGATGGGAGAATTAGAATGTATAGCAGTGAATGATGACATAACTTAATTTGCATCTCAGAGACATGGTGGAAGGAGGATAACCAATGGGACAGTGCTATACCGGGGTACAAATTATATCACAATGACACCTGGGAGGCAGTGTAGCGCTTTATGTCCAGGATGGCATAGAGTCCAACAGGATAAACATCCTGCATAAGACTAAATGCAAAATTGAATCTTTATGGGTAGAAATCCCTTGTGTGTCGGGGAAGACTTTAGTGATAGGAGTATACTACCGTCCACCTGGTCAAGATGGTGAGACGGACAGTAAAATGCAAAGAGAAATTAGGAAAGCTAACCAAATTGGTAGTGTGGTAATAATGGGAGACTTCAATTACCACATAGTACAAAAAGTGCAGATAAATTGTCAATCCTGACAAAGGACTCAAAGCAGGTTTCAAAAGTGAAATGAGTTTTTATTAATTCATTAGGCAACTCCACTGGTTTATATCGCAGAAAGCTTTACGGCGTCCCCCTTTATGGCGCTCCCTGTCAAAATTAAGCACATCAGCTGTCAGTATTTCGTATGTGAATCCCTGCTGGCGTGCCCTCCCGATGCAGCCCTAGGCGAAACACGGGACCGTGTCGGGGGACGCCGTAAAGCTTTCTGCGATATAAACCAGTGGAGTTGCCTAATGAATTAATAAAAACTCATTTCACTTTTGAAACCTGCTTTGAGTCCTTTGTCAGGATTGACAATTTATCTGCACTTTTTGTACTATGTGATATTGCTTCAAAGTGCAGCCTGCTCTCGCATAGACTTCAATTACCCCAATATTGACTGGGTAAATGTATCATCGGGACACGCTAGAGAAATAAAGTTCCTAGATGGAATAAATGATAGCTTTATGGAGCAATTGGTTCAGGAACCAACGAGAGGGAGCAATTTTAGATCTAATTCTCAGTGGAGCACAGGATTTGGTGAGAGAGGTAATGGTGGTGGGGCCCCTTGGCAATAGTGATCATAATATGATCAAATTTGAATTAATGACTGGAAGAGGAACAGTATGCAAATCCACGGCTCTTGTGCTAAACTTTCAAAAGGGAAACTTTGATAAAATGAGAAAAATTGTTAGAAAAAAGCTGAAAGGAGCAGCTACAAAGGTAAAAAGTGTGCAAGAGGTGTGGTCATTGTTTAAAAAAATACCATTCTAGAAGCACAGTCCAAATGTATTCCACACATTAAGAAAGGTGGAAAGAAAGCAAAACGATTACCGGCATGGTTAAAAAGGGAGGTGAAAGAAGCTATTTTAGCCAAAAGATCTTCATTCAAAAATTGGAAGAAGGATCCAACAGAAGAAAATAGGATAATGCATAAACGTTGGCAAGTTAAATGTAAGACATTGATAAGACAGGCTAAGAGAGAATTTGAAAAGAAGTTGGCCGTAGAGACAAAAACTCACAGTAAAAACTTTTTCAAATATATCTGAAGCAGAAAGCCTGTGAGGGAGTCAGTTGGACCGTTAGATGATTGAGGGGTTAAAGGGGCACTTAGAGAAGATAAGGCCATCGCAGAAAGATTAAATGATTTCTTTTCTTCGGTGTTTACTGAAGAGGATGTTGGGGAGGTACCCGTACTGGAGAAGGTTTTCATGGGTAATGATTCAGATGGACTGAATCACATCACGGTGAACCTAGAAGATGTGGTAGACCTGATTGACAAACTGAAGAGTAGTAAATCACCTGGACCGAATGGTACACACCCCAGAGTTCTGAAGAAACTAAAAAATGAAATTTCAGACCTATTAGTAAAAATTTGTAACCTATCATTAAAATCATCCTTTGTACCTGAAGACTGGAGGATAGCTAATGTAACCCCAATATTTAAAAAGGGCTCCAGAGGCGATCCGGGAAACTACAGACCGGTTAGCCTGACTTCAGTGCCAGGAAAAAAAGTGGAAAGTGTTCTAAACATCAAAATCACAGAACATATAGAAAGACATGGTTTAATGGAACAAAGTCAGCATGGCTTTACCCAGTGCAAGTCTTGCCTCCAAATCTGCTTCACTTTTTTGAAGGAGTTAATAAACATGTGGATTAAGGTGAACCGGTAGATGTAGTATACTTGGATTTTCAGAAGGCGTTTGACAAAGTTCCTCATGAGAGGCTTCTAGGAAAAGTAAAACGTCATGGGATAGGTGGCAATGTCCTTTCATGGATTGCAAACTGGCTAAAAGACAGGAAACAGAGAGTAGGATTAAATGGACAATTTTCTCAGTGGAAGGGAGTGGGCAGTGGAGTGCCTCAGGGATCTGTATTGGGACCCTTAATTTTCAATATATTTATAAATGATCTGGAAAGAAATACGACGAGTGAGATAATCAAATTTGCAGATGATACAAAATTGTTCAGAGTAGTTAAATCACAAGCAGATTGTGATAAATTGCAGGAAGACCTTGTGAGACTGGAAAATTGGGCATCAAAATGGCAGGTGAAATTTAATGTAGATAAGTGCAAGGTGATGCATATAGGGAAAAATAACCCATGCTCTAGTCACACAATGTTAGGTTCCATATTAGGTGCTACAACCCAAGAAAGAGATCTAGGTGTCATAGTGGATAACACATTGAAATCGTCGGTTCAGTGTGCTGCGGCAGTCAAAAAAGCAAACAGAATGTTGGGAATTATTAGAAAGGGAATGGCGAATAAAACGGAAAATGTCATAATGCCTCTGTATCACTCCATGGTGAGACCGTACCTTGAATACTGTGTACAATTCTGGTCGCCGCATCTCAAAAAAGATATAATTGCGATGGAGAAGGTACAGAGAAGGGCTACCAAAATGATAAGGGGAATGGAACAGCTCCCCTATGAGAAAGACTAAAGAGGTTAGGACTTTTCAGCTTGGAGAAGAGATGGCTGAGGGGGGATATGATAGAGGTGTTTAAAATCATGAGAGGTCTAGAACGGGTAGATGTGAATCAGTTATTTACTCTTTCAGATAATAAAAAGACTAGGGGGCACTCCATGAAGTTAGCATGTGGCACAGTTAAAACTTATCGGAGAAAGTTCTTTTTTACTCATTGTACAATTAAACTCTGGAATTTGTTGCCAGAGGATGTGGTTAGTGCAGTTAGTATAGCTGTGTTTAAAAAAGGATTGGATAAGTTCTTGGAGGAGAAGTCCATTACCTGCTATTAATTATGTTGACTTTGAAAATACCCACTGCTATTACTAGCAACGGTAACATGGAATAGACTTAGTTTTTGGGTACTTGCCAGATTCCTATGGCTTGGATTGGCCACTGTTGGAAACAGGATGCTGGGTTTGATGGACCCTTGGTCTGACCCAGTATGGCATGTTCTTATGTTCACAGAAGCAAGGTTCAGGACAGCAGCAGTCCTTTCGGGGGACCCATAGACTGACCAGAGAGGGTTCTGGCCAGGGGTCCAGAGGTGCTAAGCCCACCCCATGAAGGCAGGCTGGTACACTCCTCCCTCATGGCTGTTGGAAGAAGGTTATTCCATTTTTGCAAGTAGTGGACCAGAATCATTACAGATCAGTGGGTGCTGGAAGTAATATGAGACAGCTATGCATTAGAATTTTCTCGACCCCTCAAGGATGCTTTCATTGTGCTTCGCCCATCAAGCGGGTGGTGATGCGGGATACTCTGCTGCGGCTTCAGCGATTGGAAGCCATTCTTCCAGTGCTGCACGAGGTGCACAGTCGAGAAGGTATTCCATGTACTTCGTGGTTCCCAAGAACGAGGGCTCATTTCAGCCTATTCTGGATCTGCAAAGGGTCAATGCCTCATTACAAGTCCCACGTTTTTGGATGGAGACGTTGTAGACAGTGATTGCAGTGGTTTGCAAGGGGAAGTTCCTGTCCTCTCTCGATTTGATGGAAGCATATCTGCACATTCCCATCAGAGTGGACCAGCAGAGATTTCTGCACTTCACTGTGCTAGGGGAGCATTTTCAGTTTCAAGCTCTTCTGTTTGGACTGGCTATGGGTCCGAGGACGTTCTTGAAGGTGATGGTAGTAGTGGCAGCGGCCCTCAGAAGAGAGGGGATACTGGTCCATCTGTATCTCAACGATTGGCTCATTCAGGTGAACTCGGAGGTGGAGTGTTTCACCTCCATTCGGCAAGTGATGGAGTGCCTGGAGTCCCTAAACTGGGCAATAAACTGGGCAAAGAGTCAGCTGATCCTGTACCAATCCTTGGATTATCTGGGTGCGTGATTCAACACCCGGATGGGCAGGGTGTTTCTTACCCCAGAAAGGATACTCAAGTTGCAGTTGCAAGTCGGTCCCCAAGGTCTGGCATTATTTACAAGTCCTAGGATCCATGGCTTCTATGCTGCATCTGGTGCCATGTGCTTTTGGGCACATGCATCCTTTACAGAAAGTTCTCCTGTCCTGTTGGAATCCTGTGTCGGAGGAGTTTCAAGTGCCGTTGCTGCTCCAGGAGGAAACCAGATCCAGTCTCTCATGATGGCTATTGCAGACCAGTTTGGAGAAGGGAGTAAAAAGTCATGGGATAGGTGGTGATGTCCTTTCGTGGATTGCAAACTGGCTAAAAGACAGGAAACAGAGAGTAGGATTAAATGGACAATTTTCTCAGTGGAAGGGAGTGGGCAGTGGAGTGCCTCAGGGATCTGTACTGGGACCCTTACTTTTCAATATATTTGTAAATGATCTGGAAAGAAATACGACGAGTGAGATAATCAAATGTGCAGATGAAACAAAATTGTTCAGAGTAGTTAAATCACAAGCAGATTGTGATAAATTGCAGGAAGACCTTGTGAGACTGGAAAATTGGGCATCCAAATGGCAGATGAAATTTAATGTGGATAAGTGCAAGGTGATGCATATAGGGAAAAATAACCCATGCTATAATTACACAATGTTGGGTTCCTTATTAGGTGCTACAACCCAATAAAGAGATCTAGGTGTCATAGTGGATAACACATTGAAATCATCGGTTCAGTGTGCTGTGGCAGTCAAAAAAGCAAACAGAATGTTGGGAATTATTAGAAAGGGAATGGTGAATAAAACGGAAAATGTCATAATGCCTCTGTATCACTCCATGGTGAGACCGCACCTTGAATACTGTGTACAATTCTGGTCGCCGCATCTCAAAAAAGATATAATTGCGATGGAGAAGGTACAGAGAAGGGCTACCAAAATGATAAGGGGAAAGGAACAACTCCCCTATGAGGAAAGACTAAAGTGGTTAGGACTTTTCAGCTTGGAGAAGAGATGGCTAAGGGGGGATATGATAGAGATGTTTAAAATTATGAGAGGTCTAGGACGGGTAGATGTGAATCGGTTATTTACTGTTTCGGATAATAGAAAGACTAGGGGGCACTCTATGAAGTTAGCATGGGGCACATTTAAAACTAATCGGAGAAAGTTCTTTTTTACTCAACGCACAATTAAACTCTGGAATTTGTTGCCAGAGGATGTGGTTAGTGCAGTTAGTATAGCTCTGTTTAAAAAAGGATTGGATAAGTTCTTGGAAGAGAAGTCCATTACCTGCTATTAAGTTCACTTAGGGAATAGCCACTGCCATTAGCAATGGTAACATGGAATAGACTTAGTTTTTGGGTACTTGCCAGGTTCTTATGGCCTCTATTGGCCACTGTTGGAAACAGGATGCTGGGCTTGATGGACCCTTGGTCTGACCCAGTATGGCATTTTCTTATGTTATTATGTTCTTATAGCGCTGGAGTGGCATAGCAGCTTCGGTACAGAGAGCGAATCCCATCCGTAGGGTTTCCGTTGCTAACTCGATGAGCTAGCAAACACTGTAGGCTTAAATATCCGGGTAGCGTGACGTCATATAAAGGGGACGCTCCTGAGGTTCGCGCCAATGTGGAAATAAAGATGAGGGCAGCGTGCGCGCGTGCCCTAAGGTACCTTGGAGGTGCATGGCGGGAAGTAGTGCCAAAGCTGGTTCGGGGACGCCGGAAAGGACGGCAAACGGATGCTGCGGCAGCCAGTAGTCCGAGGTGAGTGGGAGGGAGCCGCAAGTAGTGAGAGGTAGGCAGGGCGAATCCATCGAAGACCGACGGTCGCAACATTGCCATACATTCAGAGACTCTGTTCTGGCCTTCTCAGGCACCCCAGACTTCTGGCCTGCATATTGACTGCGCACCCTTGATCGTGGTGGTCACATCTCTGATCTTTCTATCAAGGAGATCCTGCGAGGCCCACCTAAGACCAGGTGGCCTGGGTACCCAAGGGCTCAACCCGAGGGAACCCCGGGTTGCTAGTGGCAAAGCTCCAACTAGCCTCTGTCTCCTCCTGTACTCCGCCTCCTGGTGGTAATGGGTCCGACCATGGAGCCTACCAATCCTGCTCTAGGCCAAGGGTCCACCTCCTGGTGCAACACTTTATTCCCATTCCTTGTCAGAATTTATAATAAATAAATTAGAGTCTGGATGGTTATCAGTGATATTGCATAAATTGAGGTTATTTATTATAATTTTATATTTTTTGATGAAACAGGGTCCTGGTTACCTCGATACCACAGTTCTGTGCTCTTCCCAAACAACCTCTCACTTGTAGCAACACAGACCAGATAAAATCATCACAACAGAATAAACAGTAATTTTAACTAGTATTATGTACATAGACAGTAAATCCAACCAGAATATTAAATGGGAAAAGTAAAGTAGTGGGGTAAAGCAGCTTTCAAAAATTGTCTTTATCCCTGAGTACTCAAAAAAGGAGGGGAGAAACAGATCCACTTCAGTGTCACTAGTTTGTAAAGAGTGCACCCTGTCTCAAACACAAAATTGTGTGGGAAAAAAAAACAATCAAGAAAATGGAGTCCCTCTTGATGGTGGAGCTGGCAAGCTGACAAACTAAATAAATGAGCACTGCAGAGTGTAGAAGATCTTTCTCGTATTAAACAGAAAGCGGACCTGGGTTCAGTCTCTTACAGAAAGTCCATAGTCCATCAATATCTCTTTCCCTACTCTATCTTGTGTGGCTGTGGCAAGGGTTTATGCTTGACTTCGGCTGAAAGGCTGAAGCAGTTAAGATGAGATATTTAATTTGAGACAAAAGGCAAGGAAATAAACCTTCTCCCTCTTCTGCTAAGATGCTCTCTGTGCAAAGTGTAGATTACTTAATTCAATCTCTTAGGAGGGTGATCTAGCCATGTGCTTCTGGGCCTGGATATCTCTGGAAAGGAAGTATCTCAGCTCTTGGCTTCTCTGTCCCTTATTGGGATTTTACATGTAGCTTAGCTATGAAGCAAGAACAGCTATCTTTCTCTCTATTTCCTCAGAGCACAGACTTCTGTCTTTCCCTCTTGATAATTAGCTCTTCAGTAGAAGAACTGATTGCAGAGCTACCAGATACACTCCTCTCTTCCTGGCTCCTGGCTTCAACTACCTGGATGCCCTTGTCCCACACACACACACACAGAGCTAGCCAAATTGTGCCTTTTCTTCCTTAAATGGTCTCCCATCATTCCTTTGGCTTCCTCCTCTGCTGGCTATGTAGTGCTGTTCTCTGGGCAGGCTAAACAGTATAGCCCTTTTCCTAACTTGTTAACACTGTGAGGGCTGGATGCTAGTTCTTGCAGAACATTTGTCATTCATAAGAGAGCGCACAGAAGGATTTGATATATTTTTATATTCCTTCACCTTGGCTGCAGTGGCTTGCAGGCCCTGCAGGGTTGAGAAACCTTTTTGGCAGATCCAAAACACATCACTCAGATCAGACGCAACTTGGTCCCCATTGTAAAGCTCCAGCACATGATAAGCTTATGTGGGCAGGAACTTTATTTATAGTAGCTTGCTACACTTGTAAAGATTACAGCTCTAAATATTCATTTTGTTTGTTTTCCTTTAACTAATTAAAAAACTTTTTCTGTAGTTCAGAACAGATGTCATCAATTCCTGATGCTGTGTTGAATTTTGGGTCTGAGGTTATGCTACACAGCACAGAAAAGCGTTATCTGCTGCTCACCAACCACACAGCCATAGCTGCTCCGTTTACACTGAAGGCTCTCTTTTTCAGTGGGCACCCACCTCCCTCAAACAAACAAGAAACCAGCCTGTAAGTTTTTCTCAGTTTTATTCTTAGTGGCCTGAATTAGATCATGTATTTGAAATATAATAGGAGATCTTGGTCATGAATAGTGCAGAATCTCACTGGCATGAGAGTCAGCCAACTGAAAATATTATGGGGTAGATTTTCAAAGGGGTACGCGTTACCCCCCGAAAACCTACCCCAAACCCCCCCTGCGCACGCCGAGCCTATTTTGCATAAGCTCGGCGGCGCGCGCAAGTCCCGGGGCTTGCATGGAGGGGCGTGTCGGGGGCATGCCGGGAATGACGCTGCGTTTCGGGGGCGTGTCGGGAGTGACGTGGCGTTTCGGGGGCATGTCCGGGGGCGTGGTTCCGGCCCGGGGTCATTCTGGGGGCGTGACAGCGGCCCCTGGACCAGCCCCCAGACCGGAACATGGAGCGCGGCAGCCGGCCCGGCGTGCGTAAAGTTACGCCTGCTTCGAGCAGGCGTAACTTTCGGGATAGAGGTAGGGGGGAGGTTTAGATAGGGCCGGGGGCGTGGGTTAGGTAGGGGAAGGGAGGGGAAGGTGAGGGGAGGGCGAATGGAGGCAGGCTGCGCGGCTCTGCGTGCGCAGGCTGCCGATTTTGGGCAGCCTTGCGTGCGCCGACCCTGGATGTATCTATTGAATCCCACGTATTCTTGTTCACGCCTGGTGCGCGAACAAAAGTACGTGTGTGCGCAGATTTATAAAATCTGCCCCTATGTGAACACCATGCACATACAAGTATATAGGGAATTAGAAATTTGGTGAATGAAGAACACTGAGGGGCCATTTTACCTATCTCTTGCTATTTCAAGCAGTCACATTTAATTCCCCCAAGTGCTTATCTAGTATGTTGTTGAATTATTATTTATTGCTAGTGTCTACTACATTGCCTGGAAATTCAATCCTTACCAGAATTTATGATGTAAATTTCTAATAACTCAGAAAAATATAGTGTTGTCAGTTGCTTGCTCTTTCATTTAAAAAAATGTAAATATTGTTTTCATTGACCTGAACAAAAAAAGAATTGTATTGTAAACTAAATCTAAAAAATGTGAGACTTCTATTTACTAAAGCCTATTAAAAATTGTGCATTAATTTACTGCCATTAATGCAGTTTTATTAAACAGCATTAAGCCCTTACAGGTATATTTTGAAAGCTCTATGCATGCCAAAGTTGGGAGATATGCGGGTGACTCTGCCCAGCGCATGGATTTTAAAAATCGCACAAGAACACACATGTCTCCCGGTACACGCACAAACATTTTTTTCCCAAAAAGGGGTGGGATCTCGGCGGGGCATGGGCGTGCCCTGTCTGTGACATGAAATCAATGCATAAGAATTTACGAGCACTAGCGTGCGCCGGGGTCCCCTACCACGTAAGTTTACTTCTGCTGTGGATGGCGTGTAAGTCAAGTAACTAAAAAAAAAAAAGGCTAGTCAGCGGGAATTTAAGAATCAAGGCTAATAGGGTAAATAAGGGAGGCAAGTTAGCTAGAGGGTTTATGAAGGCCTATTCTTTACTATGGCCAACTGGGAATGAACTGGGGAAACAGGTAATTGTGTCAACACACATTCTACTAAAATTTCCCCCACTTATGCACTTAAGTCGCCATTTGCGCACACATTGTGTACATGTACATGCGTTTTGCTGATTTTATAACATGCACGCGTATATGTGCATATACGCTCGTGTTATAAAATCGTCACATTTATGTGTGCTAGCCGAAAACATGCACACGTGCGTCTGCGTGCTGGTATTAAAGTTACCGTCTTAGTAAATACCATGTTAATTCATTATGCCGGCTGGTAACATACATGCATTACCCAGTCCCAGTAAAGCAAATCAGCCATACCCTGCCTGTAAGAAATAAAGGTACTCCTAGCTCTGAAACCTCCCCCTCCACCCTCAATAATAATAGGAGCCCATAATCCTGAGTGGTACTACACCTTCCAAGACTTCCTGGTCCTCACCCTAGTCCCCAACAAATCCTACCCCTTCCTGTGAGAACAAACAGGTGTTGAGGGGAGGAGCGAGCCCCAGCTAGCACTAGTATTCAAAATGGCGCCAGCTGACCCGAGAATTCCTTTGTTCTGCATATAACCTGCAGGTAACCTGCCTATTTCAACACATGCAGTAAACAGACACCAGTGTAGTATGCAGTAAGCTAATTAAATGCATGCCTCTGATTTTCCTTTGGTAATGAGTACCATGAGTACAGCTACATTGCTACTTTGGGAAATTGAAGATCCTCCACATTAACATATGGACGTGAAACAGAAAAAAATGTCCTTTCCCCTACATCAAGAAGGCACCCCCACATTCTGATTCCCCTTCCCCATGTATTGGGCTGGTAAGAGAAAAGCACGTTACCTCCCTGCTGCTGGCACACCTCAAATTTTGACCCTTATTTGTGACAACATGAAATGTGAAGTTGTGCCATTTTAAATGAGAGAGCAAAGCAGGAGGAGGGAAGAAATGGAGAAGGCCTCATCAAGGCATTTTGAGACCTAGATTGGAGGTGCGTTTCTGGGGGAAGGGTCAGCCCTGGATTAAGATAATTTACTATTCAGAGGTATGGAACGGATAGCCAGCCTTGGGAGAGGGCCAGGGGTCAGGAGCAAATAGTGCATGGAAGGCTACTTGCACAGAGGGGTGGGGAAGCTAAGCAAATTACTTCTACCCACCATAGTTACCAGATAGTATGCCAATTTCAACGTGCTATTAGTTCATGACACTTCCTCACAGGAAGTTACATTTACCCAGCAGAAAATATAAGAAGCTATAAGCATCAACAGAAAATGCACATTTAATATTTTAAAAAATGGTTAAAACCTAGCACACTGGACTTATTAATCTAACTGTGCATATGATATGATAATCATTTAGGGGTAGATTTTAAAAGGTGCACGCAGGTGCACATGTACGCGTGCTACCCGGCGTGCACACATGTACGCCTGATTTTATAACATGTGCGCGCGCAGGCACGCACATGTTATAAAATTGGGGGTCGGCACACGCAAGGGGGCGCACAATTGTGCACCTTGTGCACGCCGAGCCGCGCTGCCTTCCCCCATTCCTTCCCAGGCCGCTCCGATTTCGGAGCGGCCTGTGAGGGAACTTCCATTTCCCCTAACCTAAGATTCCCACCCCTTCCCTTAACCTTCCCCACCTAGCCCTACTCTAACCCTGCCTGCCGACACGCAATCCTCCACCACAGCGGCAAATGGCCGCTGTGTCGGAGGCTTCTGGCCATGCCCATGAACCTTCCCGTCCCCGGACCGCCTCTTTAGAAAAGCCCCGGGACTTACACGCATCCCGGGGCTTTACGCATGTCTCCAGGCCTTTTGAAAATAGGCCCAGCGCGCATAACCTTTTTAAAATCCGGCCCTTAGTGTGAAAATGCAAAAATATTGAAAAAATGCTTAAGGGAGAAATTGCCTACTTCATCCCTTCTGTAGGGAGAAATAGCACATGTACTTTTCCCTGCAGGGTGAAGGGATGATACTGGGGGTAGGCAGGGTCTATCCTAGCAAAGTATGTTTGGGGAGTTTATTTTTAACTCCCCACATGTACTTCCCAGTGAGGAGTTTGTATCTGCAAACTCTGCAGGTACAATTGTATCTATGGCTCTTCCGTGAAGAGTTTCCCTTTGAAAATCAGCCTGTAGACCTGTAGGATTTGAAAATCGGCATCTAAGGAAGCAATTTTCATAACTCTATGGGCAGGTACAAAATCTGCAGGTAATTTTCTCCCACTGACTTTGCACCAATTCTCAAAAGGAAAGAAGTTCCCTTTGAAAATTGCCTAAGAAAAAATACCTGCATGTGCTTTCCCTGCAAGTCCTATTTCTCTGAAAAATAGTTTGTAATTTTGAAAATGAAAAGCTCTGGGCTTTTTTGCCTCCCTCAACCTAACTCAGTCTCTGAGTTCTCCTTCATTTTCCCATACTGTTGATCCTCATGTGCAAATGAAGTTCCAAATGCTGTCCAGAACTACGCAAATATTTAAATGAACCTGATGGTCTCCAAATGGCATTCTAGACAAGGGGAGAATGCTGAGGAAAATAAAACTGCTTATCCAGGGTCACATGATGAAATCTCAAAATTTGATTGATAATATCCTAAAACATTCACCCAATCAGATCATACAAACATAGGGGTAGATTTTAAAAAAAGAACGCCCGCGCGTACTTTTGTTCGCGCGTGCCGAGCCGCGCAACCTGCTTCCGTTCCCTCCGAATTCGGAGCGGGCTCGGAGGGAACTTTCCTTCAACCCCCCCGCCCTTTCCCCCCCCTTCCCTTCCCCCCCCCCCCCCCCCCCACCTTTGACAAGTTACGCCTGCCCCGACTGCGCGATTCCCCGGCCCAGGAGCAGTTTCGGAGGCCTTGGCCATGTCCCCGAAACGCCCCCGGGCCGGAACCACACTCGCGACCCCGCCCAAGGATAACGCGTCGCCGCGACACACCCCGGGACTTACGTGCGTCCCGGGGCTTGCACGTGCAGGGGGAACTTGGGGCAGGTGTTCGGGGGGTACGCTCATATCTTACGCGTGTACCCCTTTGAAAATCTACCCCATAGCATAGCAACCCTTTGGGATCACCACTGTATGGCCCTAGTTTCTAAACCCTTTTTGAACTATGAGTAGGAGATTTGCAGTATAGGGAGGGAACACCATTCTCAGAACAGAATCTCCATAGAGGTTGCTGAAATGGCTCCGCCCCCTCCCCCACACATATGCACCTGCTGGTAAAAAAAGGAGCATGCATCATGGCTAGATGTGGCATTTTTAGTTAGTAGGAGAAGGAACCGTTTTCCTGAGTTGATTTTCTTCCTAACTTGGGGTACTAGGTCTCACGCTCTGGAACTTGTACATAATAGGAAGGGGCAGTTTCCTTGCTAGTAAACAGTCTGTCCAGTCCCAAGGGTTGTTGAAGGAATTTTTGGACCCTTTTTTTTTTTTTTTTAGTTTTTCTGTGAGATCCCTGGTACTTGGCCTGGGTTAGAGGATTTTCAGGGATTCTTTTTTCCTGGGAAGGCCAGGAAAAGAGGAGATTCTGCTGCTCTCCATCTCACAAACCATGGATGGATTGCCATAATTGGGACCTTCTGAATTCTGCTCACCCTGAGATTAGTGAGGGTGGGTGTTAAGCGGGCTGTACAGACTTTCTCTTCCTCTACCCCTCTTTCCTCCCCCCCCAAACTACTTTCTTCTTAATTTATGTTCTCTATCAGATAATAAAATAGTTTCCAACATTTGGTGTCTTTGGTTTTATTTTCTGGCTCAGCCATTTTTTCACATTCTCTGTCCTTTATCTCTATTTGTTTATTTTCTGTCTCTCTGCTGTCCTCCTCCATTTATCTTTTCTGTTTTAGTTCTCTCTCTCCTTTCTTTATCTCCTTCAGCAGCAGATACTTTAATACTCTCTCTTCCTTCTTTTTCTCTCCCCTTCTCCTGCTTCTTTCCTATTCATCCTATCTGCTCTGCTTTCACCGTCCTTACTCCAATTTCTCTTTCATTCCCTGCTCCATTCCTCATCCCATTTCTTCTGTTTTATCACCCTGGATTCTTTCCCCCAATCTAGAGTCCTCTTTCTCCATCTCCAGCTATTCCTGGTTCTTATACCTCTTTTTCCTCCTCCATATTCCCCTCTTTTCTCCCCTGTCCCCTTACTCTCATTTTCCCCTAATTCATCCCTTTCTCACAGGACAAACAGGATGTTAGTCCTCACATATGGGTGACATCAACAGGATGGAGCCCAATCACGAAAAACTTCTGTCAAAGTTTCCAGAACTTTGACCTGCCCCTACTGGGCATGCCCAGCATGGCACCAACCCTGCAGCCAGCAGGGGTCCCCCTTCAGTCTTCTTTTTTCCGCGCTGCAGTAGCCTCGCGGTTTAGGAGCTCTCTGGAGATTCCTGACAGGAATTTTCCTCACGGAATTAACTAACGTTAAATTGCCTCACAGGGGTCCCTCCTCTAACTTCTCTCTAGCGGGGGTACTCCGGTAAGTTTTTTGACAGTTTTCCGTCGATTACCGTCGAGTTTGGCCCTTGCGGCCTACTGGCCGTCGTCCGTCCTGCGTCTCAATTTTTTTCTATGGCCATGGCGTCGGGGTTCCGCTGGTGCCTGGACTGTACTCGCACCATGTCTATCACAGACCCTCATGGCGTCTGTGTAATGTGTTTAGGCCGGGAGCATGATGTCCTGACTTGCACCAAATGTGCCCTCATGACACCCAAAGGTCGCAAGGCAAGGATGGAGAAGATGGGACTCCTCTTCCATGCTCACACCCCGACGCCGTCCATCACATTGACGTCATCGGAATCGGCACCGTCGACGTCGCGACAGCATCGACCACCGTCTGCTGACCGTCCGCCATCGACGTCTTCACGGCCATCGGCGCCCGTTACTCCCTCTCAGGATCGAGGGGATCGTAGGGACAAACATCACCATTGGCATCGTAAGACTCGGACCGTCGAGGGAGCAAAATCATCGACCTCGCCACCGTCCGAGCCACCATTGAAGAAACCCCGTCCAGGAACGGCACCGACCATTCCTGCGACCGGGGCATGAAAAGATGGTCCCTCCAACTGTGCCTCCACCTCCCTCTTCTGTCACGGAGCTGGGGCTGCTTGCTCCAGGTCTCCGGGAAGAATTGGACCGGCTGGTCCAGGAGGCCATCGACAAGGCGATGCAACGACTCCATGTCCTTTCGGCACCGACACCGGAACCGATTGTGGAACTGGTCATCGATCTGATTCCAGCAGCGCTGGCTCCGCTGCTATCCCGGATGGAGGCGCTCATAAACCGCCCTTCCACCGGTGGTTCCCGAGTCTCCGATGGCTCCGGTGCGCTCCCCGTTGACAGCTTCATCGGGAGGAGAAACACCGTTCCGCATTCCTCCTTCGGGAGTTTTGCCTCAGCCATCGATGCCAATTCGTCCCTCGCCACCGATTCATTCATCGGGGGCGATACATACATCGGCGCCATCGATGCCTTCGATACCGGCACCGATGCCCTCCAGGCCGTCCATGGTGCCCCCGGCGATTTCTTCGATTTTCTTTGAGCCTCGGCCGGGGCCTTCGGGTATCCAACCCCCTTCTCGTCCTACAGGTCAGTTTGCTGATCCTTATGACACCTGGGGTGATGATACTTCTTCAGACACCGATGACTTACCTTCACCTCCCTCTCCTACTGAAAGTAGAAAGCGTTCTCCTCCAGAGGACCTTTCTTTCATTAATTTTGTGAAGGAAATGTCTGACTTGGTCCCTTTTCAGCTTCAGACGGAGCAGGATGATAGGCACCAGATGATGGAGTTGCTCCAGTTCCTGGATGCCCCTAAAGTGATCACTTCTATTCCCATTCATCAAGTTCTTCTTGACCTCCTCAAAAAGAACTGGGAAAACCCTGGAACCATTGCCCCAGTCCATAGAAAAGCTGACACTACCTGTTGAGTGCAGTCAGCCCCCGGCTTTCAAAAATCTCAGCTCGACCACCACTCAGTTGTGGTAGAATCGGCTCAAAAGAAATCAAAATGGACGAAGCCTCACTCATCTACCCCTCCTGTTAAGGAACACAAGTTCCTAGACAATATTGGTCGACGAGTGTTCCAAGGGGCCATGCTCATCTCCAGAATTGCTGCTTACCAGCTGTATATGACCCAATACAAAAGGGTCGTCTTCAAACAGATACAGGACTTCTCTGAAATCCTGCCTGAACAATTCCAAGACCAGCTTCAAATCCTTGTCATCAAGGGGTTTGAGGCAGGAAAGCATGAGATAAGAACAGCTTACGATACCTTCGACATCTCTACTAGAGTATCTGCAGCTGCCATTTCGGCAAGACGATGGGCCTGGCTCAAATCTTCTGACCTTCGCCCAGAAGTACAAGATAGGCTATCTGACCTACCATGTGTAGGAGACAATCTGTTCAGTGAGCAGATCCAGCAAATGGTGGCTGAATTAAAGGACCATCATGAGACCCTTAAACAGCTCTCATCGATATCTTCCGACTTCCCCTCAAGACAGCCCTTCAGGAAGGACTCTAAGAAGTCATTCTTCCGTCCAAGAAAGTACTATCCTCCACCAGCAAGGTCCCGAACTACGAGGCCTTATCAAAAGCCTCAGCCTCGCCAGGCCCGAAAGCAAAAGCCACAAGCAGCTCCCTAGCCGGGGCCTGCTTCAGGTTTTTTACTTTCACTTGGAGAGCAGCAGCCTGATTCCTCTGCCAAGCATACCAGTGGGAGGTCGATTGTGCCACTTTCACAACATGTGGCGATCAATCACAACCGACCACTGGGTGCTAGCAATCATTGCTCAGGTCCCCAAAAAATCCGGGGGGCTTCATCCAATTCTGGACCTACGTGCTCTCAACAAGTACCTATAGCAGGAAAAGTTCAAGATGGTAACCTTGGGCTCGCTTCTACCTCTTCTACAAAGAGGAGACTGGCTCTGCTCTCTGGACCTCCAGGACGCATACACACACATTGCAATCACTCCAACTCATCGCAAATACCTCAGGTTTTTAGTAGGCTCAAAGCACTATCAATATCGAGTGCTTCCCTTCGGCCTAGCGTCTGCACCACGAGTCTTCACCAAATGCCTCGTAGTTGTAGCAGCTTTCCTCAGAAAAGAAGGTGTGCACGTCTACCCCTATCTGGACGACTGGTTAATCAGGGCTCCAACTCAGCAAGCCGCTCGGTCATCCCTCGATTTCACCCTACACACTCTAATTTCTCTAGGATTTCTTGTCAATTACGGAAAATCCTATTTAATCCCATCTCAAAACTTGTCGTTCATTGGGGCAGACTTAGACACTTTACAGGCAAAAGCCTTTCTACCTCGACAGCGAGCGCTAACACTCGTGGCCTTCGCTCACCAGTTGCAGTCTCAACATACAGCAACAGCTCGCCAATTCCTCGTCCTGCTAGGACACATGGCGTCCTCCGTCCATGTTACACCAATGGCCCGCCTGGCCATGAGACTCATGCATTGGATTCTGAGGTCACAATGGATTCAAGCTGTCAACCATTGTCCACATCACCAACTCACTCCGTCTGTCTCTCACCTGGTGGAAAGATCAGACCAATCTCCTCCAGGGACTGCCTTTTCAAGTGCCAGATCCTCAACTCATTCTCACCACCGACGCTTCCAACCTCGGGTGGGGAGCCCACGTGGACAATCAACAGACACAAGGATCTTGGTCTCCAGAGGAAGCCAAACATCAAATAAACTTCCTAGAACTTCGAGCAATGCGATATGCTCTCAGGGCTTTTCAGGAATGCCTATCAAATCATGTCATCCTGATTCAGACGGACAACCAGGTGGCCATGTGGTACATCAACAAGCAGGGAGGCACAGGCTCCTTCCTTCTGTGTCAGGAAGCTGCGCAGATTTGGGCGGAAGCGCTCTCCCACTCGATGTACCTCAGGGCCACCTACTTGCCGGGAGTGGACAATGTACTGGCAGACAAGCTGAGTCGCGTCTTTCAACCGCACGAGTGGTCTTTCAACCCCTCGATAGCGAACTCCATCTTCCAACAATGGGGATATCCTCAGATAGACCTCTTTGCATCCCTCAGAACCACAAAGTGGACAACTACTGCTCCCTCATTCGCAGTGAACACTCTCAGCCCAGAGACGCATTCTCCCTCTCATGGGCAACCGGTCTGCTTTATGCACTCCCTCCACTTCCTCTTCTCTCGAAGACTCTCGTGAAGTTACGTCAGGACAAAGGAACTATGATCCTGATAGCACCTCACTGGCCACGCCAAGTGTGGTTTCCAATACTTCAGGATCTCTCCATCCGCAGGCACATTCCCTTGGCAACGGACCCGCATCTGATCACTCAAAACAACGGATGCCTACGCCATCTCAATCTCCAGGCCTTGTCTCTGACGGCATGGATGTTGAAAGTTTAATCCTTCAACCACTTAACCTTTCAGATTCGGTTTCTCGTGTCCTGATTGTTTCACGGAAGCCTTCCACAAGAAAATCTTATTCCTATAAATGGAAAATGTACACATCATGGTGCACCTCTCAGTCCCTTGATCCCTTTTCCTGTCCAATCCCAAGGTTTTTGGACTATCTCTGGCATTTGTCGGAATCAGGTCTAAAGACCTCTTCCATCAGAATGCATGTCAGTGCGGTAGCCGCCTTCCATAAAGGTGTTGGGGATGTTCCTATATCAGTACAACCCCTCATAACACGCTTTTTAAAGGGCTTGCTCCATATCAAGCCACCTTTACGTCCTCCAGCCCCTTCTTGAGACCTTAATCTGGTTCTCGGTCGGCTCATGAAACCACCATTTGAGCCTCTTCACTCCTGTGACCTAAAATATCTCACATGGAAAGTGATTTTTCTTTTGGCTATCACTTCAGCTCGCAGGGTTAGTGAGTTACAGGCCCTAGTTACCTATCTGCCTTACCCTAAACTCCTGCAGGACCGGGCGGTACTCCGCACTCACCCTAAGTTCTTACCTAAGGTAGTTTCGGAGTTTCACATAAATCAATCCATCATACTACCTACCTTCTTTCCCAGGCCCCATTCCAATCCAGGGGAACAGGCTCTGCATACCCTTGACTGTAAACGGGCTCTAGCGTTCTACCTAGACCGTACAGTTGCCCACAGGAAGAGCACTCAGTTATTCGTCTCTTTCCATCCCAACAAATTAGGGCAACCGGTGGGTAAGCAGACTCTCTCCTCCTGGTTAGCGGACTGCATATCTTTTTGCTATCAGCAAGCAGGCATTCCTTTTCAAGACCGTGTTAAAGCACACTCTGTGAGGGCCAAGGCGACTTCAGTAGCACACCTTCGATCAGTGCCGCTTTCTGACATTTGCAGGGCTGCGACCTGGAGTTCCTCCATACTTTCGCAGCCCACTATTGCTTGGACAAAGCCGGAAGACAAGATTCCATCTTCGGCCAGTCTGTCCTGCGTAACCTGTTTCCAATGTGACGTACCAACACCCTTCCACCTGCCCTGTGGGGTTCAGGATGCCCTCTACCAAATTCCACCCCTGTTGTTGTGCCTGTTGCACGCTGTTGGGTACATTTGGTGCATGTTCGGACATCCTCAGCTCGGTACTCACCCATATGTGAGGACTACCATCCTGCTTGTCCTGTGAGAAAGCAAATGTTGCTTACCTGTAACAGGTGTTCTCACAGGACAGCAGGATGTTAGTCCTCATGAAACCCGCCCACCGCCCCGTGGTGTTGGGTTCGTAACGTTTTGTTGTTTTATTTTTCGGCACTGCCTGTAGCTTTCAAATAAGACTGGAGGGGGACCCCTGCTGGCTGCAGGGTTGGTGCCATGCTGGGCATGTCCAGTAGGGGCCAGTCAAAGTTCTGGAAACTTTGACAGACGTTTTCCGTGATTGGGCTCCATCCTGATGATGTCACCCATCTGTGAGGACTAACATCCTGCTGTCCTGTGAGAACACCTGTTACAGGTAAGCAATATTTGCTTACTCCTAGGACAAGCAGGATGGTAGTCCTCACAGATGTGTGACATCAACAGATGGAGCCCGGCACCGAAATCTTTTGTCAAAGCTTCTAGAACGTTCACTGGCACAGTGAACATACGTACTATCCATGTGTCCACGTGGGGTCCTTCTTTAGTCTCTTTTTTTCTACAAAGTAGTTGCCTCGCTGTGGTGGATCTCTGCTCATCAATTTTCTTCAGAAGTGTTCTCAGTTGTTTTTTCGACTATGTCTGCACCAGGTCCCTCTTCTCCGGTCGGTGCTCTGTCCAGCGGCGTGGTAAGTGTTTGTTTTTCCTTTCGTTGCAATCAATTCCCCGTGTGTTACTCCTCGGTGGTCTCCGGCTGTTTATTATGGCATTGTCCAGTTTTCGATGGTGCCCACAGTGCCCGCGGACCATGTCTGTTACTGATCCGCATGAGGTCTGTATTCTTTACCTGGGGGTGTCGTACAATGTCCGCAGATGTCATCTGTTCAAAGATGGCATCTGCCCGGCTGGACAAAATGGAAAAGCTTTTGGGGTCCAAAAAGTCTGATCCATCTACTCCAGCGTCGACGCCAAGAGGAGCCGTTAGATATGCTGTTCTTTTCCACTCCTGAAGCAGGCCTGTCTCAAGAGACAGGAGCCGGAGATAAGTCATCTCTGGTGTCATCGCACTCCAAGACGGGATCTTCAGCTTTCTTGCTGCTAGGGAAACACCGGGCTGAGCACTGTGAAAAGTCCCACAAACATCATCACCGATCACTGTAGACGATCGGCCCCACGACCGGTGTGGCATCGGTGGCCACCATGCTGCCACCGAAGCAACCCCATGGGGAAGATTCATCGTCCTCTATTAGACCTGGGAGTCCCAGGCATTCCCCCACTGATGATGGTGGTAGTCACCGAACCTCCTCAGGGCTCCAAGGAAGCTCTGATGATGCTTCCTCTTCCTCCTCCTTCTGTCCTAACTTCACTGAACTTTCAGGTGAAGTTGGATCGCAGGGTTCAGCTGGCGGTGCTCCGAGCCCTGCAGTGTATCGAAATGCCACTGTCATTGGAATGCCGATGACAGAGTCTACACAGTCTCTCTTGGCGCCCCTGCTAGAGCATCTGGATGTCCTTTTAGGCGTCCTTCCAACGCAGCCGTTGCCTAGAGGCCCATCGGTTCCTCAGCGGCTTCTGATGCCCCCCTCTTGAGCGATACCCATCATTGGGTCCTCCGAGGAGGAAGACTTGTTGTGGCCGTCGGCGCATTCAGGGCCACTGGCCCTGAGGCCGGAGTTTCCTGATCCCATTCCTGGGCCATCAGGGATCTTGCTGCCATCGTTGCCTTTAATGCCCTCGGCACCGTCGATACCCTCAGTGCCAAAACCTAAAGGTCTGGACAGGGACCATCCATGTCAGCCCACAGAGGACCTTAGTGAGGAAGCTAGTATAACCAGAACGTATGGAAGCAGGTCTAAGAGCTGTCAGAGAGCCTGCATCAACAGCAGCAAGATGCGTTCTCAGAGGTAGTACAGCAGAGTCTGGAGATAGGAAAACATGAGGTGAAGTCCACTTATGTTTTCAAAATGGCAGCGAGAGTGGTTGCAGCAGGCATTGGTGCCCACAGGATGACCTGGCTCCATGCCTCTGACCTTCAGTCAAAGGTCCAAGAAAAGCTGGCAGATCTACCCTGAACGGGTGAGAATCTCTTCGGAGATAAGTTCAGGGACGTGGTGGACCACCACGAGACCCTTCAATATCTGTCGGCTAGTGCTTCTGACCCACCATCCTCAGTCAGAAAATCCTCACGACAAAGCTCAAGGAAGTCCTATCGCTAGAGGAAATACTATCTTCCTGCCTGGTGGGCCCGCACACCCTGAGCTGGTTCCAGAGGTCATTCCTGTCAGGAGTGGGCCCTCAGGCCTCAGCCAACCCCCCAGCAGAACCCCGCCACAGTGTTTTGACTGGAAATGAGGGAATGTGAATCAGATTGCTACCCTCGGCATCCTGCCCTCCAGTCGGAGGCAGGCTGTGTCATTTTGCGTATTGCTAGCCGCACGTTACGTCAGACCAGTGGGTTCTCATCATTGTTCGACAAGGGTAGCAGCTGAACTTCAGGGACATCCCTGTGGACTCTCCCCCATGTCCATCGTGGGCTTCATCTGCTCCTCAGGAAATACTTTTAACAGACCTCTTCACCCTTCTAATGGCTGGAGCGGTAGAACCCGTTCCCCTGTGCCAGCGAGGCAGAGGGTTCTACTCTTGGTATTTCCTGATTCAAAAGAGTACTGGGGGCCTCCGCCCTATTCTTAACCTTAGAGCCTTGAACAAATTCCTTCAAAGAGAAAGGTTCAAGATGGTCTTTTTGGGCACCTTGATCACGCTCATAAGCGGAGGAGACTGGCTCTGCTCCCTCAACATGAAAGATGCCTATGCCCACATTGCAATCTTCCCAGGTCACAAGAAGTATCTTTGCTTTGTGATGGGAAAGGATCTCTTCCAGTATCAAGTGTTGCCATTTGGCTTTGCGTCAGCCTCCCCAGTCTTCACCAAGTGCTTGGCAGTAGTGGAGGCTCACCTCCAACGACAGGTTGTACGTGTTCCCCTACTTGGATGACTGGCTGGTAAAAAGTGCAACCCAGCAGAGGGTGCTTCGATCCTTACGTCTGATCATCCAGGTGCTGCAGTGTTGCGTGTCCCGGCCTCGGCAGGCCCGCGACTGGGCCTACTCACCTCCGGTGCCCGGCTCCCGGATCTGGCCCGTCCTCACTGGCAGCGGTGTGCAGCTGCCTGCACTCCCACACCCCTGCTGCCTCCTCAGACGCTCCCAGTTGCTCCACGGACCCCTCCGGCTCCCGGCAGGACTCCCCATGTGTGCCGCGGGGAGACGCCGCCGTCCAGCGTCCTGCCTCCTCTTAGGCATGCGCGCACGTGCCCCGTGGGCCTTTAAAGGGGCCGCAGCAGGAAACCAACCTGTGGCTCCAGATGATTTTATTTATTTATTTTAGTTTAGTTTTTTCTACACCGGCATTCGTGAGAGTATCACATCATGCCGGTTTACAATAAACAGTGGGGTGATAAACAGAACAGTGAACGAGATAATAACATGTGCTAAACATAAAATAGTTACAGTTACAATAAAACAGGGAGGCGTACAACTAGGAGCAAGAAGAAGAGATGATAGTAACTTTAACATAGTATATTAACCTGAAATATGACAATGATGACAATGATGATGAGATCATCGGGCCCCGCTATTTAAGGCAGGGCCTGCAATTCACTCCTTGCCTTGGCAACAGGTCTCCACGCTATTCGTGTGCTCCATTGCCTGTTCCTGTTTCTGACTTCATTCCTTGTTCCTACCTAGCCTCTGCCTTGGACTGATTACTGGCTTGACCTTTGCTTCATTGGACCTCGCTTGGACTGATTACCGGCTTGACCCTTGCTTCGTTGGACTACGCTCAGGACTGATTACTGGCTTTGAACCTTGCTTCTTTGCACTATGCTCAAGACTGATTACTGGCTTTGACCCTTGCTTCATTGGACTACGCTCAGGTCTGATTACTGGCTTTTTATTTCTTTTTTTTTTTGTATTTATTTAGAGCTTTTTTAGACCGGTATTCATGGATACATCATATCAGCTTTGACCCTTGCTTCGTTGGACTATGCTCAGGACTGATTTCTGGCTTTGACCCTTGCTCTGTTGTACCTTGCCTAGCTCTGCCGCCTGCCCCGACTCCAGCCTGTTCCTGACCTCGCCTCTGGTATCTCTTCAGACACCTATCCCTGCACTCTGGTCCATCATTGACGCCCTGGCCTCTGGACTCCAGCCTCTTCCGGACCTGTCTAGATCCCTCCTATACTTCTGCTGGTCTCTGGCTGCCTACTTCAAACATCCACTGGGATTCATCTGATAGAGGCCTGCCTAAGACCAGCCGGCCCCGGCACCCAAGGGATCAACCTGCGTGGAACGAGGACTGGTATTGGCGAAGTTCCAGTCGGCCTGTCTCCCGGCCTACTCTGCCTCCCGACGGTGGGGACCTTTGGGGCTTGCCCTATGAGTAGCATCAACCCCAGCTCAGGCCAAGGGTCCACCACCAGTGCAACATGCAGTCTGTGGGGTTTGTCATCAGTTACCCCAAGTCCCAACTCAATCTGTCAACACATCTGGGCTTCATTGGGGCATGGTTCAGGCAAAGGGGTTTCTGTCCCGCAATCAAGCGCTTGCTCTGTCGTCGCTAGTGAATTTGGTCCGCAGCCATCAACAGGTTTCTGCTTGTCTGCTGCTTCGTCTTTTGGGTCACATGGCTGCATTTGTCCATGTCATCCCTTTGGCCTGTCTATGCATGGTCACAGTGGCAACAGGCATCCCAGAACCTTGGCAGAAGAAATGTAGTATAGACTTGTCGTCTTAGGTTAGAAGAACTTTATTCGCACAATCGTCAAAGATAAAAGAGCCCAACCCTGGCTGAGTTTCACTTACACAGCTGCATTGATTCAGTAACACATATATCGACCACTTATTGATAAAGTCACCATTGTGTTTAATGGTGGAGGCTCGGGCTCCGGTATGGGGGCCGGTGGCTTCGGCATCTCAACGCTTTGCAGCACTTTGAGCACCGCTGACACATCTCCGGTTGCCCCCATGTCTCCGCTCACCAGTTCCTCCGCCTGCTGAGCCATATGGCGGTCGGCTACACATGCGCAGGACGCAATGGAAGCCCGATCCCTAGTCCCCAGTCCCCTACTCCTCCTGAGAGACCTGTGGAGGGCTGGAAGGTGAGGGATTGGTTCCCCATGATCCTTTGGTGTCGAGGTCATTGCCGACGTAGAGGACTCAGACCTCTTGGGCCTGAAAATCTCCATGTTGTCCAGGCGAGCATGCCGGTCCTTTGATGTCATATTGTCACACAGACGGCAACCTTGAACGTCGTGGGACAACTCCAGGCAAAGGATGCACATGTCGTGTGGATCTGTAATGGACATTGTCTGAGGACACTGGGGGGCACCAACGAAAACCCAATGATGCCATACCGAACAAAAAACAAGATTTGCAAATGGTCGATGGCCAGCAGGCCCCGAAGGACACCACTATCGGGAACTGAGCACACAAAAGGAACTTACCGCACCTCTAGATTGACTGAAGGCAGGGGAACCATCGAGGAACCCGGCATGGGAAAAATCACAAATTTAGCTAAAAAAGTTTTCCAAGAAAAAGAGCACGAGCGCCACTACCACGAGACAACAGCTCTGCAGAAAAAAAGAGACTGAAGAGGGACCCCACTTGGACGCATAGACTAGGGCATGCTCAGAGTGCCAGTCAAAGTTCTAGAATCTTTAACAAGATTTTCATGCTGGGCTCCATCTGATGATGTCACTCATGTGGAGGACTAACATCCAGCTGCCTTAGGAGAACACCTGTTATAGGTAAGCACCTCTGCTTAGCACAGCCGTGTTAGCAAGGTTTACCATATGTGTCCAGCTTCTTGTTATATAGCACTATTATTTGTGCAAGCCAAAAATAGCACAGCTGAGAAAATATTACTCTTAGATACTTCTCTGAGGCTAAGATTATTTGTAAGGATAATTTTATATTGCAAGGAAATATTTATTGCAGTTTTTAACATGATATTTTTCTGTATTAAAGTTCATTAGCCTCCTTGATGAAAAGAACAAAACGATTTGAAATTCATGCAGCCAACAAAGCACAATATGGTATGAAAACTGATTACTATACAGTGACTTTTGAGTAATGACAGTAATAATTTGTATTTATGTAGTACCTTTTATCCAAAAGGTATCCCTTTGTGACTTCCAGGTTATTACTTTGAAAGTGTACATCTAGCCACCTCTATAGTGACTGATATAATGATGTTTTGTTTCCCTTTGGGTGGGGGCGTAACGGCTTCCTCTGGCTCTTGTGGACTTGCATATCACTTAGAACTGTCACCAATTCGTCTTCATTTGCAGCCCCCAGTTTATATTCCCTTTCCCTCCTCCATCTAAAGCCCAGCTAGCTTAACAGCAGCCATTGGCAGGGTGCCACAGACTGCAGCTCCCTTCAGAACCCAGAACCTGCATGCCATGAATTCCAATCATAAGTCTCACTGTTACACAATGGCTAAGCTTCCCTTTCCTTGCCAGTTGTGAATGCTATCAGTATAGCATCCTTAGCCCCTGCAGACCCAATGAGCAGAAGCCGGCTCCAAGACAAAGTCAGTGTATCCTGCATGGCAGTCCTAATGGCACGTATCTGGCACCCAGATTGCTTGAAAGCTTCCAAAAGGATGAAGAGCGAAGACAAAGTGTTGTGTTATTGTTCCTCCTCTACATTTAGGTAAATTGAGGTATAGGGAGATAAAGTAATTTGAGCCAATTTTATGTATAGTGTCATAGTAACATAGTAAATGATGACAGATAAAAACTAAAATGGTCCATCCAATCTGCCCAGCAAAGTACTTAGGGTTATAACTGCTGCTCTGTGCAGGTTACCCTTAGAGTAAGGAGGCCCCATCCAAACCATAAAATCTGGTGATGATCAGACTTCCCCTTCCCAACGTTTCTTTATTCATTCCTTTATGCGGTGCACAGAAGAAGTACAAGAACAGACTGTCCCTGCCCTACCACCTTCATAAGTGAACTTGATCAAATGATGTGAACAGCCAGAAAGCTAAAACATATGTTAACTATAAAATATACCCAGATGGATCTGCTGAATGTACCATTGGCTAGTTGTAACTGCTGCACTGTGCAGGTTGCCATCATACAAAAATGTTTTACTATAAATTACCATACGTTATCCCCATTCTTCAATGATTCAATGATAGAAGGAATTTGAACTTACAACTTAGGAGTTCTTCTAAAATATGGAGGTAGTTTTTAAAATGAACACTATTGATTGCAGTTACACATGTGCTAAGCCCTTATAGGGTCATTTATCAAGCACCTTTAACGCATGCGAAAACGCCTTAATACACGCGATAGCACCATAACGTATGGTGCAATGCAAATCCAGTACAATAAAGCCGTTTCGCTGTGCGAAAAGGCTTTATTGTACTGAGAAAGAGAGAGCCTGAGCCTAGCCATATTGCCCTAATACTAGATAGGTATTTATATCTCTATGGGTGGCCCACCTAGTAACTCGAGGTGAGGTTTAGGTATTAGTGTAGGGGTTAGGGGCCACTTTGACATTCAAAGTGAGACGTACGAACAGAACATTGCTCTCTTATGAAGATTTGATGACCCTCGGAGTGAGGAAACTCACTCAAAGATGATATTTGTGCAATGTTCTCTCAACCTAGCTTGATGTTACCAAGGTAGAGCAAACAAAGACCTTTTAAAGTGCAAATGGATGACGTCACTACGGGGAGACACCTCCCAGGTTCGCGCCCTTGCTGGTACAAATCTGGAGCGTGCGCGGATCCGTAGCGTCAGGCCAGCCCAGGGGAACCGGGACCAAGGAGGCGGAGAGAAGCCGTGGCCACATCTGTCCGTCAGAGCCGAAGGGAGTCGCATCCCAGGTAGAGAGGGTGGAGCGAGGGGCGAGAAGAGGCACGAACGCAACAGTAAATAGGCTCCTTTGGTATATGCTTAGTTTTACTTTAGTTAGTATTTTAATTTCACTATGGAAATATCTAACTTTAGCTTAATTTGTATTATGTAATTATTTTGCTGCTTTTGAATGTTTTACTTTAATTATTGGTATGCCTGACTTCAGCTTAACTCATGATTCTGCAGGTTTTGGGCTCACTGCTGTTGCCAACATCACCTGTGTTACTGACATATTTGTGACTTGGTGTGCTGCAAGATCAATTTTTTCTTGATATAATCTGTGATGCAATTTTCATTAGAAAAGTAAACATTCCTCTATTTTTCAAAAAAGAAATAACATTTGTTTTATTCTTTAAAATTGTTAGGTTTATATATTCTGTGAATTTACTGAGCAGGGAAGAAGTACTGCATATTTACTGTTGTTCAGCGGACTTGAGGTGTGATATGGGTACCCACAGGCCCTTAGTCTCAATGAAACAGTTTTTGACATGTCACACAAGAAGTCATTATTCCTATTCAAGTTTTTGATTTTTCATAAGAAGCCGTTATAATTGCTAGCAAATATAATATTGTACATGACATAAGAACATAAGACATTGCCATGCTGGGTCAGACCAAGTGTCCATCAAGACCAGCATCCTGTTTCCAACAGAGGCCAAACCAGGCCACAAGTACCTGGCAAGTACCAAAACACCAAGAAGATCACATGCTACTGATGCCAGTAATAGCAGAGACCATTCCCTAAGTCAACTTTATTAATAGCAGTTAATGGACTTCTCCTCCAAGAACTTATCCAAACCTTTTTTAAACCCAGCTTCACTAACTGCACTAACCACATCCTCTGGCAACAAATTCCAGAGCTTAATTGTGCGTTGAGTAAAAAAGAATTTTCTCCGATTAGTCTTAAATGTGCTACTTGCTAACTTCATGGAGTGCCCCCTAGTCCTTCTATTATCCGAAAGTGTAAATAACCAATTCACATCTACTCGTTCAAGACCTCTCATGATTTTAAAGACCTCTGTCATATTCCCCCTCAGCCGTTTCTTCTCCAAACTGAACAGCTCTAACCTCTTCAGCCTTTCCTCATAGGGGAGCTGTTCCATCCCCATTATCATTTTGGTTGCCCTTCTCTGTATCTTCTCCATCGCAACTATATCTTTTTTGAGATGCGGCGACCAGAATTGTACACAGTATTCAAGGTGCGGTCTCACCATGGAGCGATACAGAGGCATTATGACATTTTCTGTTTTGTTAACCATCCCCTTCCTAATAATTCCTAACATTCTGTTTGCTTTTTTGACTGCTGCAGCACACTGAACCGATGATTTCAAAGTATTATCCACTATGATGCCTAGATCTTTTTCCTGGGTGGTAGCTCCTAATATGGAACCTAACATCATGTAACTACAGCAAGGGTTATTATTTTTCCCTATATGCAACACCTTGCACTTGTCCACATTAAATTTCATCTGCCCTTTGGATGCCCAGTCTTCCAGTCTCGCAAGGTCCTCCTGTAATGTATCACAATCCGCTTATGATTTAACTACTCTGAATAATTTTGTATCATCCACAAATTTGATAACCTCACTCATATTTCTTTCCAGATCATTTATAAATATATTGAAAAGCACCGGTCCAAGTACAGATCCCTGAGGCACTCCACTGTTTACCCTTTTTCACTGGGAAAATTAACCATTTAATCCTACTCTCTGTTTCCTATCTTTTAATCAGTTTGTAATCCACGAAAGGACATTGCCTCCTATCCCATGACTTTTTAGTTTTCTTAGAAGCCTCTCATGAGGGACTTTGTCAAATGCCTTCTGGGAATCCAAATACACTGCATCTACCGGTTCACCTTTATCCACATGTTTATTAACCCCTTCAAAAAAATGAAGCAGATTTGTTAGGCAGGACTTCATTAACGCCACACTTAAAGACTGTTTCTTCAAATTACACACCTTAAAAAAACTTAAACCCATTTTACACCTCAACGACTTTCGTACAATACTCCAAGCCATCATCCTATCGAAAATTGACAACTGCAATGCAATGCTTTTGGGCTTACCCAAAAGCTCGATCCAACCTCTCCAATTACTCCAAAATGCAGCAGCTCGTATCCTCACCAACACCCACAAAAACGATCACATCACCCCTGTCCTCAAAAATTTGCACTGGTTACCAGTTAATTCAAGAATCGCTTACAAATCCCTCACTCTCATCCACAAATCCCTTCACAACCAAAACATGCACTGGTTCAAAGAACATCTCACCTTCCGCAATACCGACAGACCTACCAGAAAACAACACCTAGCTACGTTACGCACCCCATCACCAAAGACCGGGCATTCTCCCTTGCGGGGCTCGCCCTATGGAACAAGCTACCTTCCTCCCTCCGCCAAGAATCTTGCCCGAAAAAATTCAAGCAGAACCTGAAGACCTGGCTCTTCAAGCAAGCTTACACATAGCTACACACCCACACCTCTTGCATCTGCACAGATTCCCCCGGTCTTCCCCTATTACCACTGTTCAATATACCCTCTGCAACCCATTCCCTTATGTAACTTAACCCTTTGTAACATATTTTTGTGCGACTTACCCCTGTGCCGCATCCTATCTGATGAAACATAACCAATGTTGTAGCTTCATAGAAGTACAATGTCAGTTTAACCCACTCAATTTATGGTAATATACATCGTCTTTAATTCCTCACTGTGAATATTTGATTCTTATCTATATGCTCTTGTTAATATTCAATGTTTAATTTATGCCCCTGTAACTCCCTATCTTTTTCCCCTCTCCTCCAAGTTTCCACCCCCCCCCCCCCTGCCCCTTCCCCCCCCCTCCTTCTCAACAGTTCAGTGTCTGCTGTAAAGCTTGTTGCTGCATTTTTGTTTCTTGTCAACCGATGAGATGTTCCCAACGATCATCGGTATATAAAAACTGTTAATTAAATAAATAAACATTTATTTATTTTTTTGTTTATTTGTTTAAAATCTTTTCTATACCGTCGTTAAGCTAGTTGCCGTCACAATGGTTCACAGTAAGGCACATAATTTCAAACTTAAATGTGTTGAGTTATATTAACTAAACAGGTGCCATCAAATACTGTAACATAGTTTCATATTAAATATTACTTAGTGGTTGTGATAAGTCATGTCTACTTTAAGTATATCGGCTATAAGATAAATTAACACTTAAGTCTTGTCCTCTGTTGTTCCAATCTATTAGAGGTAAAGTAAAATAAAATATACACACACACACCATTCGAGTAAGCTGATGTGTGTGTGCTCCATTAAACCATGTCTTTCCATATGCTCTATGATTTTTATCTTTAGAATAGTTTCCACTATTTTTCCTGGCATTGAAGTCAGGCTCACTGGTCTATAGTTTCCTGGATTGCCCCTGGAGCCCTTTTTAAATATTGGGGTTACATTGGCCACCCTCCAGTCTTCAGGTACAATGGATGATTTTAATGATAGGGTACAAATTTTAACAAATAAATCAGAAATTTCATTTTTGAGTTCCTTCAGATCCATAGGATGCATACCCATCCGGTCCAGATGATTTGCTACTCTTTAGTTTGCCAGTCTGGCCTACTACATCTTCCAGGTTCACTCATCACCCTTGAAAACCATCTCCGAAACTGGTATTTCCCCAACATCCTCATTTGTGCTTCAACCTTGCACTTGTTTACCTAGATAGACGGGCACTATAAGCTAGATAAAGATGCTGAGCTATAAGGTTATAAAACATTTCGAACTGATATGAGGTTAGTTGGCATTCCATCTAAAAACAGAGACAAAGTCAGTTTACATTCCATTTAAGATTATAGAAACATATCTAGAGCTAGAACAAGGATAAGGCTAATAGAATATATCAATCTAAGATTATAGAAAATATTCTTAGAGTAAACACAAGGTTGCTATTGCTGGCAAATTCCAAGAAAACATTTACATGCAAGATGAGAATTAAATTACCATATGGCCATTCAGATTATTTGTTTATAATAGAAATCCAGTAATAGAAGTGTTTACAATTATATAATCTAGTTTAAAGGTTGGAAATATACAAACGAAATTATATGTAATGCTTTGTTATCAATAAAATCATTTGAGAGGGAATTTATGCTGGTGCCTTGCTTGGTACTCTACCTCTCCACAAGGCCTTATATTATATTATTTTATAGCAGATAAATAAAAATCTTTTCTCTATACTTGTTGGCTCTAAGCATTCTGTTTTCAGAAGAACCACAACAGCTGCAGATTGGATTCTAAACTGCATTATATGGCACTACAGATTACTATCTACTGCTTTCTACTGGAACATTTGAATTCCTTCCAGTTGAATCTAAAAATCATAGTTCAAAGCATGTTTCATTTGCTAAACATCAAATTTTCTGTGCTCTTCCATTCAGATTATGCAGCAGCAGTACTGTCTGATGGTAAAGGAGCTGCTTTCCTTTCTCAGCCTCCTACAGGAACACTAGAAGCTTTCCAGCAGTTTATCATTGAAGTATCTGCTTATAATGACATGTGGGGAGAGTACACAGATGAACTTGTTTGTAAGGTAAAGTCTTGTTCTTAGTTTTGATCAAAATATGCAGATATTAATTATAAGGGCAATAATAACTTCTCCCATTTTTTGGGCCCCATTACAAGCATAACCCCTGAGCTGATAGCCGCTGTTGGATTTCAAGGGTATTCCTCACATAACAGGGTTTAAGCTGTTTTCTAAGTCCTATTATTTTCAATCAACCACATAATTCCTTCCAAGATTCCTTTTAGAGGTGAAGATTTTCTCTCCAAGGCCCTGGATGTTGTCAAAATCCATTATTATAATGTATTGAAAATTATACATGTGGCCATAATGAATTTCCAGCATAACTTTAATGATAGTTCAATAAAAATTAATTGTACAAATACAATCTTCACATGGTCCTTTACATAACATGACTTAATTTGAATAAATCTGTGACTCTGTTAGTCTTTCAATTGGTTGAATTCCCCATCTAGATCCCTTCCCAATTTGACTGGCAGTTTTAAACCTTCCTCTCAAACTTGAATGTATTATTGCGTGGACTAGAAGTTATCCTTCAGTTCCTAATTTGTCATACTTTAGTCAAAATGTAGTGGAGGCAGTGCTTGCAAATATACCTCATACATATTCACTGTGGATATCCTGAAAATAAGACCTGTTTGTGGCACTTCAGGACTGGAGTTGCCTACCCTTGGTCTTAATCCTCTTATTTAGTTACAGGTCAATACAGTAAAGTGCAGCTGCAGTTACCCTGCTCCTATCCCGCTTTCTACCCACTTTTTGGCCATGTTAGTCCAACCCGCGATACACTATCCCCTTTAACCTACTCTTACCGCGTCCTTAAATCACCGGGTAACCCCTTCCGCCCACGGCATGTATATTACATGTAAACGATCGAATTAGCTATTCCCTCCCATACAGTAACGCGCGCCCCGACTATCGCTTTTTTACCCTGCCGTTTTGCCGCGCATTTAACCTGCTAACTTACCGCCTACCCTTACCGGGTAGGCGAAGACGACCGCAGCTCCAGCTGCCTGCGAAGATGGACGCCTGCACGGGTGAAAGCGGCCCCTGTGCGTGCAATTGGGCCTCTCAAGGCGTGACGTCACGACGTTTGGCGTCACGGCATGTGACGTCACGTCTTGAGCGGCCCAATTGCACGCACAGGGGCCGCTTTCGCCCGTGCGATGCGTCCATCTTCGCGGGCAGCTGGAGGCAGGGGAGCGCGGTCGTCTTCGCCGATGTCCGTCTCCGGAGGGGGGCTGCAAAAAAAGTAAGTCGCTTCGTTGCTTTACACTGCCAGTCCTCTCTCCCCTCCTCCCGAAGCAAGGCGCGAAAAGCAGCCTTGCTTCGGGAGGAGGGGAGAGAGGACTGGCAATCCCGAGCGTAGGATTGCCCGTCCTCTCTCCCCTCTCTCTTGCAACTTTTTTTTCGCTTTTTCGCTTTTTTGCTTTTTTTTTTTTTTTTTCGCTTTTTTGCTTTTTTCCGCTTTCGTTGCTTGGGAGGAGGGGAGAGAGGACTGGCATTCCCAAGAGGACTGGCAATCCCAAATGACGCTGGTACCTGTCATTTGAAATGTCATTTCAAATGACAGGTACCAGCGTGTCCGTGAAGCGTTAGGCCAGTGCACCCAGGATACTGTATAGGCGCTGTATAGCGCTCTATACAGTAAAATGGGTTACGCAGGCCTAACGTTTCACGGACGCTTCTTGGACGCGGCTTGCATTTGCAAGCTATTTACATACAGTATCGAGTGGTAGGTGAGCTGGACTGTGCGTGCGGCAACCGCGGGTGCGCCCGGCACTAACGCAGCTCTTCCTACCGCTCCTTACTGTATCGGCCTGTTAGTTAGTTAGTTAGTAGGGGCCCAGTAGGGATCTACACAAGTTTTTACTCAAGAGAGTATAATCACTCCTAGCCCTCAGCTGCCACCAACAGATTGGATTTTTGATATCCTTAATGCATGAGATAAATTTGCATACAATCAAATATATATTCATTAGGCATATCCTGAAAACCAGGCCTGTTTTTAGTCCTTAAGTGCTGGGAATGAATACCACTGGTGTATATCCTATATAGACTGGCCTTATGGGGTCTATGTAGGAAATGATTTTTCCTGTTTGGTGTGTAGGGAATAAAGCTTAGTTCATTTGGCTGTATGTATTATATAGTATTGTAATCAGATTGACTGATTTATGAGTTTTCTGGTAATAAGGTCCATCTAGGCAAAAAGGATGAATTAGAACTACTGTTTTCAATTCTTACCATATTATTAGGTCTTGAATACTGATTTATAATAATAGTTGCTGCTTTTGGCTACAGGGTTTGACCATTGAGCTTTAAACTAATAAAATACCTGGATTACTATTAAAAAAGTGTAGTTTATTTTTTCTAAAATTCCTTAAAGCTGTTTATTGCTAAGGTTTATATTCCCCCTTCTTTAAAAAACAGCTTTTAGTATTTGCTTACCAAAGTAAAACAAAATTAATTGGGCTTTGATGTGTTTTTATTTTATTCCTTAAAATATTTAGCTAAAAGAAATCAAGTCTGAAACAGTATGAACTTATCTTCTAAAAAAAAAAACCAAAACCATAAAATTCAAGCCCTACCAATGCAAGAACCCAAGTAACTGAATAGAATTTTGCAATATTTTTTTGTGTAAGGGCCAGATTCATTAAGGCTTTTCTCCCATTTTGTGTCTATGGGGAAAACCCTTAGTGAATCAGGTTCTAAGTTATCTAAAATTTAAGGTTTTACACAATGTATGTGATAAATAAATAGGGCAATAATTAATGCACTTTATAGAATACTGGAGTCCTGGCTGCTAATCAGGTCAGTTAATCTACATACAGTGTTTCATGACAAGATAGTAAGGGATTCTAGAGATTCTGTTTTCTCAATTCTGATTTAAAATAAAGGAGGACATTATAGAGAAGTGTCAAATGATAAATTGAAAGTTGCTATGAGGAATGTCTCTTTTAAGGAGGACAACTTTCAAACAACTCTGCACAGCCTCATATATGCATATATATGGGTCTTGCGGATTTACTAGAGTATGTTAGAATTATTTATTTATTTATTTATGTATTTATTTTATTTACTTAATTTATATCACGCTGATCCACAGAGCTCAATGGGTTACAATAAACATGTATAGTCAACATATAAAATAAAACAGTTACAATTAAAACAAATCAAATAAAACCAGCATAATTGAACAAAAATGCATGACAGCATTCATTTATCCTGAAATATCACAATTCTACAACACGCAACTAAGATGGAGATGCATCTGTGCAACTTCTAAAATATGTATCTCCATGCCCTTGAAAGTATACATGTACTTTTCTGTATGTGCACAGTTTCATACATACTTGGGAACCTTTGTACATGCATACTTTCTCATGTGCCACGTGCACTTCCAGTTTTGCAAAGGCACAATCCAAGTTGGACCCCCCTGGCAAGACGACTGAACTTTACCACCAGGGATATGTCACACTGGCATCCAAGGTGGTAGCCAAAGAGGACCAGCTGTTTCTAATCCTGGGGGCATCGGGGGAACAATACCATTCTGCGCCAGGCCTTGCAGAGCCTGAAGCAATGTTTTAATCATTCATCTTCCTACCCCTGTAAGGTAAGTAGTTTGTATGAAATAGGAAGGTGGGTTGGGTAGGGATGAGCATAGAGACTTGGGGGTATGTGGAAGGTGAGGAAGTTGAGGGTGTGAGTGGTTTTGGGGGTGCTAGATGGGGCATATGCTAAACAGCATATATAGATACACAAAGGCAAGAAAACAGGGTAAGGGTTTTAGTGAAAATAAATAATATAGCAATGAGAAGGTCTCAAAACCAGCTACATAAAACTAAAATATTTTTATTCCTATTTCTCTGTACAGATTGAGGGCCTCAATAAGAAGACTGGGAACTGTGGTACAAGCAGTAGGAGTGGTCAGCCTGGAAGGAAGAGGCCAGAGATAAAGTTCCCTAAACATCCAAACACCCTGCTTCTGTCATAGGCCCCACTATTGCCTATCCAATGTACAAGACCCTGTCTTTTTCTATATTTGCTAGAATCCCTTCAGCACATTAACATCTTCCTTATAAAATATATGTGTCATCGGCAGTACTGTCATGAAGCAGTATTTTTGATGTGCTCACAGGCCCACTTTAGAAGTAACTAGGATGTTAGAACCTACTCCTTATTCCCTTACCAGGGAATTCCAATACCTCCCTTCCAACCAGCCCATTAACTCTTGACAGCTTGGAATGCATGGAACTCTCCAACGCATACTTCTCTGCCACTGGGGCAAAATCCAAGCCCTTATAGCTAGCTAGGTGTTATGGGCCTCAGAATCTGGGAAATCCACCTGGGGAGTGGCACGGGACTGCAGGACAAGACTTGGGACAAGACAAGGGTCGGTCTTCTGTCTAGCTAGCCCCCTCACCCACAAGATGAGCCCTGGGTTCTGGGGGCCAGTATGTCTCTGTGGCAACAGTCATCATAGTGATGAGTCTACCCAGGCAAGGCTTGGACAAGGTAGGCTGGAGACAAGGCTGGGCAGATTGTACAAGGCAGACAAAGCAGGGCAGGCATGGCACGCTAGACAAGGCAGACTTGGCTGGCACAACAAGGCAAGGCTGGATACTAAGCAGGACCTGGAATTAGACAAGGCAATGGTGAGACAAGGCAAGGACAGAACTCTGGTACAGGCAGGAATGGAGACTGCAACAGTCAGTACAAAACCAACAAGGCAGACAAGGGAAACACAGAGCAAAGAACACAGAAGCTCGAAGGCAGCAAGGCTTGAAACAGACAGAATAGGCCCAAAGGCCCCAAGGCAGGATACAAGAGAGCATAGACTAGTAATGGCGAACCTCTGACACGCATGTCAAAGGTGACACATCACATCATTTTGGGTGACACCAGTGTCCACCAACACCCAACAAAATCATAGGACCTCTCTATTGTGAGTCACTGATTTTTCAGACTTTATACTTCAAGATAACTGCTGTTTTCATCCTGTTTGATTAATGTTCTGTATGAAACTGTTTTTAAATGAATATGTAAAGAACTGTTTGTTTTGTTTGGGGAGGGGGTGTGATACACCAACAGAGTCAAGTTAGGCATTTTCAAAATTTTTGACATGCCGCACCTAAAAGGTTCACCATTATTGGAATAGGCCAAAGCCCTCAAGACAGAGAAAAAGGCAAGATAGGCCCGAAGGCCTCAAGGCAATGAAAGACAGAAGTCCCATGGGCACAAGGCAAGGCAAGAACAAGAGTCAGATCACAAAACCAGAAGTGACACCATGAGAAGACAAGGAGCTTCTGGCAAGGCTTTGTTTACATAGACCTAGGTCTGGGCGTAGCAAGGGCAGAGAGGAGGATTTTAGCAAGCCTAATGAGACATACTGAGGAACACCAAACTGGGCCAGTCCAAGGCACCAGAGCCACCCCACTAAAAGAGAGTAAGTCCAAGAAGCATTAAAATTTAGTTCTCTGTACACTCTTCTCAATGTGTTATAGACGCTTGGCGTTTCATTATAAGAGAATGAACCCAGCAAGATGGACTTGAAACGCCAAGCGTCTATAACACATTGAGAGGAGTGTTACCTATAAAGAGACACAGATACGGTTTCCTGAGCCCTTTTTGCCCCTGACTAAGTTTTCTCAAACGAATCACGCGCTGTGTCGAGCGTTGGGCGTTCCAGGCAGGGCATTTAAATCTTGAGCCGCTGCTTATATCTGTGCGTTCCTGGCAGGGCATTTAAATACTGTGCCACTGCATACATCCAAACGATAAGTATCCTTTTCTATGATTATATGGCGTTTGATCATCTTTAAAAGTTAAAGGCATACTTTCAGATAATTGAAAAAATTAAGAAAAAAATTAATTGAAAAATATACAAAAAAAAGTAACAACAAGGTTGAATCTCCTTCATAAGACCTTTGTTGACAAACCCGATGATTATACTAACATTTGTTTGAGCCGTTTATTTCACACTTGGGCATTGGAAATATGTCCTTATAAGTGAGTAGAGTTAAACACGCTGGGGCAGATTTTATAAATCTGCGCACACGCAGATTTATACTCTTGGTGCGCGTACTCTTGTTCGCGCACCAGGCGCGAACAAGAGTACGCGGGATTTCAATAGATATGTGTGTATCCATTAAAATCCGGGGTTGGCGCGCAGCCTGCCTCTGTTCCCTCCGAGGCCGCTCCGAAATCAGAGTGGCCTCGGAGGGAACTTTCCTTCCACCCCCCCGCACCTTCCCTTCCCTTCCCCTACCTAACCCACCCCCCCAGCCCTATCTAAACCCCCCCTACCTTTGTCGGCAAAGTTACGCCTGCTGGAAGCAAGCGTAGCTTTGCGCACGCCGGGCCGGCTGACGCGCTCCATGTTCCGGTCTGGGGGCTGGTCCGGAGGCCGCGGCCACGCCCCCAGAACGCCCCCGGGCCGAAACCACGCCCGCAGCGCCGCCCCCGAAATGCCACGTCACTCGTGACACGCCCCCGAAACGCCGCGTCACTACCAGCATGCCCCCGACACGCCCCTCCATGCAAGGCCCGGGACTTACGCGCGTCCCGGGGCTTGCGCGCGCCGCTGAGCCTATGCAAAATAGGCTCGGCGCTCGCAGGGGGGGTTTGGGGTAGGTTTTCGGGGGGTACGCGCGTACCCCTTTGAAAATCTACCCCACTGTTGTGTTAGCACTATTGCTCATTTATGAGGGTTTTGTTCAAATTTCAGTAACTGTGACAGTGTGTATCACATGGTTGCTTTGTTTTTGAATATTGTTATATTGATACCACTATCAATAGAATCTTTGGGAACATTTATCACTTTATTTTTACTAATCACTAAACTGAGTGGCAGTTGATCTACTAGAAGTGGTTCAGAGAAAAGCAACAAAAATGATAAAAGGTCTTGAAGAGAGGCTGTACAGGTTATGGCTCTTCAACTTGGAAAAGAGAGAGTTGAGAGGGGACATGATAGAAATTGATAAAATCATGAGTGGAGTGGAATGCTTAAATAAAGGACAGTTATTTATCCTTTCAAACACAACCAGCAGATTTAAAATAAATCATAGAAAGTACTTTTTCATTCAGTGCTCAAACAAATTGTGGAATCAACTAGCATAGCAAGGTTTGAAAGGCTTGGACAGGTTCCTGGAAGAAAAGACCATAAAAAGTTATTAGCCAGGTAGATTAGGGAAAACCATTGCTATCCCAGGGAGTGAGTAACAAAAATTAGATTGCTCATTATGGGATCTGCTGTGTACCTGGGGCCCTTAATATCCGCAATCAGATATAACATACTGGGCTTTGATGGACCTTGGTCTCATCCAACATGGTATTTTTTATGCTGTTTGCATACCTTTTCCCAAATGCTAAAATGCTTTTCCTAGAAAATTCTTCATATGTTCTTCTGACAACGCATATGGTCATGTAAGTCATGTGAATGACCCCAATGAGCTATCATTAGCAGAGAATGAATCCAGCAGATAAGTGATTTCAATTTCTGTTTATTTTTTCAGGTTGGAGACTTGAAGCCTATAATAATTCCTATAAGGCTGTCTGTAAAAGGCTGTCCAGTCTATTTCCAGATGACAGGACCTCGACCTGATTGTCAAACCATAATCAGGTATTGATCCATGATTTTCAGAACAGAATTAGGAATCGTTCTCAGAGCTTTAAAACAAGGAGGCACTTAAGTTTTCAGTTCACTGATCCTTCTAGCAGAAAGTGCAGAGAAATTGAACCCAGATTTTGAACCTCATGAAAGGAGAGGCATTCTGAAAATTCTTAACACATACAGGTGGGATGATAGTGCTTTGCTTTCAGCATCATCCCAAATATCTGTGCAATGTCTGTGACGTGTCTTGTACTAAAACTCATGCACAAAAGTAGATATTCATAACTTAGCCAGCTAGGGAAGTTAGCCAGCTAACCTATCCATGCCGCTGAATATATCCAGATAACGTTTGAGTTAGCCTGATAAGTTTATCTGGCTAACTTTATACCTGCTCAATAGCAGGTCTAACTTAGGGGGTCATTTTCTAACGGGATCACACGCAAAAAGTCCCTTTTCACGTGCGATACCTAGATTGGGGCGGGTTCTGGGCGGCGTCGGCACCGGAAGGGGAGGAGTCGGGCGGCAATGGGGCCGACGCCGCGAAGACATCGCTGACAGCAAAAAGGTAAGGACCCTTATTGCCGTCAGTAACGCGCCCAATAGCGCCACCTTTCCCAGTGGCGCTATTGGTTTGTGAAAGCCGACAGCAATTGCACCACGGTGGTACGATCGCTGCCGGTTTTCACAGGCCCGCCCCCCGCTTTGCCCCCCCATTACCGCCGGATTCTCTAAGGTCTGCGACCGTAGAAAATCCAGGCCTTAGTTGGATAAATCTAAATATCACTACTTACCTGGCTAAGTATCACCTCACAGTTACAGTCCCATCCTGCCCAGCACTAAGTGGCAGCCGCTGAACGCAGCCAGATATTCAAACGCTACCACTTAGCTGGATAAGTCAGAACATTTTTCAAAAGCAATAGTAGCCCTAAGTCAGCCTAGTGGCTCAGTGTAATGCTACATTCTGCCATGCAGAGGGTTTCTGGATCAGCACCTCAGGTTGACTGGGGCTGGAGATGCTGCAAAAGCACAGTGCTCACATCCCCTAGGAGGGAGAGAGAGAGCATAGACATCAACAAGTTTCATTTGTATTTTCTAATAAATATCATCTTTTGCTCATTCTGTTTTGATCTGAGGAATGAAGTGCTAGCTCCTGAAAGCTAGTCAAGAAATGTGTTGTAACTCCAATAAAAGGGTATCACCTTAAATATTTTCTATTTTTATTTGTTAAACTTTATTTCCATACAATAGAAAAGGAAACAGATTAAAACAAATAAGAGCGGAGCTAATTTGATGCATAAGCACAGACTAAATCAGATGATTGCATATCTCAAGTGTTGAAGAAATAGGATACAAAACCAAGGGTTCTACAAGAACACTTTTACTACTCAGGAATGTGAAATAACTTTAAAAAACCCATACTTCTGCAAGGCCAAATTTGACTCAATCTGTGTTGCAACACCCTCATGTCAAAGCTAGAGGGACTGAATAGCTCATTATCATAGCATTACAGAACCTTTCACTTGTGGGTCACTTGTTTAAATCCAGTTAGAGTCAATAGGATTAAATAAGTTGGTGAAATGAGTTGGTGGTGTCAGTCAAGTTCCAGGGGGCATAAAAGAATTATTCACATTGCAGTCTAGTCAGACTCCTATGAATTGGTGAATTCTGCTGCATATCTTGTCACTAATTTGTAACCAGAGCAGTGGGAAAGAGAGAAATGTGAAATCTGGCTCATGGCCCTATCTGTGTCACCAAAACCATTATGTCCAAAATGTTCTTGCATGTTCCAGTGATCATAAGTTTTTGGTTCAGAGACAAGTGGATTTCCTTCAGTAAGAGCGAACTATTGTCCTGTGGCAGTTTGACCAGTCCCAGGAGGTGTGAGGGACCTTTGGAAGGGCAAAATGACTCTTCTCCCAACTGATGATTTATCCATATTCCTGCAATACAGATGTGATGATTGCCTCCCCCACTATGAGGCCCTATTGGGTAGTTCTTGCCTCCCACAAGCAGAGGGCCTCAAGGGGCCTCTTGGACTATCTCTTTAGTCCTCTTAGCTCTAAGACCCACTCTTTCTGCTGGTAGCCATCTTATTCCTGCCTGGGCACAGTTTTATTCCAGGCTCACAGTCAGTACTTTGCCAGAGCTTGGCCTTTGTGGGCCAAGTCTCAGTCTTATGTTTCATATTCCTGTTTAGTCCTAGATTGCTTTGTGTATCCTGTGTTCCTGTTTGGTCCTAGTTTACTTTGGTCTTCCTAGAGTGGTCCTCACTGTCTCTGTGGGCCCCTATGTATCTCCAAGTTTTCTTGCAGTTGTCCTGCCCTGCTTCTGTGGGTGCATTCATGTCTGCAGGTTTGGGTTCTACTTTGTGTTAGTGTGTGCCTTATGTTTCCTATTGTACCTGTCCAAGTCCGTATGGCTGCCAGGACCTAATGGCTCAACCCAAAGGAAAGGTGGCCATCGCAGGCAGAAGACGCTTTGCCCTTCTGCATTTAGAATCCACCAGTTACACCCTTTCTGTGCACTACCCAATTTTGGCTTTAGGGTCACACCTTCAACTGACTATGCTGTCACATTCCTGACATCACTGTCTACCAATGGCCAGTACAGCACAGAAGGGCTATGCCAAAATGTGTGTCCTTTTGTGCATTCCTTCTTGCACAACCATTGTGCCTGAAATCAAGGACATCTTGCAGCCCTCCTTTTAAGTAAATTACTCTGAGGCTGATATTCAGCGCCACTTAGGTGGCTAAGTGGTGACTTATTCAGCTGAATGGCAGTGGCTCGATATCCAGCTCCATTCAGCAGTTGGCATTTAGTCAGATAAGTACTTATATCGCGGGTTCGTGCTGGGCAAGCATAGTGGACACCACTACCAGGGTGGTGCAGGACAACATGATGAGGCTAGGGCTAGACTTGAGCAGTCCGGTGAAAATGGAGCAAGGCAAAGCAAGGTTGGAACTCAGGAACAATATGCAGGCAAGGCTGGAACTCAGGAACAGAGTTCTGGTGAGATTGAACTTGAAATCAGGAACAGACTGGAGCTGGTTGCAGGTAAGAGTGTACTGGATCTCAGGAACAGACTGGAGCTGGGTACAGGTAAGAGTGAACTGGAACTCAGGAACAAACTTGAGCTGGGTGCAGGTAAGCGTAGAACTGATGCTACCCCCCACATCGCTCCTATGATTGCGTTATCAGTTTCTGAAATCGAAGTTATGAGTCTGTACATCAAGGAGAACCTGGCAAGAGGATTTATTCATCTAGCCTCTTCTCCCGCTGGAGCGGGCTTTTTCTTCATTGGGGAAAAAGGATGGTAGTCTCCGCCCCTGTATTGATTATAAGGGTCTTAATGCCATCACAAAGAAAAATCGATATCTGTTACCGCTGATCTCACAACTATTTGACTGTCTACAAGGAGCCTTCACCAAGCTGGACTTACGAGGAGCCTACAATCTCATTTGCATCAGAGAGGGTGACGAATGGAAAACCATGTTTAATATACACGACGGACATTACAAAGATCTTGTCATGTCATTTCAGCTTTGTAGTGTCCCAGTCATATTTCAGAATATGGTGAAGGTGATTTTTCAAGGCCATGTGATTGCATATCTCAATGTGGAGGAGTAGCCTAGTGGTTAGAGCAGCGGGCTATGAACCAGGAGTCCAGCGTTCAAGTCCCAATGTCACTGCTTGTGATCTTGGGCAAGTCTCTTTACCCTCCATTGCCTCAGGTACAAACTTAGGACTGGATTTATCAAAATGTGCTAAATATCACATGCGATAGGAAAAGGGGTGTGTTTTATGGTAATAGGCAGTTATCACAATTTGTACTAATACCTATGCGAAGCACTAAGATAACGCAAATTGTGATAAATTTTTCGCGATAAGTGCCAGAATTGTTGTATTTCCTACATACAACCACTGGGTGGACCATGTTTAGTAGGTTTAAGCTCCTGGAGAACCAGCCTAGCTATCAGGGCCCTCCTGGGGGGAGAGAGAGAAGGAGAGGGAGGTAGAGAGAGGCTAGCCATAATACCCTCAAACTAGGTAGATATATCTTTATAGGAGGCCCACCTAGTCACTCAAGGTGAGGTTTAGGTATTAGTGTAGGGGTTAGGGGCCACTTTGACATTCAAAATGAGACGTACGAACAGAACAGTGCTCTCTAAATAACAGCAGACTCCTGGTACGATACCTGGAACAATCAGTACCGGAGCACAAAATGGACCGCTTGTTTGTTCTCCACAGCAGGAAGAATCAAGGCAAAGTGGCCTCGCGGGTGACCATAGCTTGCTGGATAAAGGAAGTAATCAAGGCAGCCTATATAGAGGCAGGAAAGCCCTTACTCCTGCATGTTAAGGCTCATTCTACCAGGGCCCAGGCAGTATCTTGGGCAGAAGCCAAACTGCCGTCGCCCGCCGAGATCTGTGGAGCGGCGACGTGGTCCTTCCTACACACCTCAGGTTCTACCGCCTGGATGTCCAGGCCCGAGAAGACGCAGCCTTCGCAAGGGCAGTACTAAGTGGGCCATGGGCAGCCTCCCACCCCGTCCGGGAGTAGCGTTTGTACATCCCACTGGTCCTGAGTCCATCTGGCTACATGCTAGGAAATGGAGAAATTACTTACCTGATAATTTTGTTTTCCTTAGTGTAGACAAATGGACTCAGCATCCTGCCCATGGCTGCCCAGGAGAAGCGCCAAGGAAGAACCTGAGAAGCGAACCTCGATGCCCTTAGCCTACCCCTAGACCAGGGCACCTGCAATATGACTGGTGTCGGCATTACGCTGGTTAAGTGCACTGGCGGTCTCCACTTTGAATCAAGTTTTAATCAAGTTTTTAATGAAGTTGGTTGTAGTTAGCCAATATATATATGTCCACAATGGCTTTTCGAAGATGATACTGAGGAGCTGAGGTCACTACAGGGGTGTATCTAGGGTGACATCAGCTTTGAAATCTGACTCCGTCTCCCATTTGCTAGCAGAAGAGCACATAATCCACTGGTCCTGAGTCTATCTGTCTACACTAAGGAAAACAAAATTATCAGGTAAGTAATTTCTCCAATAAAATAAATAAATAAATGTATGTGAGTAAGAAACTGGGAGCCTGTGTGTATGTATGGGAATGAGGGTGTGTGTATATGAGTAAGAGATTGGATGTATGTATGTGAGTAAGAGACTGGGAGTGTGTGTATGGCAGTGAAGGTAGTGTTTGTGTGTGAGAGAGGGAAGGAGGGAGCCTGTGTACAGGGATGTGTGAGAGTGTGTCCAAGAGAGAGAGAGAGCCTGTATTTATTTATTTATTTAGAGGTTTTTATAATGTATAATGGATTGTGTGTGTGTGTGCGCAAGAGAGAGAGGGAGCCTGTGTGAGAAATATGGAACGGGAGATTGTTGGGGGGAGGGGGGATGGAGAAGTAAACCTTGGGGAGAATGGGGGCTCCCAAAGGAAGTATTTGCCCTGGGTGCCAAATACTTTAGGGACGTCACTGTCAGATCATTCTTTCTTTTCATACTTACCTCAGTTGTCAGCAGACTATACTATAATGCTATTAACACTCTTTCCACACCATGTCCTGCTCCTGCCTAATCCAATGCCTTCTCTTTGTTCTGTATTTATTTTACCCATCTCTTGAATGTCACTTCATGCATCTGATAAGTGAACACTGTCCTCAAAAGCTCATGCTTCAATAAATTGGTTAGTCTATAAGGCACAACCTGACTTCTGTCATTTTGTGCTATACCAGACTAACATGGCTATCCCTCTGAAGATGTTTCACATTTAGCCTGGTCCACTTTAAACCACCAACAGGAAAGAAGTTTTATTCTAAAGATGTTTTCATTAGAAGGCCCAGGGAGAATAGGGGGCCCTAGGGAAGGCCAATACTGACTAGCTGTGAATTACATTGCTTTGAAAACTGCTAAGGTAAGCGGAGTTGTTTCTGTTATATTTTTCTATAATTAATAAAAAGTTTATGAGAAAACAGCCAGAGTCCAGCCTAAGTCTGTTCTCTGGCCTGCCAGAGACCACTCAACAGTGTTATAGGGAGTTTCTTGATGTCCTCTTTGTTCAGGAAAAATGACTGGCTGATACTCATACGAGAGTTTTTTCTGTGGCAGTGCCCATGTTGTGGAACTCACTTACTGAGATTTTGCATCTTGCAACATGTACAGAGATACTTAGAGCCTTGTTAAAACCTTTTTGTTCACACAAGCATTTTCATAATCTTGCGTTGTTGTCTTTTAAAGAGCAGTTGAGCAGAGCAATGTTTTCAAGTTGTCAATGTTTGCGAGTCATCAATTGTTTTGATCTATGATTTTTTTAAAATATTGTTTTATTCTGATATGTGTTTTTGTTATGAATGTTTGTTGTATGCTACCTAAGACTTCGGCAGTAGGCAACTTAGAAATTCCCTAAATAAATAAATCAGTCCAGAGTTGGTACAGGGAAACAGCAGGAGGATCAGCTGTTTAGTGTTTAGTGATGTTACACTAAACTCCAGAGAACAGTTTACTTCATTGCATCCTGGCCTTTGGCTTACTCCTGTCGATACTCCAGCATTGAAGCTCAACAGAAGTGGTGAAGAGCCAAATGCCATGGGAGGCAGAGAGACAGAGAGAAGCAAGTGTTTTTCATCTGGCCAACTGGAAGGCTTTTATTCAGCGAAGGACTGCATAAGCCAAGATTGGCTTAGATCCAGGAGCACAGAAAAAGACTCTAGAGGAAACTCAGAGGCAACATGGTGAGAGGCCCCAGAGATAAGGAAGTACAAGATCCAGCAATTATTTCTCCCCCTCTTGTATTATATTAGATGCTGGTGAAGGGCTGTTGGGAACATCTAAGAGTATCACCCTCAAGCATATATGGCATGTAGTGATTAGGACTGATAGTATGCTCTCTGACATTATCCCTCAATTTTATGCATTTACTAAAGATTCTGTATGCAGGTTTGAAGCCATGACCAGACGTTAGTGGAAAATGAAAATAAATTGGGGACACTGAAAGGTCAGATGCCAGCTGTTCAGTCTTTCAATGTTGCTGTCATTGTAGGTAATTTAATACTCCACAACAGATTTGAATGGCTGGAGAATGCTACAAGGAGTAAAAATTTGAAATTCCTGAATTTTCCCCAAACCAGGAAATTGTAATCCCAAGAGCTTTTTAAGAAGATCCTAATGATGAATTTCAAATTTCCCCCTGATAGGATCACTCATCAAAATGCGCATGCGAAAAGTATAGCAACGCATGGCACGAATGTAAATTTTTTAGGGGGGCGGGAACAGGGGAAGGTTTTGGTCGGGTTTTAGTTAAATTAGGGGCAATATCGCGCCGTGTGATAGCATAACACATGCTATCACACAGTTTTAACACTGGAAATAACTACACCTTTTTCCCTGGCGTTAAGCTGTGCGATATGTGTGAAATGGCCATAACACAATTCATGATAAATTTTTGGAATTGCATTTTGGCCATTTCTGGGCTTGGGGAGGTGGAGAGGAATAGAGGTAGAGAGAGAGAGCGAGCCTCTGGGGAGTGCCTCACTGTCTGCATCTATTTATATCTCTATAGGAGGGCCACCTAATAGGTCGAGGTGAGGTGTTAGTGGTGGTTTAGGGGCCAGTTTTGCATGTAAAGTGAGTCGTACGAACAGCACGGTGAAGATTTCATGTCATTTGGAGTGAGGAAACTCTCACAAAGATGAAATTTATACTATGTTCTTTCACCCTAGTTTTATCAAATCAAGTCTTCACCAAGGCATACTGTGCTGTTCGTACGTCTCACTTTACATGCAAAACTGGTCCCTAAACCACCACTAACACCTCACCTCGACCTATTAGGTGGCCCCGCCTATAGAGATATAAATTTTTAACTACTATGAAGGCCTTGTAGATAGTGTGTGTGTCTCTCTCTCCCAGAATGCCCCTTTTTTACACATGTATATGTGCATGTGAAAGTGAAAATATACTCATATTTTCAAATTTTATAAAATATGGAATATGTGAGTATAGGCTACTTATGCATATATATGCTAATTTCTCACAGGACAAGCAGGATGGTAGTCCTCACATATGGGTGACATCACAGGATGGAGCCCAATCACGGAACACTTTTGTCAAAGTTTCTAGAACTTTGACTGGCACCTACTGGGCATGCCCAGCATGGCACTAAACCTGCAGCCAGCAGGGGTCCCCCCTTCAGTCTTCTTTTTTCGTGCAGCAGTAGCCACGCGGGTTAAGGAGCTCCACAGAGATTCCTGACAGGAATTTTCCTCCCAGAATTACTAAAAACTTTCATACCCCACAGGGGTCCCTCCTTCGAATTTTTGTCTCCGCGGTACTCTGGTAAGTTTTTACCCGTTTTCGGTCGATTCCCGTCGAGTTTGGCCATCTTGGCCTACTGGCCGTCGACCGTACCACGGCTCAATTTTTTCAAAGGCCATGGCGTAGGGGTACCGTCAGTACCCGGACTGTACTCACACCATGTCCATAACAGACCCTCATAAAGTCTGTGTAATGTGTCTTGAGTGCAAGCATGATGTCTTGACCTGCACCAAATGTGCCTTATGACATCTAAAGGTCGCAAGGCCAGAATGGAGAAAATGAAACTTCTCTTCCATTCTCAAACCCCAACGCTGATTACATCGATGTCTTCTGAACCGACACCGTCCACCGGCCAGTGACCACACAGCGTTGACGACTTCTCGGCCTTCTACTACCTCTACCCCCCCTCAGGACTGAGGGGATCGTAAAGACAAACATCGGCATCGACACCAGAAGTCTTGGACCATCGAGGAAGGAAAATCATCGACCTCGCCATCGTCCGAGCCACCATCGAAGAAACCCTGTCCTGAAAAGGCATCGACCCTTTCTGCGATCAGGTCACTGAGGCAACCCTCACCCGGACAGGTATCGGGAGCCGTGACTCCACCTTTAATGGTGGTCCCTCCAGCTATGCCTCTGCCTCCTTATTCCCTTCTGGAGCCGGGGATGCTTGCTCCAGGTCTCCATGAAGAACTGGACTGGATGGTTCAGGAGGCCATTGATAAGTCGATGCACAGACTCCAAGTTCCCCTGGCGCCGAAATCGGTGCTGGTCGCGGAACTGACCATCAATCCCATTCCGGCAGCATTGGAAGATGGAAGCGCTTATAGCTGCTTTTCCACCGATGGATCCTGGGTCACCGTTGGCTCCGGTGCCATCCCCGCTTACTCTGTCAACGGGAGGAGAAACACCGTTCCGCATTCCACCATTGGGAGTCCTGACAATGCCTCAACCATTGATGCCGATGCACCCATCGGCGCCACCGATCCATCCATCAATGCCTTCATCAGTGCCTCCAGTACTTCCCTCAATGCCCAAGAAAACAAAGAGGTAGGTGATCTATGATAGCCGTCAGGTAAACGCAAAAGAATAGATGCCTGGATCTTTTCCAATACTTTATTGATGCAGAGACGTATCCATAAAAATGCCCGACTCAGGCTAAGTTTCGCAGCTCTACAGTCGCTGCCTCAGGGGCTCCACTATTCCAGTCAGTGATGTTGTTTCTTCCAATAAACAGTAATTGTATGTCAGCAATACAAGAACAACTTAAACCTAAAGGCTCCTGTTGTAAATCAGCATGTCAAACTGCAAGGTATTCAAAAGTCTTACCTCTTTTATACCGATGACCGTGTAAACGGTCATCGGTATAAAAGAAACTTTAAATAAATAAAATAAATAAAATAAAACTCTAAATCATCTTCTGCATTGATGATAGGTGAATCTTGAGATTTGGAAGACAATTCGCTGAGTATGGATGGTGACAATCCCGTGCATGTAGCTGGATGAGAGTTGATGGCATTGCCAGCAGATACGGACTGGGTAGTTGTCAAGAATATCTTCTTTGGGTCTATTATGTGCTGTGGCTCATCCGGCACATCCTCCAAATGGAAGGAGCGTGACAGAGCATCTGCTCTGGTGTTTCGAGATCCAGGACAAAATTTAAGCACAAAATCAAAACGATTGAAAAATAAAGACCATCTAGCCTGTCTGTAATTTAGACATTGTGCGTGGCAGAGATACTCTAGGTTTTTATGATCCGTGAATACGGTTATTTGATGTTGAGCGCCTTCGAGCCAAGGCCGCCAATCCTCAAATGCAAGCTTTATTGCTAGGAGTTCTTTGTCGCCAATCCCGTAGTTTTTCTCGGCTGGAGAAAATCTTCTTGAGAAGAACGAACAGGGACGTCAAGCTTTTGAGTCTCCTGTTTGGCTCAACACCACCCCCTACACCCTCATCTGAAGCATCAACTTCTACAATAAAGGGCTTATTGGGGTCTGGGTGCCGCAAGCACGGTTTTGTGGAGAAGGCAGTCTTTAATCTCTCGAATGCAGAAATGGCCTCCGTTGACCAATTTGAGACGTTGGCAGCCTTGTGAGTCATCGCAGTCAAGGGTACAGTTAAAGAAGTATAGTTCTTTATGAAGCTTCAATAGTAGTTGGTGAACCCCAGGAATCTCCTTAAAGCCTTCAAGTTGGTAGGTTGGGACCAATTCTTGATACTTTCAAGTTTGTGAGGGTCCATTTGGAAACCCTTCTTTGACACGATGTAGCCTAAAAAAGGCACTAAGTCTTTGTGAAATTCACACTTAGAGAGTTTGGCGTACAGCCGATGTTCACGGAGATGGTGGAGAACTTGCTTGACATCAGCAATGTGAGTGTCCAAATCCTGGGAGAAGATTAAGATGTCATCCAAGTATACCACAACATTCTTGTACAGCAGATCTCCCAAGATGTCATTCATCATATTTTGGAAAATGGCGGGTGCATTGCACAACCAGAACGGCATCAACAGATACTCGAAGTGGCCATCTCGCGTATTGAAGGCCGTTTTCCATTCATCGCCACTTTGAATGCGAATGAGGTTGTAGGCCCCCTTCAGATCAAGCTTTGAAAATATCTTGGCCCCCTGCAACCGGTCAAACAGCTCCGAGATTAATGGTAAGGGGTAACAGACTTTGATCGTAATCTCATTTAAACCTCGGTAATTGATACATGGTCGTAAAGTACCGTCCTCCTTCCCCACGAAGAAAAAGCCTGCACCGGCTGGTGACTTAGATGGTCGAATAAAGCCCTTCTGGAGATTTTCTTCAATGTATTCCGACATAGCTTTATTCTCAAGAGCTGAAAGAGGATACACCCTTCCTTTCAGTGGCTCAGTATTGGGCTTCAGTCTTATGGCACAGTCATAAGACCTATGTGGAGGAAGAATATCAGCCGCCTCTTTGGAGAATACATCCCCAAAGGATGCGTATTGGGGCGGCAGTCCTGGCATCACTGGAGTAGTAGGCATGCAAGCAACAGGCAATATCTCCTTAAGGCATCTTCCATGGCATTCTGGGCCCCAACGGGAAAGATCCAGGGAGGCCCAGTCAAATTGGGGTTGGTGTACTTGCAGCCAGGGTAACCCCAGGATGATAGGATGTATAGCCTTTTCCAATACAAAGAAGGAGATTAATTCCGTATGGAGAGCTCCGGTGCAAAGAGTAACTGGTACAGTTTTGCAAGTCACATTACCCGGTAAGGGTTCTCCATGAATGGAAGATGACAGTAGTGAATCTTTCAATTTGACGAGGGGAATCTTCAAATATTCCGCTAGACTTCTGATAATAAAGTTGCCTCTTTCTCCTGAATCCACCAGGGCAGGAATCTGAAATGATATCGGTCCATAGGTCAAGGAGACTGGAAGAGAAAGCAGAGGAGAGGATGCTGTAAGACCTAAGAACAGTTCTCCTGCAGGACTTATTTTATTTATTTATTTATTTATTAACTTTTATTTACCGACATTCGTGCAGCACATCATGCCGGTTTACAGAGAACTCAGGTAGGCGATACAATAAAACAAAACAATGTACAAAGAATAAAATAAAAGTAAAAACCATAACAATGTAACCTTAGAACAAAATACTATTTCTTACAAAAGGACACATTAACCGATCATGATCAAAAATTAGGCCCGTCCGTTCCGGATGAATGGAGCATGTAGAGACATCATGGCCAGGCTGACCGCACTACATGCAGAGGCCGCGCTTCTTCCGAAATCTTCTCTCTTTAGAAGTCAAATGTCCATGACCAAGTTGCATTGGTTCATCTTTATCAGCAGCAGAAATTACTGGAACCTTTCGAGGTGCAGGCATAGAGCTAGCCTGATCCAACCCAGATAACATCCTAGGCCGGAGTTCCTTCACATTGTCCCGGAGCCGGTGATCAATCCGAGTAGCTAAGGCTACTAATTTGTCCAGCGTGTCAGATGTTTCACGAGCAGCCAGCTCGTCTTTTAAACGGGTATCCAGACCTCTGCAAAAGAGAGTCTTGAGACATTTGGGGTCCCAACAAAGTTCTGCCGCAAGAGTTTTAAACTCTATGGCAAATTCAGCCAATGATCTGTTGCCTTGCTTCAAATCCACCAAAGCAAAACTGGCTACAGAATTTCGAGCAGGGTCATAAAAAACTGATTTAAATAAGTCCATAAATCCTTCTATGTCCTGCAAAATCGGGTGCTTTTGCTCCCATAAGGTAGATGCCCAAGACAAGGCCCTACCATCCAAGTAAGAAAGGATGTAGGTAGTCTTGGAGAGAGCAGTAGGAAAGAAAGATGGTTGTAAGGTAAAGTGCATGCAGCACTGGTTTAAAAAACCCTGAGTCTTCTGTATTTCTCCAGAGAAGTAGATCGGAGCCACCAGTGGTACAGCAGTCTTTACAGTTACCTCCTGCAACTGAGTTTCATGGTTAGAAGCAGTGCTTTGAACCTTCTGTGTGTGTAGCTGATGAAAAGCTGAAGTAAGTTTTTCCAAGGTGTCCTGTTGTTCCGCAATGCGCTGAGCCAGGCCCGGTATAGCCTGCAAAGCATTGAGTTGTGCTGGATCCATGTAGTTACCCGAACTCTGGAGTCAAGCCGAAACCCTGGAGTCAAGTCGGATCCTTAGAGTTAACCGGAACCCTGGAATCAAGTAATCAAGCCGGATCCATGGAGTTAGCAGTCTGTCATTAAGCTCTGTTGATAAAGCTAGTAGTTAGTAATCTGTTGTTATTTAGAATAGTTGTGGGTGGATCCTTGGACCAGTGGCAGATGACCACGCCCTCGGGGAATTCCAAGAGGGACCACTGGTCAGGCTTAGTGTAGGAGACAACAAAATTCACCTAGTTATTAGTGTGTGGGCACCCATAAAGTAACTTATGGGTGCCCACACACTAATAACTAGGTGAATTTTGTTGCTTTGATATTATACTAGTTATATTCCCTTAATTTCGTTTTATTGTAGGAGACAGACACACACTAGTTCTTTTATTAGACAATATAGAAAACCACCAAAGGTGGCAGTAGTGAGCTGGAAGCGCCTGGCTGGGCTGTAGTCCCTCAGGTACTGGAACAGCGATCCCCAGGTAGCTGAGCTGTAGAGAACTTAAGAAAGTGAGTAAGTAGGATATGCAGAGTTCTGGAACAAGTCCTTGATAGTAACACTCACTCAATAGTCTCTTGAGGCAGCCCAGGAGATGGTATACATTAGGCCCTTGGAGAGCGAGTACCTGGACCCAGGGAAGGCTCTGAGAGATAGATGGAAACTCACTGTTGTTGAAAGCAGCGATGACTTTTTAGCAGAAGTGGTATTCAGGAGCAAGTCCGGGACATGGGCCCTTGAGGAGCGAGTACCGGTTCCAGACTGCGACCTGAAAAAGAACAAGAGAGAGCGAGGCCCCCGAGGAGCGAGTACCTCTAGTGAAGTCCGAGCAGGCAGAGTAGCTGGGTATGCGGAGAGCGAATCCCATCCCATTGACCAGGAGGAAGCGAACCCTTGCTAACTCGTCTTGTTAGCGAAAACTGAGACCTTAAATATCTGAAGCTGGTGACGTCATCTCAGGGGGCGCCCCTGAGGTTCGTGCCAATGCTGTTACATCAATCGGGCCGCGTGCGCCCTTAGGCATCTGGTCAACATGGCGGCTTACAGCGTTGAGCCAGTCCAGGAACGCCGGAGGAGGACGGCCCGGAGAAGCCGCAGCAGCCAGCCTTCCATCAACCCTGGAGGGAGTTGCCAACGAGGTAAGGTGGGCGGAGCAGAGACATCGGGCAGCAACGGACACAACACCTCTGTTCCCAAGGCGTGCCCCACCAACATTGGTGCGGGATTGTGGCCCTCCACTAATTACAGTGGTAGTGCCAGCCACGCTCAGCCTGTCTCCTCTATACCTGCACCACCATACCAGGCATCAGATTTGAGACGGGCGTCTACTCCCTCGATGATTCCTGAAATCCACGGAGCCAGCAATCTTCACCGGCTCGTCCTTCGGCTATCCACGTCGGATGGTAAGTACCTGCTTCTGTGGCATTCCCATCGAGATGTGTTCTCTAATTTGAGCCACATGGTTCGAAAAGTTCTAGTATCCACAAAAAGTGCAAGAATAATCTCAAGTCCTGGTCAATAATTTCACTGTAAAAATTATACTTTTATTCCGGCAACTCAATTTACACGCAAAATCTTGCAGACAGACCCCCAACACGGACCCGTGTTTCGCCAGTCCAGCTGCTTCGGGGGGGGGGGGGGGGATTAATTTTAACAACGATGATCTGTGTCAGAAACAGTATAAATTTCTCCAAGGATCGTATTAGTGTCACATATCGCTATGCCAGCTATGTCAGCTACAATACCAAGAGAACCTCTCTATCTTTTCTTTGGGATTGCATCACGACATCCTCCCGTTTTCAGCAACGAGGCTCTGTACTGATTAATGCTCTGGCTTCTGGTTCCTGATTCAGAACCAAATTTCCAGGTGCGTTCACTGATCTGCTAAACACGAGATCCAGCAAATACTGCCTCAAGTGCAAGTCCACCTCGAAGCCTGACGACAGGTCTCGGTGTCTCCTTGTACAGCACACAGAAATGCTGGTAAGACTTTACCGCTTATGCTCCCGTGGGAGGTTACATGATATCCAGAGTACATCAGCCCCTCCAGTTGGACACCTCCTAGTCTCCCAACTAGCTGGATATCAGAGCGGCCACCCCATTTTCTACCAAGGTTCTCGGTACACTCCCCCCAGACGCTACAAAACGCAGAGGGGGGAGGGGGGTTGGGGAGTTTTAATTACACTATTCTTTCTTTCAACAGAAAGTAGTTACTCTCCGCCCATCCTGGACCTTAGATATACCAACTTTCTTCAGAAGGCACAGGTAAAATGGTATCTCTCGTCACCATGCTTCCATTTCGCAGTAAGTACATTACCTCCAATCTTTCTAGGTGCTTCATGGTGAGTCAACAATATTACAATCCCAAGCTCTGTCGGTTGCACCAGCTTCGGCAACTGGGGTATTTCATTGAATCACTATCGGTGACTGCTGTTTCTCTACGGAGTGCAACATCATTCACACTTTACTTGCATGGACAGCTGCATAACCACAGTCAGTCCACGCAAGGAGCTCTAACTTCTACATGACTCACTATAAATTACTACCTGGGATTACTGTCACTGCCATAAATCCCTTATACAACACTTCTGGACACCACAGTCACAATGACCTTCCTGTCCAGCAACCACGCAGACATTCTAATAAGTTCTTATATGTCGCTTATATGTCCATAATCTCAGCCCCTCAATTCTTCATTGTTGGGCCATAGGGTTTTTTCACTATGCACTGTCCTCATAGATCCAAAACTGCTATGGGTTAGATTCAGTGAAATTCCATTATCAGTGGGTCTAAGCTGTTCAACCGCTTTCATTCCTCATCCATATTGCAGATCTAGAACCAAAACCTAGTCTGCTTCTCCTGATGCTCACATTTTGTCAGGGTTGTAGAGTTTGACCAAAAATCTTCTCAACCCAATATGCGTCTATTCTGCTCCAGGCACAGTTTCGCATGATCTTCCTGGAGCTTGTAGCCATGAGTTATACCTTTATGCCTTCCAATACTGCCTCTGCAACAAATCTTTGTGCATACAGACAGACAGCATAGGGACAATGTGCTTTCCAACACACAAGCACGCACAACCTCTTAGCTGCTCTGCAAGGAAGCTGCGCAGCTCTACCCTTGGCCCTTGCTCACTCCATGCATCCTCGGGTCACTTATCTAAGAGATTTACTAAACGCACTAGCAGACCTTCTCCATGTAGGTTTTCATCCTCTTGAAAGGTCTCGGACTACATGTGTAGTGGGAAAATCTTCTAACGCTGAGGTCAACCGAACTTGCCCTCTGCGTCCGAATCGAACCAAACGGTGCACAGATTCTACTCCCTACACATGTTTCCAATGCGTTCCCATAGACGCCTTTCTTCCATCAAGGGCCTCTTAAATGTGTCTCTTCTGCTGCCTCTCATAGCCAGCACTCTTCTAATGTTGAACCGGGACAGGGTTCACTGTTCCTCAGACCCACATCCTGGCCGAGACCAGTATGCTTCCCATACTTCTCAATCGATCACACCTGTAACCAATTCGCCTTCTCACAAGTCAGTCTCAAATCGTAGACTCACTGATGTTCTCAGGTGCTGGTAGCGTCACAAAACCTTCCACACATAAATCCTACCATTCAAAATGTCATGATTTACCACATGATGCATACAAAAGGGTATTACCCTTTTTCTTTTTCTACACCACTCTTTTCTCTTGCTCCCTCAGATTCTGCTCCCCAGACGTCCTCCACATAGGTACAGCTCTGTTCCAATTGGCATATCGTTTGGGAGTGGGGATACCCGATTAATGGTAAACCCCTTCTGAGTCAGCTTACTATGGATTATCCACTGATCAAGCCACCTCTATTTTCACTAGTCATGGAATGGAACCTAAATAAATAAAATATCTTATCCTTATAAGTCTTATACGTTCTCTGTTCAAGCCTTTCCATTCCTCTCATTTCACAGTTTGACATGGGAAATTCTTTCCCTCATAAATGTCATTTCTGCCAACAGGGTCAGTGAGTTACACACCTTGTTACATATTCATCCGACCCTGCGTTCCTCTGTGACAGAGTGGTTTTACGTATTCAACTTTATATCCTTCTTAAGGTAGACGTTGCATCTCACCTTAGAATATACTCTGCCCATTTTTCCCAACACCTCTCTCTCACCAAAGCGAGAGGGTTTTTCCACTTCTTGGACAGTAATAGTGCAATTGCATTCTAGCTAGATCGCACTACATTCCATAGGAATTCCACCTGACTCTTTCCTTCTGTGGCAAGAGTCAAGCTGCGAGTTCCAGTGGGCAAACAGACCTGATCCTCCTAATCGACAGTCTGTATCTCTTTCCTACCAACAAGCAGCCATTTCACTACAACACTGGGTGTAACCACACTCTGTTGCGTCCGTCCCAGCCTCAATAGCTTCCCCTCGGCCGCTGCTGCTTGTACATATTTATCAGGCTGCAACCTGGAGCTCTCTCCATACCTTCGCAGCCCATTATTGCTTAGATACGACTATTCGGCATGCTCCATGTTTGGCCAGTCCATCTACTCTTATTCTTTTCGGGTTACCTACCAACATCCTTCCACCAACCCGTTACAGGTTTCAGGATGCCCTCCGTTCCAAATTCCACCCCCATCATTGCGCCTTTCACGTGTCTTGGGTGCATTTGGTGCACTCTCAGGCATACTCAGCTCGGTACTCAACCATATGTGAGGACTACCATCCTGCTTGTCTTGTGAGAAAGCAAGTGTTGCTTACTTGTAACAGGTGTTCTCACAGGACAGCAGGATGTTAGTCCTCAAGAAACCCACCCGCCACCTCGCGGAGTTGGGTCTGTATACGTTTTTACTTTTATTTTAGTTTTGCTTGCACTTTTAGCTATAAGACGAGACTGAGGGAGACACCTGTGGCTCACAGGGATAACTGCAGGCTGAGCATGCTCAGTGCACTCAATGTGCCAGTGTCAGTCAAAGCTTTGTAGAAACTTTGACAGAAAAGTTTTCCATACAGGGCTCCATCCTGTGATGTCACTCATATGTGAGGACTAACATCCTGCTGTCCTGTGAGAACTCCTGTTACAGGTAAGCAACACTTGCTTTTTGCATATCTAAATTAAAAAATATATCTGTTCGCAGATTTACACCAAATTACTTAATTTTCCCATAAATGGTATTTTATCCAGATTCTTTCCAGTTTACGTACTTCTTGTCTTTGCTTATTCAAATTTGGGGAAAACCAGAGGACACAGAAGCCTCCTTTTACTTAACCTCGATTTTTCTGGAGCAATCCTATCTAAAACTTTCACAATGGAGGAATTCCACTGTCCTGCCAAATCCTCCACCTTTATATTCTTTGACAATACATTCTCCCCTAACCATTCTGAAGACAACATTTCCACATCAATTTCTCCTCAAGATAATTTCCGATCTCCAAACCACTGAACCTGACAGACTCCATGGGCCAAAAAGGAAAAACAAATCAAATGGTGATCAGACCATAGCACCTTCCTTTCATACAAAATTCTTAACCTTCCGGTCTTCACCAGTCCCAATGAGCCAACCACCAAATCTATAGTGTGTCCCTATTGATGCATTGGGAAGTCCACTATTTGAGCCAACCCAAAAGAAGATAACATATTCAAAAAATCTTGGGCCACCCTACAAGACTCATCTTCTTCATGAAGGTTAAAATCCCCCACTGCAATAAACTGTGAAAAGCGAAGTATCATGGCCCTTATAAATTCTATCACCTCCTGCATCTTCCCCACCTTCACTCCCAGGGGTAAATATAACAGTAAATTCCCTAGCTGATATTTCCCCTTGAGACTAATCAATAAGTACCTACAGCTCTGTAAAGGCTGAGAAAAAACTTGTTCTAAAAGCCAACCCTCTAAAAAGCACAGCCACTCCTCCCCCTCACCCCACCTGTCTATGATCAAACAACGCATTAAATCCCACCGGACAAAATTGAGGAAAAAGGGCAGACGAGGCATAGTCTAACCATGTCTCTGTTAAAAATGCAAAATCAACTCCCTCTGTCACAATCAAATCATGCATTAAGGCCAACTTGTTATTCAACGACCAGGTATTTAACAGCAAACATTTCTCCTCCCTCCCCTTATCAAACATGACTGCTCATGCTATGTCCGTTAAACAATCAATCCCCCTATATTTCTTAACTTTATTAATACCAAATCACCCATATTTTCCTTTACCACTCACCTGCGGGATATAAAACTGACCCAAACACATCATACAATCAATTACACACTCCCCCAAGGATAAAATAAAAACTAATAAAAACTCACAAGGAACCTCATAGAGGGTCTGTCTAAGGGGCATTCCCCTTAAGCGCGCTCCTTCGGCAGCAGCACATTGTTACTTAAGGCACCTCCCAGCTGACATGGGAGGTGTGATCTCTGACATCACGGCAGGGGGAGGGGCAATCAGCCTGATGATGACTAGCTTTTCCTGGACCCAAGTAATCATTCCACAATGTTCACAACCCCCAAAAGAGATTGGGTAAGTCCCTCCACACTCTTCAGCGTCGATGGTAGAAGAAAGGGTTCACTCTGTTCTCAGAGGCGGCACAGTGTTACTTAAGGCACCTTCCAGCTGACATGGGAAGTGTGGTGTCTGATGTCACGGCAGGGGGAGGGGCAATCGGCCCAATGATGACTGGCCTTTCCTGGACCCAAATTAGGAATGTTCAGCTTGGAGAAGAAACGGCTGAAGGGGAATATGATAGAGATCTACAAAATAATAAAAGGACTTGAATGGGTTAATGTGAATTGGTTATTTATTCTGTTAGATAATACAAGGACTAGGAGGCACTCTATGAAGTAAGAAAGTAGCACATTTAAAACAAATCAGAGAAAATTAATTTTCATTCAATGTACAATTAAGCTCTGGAATTCATTGCCAGAGGATGTGTTAAGGCAGTTAGTGTTGCTGAATTTAAAAAAGGTTTGGATATATTCCAAAATGAGAAGTCTTCTCGATGGAGATGGTACAGAGAAAGGCAAACAAAATGATAAAGGGGATGGAAAAGCTCCCCTATGAGGAAAGGCTGAAGAGGTGAGGGCTGTTCAGCTTGGAGAAGAGACAACTGAGGGGGGATTTGATAGAGGTCTTTAAGATCATGAGAGGTCTTGAACGAGATGTGAATCGGTTATTTACACTTTCGAATAATAGAAGGATTAGGGGCATTCCATGAAGTTAGCAAGTAGCACATTTAAGACTAATCGGAGAAAATTCTTTTTCACTCAACGCACAATAAAGCTCTGGAATTTGTTGCCAGAGGATGTGGTTAGTGCAGTTAGTGTAGCTGGGTTCAAAAAAGGTTTGGATAACTTCTTGGAGGAGAAGTCCATTAACTGCTATTAATCAAGTTTACTTAGGGCCAGATTTTAAAACGTATGCGTGGGTGTAGATTTGTTCGCGCAACTCGGCGCGAACAAATCTATGCCTGATTGTATAACATGCGCGTGCTGCCATGCGCATGTTATAAGATCCGGGGTCGGCGCGCACAAGGGGGTGCACACATGTGCACCTTGCACGAGCCGAGCCCGAGGGGAACCCCAATGGCTTTCCCCGTTCCCTCCTTGGAGGGAACTTTTTCTCCGGCCCCCCCCCACCTTCCCCTCCCTTCCCCTATCTAATCCACCCCCCCAGACCTAACTAAATCCCCCCACCCCACCACCTTTTTTGAAAAAGTTTCGCCTGCCCAAGGCAGACGTAACTTGTGCACGCCAGCCGGCTGCCGGCGCACCATGCCCCGACACAGACCGCTGTGCTGGAGCACTCGACCCCGTCCCCGGACCGCCACCACTCCCGGCCATGCCCCCAGACCGCTCCGATCCACCGCCACGCCCCTGGACAGCCCCTTTTTGCAAGCCCCAGGACATACGCGCATCCCAGGGCTTGCGCGCACCGCCGAGCCAGGGCAGATTTTCTCGAGTTACGCTCGTAGCCTTTGAAAATCTGCCCCTTAGGGAATAGCCACTGCTATTAATTGCATCAGTAGCCTGGGATCTTCTTAGTGTTTGGGTAATTGCCAGGTTCTTGTGGCCTGGTTTGGCCTCTGTTGGAAACAGGATGCTGGGCTTGATGGACCCTTGGTCTTACCCAGCATGGCAATTTCTTATGTTCTTAACTGCTATTAATCAATAGGGAATAGCCACTGCTTGTTGCCAGCATTAGTAGCATGGGATCTATTTAATGTTTGGATACTTGCCAGGTACTTGTGACTTGGATTGGCCACTATTAGAAACAGGATACTAGGCTTGATGAACCCTTGTTCTGACCCAGTATGGCATATCTTATATTCTTATCTAATTACTATTTATTTATTTAAAATCTTTTCTATACCGTCGTTAAGTTATATACCATCACAATGGCACATATAGAATTATGGGGATTGTATATATTAATACTATCTATAAAAGTGCCATTAAAGTTCGGTAACATAGTTTCATAATAAAGACTATGTCTATGCATAACTGTATATTTTGCTAATGTTAATGGTGCAATAAAATAAAATTGCACATATTAAGTTAAGTGCTATATGCTGGTGTTCTGCTGCCTGTATTCATTACTCTCCTAAACTCTGTTTTCTCTAACAAATGCTTGTTTAAATAGCCAGGTTTTTAAACTCTTTTTAAAAAGTTTATAATCTCTCTGTAGTCTAATCTCCAGAGGCATGGTGTTCCATAATATGGGTCTGGCTAAAGATAGCGCCCGTTCTCTAACTTGGGTCAGTCTTACTGTTTTAACAGAAGGGATGGTTAGGAGGGCTTTGCTAACAGATCTCAGGTTTCTATGTGGGACATGTACACGTAGTGCTATGTTCAGCCATTCTGCTTTTTCGTCGTGAATGTATGTATAGTGCATAGTGTTTTGTATTGTACTCTGTGTTCAATGGGCAACCAGTGTAATTCAGCTAGCGTTTACTACCTTAAGAAGCTTGCTGGGCAGACTGGATGGACCATTTGGTCCTTTTCTGCCATCATTTTTATGTTTCTATGTTTGCACTGACCCAGTAGTTAGAGCAGGGGCTAAGAACCAGAGAAGCCAGGGTTCAAATCCCACAGCCACTCCTTGTGACCTTTGGCAAGTCACTTAACCCTCTATTGCCTCAGGTACAAACTTAAGGGGACATTACTATTTATCATGAGAATGGAAAAATACTGTGGGCCAAGGTAAAACATTGCAGGGGATTTTCCTGTGGTATTGTTCCCCTCTACAGTAAAATACTGTGGGAGTTTCCCACTGTATTTTTTTCTTATGAAAAACTTCTACAAGGAAACAGGAAATTCTGTGCGATAGTGGCCCCCAATCAGACCCCTCTGACCCAATCTGCCCTCCCCTTCCCTGGTAGATGGGAGTCCCCCTACCTCCCCCACCTTAGCCCACTCTCTGGACTCCTCATATGTTAGAATAGGTCTCTGATAGTCTAGTGGTGTCCCTGGTAGTCTAGTGGGGCTTAGAGCACCACATAGGCCTTGGACCAGTTATCATCTTTCAAAATGATGCTGGCCAGCCTTTGACCCTTTAACGTGATGAGGAAAGACTTATCTGCATAATTTTGGAAAATCGTAGTGATCTGTCTGGGGCCTAGGGGTGCTCTGGGCTCCACTAGACTACCAGGGACATATTTCACGTTGGGGGGGTTCTGGAGTGTGGGCTAGGGTTGGGGGCTTGGGGGACTCCCATCTACAAGGAGGGGGTTTGGATCAGGCACAGACTGATTGGGGGGTGGAATGTATTGTCAAGTGTAGAGTTTAGGAAGGGGGGGGCATCGCCACAGGTCTTTATTTTATTTTTTTTTACTATTTTCCCCCATCCCAGAGGGGGAGAGTTTTTTAGGGGGATACCTGGCCCTTTAAATTTCAGTGCCAAAGAATCTGGATGTGCATTAATGTTCTGATGTTCCAAGGAAAGGTTACCTTCAGCTCCTGAGTTGTAGCTAACTTTTCAGGAAATAATACATTGTTTGTGATATTTGAAGCAGGTTGTGTTTTTTCATTATCATGAAATTAGGTATGGATGATCTGCTTTGCATGCATTTGCAAATTTTAAGCATGCAAAGCAGCTCCTTTCAATACAAGGTGGGTTTTTGGGTAAAATATTGCATGATATTAACATGATACGCATATATCCTGTGATAAAAAGCCATTTTTCACGCGTTAATTGCTTATCGTGGCTTAGTAAATGAATATTTTAGACTCTGAGAACTAAATGAAAAACTGTGAGCTAAATCTAAAATAATAAAACTGACCATTTACTTTTTCATTTATTAAAATGTGTTAATCACTTAAACAAGATGGCCTAAGTGATGTACAATAATAATATTCAAAATCAAATAAGAACAAAGTCCTTCTCTTTGTTTTCTTTTTTTTATCTAGTTACCAATCCACAGTGAATCAATGCCACCTATCTCATGTAGCTTTTTAGATTTTTGAGGAGTTTGTCATGTGGGATTTTATCAGACGCCTTCTGGATATCCAAATATACTATATCGATTGGCTCTCCTTTATCCACATGCTTGTTTACACCTTCAAAAAAATTCTAATAGGTTAATAAGGCACATCTTCCCTTTCCTAAATCCATGCTGGCTCTTTCCCATTGAGTCATATTTATCTATATGACCAGTAATTTTGTTAATTATAGTTTCCAAAAATTTTTGAGGCATAGATATCAGGCTGACCAGTCTATAGTTTCTTGGGTCACTCCTGGAGCCCTTTTTGAAAATTGGTGTTACATTTACTACCTTCCAGTCCTTAAGTATAGAGACAAATTTGAATGGTAGGTTAAAGATTACCAGTAATAGGTTTGCAGTTTCATATTTGAATTCCTTTAGAATGCAGAGGTGAATACTATTAGGTTCTAGTGATTTGCTACTTTTTAATTTGTCAGTTTGCTCTAGCGTTTTTTGCAGTTTCAAACTGATTTGATTTAGCTCCTCTGAGTCATCACCTAGAAAAAAAAACAGTTCTTTTTCAAACTAGGAAAGGTAAGGAGAGTATGGCAAGTTGATCATGGTGATCAACTAACCCATATAATCATCCCTAGATAAGGAGCTATAAATATGACCACCTTGCTTGCTTTGAGAAAATTTGAGTTAGATGAAGCCAATATTCTCAAGCTATTCTTAAAATGCTGGAGGAGCATAGGCACACAAGATCAGAGTGGCTTGAGGATGTGACTTTTCATGGTCAGTGTTATGTTACCTTACCATGCAAAACCAGGAACAGAGGCAAGTGGGAGAAGAAAGAGAAGATAGCAGGGAGAGAATTAAGCCAATAAGAAAGTAATGGAGAATAGCAGGGAAGGAGGAAGAAGCAACAGAGGATATCAGGGAAGTGAAGCAAGGTGGGATAGAGGGAAGGAGGAAGTAAGAAGGGGAAAGAAGGGTGGAGTGAAGAAAGGAGGAGGAAAGAAGCAGGTAGAAGACCCAAGGAGGGAGCTATTATTGGGTTACAATTGGTAATTTTATATGCACATCTACCAAAAAAGAATGACTCTCATCTCAGTAGATTTGATGGGCTATTTTGGTTTTTATCTGCCATCATTTACTATGTTCTCACAGGACAAGCAAGATGGTAGTCCTCACATATGGGTGACATCATCAGGATGGAGCCCAACCACGGAAAACTTCTGTCAAAGTTTCCAGAACTTTGACTGGCCCCTACTGGGCATGCCCAGCATGGCAATAACCCTGCAGCCTGCAGGGGTCCCCCTTCAGTCTTCTTTTTTCCACGCAGCAGTAGCCTCACGGTTTAGGAGCTCTGAAGAGATTCCTGACAGGAATTTTCCTCATGGAGTTAATTAAACTTAAATTGCCCCACAGGGGTCCTCCTCTAACTTTTCTCAGGCCGCGGTACTCCAGTAAGTTTTTTTGACCGTCTTTCGTCGATTACCGTCGAGTTTGGCCTTCACGGCCTACTGGCCGTTGACTGTACCGCGGCTCGATTTTTTTCTATGGCCATGGCGTCGGGGTTTCGTCGGTGCCCAGACTGTACTCGTACCATGTCTATCACAGACCCTCATGGGGTCTGTGTAATGCGTTTAGGGCGTGAGCATGATGTCCTGACTTGCACCAAATGTGCCCTCATGACACCAAAAGGTCGCAAAGCCAGAATGGAGAAGATGGGACTCCTCTTCCGTGCTCACACCCCGACGCCATCCATCGCATCGACGTCATCGGAACCGGTACCGTCGAAGTCGCACCAGCATCGACCACCGTCCATTGACTGTCCGCCATCAACGTCTTCACGGCCATCGACTCCTGTTTCTCCCCCTCAAGATTGAGGGGATAGTAGGGAGAAACATCGCCATTGGCATCGTAAGTCTCAGACCGTCGAGGGAGCAAAATCATCGACCTCGCCACCGTCCGAGCCACCATCGAAGAAGCCCTATCCAGGAATGGCACCGACCATTCCTGTGACCGGGACATCGAGGCCGCCCTCACCCGATCGGGGTTTGGGAGTCGCGATTCCGCCTGTAAAGGTGGTCCCTCCGACTGTGCCTCCGCCTCACTCTTCCATCACGGAGCCAGGGCTGCTTGCTCCAGGTCTCCAGGAAGAACTGGACCGGCTGGTCCAGGAGGCCATCGACAAGGCGATGCAACGGCTCCAGGTTCCTCCGGCACCGGCACCGGTACCGAGAGTGGAACCGGTCACCGACCCGATGACAGCAGTGCTGGCACTGCTGCTATCCCAGATGGAGGCGCTCATGACCGCCCTTCCACCAGTGATTCCCGGGTCTCCAATGGCTCTGGTGCGCTCCTCGTTGACAGCTTCATCGGGAGGAGAAACACCGTTCCTCATTCCTCCTTTGGGAGTACTGCCTCAGCCATCGATGCCAATTCGTCCCTCGCCACCGATTCATTCATCGGGGGCAATATGCACATCGGCACCATCAATGCCTTCAATACCAGCACCGATGCCTTCCAGGCAATCCACGGTGCCCCCGGCGATTCCTTCAATTTTCTCGGAGCCTCAGCCGGGGCCTTCGGGTATCCAACCCCCTTCTCGTCCTACAGGTCAGTCTGCTGATCCTTATGACACCTGGGGTGATGATACTTCCACAGACACCGATGACTTACCTTCACCTCCCTCTCCTACTAAAAGTAGAAAGCATTCTCCTCCAGAGGACCTTTCTTTCATTAATTTTGTGAAGGAAATGTCAGAGTTGGTCCCTTTTCAGCTTCAGACGGAGTAGGATGATAGGTACCAGATGATGGAGCTCCTCCAATTCCTGGATGCCCCTAAAGTGATCACTTCTATTCCCATTCATCAAGTTCTTCTTGACCTCCTCAAAAAGAACTGGGAAAACTCTGGATCCATTGCCCCAGTCCATAGAAAAGCTGACACTACCTATTTAGTACAATCAGCCCTCGGTTTTCAAAAATCTCAGCTCGACCACCACTCAGTGGTGGTATCGGCTTAAAAGAAAGCAAAAAGGACGAAGCCTCACTCATCTACCCCTCCTGTTAAGGAACACAAGTTCCTAGACAATATTGGTCGACGAGTGTTTCAAGGGGCCATGCTCATCTCCAGAATTGCTGCTTACCAATTGTATATGACCCAATATAATAGGGTCATTTTCAAGCAGATACAGGACTTCTCTGAAACCCTGCCTGACCAATTCCAACAACAGCTTCAAATCCTTGTCATCAAGGGGTTTGAGGCAGGAAAGCATGAGATAAGAACAGCTTACGATAACTTCGACACCTCTACTAGAGTGTCTGCAGCTGCCATTTCGGCAAGACGATGGGCCTGGCTCAAATCTTCTGACTTTCACCCAGAAGTACAAGACAGGCTATCTGACCTGCCATGTGTAGGAGACAATCTGTTCGGGGAACAGATCCAGCAAATAGTGGCTGAATTAAAGGACCATCATGAGACCCTTAAACAGCTCTCATCGATACCTTCCGACTTCCCCTCAAGACAGACCTTTAGGAAGGACTCTAAGAAGTCATTCTTCCATCCAAGGAAGTACTATCCTCCACCAAGCAAGGTCCTGAACTACGAGGCCTTCTCAAAAACCTCAGCTTCGCCAGGCCCGAGAGCAAAAGCCGCAAGCAGCTCCCCAGCCAGGGCCTGCTTCAGGTTTTTGACTTTCAATTGGAGAGCAGCAGCCTGATTCCTCTACCAAGCATACCAGTGGGAGGTTGATTGTGCCACTTTCACGGCATGTGGCAATCAATCACAACCGACCAATGGATGCTAGCAATCATTGCTCAGGGTTACTACCTAAACTTTCTTGCTCTTCTACCGGACTCACCACCTCTGCAAGCATGGAGAGTATCCAACCATTCTGTCCTTCTGGAGCAGGAGGTTTCCCTTCTTCTCCAGTTAAGAGCAATAAAACCCGTCCCTCTCTCGCAGCAAGGCCAAGGGTTCTATTCCTGATATTTTTGATCCCCAAAAAATCCGGGGGAGTTCATCCAATTCTGGACCTACGTGCTCTCAAGAAGTACCTACAGCGAGAAAAGTTCAAGATGGTAACCTTGGGCTCACTTCTACCTCTTCTGCAAAGAGGAGACTGACTCTGCTCTCTGGACCTTTAGGACGCATACATTGTGATAACTCCAGCTCATCGCAAGTACCTCAGGTTTTTAGTAGGCCCAAAGCACTATCAATACTGCGTGCTTCCGTTTGGCCTAGCATCGGCACCATGAGTCTTTACCAAATGTCTCGTGGTTGTCGCAGCTTTTCTCAGGAAAGAAGGTGTTCACGTCTACCCCTATCTCGTCGAATGGTTAATCAGGGCTCCAACCCAGCAAGCCGATCGGTCGTCCCTCAATTTGACCCTACACACTCTAATTTCTCTAGGATTTCTCGACAATTACGAAAAATTACCTTACAGGCAAAAGCCTTTCTACCTCAACAATGAGCGCTAACTCTCGTGTCTCTCGCTCACCAGATGCAGTCTCAGCATACAGCAACAACTCGCCAATTCCTCGTCCTATTAGGGCACATGGCGTCCTGAGTCCACGCCACACCAACAGCCCGCCTTGCCATGAGGCTCATGCATTGGATGCTGAGGTCACAATGGATTCAAGCTGTTCAGCCTCTGTCCACATCACCAATTCACTCCGTCTTTCTCTCGCCTGGTGGAAAAATCACAACAATCTCCTCCAGGGACTGCCCTTTCAAGTGCCAGATCCTCAACTCATCCTCACCACCGACGCTTCCAACCTCGGGTGGGGAGCCCACGTGGACAATCTACAGACACAAGGGTCTTGGTCTCCGGGGGAAGCCAAACATCAAATAAACTCCTAGAACTTTGAGCAATGCGATATGCTCTCAGGGCTTTTCAGGAACGCCTGTCAAATCAAGTCATCCTGATTCAGATGGACAACCAGGTGGCCATGTGGTACATCAACAAGCAGGGAGGCACAGGCTCCTTCCTTCTGTGTCAGGAAGCTGCGCAGATTTGGGCGGAAGCGCTCTCCCACTCGATGTACCTCAGGGCCACCTACTTCCCGGGAGTGGACAATGTCTTGGCAGACAAACTGAGTCGTCATGTCTTCCAACCGCACGAGTGGTCTCTCAGCCCCTCGGTAGCGAATTTCATCTTCCAACAATGGGGTTATCCCCAGACAGACCTCTTTGCATCCCCTCAGAACCACAAAGTCGACAATTTCTGCTCCCTCATTCGGAGCGAGCGCTCTCAGCCCAGAGATGCATTCTCCCTCTCGTGGGCAACCGGTCTGCTCTGTGCATTCCCTCCACTTCCTCTTTTCGAAGACTCTCGTGAAGTTACGTCAGGACAAGGGAACCATGATCCTGATAGCACCTCACTGGCCACGCCAAGTGTGGTTTCCAATACTTCAGGATCTCTCCATCCGCAGGCACAGTCCCTTGGGAACGGACCCGCATCTGATCCCTCAAAACAACGGATGCCTACGCCATCCCAATCTTCAGGCCTTGTCTCTGACGGCATGGATGTTGAAAGGTTAATCCTTCAACCATTTAACCTTTCAGATTCGGTTTCTCGTGTCCTGATTGCTTCACGGAAGCCTTCCACAAGAAAATCTTATTCCTATAAATGGAAAAGGTACACATCATGGTGCACCTCGCAGTCCCTTGATCCCTTTTCCTGTCCAATCCCAAGATTTTTGGACTATCTCTGGCATTTGTCGGAGTCAGGTTTAAAGACCTCTTCAATCAGAATGCATGTCAGTGCGGTAGCCGCCTTCCATAAAGGTGTCGGGGATGTTCCTATATCAGTACAACCCCTTGTAACACGCTTTTTAAAGGGCTTGCTCCATATCAAGCCACCTTTACGTCCTCCGACCCCTTCTTGGGACCTTAATCTGGTTCTTGGTCGGCTCATGAAACCACCATTCGAGCCTCTTCACTCCTGTGACCTAAAATATGTCACATGGAAAGTGATTTTCCTTTTAGCTATCACTTCAGCTCGCAGAGTTAGTGAGTTACAGGCCCTAGTTACCTATCCGCCTTACACTAAACTCCTGCAGGACCGGGCAGTACTCCACACTCACCCTAAGTTTTTCCCAAGGTAGTTTTGGAGTTTCACATTAATCAATCCATCATACTACCTACCTTCTTTCCCAGGCCCCATTCCAATCCAGGGGAACAGGCTCTGCATACCCTTGACTGTAAACGGGCTCTAGCGTTCTACTTAGACTGTACAGTTGCCCACAGGAAGAGCACTCAGTTATTCGTCTCTTTCCATCCCAACAAATTAGGGCAACCTGTAGGTAAGCAGACTCTCTCCTCCTGGTTAGCGGACTGCATATATTTTTGCTACCAGCAAGCAGGCATTCCTTTTCAAGACCGTGTTAAAGCACACTCTGTGAGGGCCATGGTGACTTCAGTAGCACACCTACGATCAGTGCCGCTTCCTGACATTTGCAGGGCTGCCACCTGGAGTTCTCTGCACACTTTTGCAGCCCACTATTGCTTGGACAAAGCCAGAAGACAAGATTCCATCTTCGGCCAGTCTGTCCTGCGTAACTTATTTCCAACGTGACGTACCTACACCCTTCCGCCTGCCCGGTGGGATTCAGGATGCCCTCTACAAAATTCTATCCCAGTTGTTGTGCCTGTTGCACGCCGTTGGGTACATTTGGTGCATGTTCGGACATCCTCAGCTCGGTGCTCACCCATATGTGAGGACTACCATCCTGCTTGTCCTGTGAGAAAGCAAATGTTGCTTACCTGTAACAGGTTTTCTCACAGGACAGCAGGATGTTAGTCCTCACGAAACCCGCCCGCCGCCCCGCGATGTTGGGTTCGTAACGTTTTGTTATTTTATTTTCGGCACTGCCTGTAGCTTTCAAATAAGACTGAAGGGGGACCCCTGCTGGCTGCAGGGTTAGTGCCATGCTGGGCATGCCCAGTAGGGGCCAGTCAAAGTTCTGGAAACTTTGACACAAGTTTTCCATGATTGGGCCCCATCCTGATGATGTCACCCATATGTGAGGACTAACATCCTGCTGTCCTGTGAGAACACCTGTTACAGGTAAGCAACATTTGCTTTACTATGGAAAATGAGAAGAAATTAATTGGGCTTGGAGGAGGACAGGATGAGTGGCTGGAGAGAGAGAGAGAGGTTCTGTGTCAGCTTGGACTGGGAAATGCAGAGAAAAGTGGGGTCAGGATGGGCCAGGAACAGAAGGAGAAAAGCATAGAGAGAGACTAGTCTGGGAAAGAAAGGTATTGGAATAAGCTAAGCTGGAGAAGAGAGAAGAAAGGGAGAACCAACACAAGCTAGGTTAGGGAGAGGGGAAATATTTACAGATAGGTTGAGGATAGAGAGAGGATAAATAAAATCATAGACAAAATATGTAATGGGAAAGGAGAAATGCAGGTATAATATAGTGAAGGTGGAGTAATGACAGTACTACCTGTTGCACCATCTACCTTATGACCCAGCAGTCATATATAACAGTAAAATTTATCAACATAAAATAATCAGTAGAGTTACTTTTGCACATTCAAATGAATCATTGAAGAAGAAACCTAAGATAAAAAGTTAAAACTTATATAAAGTTAGGCCAGCTCAATGACTCAGTGACAGTGCTACATATTACCATGCAAAAGATCTGGGTTTGGTTCCTGGGTTAAGTCTTTTATTTTCCAGGCTGGCCATATCCCTTGGAGGGTGGGTAGAGGGAGTCTTAGCCATCACTCAATAGTCACATCTACTGGATGAAGTTAGCCTGTATATGTCCAAGTTCCAGTGAAACTGTCACAGCAATGGCCAGCTAATCAGGTAAATATACCATGCATGGCCAGGTCATGTAGGGATTATAAAATACCCTCATGGCGATACAATCAATAGATATCAATTCACAGAAGCAGTAGGAAACTGCTCAGAAACTGCTGATCACCACTCCTCTTCCTCTACCCCACCCCCAAAAAATAAATAATTGGGTTTTATTGTTTCATATGAAGAAAAGAATGTTCACTTTTCACAGGTTTGGAACCCACATCTCTGGAGGGGACACCATCTCTCGCAGTCTCCGAATCAATAACACATGCCCATATGGTAAGTTTTGTGCCGACTCTTTAGATTTTCAGTGTATGCATTAACAAAACACACTGAGAAGATTTTCATGATAGGAAAGTGAGGGAACAGAACAGAGGAGAGAATCACAACATCTTGCTCAGTGCCTTCAATTATATTGACATTTCTCCATAGACAAGCAGGACTGAATTCAGCCATAGAAGTTGATGTCACCAGATAGCGCAGACACAGAACACACAGCCACCTCCACCTGAGTCTCCTTAGTCAATTTTCTTCTGCCAAGTGTGAAAGGATGGTTTTTTACTCTCTCCCTCTGTTTAGCTGCTTAAGGTTTTTCAACTGATATTTTCGGTCTATATTTCTCTAAGATTTTTTTATTCATGAGTCTCCTGAAAAAAATTGCAGATTAGTTTTTCTTTACTTTTGTAATGTTAGAGATAGGGCCCTTCAAATTCTGCTCCAAATGCAGACAAAAGGGAATTCAAAGGAATAGCATCTAAGAAGATGTTAGTGCCCCCACAACATTGAAGCCATGATTCTCTGGCTTCAGCTGACTGGCACAAGAAAGAGAAAAAGGTCTCCTTTGGTGCTAAGCTGTTCAAAAGATCCTCACGGGAAGCACTGCACCAACACTCCATTAATGTGAAAACAACTAATACCAGTAGGTCAGCGCCATCGATATCTGCTGCCACAGCACTGATATTATGGAATCATCAACATCTGATACCACGGTGCCAAAGATTTTGGCACCATCAACATCTGCCACAGTGACAAAAAATGTGGTGCCAAAAATACATTAATTCGGAGCAGAGATACCTGGGTCAAACTTCCAGTAGGGAAAAACACTCCACTACCTAACCCTGAGTACAATCTATTCATCCAGAAGTTATGGTTGGAGTTTGTCCTTTACTATATGAAATATGTTTCATTCACTCTTCTACCTCTTTTGCTTATAGAACCCATTTCCTGGTGTGTAGCCAGATGGACTCAGAACAAATGGGATAGTATCCGCGTGCTAGCAGTTGGCGACAGATCTGACATCAGCACGGGGTATATATATCCCCACAGGAAGCGTAGCAACTTAGTAATTTCCGTCTCCAAAGCAGTTTGGAGAGCCTGCACGCTTGCTAAGCGTGTTTTCCAAATCTACTTTTTCTTTTCTACTTCTACTTACTAAAACTTCTACAGCATCGAGCCCCGCACTCCTGCAGTGATACCCTAAGGTCCCTCCCCCAGTAGAGTTTCCCGGGGTGATTTCCGTGATCCCCCGGAGGTTTAAGTCCTCGGTCTGGTGGCCGGATCGCGGCAGAGACACAGCCCCCGGGCGAGGTTCGGGTGAGGCCTCGCCTCAGTCCCGGCGTGGACGAGGCAGCGGGTGCATATCCTCAAACGCGGTGGTGAAGGTATTTGCTCCCCTCCCCCGCAGCCGGAGACCGCCCGGGTTCCAGCCGGGAAGCGCCGAGGATCAGGTAAGGTGTACGGCTTTTACTTCTGGTCTCCGAGGACTCGAGGATCGGCGGCGTGGCACGCCGTGGAGGGCGCCATTTTGTGGCCTTGTTCAGGTATTGTGCGCCCGAGATAGGCACAGGTCTATGACTAAGCGCTTCTTACTGAGAGCATACTGAACTGTATTGAGCGTGTATTGCTAACCGCTTATTGCTGAGCGCATACTGAACTGTATTGAGCATGTATTGCTAACCGCTTATTGCTGAGCGCATACTGAAACATATTGAGCGTGTATTGCTCACCGCTTATTGCTGAGAGCATTTTGAATGGCCTTGAGCGTGTATTGCTAAAACCGCTTATTGCCGAGCGCATACTGAACTGTATTGAGCGTGTGTTGCTAACCGCTTATTGCTGAGCGCATACTGAACTGTATTGAGCGTGTATTGCTAACCGCTTACTGCTGGGAGCATACTGAAATATATTGAGCGTGTATTGCTAAACGCTTATTGCTGAGAGCATATTGAATACCATTGAGCGTGTATTGCTAACCGCTTATTGCTGAGAGCATATTGTCTACAATTGAGCGTGTATTACTGTCCGCATATTGCTGAGCGCCTATGGCATATCATTGAGCGCATATTGCTGCCACTTATTATTATTGTGCGCCTGTTGGATTAAGCGCATATTGCTGCCGCATATTCTTATTGTGCGCCTGTTGGATTAAGCGCATATTGCTGCCGCATATTATTATTGTGCGCCTGTTGTGTTACGCGCATATTGCTGCCGCATATTATTGTTATGCGCCTGTTGTATTAAGCGCATATTGGCTGCCGCATATTATTAAGCTATACAATAACCAAACTCGTTGCCTTGTGCAATAATACTATAACACGCTACATAACAAGGAAACTTCTTGTTATGTGGATATTTGTGCGGTTGCCGGCCTCGAGGCAGCCTTGAAATTTTGACTGCCCCCCCTGGGCTGGCTCCCGTGTTTTATTCTTTTATTATTTTTCACAACTATTTTTTATTTGAATTTTTGCATCTTTTTTGTTTTTTCACAGTCCATTGCTTAGATCCCCCGTAGTGCGGATCGACCCGTGAACGATTGCATTTAATTTCACTTATCTTATCTTATTAGCAATTGCCGCTATTGCCGCTGGTTTTCGGGTCTGCATGCCGCCTGCCCGACATTGTTCAGCAGAGCACCCTAGGGTGCTAGCATCCAGGATCCAAAACAGGCAACATGATTGGCCAACAGAGTGACTTGAATGAGTATATTAAGAACAGGGCAGAGAGAGACGCCGGATTTACAAGTGAAGGCGCCGCTCACGTTAAACGAACACTACGACACAGTAAGTACTTAAGATCTTGATTCGTGGAAATATTTTAGTAAAAAGATAACGTTAATTTTAGCTTTTTAGAAAAATTAAAAAATAGTTGTTTTACAGGTCTATATGTAAATTCCATTGCAAGCTCGGTCCCGCGGCCCCTGAAGCAGGCAGTGAATGCCGAAACATGGCCCATGTCGGGCAGGCGGCATGCAGACCCGAAAACCAGCGGCAATAGCAGCAATTGCTAATAAGATAAGATAAGTGAAATTAAATGCAATCGTTCACGGGTCGATCCGCACTACGGGGGATCTAAGCAATGGACTGTGAAAAAACAAAAAAGATGCAAAAATTCAAATAAAAAATAGTTGTGAAAAATAATAAAAGAATAAAACACGGGAGCCAGCCCAGGGGGGGCAGTCAAAATTTCAAGGCTGCCTCGAGGCCGGCAACCGCACAAATATCCACATAACAAGAAGTTTCCTTGTTATGTAGCGTGGCATATTATTAAGCGCCTGTTGTGCTACGCGCATATTGCTGCCGCATATTATTAAGCGCCTGTTGTACTAAGCCCATATTGCTGCCGCATATTATTCAATGGAACAGAACGCCTCAGCGTCTTCAGCGGGGGTACCTCCTGCCTCCGGCATTAAAGCCCTCGGCCTCTGCTCTGCATGCCAGCTTCGAGCCACACACAGTGAAGAGCCAGACTCCCTATGTGCCCAATGTGAGGAGGCCGTGGGACCCTCGGGCCAGGACCAGTCTCAGCCAAGATTTGCTGATAGTTCCCCAGGGGCTACCCCGGATTTAGCGGTCAATCTCGACCAATCAGGAATCCCGGGGCATCTTGTACCCCGGCGGTTGGAGGCTGCTTCAATTTCCTGGGTGGATCTCTTTAAGGGGATTCATGCCTTTGTGCAGATGCAAATGGCTTCCCGTCCAGGCCCTGCAGTTCCAGTTGTTCCCGTTGTCCCTGCGGTTTCTATGGTCCCTGCGGTGCCGGCGACTGCGGCGGCCGCTGCGGCTGCCGCTGCGGTGGCGGCTCCAGCAAATCCTGTTCCTGGACCATCACGCCCTTATCGTGAGCGAGACCTCCCGCCACTGGACAGTCCAGATCAGTCAGACCAGGAGGTTTCACCGGACGAGTCTGAATTCCCAGACGAGGGGGACCTTCCCCCAGGGATTGAGCCATATAGAACCATGAGGCGGTTCTTCCCTAAGGAGGATCTCTCGGACCTGGTGTCTCAGTGCCTGGCGGAGTTGGATATTACAGGTCCCAGCACCACGGTGCCCTCTGCACAGAACCCCCTGCTGGAAGGTCTTCGTCCTACAGCCCATCATTTTCCATTCTTGCAAGCAGCACAGCAATTGATAGATTTAGAATGGGCTGCGCCGGCGGCCGCATTCAAAGGGGGTCGGGCCCTGACGGGCATGTACCCACTGGCACCGGCTATCCAGGAACTGCTGGCGTGTCCTCAGGTGGACGCCTTGATTAGCGCTGTGGTCAAGCGCACTACCATTCCAGTTGAAGGGGGGGGCGGCCCTCAAGGAGCCTCATGACCGGCGACTGGACGCCATTCTGAAACAGACCTTTGAGGTGGCAGCTCTATCTTTGCGGATCGCAACCTGCTGCACAGTGGTGACGCGTGTCTGTTTGTCACCGGTCAGGAACAACGCTCCAGCTGCGGACATGGAGTCCGCTCTCTCATTCCTCACGGATGCTGCATCAGACCTAGTCCGAACAACAGCCAAGGGGATCTCATCCTCCGTAGCTGCCAGGAGGCAGCTCTGGATTCGGAAATGGTCAGCCGATGCGCCTTCCAAAACACGCCTCACCAGATTGCCCTTTAAGGGCTCTTTCCTGTTTGGCAGCGACCTTGATAAACTGGCCAGCACATGGGGCGCTTCTCCAGTACCTCGACTGCCGGAAGATCGGGTCAGAAGGAACCAGCGCGCCTTTCCAAGGACCTCCAGGGGTAGAAGCTCTCAGCGCTTCATTCCCTACAGGAGTCGCTACCAGGCACCTCGTCCTCAGGCCAGGAACCAGTCCTTTCGGACAAAGCAGCACAAGAGGGGAGCAGGCCCGGGCTCCGGTCCCAGCCGCGCCTCACAATGAGAATCCGCCGATCCATCCGGGGGACGGAGCCATAGGGGGCAGGTTAACCCTCTTCTACCCCAGATGGGTCGAGATTACGTCGGACCAGTGGGTCCTCGCCATCATCCGAGAGGGGTATTATCTGGACTTTCGTCATCTCCCTCCGGACAAGTTTGTGGAGTCTTCCTGTCCCACACACAAGAAGGCAGCAGTGGAAGCTACCCTGGCGAGACTCCTGTCCTTGAAAGCCATTATCCCAGTACCTGCCTGGGAAGTGAATTCTGGACACTATTCCATTTATTTTATGGTTCCCAAGAAAGGGGGCACCTTTCGGCCCATATTGGACCTCAAGTCGGTCAATCGATATTTACAGGTCCCGAGGTTTCGCATGGAAACTCTGCGGTCCGTCAAGACCGCAGTACAGCCGGGAGAATTCCTCACGGCGTTGGACCTGTCAGAAGCCTACCTGCATATCCCGATCCATCCGGATCATCAGCGCTACCTACGCTTCAAGGTTCTAGGACGCCACTTCCAGTTCCGAGCTCTGCCCTTCGGGTTGGCCACATCCCCACGGACCTTCACCAAGGTGGTCGTAGTGGTAGCAGCGACACTCAGGCGGGAAGGAATTCTGGTCCATCCCTTCCTAGACGACTGGCTGATCAGGGCGAAATCTCGAGAGGAGATTGTCTGATGGCTCGAGAGGAGAGCCATCAGACAACCGACAGAGTGATCGCCCTTCTGGAAAGCTTGGGCTGGGTAATCAACATCAGCAAGAGTTGCCTGCAGCCTTCCCAGTCCCTGGAATACCTGGGAGTACAGTTCGACACCCGGGCAGACACAGTCAGTCTCACTGCCAAGAGAAAGTTGAAACTTCAGCAACGTATTCAGTACTTGATGGGAGCCAGTCGGCCCCTAGCTTGGGATTATCTGCAGGTTCTCGGTCTCATGGCATCCACCCTGGAAGTGGTACCTTGGGCAAGGGCCCATATGAGACCTCTACAGCACTCCCTGCTCTCTCGCTGGAGCCCCCGGCTACGGAACTATTCCACGCACCTACCTCTGCCGGCCAGAATACGGACCCAGTTACGGTGGTGGTTGCAGTCCAACCACATGAGCAGGGGGTCGAAGATGTCTTCACCCACGTGGACTCTGCTCACCACAGATGCCAGCCTGAGCGGCTGGAGAGCACACTGCGAAGAACTCGCCGCAGAAGGGCGGTGGAACAGAGAAGAGTCAGCATGGAACATCAACCGTCTAGAGGCCCGGGCAGTCCGATTGGCATGCCTTCGATTTGCTCACAGACTGAAGAACAGAGCAGTCAGAGTGATGTCCGACAACGCCACCACGGTGGCATACATCAACAGGGCGGAACCAGAAGCCGTCAAGTGTCTCTGGAGATCGCTCCATTGATGGCTTGGGCAGAGGCGAATCTTCAGGACATCTCCGCCATTCACATTGCCGGAAGGACAACACCACTGCAGACTTCCTCAGCAGAGAAAGCCTAAATCCGGGAGAGTGGCAGCTGTCACTCACAGCCTTCCAGATGATTGTGATCACTGGTGGATTCTGGACATGGATTTACTGGCGGACAAGTCCAATGCTCAAGTACCCAGATACTTCAGCCGCAAGCGCGACCCGTTCTCACACGGAATCGATGCCCTGGTTCAGCCATGGCCTCCAGGGACTCTGCTATATGCCTTTCCTCCGTGGCCTCTGCTGGGCGCCATCATCCACAAGATTCGGAAACACCGGGGCCTAGTTCTTCTAGTGGCACCAGACTGGCCAAGAAGACCCTGGTACACGGACATGAGAAGACCACTGGCAGGGGAGCCTCTTCCCCTGCCTCCTCTCCGGGACCTTCTACGTCAAGGTCCCATCCTTCACGAGGATCCAGCTCAATTCTCTCTTACGGTCTGGCCATTGAGAGGGCTAGACTAAAGAAAAGAGGTTACTCGGAGCCCGTGATAGATACACTCCTCCGAGCTCGCAAGTTTTCCACATCCCTCACCTACGTAAGGATCTGGAGAGTATTCGAAGCATGGTGCGACACTCATGGCACCAATCCACATGCGACCACACTCCCTATTGTGTTGGATTTCCTGCAAGATGGACTTCAGAAGGGTCTCTCCCTCAGCTCCATCAAGGTTCAGGTGGCTGCGCTGTCTTGCTACGGTCCCAAGAGGGATGGCAAGACCATTGCCAAGCACCTGGATGTTTCTCGTTTCTTGAAAGGAGTCAAGCATATTCGTCCGCCACTGAAGTGGCCTGTGCCCTTATGGAACCTCAACCTTGTTTTGGATTTCCTCGCGGGATCCACCTTCAGACCCCTTCGGGGCCTGTCTCTCCGTTCTCTAACCTTGAAAATGGTGTTCTTATTGGCGGTGTGTTCCACACACCGCATCTCAGAGCTACAAGCACTGTCCTGCCGGGATCCCTTTCTGAGAATCACTCCTGAGGCTATCCATCTTCGCACGGTTCCCTCCTTTCTACCGAAAGTGGTTTCACAGTTTCATCTTAACCAAACCATATCCTTGCCTACAACGGCGGGTTTGAAGAAATCTGAAGAAGGGCGTTTATTGCGCCATCTCGACATTGGCAGATTACTGCCCAGATATCTGGAAGTGACACAAGAACTACGAAAGACGGACCATCTGTTCGTCCTGCACAGCGGGAAACAACAAGGGGAAGCGGCCTCTCGGCCCACCATCGCCCGCTGGATTAAAGAAGTTATCAGAGCAGCTTATGTAGAGGCTGGGAAGTCTCCGCCTCTACAGGTCAGGGCTCATTCTACCAGAGTACAAGCGGCATCTTGGGCAGAATCCAGGATGCTGTCACCTGCAGAGATCTGTAAAGCGGCGACGTGGTCCTCCCTCCATACCTTTTCCAGGTTCTACCGTCTGGATGTCCAGGCCAGGGAGGACTCAGCTTTTGCGAGGGCGGTACTACATGGGCCTCAGGCAGCCTCCCGCCCAGGCTGGGAGTAAAGCTTTTGTACATCCCATTTGTTCTGAGTCCATCTGGCTACACGCCAGGAAATGTTGAGATTACTACCTGATAATCTCCTTTTCCTTAGTGTAGACAGATGGACTCAGCATCCCGCCCAGCTGCCTGCGTACATGGGTTTCACCGATTCAAAGTAAGCCATGTCATCTGTTTCCATAAGAGCGTACACTCTACCAGGTGTCAACGCCTTCCGGTTGGGAATGCTGGCGGTCTCCAGCTACTATCAATCGGTCAGGGGAATCCTGTTTCACTTTTCACTGAGCGTCAGTACACACATCCATAACAGCTTTTGCAAGGAAGATTACTAAGTTGCTATGCTTCCTGTGGGGATATATATACCCCGTGCTGACGTCAGATCCATCTCCAACTGCTAGCACGCGGATACTATCCCATTTGTTCTGAGTCCATCTGTCTACACTAAGGAAAAGGAGATTATCAGGTAGTAATCTCAACATTATACAAAAGATGTCTGCTCATTTATACTTTCAGTCCTCCTTTTCAGGAGGGCAACAAGTTCATCACTTAAAATCTCACAGCTCCATTTATTTATTTGTTAATTTATTTAAAATGTATATAAACCGCAAATGGCATAACCTGTTTTAAGAGGTGTACAATACTGCATAAAAAGGGACAGGACTTTATTGTTGGAACTCCCACTACTACTCTCTGACTCCGAAGAAGATTTTCATTTGTCTTCTGACTCCTACTCCTTCCTTCTTGTAGTCAACAAGAATGCCTTTAGAACATTTGCGAGAGCCAACTAGGAGTATCTCTCTACTGGAGGACTTAACCTCCCCTACCCTCCTTCAAAAAATGGCAGAACCTATTCCATTTAAATTAGAGGAACAGCTGGAAAAACCAAAACCTTTTTTTGTTGTGTTAAAATACATATAAGCCCCTAAACAAGTCATTTCTGTATCTGTCCTTCAAGTCCTACAGTATAATTTATGGTAAACTCCTCCCTCTGCATTTCCAGTCACCAGGAAAACTGACCTTAAGTATAAGGTACAGCTCTAAGACATAGAAAAGTTCAAACTACCTCATGAATCCATAGTTGTGGAATTGGCAGTAAAGAAACTCAAAAGATCTAAACCAGGAGTAGACAACTCCAGTCCCGGAGTGCCATAAACAGGTCTGGTTTTCAGGGTATTCACAATGAATATGCATGAGATATATTTGTATTCAGTAGAGGCATTGCATGCAGATATACCTTATGGGGTAGATTTTAAAAGAAGCGCGATCAGCCTACTTTTGCTTGCGCATCAGACTCAAGCAAAAGTACGCTGGATTTTAGTAGATACGCGCGGAGCCGCGCGTATCCACTAAAATCCTGGATCGGCGCGCGCAAGGCTATCGATTTTGTATAGCCTGCGCGCGCCGAGCCGCGCTGCCTCCCCCCCGTTCCCTCCAAGGCCGCTCCGAAATCGGAGCGGCCTCGGAGGGAACTTTCCTTTGCCCTCCCCTCACCTTACCCTCCCTTCCCCTACCTAACCCACCCACCCGGCCCTGTCTACACCCCCCCCTTACCTTTGTCGGGGGATTTACGCCTCCCGGAGGGAGACGTAAATCCCCGCGCGCCAGCGGGCCTGCTGCGCGCCGGGCCGCGACCTGGGGGCGGGTACGGAGGGCGCGGCCACGCCCCCGGGCCGTAGCCACGCCCCGTACCCGCCCCCAAAACGCTGCCGACACGCCCCCGAAACGCCGCGACGACCGGGCCCGCCCCCCGACACGCCCCCGACTCGCCCCCCTCCGAAAACCCCGGGACATACGCGAGTCCCGGGGTCTGCGCGCGCCGGTAGGCCTATGTAAAATAGGCTTACCGGCGCGCAGGGCCCTGCTCGCCTAAATCCGCCCGGTTTTGGGCGGATTTAGGCGAGCAGGGCTCTGAAAATCTACCCCTATGCATATTCATGGTTGAAAGTCAAACTTGTTTGTGACACGCCAGGACTGGAGCTGCCTACCTATCTAAACCACATTCCAGTACTCCTTCTGGCAAAGATGCAAAATTGCTGGACAATACAGGGAAAAAGATGTTCAGTCACCAATGTTACAAAGTAGAATTTCGGACCATCAGTGTTATGAATCTGTTAGAAACTGACTCCTAGAGTGGGAGGAGTTAGCAATCTGTTATACTCCGTAGGCAGAGTTAGCAATCTGTTATGATCCTACGTGAGGAGTTAGCAATCTGTTAGAGATCTCCTCCTGGATTGGGAGGAGTTAGCAATCTCGTGACCAGCGAGAGGGCACCCAGCTGTAGAGAAATGTAGATAGGTGAATCCTTGGGCCGATAGCAGATGACTGCACCCCCAGGAGGATATCCTGAGAGGGACCACCGGCTAGCTTGGGTATGGAGACAGACACAGATAGTTCTTTTATTAGACAGGTTAGTAGAACCACCAGAGGTGGCAGTAGTGAGCTGATATGCCCAGCAGGGCTAGTCCCTCAGGTACTGGAACAGTGATCCCAGGGTTGCTGAGCTGTAGAGAAACTATAGATAGTGAGTAGACAGGGTATGCAATGTACATAGCCAGAACTGGATGACAAAACTCACATAAGGTCTTGAGGACGCTCAGTAGCTGGAACTGGTTAGGCCCTCAAGGAGCGAGTACCTGGTTCCAGGGAAAGCTCTGAGAGAATGAAGGTAACTCACAAATGTCTGTATCTGTGATAGCTTCCAGACAGTAGAGAATCTTCAGAGTATTCAGGAACATGGGCCCTCGAGGAGCGAGTACCGGTTCCCATTTGCAATCTGAAATAAAGAAAGAGAGCGAGGCCCCCGAGGAGCGGGTACCCCTGGTAAGTCCGAGGAGGCAGAGTAGCTTGAACGAATCCTTTCGAATCCTTGACCTTGTCCTTGTCCTTGCTAACTTGATTTGTTAGCGAATACTGAGACCTTTTATATTGGAAGCAGATGTCGTCAATTCAGGGGGACACCCCGAGGTTCGCGCCCTTGCTGGTACATCAATGGGCGCGCGCATGCACATCCTACGTCATCAGGCAACATGGCGGATCTGCAGCGTCGAGCCGGTCTGGGGACGCTGGAGGGAGACAGCATGGAGACACCGCGGCAGCAGCCGTCCATCAGATCCGGAGGGAGTCGCCACAGAGGTAGAGAGGGTGGAGTGAGGGCATCAAGCAGCGACGGACGCAACAGTACCTCCCTTCAACAGTACCTCCCTTCAGGTACCAGACGCAACAGTACCTCCCTTCAACAGTACCTCCCTTCAGGTACCAGACTTAGGTTTCAAAGGATGCGTGAGGTGAAACTGATGAAGCATCTCTTTATCCAAGATATTGGTCTAAGGCTCCCAAGTGATTAAATCGGGGCCGAAGCCTTCCCAATTCAGAAGGTATTCAAAAGTCTTGCCTCTGTAACGAACATCCAAAATCTCTTTGATCTTGAGTTCCAATTCGTCTTCTGCAAAGGAGACAGATGGATCTTGAGATATGGAAGAATCCTTCAGAGAATTATCGATGCTATCAGCAGCAATGGGTGGAGCTGCTGTGGACGTCACTGAGGAATACAGTGGAAGTGGTGATGTCGAAGAATATCCAAAGTCCACTTCTAAAGATGACTCTCCAGTAGATGATGCTGGATGAGAGATGGTAGAATTTAGCAGCAGTAGCTAACTGCTATAGACCTCACTGAGACTTCAACGGAAGTGGTGATGTCGGGGTACATCCAACCCCACGTCTGAAGGTAACTCATCAGTGAGTAATGGGATGAGGTGTAGCATTCCGCAGCAATAGCTCAGCTGCTATGACATCACTGAACCTTCAGCAAAGGTGGCGAAGTTGGGATGCATCCAACCCCACATCTAAGGGTACCTTCTTCAGTACTGAAACTGGATGAGGTATTGAATTCAGTAGCAATAACGTAGTTGCTATGGATGTCACAGATATTTCAACAGAAGTGGCAAGTTGGTATACATCCAAAACCCATTTCTGGATAACTCTTCCGTAGAATTGCTGGAAGAGAGATGGTGGCAGCACCAGCAAAACAAACAGGCAGGTAGCTAGAGATGTCTTCTTCGGAACCAATAGTGCTGTAGTCCTTCAGGCACGACTTCCAAGTGAAACAATCGTAGCAGAAATCTCTAAGTAATAGTCCGTGAAGACAGTAAAGATGTAGAGCGCCATCTAGCCATGGTGAATCATAGCAACCGCTATGAATATCAGTTATAGTCCATGAAGACGGTAAAGATGAAGAGCGCCATCTAGCCATGGCGAACATAGCAACCGCTATGAATATCAACAGCCAGGAATAAACTGCTGTGGACATCATTAAGATCTTCAAGAGAAGTGGTAATGTAAAGGAACGTCCAAAGCCCACTTCAAGTTGATACAATAATGGATCTTTTAATTTGACGAAGGGACTCCTCAGGTCTTCCACCAGATGACTGAGAATAAGGTTGCCTCCTGCCCCTGAGTCCAACATGGCAGGGGTCCGAACCGTAACTGGTTCCGAGGTCACAGAGCCTGAATGAGAGAGTGGAGGAGATAACGCCGTATGGCCCAAGAACAGTCCTCCCGCGGGACTTAGGCCCGTCCGTTTCCCGGACGAATGGGGCATGTAGAGATATCATGGCCGGGCTGACCACAGTACATGTACAGGCCGCGTTTCTTCCGGAATCTTCTCTCCTTTGAGGTCAAGTGTCCACGACCAAGTTTGCATTGGTTCATCTGTATCAACAGCAGGAATTGCTGGATCCTTCCGAGGTGCAGGGGTACTGGCCTGTTTCAACCCAGTTAACACCTTAGGCCGGAGTTCCTTCACCTTGTCTCGGAGCCAACAATCAATCCGAGTAGCCAAGGCTATCAATTCTTCCAGTGAGTCAGGTGTCCGGCGAGCGGCCAGCTCATCTTTCAAGCAGGTATCCAGGCCTCTGCAGAAGAGAGTCTTGAGACATCTGGGGTCCCAGCAAAGTTCCGCTGCAAGAGTCTTGAATTCTATGGCAAATTCAGCCAATGATCTGTTGCCTTGCTTCAAGTCCACTAAAGCAAACCCGGCAACAGACATACGAGCAGGGTCATCAAAAAAAAATTTAAACAAGTCCATAAATCCTTCTATGTCCTGCAAGATAGAGTCCTTGCGTTCCCACAAGGTAGATGGCCACGACAAGGCTCTCCCATCTAAGTATGACAGGATGTAGGAGGTCATAGAGAGGCCCGTGGGAAATAATGAAGGTTATAAGGTGAAATGCAAGCTGCACTGGTTCAATAAGCCCCGCGTCTTCTGGAGTTATCCGGAAAAGGAAATAGGAGTCGCCAGTGGAACAGCTGTCTTTAAAGTTACCTCCTGTAACTGACCTTCTTGGGTAGAAGTTGTGCCTTGTATCTTCTGTGTGTGAAGCTGATGAAATGCTGCAGTAAGTTTCTCCAAGGTTTCTTGCTGTTCTGAGATACGTTGAGCCAGGCCCGGTATAGCCTGCAAAGCAGAGAGGTGTGCCGGGTCCATGGGTTACTGACATCCCATACCTTAAGCTGGATTCCCAGGAGTACTCCTTCTCCAAATTAAAGCCGGATCCACTGGAGTTAGCAATCTGTTATGAATCTGTTAGAAACTGACTCCTAGAGTGGGAGGAGTTAGCAATCTGTTATATTCCGTAGGCGGAGTTAGCAATCTGTTATGATCCTCCGTGAGGAGTTAGCAATCTGTTAGAGAGTGGGAGGATTTAGCAATCTCGTGACCAGAGGAGTGCTGGGAGAGGGCATCCAGCTGTAGAGAAATGTAGATAGGTGAATCCTTGGGCCGATGGCAGATGACTGCGCCTCCAGGAGGATATCCTGAGAGGGACCACCGGCTAGGCTTGGGCATGGAGACAGACACAGATAGTTCTTTTATTAGACAGGTTAGTAGAACCACCAGAGGTAGCAGTAGTGAGCTGATATGTCCGGCAGGGCTGAAGTCCCTCAGGTACTGGAACAGCGATCCCAGGGTTGCTGAGCTGTAGAGAAAACTAGATAGTGAGTAGACAGGGTAGGCAATGTACATAGCCAGAACTGGATGACAAAACTCACATAAGGTCTTGAGGACGCTCAGTAGCTGGAACTGGTAGGGCCCTTGAGGAGCGAGTACCTGGTTCCAGGAAAAGCTCTGAGAGAACGAAGGTAACTCACAAATGTCTCTATCTGCGATAGCTTCCAGGCAGTAGAGAATCTTCTACAATGGTTGATGAATTCCCGCTTGAGATCTCCCGCATACTGGGGTAGCGCTGGCAGCTGAGGAACAGGCAGACTGGGAGCTGGTAGTAGTGGTGGCACCAGTACCAGCAGTGGCGGTGCAGAAGGTGAAGTCAGGGCATACAGGCAAGTAGTGAGGCAATCCATGGTCACAGTGAAGAGCTCTAAGGCACCCTGTTGGTCCTATAGCCTGCGGACTATACTGGGGGTTGCTTGGAGCGAGGTCAAGTCTGCTGAGACCATGGCCTCAGCAAACTGTTGTATCTGTAGACCCTTGGACTGGGGTGAGATTGGCTCTACCTCTAGGAAGGAGCCCTGCATGTTTCACTGCCAGCAGGTAGACCCAGAGAAAGCAGAGACCAATCTGGAGCTTCACCTTTACTAGCCCACATTCCCCTCTGGTTGAGCCTTTGGGTGCCGGGGCCGGCAGGACATAAGCAAGGGTCTCTGCTAATGACTAGAGAAGTGGTCCAAGGCCAGGCTAGGGTCCTAGGCAGGTGGCGGTCAGGCATCTCAAGAGTCCATGCAAGGGTCAATGGTAGGCAGCGAATAGGCATATCAAGAGTCCAGGCAAATGTCAATTGCAGGCAGCAATCAGGCATATTGAGAGTCCAGGCAAGGATCAAACCAGGTATCCATCCAAGAGAGAGAGAGTAAGAGGGATGGATAGGGCTGAGAAAGGCTGGGCAGACGAAGGTAGGAACAGGCTGGGAAGATGAAGGCAGGAAGAAATACGCACTACAAACATATCTGGACCTGTTGTTGAGGCAGGCAGCATCAGGGAAACTATCCTTATATAGGGCAGTGCCGGTGATGTCATCAGTTTGGGCCACGGGGACTTTACCACTGTGGTCCCTTTAAATGGCCCAAGGTCGGGTGTGCACATGCTTGCCTAAAGATAAGTGCAGGGAGCTGGAGCTGAGGGCATTCTGCTACGTGGCACCTGGTGGCCTCCTGCCTTGGGAAGTGTCCTGCCGCACTGGGAAGAAGAGCGTCCAGCCCGGCCATAGAGGCGAGAGCAGCTGTTCACTGGCTGCTCCCATGAACCGCCGAACGCAACATTGTCCTTCCTATTCTGCTTAGTCGAGCTATGATCCCGTGGTTATCATTAGATACTATAATTCTATTTGTTATTATATTTGTATGCCAAAAATCATATAAATAGAGTTTAAAAAAATAGGTATGTGACAGGACCTTTAATTTGGACATGCCTCCCAGAGCTTACTATGTGCTAGAATTCCAGAGTGTAGAGTGTGCTTCATCTGGACTTCAAAATTATGCTTCAGACCTTTCTAGGGGGTTGTGACTATAAGCTGTTGCAGCCAGGGTGAATAAATACAAATGTTCCAGGACTTCTGTGTGTTTCCCTGCACAGAACAGACATTCTGCAAAAACCAGCATCTGTAGGGTTAACAAGCTGAACAGTAGGAAGCCCACTTTGCTCCATCTCTGCTGAACAGTATGCAAAGTGAGAGTCCAGCTAATGCAGGAGCCAGTCAGAGCACCATGATCACCAACTAAGGATGTTTTGCTTTTCCCAGGCTGAGGCTATAGCTATTAGCTGAGGGAAAGACATACAAGAAGGCACTAATGCTGAAAACAGGGAGAGCAGAGCTGATGTCCGCAACCTCAAAGAGGGCACCAACAAAGAAAGAGAAAGAGAGCAATAAGGTTGGATGCCCAGAGAGCAAAAGCAGTGTGATGTCCTCTTTAAGATTCCCCAAAGTCAGGCCGATCTTTCTCATAGACTGAGATATGTACAGTATAACCTGCTTATGAGGTACTCTAGGGAGAGGTGATTACAGGTCCATGCATGCAGCCTTATTGTTGTAGCAGTTCATTTCCAGTGGAACACAGACTCCTTCAGTGGTAGAGCCTGCTAGGACACTGTTCACTGTGCCAGGGATCTGCTAATCAAATTTCAATTTCAGTGTGCCCCTTCTGTAAAGGACTCAGAGGATTGGGGTTCTCTCAGGGATTCTACCTCACTCATATTCTGAGTGGCTACAAAGGGCCCCGACGTGTTTTTTTTTCTTTTTTGGTGTGCACATTACTATAGAGTGACTGGTTATTATTAGTGGGGTATTAGAGTCCTGGGTACCCAGGGGTAGAACCGTCTAGTGTGTAGTAAACAGCTGTTTGCTTTGGTTAAGTTAAGCACCTTCCATATAAGAAAATGCACTGTTATATCTGTTTTCCCCTCATTGTCTTTTGTCTAGTCACTTTTCCTGTTTTTCCACAAATTATTAGTAAAAATATATTTACTTGATCTTCCCTGGTAGATGATTGCATATGGAATGGGTGCTATGAATAAGGGGTTTCTTTTTTATCTTTATGCAATTTTCAAAAATTCAAACAAGATTACATTCTTGATGGGAAATACAGAGAAAGAAAAGAAATACATCAGTTATTCTCAGGAAAATTCCAAACAATAAGTACATTATCATTTCTCAGAATTCTAGTCCTCAATATATGAGAGGCAGAATATACACAACCTAAAGAAATATGCTATATAACATAACAAGAAATAAAGGCATTCACTGTAGCATTTCAAAACCTATATCATTTAAGAGGAACCAGGTACATCATCTCTAGGTTCTGTGGGGCCTATAGGAGTTTTCCCTGCCAGAAACTGAGACAGCTGTGGGGGGTCATAAAATACATATGAATTACCATTATGCTTAACCAAGCATTTGCAGGGAAACTTTAGGAAAAATGACACCCCCCCCCCCCCCCCAAGCTGAATTACCTGCGGTCTCATTAGGAGAAAGGCCTTTCTCCTCTTCTGGGTTTCCCGTGCTACATCTGAGAAAACCCTAACATTACTCTAACATTCATTCCTATGTTTAAGACAACATTTTAATAACCAATCTCTATCTGGTTCTAACATTAAATTCACAATCAAAGTAGTTGGTGTCGCAAGCTCAGTGTTGGAAGTCTCTAGAAATGTAGAGGTATTCAGAGGCAATTCAGCAGTGGGGATCAAAGCTGTTAATCCTCCATTTTGTTCCGTAGACCTCTTTAAATTTGGAAGATAAAAAATATTCGAGATAGGTGGCATTTCTGTATCCCCAATATGCAGCACTTCCTGGAGATACCTTTAAAGATATCTCTCAGGGGAATTAATGAAATCAATGGAAAATTAATGAATCTTAAATTTTTACTTCTAATTGCATTTTCCATCTGTTCCAATTTCATTGAAATGCTCTTCCTTTCTTTTATAATCACATTTTGAGTTAGTTGAATATTCTTAATTTGATCCCTGTTAGTCATAATCTGCTGCTCCATATCCACATGCGAGTTAGCCACAACTTTAACTTTATCCTCCAGTTCTTTTTCCGAATCACTTAAAGATTTTATTTGTGACATGATAGAGACTTTCAAATCCACTAATGTCTCCCATATAGTTTCTAGTGTAAGTACAGCTGGTCTTACCGCAGCTGGCATCGATTTTTCGGGAATACCTCCTTCAGCTCCTCCAGTTTCCCCCTGTGGTGCACCTTTTCCTTCCCCGGTCTGCCCCATTGATATTCCTGGGCTCACGGTGGCAGTCTCTCCTTTGTCGTGCCCTGCTGAGCTCTGTCGGTAAACTCCTCGGTCTAACGACTGTTCTCCCGACTCCGGAGGGCTCCACATTGCGGCTGGATTCCCAGGTGGGGTTCCTTGAACAGGGCTCAAAGGTGATATTGAGCCTAGGAGTGAGGGTAGCTCTGCTTTCCCCCCCCCCCCCCCCCTCTCCAGCGGCTGAGCTCCTGCATTCAGGTCTTTTTGCACCACGTGTGCGTCCATAGGACCAGCGACAGGAGCGTTCGGAGGGGCTGCAGGGTAAGGCTCACCTCTCGGTTTTCGCTTCCGTCCCATAGCTAAGGAAACTGCTGCAGGATAAACTTTTAAATTTTGTCCTAAGGACCTCAAATGCAGTGCTCTGCTACAGATCGGCCATCTTGGTTCCGCCCTTCGAATAAGGGGTTTTCTTAAAGAAAAGTGCAAGGTGTGATATTGGGGTTGAGGATGCTGTCTTACCCCCCCCCCCCCCCCCCAGATTGCAAACTCATAGATACATCTAACTGTTTCTTCTATGGTATTTTCTCCCTCCCTTGGCATAGTGAAAAACAAAACACCGCAGAGAGGAGGTTATAGGTGAAAGAGATTATTGACTTATAAACAGTTACAGTGCGACCCTCCAAACTTTTATCTGCTGTTACTTCTGAATGTGGCACCCCCTTGGCTTAGTCACTAGATGGCCTTAGGTACCTGCTTAGAATCCTGACATCTATTAGCCTCCCATCCCTTTCTGTTTCTCCCAACCTGGAGGGTTTTGATTGGATACCTCATCCTATTTAGTGCAGCCATTTTAGTAATTTATGTGATTATTCTGATCCAGAACCAGATTTGCCAGTAGGAGGTCGAATTCGCCACTTCATAACCAACTGGCTCAACATAACCACAGACCAATGGGTTATATCCATCATAACCCAGGGATACCATCTAAACTTCCTCATGGTTCCCCCAGACTTACTACCCAATCCTCTGTGGATGCAAGAAGATCACACAAGTCTTCTATATTCAGAACTGTCCACCAAAACACTGCACGGAGCGGCAGTAGCCACAGAGGCATTCACGGAGCGGTATGCCAGTGGTAGGTGTTCCACCTTCACGGAGCGGAAGGATGGAGGGCTGTCATCTCCCAATTAAATAAAAAAAAAAAAAAACAGGGATGGGATCCATCAGGTCTAGAGGACGCATATAAAGAGCAGGTAGTAAAACACTGCATGGAGCGGCAGTAGCCACAGAGGCATTCACGGAGCGGGATGCCAGTGGTAGGTGTCCACCTTCACGGAGTGGAAGGATGAAGGACAGCCATCTCCCAATTAAATAAAAAACAAAAAAAGAAAAAAAAAACAGGGATGGGTTCATGGGCTATAGGTATTACCAATTATTAGGCTTTTCAATATTTGATGATAGTTAATGTGACTTTCATGGCATACTTCACTTTCAGTGCATATCCAGCATAGCTCCCTGCTTCAACGGCAGGGGAGAAGAAAAACTAATACTTCACACATATCCAGCATTGCCCTCTGCTTCATGGCAGAGAGCTATGCTGCCGCTTACCCAACTAATCAAACTTAATAATTCACTTGGAAGCAACCTCATCACTGCTCTCTACATTAATAGTGGGGGTGAAAAGGGAATTAGAACATAAGGTTACTAAGAGCCAAGAGAAACAGATAAGTATGAGAAAAAATAAGTGTGAAGCTTGCTGGGCAGACTGGATGGACCGATTGGTCTTCTTCTGCCGTCATTTCTATGTTTCTATGTTTCTTTCTGGGTGCCAGGGCCATGGAACCTATTCCCCGAGCACAGCAGGGCAGAGGGTTCTACTCCTGCTATTTTCTCATTCCAAAGAAATCAGGCGGCCTCCACCCCATCTTAGACCTCCGCAATCTCAACAACTTTCTAAGAAAAGAAAAATTCAGGATGGTGTTCTTGGGCACCATGCTTCCCCTTCTGCAAAAAGGAGATTGACTCTGTTCTCTGGATCTTCAACATGGTTACACTCACATTCCAATGTCCCCACATCGCCGTAATTACCTGCATTTCCTAGTGGGACATCAACACTTTCAGTACTGGGTCCTGCCTTTCGGACTTGCCTCAGCACCCCGTGTATTTACAAAGTGCCTAGCAGTGGCTGCGACCCATCTACGCAAGAAAAGCATACACATCTTTCCTTACCTGGACGACTGGCTCATCAAGAGCCAATCCAAGCAAGGAGCTCTCGAAGCTCTCAAGCTCATTATCAATCTGCTACACTCTCTGGGATTTCTCATCGACTACCAAAAATCCCAGCTGACTCCATCTCACCTCCTGACTTTCATCGGAGCAGATTTCGACACCACAGTGGCAAAGGCCTTCCTGCCCAACGACCATGCAGACACACTCTCCAGACTAGCTGTATCTCTGCGCACAATCAATTCTTAAAGTTGCTGGGACACATGGCTTCCATGGTCCACATCACTCCTATGGCCAAACTGGACATGAGAATAACTCAATGGACTTTGAAATCTCAGTGGCTCCAAGCCATTCAACCACTTTCATCCCAGATTCAAGTAACCCACCAATTATGTTTATCGCTTCTCTGGTGGACGAACAAAGTCAACCTGCTAACAGGTCTACCTTTTCAGCAACCAGTTCCACAGATAACCTTGACCACAGACGCAACTACCTTGGGTTGGGGAGCTCGTGTGAACAATCTTCAAACTCAAGGTACTTGGACACAGCTCGAAGCAACATTTCAGATCAACTTCCTAGAGCTTTGAGCTATACGTTATGCTCTATATGCGTTCAAGGACTGCCTTTCATACAAGACTGTTCTCATACAAACAGACAACACAGTTGCAATGTGGTACTTGAACAAGCAGGGCGCACAGGCTCTTATCTCCTCTGCCAAGAAGCCGCACAAATCTGGGCCTGGGCCCTTGCACACTCAATGTATCTATGGGCTACTTATCTGGCAGGCATGCAGAACGTGGTAGCAGATCGCCTCAGCTGACAGTTCCATCCCCATGAGTCGTCTCTGGATCCTGTGGTAACAACCAGAATCTTCCAATGCTGGGGTCAACCAACAATAGACCTCTTTGCATCCGAACTGAATCACAAAGTGGATAGATTCTGTTCCCTGCACAGACAACCAAACAAGTTAGCCAAGGATGCCTTCGCTCGCCCCTGGAACACAGGCCTCCTATATATGTATCCCCCAATACCGCTGATAGCCAAAACCCTAGTGAAGCTACAACAGGACAAATGTTCAATGATACTCATAGCCCCGTATTGGCCTCGACAAGTATGGTTTCCCATGTTTCTTGACCTCTCAATCAGAGAACCTATTCGTCTGGGCACAGTGCCAATTCTCATAACTCAGAACCAAGGCATGTTACGCCATCCGAACCTTAACACCCTGTCGCTCACAGCCTGGATGTTGAAAGCTTGATCCTGCAACCGCTCAACCTTTCAACTGATGTCTCTCAAGTGCTTGTAGCCTCACGAAAGTCATCCACACGAAAATCCTATCGTTCAAAGTGGAATAGATTTACCATATGGTGCACGTAAAAAGGTATTGACCCTTTTTCCTGCCCTACTCCATCTCTATTAGACTATCTTTGGCACCTTTCAGATTCTGGTCTCCAGACTTCTTCAGTGAGGGTATGCCTGAGTGCCATCTCAGCGTACCACAAACAAGTTGGGGATGCCCCGGTAACAGCGCAACCCCTTGTGAGTAGGTTCATGAGGGGCCTATTACAACTTAAGCCCCCTCTAAGGCCACCAGTCACTGAATGGGACCTAAATGTAGTACTTACAAGGCTCATGTGCTCCCCGTTCGAGCCTATGCACTCCTGTGATGTTAAATTTCTTATATGGAAAGTTCTCTTCCTAGTAGCCATTACATCTGCTCGAAGGGTTAGTGAGTTACAAGCACTTGTCACATACTCACCCTATACAAGGTTCCTACATGACTGAGTGGTCCTCTGTACTCACTCTAAATTCCTTCCCAGGATGGTTACTGATTTTCACTTGAATCAGTCTATAGTCTTGCCCACATTTTTCCCAAGGGTGAGAGGGTTTTACACACCTTGGACTGTAAATGTGCACTTGCATTTTACCTAGATAGCACTGCAGTCCATAGGAAATCCACACAACTCTTTGTTTCTTTCGATAAAAACAAACCAGGAGTTGCAGTGGGCAAACATACTCTCTCCAATTGGCTAGCAGACTGTATTGAATTCTGCTATGAAAAAGCAGGCCTTCCTCTCCAGGGACGAGTGAAGGCACACTCAGTGAGAGCCATGGTAACCTCAGTAGCACACTATTGTTCAGTACCGATTGCTGAGATCTGTAAAGCTGCAACATTGAGGTCTCTTCACACATTTGCAGCACATTACTGCCTGGACAAGGAAGGATGTCAAGACTCTGCCTTTGGACAATCCGTCTTGAAGAATTTATTTCCAGTATAATCCCAACTCCTTCCACATCCATCTGCTGTGATTTTCAGGCTGCCTCATTTTTACCAATAGTACACCAGTTGTTGTGCCTGTTGCACATGTTGTACACTGTTGGTCCAAATTAAATACGAGTCAGCCTGTAGCTTGCTATTCACCCACATGTGAGGACTACCATCCTGCTTGTCCTGGGAGAAAGCAGAGTTGCTTACCTGTAACAGGTGTTCTCCCAGGACAGCAGGATGTAGTCCTCACAAAACCCACCTGCCACCCCACGGAGTTGTGTACGAAAAGTTTTATTATTTTATTTTTTCGCTCACACCTTTTGCTACAAACGAGACTGAAGTGAGACCCCTGTGGTTGCAGGGATCATGGCATGCTCAGTGTGCCAGTCAAAAGTTCTAGAAACTTTGACAGAAAGGTTTTCCGTGATAGGGCTCCGTCCAGTGATGTCACCCACATGTGAGGACTACATCCTGCTGTCCTGGGAGAACACTTGTTACAGGTAAGCAACTCTGCTTTCCCTTCGGGGGATTGCCTGTGAGTAAAAAAGAAGAAAAGAAAGAGGATGGCGATATCAGAACGAAGAGACATCTAAATATCACTACAGCCTTGACTGGCATGGAACTAAATTTCAATTAGCGGTTTCAGGCCGAGAGAAGCTTGGCGGTGAATGCTTTAGCCCTCTCCCCACTGTACAGGACCCATTCCTGCTCTCAGCCAGGGAGGCTGAGATCAGCTAAATGTTTTTAACTTAAAAAAAAAAAAACAGCGAAAAGTAGGAAGAATGCAGGAGAAAGGATCTGTTTCCTCGGCATTCGGCTGTCCCACTCACGTCTCTGGGGAGTTCTCTGAGGTGAATAGGTAATGCAGGCATGGCAGGTTGAGCAGCCCTTTGCTAAGCCCGCTCCCAGGCTTCTCCCATTTTGGTTCGTGGTAGGTCGCATGGTAGTTTTCACGCATATTTTGCTGCAGACCACTAGCGAGCCTGCATATCCGTTTGTGCATTTGTTCTCACTTGTGCGTCCAATTTGGGCAATTTTCCTTCTGGACGCATATCTTGTGCATCCAGCTTAGGCATCTTTCTTAGTGTCAGTACTGGGTGTCCAGTTTGGGCATTCAGTTGCACGAGTGTATATTTTTTGTGTGTCTAATTTGGGCTTGGCTTATACATGCAGGTAATCTAGGCGCAAGCCTTTATCGGTTTGCACACTTACAACTATGGTGCCTGCAGTGAAGAAGCCTAAGCGCTTATCTATTTGTGCTACATGCCACATCAGGGCCATTCAGCAGGAGCTTTCTTTAAGCTTATGTCAGCGCTGCCTGAATGCTCGGGGAGATTTACCTCCTTCTGATTTTACCAGCAATGGGCTATCTCCTCCATCTGAGGGGTTTGGGACTGAAGGAGACATGGCAGGGGTGTCCCCTCCCTTGATTGATCCACGGGCTGAGTCATCAGGGGACACTAGCTTTCAGGACGTCAGGTTCGGGCCTGGAATGGACCCGTCCTCCTTTTCCTGGGTAGAATTCTTCCAGGGCTTGCAGATATTTCTTCAGGGCCGTTCTTCTGAATCAAAAGTACCTACTAAGGTAGTTACATGTTGTGTGGTACAAGAATAAAAGCACTGCCACACGCTCTCTATGATATTTATTTGCTTGACGTCATGGTTCAAAGCTTACAGTTCTATACATATATACAACGTCACATACCTGTCCATCACCCTCCGAGTACATCAGCCTTTCATCACGAGAAGTCTCTTTGTCTTACAGGGCAAGGAGGGGAAAGCTGCAGCACTCCATACGTCTATGAAGGCACTTCAGAAGACTCCTCCTCCACCCCTCCAGCTCTCGGCTTTTATAACAAATGTGTGTGCGAAGGAAAGTTGCTGATCATAGTAACCTTCCCTGTCGTGGTTGCTAACAGTTGCTACCACAGAACCTGTTGTTGTTGCCAACCGTTGCCACCACAAGCCTGTTGTTGTTGCCAACCGTTGCTACCACAAAGCCTGACTAGTCTCCCCCTCGGGACGGGGCGGGTTGATCAGACCAGCACGTTCCTGGTGAGCAGCCAAAGTCTTTGTTGCACAACTGCTGGGGCATGCAACAATTTTCCTTACACATGTGCTCCAAGTGCTCCTCTGCCTGTCTCCATGGTCAAGCGCTGTGGCGCAGTGCGGTCGACAAAGCTTGAATGCAGATGGATTAAGACAATACTGATAATAATGGTGGTGGCTCTCCTGATGAGGAAGGGGACATTCCCCCAGATTTGGAGCCATATAGAACTCTTCTCCATTTCTTTCATAGAGATGAGTTGCCGGGTTAGATCTCTCAGACCTTGAAGACCCTCGAAGTGGCTGGGCCTGACTCCTTGGGGATGCAGAAAAAGGATCCTATTTTGGTCACCCTATGCAAGGCTTCTTGCTTCTTTCCTCTCCTGGATGTAATCCAGGAGTTGACTGATCTGGAATGGAGGGGCGCCAGAGGCATCTTTAAAGGAGGGACCCGTCATGGCAGGTTTTTTGGATCCATAGGCCAGAGAGCAGTTGTGTTTCCCTAGAGTGGATGCCTTGGTGTGTTCTGTCACAAAACGTACCACCGTCCCAATTGGGGAAAGTGCAGCATTGAAGGATGCTCAGAATAGGAGAATTGAGGCTATTCTAAGCAAGCCTTTGATGCAGTGACAATGACCTTGTAAATTTCTTCTTCTCGTGCCTTGGTAGCTCGGCTACCTTGCATCTTTGTCAAGAATCTGGTGGCACAGAGTCCGATTTTGGACTTATGATAGAACCGGAGACCCAGGGGATACCTTCTTAGCTGATACGGGCTGTGACTTGGTTCACACAGCCGCCAGAGGAGCTGCGTTGGTTATTGCAGCCAAGTAACAGCTATGACTGTGCAACTGGTCAGTGGATACCATTTCAAAATTCAATCTTTCCAAGCTGCCCTTCAAGGGCTCGTTTTTGTTTGGCAGTGAAGTGGAAAAAATTGCAAGTAAATGGGGAGAGACCCAGGTCTCTCGATTATCAGAGGACAAGAAACCAGTTGCTCGGTCTTTTTGAGAGAGTGGCTACTCTCGAGACTATAGGAGAGGTTCTTCTCAGAGGTCCCATCCCTTCCATAGGTCTCAGTCCTTTTGCCCCCGAGGACCTCAAAAAGATGCAGGCTCCAGAGGTGGAGTCACTTGGTCTTCCCAATAAAGGTTCGCAGGCTGACCTGTTGGTGCAGAAGATAGGTGGTTTCCTATCCCGTTTTTATCACAGGTGGGTCCAGATTACTTCAGATGAATGGATTATCGAAGTGATTCGGGATGGGTATGCTCTAGAATTTTTTCGCATTCCTCCATATGCCTTCATGATCTCTCCATGCAACTCCCCTCAGAAGAGGGTAGAAGTGGAAGCGACATAACAACGGCTGTTGAACCTGAAAGCAGTGATTCCCATTCCCAAATCACAGCAGAATATGGGCCAATATTCCATTTATTTTGTAGTGCCCAGGAAGGAAGGGTCATTTCAGACCATACTGGATCTCAATGGCATCAACCAATATTTATGAGTCACGCATTTCAGGATGGAAATGGTGCGCTCTGTTATAATGGCAGTTCAAGCAGGGGAGTACCTCATGTCTCTGGATCTGACGGAGGAGTGCCTGCATACTCCCATCCTTCGGGAACATCAGCAATTCCTCTGATATGCTATCCTAGATTGTCATCACCAGTTTCAGGCCTTGCCTTTCGGACTAGCCACGGTGCCCAGGACCTTTGCCAAAGTCATGGTTGTGGTAGCAGCAGCCGTCTGCAAAAAGGGCATTCTAGTTTACCCCTATCTGGATGACTGGTTGATTCGAGCCAAGACTGTGGAAGAGATCTTCGCGCTTCCTGCAGTGTGGTTTCCTTGCTACAGGAACTAGGCTAGGTGGTAATCTGGCCAAGACTAATTTGCAGCCATCCCAGACCCTGGAGTATCTCGGGGTTTGATTTCGTACAAGGTAGGGTAGAGTATTTCTGCCAAAGTTTCGGATCCACACGATGCTGTGAGTTCGATCCTTGTGGAACTCTGTTCATCCAAACGTGTGGTCTTATCTCCAGGTCCTGGGGTTGATGGCTGCTGCATTAGAAGTGTTTCTCTGGGTAAGGGCACATATGGCCCATCTTCAGCATGTGTTGCTCTCCCAATGGAGTCCGCAGTCGCAGAACTATGTGGTGAGGCTGCGCCTCCCATTAGAGGTGAGACCCCAGTTGGACTGGTGGTTACAGGTGGATCATCTCAGGAAGGGAACTTCCCTGTCGAAGCCGGATTGGTTGGTACTCAGAACAGATGCAAGCCTCCGGGTCTGGGGGGGCTCGCTGTTAGGAGTTAGTAGTACAAGGGTGCTGGAATGCAGCAGACTGGCAGTGGAACATCAACAAACTGGAGGCACAAGTGGTTCAGTTGGCGTTCCTGCGGTTCACCGAGTGGCTAGAGGCTCGGGCGGTATGGATAACGTTTGACAATGCAACAACGGTGGCTTACATCAAACATCAGGGTGGAACCAAGATTCCACAGGTATTGGAGGAGATAGATGTGTTGCGTGTCAACGTTGTGGCAGGCCCACTCACCTCTGGCGCCTGGCTCTCGGACCCGGCCCATCCTCCCTGGCAGCGGTGGCTAGCTGCTTGTGCTCCCACACCCCCGCTACCTCCTCAGCTTCCCTCAGTCCCTCTGCAGGCTCCTCGGGCTCTCCCTGCTCTTCCTCGGACTCCTCCAGATCTCGGTGGGTCTCCCCACATGTGCCGCAGGGAGACGCCACCATCCAGCGGCCAGCTTCCTCCTAGGCATGCACGCCTCTTTCTCTTTTAAAGGAGCCACAGCGGGAATCCTACCCTCGGCCCCAGATGATGACAACAAGTCACCACGCTTGTCGTGTGCTCGTTGCTTGTCCTACTTCCTGACTTCGTTCCTGGTTCCTGTTTCTGACCTTGCTCCTGGTCCCAGGTCCTGATTCCGTTCCTGGTTCCTCCCTAGCTTTGCTTGGACTGACTACTGGCTTTGACCCCTGCTACATTGGAACTACGCGCAGGACTAAATACCGGCTTTGACCCTCGCTTTGTTGGAACTACGCTCAGGACTTATTACTGGCTTTGACCCTCGCTTCATTGGAACTATGCCTCGGACTGATTCCTGTCCTTGGCTCTCACTCCACTGCACCATGACTCACTCTGCCGCTTGCCTCGACTCCAACCTGTTCCCAACTACGCCTTTGGTATCTCTTTGGACTTGGCCCTCTCAGGCTTCGGCTTTCTGCTGTCCAGGTGTCACCTGCTCTTGTGTCTGGCCTTCCTTGGCACCCAGGCCTCTGGACCTCTGCCTCGTCCAGACCTACCTCTGTCCCTCCGATACTCTGCTGGTCCCTGGCAGAGGGTTTATCAACCAGTGCTATATGCAGTTCTCTCTGCAACCTTCCATCTTCTAGGATAAGATGAAGAAGGTTACCTTCACTCTTTCATGTCTGGAAGGCAAGGCGCTGGCATGGACATCTCCCTTGTGGGAGTGTTCGGACTCTCTCCTCCAAGAGCTGTTATGCTTCGCGACTGTCTTTCATTGGATCTTTGACAACCCAGGCAAGCAGGCTGTAGCTAGTTCCAGTCTCCTACATTTGCGGCAAGGCCAACGTGCTCTCAGTGAATATACAGTCAAGTTCTAGAGTCTTGCCACAGAATTGGCTTGGCAAAAGGACTGCCTCCAAGCCATTTATCTGGATGGTCTGTCATCTCAACTCAAGGATGAGCTTGCAGCCCGCAAGCTACCACCGCCTCCAGGAGCGTTACCAAGAAATTTGGGCGCCCCGATGCCCCACTATGGAACATTACTGCTTGCCATCTGCAGCAGGGTCCACTCCCAGTGGAACCCTGTTGTCTACCAAAGCGGAAGAACCCATTCAGCTGGGCCGAGGGTGTCTGTCCCTGGAGGAATGCCTCAGACGGAGGCAGTCGGCTCTGTGCCTGTACTGCGGGGCTTCGGGCCACTGTCTCCTGTCTTGTCCCATCCATCCGGGAAACTCCCAGGCCTAATTTCAGTTGGGGTCCTGAACTTGGGCGCTTCTACTCCGGCCCCTCAGCAGACACTGCCAGTCACCCTGACCTGGGACTATCGCTCCTTCCCAGCCTTGGCTCTGATCGACTCAGAAGCAGGTGGGAATTTCATCATCAAGGACCTGGTGCACCTCCTAGGCATTACCACTCGCACTATTGAGACATCGCTATGCATTGCCTCCATTCACGGTGACCTGCTGCCCGGAAGGATCTCCCAAGAGACAGAACCCATCCGTCTCCTCACCGGAGCTCTGTACGAAGAAGAGGTCGAACTCTTCGTTGTAGAGAAATTCATCCATCCAGTGGTCTTGGGATTATTGTGGCTCCAGCACTCCAGTTTGACTGGGAAACCTTGCAGCTCACCGAATGGAGTCCAGCCTGTCGTCAGACATGCCTCAAGAAGGTGGGATCGCTATCAGCTTGACTAACTGCATACCATCTCCAGGCCAATGGCCAGGCTGAGCGGATGAACCGCTCACTCAAGAGTTTCCTCTGGTCTATTCCAATGACCAACAAGACAACTGGGTGGAATTACTTCCCTGGGCAGAATTCTCCCATAACTCTCATATTGCAGCAGCTACTGGAGTCTCTCCGTTCTCACTCGTATATGAGAGACAAGGGGGGGTACTGTTGCATGTCCTCATTGCGGCAGGCCCGCGACCGGGCCTACTAACCTCCAGCGCCTGGCTCCCGGACCCGGCCCATCCTCCCTGGCGGCAGTGACTAGCCACTTGCACTCCCGCATCCCCGCTGCCTCCTTGGCTTCCCTCTGTCCCTGGGCGGGCTCCTCGGGCTCTTCCTCAGACTCCTCCAGTTCCCAGCAGGTCTCCCCACATGTGCCACAGGGAGACGCCACCATCCAGCGGCCAGATTTTTCCTAGGCACGCGCATGCACTCCTCTTTCTCTTTTAAAGGAGCCGCAGTGGGAATCCTACCCGCGGCCCCGGATGATGATATCATTGGGCCTTGCTTCTTAAGGCAGGGCCCGCCACTCATTCCTTGCCTTGGAAACAGGTCTCCATGCTTGTCGTGTGCTCGTTGCTCATCCTAGTTCCTGACCTTGCTCCTGGTCCCAGTTCCTGATTCCGTTCCTGGTTCCTCCCTAGTCTTGCTTGGACTGACTACTGGCTTTGACCGCTGCTACGTTTGGACCACTCTTGGACTGACTACTGGTTTTGACCCCTGCTACTTTGGAACTACACTCAGGACTGATTACCGGCTTTGACCCTTGCTTCATTGGAACTGCGCTCAGGACTGATTACTGGCTTTGAACCTTGCTTCATTGGAACAACGCCTCGGACTGATTCCCGTCCTTGGCTCTCGCTCCACTGCACCATAACTAGCTCTGCCGCCTGCCTTGGCTCCAGCCTGTTCCTGACTATGCCTTCATTATCTCTTTGGACTTGGTCCTCTTAGGCTTCGGCCTTCTGCTGTCCGGGCGTCACCTGCTCTTGTGTCTGGCCCTCCTTGGCACCCGGGCCTCTAGACCTCTGCCTCGTCCGGACCTACCTCTGTCCCTCTGATACTCTGCTGGTCCCTGGCTACCTGTTACACCACCTACTGGGAGTCGTCTCATGGAGGCCCACCTAAGACCAGCCGGCCCTGGCACCCAAGGGCTCAACCTGCAGGGAACATGGACTGGTATTGGTGAAGTTCCAGTCGGCCTCCACCTCCTAGTCTGCTCTGCCTCCCGATGGTGGGGATCCATGTGGCTTGCCCTATGAGTAGCGTCAACCCACCTCGGCCCAAGGGTCCACTACCAGTGCAACAAGATGTGCTCATGGTGTAGGTGGAGCAGCATCTCCTAAGCATATCTGCCTCTCATATTGCTGGAAAGGACAATATGATTTCCTCAGCAGGAGAAACTTTAACCCAGGAGAATGGGAGCTGGTAGATGAGGCCTTTCAGTTCCTGGTGAACCACTGAGGCCTACCAGATCTAGACTTGTTGGCGACCTTAAACAACGTAAAGATTCCATGCTCCTTCAGTCACAGGCGAGACCCAAAAGCGATGGGCATCAACACTCTTGTTCAGGAATGGCCCTTCTGTATGCGTTTCTGCGCTGGCCTCTGATAGGCAGGCTGGTCCAGAAGACTGCAAGTCAAACAAACACCGTCCTTTTTGTGGCTCTGAATTGGGCTCAAATGCCATGGTACGCTGATCTCTAGAGACTTCTGGTGGGCAGTCCCTTTAGGCTACCATCTCGGATGGATCTGTTATATCAGGGGCCCAATTTGCATGAGGAACCTGCTTGATTCTGTCTTTGGTTTGGCCATTGAAAGGGCTCGTTGTTGAAGCAGGGTTTTTCTCCTGCTGTAATTTCAACTCTTCTTTGGGCCCAGAAATCTTCTACTTCTCTAGCCTATGCTAGAGTTTGGAGAGACTTTGAGGCCTGGTGTTCTGAGCAAGGTACTCAACCACTCAAGGTGGATATTACTTTGTGATTTCGGAATTTTTACAGGACGATTTGCTTAAGGGTTTGGCCCTTAACACCTTGAAAGTTCAAGTTGCAGCCCTGACTTGTTATAGGGGGAGGGTCAACAGAGGATCTTTGTCTTTCCATTTGGACATGTCCCGTTTCTTGCAGGATGTTAAGCATCTTCACCCTCCTTTGCAGCTTCCAGTGCCTCTGTGGGACCTTAACTTGATCCTCGAGTTTTTGGCAGGTCCAATTTTTCAACCCCTGCATACTCTTTCCTTGCAGTTGCTTATCTTGAAAACAGTTTTTCTGGTAGCAGTCTGTTCGGCATGTTGGGTCTCTGAGCTGCAGGATTTTTCCTGCCGTGAGCCTTTTCTCCATATGACTCCAGGTGTGGTTCAACTTTGGACTGTACCCTCTTTTTTGTCCAAAGTGGTTTCAGAATTTCATTCAAATTAGTCCATTTTTCTGCCCGCCTTGGACAGGGACAGAGATGAAGTTGAGTACCATCTTTTGTGTTCCTTGGATGTCAAGCATCATTTACTGTGGTACTTGGAGATGACTAAAGCTGTTCGGAAGTCTGATCACCTGTTTGTGCTATATGGTGGAGGTAAGCATGGAACATTGGCAATGCGGGCAATTATTGCCCGCTAAGTTAAGGAAGTCATTACAGCAGCCTATGTGGCTGCTGAGGTGGTCTTGCCGAAATAGATTAAGCCACATTCCATGAGGGCTCAGGCTGTATCAAGGGTGGAGCTTCGTTTGTTGTTACCTGCTGAAATTTATCAAGCAGCAAGATGGTCATCTTGCACATCTTCTCCAAGTATTACTGCTTGAATGTTTGGGCTAGAGAGGACACCACATATGCATGGCTGGTATTTACTGGACAGCTGGCAGCCTCCTGCTCTTTTTGAAATTAGCTTTGGTACATCCCACTAGTGAGGATTAACCTGCTGAAACGCTGAGGAAGGAGAATAAATAAATAAATAAATTACTACTTATTTGATAATTTCCTTTCCTCTAGTAAGGGCAGGTCAATCCCTGACCCACCCTCAGCTGACGATGTTTAGATTTATGATTAGCCTTTCTTTGGGTGAGCTATGCAGAGTATGATTCCTGTTCTTCATTGAAAACTGGTAAGTGGCTACTCTAGCCCTTAGTTTACTAGATATATTCCTTCTTTTGGCTGAGCTCGGTGTTCCTGTTGGTTGGGAAACATGAATGGTTGATTTGTTAATAGTAATGTTCAAGTATAATCAGTTTAGTCCACGGTTTGGCATTTCCAAAAAATTCTGGCAGGCTGATGTCAGAGCGGGACTATATGGCCATGATGTCAGCTTTTGCTTCATCTCCCATCTGCTGGCAGAGGTGCATAACCCACTCATGGGGAATGACCTGCCCTTACTAGAGGAAAGAAAATTATTAGGTAACTAGTAATTTCTCCTTAACACTCACTGCCTTGTCCTGCCCTGGTTTGTCCCAGCATCTCACCCTTTGAGATGCAGCATCTAACACCACACAGTAAGAGAGAGAGTCACATACACCACTGCCTGGGCTATAAGCGAGAGCTTCTCCCCACAAAAATGATTCCACCCTTGGGACAGAGAATAAAGTTATGGGAGACGTGCTAGCTGAAACAGCCCCAAAGAATAAATAAGTTTATGTGCCCTTGGGAACTAACACCCCCCCCCCCCACCAAGAGAGGGTTACATGAACAACAATCAGTTCACAGAAAATACCAATCACAATCCTACAGAAGAAAATATTACCCTGTTAGGAAATACCAGCTGTATCTGTTTCAAAGGCAACACTTGCAGCAGTAAAACATCATCAACAACAAAGCGGCCATATCACAAAGGGCTCAGGCAAGAGCTACTTAACAATTTTCCTAGAAGTCTGGCCCTAGTTTTTATCTGCAAAACTTATTGTTTTCACTTCATAAGAACATAAGAAATTGCCATGCTGGGTCAGACCAAGGGTCCATCAAGCCCAGCATCCTGTTTCCAACAGAGGCCAAACCAGGCCACAAGAACCTGGCAATTACCCAAACACTAAGAAAATCCCATGCCACTGATGCAATTAATAGCAGTGGCTATTCCCTTCTCCCTCAGAGCCCTTCTAGTGGGGAAGGGCTTCAGTTTTTTTACTCCTCATTACATCAGATCGCTAGATCCTCAAGAAAATTCTCAAAGGCTATCACCTGAGCTTTCAAAATCTACTTCCCTTCTCTTTGCAAACACCTCTTTCAACTTTCTGGGATCTATTTAAAATTCTAAAGCAGGAGATAACTTCGCTGTTGACAGCCAATACAATAGAACCAATCTATACACTGGAAAAAGGCAAAGGATTTTACTCAAGATATTTTCTGATCCTGAAGTCAGAAAAACCTTTGTCCTATTTTAGAATTGAGAAACCTTAGCAAATATTTCAAGAGAAAATACCAGGATGAATTCTCTCAACATAATCTTTCTACACATGGAAGTCATGGATTGACTGATTACCTTTTTTTTTCCATAATTTATTAAATATATTAATCACTTAACACAAAAAGGTCTAAGATATTTACAATAAAAATAACATTCATAATAAAAACATAAATATCAAAATATAAATATAAAACATATAAAAACATTAATAGACTAACAAACAAAAGATGATTACAAGCTGCAAATGCCTAATAACAGAAGTCTAGCAAATTGCTATCAATGAAATGCCTGCTTCAATAAGAAACTTTTTAAAAGAAGTCTGAATTTCTTAAGGCAGACTTGTAGCTGGAGATCCGTCATTAATGAATTCCAAAAAATAGGTGCTGCAACAGAGAAAGCAGACTCCCTTGTTACTGAAAGGCGGTCATGACGTACAGATGGTATAGCCAAAAGTCCGAGTTGAGAAGATCTCAATTCTCGAGATGGTTTATAGATTTTCAATAAAGCATTTACCCATGAATAAGAATTTGCCCTTAAGAGCTTAAAGATAGTCATGCTGATTTTGTAATGTATTCTTTGTTGGATTCGTAGCCACTTCAATTTTTCAAGTACAGGAGTGATATGATCAAAACATTTAACACCATTAATTAGTCTAGCAGCAAAATTAAGAAGGAGTTGTAGAGGGAAGACCAAAGTAAAGGCTGTTGCAATAGTCAATATAAGGAAAATGAATCGCACAGACGATGATTAGAAAATCTTGATAATATAGAAGATAATGACCAGCTAATATATGCAATTTAAAGCAACCAGCTCTAATTACAGACTTGATTTGGGGTTGAAAGGAAAGAGAGGAGTCAATCCAGAAACCTAGGCTTTTTATGGGTGCATTAATAGGAAAACTGAAGTTGTCAATAGACACAAAGTCATGCCCACAAACAGAATGAGGCCTATGGATTAACAGAAACTCGGTTTTTGCAGTATTAAAGGAAAGTTGGTTTTGATGAAGCCACTATTTAACAGAAGAAATACAAAGCTGATGATGTTCATGAGTTTTGTTCCATGTGGGGTGCAAACAGATGAAAATTTGAATGTCATCAGCGTATATTTTGTAACCATCTGTGACATTAGAGCAGAGCTTTCCAAACTTTTCATGTTGGTGACACACTTTTTAGACAAACATAATTTCGTGACACAGTAATTCAGTCTACCAGCAAACCAGAAGTTAAAGGTTAAACGAACAAAATGTATTTCAACAATTTATGTATGTTTCCTTAAATATATACATAAATAAAATGTTTCACAACACAACCTATCTCATAATAAATATTTGCAGGCTTCCACTTCCTCCATGCTGATCTCGTACATTGTGAGATCGGCATAGAGAAAGTGCTACTCTTGCACATTCCCAAAGATTACATGTGCCAATCACTAAAAAGTAATTTTTTTTTTTTACCTTTGCTATCTGATCTTAGTTTTCTAATCGGTTGGTCAGAGGCTTTTTTTTCCACCTTTCCTTTCTTGTTTTTTTGCCAATTCCTTTTACAGGGTCTTTTTTTCTATTTCTTTTCTCTCCATCTGTCTTCCCTAAAACACACAATCAGGTTCTCATTCTCACACGCTATCTCACACATTCTCACACACACAGGCTCTCACTCACATGCAATCTCACACATCCACAGCTCTCACTCTCACATGCCTCTCTCTCATACATACATACATACTGTCTCTCTCGTGCACATGCTGTCTCACTCTCACACACACAGGCTCTCTCACTCCTACAATGCTCTCTTGCTCAAGCACAGGCTCTCACTGGCACATGCTGTCCCTCTGCACGGGTTGCCGAAGGATGGGCTCTTCAGAGGCCCTGATCTTCCTTGGCCGTGACATGGGATCTGCAGCGGCCCTGCTATCGGGTTTCCTCCTCTTCTCGGGCTGCCGCGACGTGGGATCCGCAGTGGCCCTGCTATCGGGTTTCCTCCTCTTCTCGGGCCGTCGCGACGTGGACTTGGCTGGAGGTGCATATAAGATGCCTAAGTAGCTGGTTCTGATAGGTCTCAGTGAAGCGTGAGGACGAAGTGGGTCGCTTGATCTAAGCGACCCACTTGGGAATAAATGGTCTTGTGGGTTATGGTTAGTACTTTGAAAATGATTCTAGATTTAATAGGGAGCCAGTGTAGGTTTTTTAAAATAGGTGTGATGTGATCTCGTCTACTAGAGTTGGTTAGAATCCTGGCTGCTGAGTTCTGCAACATTTGTAGTGGTTTGGTGGTGATAGCTGGGAGGCCAATCAGCAGCGAGTTGCAATAATCAATTTTTGAAAATAGAATTGTTTGGAGGACTGTTCTAAAGTCCTGAAAATGGAGGAGAGGTTTCAGCCTTTTCAATATGTGTAGTTTGTGAAAGCATTCCTTCGTTGTGTTTTTGACAAATTGTTTGAGATTCAGTCTATTGTCGATAGTGACGCCTAGGTCTCTTACGTGTATGGGGGAGATCCTTAGTGGTGTGACTAGATTGTTGGTAGCCTGAAAGTTGTCATCCAAAGTGAACAGCATGAGTTCCATTTTTGAAGTATTGAGCACTAAGTTGAGGCTAGTGAGGACTGAGTTTATGGACTGTAGACAATTGTTCCAGAAGTTGATGGTGTTGGAGATAGATTCAGTGATTGACAACAGGATCTGGACGTCGTCGGCGTATATGAAGTGTGTGATCTTTAGATTTGAGAGCAGATGACATAGTGGGAGGAGATAGATGTTAAACAGGGTTGGGGAAAGGGAGGATCCTTGAGGGATATATATATATATATATGGATAGAAATCCCATTTGTGTTGGGTAAGAGTATAGTGATAGGAATATACTACCATCCACCTGGACAAAATGGTCAGACAGATGATGAAATGCTAAGAGAAATCATGGAAGCTAACCAATTTGGCAGTGCAATAAGAATGGGAGTTTTCAATTACCCCCAATATTGACTGGGTAAATGTAACATCAGGACTTGCTAAGACAAAGTTCCTGGATGTAATAAATGACTGCTTCATTGAGCAATTGGTTCAGGAACCAACAAGAGAGGGAGCTATTTTAGATTTAATTCTTAGTGGAACGCAGGATTTGGTGAGAGAGGTGATGGTGGTGGGGACACTTGGCAATAGTGATCATAACACGATCAAATTTAAACTAATAACTGGAAGTGGACAATAAGTAAATGTACAGCTCTAACACTAAACTTTAAAAGGGAAACTTTGATAAAATGAGGAAAATAGAAAAAAACTGAAAGGTGCAGCTGCAAAGGTTAAAAGTGTTCAATAGGCATGGACATTGTTTAAAAATACAATCCTAGATGCGCATTCCAGATGTGTTACACACATTAAGAAAGGTGGAAGAAAGGCAAAACGATTACAGGCATGTTTAAAAGGTGAGATGAAAGAGGCTATTTTAGCCAAAAAAAATCCTTCAAAAATTGGAAGAAGGATCCATCTGAAGAAAATAGGATAAAACATAAGCGTTGCCAAGTTAAGTATAAAACATTGATAAAACGGGCAAAGAGAGAATTTGAAATGAAGTTGGCCATAGAGGCAAAAACTCATAAAAACTTTTTAAAATATATCCAAAGCAAGAAACCTGTGAGGGAGTCGGTTGGACCATTAGATGACCGAGGGGTTAAAGGGGCTCTTAGGGAAGATAAGGCCATTGCCAAAAGACTAAATGAATTCTTTGCTTCCATGTTTACTAATGAGGATATTGGGGAGATACCAGTTACGGAGATGGTTTTCAAGGGTGATAAGTTAGACGAACTGAACCTGGCCAGATTGACAAACTAAAGAGAAGCAAATCATCTGGATCGGATGGTATGTATCCTAGGGTACTGATGGAACTAAAAAATGAAATTTCTGATCTATTAGTTAAAAATTGTAACCTATCATTAAAATCATCCATTGTACCTGAAGACTGGAGGGTGGACAATGTAACCCCAATATTTAAAAAGGGCTCCAGTGGCGATCTGGGAAACTATAGACCAGTGAGTCTGACTTCAGTGCCGGGAAAAATAGTGGAAACTGTTCTAAAGATCAAAATCCTAGAGCATATAGAAAGGCATGGTTTAATGGAACCCAGTCAACATGGATTTACCCTAACAAATCTGCTTCATTTTTTTGAAGGGTTTAATAAACATGTGGATAAAGGTGAACCGGTAGATGTAGCGTATTTGGATTTTCAGAAGGCGTTTGACAAAGTCCCTCATGAGAGGCTTCTAAGAAAACTAAAAAGTCATGGGATAGGAGGCAATGTCCTTTCGTGGATTACAAACTGGCTAAAAGTCAGGAAACAGAGAGTAGGATTAAATGGTCAATTTTCTCAGTGGATAAGGGTAAACTGTGGAGTTTCTCAGGGATCTGTACTTGGACCGGTGCTTTTCAATATGGGGTAGATTTTTAAAAGAAGCGCGATCGCGTACTTTTGTTGGCGCACCAGGCGCCAACAAAAGTACGCTGGATTTTATAAGATACGCGCGTTCCGGAGAACGTGGCCACGCCCCCGGAAGGCCCCAGGCCGAAACCATGCCCCTGGGCCCGCCCCCAAAACGTCGCGTCCCGCCCCCAAAACGCCGCCATCGTTCGGCCCCGCCCCGACACGCCCCTTTAAAAAACCCTGGGACTTACGCGCGTCCCGGGGCTCTGCGCTCGCCGGCGGCCTATGCAAAATAAGCGCACCGGCGCGCAAGGGCCCTGCTCGCGTAAATCAGGGCGGATTTACGCGAGCAGGGCATTTAAAATCCGCCCGTATATATATAAATGATCTGGAAAGGAATACGACGAGTGAGGTTATCAAATTTGCGGATGATACAAAATTATTCAGAGTAGTTAAATCATTTTTTACTGTGTTGAGATCTGCTGCATATTTGTGAAGTAGCGTTCTGTATCTGTCTTTCAGGTTAGGCGTTGGGGTTCATCTCCACAGCTTTTCTGTTTGTCTTAGGGTTCGCTTTGAGTTTTTAGTTCTGGGGTATACCATGGAGATTTTTGCTTCGTAGAGGCTTTGATTCTTTTCTTATTGTTGGGCATAGTGTTTTGGCTATATCCGCATTGATGGAGATCCATGAGTTCGTGGCGGAGTTGGAGTCATTTAAGTTGATGGTCTTTAATGCTTCTGGTAGTAGTTCAGCTAGGTCTTCGCTGGAGCATGGTTTGGTGAATTCAATGATGTGGTTGTTTGGTTTCCCTGGGGTGATTTGGAGCTGGAGCTTGGCTTGAATGAGGCTATGGTCCGACCATGGGGTGGGGGTTACTGTGGGTGGGCCTGTTGTGGATATTTTGTTGTTGATGAAGAGTAAGTCAAGAGTGTGGCCAGATTTTTGGATGGGAGTGTTGATGGGTGAAACCAATAGCGGACATTTTGGAGAGGAGGAGTTCGCTGGTGGGGGATAGGGGGTTGGTGTCTATGTGGAGATTGAAATCTCCTAATATAATGGCAGGCTCTTGTAGGTTGATGTGGGAGGTGATGGTTTCAATTAGGGGGGAAAGGTTGTGCTGGAGGAGACCGGGGGGTGCGTAGAGGAGGAGTATTTGGAGATTTTTTTATTTAAATAGGTTGGTCTCAAAGGGGGGTGGAAGGTTTAGTGTGTGGGAGGAGAATTTATGTTTTTTGTGTGCTAAGAATAGTAGGCCGCCTCCTTTTCTTTGGGTCTGGGTATGGAAAATATGTTGTATGTGTTCTGGGGAGTTGATTAGTAGAACAGTGTCGGTGCTTTTCAGCCAGGATTCAGTTATACAGAAAATGTCTGGTAGGGAGTCTATGAGTAGGTCGTGTATGATGGGGATTTTTTGGTGACTGATTGTGCGTTAATGAGGAAAAGGGTGAGAATTGTGAGTGCAGATCAGAGTATGTTGGGGTTGATGTGGATGTTGGTGAGGAGTCTGGTGGTGGTGGTTTTGGTTTTTCGGGGTAGTGTGGTGGTGGTATTTGTGGTTGGGGAGTTTGGGAATGTAGTATGTTGTGGCCATTGCATGTAATTGAGGTGGGTGGTAGATTGTGTGTCTTGTTGTTTTGGGTTTTCGAGGGGGGGATAGTGGGCATGTGGCTGGGAGGGAGGGCCCTTGATGGAGGGGCACAAGGGACGGCACAAAGGGGCACATTAAGAGGCATGCCCCTTAGTCGCACGGCGCCTGGGCCCAGCAGGAGGCTTTAAAGCCTTTTCCTGCTCACCGCCTCCCGAAGGTGGAGTTGACGTGGGGGGCAGGTCGGCGGCACACGCGGGTCGCAGGGACGGGAGGAGAGAGACCTTACCCTGACGGGCTGGCACCGATCGCGCAGCCTCGGGTCTCCTCTCTGTTTGCTGTCCTTTCTCTGCTGGGCCTTCAGCGGTGCGGTCGTCTCCGGCGTCTCTCGGGTGAGTAGGGGACCGGCGGGGAGCATGTGGAGTGCGGCGAATGGCAGTGGTCCAGTCCAGCAGTGTCAGCAGCGTGGGTTGGGCAGCATGAGTCCGGCGGGTCGGTCGGCGTCTCGTGGAGCTCGGGTCCTGCAGATGGTGGCCTGAGCCCCACAAGACGCCGGGGGGCTCAGGCCACCATCTGCCGGATGGGCTCAGGCCCTAAACACCAATACACCTCCAGTTAGGAAAACAGAAAAGCCAAGCTGTTATAGAATCCCACACAGAAATAATTGTAAAACTATATGAATAAATGTTTCAAAATAGCTGTTGAACAGAATAACATCTAACAATTAAAAACTCTTAAAAATTAATAAAAATTCTCCAAACACCAATGAAATATTTCAAAACTGTAGACCCATCACGTAATACCCAATAAATAAAATGGCAGTCAATCAAGAAAAATGAACTTAAAAAGCCACTTTTACTTACCTCTCCAGCAGTTCTCCTACTCCTTTCCCTGCAGGCCACACCAGAAACAGCAGTAGCTACTGAAGCTGTCCTCACGGTCCTCTTCCTTAGGGACCACAACTAGTCTATATTGCCTTTTTATAGGTAGGGTTGTTCCATTTGAGTGCATGCCATAATGCAGGTTGTAACTTTGTGTGGATTAGTTTGTGTGCATTATTGCAGCTCTTGGTACTATCCCCTATATAATCAAAATGCTATAATAATTCCCGCGCTAAGAAAAGGGGTATGTTTATGGAAATTTTAGAATTACACCACATTGTAACATGACTGGGCCATTTTAAAATATGAGCTGCTTGCACTCAGCAAGCAAGTCTTTTAAAATTCACTCCAAAACGTTATTTTAATGAACTTCATAGATGTAGAATATGATAGTAATAACAAAGAAGGAAAAAATCCTGGAAAATCGCCTCCATTTCCTTCATCACTGCAGCCTCAAAAGTCAGTAGGCTACTTAGATCCAGAAAGAGGGCTTTTGTCAGCAAAACATAGAGATCCTATATCCACTTTAGAAAATATATAGAAAATAATATTGTTTCTCAGAATTGTCTGGTTTGGGGTATCAATGTTTTTCTTGATGCAGTTATAGCAACATTGCCATATAGATTTGAATAAAATATGAGACATTTGCATAGACATAGCCCTAACCAAATTAATTCATTATCTTCTTATAATCAGATATTCGTATAGATTGGGAGATGTACAATCAAGAAACAGATGGTTCTCAATTGCTGGACTTCAGGGTGTTCTATGGAGATCCTTTTCCTCTTAAGGATATAGATGGTAATGAGATTATTGGATCCGGCAGTGATTACTCTATAAGTGAGGATATTGTGTCCAACTGGGATAAAATCCCTAATAGTTCAGCAACTTTGTCCTCTCTTTCCCCTGTAACTGATGAGGTAAGTACTCACCTGATTTGATTTCACATAGCTGCTATTTCTTCCCTACAGTAAAAGTTATATTTAACATAGAAACATAGAAATGACGGCAGGAAGAAGACCAAACGGCCCATCCAGTCTGCCCAGCAAGCTACGTACTTTATCCATTTTTTTTCCCTTTTTCTCTCTCCCACCCTGTTACTATTGGCTTCCAGTACCCTCCAGCCCTAATTCGCCTCCACTCCCACCACCAATGTAGAGAGCAGCGCCGTATCTGCATCCAAGTGAACATCCAGCTCAATTAGGGGTAGCAACCACTGTAACAAGCTGGCCACCACCCCTGCCCATACTCTTACCCACCCCTGTTTTTGTTTTTTTTTTTGTTTGTTTGTTTTTTTTTTGTTGTTGTTTTTTTTTTTTTTTTTGGAGATGGCAGCCCTCCATCCTTCCGCTCCGTGAAGGTGGAACACCAACCACTGGCATAATTTCTTAAATAACTTCTCCATTTTGTTTTCTTTTATCATTTGTTATCTTTAGTTCATTCTCTTTACCTCTTTTGGTCTGGAAAATCATGCTGAATGATCAGGTCTCCAAAAAATTATTTTAAATCTTAATCTTTAAAATTATAGTCTATTCCATCATTATGCACATTTAGATTTAATGATGTCCACATTTTTCCTGTATTGTTCACTGTATTTTATTTCAATTATGTACCATTTTGTGGACAAGATCTGCAGAAACATATGATCTGTCACAATCAATTAATCCTCACGATGTGTTAAATAGCAAACATATCTACTCTTTCTTAATATAATCAAGTCTAACTGCACTTATTAATTGCTTTTAAAGCTGTTAACTTGTGGACATTTTGAGGTTTGTATTCAGTGTATTTGTCTAGCAAGTTTGGTACAAATGCTTAGATTTAAAAATCCCACCAGTCTGACTGCCTCTTGACATAGCCAGATAATTTGTTATCCAGCTAATAATTTGTTATCCAGCTAAAATGTATCTGGCTATGTCAGGGGCGGTTCTGGGGGCATTCTGGATAGTGCACTGTTATCAGGCTATATTAGCTGCCCTAAATTTAGCCAACTTTAAAATAGCTAGGTATATTCAGCAGCACACCTTGTTCTGTTGAATCCCAGCCCAAGTTAGCCATAAAAGCTTATCCAGCAAACTTTGCCAGCTGCCAAGCAATAAAATATGGACTTCTTTATTCATATTCTTAGTTTTGTTTGGGAAGGTTTTTAAATTTTGGCCTTGTAAATTTTAAATCTATGTATATTTTAGTACTTTGACGAGCAAGACCAGAAGGGAGGAGGAGGAACTAGGAAGTACTAAAGGCTATGAACCAAAGACTGACTAAAAAGAAATTAATCACAGTAAATCTGCGAACTTACCAGGGGTCTTCTCTCAGACTATCCCTACAGTATAACTCCTAGACAGGACTGTAAGTAATTTTCATTTCCTAGGGCAAATGAATTGTGTTTTTCACAATTTGGAAAGTATAATTCAACAATAGGCATCAACAAATTTCAGATGTATTTTTTTATTCAAGAACTTTGTGTAACCCCACCCAATGTGCCTCTCCTGCATGGGTGGGCACATAAAACTTATTGTTACTCTTTGGGACTGGAACCTTTCCCTGGCTAGCTGTTATATCTCCCTCACTTTCCCAGGGATGGATTTGTCGAACTGGGGAAGAAAAGGAGTCCTTTCAGGTCCAGATGTGACAGGAATGGGTTCTTTACACATTCGATTTTCTTTGCAGTTAATCCCCTGGGGGCGATTGTTATCCTTTATGTGGGTGCCAGTGAGTGCAAAATATACTCTGTAGTCACTTGAGTAGTGTCCAAAATAAAAGTCTTTATTCTTAGCGTCCAGTCATGATGAAGCCAGAACAAATTGGTTATGTACCTCTACCAGCAGATGGAGATAGAGCAAACTGACATCACAGTGTGTCTATATACCCCTGCAGTGACTTCAGGCTGCCAGTATTCTCCGTCTCCAGCAGATGGTGGATGTTGCATTCCCTAATGGGGATTGCTTCATTTTGAGAAAAGAGAAGCTGTCCTGTGGTTCCTCCCACAGTTGAGAATTTCTGAGGTTATTTCCATGGTCCCTTAGATGAATGCCTTGGTCCAGTAGCTGGTTTTCAGCCAGACTGGACCTTAGCTGCTTAAGCAACTGAAAGGCAGGGGGGTGCAATGAAGCCAAGCATGCGGGGTGACAGCACATGCCCTCTTCCCACACAGCTGGAGACCATCTCTGTACTCAGCCAGGTAAGGTTGAGCTCCGGTAAGTTTTAAAAAGAATTGTAATATACAGAGGCTTAGAAGGAGGCTTTTGTTGTGTAGGGCTTCCTACTTCCCCGGTGTCCATGCTCAGTGGGCCGTTCCGACATTCATCCCACCTGTGGGAAGTCGAGGAACATGGGCAGCCAGGTGGGTTGAGCAGCCTCCTTAGGCTAGGCCACGCTCCGAGGGCTTTTTAGCTGCGTGCCACATGGGGCACTTATCTTTGGGACGCCTAAGTCTTGAACGCCTAATTAGGCACCCAGGTGTGGGTCGCCTGAGTGTTGTACGCCTAATTTTTGGCGCCTAAGTTGGATGTATATATATATTTAAAAAAACCAGCTAGACGCACGCCTCTGGCCGCCGCTCAGTGCACTGTCGGCCATAATGGGGCCTATACCTAAGAAGCCTCAGCACCTTTTCTTTTTGCATTGCTTGTCATATTAGGGCATTTCAGCCAGGACTGCCTGCTAACTTGTGCCAGTGCTGTTTAGAGGCTCAGGGAGAATTATCTTCCTCTGATTTCATTAAACCTGGTTGTTCCCAGCTGAATGTAGGTCTAGGTTAAAGACGACTCAGGAGGGGCACTTGAATTTGGAACTATCCCTAACTGGTTCCTCAGCAGGGGACGGTAGCTCAGTGAGTATGCTTCAGGTGCCTCCTGGTTTGGAAACTTCTACTTTTTCATGGGTGGAATTTTTCCAGGGGTTGCAAACTTTTCTTAGGCATAGTCTTCAACCCTGTCCAATGCTTCCAGAGCAGAGGCCCAGTTAGGAACCTTGCCTGGACTTTCTGTTAAGCGTCAGAGTTCTCCTAGAGCACAGCAGGACCTCCTGATAGAGATCCGGATGGCAACATATGATGACACCGATCCTGACTCTCTTGAGGATGGTTGAAATTCCTCCAGAATTAGAACTATATAGAACTATGCTACAGTTCTTTCATAAAGATGAAAATGCCAGCTCTGACCTCCCAAGATCTTGGAAATGCCCGGGGTTCTGGGGCAGATTCTGGGTCTGAGCCGAAGAGGAAATCCATTTTGTTTTCCTTGCATAAGCTTCTTGTTTTTCTGTGTGATAGAGGCCATTCAAGAATTGATTGATCTTGAGTGGGGCACCCCCAGAGGCTAATTTCAAAGGGGGTCAGGTTTTGGAAGGCCTGTACCCCCTAGATCCAGTGGTAGTAGGAGAGCGCCACGTTTTCCGAAGGTAGATGCACTTGTGTGTGCAATCTCCAAGTGCACTATTCCATGGCAGGAGGAGCAACCTTGAAGGATGCTCAATATAGAAAGATTGAGCCTACCTTAAGCAAGCATTTGAAGCCGTGGCAATGGACCTTGCAGATCGCTTCTTGGTATTCCTTGGTGGCTTGCTCTTGTTGTTTCTCTCCCAGGATGTTGATTGGCTTTAGGGGGGTAAGCTCCAGGGAGTTATGGAACAGATTGCTGCTTTCTTGGGAAGATGCAGGCTGTGATTTGGTCCGACTTCAGCCAAAAGGGCGGCTTCTATAGTAGGTCCAGGCGTCAATAAGGTTGATGAGATGTGACCTCCCAGGCTAACCTCACCAATTGCACTTTTAACGGCTCGCTTTTATTTGGGAGCAAGTTGGAGAAACTGACCAGTAAGTGGAGTGAATCTCCAATTCCTTGTTTGCTGGAGGATAAGAAGCAGGCACAGCCCTCCTTTAACATGAGAGGTCGTGCTAGAGGATCCAGGCATCCCTATAGAGGAGCGACCTTTCAGGGGACTCAACCTTTTGGTAGGTCTGTCCTTTCATCCCAAACAACCCAGAAGGGGCGCAGGCTCAAGAAGTGGAACCTCCTGAGCCTCCCAATGAAGGTTTGTGACCCACCCCCGAGAAATGGAGATAGGAGGACACCTCTCTCTCTTTTATCAGAGGTGAGTTGAAATCACATCGGATCAGTGGGTCCTGGAAGTGATATGAGAAGGATATGGAGTTTCGCAGTGTTCTTCGGAATGTGTTCATGGAGTCTCCCTGCCACTTCCCGCAGAAGAAGCAGGCAGTGGAGAGTACATTGGCAAGGCTCCTCAGTCTGATGGCTGTGGTCCCAGTGCCCATGTCTCAAGAAAATACGAGGCACTATTCCATTTATTTCAGTGTGCCAAAGAACAAGGGCTCTTTTTGTCCCATCCTGGATCTCAAAGATGTCAACCATCATCTGCGTGTGAAACATTTTTGCATGGAAACTTTGCATTCGGTGATAATTGCTGTGCAGTCAGGGGAATTTCTGACCTCCCTGGATCTGTATAAAGCGTATCTTCACATTCCCATCTGACTAGAACATCAATGCTTTCTGCGGTTCATAGTTCTGGGGCTCCATTTTCAGTTTTGGGTGCAGCCCTTTGGTCTGGCCATTCTCCCAGAACCTTTTCCAAGGCAATGGTAGTAGTTGCAGCAGAATTGAAAAAGGATGAATCCTAGTACATCCGTATTTGGACGTCTGATTGATTCAAACCAAGTCACCAGAAGAGAGCTGCCTGGTGACTCAAGTTGATTTCTTTGTTGCAGGAGCTCAGCTGGATGGTGAACCTAGTCAAGAGCAGTCTTCTGCCTTCACTGGAACACCTTGGGGTTCTGTTCGACACAAAGCAGGGCAAGGTGTTCCTGCCAGAAGCTCGAATTCAGAAGTTGCTAGCTCAACTTCATTTGTTGTTGAACACTCTGTGCCCGACTGTATGGTCCTTCCTGCAGGTACCTGTTATTTTTATTTGTTAAATGTTTTCTATACCGGTGTCTGGAAACAAGACTGTCACCGGTTTACAGCATTTGCAGTAAACATAAAATCGTAATAGATACAAATAAAAATAAAAGTTAGACATAAAACTCAGTAATTTAACTTTAACTAAGAGGGTTTCTCAGGCTATCTTTTGGACTTAAAGGATAAAACCCAAGATTTGACTATTTCTTTTTGCTCACAGGCTAAATTTGGTCCAAGCAAATTGTTACCTGTGCAAAATTTAACCAGATAAAAAGAGGTGGTGCCGGAAATGTTCCTAGGGAATGGCTAAAAACTTCATCTGGTGCTGATATTCAGTGCTAGCTGGATAAATGTTTTCCAAAAACTCAGTTTGGCCATAGAGCTTTCTTAAAGTTATCGAGATAAACAAGACAAGCTGTGATCCCCCGCCTCCCTCCTGTCTTCCAAAATAAAAAAATTACATTGGAGAATACCCAATCCCCCTTCCTTTCTCCCACTGCCCTCCAACCTCCAAATTTAAAAAATTGTAATATGAAGCTCCTGATCCCCCATCCCCTACTTTAAAAAGTGGGGTTCCAAATTTCCATCCCTACCCCGAACCTACAAAAGTGTCTCTGAACCCCAGCACTGAGCCGACGATTTTAAAGTATTATCCACTATGATGCCTAGATCTTTTTCCTGGGTGGTAGCTCCTAACATGGAACCTAACATCGTGTAACTTCAGCAATGGTTATTTCGTTGTCCTTTCGTGGATTACAAACTGGTTAAAAGACAGGAAACAGAGAGTAGGATTAAATGGTCAATATTCTCAGTGGAAAAGGGTAAACAGTGGAGTACCTCAGGGATCTGTATTGGGACCGGTGCTTTTCAATATATATATAAATGATCTGGAAAGGAATACGACGAGTGAGGTTATCAAATTTGCGGATGATACAAAATTATTCAGAGTAGTTAAATCACAGGCAGACTGTGATACATTACAGGAGGACCTTGCAAGACTGGAAGATTGGGCATCCAAATGGCAGATGAAATTAATGTGGACAAGTGCAAGGTGATGCACATAGGGAAAAATAACCCTTGCTGTAGTTACACGATGTTAGGTTCCATGTTAGGAGCTACCACCCAGGAAAAAGATCTAGGCATCATAGTGGATAATACTTTAAAATCGTCGGCTCAGTGTGCTGCAGCAGTCAAAAAAGCAAATAGAATGTTAGGAATTATTAGGAAGGGAATGGTTAATAGAACGGAAAATGTCATAATGCCTCTGTATCGCTCCATGGTGAGACCACACCTTGAATACTGTGTACAATTCTGGTCGCCGCATCTCAAAAAAGATATAGTTGCGATGGAGAAGGTACAGAGAAGGGCAACCAAAATGATAAAGGGGATGGAACAGCTTCCCTATGAGGAAAGGCTGAAGAGGTTAGGGCTGTTCAGCTTGGAGAAGAGACGGCTGAGGGGGATATGATAGAGGTCTTTAAGATTATGAGAGGTCTTGAACGAGTAGATGTGACTCGGTTATTTACACTTTCGAATAATAGAAGGACTAGGGGGCATTCCATGAAGTTAGCAAGTAACACATTTAAGACTAATCGGAGAAAATTCTTTTCACGCAACGCACAATAAAGCTCTGGAATTTGTTGCCAGAGGATGTGGTTAGTGCAGTTAGTGTAGCTGGGTTCAAAAAAAGGTTTGGATAAGCTCTTGGAGGAGAGGTCCATTGATGGCTATTAGTCGATTATACTTGGGGAGTAGCCACTGCTATTAGTTGCATCAGTGGCATGGGATCTTCTTGGTGTTTGGGTGATTGCCAGGTTCTTGTGGCCTGGTTTTTGGCCTCTGTTAGAAGCAGGATGCTGGGCTTGATGGACCCTTGGTCTGTCCCAGCATGGCAATTTCTTATGTTCTTATGTTCCCTATATGCAACACCTTGCACTTGTCCACATTAAATTTCATCTGCCATTTGGATGCCCAATCTTCAAGTCTTGCAAGGTCCTCCTGTAATGTATCACAGTCTGCTTGTGATTTAACTACTCTGAATAATTTTGTATCATCCGCAAATTTGATAATCTCACTTGTCGTATTCCTTTCCAGATCATTTATATATATATTGAAAAGCACCGGTCCAAGTACAGATCCCTGAGGCACTCCACTGTTTACCCTTTTCCACTCAGAAAATTGACCATTTAATCCTACTCTCTGTTTCCTGTCTTTAACCAGCTTGTAATCCACGAAAGGACATCACCTCCTATCCCAAGACTTTTTAGTTTCGTAGAAGCCTCTCATGAGGGTCTTTGTCAAACGCCTTCTGAAAATCCAAATACACTACATCTACTGGTTCACCTTTATCCACATGTTTATTAACCCCTTCAAAAAAATGAAGCAGATTTGTTAGGCAAGACTTCCCTTGGGTAAATCTATGTTGATTATGTTCCATTAAATCATGTCTTTCTATATGGTCTACGATTTTGATCTTGAGAATATTTTCCACTATTTTTCCCGGCACTGAAGTCAGGCTCACTGGTCTATAGTTACCCGGATCGCCCCTTGAGCCTTTGTTAAATATTCCAGTCTTCAGGTACAATGGATGATTTTAATGATAGGTTACAAATTTTAACTAATAGATCAGAAATTTCATTTTTTAGTTCCTTCAGAACCCTAGGATGCATACCATCTGGTCCAGGTGATTTGCTACTCTTTAGTTTGTCAATCTGGCCTACTACATCTTCCAGGTTTCACAGTGATTTTGTTCAGTTTTTCTGACTCATCACCCCTGAAAACCATCTCCGGAACTGGTATCTCCCCAACATCCTCATTAGTAAACACGGAGGCAAAGAATTCATTTAGTCTTTCTGCAATGGCCTTATCTTCCCTAAGAGCCCCTTTAACCCCTCTGTCATCTAATGGTCCAACAGACTCCCTCACAGGTTTCTTACTTTGGATATATTTTTAAAAGTTTTTATTATGAGTTTTTGCCTCTATGGCCAATTTCATTTCAAATTCTCTCTTCGCCTGTCTTATCAATGTTTTACACTTAGCTTGACAATGCTTATGTTTTATCCTATTTTCTTCAGATGGATCCTTCTAATTTTTGAAGATTTTTTTTTGGTTAAAATAGCCCTTTCACTCTCACCTTTTAACCATGACGGTAATCGTTTTGCCTTCCTTCCACCACCTTTCTTAATGCGCGGAATACATATGGACTGCGCCTCTAGGATTGTATTTTTAAACAATGTCCATGCCTGTTGAACACTTTTAACCTTTGCAGCTGCACCTTTCAGTTTTTTCTAACTATTTTCCTCATTTTATCAAAGTTTCCCTTTTTAAAATTTAGTGTTAGAGCTGCAGATTTACTTATTGTCCCCCTTCCAGTTATTAGTTTAAATTTGTGATCATGTTAGAAAGATATTGCCCTAATAATTGGCTTACAATTGGCTTCTACCTGTGAATCATTAAAAAAGGTCAGCTTTGCTGGATAAAGGACTCCTAATTCCAGTACCATTGGTCAGACTGTGAATCTGAAGGAAAGCTGGGAAAATGAAGACCAAAGAGCATTCTAAGTAAATTAATAATAAAGTTATAGACATGCACAAGATAGGAAAAGGCTACAAAATAATATCCAAATGCTTGGATACCCTAGTGAACACTGTTGGGTCAATGGAAAGCTGCATCATACCACTCAGACACTATCTAGACAAGGCCGTCCCTCAAAACTCAGTGTCGGAGCAAGAAGACTTATGAGGTAAGCCACAGAGAAGCCAACAATCACTTTGAAGGAGCAACAGAGTTCAGTGGCTGAGACTGAAGTGGAGGTGAAACAGTCAATCAAATCAAGAGCTCTGCATAAACTGGCCTGCATGGGAGAGTGGCTAGAAAGAAGCCATTACTAAAGAAAAACCACATCAAAGTATCTCTGGAGTTTGCCAGAAAGCATCAGAGTAAGACAGCTAAAATGTAGGGTAAGGTTTGTGGTCAGATGAGACAAAACTGGAGCTTTGTGGCCAAAATTCAAAACAGTATGGGATAGATTTTCAAAAAGTGCACACTCTACCCGGCACATGCACATGGATGTGCGTGTTACGACTGTCGCTGCCCGAAGTCTCCACTCCGCCCTCCTTACCTCTCTGGCGACTCCTCCCGCAGTTGACGGACGTTTGGCTGCTGTGGCGTCTGCCTGCCTTCCTCTCTGGCATCCCCGGTCCGGCTTGGGTGCTGCCTCCCGCCATGCTGTCCAGCTGCCTTAGGGGGCGCGTGCCACGCGGCCCTGCTTCAAATACTTTCTTTGGCGTGAACCTCAGGGGCATCCCCCTGTGATAACGTCACGCATCCCGGATACAAAAAGCCTACACTACTGCTAGCTAATCAAGTTAGCAACAGGTATTCGTACTGGTGAGCTCCTTACAGATGGGATTCGCTCTCCCTACCTAGCTACTCTGCCTCTCCATTATTGGACTTACTCTATTTGGGGTACCCGCTCCTCGGGGGCCTCTCTCTTCTCTTTAGGTTGCTGTCTGGAACCGGTACTCGCTCCTCGAGGGCCCATGTTCCTGGACTCGCTGCCTGGACTTCACTTCTGCCTGGAAGATACCGCTGCCTACACCAGGTACTCGCTCCTCGAGGGCCTGCCTCTACTCCAGCTCCTGTGATTCCTACCGAGAGAAACCGCTGTGTGAGTACTCAACCAACGAGGCTCTATTCCAGAACTCTGCATATACTTCATTGTACTCACTATCTCAGTTTCTCTTCACTACAGCACAGCCATTGTGGGATCGCTGTTCCAGAGCCCTGAGGGACTACAAGCCCAGCCAGGCTTCATCTCTGCTTACTACTGCCACCTCTGGTGGCTCCTCAATACTGTTAATAAAAGATCTATCTGTGCTGTGTCCTAAAGCTGAGCCTGACCTGTGGCCCCTCATGGGACTTCCCCCCTGGGGCGTGGTCAGCAGCCACAGTTTCCAAGGGTCCACCCAAAACCTTACAAACAATAACAGTGAGATTTAATAACATGTGGGCGCTGTCGCGCGCATGTCATAAAATTCCGGGTCGGCACACGCAATGGGGGTATAATTTAACAAATTTGCACAGCGACGCATCGGGCCTCCCCCACTTCCCTCACAGTCCGCTCCAATTAAGGAGTGGACTGGGAGAACTTCCCAATCCCCTACCCTAACCTCCCTTCCCCTTCCCCTATCCTACCCTACCCCTACCTACCCCTATCCTAGCCCCCCCCCCATTTTTTAACTCACGTTTAGTTGCACGTGCCGGCATCCTGCTATCATGCGATCCCCCGGCACAGCGGCAAATGGCCGCTGTACCTGGCACCTCTAGCCCCGCCCCATCCTGGACCGCCCCTCCCCCTTTTAAGGCCCCAGCACTTACACATGACCCAGGGTTTATGCGCATGGCCAGGCCCATTTGAAAATTGGCCCGGTGCGCGTAAGGCCCGGCCACGCGCGTAAACCCCGGGATTTAAGCACACCGGGGGTTTTAAAATCCGGCCTTATGTATGGCGCAAAACCTAACCCTGCTCATTCCTCAGCAAACACCATCCCAATAATAAAGTATGGGGGTGGCAGCATCATGTTGTGGGGATGCTTTTCCTCAGCAGGGACTGGGCATCTTGTCAAAATTGAAGACAGATGGATGGTACACCATACAGGGAGATACTGCAAGACAACCTGCTTCAGTCTGCTAAAAAACTAAAACTTGGGAGAAAGTTCACCTTTCAGCAGGACAATAATCCCAAGCATAAAGTCAAAGCAAACAGGAGTGATTGAACATCCAAAGAAGTTCACATGTCCAATGGCAAGTCCAAAGTCCAGATCTCAATCCATACAGAATCTGTGGTATTGTTGAAAATGTGGTCCATAAGCGTCATCCAACCAACCTGAACAACCTAGAGTAAATCTGCCAGGAAGAATGGGCAAAAATCACTCCCAAACACTGTGCAAAGCTATGAGAAACTTACCCCAACAGACTTAAAACTGTTATTGAAGCAAAAGGTGGGTTCTACCAAGTACTAGTCTGAAAGGGTTGAATACTTATGCAAGCAGTAGTTTTCAGTTTGTGTATTTTATTTTACAAAAACTGCAGAGAAATAATGAATTGTGACTGAAAATTTACTTTAAGAGAATACTGGCTTGCAATAAACATTATGGTTGTAACAATCAGTGTGTCGTTTGTAATCCACACATCTGCTGACTTTTTAGGGGGTTGAATACTTTTGCAAGCCACTGTATCTTTTGGCCACAAAGTAGGGCCCCCTGTTCAACTTAATCCAGTAAACTTTAGCCGAGTATAGTCAGTGGAAGATAAGTTCCACTGAACATCCAATTGAAGTTATGTAGTTAACTTTACCCAGATAACTTTTCAGTGCCACCTTATTTGATATAGATCTATCAGTGTTTACTTTAATAGTTTTGTAATGTCAGTAGAGGTCAATAATAGAACCAGCAGATGTACTGTGCCAGATTGAGTCTTTTATTCCTTGCACATATTTCCTGTGTAGAAAGGATTTACAGACTTAAGGCTAAATTACCTATTTTTCTTTATTGGGAGATATGCATAGGGGAAAAATTTAATTAGGTCCATTATGTACAGGTTAGTACATATTAACATTATACTGATATAGTTGGATGTTTGTTTTATATATCTTTATATTTTATGCAATATTTTGATTCCAGATTGTCCCAGCAAAAAGCAATAGCAGCATATTGTTTCCTTCACCCCTCTCATGCTGTCTGATGGCATCAAAAAAATTGAATGTGAAGGTTTCGCTCTGGGATTCCTAACTTTGCACAGAAAGGTGAGTTTTATTGACTGTTAAAACTGCAGTAGCTAGTAAAATCCTATTTTGTATGGCTTTCCAGATTTAGAATTAGGTCTGGTGCTAACTTTTTTGCAGTCTATGCATACAATTACTGTGTTGCTTCCTCCTCATTCTTGTTTTTAAACTTAATTTTTTTTTCAAGTAAATAACAAAATAGAAACAGTCACTGATTCAGTCTCTCTCTCTTTTACACACACTCTCGTCTCACACTCTCAGTTTCACTTTCGCTGAGTCTCACAACCTCCTTACAATCTTACATTCTCAATCTGTCAATCTCTGTCTCGGGCCCCCTTTTCCCCATTGAAAAAAGCCCAAGCAATGCAAATTTTAAATATTGACACATTCCCCTCACCCCAGCCCCCCATCCCAAATCCATCTTATGCCATCTGCTCCATTCCATAAGTTGGTCTATCTCCTAAGACACTTGCTGGCTCTTGGTTGCTCCCTGCTGATTGATGTAAATCACTGTCGTTGCATTGTCTGACATTATCCGGAACACTCAACCCTGCAAGCATGCCAACCGGACCTCCTGGACTTCCAGCCGATTAATGTTCCAGAGATACTCTTCTGTACTCCAGCACCCTTGTGCTGTCAGTTCCTGACAGTGAGTTCCCCAACCCTGGAGGCTCGCATCCGTCATGAGTACTAACCAGTCTGGTGATTTTAGGAAAACTCCCTTTCTTAGATGATCCACTTTTAATCACCACTGTATTTGAGAGCAGACCTTCATCGGCAGGTGAATCCAAACTGAATAGCTTTGAGACTGTGGGCTCCAACGAGACAGCAGGGAGCGTTGAAGAGGATGCATATGCGCCCTCGCCCATGGCACCATTTCCAGGCATGCCGCAAGCAAACCAAGTACCTGAAGATAGGCCCACACTGTCAGGCGTATAGTTGTTCATCAACAGATGCACTTGCGCAATCAACTTATGAATACAAGCTTCCGGCAGGAAAACCCTGCCTTGCTTTATGTCATACTGAACACTGAGATACCCTAGTGACTGAAATGGCTGAAGACTGCTCCTGGCCAGGTTCACCACCCAACCAAGCTCCTGCAACAGGGAGATCACCTTGCAGGTCACCAGGCAGCTCTCTTCCAGAGACTTGGCCCAAATCAGCCAGTCGTCAAATACAGGTGTACCAGGATCCCATCCTTTCACAACTCTGCCACTTCCACCACCACCATAACCTTGGAAAAAGTTCTGGGAGTGGTGGCCAGACCAAAAGGCAGCACCTGAACCTAAAAATGGCATCACAAAACCTTGAATCGCAGAAAACTTTGGTGCTCAAGTCGGAGGTCAGAAATTTCCCTGACTGCACAGTCATCATCACCAAGCGCATTGTTTCCATGTGAAAATGAGTCACTCGCAAATGACGGTTGACCCCTTTGAGGTCCAGGATGAGGCGAAAGGAGCCCTCCTTCTTGGGTACAACAAAATAGATGGAATATCGACCTGTATTTTCTTGAAGCATGGGCACTGGAACCACAGCCGTCAGACTGAGAAGTCTTAACAATGTACACTCCACTGCCTGCTTCTTCTGCAGGGAATGGCAAGGAAACACCATGAACACATCCCGAGGAATGCTGTGAAATTCCAGTGCAGATCCCTCTTGTGAAACCTCCAGGATCCACTGGTCTGATGTGATTTCGACCCACCTTCTGATAAAAGGGAGAGAGGTGCTGCCCTATCTCCTGTTCCCAGGAGTTGGGTTGGCAAACCTTCATTGGGAAGCTTGGGAGGTTACACTTCCCGAGCCCGCACCCCATCTGGGCTGTCTGGGACAAATGGACTGAGACTGAAAGGTTGAGTCTTCTGAAAGTTTGTTCCTCTGTAGGGTCAAAATCACTTGGATCCCCTGGCATGCCAAAGGAGCGAGGCATCTGCTTCTTATCCTCCAGCAACCAAGGAACCGGTGATTCATTCACTTACTGGCCAGTTTTCTCCAACTCGCTCCCAAACAGAGCGAACCTTTAAAGGGCAATTTTGTAAAGTTAGCCTTGGAGGTCACATCAGCCAACCAATTTCTCAGCCATAATGATGCTTGGCAAAGGTGTGGACCAAATTGCAGCCCATGTCTGCCAAAAATGTGGCTGTTGGCTCTATAACTACTTCCCTGGAATTCACTCCAGATTCATCGACCTCCTGAGAAAGAAGTAAACAAGAGCGAGCCACCATGGAGCACAAGAAGCTATCTGCAAGGTCATTGCCACTGCTTCATATGCTTTCCTAAGCTTGACCTCAATCCTTCTATCATGAACATCTTTCAAGCACCACTCCTCCCCTCCACTGGGATAGTCGTCTGCTTGGAGACGGCACAGACAAGTGCATCCACTTTTGGAAAATGCAAATACTCTCTCACCAATGGATCCAGGGGGTACAGGCCTTCCAAAACCAGACACCCTTTGAAAGTAGCCTCTAGGGTGCTCTACTCAAGATCAATCAATTCTTGAATAGTCTCCATAACAGGAAAAAACAAGAGGCTTTACGCAAAGAAACCAAAATGGATTTTTTCTTTGGCTTAGACATGGACTCAGCCCCAGGTACTCCCAGCATCTTTAATGTCTGGGAAATCGGAGCCAGTAGCTCATCTCTATGAAAGAACCACAATATAGTCCTATATGGTTCCAGATGGTTTTCACATGCGTGACAGACACTGAACATGTGACCTTCATGGGGCAAAATGTAAATATACATTCTGCATCCTCAGGATCCCCCTCGACCCCCAAAAATGGGTGCAGAGCAGAACTAGGGCATTACCCATACAACTCACCATACAAAAAAAGATATTCTGGATCTGATGACATCTCAGTAAAAGCAAAACAAACTCTCTTTACTGACAGGCACAATACCCCTCCTTATGAAAAGACAGTAATTTACCACTACAAATATTTAAGCAGGCCCTAAACACTAATAAAGCATTCCCGGACACTGATTAACCCTGCAGCCTGTTGAACTACCTCCCATTGTAAAATGTTAATTTAATGTAATATCTTTCTAATGTTATCCTCTCCCTTTCTTCTCTACTCCCAGTTCTAGTACCTTGTTATTTGTAACTGCTTCCTCCTCACTAATAGGTTACTCATTTGTTCTTTGTACACCCCTGTTCTATGTAAACCGCATGATGTGATTGTATCATGAATGCCGGTATATAAAAAATTTTAAATAAATTTTAAATAAATAAATAATACACCTCCTATTAGAAAAACAAAGCAAGCCAAGCTGCTATAGATAGATCTCCACTCAGAAATAATTTAAAACTTGTCTAATAAATGTTACAAAACAGCTGATAAAAAGAATAACATCCAACAATTAAAAACTCATAAAAATTATTAAAAATTGTCCAAATATCAATAAATATTTCAAAACAGCAGACACATCACATAATACCCAATAATTAAAATGGCAGTCAATCAAGAAAAATAAACTTAAAAAGCTGCCTTTACTTACCTTCTCCAGTAACTCTCCTACTCCTTTTCCTTGCAGGCCAATAGCACTCACCAGAAGCAGCAGTGGCTGCTGAAGCGCTGTCCTCACAGTCCTCTTCCTTAGGGCCCACAACCAGTCACAATCAGTCTCTGTCTCACACAGACCAGTAACCTCCCTAACTAGTATCTCTTCCTCACACACACCAGTCAGCTCCCTAACCAGTCTCTGTCTCTCTCATACACACACACCAGTCACCTCCCTGACCAGTCTCTGTCTCTCTCTCACACACACACACCAGTCACCTCCCTGACCAGTCTCTGTCTCTCTCTCACACACACACCAGTCACCTCCCTGACCAGTCTCTCTCTCTCACACAGATGCCAGTCACCTCGCTGATCAGTCTCTGTCTCTCACACACACACACCTGTCATCTTCCTGACCAGCCTGTCTCTCTCACAGAAACACATCACCTCTGACCAGTCTCTCTCTCAATCACACACGTGCTCTGTCACTTACATATAAGATCTCAATCACACACATGCTCTTGCTCCCATTCTACCACAACCCACAAAGCTGCCACTCACGCACCCAGGCACCCTTCTACCCATACACACAAAGCTGCCACTCACGCACCCAGGCACCCATTCTACCACATACACACAAAGCTGCCACTCACGCACCCAGGCACCCCCATTCTACCACACACAAGCTGCCATTCACGCACCCAGGCACCCATTCTACCATACACAAAGCTGCCACTCACGCACCCAGGCACCCATTCTACCCCCCCCACACACACACAGCCGCACACACACAGTTCACACTCATGCACCCAGGCACCCATTCTACCACACACACACACAAAGCTGCCACTCACAATCCAGGCACCCATTCTACCACACACACAAAGCTGCCACTCACGCACCCAGGCACCATTCTTCACACACACACACACACACAAAGCTGCTACTCATGCACTCAGGCACCCATTCTACCACACATACACACACACAAGCTCACATAAAGCCTCTTCTCATTGTTTGGCCCAATAAGCCTGGCCTCCGCTTATCAGTCGCTGCTGGCGTGAGCTCCGGCAGCGTGCAACGTCTCTCCAGCCCCTGCTGGCCTGGCCTCCAGCGGTGCGAGGGTCTCTCTGCTCTTCGGCCCCGCCAGTGCACAGGGTCTTCTCTGCTCTTCGGCCCCGCCGGCCTGGCCGTTGGTGGCGGTGCACAGGTCTCTCCACTCTTCAAGCCTCAGCCTCCGCCGGCCTGGCCTTCGGCAGTGGTGCGCAGTGTCCTTTCCATTCTTCGGCCCCGCCGGCCTTGGCTCCGGCGGTGGTGCAGAGCGTCTCTCCATTCTTCAGCCCCATCGGCCTTGGCTCTGGTGGTGGTGCAGTGTCTCTCCATTCTTTGGTCCCACCGGCCTTGGCTCCAGTGGTGGCACAGCGTCTCTCCATTCTTCGGCCCCTCAATGTCTCTCCATTCTTCGGCCCCGCCTGCCTTGGCTCCGGCGGTGACGCAGTGTCTCTCCTTTCTTCGGCCACGCCGCCCTTGGCTCCGGCAGTGGCGCACCGTCTCTCCATTCTTCGGCCTTGGCTCCGGCGGTGGCGCAGCGTCTCTCCATTCTTCAGCCCCGCCGGCCTTGGCTCTGACGGTGGCATAGCATCTGTCCATTCTTCGGCCCTGCCGACCTTGGGTCCGGCAGTGGCGCAGTGTCTCTCCATTCTTCAGCCTTGACTCCTGCGGTGGCGCAGCGTCTCTCCATTCTTCAGCCCCGCCCCTGGGGAGAAGGGAAGCACAAGCGGGGCAGTGGGACACCGGGAGCTGTGACATACCTGCCGGTGCTTGGCGACATACTGATGTGTCGCAACACACCGGTTGAGAACCGCTGCTCTAGAGAGTCAGGATCTGCCTCATCATTCGTGCCATCTGGATCCCTATCGGGAAGAGCTGCTGCTGCTGATCTAATTGTACTTCGGCGCTTAACAGTAGTACTGGGCGAGTGAATGGTTACCACTTGTGACTGACCTGGTAAGATTGGTTGAGGCTGAGGAATGTGCATGAAGAAAGGATTGCAATCCTTGAAAAGATTCCACCCAAGAAAAGGCAGAAAGATCCATGCCAAAACCAGAAGGCCGATGTGCCTTGCCCACTGAGCAATCTTCCCGCGCTGAGGAACCAGTTAAGGGAGTTCCTAGGTCAGTGCCTCTCCTGACATGTCTTTACCCAGGCCCTCATCAGGCTGGGAAGTAGGCATAGTAAAATCAGACAAAGGTAATTCTGTCTAAGCCTATAAGCAATGCTAGCACAAGTTAGAGGGCATGCGAGGCTGAGATACCTGAATATGACAGGAAACAGAGGGAAGGCACTTAGGTTTCTTAGCCACAGGCACCATCAGTCTGTCAGAATGCTTAACAGGTGACTAAAGGTGTGCATCCAGCTGAATTCATGCTGTAAATATATATGCCTACTAAATTAGGCGCCCAAAATTTAGAGGTCCCTAAGGCTAGGCATCGCAAAACTAGATGCATTTCCGCCCTTCCAAACTTAAGCGCACAACCAATGCATCCCAAATTGTGTGCACAGGCAAGTGCGCGCGCCTAACACAGAAGCCGCTATCACCTGGACGCCCAAGCAGGTGTCTGACTAAGTGTCCAAAAACTGGAAACAAAACTTGGACTCACAGCCAGACACACTTGCACGCACCGACGGTCCTGAAGAAGGCAGCCTAACAAGCAGGAAAAAGTGTGCGAAAACACCACGTGGCCTACCACAAGGTGCACAGAGAAAAGCCTAACAGCAGGGCCTAGCCACTTGAGTTGCTCAATCCACCAGGCTGCTCACTTCCTTTAACCTCCTTAGGGAGCGGAGTGAATGTTGGAATGGCACGCCAAGCATGGAGACCGGAGGAAGGGGGAAGCCTTACAAACAACCCTTCTATTCTGTCTCTGTCTTTCTTTTTCTTTCTTTCTTTTTTAAACCTTACCTGAGCTCAGCCCTTCCCGGCTGAATACAGAAACACTCTCCAGCTGCAGTGGGGAGAGGGCACATACCGTCACTGCCGTGCTCGGCTTCCTGCACCCACTGCCTTTCAGCTGTTTTAAACAGTAAGTCCACCCCACCTGAGAAAATTAGCTACCGAACCAAGGTACTCACTCATCTGAGGGACTATGGAAATCACCTCAGGAATTCTCAACTGGGGGAGGGATCATTTGTATCACTGCAGGAATGTGGTGCGTATTAAATCTCCTTTTATTTCTCCTTCTAAAACTTGAAGCAATCCCCAGTAGGGAAATGCATGTCCACCATCTGCTGGATCGATGTCACTGCAGCAGTATATATGTTCTGTGATGTCAGCTTTGCTCTATCTCCATCTGCTGGTAGTAGGTGCATAACCCACTGGTTCTGGATTCATTTGACTAGACAAACACCTAAACACAATAGATAGCAATTAAATTTCATTCGCTGAGATACTGGCAGCCTACTGAACTCAAACAGTACAGAGGTAATATGGTCATTGCTCTTAAGAGCTAATATCATTCACTTTGCCATATTCTGAATCATTTGTAGACTTTAGAACAACTCCTGATAAACCCTGATAAAGATTATTAAAGTAATCCAACAACTAATGACTAAAGCATGCATAATTTTCAGATCTTTTTTATCTCTAACAAATGTCGTAATTTGTCAATCATCCTCTAATAAAGAAATTAACAAACACGGCTGATATTTGGTGCTGCATAAATAGCTTGCAGTCCAAAAGAACACCCAAACTGCAAACCACCTCTTTACTCTCAAAATCTAGTTCCCATATCAGTTGGAAAGACGGTGAGTACTTTGTTTGTCCTGCTAACCCATAGCATCCTGATTTAATAGGGTTCAGCTTACGTTTATGGTCAAGTAATCTATCAGCTATTACTCTAGGGCCTTAGGGCCTTATTCACAAACTGCAACAGAGATTTACCACACAAAAAGCACCCTTATGTGTTAAATGGCCAAATTTGCAAATATTTTTGCATCACATGGTAAAATACTGCATCGCATGATAATAATTTTTTCACAAATTTTTATTTAAATAGAGAACAGATGTAAATTATGATGATGATTATGATAATGCATATAATATCATACATTAAAGCTGAAATATTACAGAATTTTGGTAAAAATATCAACAACTGAAGAGTTATTTTTATGTGGGTAAAGACATAAAACTTTGCATGAAAATCACATTTTTCACACTATATTTTTTGGTCCAGACCCTCCTGGCCCACCTACCAAACGTAGACCAATAAAAATACCTTCCTAGTATTATGCTCAGTCTTGTGAACCCTTGGCCGACGAGAGGATGGTATACTTTTCGGACGATCCGTAGGTTCTCTCGTCGGGTGGCGAGACAGAGCAGGAGACGGGACCAGCTGACCCTGGGCACTAGAGACTGATGCAACTGCGGAGGCGGCGGCAGAGATGGATGAAGAGATGAGGAGAGGAGCTGTGTCTTCACCCCTGGAAGTCTGTAGTCCCCCCAGGAGGAGCCCGTAGGGACCCAGACCGCTGGGACTTAGGTGGACCTTTGAGAGGTCAGGTGTCGGTGCAAGGGCTGACTGGAGCTTCACCCTGGAAGCCCGCGGTCCCCCCAGGAGGAGCCCGTAGGGACCCGGGCCGCTGGGACTTAGGTGGGCCCTTGGAGACGGTAGTCTTGAAGGAGTCCTAGGTCAAGTGCCAGAGGGTTGTCGCTCACCAGTCCGAAGTCGTGCACCAGAGAATCACCGCTTGCCAATCCGAAGTCAGGAACCAGAGAATCACCGTAAGCCAATCCGAAGTCAGGAACCAGGAACACCAAGTCGAAACAGGAACCAGAATCCAAACTCAAGGAACTCACCGAAGCAAGCAGACTAGACTACGTGGAACGTTGCCAAGTCACTGGATGAGCAGAGGAAGCTGCCTTTTATACTTCCCTGCTCTAGCTGATAGAGAACAGGTGAAGCCATTTAAAGGGATTAGGTCCCTTTACATTTGTAAAGGAGGCGCGGCCTCGCGCCTAAAGATGGCGGTGGCCATCTTGAATTTCGCCCACGGAGGAGAGAGACCGCGAGGGGGGAGCAGCACCGGAGGCTGCGCGAGAGTGACGGCCCGAATCGGAGCCCTCCCCCAGAGCTCCCGCGGCGAAGGAACGCCGCGGCCAAGGTAGGGGGCCGCGGTCGTGGGGTGCCACGGCTGCAGAACAAAACACCTAGCAGGTCTAGTTCCTTCCTGGCAAAATGTTTGACTACTGTAGTCCTGTTTTGGATACATTGCAGCAGAAGGAAGCAAACCAGCACCAACAAGAATCTGGGGTTCAGAAATGCCACCCATGCCAGAACCACAGCAGGAGGCGGATAGGAAACTGGCACAGATGGGCCCGCAGGACATTGGTGTTCCCTGTACGTACCAGGATCAGTCCAGACAGCTGGGTTATGCCTCCCCTCCAGCAGATGGAGTCAGAGAGAAAACTGAAAGCACCCCCTAGATATACTAGTGTGCCACCTGCGATCCCTCAGTATATTCTCTGACTCCAGCAGATTGAGAGGCATAACCTGCGGTCCTGGTCTGGTCAGTTTATCGGTACTGGGAAACATTTAAAAAAAAAAAAAAAAAGGGACAAGATCAATTGGTTTCTTCCCTCCTATCGTTGCTGTCTGTGTTTTTAGTGTCTGGCGCAGCGCGGTTGGAGCTCATTGCGGGCAGGCAGGAGGGCAGTGTCCTCCTTAATTTCCCGGATTCAGTGTCCTTGAACTGGGGAGAGCTTACCGGTGGGCGGTCACCCTCCCCCCAATTCCAGGGATTCAGCCCTGAAGGGGGTTTAAAAAAAAAAAAAAAAAAAAAAAGTTTTTGAATTGGGCTAGCTGCACTTAAGTCCTGTTGGGGACAGGCAGTGAGCTAATTTTTTTTCTTAACCCCGGCCTGCCAGCGTGTTCTTGGACCCGGAGGGGGTGGCTAGTTCACCCGGCGCGCTGTTCTGTGAGGCTCTTCCTCACCTTGCTTTTGGCGCCCTTTTTGTTGCAGCTCCGTTCGCTGCTCTGATGCCGCGGTCTTCGCTCTGCGTGTCCTGTGGGGGGCGGGGGCGCGACTCTCCCGAGAGGGTCTCTGTCCCCGATGTTTTCCCGGGGGCGAGGGATCCTCTCGGGGGCCGAGCGCTGCCCGCAGCAGGTCTCCTCTCCCCTCTCCGTCCCGGCATCGCAGCGCTGCAGGCAGTTGTCTCCGGCCCCTCCTCCCTCGGGGAGGAGTGCGGCGGCCATCTTGGCCACGAGGCAGGCTGAATCGTCAGCGTCGGAGGAGGAGGAAATCTCCCCTCCTCCCTCTCCTGGTGCCAGAGCGCGCGCTCCCAGCCCGATTTGGGGACTCCTCGAGCCCCCCCTCATAGATGCCCCGAAGAAAGGTTAAAAGGGCGGTCCCTTTTCTTCTGATTTTGTGCTCCTAATGCACAAAGCCTTTTTGCAGGCAGAATCCGGCTGGGAGGCAGAGGCGCCCGCTCCCCCGAAGGTCCCCAGGACCACTGCCTTGCCCCAGGGGACCCGCCGGGCGCGGGTCCTCCGGGCCAAGGTCCCCGTCCGCGGGGGGGGGGGCTGAGGACCCGGGACTCAGGAGCCGTGCCGGAGTCCCCGGGGGCTCCGGACTTGCTGACGGCGGATACTCAGGGGGCCGTAGAAGGGGATGACCCCCAGGTGCTACGTTTGTTTGGAAAGGAGGAATTAGCTCCCTTATTCTCCACGTGTTACAGGAGCTAGAGTTAACGACTCCGCCTCAGGAGGCGGACACGTCTACAGGGGATATTGCAATGGCAGGGATTAGAGCTCCCCCGCAGACCTTTCCCTTTCACCACAAGGTCTTACAGATCGTTTCAAAGGAATGGGACCTCCCAGAGGCTCCCTGCGGGTGAATCGGGCCATGGAAAGGCTATATCCCTTACCCAAGGAGTCATTGGAGCTTTGAAGACGCCCGCGGTAGATTCGGCTGTCACGGCTGTGGTAAGCATACGACTATCCCCGTGACGGGGGGTATAGCGTTGAAGGACCTCCAAGACCGCAAGCTTGAGGTTTATTAAAGCGTATTTTTGACGTGGCGGCTCTGGGGGTCCGAGCGGCGGCTTGCAGCAGCCTTGTGCAGAGGGCCAACCTCCGCTGGGTTCAGCAGCTGCTGACCATGCAGGAGCTCCCTCCGGGAGAGGCTGAGCAGGCAATTGTGTTGAGGCGGCGGTCGCTTATACAGCGGATGCCCTGTATGACTTGTTGCGCACATCGGCTCGCATTATGTCCTCGGCGGTCTCAGCCAGGAGGTTGCTGTGGCTCCGTCGTTGGTCGGCGGATGCCAACTCCAAGGCGAGGTTAGGTTCCTTCCCCTTTAAGGGCAAGTTGCTGTTTGGCGAGGAGCTGGACCAGCTCATTAAGGACCTGGGTGACAACAAGGTTTACAAGTTGCCTGAGGATAAGCCTCGGCAACCTCGGTCGTTTGGTAACGCTAGGGCTCGCTTTCGGGGGCAACGGCGTTTCCGTGGGGGAAGAGGGGGTTCCCTTCCCCAGCGGCAGCAGGCGACAAGATCCCAGGCCTGGTCTTCTTCTTCCTTTCGCGGCAGGAGGCCTCTACCGGGGGGCTCTTCCCAAGGCTTTCCTGCCATCAAGCCCGCACAATGAAGGTGCGCGGGCCCACTCCTCCGTTCCCGTTATCGGAGGTCGGCTGTCCCGGTTCTGGGAGGAGTGGGTCAAATCACTTCGGATCAATGGGTCCTCGACGTGGTTCGGTACGGCTACGAGTTGGATTTTGTACGTCCCCCCCGGGATCTCTTTCTGATATCGCCGTGCGGCCCGGTAGAAAAACAGGTAGCTATCGCCCAAACGGTCGCCCATCTACAGGCTCTGGGGGCGGTGGTTCCGGTTCCGCGGGACCAGCTCGGACGGGTCGGTATTCCATATACTTCCTGGTTCCCAAGAAGGAGGGCACCTTCCGACCCATTCTGGATCTCAAAGGAGTAAACAAGGCGTTGCGTGTGCCCCGCTTCCGGATGGAGACCCTCCGGTCTGTTATTGCGGCCGTCCACAAGGGAGAATTCTTGGCTTCTTTGGACCTGACAGAGGCCTATCTTCACATCGGAATAAGAGAACGGCATCAAAGGTACTTGAGGTTCATGGTGATGGGGGACCACTACCAGTTTTGCGCCCTCCCCTTCGGGTTGGCCACCGCGCCGAGGGTGTTCACCAAAGTTCTCGTGGTGGTAGCGGCTTCCCTCCGCCGTCAAGGCGTCCTGTGCATCCCTATCTCGACGATTGGCTCATTCGAGCAAAGTCGCAGGGGCCTGCACCGGGCGGTCTCCTTAGTGGTGCACCAGCTGCAGGAGTTGGGTTGGGTAGTCAACTTCGCGAAGAGCAGACTCGAACCGACCCAACAGCTGGAGTTCCTGGGAGCTCGGTTCGACACCTTGGTGGGCAAGGTTTTTTTCGCAGCAACGCATGCTCAATCTCATGACTCAGGTACGGCGCCTGTTGGAGCTCGAGATTCCCACGGTCTGGGATTATTTACAAGTCATTGGTCATATGGTGTCTACTATGGAAATGGTACAATGGGCTTTTGCGCATATGCGTCCGTTACAAAGAGCACTTCTATCTCGCTAGGATCCCCGCTCGGAGGAGTACGGGATAGAATTGCCTTTGCTGGAGCCGGCTCGCTCCAGTCTCTCTTGGTGGCTGACTCCAGACAATCTCCTACAGGGGGTGGACCTCGAACCCCCGTCTTGGTTGGTGGTGACAACGGATGCCAGCCTGTCGGGCTTTGTCTCCTTCCACTGGTACGCGGACGAGCAGTAAGAGTTCTGTCGGACAATGCGACCACAGTGGCGTACATAAATCGACAAGGAGGCACAAAAAGCCGGGCGGTAGCGACCGAGGCGGCGATGTTGATGTCCTGGGCGGAAAGGCACATAGAGCGTCTCGCAGCCACCCACATTGCCGGCGTGGACAACGTTCCAGCGGATTACCTCAGCCGGCAGCACCTAGATCCAGGAGAATGGGAGATCTCGTCGGAGGCGATGGCTCTCATCGCGCGGCGTTGGGGGACTCCGCGCTTGGACCTCATGGCGACCCGTCAAAATGCAAAGGCGGTACGCTTCTTCAGTCGGAGGAGAGAGCACGCGTCAGAAGGGGTGGACGCGCTAGCACTTCCGTGGCCTCGTCACATTCTTCTTTATGTGTTCCCTCCGTGGCCTCTGGTAGGGAAAGTGCTAAGACGCATAGAGTCCCATCACGGTCCGGTGATCCTCGTGGCTCCGGAATGGCCGCGGCATCCGTGGTTCGCGGATCTGGTCAACTTGGCAGTTGACGGCCCACTGCGTCTCGGTCATCTTCCCAATCTTCTTCGTCAGGGTCCAGTATTTTTCGATCTGGCGGATCGTTTTTATCTGGCGGCTTGGCTTATGAAAGGAAGCAGTTGAAGAAGAGAGGTTATTCGGACGCGGTGGTGTCTACTCTCCTTCGGGCCCGTCGGTCGTCCACTACGCTCGCCTACGCGAGGGTTTGGAAGGTTTTCCATGATTGGTGTGACACGGCGGGTACTTCGGCCAGACGTTCGTCCGTGGCGGATATCCTTATGTTCTTACAGGATGGATTGAAGAAGGGGTTAGCGTATAATTCGCTTCGAGTTCAGGTGGCGGCTTTGGGCTGTTTGCGGGGTAAGGTCGAAGGCTCTTCCCTTGCGAGTCATCCAGATGTGGCACGCTTTTTGCGAGGGGTTAGAAACTTGCGCCCTCCCGTCAGGCTTCCCTGTCCGTCTTGGAACTTGAACTTGGTACTCCGTGGCTTGTGTGCGGCTCCGTTTGAACCTATTAAGGCGGCTTCCTTGAAGGATCTGACTCTCAAGGCTGTCTTCCTTGTGGCCATTTCCTCGGCTCGCGGGTGTCGGAGCTTCAGGCTCTCTCTTGCAGGGAACCGTTTTTGCCGCATTTTCGGCGTCAGGAGTTTCCCTACGAACTGTTCCTTCCTTCCTTACCCAAGGTGGTCTCCGCGTTTCATGTCAACCAAACGGTGGAATTACCTCCTTTTCGGAACGAGGACCTACAGTCTTCTCAAGTAGGGGACTTGAGGCGTCTGGATGTCCGTCGGATTCTTTTACGCTATTTGGAGGTTCCAATTACTTTAGAAAGTCAGATCACATTTCGTGTTGTGAATGGACCCAAGAAGGGGTCTTCAGGCTCCAAAGCTACGATTGCACGCATGGTTAAAGGTGTGCTATTGCGGCCACGTATGTTGGATGTGGTAAGCCTGTTCCTGCTGGGCTTAGGCTCATTCTCTGCGTTCTCAGGCGACTTCATGGGCAGAGAATCACTTGGTCTCTTGCCAAGAGATATGCAGGGCGGTCCCATGGAAATTCCTGGCATACTTTTGCCAGGCATTATCTGCCTGGATGTCGTGGTCCTCCTGCAGAGTCCTTGGAGCAGTGTGGATTCGAGCGGGACTCTCAGGGTCCCACCCCAGGTAAAGGCGGCTTGGGTACATCCCAGCTGTCTGGACTGATCCTGGTACGTACAGGGGAAAGGAAAATTAAGGGTTCTTACCTTTGCTAATTTTCGTTCCCGGTAATACCATGGATCAGTCCAGACGCCGCCCTCAGTACTTTTGGAGTCCGCTCCGTGTTCCATTTCTGTTTTTTCTTCCATTAACAGTTGTATTTGTAATAGATGCCACAGTTTCGGGTGAAGTGTCTCCTTTCCTCGTGTTTTAATTGTTCGTTCTGTGGTGGTCCTATTTGTTATTTCTGTTTTACCTGTTCTCGAGGAGGTTTCTACTTGATCTGGTCATTTAGGTTATGATATAGATAACAATTTTTGACATTCTCTTGGGGGTACAGTTGAAGGTGATTCATTCCTTATTTCTGCTTTGATATCACATATACTGAGGGATCGCAGGTGGCACACCAGTATATCTAGGGGGTGCTTTCAGTTTTCTCTCTGACTCCATCTGCTGGAGGGGAGGCATAACCCAGCTGTCTGGACTGATCCATGGTACTACGGGAACGAAAATTAGCAAAGGTAAGAACCTAATTTTCCTATCTCTCACCCCAAAGTCTACAAATATTTCATGCCAGGAACCATATTGCTTGGTCTTCCTGAGGAAGAAGTGATCAGGAGGTACTGTTTTAAGCTCACAGGCTTTATATGAGGAGCTTAAAGATGAACTGGATCCTGTCACAGCCAGTCCCATGCCAGGCAGGCCTTGTTAAATTGTTGAGCTCACTGTATTTCCTGGCTTCTTCCAAACAACTGTCAGCACTGTAGGGTGCATGTCACAAACAAGTTTTCTAAGTCCTTGTAGATGAAGGGAAAGGTGATCATGATGATACCAGGGATGAGGAGGTGGAGAGAGAAGGTGTGTGATGCCAGGAGGTAGAGGAGAGGTGTTTGGGTACTTGCCAAGTACTTGTAACCTGGATTGGCCACTGTTGGAAACAGGATGCTGGGCTTGATGGACCCTCGGTCTGACCCAGTATGGCAACTTATGTTCTTATGATCACATCAGATTTCCCTCACAGCAGCATGAACTGCAAACCTTGAAGATGGATTTCTATGCGGATGCACATTTGGGGGTTTTAGATGCCATAGACTGCACACATTTGGCTTCCATTTCACCCATGAGAAGGGAAGAATTGTACTGCAGCTGCAAATTCTTCCACTCTCTCAATGTGCAAGTTGTGTGTGATGCACTTATGCGCTTGTGTTTTAATTTTATATTACAATTATATAATCTGCAAAAAGGTTAACCAGAGTCCAGACTGAATCTGTCCTCTGGCAAGGCAAAGAGCACTTACACATCACATGCGTGATAATAATGGTAAATATTGTGCAGTAATTCTTATATTACCGCAGCTTAATGAATAATCCCCTTAGCTAATTAAGATTGTCCTCAGTTAACAATTGATTGGAAAACCATATGTATAAATATTTGTATCCATCAGCAAAGAAAAAAACACTGGATTCCAAAACTTTGAATTAAAACAGCCAATGGGGCAAAATAAAAATTAAACAGAAGAGAAACTATGGATCCCTGCAGGTACAAAAAATACTTCCTTACACAGTATCAAATCTACAAAGATCATTAAACACTTCAGTAATGAAATAGTTTTTTCTGTTTGTGTTCATATATTTTTAATGATTCACAAGAATTTTAAACAAAATTTCCATATCATAGCATTAACTCATCTTGAAAGGAAATTGTTGTCATGTTGTACAATATAGTTTAACTAATGATACAACAATTGCAATTACAGGACCTTGGATACATAATTTGTAAGTTTCCAGATTTTCTTGAATTTTCTAAGTCTTATATTTTTCAGCTATCACAAAATTCATATTTGTACATCAGAAATATAGCCTCTTCTGTTTGAAAGTTAGCATGCAGTCAGGAAGCCTGTAGTTGCATCACTGAATTCTTTCACGTTTTGCTTTCAGGGCCAAGACATTCCTGGAAAGGTGACTCGTTCACAAGGATTAGATTAAAGCCTGTAAGGCTAGAATTCCGAGCTATTGTGAAACTTGCTCGGTAAGTGGAGATGATCAGATCATCACTTCATTAATTACAAAACTGAATGTTTTATAAATTCATATGTACGACTGGAGGTGTATTACAAGTGATAAAAGTACTGCTTTATACGATTTAGACAATATAATTCTCTCTGCTGCCCCCAAATGTGCATAAAAATACCATTTTTTTCTGCTGTAAGGAAGTAGGTGGTATTCAACTTATGCCACTGTGTAAGCCATTTTTCAGTGAACCAAGTCTTATGGAGCGGTCACAGAAGATAAGTGGATCATCATCTTCTAACTAGACTTCTAGTTCTAGCTTCATCATCCTTTTTGGACTATTTTATAGATTGTATGGTGTAAAAAGAATCTACCATGAAGAGCCACATGAGGCTCCTAAGCCTTAGGTTTATTATCAAAAGTTAATGTCTTCAAATAGGTTAATTTTGCACATACCTTGGCGAGAATGAACATCACTCGTAAGCCAGGGTATGTCAACTCTGACCTCAGTCTCTCAAATTTACTGCTAATGTCTTTCTTAATACTTGCATTGTGCCAAAAGAGAGCGTCCTTCTGGAGTTCATAGGTTGTTATATGTATAGGCAACATGTCTAGATGTGCCTAGAAATATGTTCACAAGTTTTTTATTAACTTTTATAACATATTACAGAACAAATTCAACTAATAGTAAGCAATAAAATAAGAAACTAATAAAGGGGGAGGTCATGTGGGCAATGAGCTGAGCTAGCCATGCTCTGGCTTAGCTCCAGGTGCCACCCCCAACAAAGAACTTTAAAAGATTGCCCAAGTTGATTTTCTTACCAGATTACTGACCAATATTATACTCTGGGAACTTGCATAGTGTCTTTTATAGTAGTTCTTTGTGAGATGAACATGAAAGTTGGCAAAAAGAAGGAGAAGTCGTGCGCTGGTGAGCTTAAGAGAGCGGAAGCACGTGCTTATAGCGCTTTGGAAGCTGATGATCAGGCCATATTGATCAGAAAGTAATGCTGTCTCTAGTTGTTCCATTGAAAACGGATTTTGATAAGATTCATGAGCAACTGGGATCCTTTAATTCCATGCTTACTGAATTTGGCAGGCAAATTGAGACAGTGGAGTAGCATGTTTCAGTGAGAGAATGAGACACAAACCCATAAGCTCCAAGTGCAGGGCCCTAGAGCAGAGCTTTCCAAAGTGTGTATCGCGACACTTTAGTGTGTCGCCTGCAGTGTGCCGGTGTGTCGTGCAAGCCCGGTGCACGTGACGGGGCAGAGCAAGTGGAAGCCAATGCGGCCGCCGGTGGACCTCATCCCACTGGCGACTTAGTAAAGTATCGCTGTGCTGTGCCGGAGACGCACAGCAGGAAGATCGGCAGGGCCGTGGTGGAGCTCACGTCACCAGGGCCCGAAGAACAAGGTCACGTCGAAACGTGCAGGTGCTCCTCCTCCTTCCTGCCCACGCGGCCCCGGAAGAAAAATGTTGCCGGAGCCGCGTGGGCAGGAAGGAGGAGGAGCATCAGCCACGTGCAGAAGAGGAGCGGCGTTGTTGCAGCCGGCTGAGAAGAGGAGGAGGCGGCCCGGTAGCAGGGTCCCCATCGCGGATTGGCCCGAGAAGACCAGGGCCGCTGCAGAGCCCATCCTGCAGCGACCCGTGAAGAGGAGGCCCAGAGGTAAGAGAGAGGCTGAGGGCCCGTAGAGTGCGTGTATGAGCTGAATTGAGAGATTGTGTGCGTGTATGAGCTGAGTTGAGAGATTGTGTGCCTGTGTGTGGGAGTGAGGGCCTGAATGTTTGCAGAGACAGCATGTGAGAGCTTGTGTGTGTGTGAGAGAGAGACAGCATGTGACAGTGAGAGCCTGTGTGTATGAATGATTGTATGAGAGAGAGCATGTGACAGTGAGAGCCTGTGTGTATGAATGACTGTATGAGAGAGAGCATGTGACAGTGAGAGCCTGTGTGTATGAATGACTGTATGAGAGAGAGCATGTGACAGTGAGAGCCTGTGTGTATGAATGACTGTATGACAGAGAGCATGTGACAGTGAGAGCCTGTGTGTATGAATGACTGTATGAGAGAGAGCATGTGACAGTGAGAGCCTGTGCTTGAGCAAGACAGCATGTGGGAGTGAGACAGAGCCTGTGTGTGTGAGAGTCAGACAGCATGTGCCAGTGAGAGACTGTGTGTATGAATGATTGTATGAGAGAGAGCATGTGAGAGTGAGAGCCTGTGTGTATGTGTGTGTGTGAGAGAGAGAGAAAACATGTGAGAATGAGAACCTGACTGTGTGTTTGAGGGAAGACGATAGATGGAGAGAAAAGAAATAGAAAAAAAGACAATATGTGAGGAATTGGCAAAAAAATAAGAAAGGGGAGGTGGAACGAAAAAGCCTGTGACCAACAGATTAGAAAACTAAGATCAGACAGCAAAGGTAAAAAAAAAACAATCTCACAATGTACAGGGAAGTGGAAACCCACGGGGCTTGCACAGAGGAGGCAGCAGAATGGGCTTCAGTGCCAGTAGCAGCAATCAGCGCCTCCCCAATAGGCATGCGGCATCACTGACAGTGGCAGCAGAGTAATGAGAGAGACTCTGAGGTTGCTGGCAAAAGAAAGAGAGGGAGTCTTGCCTTTAGTGTGTGCATGTGTATGAATGGGAGTCTGCCTGGGGGTGTATGTGTGTGAATGCATGGGTGCCTGCCTGAGGGTGTGTCTGTGTATGAGAATGAATGGGTGTCTTCCTGGGGTTTGTATGTGTGAGAATAGGTGCCTGCCTGTGTGTGGTGTATGTGTGTGTGTGAGAATGAATTGGTGCCTGCCTCGGGGTCTGTGTGTGTGAGAATGAATGTGTGCATGCCTGGGGGATGGTGAGGGAGTGGTGTGAAAATGAATGGGAGCCTGCCTGGGAGTCAGTTTCAGTGTGTGAGAATGATTGGGAACTTGCCTGGGGGTGTGTGTTTGTGTGTATGTGAGGGAGCCAGAGAGAGTGAGAGCAAGCCAGAGAGAGTGAGAGCATGAGTGTGTATGAGAAAATCCAGGGGAGTAAACGTTTGTGTGGGGGTTGTGTGTGGAGGGGCAGAGAGTGTCTTAGAGCCTGAGAGTGTCAGTGTCTGTGAGAGCGAGAGGTTATGGTGGGTATAAGAGCATGAATGTGTATGTATGTGACAGTGTATGTGTGAGAGAGAATGGACATGTGAGTATGTGTGAGAGAGAGAGGATAACCTCCTTTCTCACAGGACAAGCAGGATGGTTGTCCTCACAAATGGGTGACATCGAGGATGGAGCCCCAACCACGGAAAACTTATGTCAAAGTTTCAGGAACTTTGACTGGCCCCTACTGGGCATGCCCAGCACAGCACCAACCCTGCAGCCAGCAGGGGTCTCCCTTCAGTCTTCTTTTTTCCGCGTAGCAGTAGCCACGCGGTAGAAGAGCTCTTAACCACGTTCCTGACAGGAATTTCGAATAATTAATTCTGAAGAAAAATTTGCCCCTCAGGGGTCTCCCTTCGACAAATTTTTCGGTCCGCGGAACTTCGGTAAGTTTTTGCCGTCGTTTGGGTCGACTTCCGTCGAGTTTGGCCCTTGAGGCCCGTTGGCATTCGACAGTCCCCGCGGCTAAATTTTTGGCCTTTCGCCATGGCGTCGGGGTTCCGTCGTTGTCCGGACTGTACCCGAACTATGTCAATCACAGACCCTCATGGAGTCTGTGTTTTGTGTTTAGGGAGTGAGCATGATGTTCTGACTTGCACCAAATGTGCCCTAATGACACCAACAGGTCGCAAAGCCAGAATGGAGAAGATGGGGCTCCTCTTCCAAGCTCGTACCCCAACGCCATCGATTGCATCGACGTCATTGGAACCGGCACCGTCGAGGTCTCATCATCATCGACAACCCTTCGGTGACCGTCCGCCATCGATGACTTCGCGGCCATCGACTCCCGTTCCTTCCCCTGATGATCGAGGGGATCGGAAAGAAAAACATCGCCATCGACGTCATAAGTCTCGGCCTGTCGAGGAATCGACGTCATCGACCTCAGCACCGACCGAGCCACCGCCAAAAAAGTCTCGATCAGAAGTGGCATCGTCCACTACTGTTTCTCAGGCACCGAGGCAACCCTCACCCCCTCGGGGTTTGGGAGCCACGATCCCACCGGTGACGGTGGTCCCTCCGGCTCAGCCTCAGCCTCCCTCTCCCTTCGAGCCGGGTCTTGTTACCCCTGGTCTCCGGGCAGAACTGGACCGGCTGGTCCAGGAGGCCATCGACAAGGCGATGCTACAGTTCCAGACTCCTCCGGCACCGACTCCGGCACCGAGAGTGGAACCGGTCACCGAGCCGAGTGCAGCAGCACTGGCACCGCTGCTTCACCGGATGGAGGCGCTCATGACAGCCCTTCCACCGGTGATACCTGATTCACCGACACCGGTAAGACCGCTGTCACCGACAGGTTTATCATCAAGTGGAGAAACACCGTATCGAATTCCCCCTTCGGGAATTGTTCAATCGATGCCAGGTCGTCCCTCGCCACCAATTTCTTCTTCGGGGGCGATACGTACCTCTGCTCCACCGAGGTTTCCGATGCCGACACCGATTCCATCGAGACCGACACCGGTTCCCTCGATGCCTATACCGGCACTGATACCAGCACCGATTCCATCGAGGATTTTCTCGATGCCCCCGGTGATTCCAACCGATATTTCGGAACCTCAACCTGGACCTTCAGGTGTTCAGCCCCCTCGAGGTCCTGCAGGTCATCATCCAGATCCCTATGATACTTGGGGTGATGATACCTCTACTGACACCGATGATTTGCCTTCACTGCCCTCTCCTGCAGAGAGTAGAAAGCATTCTCCCCCTGAGGACCTCTCTTTCATAAATTTTGTGAAGGAAATGTCAGAGTTGGTCCCATTTCCAACTTCAATCTGAACAGATGACAGGCACCAGATGATGGAATTGCTCCAATTTTTGGATGCCCCGAAGGTCATCACTTCTATTCCCATTCATCAGGTTTTTCTAGACCTTCTTAAAAAGAATTGGGAATCTCCTGGATCTTTTTCCCCGGTCAACAAAAAAGCTGACTCTACATATCTTGTACAGTCAGCACCTGGTTTTCAAAAACCTCAGTTAGACCATCATTCTGTAGTCGTCGAATCAGCTCAAAAGAAAGCTAAGCGACTAAAGCCACACTCTTCCATACCTCCTACTAAGGAAAACAAATTCCTAGATAGTATAGGTAGGAAGGTATATCATGGAGCTATGCTGATTTCCAGAATAGCTTCTTATCAACTTTATATGACTCAATATAATAGGGTCATCCTGAAACAGATGCAGGAATACACTGATGCCTTGCCTGAACAGTTCCAGCCACAGCTTCAATCCCTTCTAAATAAAGGGTTTGAAGCTGGGAAGCATGAAATACGAACAGCCTATGACATCTTTGATGCTTCCACTAGAATTTCCTTCACGGCCATCTCTGCCAGACGTTGGGCTTGGCTTAAATCATCTGACCTTCGTCCAGAAGTTCAGGACAGGCTCTCTGATTTACCCTGCCTAGGGGATAATTTGTTTGGTGAGCAAATTCAACAAATTGTTGCTGAATTGAAGGATCATCATGAGATACTTAAACAGCTCTCATCCATTCCTCCTGACTTGCCTTCTAAACAGCCCTTTAGAAAGGACTCCAAGAAGTCTTTCTTTAGGCCACGAAAGTATTATCCCCCATCAACCAAGCCTAGGCCTGCACGGTCTTACCATAAGACTCAGCCTCGCCAGACTCGTAAACAAAAGCCTGCAGCAGCTCCACAACCGGGCCCTGCGGCGGGTTTTTGACTTTCACTTAGAGAGCAGTTGCCAAACCCCTCTTCCAGCTATACCGGTAGGAGGACGGCTGTGCCACTTCCTAGAAAAGTGGCATCAAATCACCACAGATCAATGGGTGATAGCAATCATTGCACAGGGTTACCACCTCAACTTCCTATCCCTTCCTGCCGACTCCCCACCTTTGCAGGCGTGGAGACTCACCGATCACTCTGTTCTTTTAGAGCAGGAAGTTTCTCTTCTCCTACAGTCAAACGCTATAGAACCCGTTCCTCCCTTACAACAAGGACTCGGGTTCTATTCCAGGTACTTCCTGATACCAAAAAAGTCAGGAGGACTTCGTCCAATCCTAGACCTACGGGCCCTCAACAAGTACCTTTCCAAGGAGAAGTTCAAGATGGTAACCCTGGGGTCGCTGCTCCCTCTACTGCAAAGAGGGGATTGGCTATGCTCTCTAGACCTGAAAGACGCATATACCCACATTGCGATCACAGAATCTCATCGCAAATACCTGCGTTTTCTAGTAGGCCGAAACCACTACCAAAACCGAGTACTACCTTTCGGCCTGGCATCCGCACCACGAGTCTATACCAAATGCCTCGTGGTGGTAGCAGCATTCCTCAGGAAGGAAGGTGTCCACGTCTACCCCTACCTGGACGATTGGCTAATCAGGGCCCCAACCCAGCAAATTGCTCCGTCCTCCCTGACCCTAACAATTCATACTTTGCTCTCTCTAGGATTTCTTGTCAATTACGAGAAATCCTACTTGGTCCCATCTCAGACCTTATCTTTCATTGGGGCAGACTTGGACACCTTACAAACAAAAGCCTTCCTCCCTCATCAACAGGCCAAGACTCTGGTGTCCCTAGCTCGCCAGCTGCGGTCTCAACACATAGCCACGGCTCGCCAATTCCTCATTCTACTGGGACATATGGCCTCCTCAGTTCAAGTAACTCCCATGGCCCGTCTGGCCATGAGAGTCACACAATGGACTCTACGACTACAGTGGACCCAAGCTCTTCAGCCTCTGTCCTCCATTGTTACAATCACCGACGCACTCCGTCTGTCTCTTGCCTGGTGGACAAATCAATGCAACCTTCTACAGGGCTTGTCCTTTCTTCCACCAGATCCCCAGATAATCCTCACCACCAACGCTTCCAACATCGGGTGGGGAGCCCATCTACACAATCTGCAAACTCAAGGATACTGGTCACTAGAGGAAGCCAAACACCAGATAAATTTCCTAGAGCTGCGAGCAATCCGCTATGCTCTCAGGACCTTTCAAGATTGCCTATTGAACCACGCAATCTTAATTCAAACAGACAACCAGGTGGCCATGTGGTACATAAACAAGCAGGGAGGCACAGGCTCCTTCCTTCTGTGTCAGGAAGCTGCGCAGATTTGGGCGGAAGCCCTCTCCCGCTCCATGTACCTCAGGGCCACCTACCTCCCGGGAGTGGACAATGTATTGGCAGACCAGCTGAGCCGTGTCTTCCAACCACACGAGTGGTCCCTCAATCCCTTGGTAGCGACCTCTCTATTTCACAAGTGGGGTTATCCCCACATAGACCTCTTTGCGTCCCCTCAGAACCACAAAGTGGACAATTTCTGCTCTCTCATTCGGAGCCAGCACTCTCGGCCGAGGGATGCGTTCTCCCTCACGTGGACAACCGGTCTGCTTTATGCATTCCCTCCACTTCCTCTTCTGTCGAAGACTCTCGTGAAGCTGCGTCAGGACAGAGGAACTATGATCCTGATAGCACCGCACTGGCCACGCCAAGTGTGGTTTCCCATACTACAGGATCTCTCCATCCGCAGACACATTCCTCTGGGAACGGACCCGCATCTGCTCACTCAAAACGACGGATGCCTCCTCCATCCCAACCTCCGAGCCTTGTCACTGACTGCATGGATGTTGAAAGGTTAGTCCTTCAACCATTTAACCTTTCGGATTCAGTTTCTCGTGTCCTGATCGCGTCACGAAAGCCTTCCACAAGAAAATCTTACTCATATAAATGGAAACGGTACACATCATGGTGCACTTCTCAGTCCCTTGATCCCCTTTCCTGTCCAATCTCTAAATTCTTGGACTATTTATGGCATCTATCAGAATCAGGTCTAAAAACCTCTTCCATTAGAATGCATGTTAGTGCGGTAGCCGCCTTCCATAAAGGTATCGGGGGTGTCCCTATCTCAGTACAACCCCTGGTAACCCGTTTTCTTAAAGGCTTGCTCCATTTGAAGCCACCTTTACGCCCTCCTGCCCCATCTTGGGACCTTAATCTGGTTCTTGGTCGCCTTATGAAACCATCTTTCGAACCTCTGCACTCCTGTGACCTAAAATATCTCACATGGAAAGTGTTATTCCTTTTGGCTATCAATTCAGCTCGCAGGGTTAGTGAATTACAGGCCCTAGTTACCTATCCGCCTTACACTAAACTCCTGCAGGACCGGGCGGTACTCCGCACTCACCCTAAATTTTTACCTAAGGTAGTTTTGGAGTTTCATATCAATCAATCCATCATACTACCTATCTTCTTTCCCAGGCCCCACTCCAACTCAGGGGAACAGACTCTGCATACCCTAGACTGTAAACGAGCTCTAGCTTTTTATCTAGACCGTACAGTTTCTCACAGGAAGAGCACTCAATTATTCGTCTCTTTCCATCCTAACAAGTTAGGACAACCTGTGGGTAAGCAGGCTCTTTCCTCCTGGTTGGCGGACTGCATTTCCTTCTGCTATCAGCAAGCTGGCATTCCTTTCCAAGACCGTGTTAAGGCACACTCTGTGAGGGCCATGGCGACTTCAGTAGCACACCTTCGATCGGTGCCGCTTCCTGACATCTGCAAAGCTGCAACCTGGAGTTCCCTCCATACCTTTGCAGCCCACTATTGTTTGGATAAAGCTGGAAGACAAGATTCCATCTTTGGCCAATCTGTCTTGCGTAACCTTTTTCCAACTTGATGTACCAACACCCTTCCACCTCCCGGTAGGGTGCGGATGTCCTTACCAAATTCCTCCCCAGTTGTTGTGCCTGTTGCACGCCGTTGGGTACATATGGTGCAAGTCAGGACATCCTCAGCTCGGTACTCACCCATTTGTGAGGACAACCATCCTGCTTGTTCTGTGAGAAAGCAAATGTTGCTTATTTGATGTAACAGGTGTTCTCACAGGACAGAAGGATGTTAGTCCTCACGAAACCCGCCCGCCACCCCGCGGTGTTGGGTTCGTTTTTATTTTATCTTTTCGGCACTGCCTGTAGCTTTGAAAACAAGACTGAAGGGAGACTCCTGCTGGCTGCAGGGTTGGTGCTGTGCTGGGCATGCCCAGTAGGGGCCAGTCAAAGTTCCTGAAACTTTGACAGAAGTTTTCCGTGGTTGGGGCTCCATCCTCGATGTCACCCATTTGTGAGGACTAACATCCTGCTGTCCTGTGAGAACACCTGTTACATCAGGTAAGCAACATTTGCTATTTCCTAGCGTGTAGCAGATGGACTCAGAACAAGTGGGTATAGTGTGCTCGTGCTAGCAGTTGGAGACGGATCTGACGTCAGCACAGGTACATATACCCCCACAGGAAGTGAAGCAACTCAGTAATTTCCGTCTCCAAAGCAGTTTGGAGCGCCTGCACGCTCACTGAGCGTGTTTTCCAAATCTACTTTCTACTTTCTACTTTCCAAATTTCTCAGAAGACGAGCCCCGCACTCCTGCGGTGATACCCTCGGGTCCCTCCCCCAGTTGAGTTTCCCGGGGTGATTTCCGCGATCCCTCGGAGGTCTACGCCTCGATCCGGTGGTCGAATCGTGGCAGGGATCTAGCCCCCGAGCGAGAAGGGCTCGGGCCTGGCTGAGAGGCACCTCGGTCCCGGCATGGACTTAGCCCCGAGCGAGACGAGTTCGGCGGCTTACAGGCAGCGGGTGCATTTCCTCAAGCGCGGTGGTGAAGGTATTTCCCCTCTCCCCCCGCAACCGGAGACCGCCCGGGTTACAGCCGGGAAGCGCCGAGGATCAGGTAAGGCGTACATCTCTTACTTTTTTGTCTCCGAGGGACGAGGATCGGCGGCGTTGCCTGCATGTGGCACGCCGTGGAGGTCGCCATTTTGTCTGCCTTGTTCAGGTATTGAGCGCCCATGATAGGCGCCTGTTGATGGGTGCACAACACAGCATATTGTATATTATTGAGCACATATTGCTGAATGCATATTATTGAGCGCATATTGTATATTGAGCGCATATTGCTGACCGCATATTATTGAGCGCATATTGTATATTATTGAGCGCATATTGCTGACCGCATATTATTGAGCGCATATTGTATATTGAGCGCATATTGCTGACCGCATATTATTGGGCGCATATTGTCCATTGAGCGCATATTATTGAATGCATATTATTATTGAGCGATATTATTGGCAGCATAAGCGCCGGCGCCCTGCATTCGCAAGATGCGATGGAACATTTAAACGCCCCGGCGTCTCCAGAGGCGGCACCTCCTGATTCTGGCGTGAAAGCTCTCGGCCTCTGCTCAGCATGCCAGCTCAGAGCCACGCAGAGCGAGGAGCCAGACTCCCTTTGTGCCCAATGTGAGGAGGCCGTGGGAGCCTCGGGCCAGGACCAGTCTCAACCGAGGTTTGCCGACAGTTCCCCAGGGGCCACCCCGGATTTAGCGGGCTGTCTCGAACAACCAGGAATCCAGGGGGACCTGGTACACTGACGGCTAGAGACCGCTTCTATTTCCTGGGTGGATTTATTTAAGGGGATCCAAGCCTTTCTACAGATGCAGTCAGCTTCCCAGCCAGGCCCTGCTGCTGCTCCGGCTGACCCTGCCCCTGGACCTTCTCGCCCTTATCGTGGGCACCCGCCTCCGGGCAGTCCGGCTCATGCGGACCCTGAAGTCTCGGAGGACGAGTCCGAACCCTCCGAGGAGGGGGATCTTCCCTCGGGGATTGAGCCATATCGAGCCATGAGGCGGTTCTTTCCCAAGGAAGATCTCTCCGACCTGGTTTCTCAGTGCCTGACGGAGTTGGCTATTCCAGGCCCCAGCACCATGGAGGCATCTACGCAGAACCCCCTGTTGGAGGGTCTTCGTCCCACAGCCCACCATTTCCCCTTCCTGCAAGCAGCGCAACAGATGATCGATTTAGAGTGGAATGCGCCGGAGGCCTCATTCAAAGGGGATTGGGCCCTTGAGGCTCCTTGAGGGCCGCCCCCCCCCTCAACTGGAATGGTAGTGCGCTTGACCTCAGCGCTAACCAAGGCGTCCACCTGAGGGCATGCCAGCATCTCCTTAATTGCCGGGTCCAGGGGGTACATGCCCATCAGGGCCCGACCCCCTTTGAATGAGGCCGCTGGTGCAGCCCATTCCAAATCTATCAGTTGCTGTGCTGCTTGCAAGAAGGGAAAATGGCGGGCTGTAGGACGAAGACCTTCCAGCAGAGGGTTCTGCGTAGATGGCACCGTAGTGCTGGGGCCTGTAATAGCCAACTCCGCCAGGCACTGAGATACCAGGTCGGAGAGATCTTCCTTGGGAAAGACTCGCCTCATGGTTCTATATGGCTCAATCCCCGAGGGAAGTTCCCCTTCCTCGGGGGGTTCAGACTCGTCCTCCGAGACATCAGGGTCCGCATGAACCGGACTGCCCGAAGGCGGGTGCCCTCGATAAGGGCGCGAAGGTCCAGGGGCAGGATCAGCTGGAGCAGCAGCAGGGCCTGGACGGGAAGCTGATTGCATCTGTACAAAGGCATGGATCCCTTTAAAGAGATCCACCCAGGAGATGGAAGCGGTCTCTAGTCGCCGGGGTACCAGGTCCCCCGGGATCCCAGGTTGTTCGAGACTGCCCGCTAGATCCGGGGTGGCCCCTGGGGAACTGTCAGCAAACCTCGGTTGAGACTGGTCCTGGCCCGAGGCTCCCACTGCCTCCTCACATTGGGCACAAAGGGAGTCTGGCTCCTCGCTGTGCGTGGCTCTAAGCTGGCATGCTGAGCAGAGGCCGAGAGCTTTCACGCCAGAATCAGGAGGCACCCCCGCAGGAGATACCGGGGCATTCGAATGTTCCATTGCGGCTTGCGAATGCAGCGCTGAAAAATATGCGCTTAATAATATGCGGCAGCAATATACACTCAATACAATATGCGCTCAATAATATACGCTCAATACAATATGTGCTCAATAATATGCGGCAGCAATATACGCTCAATACAATATGCGCTCAATAATATACGCTCAATACAATATGCGGCAGCAATATACGCTCAATACAATATGTGCTCAATAATGTGCGGCAGCAATATACGCTCAATGATATACAATATGCGCTCAATAATATGCTGTCAGCAATATACACTCAATACAATATGCGCTCAATAATATGCGGTCAGCAATATACACTCAATGATATACAATATGCGCTCAATAATATACAGGCGCCTATCATGGGCGCTCAATACCTGAACAAGGCCGACAAAATGGCGACCTCCACGGCGTGCCGCATACAGGCAACGCCGCCGATCCTCGTACCTCAGAGACCAAAAGTAAGAGATATACGCCTTACCTGATCCTCGGCGCTTCCCGGCTGGAACCCGGGCGGTCTCCGGCTGCGGGGGGAGAGGGGAAATACCTTCACCGCCGCGCTTGAGGAAATGCACCCGCTGCCTCTAGGTCCACGCCGGGACCGAGGTGCCTCTCAGCCAGGCCGAGCCCTTTTCGCTCGGGGGCTAGATCCCTGCCGCGATTCGGCCACCGGACCGAGGCCTAGACCTCCGAGGGATCGCGGAAATCACCCCGGGAAACTCAACTGGGGGAGGGACCCGAGGGTATCACCGCAGGAGTGCGGGGCTCTTTGTTCTGTAGAAATTTAGTAAGTAGAATGTAGAAAGTAGAAAGTAGTATTGGAAACACGCTCAGCGAGCGTGCAGGCTCTCCAAACTGCTTTGGAGACGGAAATTACTGAATTGCCTCACTTCCTGTGGGGGTATATGTACCCGTGCTGACGTCAGATCCGTCTCCAACTGCTAGCACGAGCACACTATACCCACTTGTTCTGAGTCCATCTGGCTACACACTAGGAAATTCAACTTTAAAAGAAAAAAAATAGTCAATTCGTCAGTATATTTGGTGAGAAAAAAGTATATTCTCTTTCAGATTCATCAGTCTCTAAAAGTCTACCAATCCTATTTCAGTCATTATAGATTTAATAATCCAACCAATTTTGGTAGGATGACTTTTAATCTGTGAACTCCTACGCATAGCAATATCTAGAGTTTAGTTAAAATCACCACCAAATAATAGCTGGCATGTCATCAACCAAATCAGCTTTGACCACAATTGAATGAAGAAAATCAGGTGAATCAGCTGTGGGCCTAGAGATTTATTAACCTTAACATATCATTCTTAATCCTAATTGCTGTTTGCACCCACTGACATTCATTGTCAGATTTTTATGATAGTAACTTCTATTGATTTCTCTATTAATATTGCCACCCCTTTTTTTTTGCCACAAGCTGGAAAGAAAGTGCATTTCGCCCAGCCCCCCACTTAACTTCAGCGATTCCTTGAATGATAAATGCATTCCTTAAAGCAATGCTGTATCTGGGTTTTCCTTATGCAAATAGCTGACAATTTTCTTTTTCTTAATAGGATTGTTTACTTTAGGATCCTTGTATATTAGTAAATATATCTGTTCACGTGATGGGCCATATTGAAAGAAATATCTAGGATCCCATCACATATCTTTTATATATTATGAATTGTCCTTTAGCTGAAAAACATATACACTCTTATTGGAAAATAATTTCTTTTGAATAAAACCAATGCAGAAATATAAATTTATATCCCTCATCAAACCAAAACTGCAGACTAGCCAGTTACCACAAAAAGTAACATGCAGAGATAGCCCTACAGGCATCCATTATATAGCAAGTAAAAAACATTAAGGGTGATATTCAGTGCTGTTTAGCCAGATAATTAGGACTTTTCCAGCTAAATGGTGGTGGCTGATTATCTAGCCCCATTGAACGGCCGCCACTTAGCCAGATAATTAGTTAGCCAGCTAAGTAGCGGGCAGGATGAGGGCGTTCCGGGGAAGAGCTGACTTAGGGCTGGAATCATCATTTTTCGCAGAATCATAAATCCCGCGAAGGGGGAGGGTGGGCCTGCGAAAGGCCCCGCCATTTGCACTGCGGCACAGCCGGCTGCAGCCTTTCGCACAAATAGTGACACCGTAAAAGGTGTTGTTATTCGCCATGCTACTGCCGGCAATAATGTTCCTCACATTATCTCTGGCAGCAGTGCCGCAGCAGACTCCGACTCCTCCCCGCCCCGACTCTTCCCCTCCAGCTAATTTAGATCCTATCGCATGCGATAAACCTTTAGTATATAACCCCCTTAGCCAGATAAGTTATCCGGCTAACTCGGATATTTATCCAGCTAAGTCTGGTCAGCCTATAGGGCTGTCCAGCTAACTTTACGATAGCTGGATATGTTCAGCAGAGCAGCCACACCACTGAATATATGGGCAAGTTAGCTGGCTCAATAATCAGTATAAGCAGCACACAGAGAAATAAACAGAATAAAATAAAGCACAGAAAAAATAAACACCAAACCTTCAGAATGTCACATAAAAAAAGCATTTTCTTAGCAACCAAAAAAAAGATATCACTATACCCTGAAATCTGGATGTATGAGAACTCAAAATGCAAAAATAAATGTTTCTTTGGTTATCTTTTTTGACAGTTTATAACTTCTATAAAACTGACTTGCCTTGGAACAAGTATTTGTACATACGGTAAATCTGCATCTTTGAATTACCACTGAAATGTTCCTAAATTCTTTACAAACTTTTACTAAGATGATCCTTTACACTGTGCAGTGCCCTAACTATTTCTAACAATGATTTACCATTACACTGCTTTTAAAAAATCAAGACCTGAGAAAAAGGTCTTACATACTTTATTAATCATGTTAAAGAAGCAAGAGCAATTGTTTCATAAGAACATGCCATATTGGGTCAGACCAAGGGTCCATTAAGCCCAGCATCCTGTCTCCAACAGTGGCCAATCCAGGCCACAAGAACCTGGCAAGTACCCAAAAACTAAGTGTTAGATTTTAAAAGCCCTGCGCCGGCGGCCTATTTTACATAGGCCGCCGGCACGCACAAAGCCCCGGGACGTGCGTAAGTCCCGGGGCTTCGTAAAAGGAGCGGGAGGGGGCGTGTCCGGGGGTGGTCCGGGGCGGGTCCGGGAGGCATGGCAACGGTTCGGGGCGGGCCGGGAGGGCGGTCCCGAGTCCCCGGCACTGCGGCCTGTGCCGGGTGATGCCGAGGTGGCGCGGGCAAGTTACGCCTGCTTCAAGGAGGCGTAACTTGCACAACAAAAGGTAGAGGAGGATTTAGGTAGGGGTGGGGTAGATAGGGGAAGGGAGGGGAAGGTGGGGGGATGCGGAAGGAAAGTTCCTTCCGAGGCAGGCTGCGCGGCTCGGCGCACACAGGCTGCCGATTTTGCGCAGCCTTGCGTTCGCCGACCCTGGATTTTATAAGATTTGCGCGGCTACGCGCGTATCTTATAAAATCCGTTGTACTTTTGTTCGCGCCCGCGTATGTTTTTAAGATCTACCTCTAAGTCTATTTCATGTTACCGTTGCTAGTAATGGCAGTGGCTATTTTCTAAATCAACTTAATTAATAGCAGGTAATGGACTTCTCCTCCAAGAACTTATCCATTCCTTTTTTAAACACAGCTATACTAACTGAACTAACCACGTGTAGGTATAGGAAATGTTCAGTTAATTTGACTTTTTACTGGTTGTGACTAAATATCCCAATATGTTTTGTGTTTGTACTAAAACTGGGTGCCTAACAACATTGGATGCTCTCTCTTCAGGTTAACTATAGAAACGGATGACGATGAAGGAATGGTGTTTTATTCACTGGCAAGCGATCTAATATCTGACCATCGAGTTTCTAAAGTGAGTACTTTAGATCATTCATTTTTATTTTATAAAATGCGGTTTAATTTATTAATAAGCTGTTAACAGATCTTTGAGTGACATGTCCATTCTATGAAAACAACTTATTTTATTTCTCCAAATATTCCTCAAATAGATTTGTATGCATACAGATTTACTGTTAAGATTGTACTATTATATTTTTCTAGAATGATTTTAAAGGCTACATAAAATAAGGCTCAGTGATAAATTATGCCAGCATTCAGTCCATTAAGCTTTTCTGTATGGAATTATATAGCAATGAAGTGAATTTGGCCTCAAAATCTGTACGAGCTTATAAATGTAGAGTCTAAGTAAAACTGAGTGTAAAACAAACATTGTTTCCCTTAGATTTTGACTGAGTCTGTGACTACCCGCAACCTGAAGTTAATAAATTCTACACAAACTCCTTTATATTTCCGTCTCCTTTTGTCAAAGCCGTTTGGACTGCTTGGAATAGATCCCAACAAGAGTGTGAAGACATCACATAGTGACCGAGATGAGCAAGGAGGGCATCTTGTACTCCATCCACAACAAAACATGCTGGTAGGTTAAAAATTAATGAAAGCAAAAGAAAAAAATCTCGTAAAAGATAATTGCACTAGTAGTATATTAGTAAATTTGTTGCTCAGAGGTACCCAGATGCAGATTAGAAAATAAGTGAAAGGTAATTCTTGACCACATAAAGATACAAGTTCAAGCCACTTTTCTAGGTGAATATTCCACATGCATAATGTCATTATGCCTCTGTATCACTCCATGGTGAGACCGCACCTTGAATATTGCGTACAATTCTGGTTGCCGCATCTCAAAAAAGATATAGTTGCGGTGGAGAAGGTACAGAGAAAGGCAACAAAAATGATAAAGGGGATGGAACAGCTCCCCTATGAGGAAAGGCTAAAGAGGTTAGGGCAGTTCAGCTTGGAGAAGAGACAGCTGAGGTGGGATACGATAGAGGTCTTTAAGATCATGAGAGGTCATGAACGAGTAGATGTGACTCGGTTATTTACACTTTTGAATAATAGAAGGACTAGGGGGCATTCCATGAAGTTAGCAAGTACACATTTAAGACTAATCGGAGAAAATTATTTTTCACTCAACGCACAATAAAGCTCTGGAATTTGTTGACAGAGGATGTGGTTAGTGCAGTTAGTGTAGCTGGGTTCAAAAAAGGTTTGGATAAGTTCTTGGAGGAGAAGTCCACTAACGGCTATTAATCAAGTTTACTTAGGGAATAGCCACTGCTATTAATGGTATCAGTAGCATGGGATCTTCTTGGTGTTTAGGTAATTGCCAGGTTCTTGTGGCCTGGTTTGGCCTCTGTTGGAAACAGGATGCTGGGCTTGATGGACCCTTGGTCTGACCCAGCATGGCAATTTCTTATGTTCTTATAATAAAGCCATATTGGTCTTTCAGGATTACTCCACTAAGCTTACAACACTCCGGCGAGCTTTTTCTCCTGCTTGTGTTAGGCTACACAAATTGGGCCTTTGATTCGCTCTTCTTTACTCAGCTAAATTGTGCTATATCTTCCCGAAGGCGTACAGTGGATTCAGTCGGTGGAAGAAGTGATGCATTTAGCAACATGGCTGGAAAACTTGCAAGAAGCAGTCTCTGCTCACTGACAGATTTATTCGTTCAGCTTTGGATGCTTATCAAGCAATGGGAATTTTTCTGCTGATACACTCAGCACAGTCACTAGCACTGACTTTGGACAGGGTGGACCCTCTTATTGTGTTGAACTTTTTGACTTGGCGAAATCAGGATCTGTAGGGAGAGAGATATGCTAGACTTATTTTCAGTTTCCCCTATATTTTCATTAAGATGAGAACGGTTGGGAGCGATGTGGTGGCGAGGAGGGTTTGGGCATAATTGGTGATCCTTCTTTTTTCATGGATATGGGAAATGGGTTATTCAAGGAGGGAGGGGGAAGGGGGTTGGGAAAAAATGTTTTCAGTCACTGAGTTATTTTAATTTTTGTTGTATTAGATTGGCTCCAGGTTACCTGATGGTTAGAGTACTTATGGGTGGATGCCTTAGCTGGGGAGGCATCTACTCTAAGAAAATAGATATGGTTATCTTACAATGGTTCCTTCTTTATATTATTCTCCACTCTGAGTAAAACGTCGATAAAACTAGTATCCTGGAATGTTTGTGGTATCGGGACTCCCATTAAACATAAGAAACTATTAGACTCTATGAAAAGACAAGGCACTGATATTGGTTTCCTCCGGGAGACTCATTTAACACAGTGAGCAACTGAAGCTCAAAAAGGATTGGGTGAGCCAGATATATTATGCCTCAGCATCCACGAAATCAGCGGGAGGACCTTGCAAAACTGGAAGATTGGGCATCCAAATGGCAGATGAAGTTTAATGTGGACAAGTGCAAGGTGTTGCTTATAGGGAAAAATAACCCTTGCTATAGATACACGATGTTAGGTTCCATATTAGGTACTACCATCCAAGAAAGAGATCTAGGCGTCATAGTGGATAATATTTTGAAATCGTCGGTTCCGTGTGCTGCGGCAGTCAAAAAAGCAAACAGAATGTTAGGAATTATTAGAAAGGGAATGGTGAATAAAACGGAAAATGTCATAATGCCTCTGTATCGCTCCATGGTGAGACCTCACCTTGAATACTGTGTACAGTTCTGGTCGCCGCATCTCAAAAAAGATATAATTGCGATAGAGAAGGTACAGAGAAGGGTGACCAAAATGATAAGGGGAATGGAACAGGGTCCATCAAGCCCAGCATCCTGTTTCCAACATTGGCAATCCAAGCCATAAGAACCTGGCAAGCACCCCAAAACTAAGTTTATCCCATGCTATTGATGCAATTAACAGCAGTGGCTATTCCCTAAGTAAACTTGATTAATAGCCGTTAGTGGACTTCTCCTCCAAGAACTTATCCAAACCTTTTTTGAACCCAGCTACACTAACTGCACTAACCACATCCTCTGTCAACAAATTCCAGAGCTTTATTGTGCGTTGAGTGAAAAATAATTTTCTCCGATTAGTCTTAAATGTGCTACTTGCTAACTTCATGGAATGCCCCCTAGTCCTTCTATTATTCGAAAGTGTAAATAACCGAGTCACATCTACTCGTTCAAGACCTCTCATGATCTTAAAGACCTCTATCGTATCCCCCCTCAGCCGTCTCTTCTCCAAGCTGAACAGCCCTAACCTCTTCAGCCTTTCCTCATAGGGGAGCTGTTCCATCCCCTTTATCATTTTGGTTGCCCTTCTCTGTACCTTCTCCATCGCAACTATATCTTTTTTGAGATGCGGCAACCAGAATTATACACAGTATTCAAGGTGTGGTCTCACCATGGAGCGAATTAGAGGCATTATGACATTTTCCGTTTTATTAACCATTCCCTTCCTAATAATTCCTAACATTCTGTTTGCTTTTTTGACTGCTGCAGCACACTGAGCCGACGATTTTATAGTATTATCCACTATGAAACCTAGATCTTTTTCCTGGGTGGTAGCTCCTAATATGGAACCTAACATTGTGCAACTACAGCAAGGGTTATTTTTCCCTATATGCAACACCTTGCACTTGTCCACATTAAATTTCATCTGCCATTTGGATGCCTAATCTTCCAGTCTTGCAAGGTCCTCCTGTAATGTATCACAGTCTGCTTGTGATTTAACTACTCTGAATAATTTTGTATCATCTGCAAATTTGATAACGTCACTCATCGTATTCCTTTCCAGATCATTTATATATATATTTGAAAGCACCAGTCCAAGTACTGATCCCTGAGGCACTCCACTGTTTACCCCCTCTGTTCCTCCTCAGGAGAAAGACCGAGGGGAACATAGAAAAAAAATTGACACCGCCACCATAAAGCTCAGGCCACCGATACAGGCAAGCTCTCGGCATTGACGTCGTTTGAGCCACCGACAAAGAAGTCCCGAACAGAAAAGACCCCATCCTCTTCTGTCTCTGGGTCACCGAGGCGTTCCCCACCTGGGCAGGTTCCGGGATCCGCGATTCCACCTTCACCGGTGGACCCTCTGGCTACGTCATTGCTGCCTCCTAATCCGGCACCGGGTATCCATGCCCCAGGTTTCCGTGAGGAATTGGATCGGATGATCCAAGAGGCCATCGGAAAAGCACTCCAGGGGTTCAAACCTCCATCGATGCTGGTGCCGGTTCCTAAACCAGCCACCGATCCAATACCCATGGCGCTAGCACCACTATTGGTAAGACTGGACAAGTTCAATGGTGCACTTCCACCGGTGCATCCGAGAGAACCGATGGCCCCGATTCCTTCCTCACCGATACCCTTGTCATTGGAAGAGGAAGAAGAATCACCGATCTCCATTCCACCCTCCGGAGTGCTAACATCGACTCATCCATTGATGTCACCGATTCCATCGGTGCCTCCATCGATGCCTCCCTCGATGCCATCGATGCCTTCGGTCCCACTTCCAAAGCCATCAATGCCTAGGCCCTGACCTTCCGGAGTAACACCGTTACTCCCTTCTGATGAACATATGGGAGTTGGTGATGAGCCATACAATCCCTGGACCGATGATTCATCCCAGAATTCAGATGATCTGCCTTCACAGCCCTCTCCTCCTGATGAAAGGAAGCATTCTCCTCCAGAGGACTTGTCCTTTATCAACTTTGTTAAAGAACTGTCTGAAACAGTTCCAATCCAGCTTCAGACTGAAGAGGACTCTAGGCATCAGATGTTACAGCTTCTCCAGTTTCTCGATGCTCCTAAGGAAATCATGTCTGTCCCTATTCATGACATCCTTTTGGACCTTTTAAAGAGAAATTGGGAGCACCCTGGCTCTGTGGCACCTGTTAAACATAAGGCAGATTCCACCTATCTTGTTCAGCCAGCCCCTGGCTTCCAGAGAGCTCAAGTAGATCATCATTCAGTAGTAGTGGAGTCAGCCCAGAAGAGGGCACGACACTCCAAACCCCACTCTTCCATTCCCCCAGGAAAGGAACAGAAATTTCTGGATGTGTTTGAAAGACGAGTATTTCATGGGTCAATGCTCATCTCTCGCATTGCTTCCTATCAATTGTACATAACCCAGTACAATAGGGCCCTCTTTACAAAGATTCAGGAATTTGCTGAAGCCTTACCTCTGCAATTCCAGGACCAACTTCATGCCCTAGCACAAAAGGGTCTAGATGCTGCCAAACATGAAGTACGTTCGGCATATGACATCTTCGACACTGCCTCCAGAGTTTCAGTGGCAGGAATTAGTGCGAGGAGATGGGCCTGGCTAAAGTCTTCAGACCTCAGACCAGAAGTACAGGATAGGTTAGCTGACTTGCCCTGTGCTGGGGATAATCTTTTCGGAGAAAAGATTCAAGAAGCAGTGACGCAGCTCAAGGACCACCAAGAGACACTGCGCCAGCTCTCCTTACTGCCTTCTGATCTCTCTTCCTCTTCCAAACTTTCTTTTAGAAGAGACTCCAAGAGACAATTCTACAGGCAAAGAAGATTCTATCCCCCAGCGTCCAGGGCTCGAGCTTCTAAGCCTTACCAAAAAGGCCAATCCAAGCAACCTCGAGTATAGAAGTCACAGCCAGCCTCCCAGCCAGGTCCAGCGTCTGGCTTTTGACTCCTTCCTAGAGAGCAGTACCCAGCCTCCACTTCTGACTATTCCTGTCAAAGGTCAGTTGTGCCACTTCTCCAAACCATGGCACAAAATCACCACAGATCAGTGGGTACTCGCTGTAATAACCCAAGGTTACCACCTCAACTTTCTCTCTGTCCACCGGATTCCCCACTTCGGCTGACGTGGGGAACATCGGACCACTCATCGCTCCTAGAGCAGGAGGTCTCCCTCCTCGTCCAGTCCCGAGCAATAGAACCAGTGTCCCTCTCCCAACAGGGTGTTGCAACCGTCCCTCCCGACGGCTTCACTCCACCTATTTTCTTTCTTTGCACCTCGTCTCGCTATGGATGGATGCCTGGCTGCCATGGCGTCTGCCTGCCGTCTTCTCCGGCATCCCCGGACCGGCTTGGGCGCTGCCTCCCGCCATGCTCCGCTGGTACCATAGGGCGCGCCACACGGCCCTCACTTTTATTTCCTACTTGGCGCGAACTTCAGGGGCATCCCCCTGTGATGACGTCATGCTGCTCAGATATTTAAAGCCTACGATGTTTGCTAGCCTTTGAGTTAGCAAGGGGAATCTTACGGATGGGATTTGCTCTCCATACCCAGCTACTCTGCCTCTCCAATCTTCCATTGGACTCTTAATGCTAAAGGGGTACCCGCTCCTCGGGGGCCTCACTTGCTTTTCAGGTTGCTATCAGGAAACCGGTACTCGCTCCTCGAGGACCCATGTTCCCTGACTCGCTGCCTGCTCCTACCTTCTCTTCTGCCTGGAAGGATTCACTATCTTCCACACCAGTGAGTACTACCATCTTCACCTCAGAGCTGTTCCCTGGAACCAGGTACTCGCTCCTCGAGGGCCTGCCTCTGTTCCAGCCCTAGTGCTATCTCCTATGTGGAACCACTGTGTGAGTACATTACCTTCAAGCCTCTCAGCTCTCAGGGATCAGGTACTCGCTCTTTGAGGGCCTGCTCTCCCTACTGGGGCTTTGTGCATATTCCACTGTACTCATTATTCTCAGTTCTTTCCACTACAGCACTGCTACCGGAGGAGTCGCTGTTTCAGCGCCTGAGGGATACTAGCCCAGCCGGGCTACTTCTGCTGCTCACCATTGCCACCTCTGGTGGCTTCATCACATTGTCTAATAAAAGATCAATCTCTGTGTTTGTGTGTCCTAAGCTGAGCCTGACCTGTGGCCCCTCACAGGACTTCCCCCCATGGGCGTGGTCAGCTGCCACAGTGTCCAAGGGTCCACCCAAACCTCACTAATTATAACACAAAGGAAGGGTTTCTATTCCCGGTATTTCCTGATACCAAAAAATTCAGGTGGTGTTTGCCCAATATTGAACCTTCACACCTTAAACAAATACCTTCAAAGAGAAAAGTTAAAGATGGTGACCTTGGATTCTTTTCTTTCCTTTCTCCAAAGGGAAGGCTGGCTCTGCTCTCTAGACCTCCAGGACACCTGCACACACATTTCCATTACTCCGTCACATCGCATATTCCTGCGGTTCCTAGTAGGCCCAAAACACTTCCAATATCGAGTGTTACCATTCGGCCTAGCTGCCTTTCTCAGGAGTCAAAGTGTCCACATCTACCCCTATCTCGACGATTGGTTGATGAGGGCTCCTACTCAGCAAACTACACTGAATTCTCTACGTCTCACGTGCCATACCCTGATCTCCCTAGGGTTTCTCATAAACTATCCAAAATCCAGGCTAGTTCCCTCTCAAACCCTATCGTTCATAGGGGCCGACTTGGACACTCTAAAAGTGAAAGCCTTCCTACCTCAGGATCGAGCTTTCACTCTCACCTCTCTGGCCCATCGACTGCAGTCTCGACAACACTCAACTGCACGTCACTTCCTGATCTTACTGGTCATATGGCCTCCTCAGTGCATGTCACTCCCATGGCCCGCCTGGCCATGAGAGTAATGCAGTGGACTCTAAAATTGCAGTGGATTCAGTCTTCTCAGCCAATGTCCACATCACCAACCAGCTCCGCTTATCGCTGGCTTGGTGGATAAACCAATCCAATCTGCTTCAAGGCCTTCCATTTCAGGCTCCAGAACCTCAAATAACTTTACAACAGATGCCTCCAACCTCGGCTGGGGTGCACATGTTGCAAACCTGCAAACTCAGGGCATTTGGTCTCCAGAGGAAGCCAAACACCAGATAAATTTCCTGGAGCTTCGTGTAATCAGATATGCTCTCAGGGCCTTTCAGGATCACCTTTCCAACCAGGTCATCCTGATTCAAACAGACAACCAGGTGGCCATGTGGTACATCAACAAGCAAGGGGGAACAGGCTCCTACCTCCTGTGTCAGGAAGCTGCACAGATATGGGCGGAAGCCCTTTCCCACTCGATGTACCCCAGGGCCACCTACTTGCCGGGAGTGGACAATGTGTTGGCAGACAAGCTGAGTCGCACTTTTCAACCACACGAGTGGTCCCTCAACCCCACTGTAGCGGACTTAATATTCCAACGTTAGGGTTATCCTCACATAGACTTCTTTGCGTCAATTCACAACCGCAAAGTGGGGAACTTTTGCTCTCTCACTCGCAGCCAACACCTTCAACCAAGAGACGCTTTCTCCCTCTCGTGGACCAGCGGTCTCCTTTATGCGTACCCTCCACTTCCGCTAATTTCGAAGACTCTCGTGAAGTACCGAAGGGACAAGGGACTAATGATTCTCATAGCCCCTCATTGGCCACACCAGGTCTGGTTTCCAATTCTCCACAACCTATCAGTACACCGGCACATTCCTCTGGGGAAGTACCCACTTCTGATCATTCAGAACAATGGCTGCCTTCGTCACCCCAACCTCCAGGCCCTCTCCCTGACTGCCTGGATGTTGAAAGGTTAATTCTTCAACCTCTTAACCTTTTAGAGCCGGTTTCCTGTGTCCTAGTAGCTTCACGAAAGCCTTCCACAAGGCAGTCTTATCGTTACAAATGGAACAGGTTTACGGTATAGTGTACTTCCATGTCCATCGATCCCTTCACTTGTTCCACACCGAAGTTTTTGGACTATCTCTGGCATCTGTCAGAGTCAGGTCTCCAAACTTCTTCCATCAGGGTTCATGTCAGTGCAGTAGCCGTCTTCCATAAAGGTGTCGGGGATGTACCTATTTCAGTACAGCCCCTTGTAACACGCTTTTTGAAGGGCTTGCTCCATCTTAAACCTTCACTGCGCCCTCCAGCCCCTTCCTGGGACCTCAACTTGGTTTTGGGATGGCTCATGAAACTGCCGTTTGAGACTCTCCAATCCTGGATCTCCGCCATCTCACCTGGAAGGTGATTTTTCTTTTGGCGATCACATCTGCTCACAGACAGGCCGATACAGTAAGGACGCAGTAGAAAGAGTGCGGCAGTGCCGGGCGCACCCTCATTTGCCGCACGCACAGTTCGGATCACATACCGCTCATACAGTATTAAAATGGCACGCAAATGCAAGCCGCATCCAAAGCACGTCCAAGAAGCGTCCATGAAGCGCAATTCATTTTACTGTATAGAGCGCTATAGAGCGCCTACACAGTATCCTGGGTGTGCTGGTACCTGTCATTTCAAATGTCATTTCAAATGACATTTGAAATGACAGGTACCAGGAAGTGGATCCCAACTTTAAGCAAAAGTTTAAGGATCAGAGAAGTATCAGCCGGCCATTAACAGCAAGGGTCATGATTTAGCAAGACAATTCCCCTAGGGGAAAAAAATACAATCAAATCAGACCAAAAGAAAAACGTATTAGGAAGGACCTGTTGTTTCCAAGCATAACCTAAACTCTTGCCTGCCCAACCTAAAATCCAACGCACCGGGAAAGCCACTCTTCAGATCGCGACTAATCCCATCACTGGAAGGACGAAAGATTTTTTTAAGCGTCCCAGTTCCTCTCTCCGCTATGTCAATGCATTCTCCTTTCCACTGCAATGCGAACAGTATTCTGAAAAATAACTTTCAAACCCAGGGTGGTGGAGCATTGTTGTGCTTGATAAAACCTGCACTCAACAGGATCGGGCAAACTTTCCCCCAGCCCCCGCTCATCTGCCCTGGCCGCGTCCATGGGAGCCGGTCTCCGGAGCAGCCCCAGTCCTCTCTCCCCTCCTCCCGGGGGCAGCCGGCGGCGAGAGCGGCTTCAGCAGCCCGGGGCGGATCGGGCACTCCTCATGCGAGGTGGCTTCCAGCAGCCCTCGCCGACGATGGTGAATGAGCGCACGCCGTGACCTTGGACATCCAGCCAGGCGCTCAGGTCACAGCGTGTGTTCATGCATCCTCGCCAGCGGGGGCTGCTGGAAGCCGCCTCGCATGGGGAGTGCCCGATCCGCCCCAGGCTGCTGAAGCCGCTCTCGCTCTCGCTGCCAGCTGCCCCCGGAAGGAGGGGAGAGAGGACTGGGGCTGCTCCGGAGACTGGCACCCATGGACGCGGCCAGGGCAGATGAGCGGGGGCTGGGGGAAAGTTTGCCCGATCCTGTTGAGTGCAGGTTTTATCAAGCACAACAATGCTCCACCACCCTGGGTTTGAAAGTTATTTTTCAGAATACTGTTCGCATTGCAGTGGAAAGGAGAATGCATTGACATAGCGGAGAGAGGAACTGGGACGCTTAAAAAAAATCTTTCGTCCTTCCAGTGATGGGATTAGTCGCGATCTGAAGAGTGGCTTTCCCGGTGCGTTGGATTTTAGGTTGGGCAGGCAAGAGTTTAGGTTATGCTTGGAAACAACAGGTCCTTCCTTCCTGCTCCGGAGCTGTCAGCGCGCCCACACGGGAGACCGGCACCCATGGACGCGACCAGGGCAGGTGAGCGGGGGCTGGGGCTTGGGGAAAGTTTGCCCGATCCTGGCTCCTCTAAAGGTCTTGTCCTGGGGGGGTGAGGGGGTCGTTTGCCCGTGAAATTTCGTCTCTCTGACCTGATGCTCCACACTAACGCAGGGGTAAGGGTAGGCGGTAAATTAGCAGGTTAAACACGTGGCAAAACTGCAGGTTAAAAAGGCGATAATCGGGGCGCACGTTACTGTATGGGAGGGAATAGCTAATCCGATCGTTTACATATCATATACATGCCGTGGGCGGAAAGGGTTACCTGTTGATTTAAAGAAGCGGTAATAGTGAATCACGGGTTGGACTTACGCGGCCAAATTGTGGGTGCAAAGCGGGTTAGAAGCAGGGTAACCGCGGCCACGCTTTACTGTATCGGCCTGAGAGTTAGTGAGTTACAGGCCTTAGTTACCTACCCGCCTTACACTAAACATCTGCATGATAGGGTAGTACTCCGCACTCACCCTAAGTTTTTGCCTAAGTTTCATATCAATCAATCCATTATACTACCCACCTTCTCTCCCAGGCCCCACTCAAACCCAGGAGAACGGGCTCTGCATACCCTTGACTGTAAACGTGCTCTAGCATTTTATCTAGACCGTACAGCTACCGACAGGAATGCGCTCAATTGTTTGTTTCCTTTGATCCCATCAAATTGGGCAAACCTGTGGGTAAGCAGACTCTCTCCTCCAGGTTAGCGGACTGTAAGAAGAACATAAGAACATGCCATACTGGGTCAGACCAAGGGACCATCAAGCCCAGCATCCTGTTTCCAACAGTGGCCAATCCAGGCCATAAGAACCTGACAAGTACCCAAAAACTAAGTCTATTCCATGTTACCGTTGCTAGTAATAGCAGTGGCTAAAGCCTGAAGCTCAGAAATCCTATGGGCCGATGAAATAGCCACCAGAAAAATCACCTTTAACGTAAGTTAAAGGTGATTTTTCCACAAATGTCCACAATCCACAATCCATAATCCATAATCCACAATCCACAATCCATAATCCATAATCCATAATCCACAAAGCAATCCACACGCACAACTCCAACTGGTTAGACCTCCCTTTTACAACTCCTAAGTCCAGTCGACCCACCAGAACGGCAAAAGCTGTATTTCCTCTTGTTACCAACAGCAGGCATTCCGCTTCAAGACCGTGTTAAAGCACACTCTGTCAGGGCCATGGCAATATCAGTAGCGCACCTACGCTCGGTGCCGCATGCTGACATCTGTAAGGCTGCTACCTGGTGCTCTCTCCACACCTTCGCAGCCCATCATTGTTTAGACAAGGCTGGCAGACAAGATTCCATCTTCGGCCAGTCTGTGCTACGCAATTTATTTGCGAACTGAGGTACCAACATCCTTCTGCCAACCCGGTTCAGGATGCCCTCTACCAAATTCCACCCCAGTTGTTGTGCTTGTTGCACATCTTTGGTTACATTTGGTGCATTGCTCGGGCATCCTCAGCTCGGTACTCACCCATATGTGAGAACTACCATCCTGCTTGTCATGTGAGAAAGCAGAGTTGCTTACCTGTAACAGGTGTTCTCACAGGACAGCAGGATGTTAGTCCTCACGAAACCCGCCCGCCACCCCGCGGAGTTGAGTTCGCTTACAATTTATTATTTTATTTTTCGCATGTACTTTTTACTATAAGACGAGACTGAAGGGGGACCCCTGTTGGCTGCAGGGTTGGTGCTATGCTAGGTATGCCCAGTAGGGGCCAGTCAAAGTTCTGAAGACTTTGACAAAAGTGTTCTGTGATTGGGCTCCATCCTGATGATGTCACCCATATGTGAGGCCTAACATCCTGCTATCCTGTGAGAACACCTGTTACAGGTAAGCAACGCTGCTTTATAAACGCATAATTTTTAATTTTGTATGGAGAGAGTTGGGCACAAGGCTGTAAGGTTCACCTAGGGCACCTAAAACCCTTGCACCAGCCTGAGAGTCATACACAGAACCACATCATTCACCCATCTCCAACTTCCCCAGGGGGAAAATGCCGGGGAAGATTGGGAGACAGGTGGTAGGGTTCCTGCTAGTTTCCTAGAAATTTCATTAGCACTCTATCTGCAACTCCTGGGAATCCTGACTGCATTCTCCCTTCCTTAGTATTTCAGATAGCCAAAAGGACTATATGCCAAGAGGGATCTCCGTCTTTTTTGCTTTCTCGCTGATTTAACCTGTGCCAGGCTGGGCCGGAGGGTGGGGGGTGCATTTTCTTTCCTCGCCTTGGGCAGAAAATTTTCTTCAGCCACCCCTATTTGTGGCACAGGTATTTTTACCCATAGAGGGGGAAGAAAGTTATCAAAAATCTATTTTGCTGGGGTGAAATATAATAACATAGTAACAACGGCAGAAAAAGAATGAATGGTCCATCCAGTCTGCCCAGCAAGTTTCCTAAGGTAGTAATCGCCTCTCCATGCAGTTTACCTCTGTGTTTCTGTTTAGGGTAGTAACTGCAGCTCTGTGATGATTACTTCCAAGCCTTTTTTTAAGGGTAGTAATATTTATAATCAGACATGCTGTTTGAACATGTTTTGCTTTTGGTCTTGGCTGAAGAAGCAGTCCTATGGTTTATTCTTGATGTCTGCATATCAGTACCCCAGACCATAAAAGTCGAGCCCAGCACTGGCTGTCATCTGAATCCAGTTCTCCTCCCCTGCCGGCTTTTGAAGTGGAGAGCAATATTACAATTGCATCAAAAGCATCAAAGCTATCTGAAAGGCTAAAGAGGTTAGGACTTTTCAGCTTGGAGAAGAGACGGCTGAGGGGGGGATATGATAGAGGTGTTTAAAATCATGAGAGGTCTAGAATGGGTAGATGTGAATCGGTTTTTTACTCTTTTGGATAATAGAAAGTCTAGGGGGCACTCCATGAAGTTAGCATGTGGCACATTTAAAACTAATCGGAGAAAGTTCTTTTTCACTCAACGCACAATTAAACTCTGGAATTTGTTGCCAGAGGATGTGGTTAGTGCAAGTATAGCTGTGTTTAAAAAGGATTAGATAAGTTCTTGGAGGAGAAGTCCATTACCTGCTATTAATTAAGCTGACTTAGATAATAACCACCGCTATTACTAGCAACGGTAACATGGAATAGACTTAGTTTTTGGGTACTTGCCAGGTTCTTATGGCCTGGATTGGCCACTGTTGGAAACAGGATGCTGGGCTTGATGGACCCTTGGTCTGACCCAATATGGCATGTTCTTATGTTCTTATTTAATGGTGGTAATCTCATGCCTTCTGATTAAGGAAACATTATGGTAGAAGAAGTCCATACAGCCTATCTAGTCTGCCCAGTCACACCAACTGGGTATGACTGGGCAGATTAGGTGTTTTATGTCTGCCTGTGACTTGAATTATACTGTGTAAGTTTTGTTGTGAACCTCTGCGATTGTTAGGATTTGGCAGTATAGAAATTTTTTAAAATAATATAAATAGATAAAACAACTGCTCAGCTCTACAATCCCTATCACTCTCTGATATCAATGTAAAAAAATAACTCTCAGTATCAGTGTAAAAAACAACTCTCACTTTTAAACATTTTTTTTCCTATTTTTGTTACTACAAAAAAGAATATCAAAACAAAACCGCGCTATGCCTGTTGTATATCAAATATAAATCCACAAAAGACAGGCCATCACCGTACTTTTACCATAGCTCACTAATTCTGTCATGCAAGAATAATCAATCACCTTTTTAATGCAAATATAAAAATGTATTTATTAAATCAAAAAAAATTTTTGTATATAAATATTTCCTTTTAAGATTTTTAAATGGGAATGTATACACTATCCCTCCACAATCTAATTCAATACATATCGCAATTTTTCACTCATACCTAATACTCTATTCACACCTTTATCCCATTCATACACACCCCATAAAACATGTGTCAATGCTGCCTGTGACACAAAATCTTTCCAACTTTATATTGTACTTTTTCTAATGACTCCTTCAATGACAAAATTGTAGTGAATGTCACATTAATTCTTGAACACCGGAAGTAAGTGTGATGAGTCACTTAATCTGGCAAACATATGCTCAAGTTCGCACATTTCCTTATATTTTGCTTTCTCAGTTTCACATCAATGTCCCAAATCATGTAATTCAAATCATCAATCCAAAAACCTGCTGGTCGTAAAAGTACGTTGATGGCCTGTCTTTTGTGGATTTATACTACAAAAAGAATTACAAATTCCATAATTCTTAGCGATAATTGTAAAAACCTGGAACTACTTCTAACTGTGTTTGAATGCCCAAAATAATGTTGAATCTTGGTAAAGGGAGTCAAGATCCATTTAAATAACTATGTCAGCTCTTCAAGCTGGCATTAAAAAAGAAATATGATAAGATAATAAGAAATGGAACTTGTCTACCTTTGTTCAGCTATCAGATTTCTAGATTTACAAGGAGAAAGAACAGTGCCTCAGATTGTTTGGAAAATATTTAAGAAGAAAATAGCCTGAGGATAAAGAGAAAAGCGAAGCCAAGGTAAAGGGATAGGTGTCTTCAGATTCTAAAGCTTTTTGTTTATAATTACAAAATATAAATGGATTATATATTTTAAAAAACTCAATTGGAATGCAATAAATTTTGCATACTTTCATTACTCTTTTGTTATCATGTTAGGCTTGACTTGACAGCTTAAGGGTGCATTTTCTGCAGGATTTAGCTGCATAATTATAGTTAGGTGGCTTGACTTTGCAGGGTAAAAATCGCATCCTGCTGAACACCTAAATTAAGGTCTAGTTTCACTAGGAGGTTGATATTCAAGGCATCTAGCTAACTTTTGGAATTAGCTGGACACAACCTGAGATTTGAATATTTTCCTCCTCTGTCCCCCAACTCCCTAGCTAAAGTTTATCTGGGCAACCTGTTTCGTGCACACAATTTACCCAAGTAAAAAGGGATAGTGCTGAGGGTATTCCTAGGGCACAGTTTCACTTTGTCTGGACAGTAGTGAGTTAGCTGAGTAAGTCTGGTTGGAAAAGTACTTGTCTTGAAGTTAACTTTAACTGGTAACTTTCCTAGATAAAGTTGACTGGCTAGCTTTACTCAGACAAATTTACCCAGATAATTATCCTGATATAGTTATTTGGATAACTTTATCCAGATATTTTCAACAGAATATTTATCATGTTAAAGTTAACCCAGGTACCTTTCCCTGGATAATTTTCCCATTTACCAGCCTTAGGGTGGCTTAGAGTTATCCACTCAAAAAGTCAGCAGCCCCAGAGATATCCCTGGGGGTTGAGCAAGGACTTAACCAGTTAGTGCAGATTTTCAGCACTAGCCTGCTAAGTTTAACTCTAAGTGGCCAAATGACAACCCTAAATTCAGTCAGCTAAATCTTATCTCTAGATTTGGAATACTTTTCAGCCACAGCCTAGCCAGCTGGGTTGCAACTGATAATAAGCTTAACTTAGCTAAGTAAATTGGGCATTCAACACACTTTTGAATAGCTCTTAGCGCGTATTGCAAGAGAGTAAAATAGAATGTTTATGCACAAAAGCTTTCCAGTTTTGTTCTGTGAGATTCAAAGGATACTGTTTGTCTTCCACATTAAGAACATAAATATGACAGCAGCAAATCTACTGAAGAATACATAGTTATTGTATAGTACTTATGGTAATAACCTATCCTTCTAGGACTAAGGTTAAGAAGTCTTACAAGTGGTATCCTTCCTAAGTTGTAGCATGCAAATGTCTTTTAGCTTCAGGTGTCCTTCTGCACTACTTTGGAACTGCTAACTTACCAGAATATGCCTGCTGATCAGATGGCTGTTGGAGTCCAGCTGCTTCAGTCTGAGAACGGCGAGAAGAAACTGAAGTTTAGTCAACATCTAGAAATTGAATACAGCAACAAGTCTGTGCAGGTAACTGTAAGAGAGGAAGAAAAATAAATGTTATCTATGTAGTAGTGTGATCATAATCAGCACATTAGTTTTCATGTAGGCTATATTGATGTCTTTTAAAAATCTGGACCATAAAGTTACTAGAATCATCCATTTGAAGAAGGGACTTATATGGTTTCAAAAGCTTATTTATATCATCATCTTTGGATAATTTGTATGTTGATCCTCATAACCCACAAAGAATCATCCAAGAACTAATTTCCATACCATTCTATGAACACTAGAAAGGACAATAGAAATCAAAAAACAGTATTAATCCCACTTAGCTAATAAACTAACGTTTATATACCTTGTATCATTTGTGGACGGGGGAAGTAATTGAGTGAAATATAAACCGTGTATCTTTATGTATAACTGTTTTATAAAGATAAATGTTAACATTTTAATGTTGGCATCCACCAATAACCAGCACATTGTTAGACATGGTATGATGTCCATTGAATATTAATTTGTTCTTAAGACTTTCATTTTAGTTCCAATAATAATGTTATTCTGTTTCACTTTCCAACATTCATTACCGATGCGTACTTCCTCTTGTGGATACTCTCTCGGGATAGGTAATAGGCCAGAAGCTTGCTGGAAGTTCTTATATGTCACTTTCTATCTAACCCATCCTCTTCCTTCTGACCAAATTCCTTCCTAGTCTTCTATTTGTCTGATCTGATCTGCTGAAGTGTGTATAGTTGTTGAAAGTTAGTCACAAATATATAAAGTTAGTCCAGTAAAAAGGTATCAACTGCAACTCATTTGTTGACTTTTATTTCTACTGAATTGTGAAAGAAAGGGCATAAGACACCTCTAAATTTTCTTAGCTCATAGTTAACCAGAACAGTGTGTCCAAGAAGGTATAAGCTTCCATAGTGGAAATCTGCAAGGCAGCTTTATGAAGTTCCATTAATATCTTCATGTAATATTACAGAATGCAGAAATGTTAACCTGCATAGTACCATAACAGATGATGGAACAAAGACCAAACTGGCACATCCAGTCTGTTCAGTTATTCCTGTCCACACTGTAAGGATGTATCCAAGCTGCTAGCCACAAAGTGTGACTATTGTAAGATATCTTGTAATTATGTCTATGTCTATCTCACCCACTTCATGCTTAATACCTTGGGTGAAAGTTTACTTTCAAAAAGGGAGTTAAATCATAATAAATAAATATAGAAAATGAATCTTTTCTTACCCAGACTCTCTCATTTATATGCTTATCATTTTGGGCAGATGAGTATACCAATTCTTCATTTAATTTACAACCAATTCCCCTCCCTTCTCATCTTTAACCAAAAATCTTTTAATGATTTAATGAAATGTATAAAGCAACTTTTCAACATGCTAGAACAGGGGTCAGGAACCTTTTTGGCTGAGAGAGCCATCAACGCCACATATTTTAAAATGTAATTCCGTGAGAGCCATACTAACTACAACCCCCCACCCTCCTGACTCCCCCAAGACCTACCAAATTAATCTACTACAACCCCCTACTCTCCTGACGTCCCCAAGACCTGCCAAATAAATTTACTACAACCCCCCATCCTCCTAACACCCCCCCCCCCCCCCAAGACCTGCCAAAAGTCCCTGGTGATCCAGCGGGGGTCCAGGGCTCGCAGACAAATCTTTAATAAAAAAGTAAAAATCTAACAAAACCCCCCACCCTCCTGACGCCCCCCAAGACCTCCAAAATTAATTTACTACAACCCCCCACCCTCCTGATGCCCCCCCAAGACCTCCAAAATTAATTTACTACAACCCCCACCCTCCTGACCCCCCCTAAGACCTGCCAAAAGTCCCTGGTGGTCCAGCAGGGGTCCGGGAGCGATCTCCTGGACTTGGGCTGTCAGCTGCCAGTAGTCAAAATGGCGCCAACAGCCCTTTGCCCTCACTATGTCATTGGGGTTGACCAATGGCGGCGGTAGCCCCTGTGACATAGTAAGGGCAAAGGGCCGTCGGCGCCATTTTTACTACTGGCAGCCGACAGCCCAAGTCCAGGAGATCGCTCCTGGACTGCTCCTGGACCCCCGCTGGACCACAAGGGACTTTTGGCAGGTCTTGGGGGGGTCAGGAGGGTGGGGGTTGTAGTAAATTAATTTTGGAGGTCTTGGGGGGCGTCAGGAGGGTGGGGGATTTTGTTAGATTTTTACTTTTTTATTAAAGATTTGTCTGCGAGCCAGATGCAGCCATCAAAAGAGCCATATCTGGCTCCCGAGCCATAGGTTCCTGACCCCTGTGCTAGAAGCTCTATTGCTCTCTAAATTACCAGAAGTCTTAGTCCTACAATGAAACAATTCACTTCAGTAATTAACATCCTAGCTCCACTAAAACCCAGGTCAACCAGATTCCCCAGAAATTTCCCTTGGTTCCATGAAGGTCTTCTCCTCTTGAAACAATTCTACCATCACTAAACAACTGGAATTCTCTATGAACCACCCAAATCAACTCGCAGTTTGTCTAGTCTGATCCTTATTTAGCTTTTGTTTAGATGATTACATGTCTAACTATTGTTTAGCCTGTTACTCAAAAAACTCACACTATTTATTGTTTATGGTTTATCCCAGGACAAGCAGGATGCTAGTCCTCACATATGGGTGACATCAGTAATGGAGCCCTATGTACGGAAAACTTCTGTAAAAGTTTCTATGAAACTTTTGACTGGCACCAGAGTGCCTACTGAGCATGCCCAGCATGCTATGATATTCCCTGCCACAGGGGTCTCCCTTTAGTCTTCTTTTTTCCGCGAAGCAGTTAGCCTCGCGGATATTAGGAGTCCTGTGGGATTCTCCACAACTTTTTCCTCACGGAAAACTCTAAAAACTTCAACCGCAAAGGGTCTCCCTTAGTTTAGACATCGCGGTAAGTTTTTACCGATTACGCGGTTCCGTTCCGTTTCCACAAATTTTTTACCTGAGTCATAGGCCGTCGACGGCTGTCCGGCTACAGAATGGCTACAGGTTTTAAAAAATGCCCAAAATGCACAAGGAACATGTCCATCACAGACCCTCACCAGGACTGTGTCCTCTGCCTTGGTGAAGGGCATGACGTGAAGAATTGTCCCTTATGTGCCACGATGACCTCGAAAGGTCGACGTCTGCGGCTCGACAAAATGGACCAGTTATTCAAAATACAACTGGTTACTGCTCCATCTACTTCCACACAATCGTCTCCGGCTGGGTCGATTAGGAAAGTCGTCCTGAAAAAACGTCATTCATGTGAGTCGGGAGACGCTCCATTTTCCTCCCCCTCGCCATCGTCCAAGGCGTCAACATCGGGCAGTGAGAAAGCCCGCGAAAAAGACAAACATCGCCATCGGCATCGTAGGCCGCATACGGCATCCGCTACACCGATACCCGGCGAGCCATCGACGGAAGACGGGGCACCGGTTAAGAAACCCCGGCTCCAGAGTACGGCTTCCGAACCATTGACAAGGCGATCCTCGCCGATTCCGGTGGAAGGAATCGTGCCTCCTCAGGGCTCTGAGGATGTGCTGATGTCGCCACCACCGCCTCCCCCCATGGGTGCTCTGTTCACACCATCCATGCGGGCGGAACTTGACGTTTATATACGCCAAGCGGTCAAGAATGCCTTCGTCGAAGCGATGCCACGACCTGCTACACCGGTTCTGCCATCGACACCGTTCACAATAAGATCGCCGATTCCATCGCCAGTACCCTCGATGCCGATGCCGAGGAAATCACCGCAATCATCGATAACGCCGGTTCCAGCCCTGATGCAGTCTATGCGGCAACCAGCGATGCCGTCCATGCCGATGCCTCACATTCCATCGATTCCAATGCGGCCACCGACCCCGATGGCACAATCGATGCCACCTCATGATTTGTCCATATTTCAGCCTTTGATGGACAGATTGGACACACTTATCCATGCCTTCTCCTCTCCACCACAAGATCTTGGTTCTGGTCAATATCAGGAACCAATGCCAGGTCCATCAGGTGTCATACCACCCATCAGACCACAAACACCAGTCTCTGAGATCCCATCTAAGCCTCCTAGGCCAACAGGGCATCCTCTGGACACTAGTGACTCAGAATTTTCATCTGAAGAGGATATCCTCTCTGAGCCATCACCACCAGAGGACAGGAGAAAATCACCACCGGAGGATCTTTCATTTTCAAATTTTATAAAGGAAATGTCTGAAACAATCCCTTTCTCCCTCCTCTCAGAGATAGACAGCAGACAAAAAACCTTGGAGGTACTTCAATTTGTAGATCCTCCTAAGGAAATTCTTGCCATTCCAGTTCACGAGGTCTTACAAGAATTGATGTACAGGATGTGGGAGCACCCTGGGTCTGTGGCGGCAGTCAACAAGCGTGCTGATGCCACTTATCTGGTTCAGCCCATCCCAGGGTTTCAGAAAACTCAGTTACCACATCAATCAGTGGTGGTCGAATTGGCCCAGAAGAAGGCCAAGAGGTTGAAACAGCATGCCTCCACACCTCCTGGGAAAGATAACCGGTTCCTAGACAATCTTGGACGGAAAATCTTCCAAGCTGCCATGCTGGTATCCAGAATAAATTCTTACCAGCTTTTCATGAATCAGTACCAGCGAGACCTGTGGAAACAGGTTGAAACACTTTCACACCAATTGCCTGACCAACTTCAAGATGGATTGCTAAGACTCGTGCACAAAGGCCTAGAGGTGGGAAAACATGAGGTAAGGGCCACATATGATTCCTTTGAGACAGCCTCCCGGTTATCAGCGTCAGGAATCACTGCTAGAAGGTGGGCCTGGTTGAAATCATCGGAGCTGAGACCAGAGGTACAAGAGCGCTTGGCAGATCTGCCTTGCCTGGGGGAAAACCTCTTTGGTGATAAAGTCAAAGAGGCAGTGGCAACAATCAAGGACCACTCTGAGACCCTTAAACAGCTGTCTCAGCTGCCACAAGAGCAACCTTCTCGGAGGCTTCCAAGAAGGGAACCAAGAAAACCATATTATCGCCCTAGGCGATATTATCCTCCAGCAGCCAGACCCAGACAACAGCAACGGCCTACTCAACGGTCACAACCTCGCCAAAGACCTGCTAGGCCTCAGCAGCCTCCACCTGCAGCGTCCACTTCTGGATTTTGAAATCCAACCAGAGAGCAGGAGCCATTCCCAAAATCCTTGTCCACAATTACCCGTAGGAGGCCGAATATCTCATTACCATCAAATTTGGACCTCCATCACGACAGACCAATGGGTACTCTCAATTACAACTCAAGGGTACCGCTTGGATTTCCTCACTGTACCAAACGAAAATCCTCCTATCCCATCTTGGACAGTGTCTCATCACTCCACAATTCTACAAACAGAATTATCCACCCTTCTGACTGCCAGGGCCATAGAAAGAGTTCCCAGGCCTCAGTGGGGCAGAGGATTCTACTCCCAATATTTCCTCATTCCAAAGAAAACCGGGGGCCTACGTCCCATCCTGGATCTCAGAAATCTCAACAAATTTCTCAAAAAAGAAAAATTCAGGATGGTGTCATTAGGCACCATGCTACCTCTTCTTCAAAAAGGAGATTGGCTCTGCTCTCTGGATCTTCAAGATGCTTACGCTCACATTCCCATTTTTCCTCCTCATCGACAGTACCTGCGATTTCTGGTGGAAGGTCAACACTTCCAATACCGGGTACTGCCTTTCGGCCTAGCCTCAGCACCTCGAGTGTTCACAAAGTGTCTTGCAGTAGCGGTGGCACATCTTCACAAGCAAAGAGTACATGTGTTTCCTTACTTGGACGATTGGCTCATCAGCAGTCAAACACAAAGCGGAGCTCTCTCTTCTCTCCATCTCACAATAAAGTTGCTTCACTCCTTGGGGTTTCTCATCAACTACGAGAAATCCCATCTCATACCATCTCACCAGTTGCAGTTCATAGGTGCAGATCTCAACACCATCACAGCGAAAGCCTTTCTTCCAAGAGACCGTGCTCAAGTGCTCGTTCTCCTAGCGCACTCTGTTCGCAATCAGTCTCGAGTTACAGCTCATCAGTGCCTCACCCTACTCGGACACATGGCCTCAACGGTTCATGTCACTCCCATGGCCAGGCTCACCATGCGCCTAACACAATGGACACTCAAATCTCAATGGATTCAAGCCATTCAACCATTGTCCACGCCCATTCATATAACACAAGATCTAAGATCTTCTCTTCTTTGGTGGACATCCACAATCAACTTGCTAAAAGGCCTACCTTTCCAGCAACCAGTTCCACAAGTGACTTTAACTACAGATGCATCCACCTTAGGGTGGGGAGCGCACATTGCTCACCTAAAGACACAAGGCACATGGACAAAGCAAGAAGCCTCCTTTCAAATAAACTTTCTGGAGCTTCGAGCTATACGCTATGCTCTACATGCGTTCAAGGACTGACTTTCGCACAAGACTGTTCTGATCCAAACGGACAACACAGTAGCCATGTGGTACATCAACAAACAAGGGGGCACAGGGTCGTACCTCCTTTGTCAGGAAGCAGCTCAAATTTGGGACTGGGCCCTAGCACACTCAATTCTGTTACGGGCCACCTACCTAGCAGGCATCCACAACACAGTAGCGGATCGCCTCAGCCGTCACTTCCAACCACACGAGTGGTCTCTCGACCCAACGATAGCAACCAAAATATTTCAACGCTGGGGTCAACCAACAATAGATCTCTTTGCATCCCATCTGAACTACAAAGTGAACAATTACTGCTCTCTCCTCTGGCAGCAGAACAGCCTACCAAGGGACGCCTTTGCTCGCCATTGGAGTTCAGGCCTGTTATACGCGTATCCTCCGATACCACTCATAACCAAAACTCTAGTAAAGTTACAACAGGACAAGGGGACAATGATACTCATAGCCCCATATTGGCCTCGACAAGTATGGTTCCCCACACTGCTAGATCTCTCAGCCAAGGATCCAATTCGCCTGGGAGTAGCTCCCAATCTCATAACTCAGGAACAGGGCCAGTTGCGCCATCCCAACCTTCAGTCCCTGTCCCTGACAGCATGGATGTTGAAAGCTTGATCTTACAGCCTCTCCACCTTCCAACCACTATATCTCAGGTTCTTATAGCTTCACGTAAACCTTCCACTAGAAAGAATTATTCCTACAAATGGAAACGGTTTACTCTGTGGTGCATTAACAAGGATTTAGATCCTTTCACTTGCCCCACTACCTCGCTACTAGATTACCTTTACCATCTCTCAGACTCTGGTCTTAAGACATCATCTGTAAGAGTACACTTAAGTGCAATCTCAGCTTACCATAACAAACTGGGAGATGCACCCATTTCTACACAGCTTCTCGTGAGTCGATTCATGAGAGGCCTCACTCACATTAAACCTCCAGTTCATTCCCCAAGCATACAATGGGATCTGAACGTAGTATTAACTAGGCTTATGCGTTCTCCATTTGAACCCATAAATACTTGTGAACTTAAATACCTTACTTGGAAAATGGTACTTCTCATAGCCATTACTTCAGCTAGGCGGGTCAGCGAACTACAAGCGCTAGTCACATACGAACCTTTTACGAAGTTCCTACATGACAGGGTAGTCCTCCGTACACATCCAAAATTCCTTCCTAAAGTTGTTACGGAATTTCACTTGAACCAATCCATAGTTTTACCAACATTCTTTCCTAGGACTCATTCCCATCAGGGTGAAAGAGCCTTACACACTTTGGACTGCAAGCGTGTGTTATCCTTCTATTTAAACCGCACAACAGCCCAAAGGAAATCCAGTCAGCTGTTTGTATCCTATGATCCAAACAAACCAGGTAAAGCAGTGGGTAAGCATACTCTGTCAAACTGGCTAGCAGACTGCATACAATTTTGTTATGAAAAAGCAGGCCTTACTCTTCAAGGGCGAGTAAAGGCACACTCAGTCAGAGCAATGTCAACTTCAGTAGCTCACCTTCGCTCTGTACCTATTCTGGACATTTGTAAAGCAGCAACATGGAGTTCTCTTCACACTTTTGCAGCTCACTACTGTTTAGACAAAGAAGGAAGACAAGATTCAGCCTATGGACAATCCGTCTTAAAGAACTTGTTTCCAGTATAATCCCAACTCCTTCTACATCCAACCTGCTGTGATCTTCGGCTGATTCATTCCATCAACAATTCTTCACTGTTGCTACATGACAAAATGATTCAGCCTCTAGCTTGCTAATCACCCATATGTGAGGACTAGCATCCTGCTTGTCCTGGGATAAAGCAAAATTGCTTACCTTGTAATAGGTGTTATCCCAGGACAGCAGGATGTAGTCCTCACGAAACCCACCCGCCACCCCGCGGAGTTGGGTCCGATACGTTTTATTATTTTATTTTTGGCTAACGCTATTGCTACAAACCGAGACTAAAGGGAGACCCCTGTGGCAGGGAATATCATAGCATGCTGGGCATGCTCAGTAGGCACTCTGGTGCCAGTCAAAAGTTTCATAGAAACTTTTACAGAAGTTTTCCGTACATAGGGCTCCATTACTGATGTCACCCATATGTGAGGACTACATCCTGCTGTCCTGGGATAACACCTATTACAAGGTAAGCAATTTTGCTTTATGGTGATACCAGTCTCCTAGTTTTAGTTCATGTTAGTTTTAGTTGTTCCAAGTCAAATATTCCTTGTTCTATGTAATAGCATTCTTACATGCATGTTAATGTTAAAATGTAAACCGAATTGATTTGTAACTCTGTTACATGAATTTCGGTATATAAAAATGCTAAATAAAATAAATAAATAGTACAAAAACTTTCCAAACCTGTTTTCTACCACCACGGGAGGCCACATGCTAAATTCTTCACAGATAAGATCACACTTCACATCTTCCTTAATATCTTCATCCTCCTCATCCACAGGATCATCTCAGCTCCCTCCAATCAGCACCATACTGTCTGACTTCAGAACCATCACCCCCCATGAGAAATAGTAAATACCCTCCATCCCACTAGACCCTATTCCCCCAAGATTTATTCACAACCTAAAACAAGATCTAGCCCCTTAGCTTTCCAATATAGTCAATCTCATCTCAAGGCATTCTTCCTGACATACTTAAAGAAGCAGTAATCAAGAAATCAGGTTCCGACCCATAATAATTGATAATTACCGCCCAGTCTCCAGCCTCCCCTACTTACCCAAATTAGTTGAAAAGAGAGTCTCCTTCATCTTCTCTGTTTCCTTGAGGAGAGAAACATCTTGCATCTTCCTCAATCTGGCTTCAAGAAAGTTCATGGCACTGAATCCATCCAATTAGATATCACCAATGGAATTTATTGAAATGGAAATCACAGTGATGAATCTATCCTAGTCTAAGAAGTAAGATGGGAGAATTAGAATGTATAGCAGTGAATGATGACATAGATTTAATTGGCATCTCAGAGACATGATGGAAGGAGGATAACCAATGGAACAGTGCTATACCAGGGTACAAATTATATCGCAATGACAGAGAGGAGCATCCGGGAGGCGGTGTGGCATAGAGTCCAACATAAGAACATAAGAAATTGCCATGCTGTGTCAGACCAAGGATCCATCAAGCCCAGCATCCTGTTTCCAACAGAGGCCAAACCAGGCCTCTAAATGCACAATCGAATCTTTATGGGTAGAAATCCCTTGTGTGTTGGGGAAGAGTATAGTGATAGGAGTATACTACCATCCATCTGGCCAAGATGGTAAGACAGACAGTGAAATGCTAAGAGAAATTAAAGAAGCTAACCAAATTGGTAGTGCAGTAATAATGGGAGATTTCAATTACCCCACTATTAACTGGGTAAATGTGTCATCGGGACAATCTAGAGAGATAATGTTCCTGGATGGAATAAATGACAGTTTTATGGAGCAATTGGTTCAGGAACCGATGAGAGAGGGAGCAATTTTAGATCTAATTCTCAGTGGAGCACAGGATTTGGTGAGAGAGGTAATGGTGGTGGGGCCGCTTGGCAATAGTGATCAAAATATGATCAAATTTGAATTAATGACTGGAAGGGGGACAGTAAGCAAATCCACAGCTCTAGTGCTAAACTTTCAAAAGGGAAACTTTGAGAAAATGAGAAAAATAGTTAGAAAAAAACTGAAAGGAGCAGCTACAAAGGTAAAAAGTTTGCAAGAGGCATGGACATTGTTAAAAAAAATACCATTCTAGAAGCACAGTTCAGATGTATTCCACACATTAAGAAAGGTGGAAGGAAGGCAAAACGATTACCAGCATGGTTAAAAGGGGAGGTGAAAGAAGCTATTTTAGCCAAAAGATCTTCATTCAAAAATTGGAAGAAGGATCCAACAGAAGAAAATAGGATGAAACATAAACGTTGGCAAGTTAAATGTAAGTCATTGATAAGACAGGCTAAGAGAGAATTTGAAAAGAAGTTGGCCGTAGAGGCAAAAACTCACAGTAAAAACTTTTTTTTTTAAACTTTATTTATTGAACTTTCATCTTTACAAACATAGTAAACATAGAACATTAGTCCACCGAAAACTTATTCCTCCCCCTTTTAAACCCTCCCCCCCCAACAAAAACCCACCCATAAATCCTCGTATATATTAGCTCACAACTTTAAGCCAATGCTGGTGAATCACCCTGATAAAGTTCCTGTGTCAGGATTAACCTCTGGAAATGAAAAAAGTTTATTGACCTTGCTCAGACGTTCGGGGTCTTGTCCAAATGCCATGGATCTCTGCAAGTGCCTGTGCGGGGAGCTAAATAATTTGTAAAAGCCACCCAAATTAGTGTAGTATGTACAGACTTCTTTGGCGCCTCTGTTATAAGTATGGCATGCTCCATAGAACATAGGCGTACCAGTTTCTGAAACAATGTTCGTAACTGGGGGGGCATTAGCTAGCCAGTTAGCTAAAATGATTTGTTTCCCCACCATGCCCGCCTTCAGTAGAAATAAACGTTCTGGGGTAGATAGTTTAGGATGTGATGATTCCTCCATCCCAAAAAGCCAAAGGTTGGGGGTTCAATGTTAAAGTCTTTTTCAAAAAGACCAAGCTGGGAGGAAGTGACGTCACCCCAAGGGATGGCTGCTTGATACGAGAGCTCCTCCAACCACTGACATAATCCCTGGAAATTATAACCATTGTTATTCCAAATTTTTGCAGCAAGCGAGGCAGTAACTTCACTAAACTTCCCAATGTCCACAAGGCGAAAACAAATTGATTTTAGAAAGTACTCCTATAAGAAATCGGAGGAGGATGGGAAGCCTGCATGTGAGGAGGAAATGGCGGCACCGGAGGTAATCACCCCCGAGATAGATAGCTCGGACGAAACGATAGCCCTGGATGAAGGCGAACTCCCGACAAAGTCGGAAATGAAATCTTGGTTTGCTGAGCTGAAAGACGAGATTACTAATAAAACGAATGATATAATGCAATCCATAGAGGAACTACAGGGTGAGATGGCCGACCAGGGACGCCGGATCTTTGAACTTGAAACACGTGTTGACGCCAACTGTGATAGTATTAAAAATGTACGCGAGCAACAAGCGCATACACAATCTGAGTTGGAAAGATTAAACGATAAACTTGAAGACTTAGAAAATCGATCGAGACGCCACAACATTCGATTCAGAGGAGTCCCGGAGTCACTGGAGAATGGAAATTGCGAGGAGGTAGTCAAACAGATCTGCGCCATGTTAATGGCGTCCACGGCAGCCCAGGTCAGTGAGGATCCTGATGGGGACATAAAAATAGATCGAGCACACAGGGTAATGGGACCTCGGGTAGCCAACAAACCTAAGGATATTTTGGCTTGCTTTCACGACTATACAAAGAAAGACCAGATTATGAACATAGCCCGAAAACAGGCCACGTGGCAATGGCAGGGGGAGGCCATTATGATTTTCCCAGATCTCTCACCCATAACAACCGGAGACGACAGGAGCTGAAACCGGTGACTGATTTTCTTCGTACAGAAAATATACGGTACCGCTGGCTCTTTCCATTCGGGATGAGCTTTTCACTGAAGGGCGAGACCCACCGAGTAAAAACTTTGCTGGAAGCGGCACAATTGATCCACAATGCAGGATATGATGGATTTGAACAACTACAGGCGGCACCTAAACCCAACAGCCGGCGAGAAGCTCACCCGCAGTGGCAGAGAGTGAACCGGGGGGACAAAAGACTGCGACGGAATGTGCACACTAATACGATCCCGGGAGCTGGTACTTGAGGATCAGGAGGTCTAACCAGGATGACTTCTGTCTGGGTTGCAAGGACGATATGCTGTCTATTTAGCAGAAGCATGGTCACTCATATTTGATGATACAATTTTAGGGTAACCATTGTGGGGTTATCCTTAGAAAACAAAGATGGTTCTTAGTTTGTGTTGACATGAGAGTTATTATATGGGATAGGTTGATATATATTAGATCACGGTTACACTTATGTTGGTTGGACTAGTGTCTCAGTAACCTTGGGATGGCTATTTCCTCTCTTCTCTTGACAAATTGGAAGGTGTGCGCACCCCAATTTCTGTGGACAATGGTAAAGCGGGGAGGGGAGGGGGATGGGCAGATGGGGGATGGGGACTTCATATAGGTATTGATATAGATATAAGTGCTAAAATCAGGAAGGTTGCAATTTCTATTCATGATGGGGGGCATTCAGGGATGGGAGGGATACTAATTAGAAGACAGGGCTGCGGAGGGCTATGGGGATGGTTTGTTTGACTATTTTATCCCTTAATGTTAAGGGACTTAATTCCCCGTATAAAAGGCACTGTCTCTTTTCGGAGCTGCGATCCTCTAACATATCCATCGCTTTTCTCCAAGAGACCCACCTTAAAAGACGACATGAATTACTCCTTAAACATCCCTCGTACCCAGCGCAGTATTGGGCAGCGAGACCTCTTCATCATAAATATTTGGGGGTAGGAATTCTAATTAATAAGGATTTAATGTTTGAAGAAGTAACATGTTATCGGGATCCTGAGGGGCGAATTATTATTCTAACTCTCATTATGGGAGGGGAAAAATTCACGTTGGTCAATGTATACGCCCCTAATTCAGGTCAAGGTCAATATTTTACAAGGTTAAACCGGTTATTGGAACAACATGCAGAGGGGCATATTATGATAGGGGGAGATTTTAATCTCACCCTTAACCCTCAGTTGGATAATTCAACGGGTGTGGCCATTTCCGCTGGTAGGGACTGTAAGGCCCTTAAGTCATTTATTGCTCATTGGCAGCTGATTGATGTTTGGCGCAGTTGGAATCCTAGGGGTAGAGTTTACACCTTTTACTCTGCAGCACACCGAACATATTCTAGAATTGATGGATTTTTGATTTCAAAAAGTTGTGTCAATCAGGTACAATCTCCCTACATAGGCCCCATTACTTTGTCAGATCACGGTTTAATTACTATCCGATATAAACTAAGTGCTTATGAGAGGGGACTTCAATTTTGGAAGTTAAATGAGAGCTTACTAGAAGATGATGTATTTGTGCAACAGATACACTCAGATATAAAGGATTACTTGTCAATCAATGACCAAGAAGAGACCTCACCTATGATATTGTGGGATTGCTTAAAAGCAGTGATCCGAGGGAAGTTCATTGCTAGGGGATCCTACCTAAAAAAATTAGGAAATAAGGACAAATCTGATACCTTACAACAATTGCATGAATTGGGGTTACAACATCAAAGATCAGGAGAATCTCATTTATTGGAGAAAATGGATAGCCTACGGGCTCATTTAGAGAAATTGGAGGCCGCCCAGATCGCACATAAACTTACAATCACTAAACAAATATACTATGAGGGGGGAAATAAAGCTGGACGACACTTGGCTAAAAAGCTCAAGGCACAACAGGTACAAAATAACATAGTCAAAATAAAGGATGAGACAGGGGGGGTGCTTACCTCAAACACTGATATAAGGCAGAGGTTTATCCGGTTTTACTCGGATTTATATGCCACGGATCATACCATTCCTATTCCAGGCATTGAGTCGTATCTTTCTCAAATAACATTACCTTCCATATCACCAGACACTCAGGAGTTCATGGACCGAGATATTTCCCCAGCCGAGGTTACATGGGCTATAAACAGCTTGAAAATGGGGAAGTCCCCGGGATTGGACGGCCTAACAGCGGTCTTTTACAAAACATTTGCTGGACTGGTGATACCCATATTAGTCGGGCTCTTTAATGCCTTGCAAGGTAATGTTTCTCTTTCGTCATCGGCCAATTTAGCAGGGGTAACTATTTTGGCGAAACCAGGGCGTGACCCAACTCTTTGTGGTTCATACCGCCCCATCTCCCTCATTAACTTGGACATGAAGCTGTTAGCCAAAATCTTGGCAAATAGACTCAATAACTTCCTCCCCCAATTAATACATGCAGATCAATCGGGCTTTATACCAGGCAGGATGGCCTCCGACAATGTTAGGAAAATTGTTGATCTTATAGGGGTGGCACGAACTCATAAGGTCCCTTTACTGCTACTAGCAATAGATGCTGAAAAAGCATTTGATTACGTACACTGGCCATTTCTTTTTCAAACTATGAGGGCGTATCAATTTGGAGACAAGTTTATTAGGTGGATTCAGAAACTATACGAGGCTCCACAAGCTTGTCTAAAGATCAATGGGTGTTATTCCGATCCTTTTGTCGTAGGCAGGGGCACCCGTCAGGGTTGTCCTCTCTCCCCTTTGCTATTTGCCCTATTCTTGGAACCATTCACGCACCACATACGAGTTAATGATCGTATTCAGGGGATGGGTCTGGGTTCCTTTTCCTCTAAGATGTCCCTTTTTGCGGACGATATTTTATTTACAATAACCAATCCCGGAGAATCCTTAACGGCGCTGTCGGAGGAGATCTCGGCCTTCAGTGGGATTTCGGGATTCAAAATAAACTGGGAAAAATCGGAGTTATTGAATGTAAATGTATCTGCGGAGGTGGTTGATCAACTTAAAAAATCTCACCCCTTTCGGTGGGCTAAAGGGAAATTGAAATACTTAGGGATATATATAGGAGGTACGACCGATCTCTTTCAAATTAATTACCCCCCATTGCTCACAAAAATTTATAAGGAATTGGAAGAATGTGATCGGTACCCCATCTCGTGGCTCGGACGATTAGCAGTTATAAAGATGAACATACTACCTCGGCTCCTGTATTTATTTCAAACATTGCCCATAGTGATACCTACCAAATTACTGGATAAATGGCAAAGTAGACTACTAAAGTTTTTGTGGAAAGCGAAACGCCCACGGATTAAGAAAAAAATCCTATACCTTCCCAAGTCTCAGGGTGGTTTAGGGTTGTCGTATCTACATGGCTATCATGGAGCAGCTCACTTAAAAGTGGCTGTAGAATGGAATAACCCCCAAACCTCGAAACCATGGGTACAGTTAGAACAGGCTATGATGGGTGAGTTACCATTATCGGCCATTCTTTGGCAAGACAGACGAACGTGGAACCCATTGGTTAGCTTGCCTGAGACTGTGTGTGCCACTATGGAGGTGTGGCGTAAATGGCGGGCAGGATTGGTTGGCTCTAGACAAACATTTTATAACACACACCTGTTCCACCACCAGTCCTTTCGCCATGCTGCGCAGTCCCGGAGACTTCAACATTGGAAAATATTGGGTATCATAAAAATTTCTCATATTTGGGAACCAGGGGGTGCTATACCATTTCATGTTCTGCAAGAGCGTTATAATCTGGAATCCAAGGATCTATATTTTTATAATCAATTAATACACTTCGTATCCCATACATTACAGGTGGGGGATCTCGCACTGGGACTGTCTCATTTTGAGGTTTTGTGCCAACAAGTAGCAAAGACCCGTAAACATATTACGCGTCTTTATGCCATGATAGTGGGTACTTCTAAGATTAAAGAGCCACATATCACTGCTTGGGAGAGGGATTTAGGTGTTTCATGGCCAGTGGACTCATGGCATCGGTTAGCACAGGCTCTGGGGAAGGGACTTATCTCTTCAACACATATAGAAAATGGCTACAAGATGCTGTTTCGGTGGTATTGGATGCCCGCTAAACTGCATCGTATTCAACCGTCTCAGTCTAATAACTGCTGGAAACAGTGCCAGGGCATAGGCACTTTTTTCCACATGTGGTGGGAATGCCCTAAATTACAATTATTTTGGGAATCAGTTTCTTGCTGGCTAACCACAGTTTTTGGTAGAGTGGTGGTTCTTACACCAGCACAAGCACTGCTCAATAAAGAGGACTCAGATCTTACGGTATTACAAAACACCTTTATTAAATACACTGTAACGGCATCGAGGGGGGCTATAGCCAGGATGTGGAGGGGGCCAGAACTCCCATCCATACGAGATATACAAAGGTTGATGATCACGATACATACTCTGGGGGAAATTACAGCACACAAGCATAAAACGTTGACTAAATTCCAAAAGATTTGGCAACCATTTGATGTATGGAAGGCTTCCAATACTATTTAGAATCCAGGAAGCCCTTTGTGGTTCACTTTATAAGATTGTTTTCTAATTACTGATATATCTCCTTTTATCCCTTAATGAGATTGACCTTATGTTATCAGCTGGGATAAACACTAGCACAATGAATATCAAATGCATAACTATATGAAGGGGGAGGGAGGGGGGTTGAATAACAGTTAAAACCTGTATTTTGACAATTCATGGATTTTATGGATGAGTTATATGCACGAGGAATTGCATTTTCTGTGTAATCTTACATGCTGCAGTGCATTTTTGGAATGTTGTTCTTTGTTGATTGTCAATAAAATATTATAAATTAAAAAAAAAAAAAAAGACCGAGCTGGCATGACACACCTGTCTCCAAAACTGGGATAATATTCTACACTCCCAAAAACAGTGAAAAAAATTACTGTCCTGGTCTGCACATTTCGGAAGTAAGACGTTTGCGTAATTTTCATTTGGTGAGCCCGTTTGGGTGTAATATAGCTCAACCAGAGAAATCTGTACTGTGTTTCTTGTAAAAGCACATTTTCTGATATCACAGGCAAATCGCTAAAACATTTTACAAATTCGGTCAATGTTAAGGAAAAAAGGGCCCAAGTTTGCCATTTCGCGTAAAGTGAAGCTAGAGACTGTTCTTCGGAATACCCCATCATCTCCTTGTAAAAGTAAGAAACTGTAGATTTGCTGCTTTTCCCCACTCTGATAACTTCCCTTAATTTTTGCATTTCAGGAGTGTCTGCGAGTTAGCGCTTCTCGGACTTAATAAAATGAGTAATTTGAAAGTATGCATAAAGGTCCCCTTCTGGTAAGGTATATCGTTGTTGTCGGGTCTGGAAGGGGAGTACAGTCCCAGTTAGCCGGTCATACAAGTCAAAGATATAAGTAAGACCTAATTTGTTCCATCGTTTAAAAGCCCCATCTCCTTTCCCTGGAGGAAATAGGTCATGACCAGTTATGGTAATAAGTGAAGTAAGGTGGTTCGGTAAACGTCCTATCCTACACAGCAATTGCCAAGCTTTTCTACAGGTACCCAGAAGGATGTGTATTTTAATATGCTGGGGAATCATCATGGAGGAAATATGTAATAAAGGATTGAGGGACTGCACTCCATACCATTCTAATAGGAAAGCATATGGGGTAATTGAAGATAATCCAAAAAGCCAATCCCTAATATTTCTTAAACTACAAGCTAAATTATAACGTTCTAAGTTCGGGCACCCAAGCCCCCCTCTGACCTTGGAGCTCATGAGGACTGGCAAAGATATGCGAGCTCACTTACCCCTCCATAAAAATAGCGTAAGGCTTGCTGGATATGATGTTGGTCTCTCTTGTAGATCCAGATAGGAGCTAGTTGTAGAATATACAGCCACTTAGGCAGTAGGATCATCCTAAAAAGATGTACCCGACCCATCAGTGACAGAGGGAGAGGCGTCCACCGTTTCAAAGTGGCTTTAGTCAACTCCAGTAGGGGCTGCACATTCACTAAATAAAAATTTGTCATCTTTTGGGGGATACGGAGGCCTAGAAACTTTAGAGTGTCTGTGGCCCATCTAAGAGGAAAATCCGTTCGCCATGTGTGATGGAGTGTTCCCGTGACATCTATAACTTCCGATTTAACATAGTTTATTTTGAGACCGGCAAAGTCACTGTATTGATCCAAAAGGTTAAGCACCGCGAGCATGTTTAAAAATCCGCTTTCATACATATGCTAAAGCCAGCAAAGTTCAATGGGAGAAATGCAAAGTGGTTTGCTCAAGTAACCTCTTAAAATTAGAAGCATACTTTACAAGCAGTAGGCATATTTTAATTCATGCACACGTAAGTGTGCACATTATTTAAAATTCTAGCATATCTCTGCTCGCGTGCCGATATGTGTGTGTATAAACACATGCACACTCTTTTTAAAATTAGCCTGTATATGTCTAATACAGTACGACCAGCATCATTGAAAGAGAATTCACCTCTTCCGATATTAGAAAGACTAACAATGGAACTTTTGAGTCACTCATCTGTTATTCTTAGTCACTCCCTCCAATTACTTCAACCAAGAAAAGAAACACTAGAATATACCTCAAAGACTGCCTATAATATGAAGACTCAGACTCCTCAAACCATTCTAATTCATTAAAATCAATAGAAGAATCTTTTGAATGTCTTTCAGTCTCTACTCCAAAACTATAAAGAAGTATCACACCTCCAGAGGATTTGTCACACTCAGATTTTTTTTTACTCAAATGTCATAGAATATTCCTTTTCAATTAGAAGAATCTACTCAAGAGGTAGAGGACTTCACAGGGGTATTGAATTTTATCCACAGAAACAAAATCAAAGCAGCAGCTGAACATAAGGCCTTAAATGATCTGCAGTTAAAAATTTGGGAAAATCTATTAACAGTCCTTCCAGTCAAAAAGAATATAGACAAATATAGAGTGCAACAATGCCCTAGGCACAGAAAGGTTCAGCTTCCATATGACTCTTTGGTAGTAGAATTCACAATGAGAAAAGCTAGAAAATCTTTCCCACCTTCAAAAGAATCCAAATTAATGGATTCAATAGGAAAAAAGCAATTTCAAGCAGCAATACTCTAATCTATAGTAGCTGCACATCAGTTGCAGATGGTATAATACATATATAATACTTTACAGAAGATAAGAGAAACTTCTCTTGCCTTACATAAAGAATATCAAGACAAATCTCTTAAAGGAGGTAGACTAGTGCACCAAATATATGGCTAGGTCAATTTATGACTCTTATGATACTGCAGCAAGATCTTCGACTATTGCAATAGCATGGCTAAAGGCTTCTGAATTGCCAGAGGATGTTCATGAAAACATTGCAGATTCACCTTGCTCAAGAGAATATGTTTCGAGAAAAGGTGAAAGAGGTTATGAACATTATTAAAGTATACTGCTCTTCAAACTCTAGCATCAACATCCTCGGAACACCTAGCTCAAAGGAGATATCAGCCCTATTCATGCAGTAAAAACTTATAATTACTATAACAAAAAAAAAATACTTTCCATATCCATACTACAAAGACCAAATGTACAATATACACAGCAATCAATCTAAAAAAAATGAAAGAGCTCAGCAGAAAACTCCTTAACAATTGACTCAAGTCAAGCCACAGTATTTTACTGTCATCTTTTCTAAACCCTTCCAGTGGGGGGAAGCCCTTCAATTCTTTCATCCACACTGATCAACGTTACATCAGATCAATGAATTCTCAGCAGTTATATGCACTGGACACTTTTCCTCCTCCATAGCACCACTGAAAGGATCACATCACTATTCTACAAGCAGAAGTAGAGCTCCTACTGAAAGCTCATGCACACTCCTAATTTCTAAGAAATATCTAGAAGCACTATATATGGGTTATGGTAGCAGTGTACCATGATCTGGATTAAAATCTTAGATTTTCAAGGTACCTGCAGAGTAGGGTAAGGAGGGATCAACAGCAGGCCTAATTTGGGAACATTAAATGGTGAACTGCGGAGTGGGCGGGGAAGGGGGGAGACCAGAACAGACTGCTTCCGCATTTGAATTTTAAAATCTGGCAGAAATATTTGGGAGAGGTGTAAGCTCAGCCTGGGTTGGGGGGAGAGAAGTAATTGGGTCGCTAAGCCCATTAGCTTCTTTTTTTTAAACAGAAGACCCACTTACCTGGATATATTCTTTTGAATATAGCCAGTTAAGGTTAAAGTTATCCAGCCAAATGAGGAGGTCTCACCACAACCTGTACAGTGGAATTATCATCTCTTTTTTTCTGCTGGTATTTATCTAGCTAAAAATATTTGCAGGTTACATAACATAGTGTTGCATTTGGCAGTCCGTGGGCTTCCCCAGTAAAAACGCCGCACTTACCTCCAGTCCCAAGTTGCCATTACAGACCCCCAACGCCTCTAAAGGATTCCCGCATTGAAGCGCAACAGGCCATCACATTCAGGCAGGCCTGACATCATGCTAGGGCTCCGCATATGGCCATCCCTAGGCACACATGTGCCTGACACACACAGGTTTAAAAGGCCTATGGAGGGAAATTCCCTGCAGTGCTCTCTGATGACATCACAGCCCTTGGGCCTTAAAAGGCCGTTTCCTTGCAGTCCATGCCTCTGCAACAGGTCTCCCTGCAGCCTCTGTAGAGTGAGTTGCCTCAGCGTTCCTGGTCTCTTTCATGTCTTCGGTTCCTGGTCTTCATTTGGTCTTCATCTGGTCCCCAGTCCTTGGTCTTCACCTGTCTTCAGTTCAGTGGTTCTTGGTTCATCTTTAATTAATCCTCTGTTCTTCAGTGTTCTTTGTCTTGTCTACCATCCTGTGCTGCTCCTTGCCTCCCCAGACCTGCCTATTCATTCTGCCTTCCCTTGGACAGATACCCGGTATTGACTTCAGCATGCTTTCTGGACGTTCCTGATTGCCACCTGCCAATGACCATAGCCTGTTACTGGACATTCATAATTGCCACCTGCCCTGACCTGAGCTTGCTTCAGACTGCTCCAGTTCACTATGACCTCATCTACAGATCGCCAGCCCTTTAAGTGGAGGCCCCCACCTAAGACCTGCCAGCCCCAGCACCTGATGACTTAACCTAAGGGGAACATGGGCTGGTATAGGCAAAGCTCCAATTGGGCTTCTGTCCTATCCCACTCCGCCAGGCAATGATGGGAACCTGCAGATCTCCTCTCTGCTGGTTGCACCAACTCCACCTTGGTCCAAGGGTCCACAGCAGATTGCCGAGGCCATGGACCTGGTGAAATTCACAGCCTTGCAAACAGGGCCAGTGCTAACATTTTTGCTGCCCTGTGCAAGCAATTACTGTGCTGCCCCCACCTCATTCATTCATTCTCTGTCCTGGGCCCACCAAAAAAACACCCAGCTCCCTTCAATGTTATAAACTTTAAAAAGTGACACCATTCCCCCTCCCCCCCAGACCCCATGGCTGGTGCAAGGTTATTAGGTGACCTAGGCAAACCTTATAGTTTTGCACAACACCCCCAGCCCCATTCTGCTCACACAGTTAAGAGTTTATGCATTTATATTTTACATAAAAAATATCAAAGTACAATATTCTAGGATAAATATCACTTACATTATATTTACATGCACTGCTATGATGCTAACCAGAAATCCCTGCAGAAATCCCTGGAACCCATATGGTATTAGGCCTATTGTGATGTGTGCACTAAAGAGCCCTAAAACACTAATACACTTTCTATTAAGAGAATGCCTCGCCTCAAACTCACATGCAGAACATAAACAGACCCTCACCAAATACAGCTTAGAGCAACCATAAAGTAGAAATACAAATGCACAAACAAAAACTGAACTGGAAACTGCAAGAAGCCAGACACTATGCAGTGCAAAAATGAAAAAAAAAAACCATCACAATTTTTCAAACATCAAACAATAAAATCAAGAAATAAAATAAATACATAATAATAATACTAAAAACATATGAATAATATTTCAAAAAAGCTGATGAATAAAAGATCAAATAATTAAAAACTCATGTACAAGTTTTTTTAAATGGTCCCAAACACCAAAATAATATTTCAAAACCGCAGACACATTAAATAACACCTGAAAAATACAACTAAAAAGGATTTTCAAATTCATGCTCTCCATAGCTGGGAACTTTGATTTCCAGTCACCTTAAGATTGTCATGGATTAGTTGGAGAGAGATGCACAAACTTTCTCCTTTCTCACAGGACAAGCAGGATGGTAGTCCTCACATATGGGTGACATCACAGGATGGAGCCCAGTCACAGAACACTTTTGTCAAAGTTTCCAGAACTTTGACTGGCCCCTACTGGGCATGCTCAGCATGGCACTAAACTTGCAGCCAGCAGGGGTCCCCCTTTAGTCTTCTTTTTTCTGCGCAGCAGTAGCCTCGCGGTTAAGGAGCTCTGCAGAGATTCCTGACAGGAATTTTCCTCACGGAATTACTAAAAGTTAATTTGCCCCACAGGGGTCCCTCCTTTAACTTTTCCAAGCCGTGGTACTCTGGTAAGTTTTTACCCGTTCTTCGTCGATTACTGTCCAGTTTGGCCCTCGCGGCCTACTGGCCGTCGACCGTACCATGGCTCAATTTTTTTCCATGGCGTCAGGGTTCCGTCGGTGCCCGGACTGTAATCGCACCATGTCCATCACAGACCCCCATTAAAGTCTGTGTAATGTGTCGTGGACAAGAGCACGATGTCTTGACCTGCACCAAATGTGCCCTAATGACACCAAAAGGTCGCAAGGCCAGAATGGAGAAGATGGAACTTCTCTTCCGTGCTCAAACCCCGACTCCGTCCATTGCATCGATGTCGTCGGAACCGGCTCCGTCAACTTCGCACCAGCATCGACCACCAGCCGATGACCGTCCGGCATCGATGAAATCTCGGCCTTCGACACCCTTTACTCCCCCTCAGGACTGAGGGGATCGTAGAGACAAACATCGCCATCGAAGGTCTTGGACCATCGAGGGAGCAAAATCATCGACCTCGCCATCGTCCGAGCCGCCGTCGAAGAAACCCCGTCCAGAAAAGGCACCGACCTTTTTGGCGACCGGGCCACCGAGGCAACTCTCACCCGACAGGGTATCGGGAGCCGCGACTCTGCCTTTAACGGTGGTCCCTCCAGCTATGCCTCTGCCTCCTTCTTCTGTTCCGGAGCCGGGGCTGCTTGCTCCAGGTCTCCGAGAAGAACTGGACCGGATGGTTCAGGAGGCCATCGACAAGGCGATGCAACAACTCCAGGTTCCTCTAGCACCGACACCGGTATGGATTGTGGAACCAACCACCGACCCGATTCCGGCAGCGTTGGCACCGCTGTTCTCCAGGATGGAAGCGCTCATTGCCGCTTTTCCATCGATGGACCCCGGGTCACCAATGGCTCCGTGCCCTCCCCGCTTACTCTATCATCGGGCGGAGAAACACCGTTCCTCATCCCTCCATCGGGAGTTCTGCCTCAGCCATCGATGCTGATACATTCATCGCCACCGGTCCAACCATCGGTGCCAATACGCCCATCAGCGCCACCAAGCCATCCATCGATGCCCTCAATGCCTGCGCCGGTGCCTTCGATGCCTTCATCGGTGCCTCCAATTATTCCTCCGATTCCTTCAGAGCCTAGACCAGGACCCTTGGGTATCCCACCACCCCGTCCCCCTCTAGTTCCTAGAGGGGCAGGTGCTGATCCCTATGATACCTGGACTGATGATTCCTCCCCAGACACCGATGATTTACCTTCACCCACTAAAAGTAGAAAGCGTTCTCCTCCAGAGGAACTTTCTTTTATAAATTTTGTGAAGGAAATGTCTGAATTGGTTCCCTTTCAATTACAGACTGAACAGGATGATAGACATCAGATGATGGAGTTGCTCCAATTCCTAGATGCTTCCAAGGAAATAACCTCCATCCCTATCCACCAGGTTCTTCTGGATCTCCTCAAGAAGAGCTGCGAACATCCTGGCTCCATTGCTCCAGTCCACAGAAAAGCTGACACTATCTATTTGGTGCAGTCAGCTCCGGGTTTTCAGAAACCTCAATTGGATCACCAATCTGTAGTGGTAGAATCTGCACAGAAAAGAGCAAAGAGATCAAAGCCTCACACTTCTTTTCCCCCTGGCAAGGAACAGAAGTTTCTAGATGCCATTGGTCGCCGTGTCTTCCAAGAGTCAATGCTCATCTCCCGAATTGCGGCTTATCAGCTCTATATGACCCAATATAACAGGGTCATCTTTAAGCAGATACAAGATTTCACAGACTCCCTGCCTCAGCAATTTCAAGATCAGCTCCAAACCCTAGTAAACAAGGGTTTTGAGGCAGGCAAACATGAGATCAGATCATCTTACGATATCTTTGACACTGCTACTAGGGTATCTGCAGCCGCTATTTCGGCAAGGAGATGGTCCTGGCTCAAGTCTTCCGATCTTCGCCCTGAGGTACAAGACAGGTTATCCGATCTACCCTGTGTAGGAGATAATCTGTTTGGCGAACAGATTCAGCGGACGGTGGCGGAACTCAAGGACCATCATGAGACCCTAAAACAGCTCTCTCTGATGCCTTCTGACTACTCTTCAAAACAGCCCTTCCGAAAGGACTCTAAGAAGTCATTCATCCGCCCGAAGAAGTCCTACCCGCCACCAACCAGATCACGTGCCACAAGACCTTTTCAAAAAGCCCAGTCTCGTCAGTCACGGAAACAAAAACCGCAAGCAACTCCTCAACCAGGTCCTGCTTCAGGTTTTTGACTTCTACCTAGAGAGCAGCAGCAGGCTTCCATTGCCTCACATACCAGTGGGAGGTCGATTGTGCCACTTCAACAACATTTGGCACTCAATCACCTCAGACCAGTGGGTACTGGCACTAATTGCTCAGGGTTACCATCTGAACTTTCTCTCCGTGCCACCGGACTCCCCACCTCTACCGAAGTGGAGAACATCCGATCACTCCATCCTTCTGGATCAGGAGGTCTTCCTCCTTCTCCAGTCCAAAGCAATAGAACCCATACCCTACTCTCAGCATGGTCTAGGATTCTATTCCTGGTACTTTCTAGTCCTCAAAAAATCAGGAGGCATTCGTCCTATTCTGGACCTACAGGCCCTCAACAAGTACCCACCTGCGAGAGAAGTTCAAGATGGTAACCTTAGGATCGCTTCTTCCTCTTCTACAGGCTCTGCTCTCTGGACCTCCAGGACGCATACACTCATACTGCGATAACTCCATCTCATCGCAAATACCTGAGGTTTCTAGTAGGCCCCAAGCACTATCAGTACCGAGTGCTTCCATTCGGCCTAGCATCTGCGCCACAAGTCTTCACAGAATGCCTCGTAGTAGTTGCAGCCTTCTTCAGGACTCAAGATGTTCACGTCTACCCTTATCTAGACGATTGGTTAATCAGGGCTCCCACTCAGCAAGCTGTTCTATCGTCCCTCAATCTAACCTTACACACTCTAATTTCATTAGGATTTCTTGTAAACTACGACAAATCCTACTTAGTCCCATCTCAAACCTTGTCGTTCATTGGGGCAGACTTGGACACCTTTCAGGCAAAGGCTTTTCTGCCTCGACAGCGAGCTCTCACTCTCTTTTCTCTTGCACACCAGCTGCAGTCTCAGCACTCCGCGACTGCACACCACTTTCTCATCCTTCTGGGACACATGGCGTCCTCAGTTCAGGTCACACCAATGGCCTGTTTGGCCATGCGAATCATGCAGTGGACTCTACGGTCACAATGGACTCAAAGCATTCAGCCCCTGTCAACCATTGTCCAAGTAACCGACTCACTCCGTCAGTCTCTTGCCTGGTGGAAAAATCAGATCAATCTCCTCCAAGGCTTGCCCTTTCAGGCTCCACACCTTCAATTCACTCTCACCACCGATGCTTCCAACCTCGGCTGGGGGGCCCATGTGGCCAATCTGCAGACACAAGGATCTTGGTCTCCAGAGGAAGCCAAATACCAAATAAATTTCCTGGAGCTTCGAGCAATCAGATATGCTCTCAGGGTATTTCAAGATCAGCCTCTCAAATCAAGTTATCCTGATCCAGACGGACAACCAGGTGGCCATGTGGTACATCGACAAACAGGAAGGCACGGCTCCTTCCTTCTGTGTCAGGAAGCTGCACAGATATGAGCAGAAGCTCTATCCCATTCGATGTACCTCAGGGCCACCTATTTGCCGGGAGTGGACAATGTGTTGGCAGACAAGCTGAGTCGCATCTTTCAAACCGCACGAGTGGTCTCTCAACTCCTCAGTAGCGAACTCCATCTTCCAACAATGGGGATATCCTCAGATAGACCTCTTTGCGTCTCCTCAAAACCACAAAGTAGAGAACTTCTGCTCTCTCATTCACAGCAAACACTCTCAGCCCAGAGACGCATTCTCCCTCTCATGGACAACCGGTCTACTCTATGCATTCTCTCCACTTCCTCTTCTCTCGAAGACTCTCGTGAAGTTACGTCAGGACAAGGGAACCATGATCCTGATAGCACCTCACTGGCCACGCCAAGTGTGGTTTCCAATACTTCAGGATCTCTCCATTCGCAGGCACATTCCCTTGGGAAAGGACCTGCTTCTCATCACTCAAAACGATGGGTGCCTCCATCATCCCAACCTTCACGCCTTGTCCCTGATGGCATGGATGTTGAAAGGTTAATCCTTAAGCCACTTAACCTTTCTGAACCAGTTTCCCGTGTCTTGATTGCTTCACGGAAGCCTTCCATGAGAAAATCTTACTCTTACAAATGGAGCAGGTTTACGTCATGGTGCTCTTCTCAGTCCCTTGACCCCTTTACCTGTCCAATCATGAAGTTTTTGGACTATCTCTGGCATTTATCAGAGTCAGGTCTAAAAATTTCTTCCATCAGAATGCATGTCAGTGCGGTAGCCACCTTCCATAAAGGTGTCGTGGGTGTTCCAATATCAGTACAACCCCTTGTAACATGTTTTCTGAAGGGCTAGCTTCACCTCAAGCCTCCACTGCGTCCTCCGGCCCCTTCTTGGGACCTCACTCTGGTTTTGGGTCGGCTCATGAAACCACCATTCGAGCCTCTTCAATCATGTGACCTTCGCTATCTCACATGGAAAGTGATTTTCCTTCTGGCAATCACTTCGGCTTGCAGAGTTAGTGAATTACAGGCTCTAGTTACCTATCCACCTTACACTAAACTTCTGCAGGACCGGGCAGTACTCCGCACTCACCCTAAATTCTTGCCTAAGGTAGTTTCGGACTTTCATCCCAATCAATCCATTATACTACCTACCTTTTTTCCCAGGCCCCATTCCAATCCAGGAGAACAGGCTCTGCATACCCTTGACTGTAAACGGGCTCTAGCATTCTACTTAGACCATACAACTGCCCACAGGGGAAGCACTCAATTGTTTGTCTCTTTCCATCCTAACAAGTTAGGGCAGCCTGTGGGTAAGCAGACTCTCTCCTCCTGGTTGGCAGACTGCATATCCTTTTGCTATCAGCAAGCGGGCATTCCATTTCAAGACGGTGTTAAAGCACACTCTGTGAGGGTCATGGTGACTTCAGTAGCACACCTATGATCGGTGCTGCTTCCTGACATTTGCAGGGCTGCCACCTGGAGTTCGCTCCACACCTTTGCAGCCCACTATTGCTTGGACAAGGCTGGAAGACAAGATTCCATCTTTGGCCAGTCCGTCCTTCGTAACCTATTTCCAACGTGACATACCAACGCCCATTAGGGTTCAGGATGCCCTCGGCCAAATTCCACCCCAGTCCTAGTGCCTTGCACACCTGGGTATATTTGGTGCATTCTCGGACATCCTCAGCTCGGTACTCACCCATATGTGAGGACTACCATCCTGCTTGTCCTGTGAGAAAGCAAATGTTGCTTACCTGTAACAGGTGTTCTCACAGGACAGCAGGATGTTAGTCCTCACGAAACCCGCCCGCCGCCCCGTGGTGTTGGGTTCGTAACGTTTTCTTATTTTACTTTTCGGCACTGCCTGTAGCTTTTAAACAAGACTGAAAAGGGACCCCTGTTGGCTGCAGGGATAGTGCCATGCTGGGCATGCCCAGTAGGGTCCAGTCAAAGTTTTGGAAACTTTGACAAAAGTGTTCCGTGATTGGGCTGCATCCTGTGATGTCACCCATATGTGAGGACTAACATCCTGCTGTCCTGTGAGAATACTTGTTACAGGTAAGCAACATTTGCTTACCTGTAACACACACAAGCTCATACATACATATGCTCCCTCTCATTCAAACCCACAGACATCTCCAGCTCTTCTTTGGTTGGGATCTACCAGCAGCGTCAGGCCCTCATCTTCATTTCAGCTGCTGGCAGGTTGGAATCCACCCACAACACCCATCCTCCCTCTCTCTCACACACACACACACAACCCCAGCAGGCTCCCACTCTCTCCCCCCCCCCCCCCCCCCCATACACACACACACACTTCAGACAAGCTCCCATTTACACCCACACACCCCAGGCAGGCTCCCATTCACATCCACCCAAATCCCACGCAAGCTCCCATTCTCACACACATACTCCCTGCTCTTCCCAGGAAGGCTCCCATGCATACATGTGCACATACAAACACACACACACACCCATCCCAGGCAGGCTCCCAATCAATAAAAATTCAAAAATTATTATTTTTTTTTTATCTTTGCTGTCTGATCTTAGTTTTCTAATCAGTTAATCATAGGCTTTTTTTTCCACCTTCCCTTTCTTGGTCGTTTGCCAATTCCTTTTACAGGGTCTCTTTTTTTCTGCTCTTTCTCTCTCTCTCACATACACAATCACAGGCTCCCTCACTCACATGCAGTCACACACACATAGCTCTCACTGTAAAATACTCTCTCTTTCAAATGCTGTCTCACTCACACACACACACAGGCTCTCACTCTCACATGCTATCTCAAACAAACAAAGGTTTGTTACTCCACATGCTGTCTCACACACACACACAGGCTCTCACATGCTGTCTCTCCGTTCATACTGGCTCTCACTCCTATACACAGTCTCTTAACTCACTCTCTCACATACATGCAATCTCTAAACTCTCTCTCACACACACACACAAACACACACACACTCTCACAACACATACATTCTACAAGGCCTCAGCCTCTCTCCCACATCTGGTCCTACACTTTGTGGGTCGCTGCAAGGTGGAATCTGTAGCGGCCCTGCGGCGGGGCCTCCTCTACTCGGAACACCGTGAGGTGAGATCTGCAGCGGCCCTGTTGCCGGGCCTTCACTTCTCGGGCCGCCACAGACACAAACACTGCTGTTCTGCAGCAGCCTCAATGCTCCTCCTCCCTCCTACCTGTGTTTTTCTTCCGGGCCATGCAGGCAGGAAAGAGGAGGAGCACCTAGACGTGATGTTTTTTTTTTTTTTTTTTTAATGTATTTATTCAAATTTTCAATGGTAAAACATCCATCCAAACTGTGCCACAGATATATTACGTAAAAAACCTTTGTAAACAATTGTAAACAACTAGGCCCCAAATGGCACCTCATTTTCACTACCATCTTTTCTTCCCTTAGAACTTCCCCCCCCCCTCAGTTCCTCCCCAACCCCTCCCCCCCCCCCCCCCTCCCTTCTTCTTCTTCTTGGGACCGGTCGGTAAACTGTGCAAGAGTGTTCAAAAGGATCACTTTTGCCCAGTGGCAAATAGTCTGGTAACACAGTCCTGCATCGTGGGTGTAAGAGTGTAGACGTGATGTTTTCATCTGCTGCCGGTGGACCCGATCTCACCGGCGGCACCACAGGCCACCACTTCTTCCGCCGCCAATGGGAATGAATCCACCAGTGGCATCATAGACCTTTCCCTGCTCCCAATGCCACCCCACTGGGTGTGCAACCCCATACAATTGCATGGTTTGCACACCCAGTGGTGCTGGGCCTGCTTGCAAGACATTCCAGGCCTGGCACACAAGTTACAGGAACAGCAAAAGTTTCTAGAGGTGCTGGCATCATCCATGGAACATCTCTGCACATGGCTAGATGCAACCTCAGCTTCGGCAGCACAGCTGCCTCCTTCACTGGCACCACCGATATCCACGGCAGCTAGCCGCCCCATACTGCAGCTTCCAGCATCTGCATGGTACGCCAGGGACCCCAAGCATTGCCATGGGTTCCTGAACCAGTGCTATATGCACGTCACGCTACAGGCAGCACTATTCCCAGATGATCTGGTAAAGACAATGTACATCCTTGCCTTCCTAGACAGCAAAGCCCTAGCTTGGGCGTGACCCCTCTGGGAGCATTCGGACAGCAATTCACGGCTGTTTTCAAAATGGTTTTTGAAGTACCAAGCTGGTTGACCACCATGGGATCAGAGCTTCTTCATCTGCATCAGGGCATTCAGACCCTAGCAGAATTCACCATCGAGTTCCAGACCCTGGTGATGGAACTTAACTGGCAGGAGGACTGCCTTTGCACCATTTTCCTGGAGGATGTGTCTCCCAAGATCAAAATTGAGCTAACGGCTAATGGCCCTATGACCTTGGAAGGCCTCATTGAATTGATGGGCGAGATCGACTGCCATCTCCAACAACAGGCGAGAGAGATCAGACCAACTTGTAGAACCATTATGTTGGCACCCCAGTTCCAGCGCCCGCTGTCGCCACTGGCTCTTGCGCCTCCCACTGCCGTTGTATTCAAAGAACCTATGCAGCTGGCTGCAGCCACGTAGCACCTGAGGAGACACTTCATCGCAGGCAATTAGACTTGTGACTGTATTGCACGGGCAAAGGCCACCTATTGGCCCAATGCCCACTGAAGATGGAAAGTGCCAACGCCTAAGGTCCGGTAGGGAGATGATCCTAGGCTTTACCACAGTTGCTCTCCAACTACTGCTCTTAGTGATCTTAAAATTAGGTCTTCTCAGCTTTCCAACCAAAGCTCTCGTGGACTCAGGATCTGGAGGGAACTTCATTATGAAGGAGTTCATGGATGGACTATGAATTCCCACCATCCTTAGGACATTGTCCTTAATAATCTCATCCATCTATGAGGATCCTCTTCCTGGCCAGATCATTCTGTCAACCTCAACCCTGACATTACAGACCAGTCTTCTTCACCAAGAACAGATATGTTTCTGTGTTCCAGAAGCATTGTCCTTAGATTGATTGGGCTAGTCTAAAGCTCACCCAATGAGGTCAACAGTGCCAGGAGACGTGTATGGAGCACATGGACCCTCCATTTCATCTGACCCTTCCAAGCCTTCCTTCTCAATATGCTGACTTTGAAGATGTGTTTTCAAAGAGAAAAGAGTAAACTCTACCACCACTGTGGAATCAAGCTCTTTCTGGACATTAAGCCCTTTTGAGGAAGGGTCTATCTCTTGTCTCTCCCCAAGACCTGAGCAATGTCAGACTGCATCTGGGAGAATCTGGATTAGGGCTTTTTCCAGCCCTCCTCTTCCCCAGCAGGAGCCAAGTTCTTTTTTGTGGCCAAACAGGATGGCTTGCTCAGGCCATATGTTGATTATCGTGGGTTAAATGCCATCACAAAAAAAGACTGCTACCCCCTACTGTTAATTTTGGAGCTCTTTAACCACCTCCAAGGCACAAGGATCGACACAAAATTGGATCACAGGGGAGCTTACAATTTGGTCCAAATTTAAGCCAGCGATGACTGGAAAACAGCTTTTAATCCACGACGGGCACTATGAATATTTAATTATGCCCTTATGTTATCATTTTGAGGTGTTGAAGTGGATTCTTGGGCACTGCAGTGATGGCCACTCCCATGGGGAGGAGCCCCGTAAGGAACCGCAGTACTAGGCTAGACTCTTATACACGCAGTCACAGAGAATTTGTATTTATTATACAGCTTGATGGTATTGCCCGGGTTGGACAATAGTGAAGGCAACTCAGTAGAAGCAGTCCAGGGGTCCTCGGCAGAGGAGACCAGTCCCACACTAGGTAACTGAAAGGCAGCGCAGGGTAATAGAGGCAGAACCTGGATGTAGACTCCAAGCGCTGAAGCTGAGACAGACTGAGAGTGTTAGTACTCACTGAGCAGTTGGCTGTATTGATGAAGATCCTGGCAGACAGAAGCAGATAGGATACAGGCACCAGGTTAGGGAATGCAGGCCCTCGAGGAGCAAGTACCCGGTTTCCCAGATAGGCACCTGAAAGAGAGAAGAAGGGCCCCCGAGGAGCGTGTACCCAGGTTAGTGATGAATTACCTCGAAGGGCAGAGAGAGAGCTTCCAGTGGCTGCTAGGAAGCAGCAGAGCAGCTTAGACCGGAGCGAATCCAATCCTTGCTAATTCGATTTGTTAGCAAACGAAGGGCAGGCTAAATACCAGGATGTGCTGACGTCACTCTCCCAAAGGAAAAGAAGCAACTGCTGTCCTTTCTCTGACTGGAACTTGGGCAGAGAACAGATCCTATGCTACTTCTCTTGAGCTTCCTCCTGATGACTCTACCCAATGGCTCCTTGGATCACCTTATTTCTCTGGACTACTTAGCCACTCTAAGAGATGGACCTTCTTTTCAATCACCAAAATCACAAACTCCTCTTGAACCTCCCATTGCTAGAAGATTCCCTTTGCTATCAGAATATCAAAAACACAAACAGAATGTTAGGAATTATTAGGAAGGGAATGGTTAATAAACGGAAAATGTCCTAATGCCTCTGTATCACTCCATGGTGAGACCGCACCTTGAATTCTGTGTACAATTCTGGTCACCGCATCTCAAAAAAGATATAGTTGCGATGGAGAAGGTACAGAGAAGGGCAGCCAAAATGATAAAGGGGATGGAACAGCTCCCCTATGAGGAAAGACTGAAGAGGTTAGGGCTGTTCAGCTTGGAGAAGAGACTGCTGAGGGGGGATATGATACAGGTCTTTAAGATCATGAGAGGTCTTGAACGAGTAGATGTGAAACGGTTATTTACACTTTCAAATAATAGAAGGACTAGGGGGCATTCCATGAAGTTAGCAAGTAGCACATTTAACACTAATCGGAGAAAATTCTTTTTCACTCAATGCACAATTAAGCTCTGGAATTTGTTGCCAGAGGATGTGGTTAGTGCAGTTAGTGTAGCTGGGTTTAAAAAAGGTTGGGATAAGTTCTTGGAGGAGAAGTCCATTAACTGCTATTAATCAAGTTTACTTAGGGAATAGCCACTGCTATTAATTGCATCAGTAGCATGGGATCTTCTTAGTGTTTGGGAAATTGTGGCCTGGTTTGGCCTCTGTTTGGAAAAAGGATGCTGGGCTTGATAGACCCTTGGTCTGACCCAGCATGGCAATTTCTTATGTTCTTATGGCCTATACTTTGTTAGTAAGGGTATAGGTACTCTTATATTATTAAGAACCACTGTGTTACCCTCCTTACCCTTTCAACAGCTATGGTGGGACAACCTTCCACCTCCAGAAAGGATTAGCCTCAAGTTTATAAAAGGCAATATTTTTACCAAGGAGAAGATATCAACAGTATCTGTATCCACACCCTTGTTTCCAGCAGCATCATTAAAGCAGCCCATATACCAGAGAGAGAAGGCAGCCTAAGCCTCTACAAAAAAAAATGTAAAACAAAGCCAATCCTAATTTTTCACTACATTTACAACAAATCTTCACTACGATCCTTAGACAACATTCTGGTAGGAAGAAGGCTTCAGCATTTCAAACAATCATAGTCTTTAATAACAATGAACCAATAGGTCCTGAAAATTATATATCAATGATAACAGATTGAGCCTCAGTTCTGCTCTCCTAAATTATCCTCCAGTGAAGCTGTGTTTGGATGCCCAAAAGCTCATGCTTCTTCAACAAAAGCTTTCATCCCTTTTACTAGCCAATGTAGTAGAACCTGTTCCACTACAAGAAAAAAAGCACAGTTTTTTCCAAATACTTTCTGATTCCGAAGAAGACGACAGGCAGTGTTCAACCTATCTTACACTTAAGGAAGCTCAACAAATACCTAAAAAGAGAAAAATTCATGACTAATTCTTTGGGTACCATCTTTCCTCTTTAAGAGAAAATAATGGCTTTGCTCTCCAGACCTGAAAGATGCTTACACAATTCACAAGACTCAGGAAATTTCTGTGTTTCACCATAGCAGAGGATCACTACCAATACCATATTCTCCCATTCGGCCTCTTTGCAGCTCTCAGAGTTTTCATAAAAGCCTTGCTGCTCTTAAGGAAAACAATATTTTTGCTTTCTCCTACCTGGATGATTGGTTCATATCTGACCAATCTCTTCAGAAAGCTGATTTAGCCATTATATTTACAATGAACAGACTTCGAAACTCCAACATGAAACCATCTCATGTAATCCACTTCATGGAGCCCATCTAGACACCATTCAAGGAAAAAAGTTTCTGCCTTAATAGAAAGCCGGCGAATTATCAAAACTAATCCTATGGATCAGGAATTAAGGACATGTCTCTGCTTTCCTTTTCATGAAGATGTTAGGTTACATAGCAGCAACTGTCCATGTTCTGTCTTTCATAAAACAACACACAAGACAGGCTCAGTGGGAGCTGAAGCTTCAATGGAACCAACATATCCAACATATTCATTGTCAGACAAAGTGAGAATATCCAATGCTGTCATCAAGTCCATGATATGGTGGTTACATTGTACAAATCTTTTGAAAGGTCAGTTCTTTCACCAGCTCTAGTTTCAAGAAATTCTGACAACAGATGCTTTCAATGAAGTCTTGGGAGCTCATCTGAGGAATTTCTCCTCTCAAGAAGAATGATTACTAAAAAAGATGTTCCTTCATATCAACCACCTAGAACTAAAAGCAATCTTCAGTGCTCTGAAATTGTTCATTATATGCTTGAAGCATAAGGTGGCAATGTTTTATGTCAATAAATAAGGGATCTTATAACATTTGCCTGGAATCCTCCAACATTTGGAAATGGGTAATGTCCCTGTTGTTATGACGTGGACCCTTGGGCCGGCTAGGAGATGATGAGAGGGGCGCTGAGAGGTGACCCACAGTGAAATCCGTAGCCGGGAGGCGGATCAAGGCCAGGAGACCAACTGGAGCTTCACCACTGGAAGCCCGAGATCCCCCCCGGGAGGAGCCCTTGGGGACCCAAGTGCTTGGACGTAGGTGCGGTCTCCTGGAGGAGAAAGGTCCGAAGAGAAATCAGGGTCGAGGCAGGGGGCAGAGAAGCACAATGAGGAAACAGACCAGGAGTCGGGGCAGGCAGCAGAACAGCGAAGGCCAGAGATGAACCAAGGATCAGGATGGGAAGTAGACACGGAGTACCAGGAGCAAAGCCAAAGTCAGGAACCAGGAAGACAAGCCAAGAGGAAGCCGGGACAGGAGCGAGGATTCGGAGGCAGGAACAGGAACTGGAACAGGATCAGCAGGATCAGGAACTCAGCAACTAGTGGCTCGGAAGAATGAACCTCGTTGCAAGGCAAGGGACTGGAAGCTGGTGCTGAATATATATATATATTTATCTGCTGGTGTCTGACGTCACTCAGAGGGCCGGGCTTCAGTTTCCTGCCACGTGTCCTTTAAATTTCTGCCACGTGCGCGCCTAGGAGTCAGGGTTAGAGAGCAGAGCTCGGAGGCATCTTCTCCCTTGCGGCTGAGGGGGGATATGATAGAGGTGTTTAAAATCATGAGAGGTCTAGAACGGGTAGATGTGAATCGGTTATTTACTCTTTCAGATAATAGAAAGACTAGGGGGCATTCCATGAAGTTAGCATGTGGCACATTTAAAACTAATCGGAGAAAGTTCATTTTCACTCAACGCACAATTAAACTCAGGAATTTGTTGCCAGAGGATATGGTTAGTGCAGTTAGTATAGCTGTGTTTAAAAAAGGATTGGATAAGTTCTTGGAGGAGAAGTCCATTACCTGCTATTAAGTTCACTTAGAGAATAGCCACTGCCATTAGCAATGGTTACATGGAATAGACTTAGTTTTTGGGTACTTGCCAGGTTCTTATGGCCTGGATTGGCCACTGTTGGAAACAGGATGCTGGGCTTGATGGACCCTTGATCTGACCCAGTATGGCATGTTCTTATGTTCTTAACCCTACCTGTGAAAAAGCAAGGGTAAATATTACACTGGGTCCTAGAATACCAATACACCACCTACTGAGAAAACAAAACAAACCCGATTGCTATAGATCCCTATACAGACACTATATGCTAGAGGAATCTCTCATCATGGTCACATACACAGAGCAGAGACAGACCCTCACCAAATACAGAATACAAAATAAAGGAGCACAAATTAGACAAAAACTGAAATGGAAACCCCAAGAAGCCAGACTCTTTGTATTAACAATGGAAAAACAGAACCACCATTCCTCATAAAACAAATAAAATCAAGAAACATAAAGCATCAGTTATAATAGTAAAACCATACTAATAAAAGAATATTTTAAAACTACTGATAAATAGAATTTCTTTTAATTAAAATCATATACAATTTTTACAATTTCCCAAACCCAATAAAATATTTCAAAACAGCACATATATCAAATAATACCCAATAATTAAAACTAATAAGGATTTTAAAAAGTCCCTGCTGTCCATACGTGGGAGCTCTTGATTTCCAGTCACCCTAATATTGTCGAGGATTAGGAGGATATCCTCTCTCTCTCATACATACTCACATGTCCATTCTCTCTCACACATACACTGTCACATAAATACACATTCATGCTCTTATACCCACCATAACCTCTCACTCTCATAGACACTGACACACTCTCATGCTCTAAGACACCCTCCCCCTCCACACACAAACTCTTACTCCCCTGGATTTTCTCATACACACTCATGCTCTCACTGGCTCCCTCACATACACACAAACACACACACACCCAGGCAAGCTCCCAATCATACTCACACAAACACACACACTCAGGCAAGCTCCCAGTCATTCTTACACACACACACACACACACTCACCCCCAGGCAGGCTCCCATTCATTTTCACACCAATCCCTCACCATCCCCCAGGCATGCACACATTCATTCTCACACACACAGACCCCGAGGCAGGCACCAATTAATTCTCACACACACATACACCACACACAGGCAGGCACCTTTTCTCACACATACAAATCCCAGGAAGAAACCCATTCATTCTCATACACAGACACACCCTCAGACAGGCACCCATGCATTCACACACATACACCCCCAGGCAGACTCCCATTCATACACATGCACACACTAACGGCAGACCCCCTCTCTTTCTTTTGCCAGCAACCTCGGAGCCTCTCTCATTCCTCTGCTGCCGCATGGCTATTGGGGAGGCGCTGATTGCTGCTACTGGAACTGAAGCCCATTCTGCTGCCTCCTCTGTGCTTCCTCCATGCTGATCTCGTACATTGTGATATCCGCATAGAGAAAGTGCTACTCTTGCACATTACCAAAGATTACATGTGCCAATCAATAAAAAGGTTTTTTTTTTTTACCTTTGCTGTCTGATCTTAGTTTTTTAATCGGTTGGTTACAGGCTTTTTTGTTCCACCTTCCCTTTCTTATATTTTTGCTAATTCCTTTTATATTGTCTTTTTTTCTATTTCTTTTCTCTCCATCTATCTTCTTCCCTCAAACACACAGTCAGGCTCTCACTGTCACATGCTCTCTCTCATACCATCATTCATACACACAGTCTCTCTCTTGCACATGCTGTCTGACTCTCACACACACCCAGGCTCTCTCTCACTCCCACATGCTGTTTTGCTCAAGCACAGGCTCTCACTGTCACATGCTCTCTCTCATACAATCATTCGTACACACAGTCTCTCACTGTCACATGCTGTCTCTCTCACACACACACAGAGGCTCTCACATGCTGTCTTTCCAAACATTCAGATCCTCACTCCCACACACAGTCTCTCAACTAAGTCTCACACACACACAATCTCTCAACTCATCTCATACACACACTCTACAGGCCCTCAGCCTCTCTCTTGCCTCTGGGCCTCCTCTTCACGGGTCGCTGCAGGATGGGCTCTGCAACGGCCCTGATCTTCTCGGGCCGCCCCCAATGTGGGTTCCGCGGCGGCGGCCCTGCTACGGGGCCTCCTCCTCTTCTCAACCCGCTGTGATTTGGGATTTGCAGTAGCCCGTAAGTGCTGCTCCTCTTCTGCATGCGGCTGATGCTCCTCCTTCCTGCCCGCGTGGCTCTGGCAACGTTTTCTTCCGGGGTCACGTGGGCAGGAAGGAGGAGGAACACCTGCAGGTTTCAATGCGACCTTTTTCTTTGGGCTGTCGGCCCAGCCGATCTTCCTGCTGTGTGTATCCGGCACACAGCACAGCAGTAGTTCACTGCTCAGCCGCCAGTGGGATGAGGTCCACCGGCAGCCGCATGAGCCTTCATGTCGGGCATCAGCGCCCCCCCCCCCCCCCATGGCCCTGATCCCGGTGGCATTGGCTCCCCCTGACCTTGGTATGCCACTGCTCGGTGCCCCCTAATGCTCAACACCCTAGGCCCAGGCCTAGTTCGCCTAGTGCTTCCACTGACCCTGCACAGTCCTGAGAGAAGCGGGAGAATGCCACGAGGAGCCACAAGAAGCCCAGAGCATGCTGGAAGTGAGGTGAGAGCCCGGCCGTGGAGTTCCGCAGCCGGGATTCGTAACACCTGTTATGGTTTTGGATGATTGTGGGGCGGATTTTCAGACTCCGCGAATAGGCCTACTTTTGTTTGCGCTCCAGGCGCAAACAAAAGTATGCTGGATTTTAGTAGATACGCGCGGAGCCGCGCGTATCTGCTAAAAACCTGGATCGGCGCGCGCAAGGCTATCGATTTTGTATAGCCGGCGCGCGCCGAGCCGCACAGCCTACCCCCGTTCCCTCCAAGGCCGCTCCGAAATCGGAGCGGCCTTGGAGGGAATCCTCTAACGCCCTCCCCTCACCTTCCCCTCCCTTCCTCTACCTAACCCACCCGCCCGGCTCTGTCTACACCCCCCCTTACCTTTCTCCGGGGATTTACGCCTCCCGGAGGGAGAAGTAAATCCCCGCGCGCGAGCGGGCCTCCTGCGTGCCGGGCCGCGACCTGGGGGCGGGTACGGAGGGCGCGGCCACGCCCCCGGACCGCCCCGGGCCATAGCCACACCCCCGTACCCGCCCCCAAAACGCTGCCGACACGCCCCCGAAACGCCGCGACGACCGGGCCCGCCCCTGACACGCCCCCGACACGCCCCCCTCGGAGAACCCCGGGACTTACGCGAGTCCCGGGGCTCTGCGCGTGCCGGTAGGCCTATGTAAAATAGGCTCACCGGCGCGCAGGGCCCTGCTCGCCTAAATCCGCCCGGTTTTGGGCGGATTTAGGCGAGCAGGGCTCTGAAAATCCGCCCCAAAGTGTGGGCCTTGCAATGATAGGCTAACTCTGAGTAGATGCGGACACAGAGAATAGTCTTTTATTATACTGCAATCTGATGGTAGTCTCAGGTAGTGGTTACTAATCCCTGCCAGAGAAGAGTCTCTGGCGGTGGTGTTCTCTCTGCAGGCTGTAAGGTGCATACAGCGATGTAGCCTCGTCTGATCCCAATAGCCAAAGGGACCTGGCTGTAGTCCTCGGTGGTAGATGGTCATGGATTCTGTAATGAGACAGAGCAGAGATAGACAGGAGCAGCAGTACTCACTGAGATGGTGGTAGTTGCAGAAGTAGAGAACCTCCGAGGCCAGAGCTTTCCAAACTTTTCATGTTGGTGACACACTTTTTCCGTCTATAAGCAGGGCATTTAGCCATGCATAGTGGGTGACGTCATCTGTGATGTCACGAAGGCGGAGCTACTCTCTTAGCTCGAAGAGCTTTGAAGTGCGCATGACCTCGGGTTCCCGCACTCCTCGAGCTCCCCTTCAGTTTTAGTTTTCCACGGTTACACACAGACGTGTGGCTACTCTCCCCCTAACTGAAAATTAAAACTTCAAAAAAAAAAAAAAAAATCTTGACAAGTAGCAGGAAAGAAGAAAAGAAGATGCCAAGGAACCCAGGTTTCAAATACTGTTCCTGCAGCAAAATTATGTCGGTGACCAACTGGCATAATTATTGCTATTTATGCCTCAGTCTCGACCATGATCAGGCTATTTGCAGGGACTGTGGTAAAATGTTCCCACGGGCCAGAAGACAAAGGAAAGAAAAAATGGAGAGGATGAGGCAAACATATGCCCCCTCCCTCACTGATGATCGTTTAACCAAGTCGTCCCCGGGTAGGCGAAAGCCCCAATCCGAGGCCCCTCGACGCGCGCACTCGACCTCGGAAGGCTGTGCGCCGCATAGTGCGTCGGCGTCCACGCATCATGCGTCAACTGCTCCGCTGACTACGACGCATGCACCGTTAAAACCGGCATTGCATCCTGCGTCAATGCCTCATATGACGCTACTGACGCATGCGTCGACTCCATTGAAGAAGTCAATTTCTGTGACGCATCTCATCAATCTACAACGCAATTACCTCAAAAACCTTCTCCCCCACAACCGGAAAAGCCAGTCTCAGCACCAAAAATTCCAAATAAATCGGGGAAATCTCTCTCAAAGACAAAACATACTATAACTCCATCTCAGCCAGGAGATCATCACTCTCCTTCGCCAGTTTTATTGGATGTTGTTATTGATGACTCATCAGGTGGCTGGGAATCATCCCAAGATCGAGGTGCTCATCCTAAACACTCCAGGAAGAAACCAAGGTCTCCTCATTCATCAGTCCCTAAGACGCCGTCTAAACGATCAAAGAAGTCGACATGATTACCTGACCATCCACGTCGTCAAACAGCTGAGGAGACAATGTCTCAAATAACTACACTGTTACATACCTTCTTCCGTGGTTTACCATCCGATCCTAACGTTTTACCACCAGATTCTCAGATTCCTACATCACCGCAGGTTTCTCCTGATCCAACTCATGACCTGCCATCTCCACAACCATCACACTCCCCTCTCTCTTCTGTTCACACGATCTCACCAGACCCTTCTCCAGTATCATCTCCTGGAAGTTCAATGGGTATTCCTTCGGACCCCCCCACAAGATCTTCCTCAACCAAATTCTCCACCGGAAGATTTAACTTACGCTAAATTCCTAGAAAAATTGGGTTTAGCCTTAAATATAGAAACTCGAAAACTTCCAGACCCACGATCTGAGGTTATGGGGATTCTCCAAATACTAGATGTTCCAACTGAACCAACTGCTCTACCTCCTCACCAAATATTGGAGGGTCTTATGGATAAAGCTTGGGATACTCCACACCTTCTTCCATCTAGTTCTAAGAAAATAGATTTAAATATAGAATGCAAAAGGCCTCCTACTACTCAAATGTGCAGGTTCCTCACAATTCAATAGTAGTAGAATCGGCAATGAAGAGGGCCAAGAGAAACCGACTGTACTCTGGTGCACCTCCTGGAAAGGACAATAAACTCCTAAACGACTTTGCAAAAAAATTTACCAAAATTCTATGCTTAATTCTAGAATTAACTATCATCAGTTTTACATTATACAATATTTATTCAATTGTACTCAACAGCTGCAACCCTTGTTAACTATCTCACAAGGAGATGCTCCACTGCCTCAACCCTTCCTAGACCTACAGGAGGGCTTGCATCACTTGTTGCGGACAGCATATGAAGCTTTTGACACCTCCACAAGATCATCAACTACTTCCATTTCTGCTAGACGTCTGGCATGGCTTAGGGCCAGCAGTATTAGGGAAGACATACATAACCGACTAATAAGCAGAACGAAGAGAACAAATAAGCACATATGTAAGTAAGCACCAAGCAATCAACTTTATTAAAATTTCTCTCTCCTATCTCCTATTATATATTAGAACATTAACTTTATATAGGAACCGTAAAGAAGTTTTTATTCCAACCAAAATATAAGCAAACTCAACATATAGCTTTGATATTAAAAAAATGTTACCGTTCCCTAGTGGCACACCTATAATATGTTATTTATACCAATCAACTTTTAACCCTATTTGTGCCTTTTTGTAAACCGTTGTGATGGTTAATTAACTTAACGATGGTATAGAAAAGTTTTTAAATAAAATAAATAACCAATTTGCCTTACAGACCAGACAATCTCTTTGGTGAAAAACTCAGAGAGATGGTTTCTCTTATTAAAGAACAGAATATAGCGGTCCAGTCTTTAACGACACCTGATATGCCTTCAACATCTAAGCGTTTCTTTGGTCAATACAAAAGAGGTTACTACTATCGCAGACCATACCGCTACTATCAACCCTACCAACCTAGTTATAGGCAACAGCCTTTCCAACCTCAGAGACAACAATCCCAACTGCAAGGACAAAGACCACGGCAAAGAACACCAAGACAACAAAAACCACAGCCTTCTCAATAAATGCCAAAGCACTCTTTTTAAATCATTTTGCCACAACAACAGTTCATGTGGGGGGGGGGAGACTATCCTTATTTCATTCCCAGTGGTCCAAAATCACCACAGATTGATGGGTGTTGAGCATAATACTTCAAGGGTACCAGCTACATTTCAGCTCCTTCCCAACTCTTCCACATCTCATTTCTTCCAAGACTCCTCAAAATCAAGTCCCTTCTCTCATGGCGGAAGTTTCCATTCTCCTTCACCAGAAGGCAATTCAGCCAATTCCTTCTTCTCAAAAGGAAAACAATTTCTACTCCCAATATTTCCTCATTCCCAAAATGTCGGGAGGCTTACACCCTATCTTAGATCTTCGAGCTCTAAACAAACACCTCACAAGAGAAAGATTCAAAATGATTTCTCTCAAAACCGTACTTCCCTTTCTGCAAGCGAACAACTGAATGTGCTCGCTAGATCTAAAGGATGCGTACACTCACATACCAATCCACAAAGATTTTTGGTGTTACCTTTGCTTTCAAGTTGCGAATCATCACTACCAATACAAGGTACTCCCATTTGGTCTCTCCTTTGCCCCACGAGTTTTCACGAAATGTCTTGCTGTTGTTGTGGCACACTTACACAAACTGGGAATAAACATATTCCCTTACTTGGTCGATTGGCTTCTAGTATCTTCCACTCCACAACTCCTGAAGCAACAGGTGGAAAGCACACTCCTCTGTCTAGAAAACTTAGGCTGGATAGTGAATTACGAAAAGTCTCAATTCCATCCTTTATAAACCATTCAGTTTATAGGAGCATTGATTCAAACACCAATATCCAGAGCTTTTCTACCTCTGGATAGAATCAGGACCTTAAAATCTCTTTCTCAGACTCTTTTACGTCGGTCAGTAGTTCCAGCACGACAAATAATGGTACTCTTAGGGCATATGGCAGCAGCAATTCATGTAGTTCAAAATATGTCTACATATGAGACGTCTCCAGTGGGGTCTAAAATCTCAATGGAACCAACTGACATAGCAAATGTCCCACAAGGTACGGGTGACACGCTCCATGAAAAAAGACATAAATTGGTGGCTCCATCTGCCCGTTTTGAATGAAGGAAGTCCTTTTCAACTTCCTCCTCATCAGATAATACAACAGATGCTTCTACGAAGGGCAAGGGTGCCCATCTCTTACATCTAGACACTCAGGGTCTTTGGTCAGAAGCAGAACAAAGTCTCCAAATAAATCTGCTGGAACTAAGAGCAATCAAGAACTCTTTGATTGCATTCCAGTCATGACTACAAGAGAAATCAGTAATGATTCATACCGACAATCAGGTAGCCATGTTCTATATCAACAAACAAGGGGGATCTGGTTTGTTGACACTTTGCAAGAAAGTGGTTCGAATATGAGAATGGGCAGAACGCAATAGGATCTTCTTACAGGCATCCTACCTTCCAGGTCTTGTGAACACAAGAGCAAACTAAGCAGAGTTTTCCATCCCCATGAATGGTCGCTCAAGCAAATGGAAGCAGACAAGATTTTCGTAAACTGAGGTACTCCAGAGATAGACCTCTTTGCATCAGAAAACAATTGAAAGGTACAGAGGTTTTGTTCTCTTCTTCCCAGCGTGCACAGGATGTCACAGGATGCTTTCCTGATTCCTTGGGAGAAAGGCCTTCTATACGTATTTCCTCCCATTCCATTAATTTCACACACAGTCCAGAAATGTATTGCGGACAAAGCAGACCTAATCCTAATAGCTCCAGCGTGGCCGAGACAACCGTGGTACCTTATCTACTTCGTCTCTCAGTCACTTATCCAATACTTTTACCGAAAGACCCTTTTCTCCTTTCTCAAGACGCAGGGAATCTGATTCACCCCATGCAGTCCTCCCTTCATCTGACAGCATGGAGCTTGAACGGCAGTTACTGAGTTCCCTGAACCTCTCTCCAGACATTTTGGAAGTCCTCATAGCATCACAAAAACATTCTACCAGGAAAAATTATGCCTTCAAATGGAATAGATATTCAAAATGGTGCACCCATCAGAGGCTTGACCCTCTTTCTTGCCCTCCTGAGTCACTGTTAACTTATCTCCACCATTTATCCCGCTCAGGCCTGGCAGTAACTTCTATCAGAGTTCACCTTAGTGCTATTGCAGCTTACCATGTCACAGATAAGGGCTATTTCAGTTCTATCCATCCGTTGATTTCCAAATTCATGAAAGGCTTGCTTCGTCTGCACCCGCCTTTTAAAAAAACAGTAGTTCCATGGGATATTAACAAAGTCCTCGAAGCGTTGATGAATCCACCCTTTGAGCCCATTTCAACCTCAACACTTAAATTCTTAACGTGGAAGGTGCTTTTCCTAGTGGTCATTACTTCTGCAAGAAGAATAGGTGAACTTCAGGCGCTGGAGTCAATTTTCCATATCTTCAGCTTCACCATGATAAGGTGTTTTTACGAACTCACCCTTCATTTCTACCAAAGGTCATATCTGCTTTTCACTTAAATGAGACAATCTCCCTTCCGTTTTTTTCCCCAAAACCGTATTCTAATGATAGCCAGAAGTCTCTTCATACCTTAGATTGTAAGAGAGCTTTAGCCTATTACAAGAACAAGACAGACTCACTCAGACATTCTCAATTATTTGTCTCCTTTAATCCAAACAATCCAGGTCAAGCGGTGTCAAAGAGAATGCTTTCCAACTGGCTTAGCGCCTGTATCCAATACTGTTATTCTACAAGAGCAATACCTCTTACTGGTCCTGTGAAAGTTCATCAGATTAGAGCCACTGCAGCTTCTATAGCGCACATTCAAGGAGTTACGTATCCAGGACATTTGCAGAGCAGCTACTTGGTTGTCTGTTCATACCTTTACATCACACTATTGTCTCGATCAGCAGTCTGCTTCAGATTCCTCCTTGGGATCTGCAATTCTAAAAACTTTTTCATAGTATCGATGGCTGTCCACCTTCCATTGGTTGCAGCAAAAAAAGAAAGAAATTCACTCAATTCCAAAAAAAGTTTCTTTATTGACAATATCTGTTTGCAACCTATGTGCTTGGGACTCCCACTATACATGGCTAAATGCCCTGCTTATCGACGGAAAAAAGCAAGTTTGCTTACCGTAAACGGTGTTTTCCATAGAGAGCAGGGAATTTAGTCATACATTCCCACCCACCTCCCTGGACAGCCTTCCATCCTCACAACACCTACAACAGCACTTAGCTTGGAAAACCAACTGAAGGGGAGCTCCAGGAGCGCGGGAACCCAAGGTCATGCGCACTTCAAAGCTCTTCAAGCTAAGAAAGTAGCTCCGCCTTCGTGACATCATGGATGACGTCACCCACTATGCATGGCTAAATTCCCTGCTATCTATGGAAAACACCGTTTATGGTAAGCAAACTTGCTTTTTTAGACAAACATAATTTCACAACACAGTAATTCAGTCTACTAGCAAACCAGAGGTAAAAGGTTAAACGAACGAAACGTATTTCAACAATTTATGTATGTTTCCTTAAATATATACATAAATAAAATGTTTCACACACAACCTATCTCATGAAAACCTTTCATTTATATTAAAAATATATAATATTCCAATTTATGAGTAACAATAATCAAACAAATTGTCTGTCCCCCACACACTAATATCTCCCCCCCAGCACATGTCTGTCCCCCACACACTCATCTCTCTCCCTCCCCCCCCCCAAGCACATGTCTGGCCCCAACACACTCATATCTCCCCCCCAAGCACATGTCTGTCCCCCACACATCATCTCTTTCCCCCTCCAAGCATGTCTGGCCCCCACACTCATGTACCTCTTCTTTTTGATTGTTGCCAGTGTTTCATGAAAAAACAAATGCTATTTTCAAAAAAAAAGCAAGCCCAAGCACATGTCTGTCCCCCACACACTCATCTCTCTCCCCCCGAAGCACATGTCTGGCCCCCACACATTCATATCTCCCACCACCCCCCAGCACATGTCTGTTCCCCACACACTCATCTCTCTCTCCCCCAGCACGTCTGTCCCCCACACACTCATCTCTCTCCCCCCCCCCAGCACATGTCTGGCCCCCACACACTCATATCTCCCCCCCCCCCCCCAGCACATGTCTGGCCCCCACACTCATGTACCTCTTCTTTTTGATTGTTGCCAGTTAAGTGATTCACTCCCTTCAGAGTTCAAGCCTACCATAATGCATAACACCTTCCATGATCACCAGACACTGTTGCTTGCAGTCAGTATTCCTTGTGGCCAGGCCTCATCGGCAGCAGCAGCCAATGACAGGGACAGCTGCGCTCAAGTCCCACCCACCAAGCCCAAAAAAATGCGATTGACAGCAAAAATCACACAATAATAAGCAACCCACGAACTGGAAAAAAAAAAAAAGTGAATCGCTAGATGGGACTGCATCCTTTGTAAGTACAAAAGTAAAGCTCTTCTGCAGTCCCATGTATGAAGAGCCAGCTTCGTTATTGGCATGCAGTCTTGGACAGAATGTTGACAACACAATGGGTTGGTTTTAAATAAAACTGAGAAACCATCTTTGGGAGAAATATAAGATGAGTTTTCAAAATTACTATTTAAAAAAAATTTGAATATAAGGAGAATATGAGACTAGTGCTTATAATACACTTATTCTTTGAGTAGGAGTAACTGCTAGCAAAAGTAAAATCTTTAAAGAAAGGAATTTTAGTTCTGCTGTTGCCAAGAGTTCAAATGGTGGCTTCGTGAATTGAGCAAGGACTACATTCAGATCCCAAAGTACAGGACGATCTTTTATTGGAGGTTTCAAATGTATAAAACCTTTCATAAATTTGCTAATTATAGGCTAGTAGTGGGAAATAAGAGCATCTTCCAAATTCTCATGGTATGTTATGGCATTAAGGTAAACTCTGACTGAATTAATGTTCAAACTGGAGTTGAAAAAGCTTAGTAGATATTCATGTAATAGAGGAACAGGACACTTAAAAGGTCCTATCTGAAATTTGAATACTGTATAGTAAATCTTTTCAATATAAAGTTGTAAGATCTTCTGGTCAAGTACTTCTTGTAGAAAGGAGAATTTCTTTTACTCCAGAAGGCAAGTGCAAGGATAAAATTAGTTGACTTTCAACATTCAAGCCATCAGAGCCAGACTGAAGGTTGCAATATATTGGATTCCCAGTGCACTGCTTAATGAGAGCTTTGAAAAGGCAGTTCTTCAAAGCTTGTTTAATTAATTCCTTCAAATTTACTCTCTATCCTCAAGCAATACAGATGGATTGTAATGATCTGCTTACAACTAACAGGCAATGACAACAAAGTAAACATATGCAACCCTCAGCTTGGGAGTACACCACTGGTGTGACTTGACCATGGAGAAAGCTAAGCTGCTTACCCATAAAGGGTATTCTCTGTAGATAGAAGGATAAATCAACCACACATTTCCTCCCATCTTCCCTTTAGAGATGAAACTTAGCTTGCTATTAAAACTGAGGAGATTCGAATAGTGAGTTGCTGTACGGAAAGATGTGTGCTTGCTCAGAAAGACGTAGAAGAGCTTTTCTATCTCAGTGCTGTCGGATGACATTACCCTATTTTGAGGCTGATTTATCCCCCTCCCCTAAATCGATATGTTCAATCAGTGCTCCATTTTATTTTCAATCAATGCTCCATTTATGCTCCCTTCCCCTTCTCCCAACTCCTCCTGCTCCAATAATGTTTTCTATTTGCTCAAAGATCGCTATATCCATGCTCTAATAATGTTATTTATATGCCCCACTCCATCTCCCCTACCCCTCTCTCTCCAATAATGTTATGTATATGCTCAATAATGTTATGTATATGCTCCCATCCACCTCTCCCATCCCCCCTCGCTCCAATTATGTTATATATATATATGCCCAAATAATCTCCAGCACCTCTCCCTCCTAAAGGATTTGATGTATATGCCCAAATAATCCCCCCCTCCTTTTTCCCTTCTCCCTCTCCCACCCCGCCTGCCCCTTAATATTATGTGTATATTCAAACAATCCACTGTACATCGCCTAAATCTAGTTATCTGTAATCTGTTATGTTTCCCCCCTCCAAGTTACTGTTCTTTGTACATTGGTTCGAGTTCTTTGTAAACCGATATGATGTACCCACGAATACCGGTATAAAAAAGCCTTAAATAAATAAATGCAGTCTGCAGAGAATCCTTGTTACAGATATAGCTTTACATGTTTAGATTCAGAATTGCTGGAGAAATGCTCAGATTAAGAAGGACTGTAGGCAGCAAGAGCAGAAGAGGTCTGGACAGGAAGTGACATAAAAGAACTTTCTGTGAATTGCTGGTCTATTACACTTCTATGAGAGGCAGTACTCATCAATTCTAACTGCCGTAGAAGTTATTATAAAGTAAATGATGGTAGGAGAATGTGTATTATTACTCTCTGGTCTAAAAGGGTAGGGCAAGTAATCAGATTTAACTAAATAAATTAAATAAAAACATTATCATGAACTCCTTGCATTGATAGACTCTCATTCCAGAGAAACTTCCACTGTTAAACCATTGATAACCGTAATACTTTTTTTTCTAATCACTGTAGCAGGTACACCTGTACGCTTACCTTACTGTGCCAGTGCTGCAGCTTTCTTGTGAAACAGTCGATTTTGGTACCTGTTTTATTGGGCAAACCAGGACACAAGAGGTCTTTCTGTTGAATAAGAGCAAATCAAAAAGTTACTGGACTGCACTGATAGGTAAGAAATCTTCAGTTCATAACTAAACCAAGGGGTAGATTTTCAAAGACGCGCGTGCGGTTCCCAGCGCATGCACAAAGACACACCAATTTTAAACATGCGCGTGCTGGGAACAGAACAGAACAGAAAATTCCTGCTGGGAAACTCTATTATCAAAAGCATTAACCTGGCAGCACATTTAGAGGGAAACAAAAAGGTCAAATGCCTAGCAGAATCCTCAGCTGGTAGAAATGCAAACCAGTATTATAGGAGTAGAAAGAAGGGACTCTGAACTTGATGACATAACTCCACTTTGGAACTAATGACAAGACTAAAAATGGACTTTTCTGAGGTGCTACCTGTTCGTGGTAAAGGGGAGGAAAGACTGTGTCATATCACTAACTTTTAAAAAAGAGGGTTTAGATATATTGGGGGCTATGAAAATACATTGAACAAAAGGCTATGCTGTAGGGTTGGCCTTCAGCTATCTGTGAGAGGAACAAGGATCTTTGATTGAGATTCAGATCATACATTGACAGTTGTTCAAACTAGAGAAGGAAGGAGTGTAGCAGAAAGAAGACAGTTGGTTCAGGCTGTCACCCCTAGCAAACAAATGAAGATAGAAGAATAAAACATAACAGTTAGGAACTCATAAAGCTAGCATTGACTAACAGATTAGGGGGCCAATGCAAAACAGTGCGCTCAGCCGAACGCACTGTTTAACCCACGTGCGTTTGGACGTGCGTCCACAGCCCTTTATGTTATAAGGGGATTAGCACGTACACAATGCGAGTCCAATGCACCGCAAAACTAATAGCGCTCATCAGATGCCAAATACATGTTGATGAGGCTATTAGTTAATCACCCCAGATGTGAAAAAACAAATACGTGCTAGACCCGCACATTTTTATGCTCAGAAATTAATGCCTGGCCAGAGCAGGGGTTAATTTCAGAGCAACCCAAAAAGTTGTTCAGAAAAGGGAAACGGACGCCAATAAATTGAGCATTCATTTTCATAACCTGCTAACAGCCTGGGCGCCCACTGCCAAGGAGCCACTAGGGGTGCGCAATTGTCCCTAGCACCTCCTTGGCAGCGCATCCCCTCTTTTAAATATTGCATCGCACACCCAGGAGAGGTGCCTGGGCGCGCGTTACGAAAACGGGCACTCAACACTGAGCGCCTGTTGTCTGTGCAAAGTTATTGCATTGGCCCTTAGATGGGGGGAGTAAGTATGAGGCTATATGCAGTATAAACAAAGCAAAGAGAGATATCTTGGAGGCTATGAGCACAAACACTTCTCATCTAGACAACACATTTCAGCTCAACAAGCCATAATGGCAGATGCCAAACTAGATTTTTTTGCCCTCACAGAAATGCTGTCTAGTGAATTTCATGAATGGGTACAGCTGTACTGGGTTATTATCTGTTCAGGATAGCAGAAAACGGAAAGGAGTTTCTCTTTATGTAAAACCTAAAATCAAAGCAATTTAAATGCAGGAGACATGGGGAAAGGAGGATGTGTTTTATTGAAAAGGGGAGATGGCACTATAAACCTTAATATAGATGGAAGATCTGTGTGTTTTTGAAATCCAAGGAGTATCTGGGTATTTTTTAAATCCAAGGAGTTTTATATGTTGCTGTCTACTCTAGTCATTTTTTCAAATCATACATTCCCTGTACGTACTAGGATCAGTCCAGACCGTGGGTTATGTCCCCCGTCCAGCAGATGGAGTCAGAGCAAACTTCCAGGGGTGCTGACATATAAGCCTGTGCACCCCCTAGGGATCCTCAGTATCTCTCTGACTCCAGCAGATGTGAGTCGGGGAACCTTTGCTTCCCCAGTGTGTGGCTTTTGCTACATTTCTTACTCTCTCCTATTTCTTATTTGACTGGATCAAGCGGACCTGGGCTGCTAAATTTATTAAATAGAAAAAAAAAAAAAAAAAAAGAAAGAAAGGGAAATTTTTTCCTCTCACTTCAGGGAGCCTGGAGCCCTGCCCGGGCCTCCCTGTCCTAGGCAGCTTGCCAGCGGGACTGGGTATGTTTTCTTGCCTACCTGTTTCTCCCTCTTCTCCTCCCTTCCGGCGGTGAGTTTTTTGTGAAATTTTCTTTACAGGGTCGCCGTCGGATGGCTTAGGTGGATGCTGGTGGGGCCAGCCTCTCCCCTTCGGCGCGCCGCGATTCGCACTCTCTTCCCCTCGGCCCCGCGACGTTTCATTCCCCGGGGCCGCGGCAGCAGGGAAGTCTCATTCCCCTGCTGCTCCTGCGGGGAGGGTGCCTGGTTGAGCCTGGGCGGACGAGCTCGCTCCCTCCGCGGCGCGCAGTGCTCAGCTCCGGCCTAGGGGCGGTCGCTGAGGGGACTCTTCGCTCCGGCCGCGCGCCATGCAGCGCTTTAAGGGGTCTCCCGGCCCCGACCCGGGGCAGGGCGGATCGCGAGACGGGCCCCCCGGGGTTGGCCTCCCCGGGGGAGAGACCGGATCGGCTTCCCCGACTTTTTCGCCGTCCAACTCCGATCGCCGCGGCTCCAGGGGAAAGGCCCCGCCCCCTTCTTTGGCGGGAGCGGCGGCCATCTTAGAGCTGGAAAGCGCGGCTGATTCAGAGGCGGAGGAGTCCACACATGGTTTTTCACCGCGTTTCAGGCCGATACCAGCGCCATCGTCCCCCTCCATCGCTGCGGGCCCCTCCATGGACCTCTCGCTCGCAGTCCCTCCACCGGCAGGGGGGTTTACGGCGGACTTTGTCCTTTTGATGCACCAGGCGTACCTCCAAAGCCTGCAGCCGGCGGGGGGACCCCCAGGGGGTGCTCCAGCGAACCCCACGCCCGCGAAGATTCCCCGACTGATGGGGGGGGGGCCAACCCAGCACCATCTGGGAGTGGCCATAAGACGCTCCTGGCTCTCCCACCCAGCGGAGTGGATCCCACGCAGGACCCTGGGAACGATCCGGCCTCCACGGCTGACGATGACTCGCTCCTGGCAGCGCACCTGGAGTGTGACGACCCACGGGTGCTCCGGATCTTCCGTAAGGAGGAGCTGTCGGACCTCATCCCACACGTCCTCCAGGAATTGGATCTCGATCCGCCCGTCGAACCGCCGGGGCCCCCAGCCCCCTCCGTAGCCTCCGCTAGCTCAAAAGGGGACCCGGTCCTGGCGGGCTTACGTCCTCTGGCGCGAACGTTCCCGATTCATGAGTCGTTCCTCCATCTCTTGGTGCGGGAGTGGGACACGCCGGAGGCCTCTCTCAGAGTGGGCAGAGCGATGGACAAACTCTACCCTCTTCCCGGCGACTTTTTGGATCTGCTTAAGGTACCCAAGGTCGACTCGGCAGTCTCTGCCGTCACTAAGAGAACCACAATTCCCGTGATAGGGGGAACGGCCCTCCGGGATGTACAGGACAGAAAGCTGGAAGTCTGCCTCAAAAAGATTTTCGAGGTCTCGGCGCTGGGGGTCCGTGCTGCTATCTGTGGCTCCCTTACCCAGCGAGCCGGGCTTCGGTGGGTGCAGCAGCTACTGACTTCACAGCAACTACCACCGGAAGAAGCGGCGCAAGCGGACCGGCTGGAGGCCGTCATTGCCTACGGGGCTGATGCCCTCCACGATTTACTACGAGTCCTGGCAAGGACCATGGTTTCGGCTGTTTCCGCCAGGCGCCTGCTGTGGCTTCGTAATTGGGCGGCGGACGCTTCGTCCAAATCCAGCCTAGGGTCTCTACCTTTCAAGGGTAGGTTCCTCTTCGGTGAGGATCTTGACCAGATCATCAAATCCCTGGGGGAAAATTCCGTACACAGGTTGCCCGAGGACCGCCAGCGGTCGTATCGTCCGTCTACTTCCTTCTCCAGGAATCGGTCCCGCTCTCAACGGCGATTTCGGGGTTCCAGGTCTCAGGGGCCGAGAAATCCCTCGAACAGGTCGCAGTCATGGACTCGGTCCTTTCGGGGCCGCAGACCACCCAGGGACTCCTCGGCTCCGGGCTCCTCCGGCAAGTCTACTCAATGATGTCAGGCCGGCTCACTCCCCCCTCCCGAGAATCGGAGGACGACTAGCCTGGTTTTACGGGGAGTGGGCCAACATCACCACGGACCAATGGGTCCTAGACATTCTAAGGCGAGGCTACGCTTTGGATTTGCGGTATTCCCCCAAAGAAAGATTCGTCTTCTCACCCTGCGGAGCAAGTCACAAGCGTGTGGGAGTACAAAGCACACTGCACCGTCTCCTAGCCCTGGGGGCCATCTCACCCGTCCCCTCCGGAGAAGTGGGCTCGGGTCATTATTCCATTTACTTCGTGGTGCCCAAGAAAGATGGATCCTTTCGTCCCATCTTAGACCTCAAGGAGGTCAACAAGGCCCTCCGGATACCCCGGTTCCGTATGGAAACTCTTCGGTCCGTCATCGCGGCGGTTCATCAGGGAGAGTTTCTGGCCTCCCTGGATCTGACGGAGGCTTACTTACACATTCCGATCCACCCGGTCCATCACCGGCTCCTCCGCTTCAAGATACTGGATCAACACTTCCAGTTCCAGGCCCTCCCTTTCGGGTTGGCAACGGCGCCCAGGACGTTCACCAAGATAATGGTGGTTGTGGCGGCCGCGCTCCGAAGAGAGGGGATTTTAGTACATCCATACCTGGACGACTGGCTCATCCGAGCGAAGACCTTCTCTCAAGGGCAGCAAGCAGTCGACAGGGTGGTCGGCTTTCTTCAGTCTCTCGGCTGGGTAGTCAACTTCGGCAAGAGCAGTCTCCTTCCGTCGCAGCAGTTGGACTTCCTGGGCGCGCGCTTCGACACCGCTCAAGGCAAGGTCTTCTTGCGGCCGGACAAGGCCCAGACGCTCAGAGAGCAAATTTGCAACTTTGCCGCTCTCCCGGTTCCAACAGCGAGGGATTATCTGCAGATCCTGGGATCAATGGCTTTCGCCATCAACCTAGTGCCGTGGGCCTTTGCACACCTGAGGCCCCTGCAGATGGCGCTACTCTCGCGGTGGAAACCTGTCTCGCAGGACTATCAGGCGATACTACCCCTTCCACCGGCGGCCAGACTCAGCCTTCGTTGGTGGCTGGACCCCAGGAACTTGGCACAGGGGTGCCCCCTGGAGTCGCCGGAGTGGATCGTGGTCACTACCGATGCCAGTTTGACCGGCTGGGGGGCCGTGTGTCTCCGAAGCTCGGCCCAGGGGCAGTGGACACAGGAACAGAAGACCTGGTCGATCAACCGCCTGGAGACCAGGGCAGTCCGGTTGGCTCTCATTCAATTCCTGCCCCTCATCCGACAGCGGGCGGTCCGCGTTCTCTCGGACAATGCGACCACGGTAGCCTACATCAACTGTCAGGGAGGCACCAAGAGCCCGGGTGTGGCCGTCGAAGCGGCCCGTCTCATGGCCTGGGCGGAGCAGTTCCTCGACCGTCTAGCGGCCTCCCACATCGCAGGCGTGGACAATATTCAGGCAGACTACCTGAGTCGGCAGACGCTGGACCCAGGGGAATGGGCTCTCTCCGACGAGGCAATGTCGCTCATCACTCGGCGCTGGGGAACGCCCGCCATGGATCTCATGGCGACGGCGTGCAATACAAAGGCCCCGCGGTTCTACAGTCGCAGAAGGGACCACGGGGCGGAAGGAGTGGACGCCCTGGTTCTACCTTGGCCCCCTCGTCTTCGGCTGTACGTCTTTCCTCCATGGCCTCTGGTGGGCAAGGTGGTGCGGAAGATCGAAGATCATCCAAGACAGGTCATCCTGGTGGCGCCAGAGTGGCCGCAGCGTCCGTGGTTTGCGGATCTACTCAACTTGGTAGTGGACGGACCCCTGCGATTGTCACACCTTCCACGACTGCTCCATCAGGGTCCGGTATTTTTGGACCAGGCGGAACACTTTTGTCTCGCGGCTTGGCTTTTGAGAGGCAGAGTCTCCTGCGCAAAGGATACACGGTAACCGTGGTAGACACGCTGCTTAAGGCACGTAAGACCTCCACTTCAGTCGCCTATGTACGGGTCTGGAAGGTGTTTGAGATCTGGTGTGCCGGGCACGGAGCATCCGCGACCACACCTTCGCTCCGTCAGGTCCTAGCCTTTCTTCAGGAGGGCTTGGAGAAGGGCCTTTCCTACAACTCCCTGCGTGTGCAAGTCTCGGCTCTAGCTTCTCTGGCTTGTACCACGGGGCATCCTGACCTTTCGTCTCATCCGGACGTCTCGCGCTTCCTCAAGGGAGTCAAACACCTGCGGCCGCCGGTGCGGCATCCCTATCCCTCCTGGAATCTCAACCTGGTTCTCCGCCTCCTTGGGCAGGCTCCCTACGAACCACTGCGGCAGGCCTCCCTCAAAGATGTCACACTTAAGACGGTGTTCCTGGTCGCCATAGCCTCGGCGAGACGCATCTCCGAGCTTCAGGCGCTCTCGTGCCGGGAACCGTTTCTACGCTTCACGGATTCGGGAGTTTCTATTCGTACGGTGCCTTCTTTCCTACCTAAAGTGGTGTCGTCCTTCCACTTGAACCAGTGGGTGGAGTTGCCGGCCTTCCCGTCGGATGCGCCTCAGGCCCTCCGGCGTCTCGATGTGAAGCGCTCTCTGCTACACTACTTGGAAGTGACCAATGAGTTCCGGGCTTCTGACCATCTCTTTGTGCTTTGGTCCGGCAATAAGAAAGGACGGCAAGCGTCTAAGACGACTATTGCACGCTGGCTCAAGGATGCGGTTTCCTCGGCCTACATCGGTGCCGGGAAGGCGCCCCCGGAGGGTGTCCGGGCTCATTCGTTGCGTGCTCTGGCCACGTCCCGGGCAGAGTCTCAACATGTTCCCATTCAGGAAATCTGTCGCGCGGCGACATGGAAGTCGCTGCATACCTTCTCGAAGCATTACCGGTTGCAACTACCGGTAGGTGATTCGGGTTCCTTTGGAGACAGGGTTCTTCGAGCAGGGTCTTCAGGGACCCACCCGGTTTAGGGAAGCTTTGGTACATCCCACGGTCTGGACTGATCCTAGTACGTACAGGGAAAAGAAAATTATTCCTTACCTGCTAATTTTCGTTCCTGTAGTACTTAGGATCAGTCCAGACGCCCGCCCGGGGTTGCTAAGTGCTGGTCAGACGCCTGCTCGAGTACGTTTTTTACCCTCTGTCTCTCATATTTCTACATCCTGATGTTTGTGTTTGTTACTTCGTTCTTTCACAGTTCGCATTGCAAGTTGCATTGGTTATTTGTGTTCTGTGGTTACAATTTGTTTGGTGCTTGATCCATCCTACTTTCCTGTCCAGTATTTCTGGCTCTGGGCTTTGATATTCTCGATACTGAGGATCCCTAGGGGGTGCACAGGCTTATATGTCAGCACCCCTGGAAGTTTGCTCTGACTCCATCTGCTGGACGGGGGACATAACCCACGGTCTGGACTGATCCTAAGTACTACAGGAACGAAAATTAGCAGGTAAGGAATAATTTTCTTGTCTGATTAGAGGTGCTCAGGTGTCCACTCTTCTGGAAATTATAAATGCTTCCTCCATTCATAAATAGCAGTTTCAATATCATCCCTTCCCTTGTGGGTTCTATTATCATTTGTCTTGGGACAGTCCCTTGATGGGAGTCCCTTGAAGGGGGAAGTGGTGTTTATTTATTTATTTTAGTTTTTTATTTAAAAGGTTTTATTGACCGTCGTTTAGTTGCCACTTTCACAATGGTTTACAAACTTTAAGAAAATAAATACATCATTTTTATAACAACATTAAAAATGCATAAAAAATGCATAAAACAAAAATACAGTCTTAACACAGATTTTAACCTGCCAGATGTGGATTGCAGTATCCCATCAGAAGAATTAGTTAGACTTAGACTCCCATCAGGGGACTGTCCCCAGACAAATGATAATAGAACCCACAAGGGAAGGGATGATATTGAAACTGCTATTTATGAATGGAGGAAGCATTTATAATTTCCAGAAGAGTGGACACCTGAGCACCTCTAATCAGACTGTATGATTTGAAATAATGACTAGAGTAGACAGCAACCATATAAAACTCCTTGGATTTCAAAAATACCCACTTTGGTAAAATGGGAAAGTACCTCAAGAAGATACTGGAAGGGTAAGAAGGTAAAGGAGAGCAGAAGACTAAACTAAAATGAACTGTAACCCCTGAAGTAATTTATCCCTGAGGATGGATCCAGAGGCCATATCTCAAATACAATGTCATGGCTCTGGCTGCTAGATATAACCCCTGCCAGCAGGGACCCTCATTGGGCCACACTCAGACTCGCTTTAGCCACCACCTTGAAGGCTGCATAACGCTGCAAGCCCAGCCCTATAAGAACCTTCCTCACAGGATGCTCCCCACCTCTCCTCTCTGCCTTTGGCCACTTTTTCTTGTGCTCTTAGGGCCAGATTTTAGTACCTACGCATGGGAGTAGATTTGTACGCGCAACTCGGCGTGCACAAATCTACACCCAATTTTATAGCATACACGTGCAGCAAGGGGGTGCACACTTGTGCACCTTGCGTGCGCCAAGCCGTAGGGGAGCCCCAATGGCTTTCCCTCCAAGGCCGCTCCGAAATCAGAGCAGCCTCGGAGGAAACTTTCCTTCCGCCCCCTCCCCCCATCTTCCCCTCCCTTCCCCTACCTAACCCACCCCCCAGCCCTACCTAAAACCCCCCCCCATACCTTTGTTATGCAAGTTGCGCCTGCCTCCGGGCAGGAGTAGGTTGTGCGTGCCGGCCTAGAGGCCCTACGGAGGCCTCTGGCCACGCCCCAGACCGCCCAATGCCCCACCCCCTTTTTTCAAGCCCCTGGACATGCACGCATCGCCGGGCCTGTGCAAAATAGGCTCGGCGCACGTAGGGCTTTTAAAATCTGCCCCTTACTGCCCTTGTTCTTTGTCCCTGGACCCCTTACCTGTATAGCTTTGCCATTGATCTGTTCTGCTCTTGATTTGTTAGGCCAAGCCTGCCTGCCCTGCATTTGCCTTGTCTTGTTCGGGCCTATCTGTCTGTGTGTATTCTGTGTCTTGTCCTGTCCTGTCTAGGCCCTCTTATGACCCCCTCCCCTATCTGAATGTTGCCTTGTTGTGCTTCTGTTTTTCTCCTAGTGGGCCTCCCAGTGGCCCTTCTGCTCCCTGTGGGGTTCCCAGTGTCTTTTCCACCACTGTGGGCCTTCAAATGGGATTTGTTGCCAGAGGATGTGGTTAGAGAAGTTAGTATAGCTGTGTTTAAAAAAGGATTGGATAAGTTCTTGGAGGAGAAGTCCATTACCTGCTATTAATTAAGTTGACTTAGAAAATAGCCACTGCTATTACTAGCAACAGTAACATGGAATAGACTTAGTTTTTGGGTACTTGCCAGGTTCTTATGACCTGGATTGGCCACTGTTGGAAACAGGATGCTGGGCTTGATGGACCCTTGGTCTGTCCCAGTATGGCATGTTCTTATGTTCTATCTGTATCTCTTCTGCCTTGCCCTTGTCCAGTCTTAGCCTGCGTTGTGCTTGTCCTTTCATCCCTGTCTTACCAGTGCACTCTCTGTTTCCATGGGTACTCTGTTCCTGACCTAGTGCACCTCTCTTCAGAAGACCTGCCTGAGAAGTCTTACAGCCACCAGAACCTGGCCTAACCCATGGGGGGAGGTGGCTGATCAGCAGAAGATCTACGCCTGTCCTGCCTCTTCCTGCTCTCTGCAGAAGACTACATGGCTTTCATACCTGCTCTTGACTCCTGTATTTCCTCCTGCTTGGGGCATCCCCAAATCAGCCAACCCAGTCATGACATACAGTAACTGATAGTAAACTTCCCATAGTATTAAATTACCTAACTTTCCGGATTGCCTTAATAGGAAGGAAGATAACTTTCAAGGCCCTACGTATTGCAAACTCTTAAATCCCAATTCCTTGGCTTCCCTCGGGGCTCGGCTCAGGTTTTCCCCAGTGATGAGGTTGACAATTAATCCAACTTCCTCAACCTGGAAGAGACCGACAGGGGCTGGAGTCTCCGGTGCTCCTATCCACTGATGGCATCGATGGAACCAACAGCCCTGCCGATGTCGATGGTTTGGTGTCCATCGATGCGGCTCCAAAGTTCATTAGTGCAGATGCTGCTGATGCCAATGTTGATGGCTCAGACTTCCTCAACCTGAAGAGTTTCTCCATCTTGTCGAGTCAAGTGCAACGTCTCTTAGGGGTCATCTGGGTGCACATTCGGCAACTCTGCACGTCATGTGATGCCCCCAGGTAGAGAACACACACCTCTTGGGAGTCCATGATAGACATGATTCTCGGACATTGGGGGCACCGACGAAAACCGGACGAGGCCATGACGAACAAAAGAAAGGGAAAAATGAAAGATGGTGACAGCAGATGGTTGACGCTGGCGGGCACCAAGGCACCGCCAAATGCCGGTTCCGTTGATGCCGTCAGTGGATAGGAGCACCAGGCCTTGAACAAGTTTCCCAAAAAAGAAAAGTTCAAGATGGTTTCCTTGAGCACCCTGATTCCCCTCCTGCAAAATGGGACTGGCTATGCTCCCTTGATTTAAAGGACATATACACTCACATCGAGATCTTTCCAGGAAGTATCTCAGATTTGTGGTGGGAAATAGCACTTCCAGCAGAGTGTTGCCGTTTGGGCTAGTGTCTGCCCCACATGTCTTCATGAAATGTATGGCCATGGTGGGGGCTCACCTCTGCAGACTGGGAGTGCATTTTTTCCTGTACTTGGATGATTGGTTGGTAAAGAGCACCTCTCAAATAGGGGCTGTGATCGGTCCTTGCGCTTGACCATCCAGGTGTTGGAGTCACTAGAGTTCATCATCAACTACCCAAAGTCCCATCTCAGCCCGTAACCTCAATTGAACTTCATAGGAGCCCTGCTAGACACAGCTCAGGCAAAAGCCTTCCTGCTGCATTCCAAGGTGGTCACCTTGGCATCCATAGTGGTGGTGATTCAACAGAGCCAGCAGGTTTCAGCTCGGCACATGTTGAGGTTGTTGGGCTACATGGCCGCAACTGTCTATGTTACTCCCTTGGCACGCTTACACATGCGCAGAGACCAGTGGACTCTGAGGTCGCTGTGGCACCAGGCCATGCAGAGCCTCTGGGCTCACATCCAAGTCACTCTGTCTCTCCAGGACTCTTTGTCCTGGTGGCAGGTTCTCTCGAATTTGAAAACGGGGAATATCTTTCCAAAATCCCCCTACCCAAATTGTCCTAACCATGGATATATCCATCTTGGGGTGGGGAGCTTATAAAGAGGGGCTCCACACCCAGGGTCTATGGTCTGCCCAGGAAACACGGTGTCAGATCAACTTCCTGGAGCTCCGGGCAATCAGGTACGTGCTATGGGATTTCAGAGATCAGCTGTCCAACAAAATTGTCCTTATACAAACAGAAAACAGGGTTGCGAAGTGGTATGTCAACAAGCAGGGAGGCACAAAATCATACCTCCTGTGTCAGGAAGCAGTCCAGATCTGATTATAGAGTCTACCCCTCAGGATGGTACTCAGGGCCATGTATCTGGCCAGAATGGAGCATGTGATAGCAGACAGAATGAGTTGTGCCTTCAGACCGCACAAGTAGTCTCTAGACCAGGCGGTAGTGAACCAGATCTTCCCCCTCTGGGGAAACCCAGATGTGGTCTTGTTCACATCCTTCCTGCAACAGGAAGGTGACTCAGTTCTGCTCCCTTTTTAGGTCAGTCGGAAAACCAGTCTCAGACGCCTTTGCTTGACATTGGGGAAGGAGTCTTCTGTATGCGTATCCTCCGATTCCTCTAGTCACAGAGACTCTCTTGAAGCCTACATAAGAACATAAGATATGCAATACTGGGTCAGACCCTTGGAGACACATCCTCGGTACGAAAGGACAATGCACCACCTGGAGAGCAGGTCCTTGCTCCAGGATCCTTTTCTGCTGCACCAGGTTGATGCTCTCTGATCATGAGACCTTCTTCCTCTAAGGCAGCGCCAGGGCTGCCAGTCTGAAGTTGGGAATTGGCTACTATGTCCCTGAAGGTCTCATCTATATACCTCGCTGTCTGCCTCAGCTCCTTCAGGGCTGCCACTCTAGCCTCCAGAGATCGGACTCGTTCTCTGAGAGACAGGAACTCTTTGCATCGGATGCACATGTACAACTTCTCACCAGTGGGCAAAAAATCATACATGTGAGACTCGATGCAAAAGACTGGGAGGCCCCCCTCTTGCTGCTGGTCTGCTGCCTTCATCTCAAATTTGTTCAGTTCCTAGTTAAGTTTTAGGTTGCTATGGAAGTAGGAATGTGTTTAATTAGCATCCTTTAAATATATTAGTGAATTCACTATATGTCTGGTAGTGGCCTACAGAGGAATGATCAAATTCTCAATAAGGTTTGGGGAATTCGTGAAGTGAAGTTAAAAGGCTAATTAGATTTTTTTTTTTTATTTAGTATGAAAGTGGCACATGCCTATAAATTAAAGGATGAGCTAGGGGTGGGTGGGTGAGCAGTGGTAGGGTTAGGAAATACAAACACTCTAACTTCTGTTTATTAGCTGCCTTACTGACTATTAAAAACACAAACACACTAAATATACCCCAATAGTTTACTTCTCCCCAATACTTTCTAAAAAAAAAAAAATTCCCAAGCAAGGTGAGCCTCTCCTCTCAGTGCTCCCACTGGCTTTTTGTTGAAGTAGCACCATGGTAATTAACATTGATGATGTCACGGAAAAAAGCGTGTTCTCTGTCTCCATCTGCTAGTAGGAGGAAATAACCCACACATCTGGACTGGTGTAGCAGAATTCATGGAAAAGAAATTATCAAGTAAGATAAATTTCTCCATTTATTAGATTGTATCTTGTGTTATGTTAATTATATTTGTGTTGTAATTGTAACCCACTTTGAGCATTATTTTTTGAGGAGGAGAGAAATAATTTTGAATAAATAAATAGTAGGGCCTGATATTCAGTGCTGGCCGGGTAAGTAACTAAGCCAGATATGACTTATATATTCAGCAGCATGACTATGTCAATGAATATCTATGGTCAAGGCGCTATTTAGCTAGATAAGTTAAATCCAATTAGCTTAACCTGATAAGAACGAATATCGCTATTTATCCGGTTAAGTTAACCAGATAAGTAGCACCACTTGGATCTGCCCATTGCCTGCCCACAAATTGGCTGGCTAAAAGATAGCCAGATAAGTGACTCATCGGACTATCCAGCGCTAAACGCGCTTTCAATATCGACCTCGTAATAAATAGTAATGTCCACATATTGCCAGCTATGGGAACATATACTGCAATACTCACTCATGCAGTTTGGTGAATACTGCGGAAACTGGAGTTCATTAAAACTGTGTTGATATGCAGTTTTAATATACTTTAGTAAATAGGGTTCCTGTATATAGATTATACTGTATAATGCTTGCTCTATGTTCTTAATCCCAATTATATTTCCTTTTATATTGCTGCAGATAAGCAGGACAAACATAGTCAGCAAGAAATATTTTCTGTCTCTCCCATCAGTGGAATGCTTGAGGCTTGTGTAACCCTCTTGTTAGCCAGAAAAGAAGCTTTACTCATCAGCTTCACTGCAAGGTACAGAATAACATTTCTATGGCTTTTATTCCTTGCTTAACTCAGAGAAGTGAAATTGGATTCCTTTTCTTAAGACTTTCATGAGACTCTAGTATGAAAAAAAATCTACTAAATGGGCATATGCCTCAGGTTCCATTATGTATTAGAATATAAAACTTAAGTGCTAATTTTCAAAGCTTGTTTTCTGTCATTTATGAGAACAATTTTCAAAAATGACAATATATGCAAAATCCACCCAAACAATTCTTACAAAAACCTGAAAATATAATTATTAACCCCTTTCAGGATGTGAAAATGTTTTGGTGTTGTCTGCATTACATCCTTCTAATTTTACACGGACGTATATATTCGGGGAAGACTGCATAATACATTAGGCTCACTGACGAATATATTCGGGGTGGACCAGAAAGGGGTTAATTATATGGTAGACCATCATAAACGGTCATAAAGTTGCTATTGCAATTGCATCGCTGCAACTAGTCCTCCATTATAATCATACGATCACTGTTTAGTAAATTTTCATAATTAATTTAACGTTCATGTTGTATGTAGTCCAAAGTGCAATCAATATAATAAAACTCCATGTGAAAAAAGTTTTTACACTTATCTTAAGTAAATAGTTCAATACTTCCAGTAGTCACCATATTTAGAACTCCCAAGATGGCACCATATTTCAAGTCACAATTCTGCATCAGGGTAACATTCTCATACTCCTCATGCTGTTAAATATATGCTGAGATTAAAAAGAGCCAATGACATCAATATACATGGTTACTTCATGATCTGCATGTTGGTATTATAAAACCAGTGAGCTGAATACTACAATGTTTTATTACTAAAGAATATGCCATTCGATTTCTTTGTGTAAAGCAAACAATTTAATGGAATTTATAGTAAAAACCCCAAATTGTTCCTGGAGATTTCTTGCTTTATATATCACCCCCATGAGGGTTAACTGGAATTTGCTTACTGAGAGGACATTTTAACTAATCAAATGTATGTTTTTCTGTAAGACAATGATCAATGACAGAAGCCACAGTCTTCTTAGTGTGCAAACAGCTCTTATGTTCAGCAAGTCTTACATGCACTTGTCTCTTTGTTTGACCAACATACACAAAAGGGCACCTCAGAAGCTGAATGACAAGATGTGCATTGCTTACGATGTATTAAATACTCAAATAAAGGATGCTTCCTAACTTCTTCTTCTATTGTCTGATTGCAATATATACAAGCATCACAAGCAAAATGGCCAATATCAATGCACTTTTGCACTGTAGGTAGCGCAGCACGTACCACATACTTATATATAATGCATCCCCTAGTGTGTGTTATAAGGGCAATGTGAAAAACTTTATGCATTGCCAAAACATGCCAATGACATCTGATGATTGACACTATGACATGAACCTTGTTGGAAAACTGAAGAACATATACACTAGTGCTGATTGCTGATGTAGATTTGCAAGACAGCAGACTTTCATGATCTGAATAACTGGCCCTCCGATGTACAGGGTAAGCATGATCCATAAATCTCTGTGTCAAATCAATTCACGCAGTTTTACAAACCTTCAACTCAGAACAGACACAGCGCAACCTAAAAAATTGACTTACTGGTAATCCAAGCTTAAAGGATATAGGATATGTGTAACAAAACAAAACGGAAGACAGTCAAGCGTAACCAAAGTAAACAAAACAAAAACAAGATCGTAGGTCGTTGAATGAAGTTCTTTTATTAATGTATTTAAATAAGATGAATTCAGAGCGGTAGTTTCTGTTGCTATGCCAGTTCATATGTTTTAAGACAAAAGAACATTACTTAAAAGATAAAGGTGTTCGATAAGTCCTAATATTCTGTACTACATTTTCTTTTGATGCACTGGTACACACAAGAACAATTGTGTAATATTAAATACAATACAAAGACAATTAAGCCCCTGAAGCAGCCGAATAGGCGAAACTTTGCCAGAGTCGGGCAATTTATTTAATTACATTAATAAAAGAACTTCATTCAACGACATACGCTCTTGTTTTTGTTTTGTTTGTCTAGGATATGTGTTACATTCGCCAGTCACAGGAGCCACCCACAATCAGCAACACTCACCCTTTTGTTCCTTTGAAGCCACCGGACAATATCTTCATGGCAGGACATCACTGTTAACCCTCCCCTGTGGATTGTTTCTAGGTGTGCGCATGTCCCCCACTCCACCTCTTAGAGGGCCTACAGCGGGAACCTGATCTGCTATTGCTTCCCAATGAAGTCACATCAGCTGAATATTTAAGGCCCAGCCATGCCCCCTAGCATCACCTCAGTAACGGATCTTCTACAGCCTGTGTGGGGTGTGTTGCTGATTTTTCATTCGTGGTTAAGAACATAAGAACATAAGAAAATGCCATACTGGGTCAGACCAAGGGTCCATCAAGCCCAGCATCCTGTTTCCAACAGAGGCCAATCCAGGCCATAAGAACCTGGCAAGTACCCAAAAACTAAGTCTATTCCATGTAACCATTGCTAATGGCAGTGGCTATTCTCTAAGTGAACTTAATAGCAGGTAATGGACTTCTCCTCCAAGAACTTATCCAATCCTTTTTTAAACACAGCTATACTAACTGCACGAACCACATTCTCTGGCAACAAATTCCAGAGTTTAATTGTGCGTTGAGTAAAAAAGAACTTTCTCCGATTAGTTTTAAATGTGCCCCTTGCTAACTTCATGGAGTGTCCCCTAGTCTTTCTACTATCCGAAAGAGTAAATAACCGATTCACATCTACCCGTTCTAGACCTCTCATGATTTTAAACACCTCTATCATATCCCCCCTCAGTCGTCTCTTCTCCAAGCTGAAAAGTCCTAACCTCTTTAGTCTTTCCTCATAGGGGGGTTGTTCCATTCCCCTTATCATTTTGGTAGCCCTTCTCTGTACCTTCTCCATCGCAATTATATCTTTTTTGAGATGCGGCGACCAGAATTGTACACAGTATTCAAGGTGCGGTCTCACCATGGAGCGATACAGAGGCATTATGACATTTTCCGTTTTATTCACCATTCCTTTTCTAATAATTCCCAACATTCTTTTTGCTTTTTTGACTGCCGCAGCACACTGCATCGACGATTTCAATGTGTTATCCACTATGACACCTAGATCTCTTTCTTGGGTTGTAGCACCTAATATGGAACCCAACATCGTGTAATTATAGCATGGGTTATTTTTCCCTTTATGCATCACCTTGCACTTATCCACATTAAATTTCATCTGCCATTTGGATGCCCAATTTTCCAGTCTCACAAGGTCTTCCTGCAATTTATCACAATCTGCTTGTGATTTAATTACTCTGAACAATTTTGTGTCATCTGCAAATTTGATTATCTCACTCGTCGTATTTCTTTCCAGATCATTTATAAATATATTGAACAGTAAGGGTCCCAATACAGATCCCTGAGGCACTCCACTGTCCACTCCCTTCCACTGAGAAAATTGCCCATTTAATCCTACTCTCTGTTTCCTGTCTTTTAGCCAGTTTGCAATCCACGAAAGGACATCGCCACCTATCCCATGACTTTTTACTTTTCCTAGAAGCCTCTCATGAGGAACTTTGTCAAACGCCTTCTGAAAATCCAAGTATACTATATCTACCGGTTCACCTTTATCCACATGTTTATTAACTCCTTCAAAAAAGTGAAGCAGATTTGTGAGGCAAGACTTGCCCTGGGTAAAGCCATGCTGACTTTGTTGCATTAAACCGTGTCTTTCTATATGTTCTGTGATTTTGATGTTTAGAACACTTTCCACTATTTTTCCTGGCACTGAAGTCAGGCTAACCGGTCTGTAGTTTCCCGGATCGCCCCTGGAGCCCTTTTTAAATATTGGGGTTCCTGCATTTCCGGTCCTTGCCTTGCCTCTTCAACCCAGCCTCATCTCATCTCCCCAGCCCAGCCTAGCTTAGTCTCTTACTCTCCCCTCAGACTGACTTCTCTATCTGATCTTTGCCTGGACACTGACATTCTTATTTCCTGCCTGTCTCTGACCCTTGCCTGGACACTGACTATTCTTGTTTGCCATCTACCTCTGATGCTTACCTGTTCACTGACCATTCTTATTTGCTGCTTCCCTCTGACCCTAGCCTGGCCCTGGATCGATTCCTTCATAACTGCTACAGAGATGTGTTGGCGGGTCCACTGCAAGATCTGTTCAATTGATCCCTGGAAACAGGAGTGGTGCCACAAGATTGGAGAAAAGCGGTGGTGGTCCCGCTTCACAAGAGTGGGAGCAAAGAGAAGGATGGAAACTACAGGCCAGTTAGCCTCACATCAGTGTTAGGAAAATTAATGAAGACTTTGCTGAAGGAAAGGATAGTGAACTATCTACAATCTAGTGGGTTGTTTGACCCAAGGCAGCATGGTTTCACCAGGGGAAGGTCCTGTCAGACAAATCTGATTGATTTTTTTGATTGGGAGACTAAAGAATTGGATTGAGGAAGAGTGCTCGATGTGATCTACTTGGATTTCAGCAAAGCTTTTGATACAGTCCCGCACAGGAGGGTTATGAATAAAATGAGAAGCTTGGGAGTGAGCGCAAAGGTGTTGGAGTGGATTACAAACTGGTTGAAGGATAGAAGGCAGCGTGTGATGGTAAATGGAATCTACTCTGAAGAGAGAAAGGTGTTAAGCGGAATACTATAAGGATCGGTGTTGAGACCGGTTCTGTTCAATATCTTTGTGAGCGACATTGCGGAAGGGATAGAAGGTAAAGTTTGTCTGTTTGTGGATGATTCTAAGATCTGCAACAGAGTGGGCACGCCGGAAGGAGTAGAGAGAATGAGACGTGATTTAAGGAAGCTTGAACGGTGGTCGAAGACATGGCAGCTGGGATTCAATGTCAAGAAGTGCAGAGTCGTACATCTGGGGTGTGGTAATCCAAAAGAGCTATATGTGATGGGGGATGAAGGGCTGATGTGCACAGAGCAAGAGAGGGACCTTGGGGTGATAGTGTCTAGTGATCTGAAGATGGCGAAGCAATGTGACAAAGTGATAGCTAAAGCCAGAAGAATGCTGGGCTGCATAGAGAGAGTACTAACCAGTAAGAAAAAAAAGAGGTGATAATGCTCTTGCACAAGTCCTTGGTGAGGCCTCACCTGGAGTATTGTGTTCAGTTCTGGAGACCGTATCTCAAAAGGGACAAAGGATGGAGGCTGTCCAGAGAAGGGCGACAAAAATGGTGGGGGGGGGAGGGGGGGGTTTCCATCAAATGACTTACGAGGAGAGGTTGAAGGACCTAAATATGTATACTCTGGAGGAGAGGAGGTGCAGGAGAGATATGATACAGACCTTCAGATACCTGAAAAGTTTTAATGATGCACAATCAACAACTTTCTCCGTTAGAAAGAAATTAGTAGAACCAGGGGTCACAAAATGAAACTCCAGGGAGGAAGACTCAGGAAATATTTCTTCATGGAGAGGATGCTGGATGCCAGGAATGCCCTTCCGGAAGAGGTGGTGAAGACAAAAACAGTGAAAAATTTCAAAGGAGTTTGGGATAAACACTGTGGATCCCTAAGGACTAAAGGATGGAAATGAAGAAAGAAATGCATGGAGGTAACTTGCTTTGTGGCAGTTATTACCCTTAACCAATAAGCCTTCATACTGTTGATACAACTCCAATATTGCTCTCTGCTCCAATACTACTCTTTGTTTTAATAGTGCAGGGGGGATGGGAGGGAATCAGAATTAGACTCAGACAGCAACCAACAAGGACACTAAATTTTAAGTTCTGGGAAAACAAATAAGAATGGGGGTAACTTGCTGATGCAGCTGTTACTACCTTTAACCAATAAGTCTGATACTTTTAATGCTACCACAAGCTTGCTGGGCAGACTGGATGGACCATTTGTTTCTTTTCTGTCATCATTTCTGTTTCTGAGTTTCTATGCAGCTAGCAGAGACTGTAGTGTACAAATCGATTCCTCTTTTTAGAATTTTTATCACTTACAAGGTCAAAAAATAGCATGTACTTTTGTGCGCGGTCTCACCATAGAGCGATACAGAGGCATTATGGCATTTTCCGTTTTATTAACCATTCCATAGAAACATATAGAAACATAGAAATGACGGCAGAAGAAGACCAATCGGCCCATCCAGTCTGCCCAGCAAGCTTCACACTTCTTTTTTCTCATACTTATCTGTTTCTCTTGGCTCTTAGTAACCTTTGGTTCTATTTCCCTTTCACCCCCACCATTAATGTAGAGAGCAGTGATGGAGCTGCATCCAAGTGAAATATCAAGCTTGATTAGTTAGGGGTAGTAACCGCCGCAATAAGCAAGCTACACCCATACTTATTTGTTTACCCAGACTATGTTATTCAGCCCTTATTGGTTGTTTTTCTTCTCCCCTGCCGTTGAAGCAGAGAGCTATGCTGGATATGCGTGAAGTATCAGTTTTTCTTCTCCCTTGCCGTTGAAGCAGAGAGCTATGCTGGATAAGCGTGAACTATTAGTTTTACTTCTCCCTTGCCGTTGAAGCAGAGAGCTATGCTGGATATGCGTGAAGTATTAGTTTTACTTCTCCCCTGCCGTTGAAGCAGAGAGTTATGCTGTATGGGGCGGATTTTCAGAGCCCTGCTCGCGTAAATCCGCCCAAAACCGGGCGGATGTATGCGAGCAGGGCCCTGCGCGCCGGGAAGCCTATTTTACATAGGCCTCCCGGCGCGCGCAGAGCCCCGGGACTCGCGTAAGTCCCGGGGTTCTCCGAGGGGGGCGTGTCGGGGGGCGGGCCCGGTCGTCGCGGCGTTTCGGGGGCGTGTCGGCAGCGTTTTGGGGCGTGGCTGCGGTCCGGGGGCGTGGCCGCGCCCTCCGTACCCGCCCCCAGGTCGCGGCCCGGCGTGCAGGAGGCCCGCTGGCGCGCGGGGATTTACGCCTCCCTCTGGGAGGCGTAAATCCCCCGACAAAGGTAAGGGGGGGGGTTTAGACAGGGCCGGGCGGGTGGGTTAGGTAGGGGAAGGGAGGGGAAGGTGAGGGGAGGGCAAAGGAAAGTTCCCTCCGAGGCCGCTCCGATTTCGGAGCGGCCTTGGAGGGAACGGGGGTAGGCTGCGCGGCTCGGCGCGCGCCGGCTATACAAAATCCATAGCCTTGCGCGCGCCGATCCAGGTTTTTAGCAGATACGCGCGGCTCCGCGCGTATCTACTAAAATCCAGCGTACTTTTGTTTGCGCCTGGAGCGCAAACAAAAGTAGGCTATTCGCGCGCCTTTTAAAATCCGCCCCTATATGCATTGACAGTGAAGTATGCATTGAAAGCCACATTAACTATCAACAAATATTGAATAAGCCTAATAATTGGTAATATCTATAGCCTTTGAACTCTCCGTTAATTTTACATACTCTTACCCACCCCTGGGTTTTTTGTTTTTTTTAATTTGGAGATGGCAGCCCTCCATCCTTCCGCTCCGAGAAGGTGGAACACCAACCACTGGCCACTGGCATCCCGCTCCGTGAATGCCTCTGTGGCTACTGCCGCTCCATGCAGTGTTTTGCTGCCTCCTCTTTATACACATCCTCTAGACCTGATGAACCTTATCTGTTACATTTGGCTCTTAGTAACCTTTTGATTCTATTTCCCTTCTACCCCCACCATTAATGTAGAGAGCAGTGTTGGAATTGCCTCTAAGTGAAATATCTAGCTTAATTAGTTAGGGGTAGTAACCGCCGCAATAAGCAAGCTATACCCATGTTTATTTGTTTACCAACACTAAATAATTCAGACCTTGTTGGGTTTTTTCCGTATATAGATCTACTTTTCTTCATTCCCCCTGCCGTTGAAGCAGAGAGCTATGCTGGATATGCGTGATGTATCAGTCTTTCTCCCATGCCGTTGAAGCAGAGAGCTATGCTGGATATGCATTGAAAGTGAAGTATCTGACTTTCTCCCCTGCTGTTGAAGCAGAGCTATGCTGGATATGCGTGATGTATCAGTCTTTCTCCCATGCCGTCGAAGCAGAGAGCTATGCTGGATATGCATTGAACGTGAAGTACCAGGCTTATTTGGTTTGGGGTAGTAACCGCTGTAACAAGCAAGCTACTCCCTGCTTTTTTTGTGAATGCAAATCTTTTTTCACGTTTCCTCTTGCCATTGAAGCTTAGAGCAATGTTGGAGTCGCATTAACCGTGTGTATGTTTATTGAATAAGGGTATCATCTCTAGGCAGTAGCCGTCATTCCCGTGAGCCACCCACTCTTCATTCACGTCCTCTAGACTTTATGGATCCACAGTGTTTATCCCACGCCCCCTTGAAGTCCTTCACAGATCTGGTCTTCACCACTTCTTCTGGAAGGGCATTCCAGGCATCCACCACCACCCTCTCCGTGAAGAAATACTTCCTTACATTGGTTCTGAGTCTTCCTCCCTGGAGCTTCAAATCGTGACCCCTGGTTCTGCTGATTTTTTTCCGACGGAAAAGGTTTGTCGCTGTCTTTGGATCATTAAAACCTTTCAAGTATCTGAAAGTCTGTATCATGTCACCTCTGCTCCTCCTTTCCTCCAGGGTGTACATATTTAGATTCTTCAATCTCTCCTCATAAGTCATTCGATGAAGACCATTCATCCTTTTGGTCGCCCTTCTCTGGACCGCCTCCATCTTGTCTCTGTCTCTTCGGAGATACGGTCTCCAGAACTGAACACCAAGGACCTGTACAAGGGGATAATCACTTCCCTTTTCTTACTTGATATCCCTCTCTCTATGCAGCCCAGCATTCTTCTGGCTTTAGCTATCGCCTTGTCACATTGTTTTGCCGACTTCAGATCATTAGACACTATCACCCCAAGGTCTCTCTCCTGCTCCGTGCACATCAGCCTTTCTCCCCCCATCGAATACAGTTCATTCGGATTTCCACTCCCCATATGCATGACTCTGCACTTCTTGGCATTGAATCTCAGCTGCCATATCTTCGACCACTCTTCCAGCTTCCTTAAATCCCGTCTCATTCTCTCCACTCCTTCCGGCGTGTCCACTCTGTTGCAGATCTTAGTGTCATCCGCAAAAAGACAAACCTTACCTTCTATCCCGTCCGTAATATCGCTCACAAAGATATTGAACAGGACCGGTCCCAACACGGATCCTTGCGGTACACCGCTTAAAACCGCTCTCTCTTCAGAGAGAGTTCCATCTACCATCACACATTGTCTTCTGTCCGTCAACCAGTTTGCAATCCAGGCCACCACCTCGGCACTCATTCCTAAGCTTCTCATTTTATTCAACAGTCTCCTGTGCGGGACCGTATCAAAAGATTTGCTGAAATCCAAGTAGATGACATCAAGTGCTCTTCCTTGATCCAATTCCTTGGTTACCCAGTCAAAAAAGTCGATCAGATTTGTCTGACAGGATCTTCCCCTGGTGAATCCATGCTGCCTCTGGTCCATCAATTCTCCCGACTGTAGATAGTTCACTATTCTCTCTTTCAACATTGACTCCATTACTTTTCCCACCACCGAAGTGAGGCTAACTGGTCTGTAGTTACCAGCCTCTTCTCTGTTCCCACTCTTGTGAAGCGGGACCACCAACGCTCTTCTCCAATCACTCGGCACCACTCCCGTTTCTAGGGATCTATTGAATAGGTCGCACAGCGGACCCGCCAGCACATCTCTGAGCTCCCTCAGTATCCTGGGATGAATTTCATCAGGCCCCATGGCTTTGTCCACTTTCAGTTTCTCCAGCTCTTCCCATACATTTTCTACTGTAAATGGAGTTACATCTACTCCACTCCCCTCCAGTTTCTTGTTAACTAGCGACGGTCCTTCTCCAGGGTCCTCTTTAGTGAACACAGAACTGAAGTATTCATTTAATATTTCTGCCATTTCTTCGTCTCTCTCCACACATTGATCCTTTCCATCTTTCAATTTCGCTATATCACTTTGAACTATTCTCTTTTCACTGATGTATCTGAAAAATGTTTTGTCACCTCTCTTTATCTCCTTGGCAATCCTCTCTTCCGCTTGACTTTTTGCCATCTTGATTAATTTCTTCGTCTCCCTCAGTTCTACCAGATATTCTTCTTTGTGCTCTTCCCTTTGGGATCTTTTATATTTCTTGAACGCTGTTCTTTTAGCCTTTATTTTGTCAGCCACCTCCTTTGAGAACCAAATAGGTTTCATTTTTCTTTTGCTTTTCTTTACTTTTCTAACATATAGATTAGTTGCCTTGGTAATTGCTCCTTTTAGATTGGTCCATTGTTGATTCACATCTCTCTCATTCTCCCAGCCTTTTAATTCTTCCTCCAGGTACTTCCCCATTTCATCAAAGTCCGTGTTTTTGAAGCGCAAAACTCGGGTCTTTGTGCTTCTATTCCGTATCCTTTTTGTGATATTAAACCATACCATTTGATGATCACTGGTGCTGAGGTGGGTGCCCACCTGGACATCAGAGACATTATCTCCATTAGTGAGCACTAAGTTGAGTATAGCTCCTTCTCTCGTGGGTTCCATTACCATTTGTTTGAACAAAGCTACTTGCAGGGCATCCACTATTTCTCTACTATTATTAGATTCTGCAGATGGGATTCTCCAGTCTACATCTGGCATATTAAAGTCTCCAACAATCACCACTTCTCCCTTCTTTCCTATCTTTTGGATGTCTTCAACCAGATCTCTGTCCAGCTCTTCCTTTTGGTTTGGAGGCCTGTAAACCACTCTGATAAAAATGGATGTCCCATCTTTTTTTAGGTCAGCCCATAGTGCTTCTTCATTGCCCCATCTTCCTTGCCAGCTCAGTTGCTTGGATATTGTTTCTGATATAAAGAGCCACTCCTCCCCCTTTCTTATCCTCTCTGTCCTTTCTTAACAAGTTATAGCCTGGTATTGCCGTATCCCAATCATGAGATTCCGTGAACCATGTCTCCGTGACAGCAACAATGTCTAAGTCTGCCTCTATCATTAGGGCTTGCAGATCTGGGATTTTATTGCCCAAACTACGAGCATTTGTGCTCATACCTTTCCAACTTTCCTTGTTCAGGTTACTGCTGTTCCTGGACTCCTTTTGTGAATTTAGTTGAGTTTTGTTGTCCTCTTCACCCTTCCCCTTTGCATTTGTGCAAAGGAAGGGATTAGTGCCTTTGATGACAGATTCATCCAGCACAATGACCTTTTTCCTTTGGTTATGGATCTGGAATTTCTTTATGCATTGGGTTTCTTCTTTCTTTTCAGATATCACTTCAATCACTTTCTCAAGAGCTTCTTCAGTATTTACTACAGAGAGGGCTTTTTGTACTTGTTGCACCTGATACAGGGTGTGTCTCTGCATCACAGGTTCAATTCTACCAGAGCCCACAGTAATCTTGTTGTTTGAGTTTATTAATGCCCTGTGTGAGTGTGGGGGTAGTAGACTTGTGGGCTGCACAGCTATCAAGAATGGGTGCCTGTGGGTCACGGGTCTTATCCTACCTGAGCCCACTGTAAATCTCTTTATCCTTGACTTTTGGTTTTTCTGTGGTAATGGGGAATTAATTGCTGAAAATTTTAAAGAGGGTGAGCCTTTCTTCATTGAAGCTAATTCAGCTTTAACTTCAGCCAGCTCCTTTTTCAAGGAAGAGAGTTCTGAACAAATGGGGCAAGCCCTAAGTTTCCAGATGATTTCCCTCAGAATAAAGGCTCCACAATAGTTACATTGTATACACCTCATTTTGGTATTTCGGTGGTTAACACCTGAGGTAATACCAATTTACTAATTTATCTTGTTGCCAATTATGTATTTAGGAAGACTATATCAGAAATACAAACCTAGGGGTGGGTGGGTAGAGGGCTAGGGTGGGAGGGAGTTAAACAGTTAACCCTTGGCCAGGGCTGTTCCCTGGACACTGTATCTGCTGCTTTTGAACAGACCTTCCCCCAGGTAAAGCTAGCTAATGTAAACTTTTCCTCAGGTTATCCCTAAGGAGAGGGACTTCTGTCTGTCTCCTTCAATGTCCAAGCAGACTGAAGAGGAGTTAAAGTCCCTCCTGCTATGCACTTTGTCTGTTGCCAATAGCTGTTAACCACTCCCCTTTCTTTGTAGTTTTCTCTTTTGATTAGACAAACAGCACTTTAAAACAGCAATATCATATAACTAGAAAAATATAACTAGAAAAATATACTATAATAAAATATAATATATACTAGATATTATACTATATATATAATATATACTAGATACTAAATATATTAGAATAAAAAATATAACTAGAAAAATAATTCCCTTTCCTAATAATTCCTAACATTCTGTTTGCTTTTTTGACTGCTGCAGCACACTGAGCCGACGATTTTAAAGTATTATCCACTATGATGCCTAGATCTTTTTCCTGGTTGGTAGCTTCTAATATGGAACCTGACATTGTGTAACTACAGCAAGGGTTATTTTTCCCTATATGCAATACCTTGCACTTCTCCACATTAAATTTCATCTGCCATTTGGATGCCCAATCTTCCAGTCTTGAAAGGTCCTCCTGTAATGTATCACAATCCACTTGTGATTTAACTACTCTGAATAATTTTATATCATCTGCAAATTTGATAACCTCACTCGTCGTATTCCTTTCCAGAGCATATATTTATATATTGAAAAGCACCGGTCCAAGTACAAATCCCTGAGGCACTCCATTGTTTACCCTTTTCCACTGAGAAAATTGACCATTTAATCCTACTCTCTGTTTCCTGTCTTTTAACCAGTTTGTAATCCATGAAAGGACATCGCCTCCTATCCCATGACATTTTAGTTTTCTTAGAAGTCTCTCATTAGGGATTGTGTCAAATGCCTTCTGAAAATCCAAATACACTACATCTACCGGTTCACCTTTATCCACAGGTTTATTAACCCCTTCAAAAAAATGAAGCAGATTTGTTAGGCAAGACTTCCTTGGGTAAATTCATGTGTTCCATTAAACCATATCTTTCTATATGTACTACGATTTTGATCTTGAGAATAGTTTCCACTATTTTTCCCGGCACTGAAGTCAGGCTCACTGGTCTATAGTTACCTGGATCGCCCCTGGAGCCTTTTTTAAATATTGGGGTTACATTGGCCACCCTCCAGTCTTCAGGTACAATGGATGATTTTAATGATAGGTTACAAATTTTAATTAATAGATCAGAAATTTCATTTTTGGGTTCCTTCAGTACCCTAGGATGCATACCATCCAGGTGATTTGCTACTCTTTAATTTGTCAATCTGGCCTACTACATCTTCCAGGTTCACAGTGATTTCGTTCAGTTCGTCTGACTCATTGCCCCTGAAAACCATCTCTGGAACTGGTATCAACCCAACATCCTCATTAGTAAACACGGAAGCAAAGAATTCATTTAGTCTTTCTGCAATGGCCTTATCTTCCCTAAGAACCCCTTTAACCCCTCTGTCATCTAATGGTCCAACCGACTCCCCTCACAGGTTTCTTGCTTTGGATATATTTTTTAAAGTTTTTATTATGAGTTTTTGCCTCTATTGCCAACTTCATTTCAAATTCTCTCTTTGCCTGTCTTATCAATGTTTTACACTTAACTTGACAATGCTTATGTTTTATCCTATTTTCTTCAGATGGATCCTTCTTCCAATTTTTGAAGGATTTTTTTTGGCTAAAATAGCCTCTTTTACCTCACCTTTTAACCATGACAGTAATCGTTTTGCCTTCCTTCCACCTTTCTTAATGTGTGGAGTACATATGGACTGCACATCTAGGATTGTATTTTTAAACATTGTCCATGCCTGTTGAACACTTTTAACCTTTGCAGCTGCACCTTTCAGTTTTTTTCTAACTATTTTCCTCATTTTATCAAAGTTTCCCTTTTGAAAGTTTAGTATTAGTGTTAAAGCTGCAGATTTACTTATTGTCCCTCTTCCAGTTATTAGTTTAAATTTGATCATGTTATGATCACTGTTGCCAAGTGGCCCCAAGTGGTTCTTATAGAAAAATACTAAAGGATCCACCAGTGTATATAAAACAATCAAAATAGCTGGAGTGTAATGTAAATTTCAAGGACTGCTGACATTTATTAGTAATAGATTAAGAGGAAAAATAGACCTCAGCACTGGTGTTGTTTCTGAATATTTTATCAGATTTAGAACCAGTCGATGCAGTCATGGGTCTATTAAAAAAACTTTTTATTGAAAATTCTCTTTTTAATTTTTTTCTTTTTTGATTTTTAAATAGACATATGTGCTAATCAGCTACTATGTGTCTTAGTAGTACCAAGGCTTCAATACCCCATTGGTAATGTTAAATAGCTGATTCAAAGAAATGCTTTGGTAAGCAACATTGTAGCAATCGAATCAAATTGTTTATACGAAGCCAAGACAATATTGTTGCGAAATCGCAGTCTATGAAAATTATCAATAAAGCCCAATGACCACTCTTATCGGCACAAAAAATTGTCATCTGTATTGTTAGTCCCATATTCTTCTTCCTCTGATGATCCCTCTGAGGAATTATTGAAAGTCACATGTCTTGCCTGTTTGGTTTTCGGTTGCATCCACGGATATACGTTACCTTGTTCATAATCATTTTCTTCCCTCTTGTATTTTGATGTTTTATAATCCTTTAGTTCTCTCCTAAAATTATCTATCGATTTTTGAAGATCTGAGAATTAGATGAAAAATTAACAATATTGAAAACAGTTTCAAGCACTGAAAGTTTTGATAATAATTACTGATTTTGTATTCCACCTAAATCAGGCACTATCTCTACTATTGTTCACAAGAGAAGAAAGTCATGGTAAAGAGAAGGCAATCCGGTTATTAGATGATCGTTGAGTATCTGACAGAATATTTTAATTGTAGGGCTTTGTAAGGATGATACAGTTTCTAAAGCGTCTTTGAATAGATGGGTTTAAAGAGGGAAAAAGGTAATTGATTCAGATTATTAGGTCAACAGCCTCTAGAAGTCCTTTGGGCAAACTCAGTGAAAACTCAAATTTCTTCTTTGGCAAAGCTCCCACCTTTTCCCTGGATGATATTAGTAAGGCAGTCACTTGGTCCTCTTTACATTCTTTCACTAATCAGTTCAGTCGAGATGTTCATGAAAAAGATGGTGTAGCCTTCGGAGCTGTTGTTTGCAGGGCAGCCCTAACTTTCTCCCTCCCTGATTAATTGGGTTTGGGTACTTCTCACATCTCTGAACTGAGCTGTAACAGGATGAAAAGAAAAGAGAAATTTAGTGTTACCTGATCATTTCCTTCAAAACATGAAAAAGATGCAAAAAAACTGATTTCATGCCAACGTTTCTGTGATAATCTTGAGATTCCACAAATTACTATTGAGCAACAAGCCCAATTGAATCAGCCAATTTTGGAAGCGGAGACTAGACGTGCTATATGGCGGGCGAAGCACTATAAAGCCCCGGGCCCTGATGGTTTCACGGCCGAATATTTTAAGACTCTAACTGATGCGTTGGTTAAACCACTCACCGACGCCTTTAATGCACTGATTGATACGGGCTCCTTTCCGGGACAAAGTAATGAGACCCATATAACGTTAATTCCAAAACAGGGGAAGGATCTGCAATCTCCCGCTTCCTATAGACCGATCTCATTACTCAATGTGGATCAAAAGTTGTTGGCCAAAGTCTTGGCTGATAGGTTGGCCCCGATTTTGCCTTCCCTGATTAAACCGGATCAAGTCGGTTTCGTGCAAAAATGCTATGCCCTCCAAAACATCCGCCGAGTACTGACGGCCATGGCATTGAGCACGCATTTTAAGGAACCATACCTGGCCGTCAGTTTCGATGCGGAAAAAGCTTTCGACCGGGTGGAGTGGCAATATCTATTTCATGTTTTGGAGCAAATGAATATAACAGGCCGCTTTCAAGAGGCGATTCATCTTCTTTATCGGGATCCTGTGGCAAAGGTTGTGGCCAACCTATCTCGTTCTGAGAGTTTTCCCATTTGCCAGGGGACTAGGCAGGGTTGTCCTTTGTCCCCGATGCTTTTCATCCTGCAGCTCGAGCCTCTTCTCCTGACGATCCAGGCGAATAGGCGGGTTAAAGGTGTTCGTCTTCAAGATCACACGTTTAAATATGCAGCGTTTGCTGATGATATATTGGTCTTTTTGACTCAACCACAGTCCTCTTTGCCCCACTTAATGTCAATTTTTAATGAGTTTGGTTCCTTCTCTGGCTTTAGATTAAATCCTGATAAGTCGGAGGCGCTGGCGTTCCCAGATGCGCTGCGAGATAGCTGGGAAGGTCCCTTTCCCTTGCTTTGGGCACACATAAGTTATTTGGGTGTATCTCTGTCTACGGAGGTGTCTCAATTATACCATCTAAACATTCCGCCATTACTGACTTTCACATTGGAAAGGATGCAGCGCTGGCAATCTCTCCCATTATCCCTAGGGGGTCGCATAAACCTTTTTAAGATGATTCTTTTGCCTAAATGGCTTTATATTTTTCAGAATTTAGTCCTCTCGCTTAAAGTTACCGATCTCAAACAGTTGGAACAAGGGATGCGACGATTTTTCTGGAGGGGAAAGAAATCTAGGATAGCCCTTTATAGACTGCAAGACAAATGGGGGATGGGGGGTTTTAATGTCCCCAATTTCCGTTTGTATAATCTAGCGAGTAATTTACGGGTGGTCCGAGACTGGTTGGTGGGGGAAAGTTTTTATACTAACCTCCCTGCTGAGCGCACGCTCCTGGGTTCGCTAGATTTAAGGTTTGCCTTACAGACCACGAGGGCCAAGCTGAATATATCTGCACCCTTAGCTAGTTTGGTGTCCCCGATTCGTCAGGCGTGGTCTCATCTTATGGGATTGTTGCGGCTACCAAAGGTGTGTGCCTACTTTTTACCCCTACAGGGCAATTTAGATTTTTTGCCGGGTTCTACGTCCTGAGTTTTCAAAGGCTGGGCAGCACGGGGAATTACCTTATTAGGTCACATTTTTGATGATGCTGGGCAGATCTTTAATTTGCAGCAGATGGCTGAGGTTTATGGTCTGCGAAACTTATGTGTGTTTTCTTACCTACAGCTCTCACATTATGCCAGATCAGTACCGAAGGCCAACCTGTTGCTATCTGGAGTTCACGCTATTGAGGCGTGTTTTTTATTGGGGAAGGCAAGAGCACCTTCCCTCTCGCATTATTATAAACAGTTGCGAGCGGCGGCCTACAAGAATCCATGCTCAGTATTAGCAGGCCGTTGGAATAGTGAAGGAGTATTCCGGATAACAGAGGCGCAATTAGGTGCCTGTTTCAGACGTATATCAAAGATTTCTTCAAATTCATACTACCGTGAAATGCAGTATAAATTCTTGTGGCGAGCGTATGTCTCCACGCAACTGGCCTTTCGTTCTGCATTGGCACCAGTCGATACATGCGGGAAGTGTAACCGGGGAGTTGGGACACTCTCCCACTTGTTCTGGGGCTGTGTAGCCATACAGCGCTTTTGGAAGCGTATTGTTTATTATGTGGCTAGTTTGTTGGGTGTGTCTCTACCAGTGTCTCCTCTCTTGATACTCTTTGATTGTATCCCACTACTGCGTATTAGGGAGGCAGGACCACGTTTGTTATTTATGAAAGCCTGTTTTGTGGGGAAAAAATTAATACTTCTTCAATGGAAGGAAACGACGGCACCCTCTTTTTGGGCCTGGCGAAACCACTGGCACCGGCTAATGCAGATGGAACACCTGACGGCGCGAGCTTCACCACGCTTACGTCGGACATTTTTGCAGATTTGGCATCCATATCTCCAAGCTCTGCCACATCGAGCCCGTAGTTGGATTTTGAATGACTGATCTTATTGGTTTCTCATTGCTCTCTAACCTGGTAGTAATGATTCTGGATACCTCGTCACAGCATGTCTTTGTTTGGTTATGTTGGGTGGAGGGTGGGGGGGGGGGGTTTAAAACTGGGGGTTCAACATATTGATCGGTTATTGTGTATTGCTTCTTGTTGTGGGATGCTGCAGTAACACTGTATCTCGCAAATTGCAGTGTAATTAATGTTCTTGGAAAAAGCAATAAAAATTGTTCAACATAAAAAACTGATTTCAAATAAAATGTAATTATATAAAAGCTTTAATTGAATTTCAAAACTTACATAATTCAGAGCATATAACACAAAATAATGTCCAAAATCATATTCACAATATAATCTACAGATTCAATACTCAAATAATTAACAATAAATTTCATCAACAACCACCACTAAAAGAACTCAAGGGTCTACATACATTCTTATGTTCATATATCACAAACAAAAAAATACAAAAACACATAAATTCTTCCCTATAAAATACATACATATATTTCCACCAAAAAATTATTCAAAAAAGTCCCACAATGCCACAAACATTTTTGGTCAACAACAACAAAGATGCCAAAATGCAAGTCCCAAAAATAGCTGGATGATCACAGGTTCAAAAGTCCATTCCAGACTAATTCCAGGACCTCCTAGGAAGTTGGACCAGTGCAGTCTTTCAAGTGGTGTACCTCGGTTTACAAAGATTATGAAGTAACCTGAGGTTTGCTTTTTTGCTTCCTCTTTTCCTTCCTCTTCATTTATTCAAGAAACATTTGGAAGGCTCATTTCTTTGGAGCATCCTTAGTTTAATGTTTCAGATCATGTACATGCTAATTTAAAAGTTTGAATCTGTTAGTTTTTTTCTTCCATGGCTGTGACATAAGAATACTAGCTTTTTGATGGAGCTGTACCATGGTAACCATCAGTGATGATGTCATGGAAAAAGGTGTGTCCTCTGTCTCCGTCTGCTAGTAGGGGTAAATAACCTACACGTCTGGACTGGAGTAGCAGGATTCAAGAAAAGGAAATGAGATAACACTAAATTTCTTCTTCTCTTGCACTGTCATTACTTGTGTATTTTTCCCTTCAAGGAATCAAAGAAATCCATGTTGAGAATCCTTTTAAAAAATCCATTTTGCTATCATTGTATTTCACTGAAACACCCATTAAATTAGCTTAAAAATTTTTCAAAATATAACTAACTAGCCTACTTTTTGTATGTCAGGAAAAACAAAGAGTATGAGACTGCTATGATGATACATGGAATGCTGGGAGAGAAGCCTTGCAGACTACAGCTTCGTGGTCAAGGATCATATGACGAGAAATATGATGTTTTATACTGAATATAAATGTTTACTGACATACTTCCTAAGAACATACTGTCTCTTGGAGTAATTCCAGTCTATCCTAGTAATACTGTACCTTTTTGTATGGAAAACTTGTTATGTCAAAGATTCTGAAGGCATAGAGGTCTTTCAAATTCAAAAGAAACACATGATTTGTAATGGATAATGCACTTTCTTTCTGTTTGTTCTGAATGAATGCCTAAAACCCTCAGCAATATCTATAATAGATTACTTATAGAAGAAAAGTGTGTACACATTTAAAAATGTAAGTATATAAATTTTTCTTGGAAATTATAGGTATTCTTTCCCAATGCCAGTTATTTACTTTTGACATCACACATAGCTGGATCTGAAACATTATGATGTTTTCTAAAACCATGGATTAAGACGCCCAAAGATGGAATTTTATGCTCTAAGAGGTAGATTTTAAAAGCCTTACACATGCAAAAAATGGCCATAGGCGCGGTTGCATGGGAGCTACGCAAATTTTAAATAGCCGGGAAGGACACGCATACATGAATGTATGTGCATCCAGAAAAAGTAGGCAGAAAAGGGGCAGGGCCAGCACAGACACACGTAACTCTAATTTTCCTCAGTCAGTGCATGTTATTGGCGAAACTTTGCTACAGCTCCTCAGTAGACATAGGAGTCCGACAAACGAAAGAGAGAGACAGAGAGAGAGAAAAAAAAACTATTTATAGGGCTCGGCCTCACTCTCAATATATGCACCATTGTAAGTGGGTATATTTCTCTCCAATCTGTTTTCAACAAGAGGGAAAGTGTGGCAGCAGTGAAAGTCATATTTTGCTTCACTGATTCAGATGAATCATTTCTTGGCTTGTCCTAATCAGAAGATACTGGAAGAGAAAAATTTTGGAGGCGTATATAGTAATGTGTTAGCATCATCAGCCAGTTCATTGATGGGGAGACAGGACAAAATGACTATAGGACAGAAGAGCAGGCAGCACAGGTAGAAAGCAAGTGATGCCCCTGGCATTGTTCCTCAGAGTCCACTCTCTGTCTCAGCTCCAGTGCCAGCATCATCTGCTAAGAATGTAGAGAATGGATCATGGAAGAAATCCGTGATCTGAAGAAGTTTCTAAATAAGGCATGACCTATGCTTCGCAAAGTGCAAGCACTGTACAAAGGAAGTAAGTCATGGGAAACAAATGGGGCACTTAACTAACACTGGCATGCATCATCACCTACAAAAGCAGTACCCATTAGTACTGGCATCTGGAAGAGAGGATGTGGTAGTAGTAGCTCGAGGAACGCTTCTTCCAGTCAGGGGAAGTGACAGAAAAGAGGAAAATGTTCCCCAAGGTGATCCCATGCCCTCACCTCTTCCAGCAGTCAGGTAACAGGCCAGCAGGCCCTGCCAAGCATCAGAAGCAACAACATACGATGGAAGAAATGGGGTGGGTTTCAATAGTAATGTCCCGAGGCCAGAGACATGCAGCAGCCAAAGTTATAACAAGGAGCATTGCTGAAATAATTGCCCTTGATAGCCAGCCCCTACAGCTAGTAGAGAATGAGGGTTTTATGCATTGTACAAAACTGGCATTCCCACATTATAAAGTCTCCTCCAGGACTACCTTTAGTAGGGTGGTCATCTCGAGCCTGTACAAAAACAGTGCTGTAGTCGCATACAGACACTGCTGGCTAAGGCAGCGGGGAGTAGTATGCATTTCACCACTGACATCTGGCCCTCTATGAATGCTACACATTCCTATTTCTCTGACTGCACACTGGTGGGGTCTGACAGAATCAGGGGCAGGCAACTCTAGAAAAGATGGAGGAACAGGGTGCAGGTGGGTATTGCTACACACTAAACAGATGAGTCCCATACCTCTGCAAATATTCAATTTGCATAAGACAGATGCTAGAGGGTTGGCAGCTTGATAGGAGAGCTAGGAGTTCAAATGCTGGTTTCTTTGTGACAAATAATGGCACTAATTTTGTAAAGGCATTACAAGATGGAGGCTTAGAGGTATCTGATGTTTTGGACACACTCTACATTTGGTTGTGAAGGCTGTCCTAGGATTAGAATCTAAGCTATCAGAATGGGTTCTTGCAGAGCTTTTAGAGAATTGCAGGGCACTTCCACAGAAGTTAAAGGTAGGGCAGCTTCTCTGATAGAAGAGGAAATCAGAATGTTTCTCAAGTGCCTCATTATATTTATTGGTACCTGTTTGAACTCAAAGTACCTGATGCTGTGTAGGTTAGTGGAGCAGCAGACACCCATTCATATTGTCTCAGGAGATAAGGATAGGTGTGAATTACCCCCTGGGGCAACATGACTGGGCAGTGATGAGGCAGCTGCTAGATATCCTGAAGCCCTTCAAGGATGCCAAAGAGGACATGAGTTCTAGAAGTGCCAGTTTGGCTAATGAGATCCCAACTGTTAATTATCTGATGGAAAAGATAGGGTTACCAGCAGGACATCAGATTGAAAGCAGAGGTGTTGCAGTTTGTGGACTGCTTGCAGCATCAAGCACAGGAGAGGCTTATAGCTCTGATGGAAAACAATATATACAAACTTGCTAAACTGCTTGATCCTAAGGTGAAATGTTGAAATTACTTACCTGATAATTTCCTTTTCCTTAGTGTAGACAGATGGACTCAGAACAAATGGATATAGTATGCTCGTGCTAGCAGTTGGAGACGGATCTGAAGTCAGCACGGGTATATATACCCCCACAGGAAGCGTAGCAACTTAGTAATCTTCCTTGCAAAAGCTGTTATGGAAGTGTGTACTGACGCTCAGTGAAATAGTGAAACAGGATTCCCCTGACCGATTGATAGTAGCTGGAGACCGCCAGCATTCCCAACCGGAAGGCGTTGACACCTGGTAGAGTGTACGCTCTTATGGAAACAGATGACATGGCTTACCTTGAATCGGTTAAACCCATGTACACAGGCAGCTGGGCGGGATGCTGAGTCCATCTGTCTACACCAAGGAAAAGGAGATTATCAGGTAAGTAATCTCAACATTTCCTGTCATGTAGCCAGATGGACTCAGAACAAATGGGATCTACAAAAGCTTTACTCCCAGCCTGGGCGGGAGGCTGCCTGAGGACCATGTAGGACCGCCCTCGCAAATGCTGTGTCCTTCCTGGCCTGGACATCCAGACGGTAGAACCTGGAGAAGGTATGGAGGGAGGACCACGTCGCTGCTTTACAGATTTCTGCAGGCGACAGCATCCTGGATTCTGCCCAAGATGCCGCTTGTGCTCTAGTAGAATGAGCCTTGACTTGTAGAGGCGGAGACTTCCCGGCCTCCACGTAAGCTGCTCTGATAACCTCTTTAATCCAGCGAGCGAAGGTGGGCCGAGAGGCCGCTTCCCCTTGTCTTTTCCTGCTGTGCAGGACGAACAGATGGTCCGTCTTTCGTACTTCTTGTGTCATTTCCAGATATCTGGGCAGCATTCTGCCTATGTCGAGATGGTGTAGCAAACGCCCTTCTTCAGATTTCTTCAAACCCGCCGTGGTAGGCAAGGATATAGTTTCATTAAGGTGAAATTGTGAGACCACTTTAGGTAGAAAGGAGGGAACCGTGCGAAGATGGATAGCCTCTGGAGTGATTCTCAGAAAGGGATCACGGCAGGACAGTGCTTGTAGCTCTGAGACACGGCGTGCTGAACACACCGCCAATAAGAACACCATCTTCAAGGTTAGAGAACGGAGAGACAGGCCCCGAAGGGGTCTGAAGGTGTATCCCGCAAGGAAATCCAAAACAAGGTTGAGGTTCCACAAAGGCACTGGCCACTTCAGTGGCGGACGAATGTGCTTAACTCCTTTCAGGAAGCGAGACACATCTGGATGCGTGGCAATGATGCCATCCCTCCTGGGACCATAGCAAGACAGTGCAGCCACCTGAACTTTGATGGAGCTGAGGGAGAGACCCTTCTGAAGCCCATCTTGCAGAAAATCCAGAACAATAGGGATTGTGGTCGCATGTGGATTGGTGCCATGAGTGTCGCACCATGCTTCGAATATTCTCCAGATCCTTACGTAGGTGAGGGAAGTGGAAAACTTGCGGGCTCGGAGGAGTGTATCTATCACGGGCTCCGAGTAACCTCTTTTCTTCAGTCTAGCCCTCTCAATGGCCAGACCGTAAGAGAGAATTGAGCCGGACCCTCGTGGAGGATGGGACCTTGACGTAGAAGGTCCCGGCGAGGAGGCAGGGGAAGGGGCTCCCCTGCCAGTAGTCTTCTCATGTCCGCGTACCAGGGTCTTCTTGGCCAGTCTGGTGCCACTAGAAGAACTAGGCCCCGGTGTCTCTGAATCTTGTGGATGATGGCGCCCAGCAGAGGCCACGGAGGAAATGCGTATAGCAGAATCCCTGGAGGCCATGGCTGAACCAGGGCATTGATTCCGTGTGAGAACGGGTCGCGTTTGCGGCTGAAGTATCTGGGTACTTGAGCATTGGACTTGTCCGCTAGTAAGTCCATGTCCGGAATCCCCCAGTGATCCACAATCATCTGGAAGGCTGTGGGTGACAGCTGCCACTCTCCCGGATCTAGGCTTTCTCTGCTGAGGAAGTCCGCCGCGGTGTTGTCCTTCCCGGCAATGTGGACGGCTGAGATGTCCTGAAGATTCGCCTCCGCCCAAGCCATCAGCGGGGCTATCTCCAGAGATACCTGTTGGCTTCTGGTTCCGCCCTGACGGTTGACGTATACCACCGTGGTGGCGTTGTCGGGCATCACTCTGACTGCTCTGTTCTTCAGTCTGTGAGCAAATCGTAGGCATGCCAATCGGACTGCCCGGGCCTCTAGACGGTTGATGTTCCAACCTGACTCTTCTCTGTTCCACCGCCCTTGTGCGGTGAGTTCTTCGCAGTGTGCTCCCTAGCCGCTCAGGCTGGCATCTGTGGTGAGCAGAGTCCACGTGGGTGAGGACATCTTCGACCCCCTGCTCATGTGGTTGGACTGCAACCACCACCGTAACTGGGTCCGTACTCTGGCTGGCAGAGGAAGGTGCGTGGAATAGTTCCGAAAGCGGGGGCTCCAGCGAGAGAGCAGGGAGTGTTGTCTCATATGGGCCCTTGCCCAAGGTACCACTTCCAGGGTGGATGCCATGAGGCCGAGAACCTGCAGATAATCCCAAGCTATGGGCCGACTGGCTCCCATCAAGTACCGGATACGCGTCTGAAGTTTTAACCTTCTCTTGGTAGTGAGACTGACTTTGTCTGCCTGGGTGTTGAATTGTACTCCCAGGTATTCCAGCGACTGGGAAGGCTGTAGGCAACTCTTGCTGAGGTTGATTACCCAGCCCAAGCTTTCCAGAAGGGCGATCACTCTGTCGGTTGTCCGATGGCTCTCCTCTCGTGATTTCGCCCTGATGAGCCAATCGTCTAGGTAGGGATGGACAAGGATTCCTTCCCGTCTGAGTGCCACTGCTACCACTACGACCACCTTGGTGAAGGTCCGCAGTGACGTGGCTAACCCGAAGGGCAGAGCCCGGAATTGGAAGTGGCGTCCTAGAACCTTGAAGCGTAGGTAGCGCTGATGATCCGGATGGATCGGGATATGCAGGTAGGCTTCCGACAAGTCTAAGGCCGTGAGGAATTCTCCTGGCTGTACTGCGTTCTTGACTGAGCACAGAGTTTCCATGCGAAACCTCGGGACCCTTAAGTATTGATTGACTGACTTGAGGTCCAGTACGGGCCGAAAGGTGCCCACTTTCTTGGGTACCATGAAATAAATGGAATAGTGTCCAGAATTCACTTCCCATGCAGGTACTGGGATGATGGCTTTCAAGGACAGGAGCCTCGCCAGGGTAGCTTCCAATGCTGCCTTCTTGTGTATGGGACATGAAGATTCCACAAACTTGTCCGGAGGGAGATGATGAAAGTCCAGATAATACCCCTCTCGGATGATGGCGAGGACCCACTGGTCCAATGTAATCTCGACCCATCTGGGGTAGAAGAGGGTTAACCTGCTCCCTATGGCTCCGTCCCCCAGATGAATCGGCGGATTCTCATTGTGAGGCGCGGCCAGGACCTGAGCCCGGGCCTGCTCCCCTCTTGCGCTGCTTGGTCCGAAAGGACTGATTCCGGGCCTGAGGACGAGGCGCCTGGTAACGACTCCTGTAGGGAGTGAAGCACTGGGAGCTTCTACCCCTAGAGGGCCTTGGAAAGGCGCTCTGGTTCCTTCTGAACCGATCTTCCGGCAGTCGAGGTACTGGAGAGGCGCCCCATGTGCTGGCCAGTCTATCAAGGTCGCTACCAAACAGGAAAGAGCCCTTAAAGGGCAATCTGGTGAGGCGTGTCTTCGAAGGAGCATCAGCTGACCATTTCCGGATCCAGAGCTGCCTCCTGGCGGCTACGGAGGATGAGATCCCCTTGGCTGTTGTCTGGACTAGGTCTGATGCAGCATCCGTAAGGAACGAGAGAGCTGACTCCATGTCTGCTGCTGGAGCGTTGTTCCTGACCTGTGACAAACAGGAACGCGTCACCACTGTGCAGCAGGTTGCGATCCACAAAGATAGAGCTGCCACCTCAAAAGTCTGTTTCAGAATGGCGTCCAATCGCCGGTCATGAGGCTCCTTGAGGGCCGCCCCCCCCTCAACTGGAATGGTAGTGCGCTTGACCACAGCGCTAATCAAGGCGTCCACCTGAGGGCACGCCAGCAGCTCCTGGATAGCCGGTGCCAGGAGGTACATGCTTGTCAGGGCCTGACCCCCTTTGAATGTTGTTGTGCCACTTGCAAGAATGGAAAATGGCGGGCTGTAGGACGAAGACCTTCCAGCAGGGGGTTCTGCGCGGAGGGTACCGTAACACTGGGACCTGTAATATCCAACTCCGCCAGGCACTGAGACACCAGGTCGGAGAGATCCTCTTTAGGGAAGAAACGCCTCATGGTTCTATATGGCTCAATCCCTGAGGGAAGTTCCCCCTCGTCCGGGAGTTCGGACTCGTCCGGTGAAACATCCGGGTCCGACTGATCCGGACTGTCTGGAGGCGGGAGGTTCGGCACACGATAAGGGCGTGAGGGTCCCGGAACAGGACCCGCTGGAGCCGCAACCGCAGCAGCAGCCGCAGCCGGAACAGCAGGAACAGCAGGGCCTGGACGGGAAGCTGTTTGCATCTGTACAAAGGCATGAATCCCCTTAAAGAGATCCACCCAGGAAATGGAGGCGGACTCTAATCACCGAGGTACGAGATCCCCCGGGATTCCAGGTTGGTCGAGACTGCCCGCTAAATCCGGGGTAGCCCCTGGGGAACTGTCAGCGAATCGTGGCTGAGACTGGTCCTGGCCCGAGGGTCCCATGGCCTCCTCACATTGGGCACATAGGGAGTCTGGCTCTTCACTGTGCGTGGCTCTAAGCTGGCATGCAGAGCAGAGGCCGAGGGCTTTAATGCAGGAGGCAGGAGGTGCCCCTGCTGAAGACGCTGAGGCGTTCTGTTCCATTGAAAAATATGCGCTTAATGAGAAGCGGCAGCAGTATACACTTAATATAACAGGCGCTTAATAATAAGCGGCAGCAATATACGCTTAATATAACAGGCGCTGAATAATATGCGGCAGCAATATATGCTTAATCCAACAGGCGCTTAATAATATGCGGCAGCAATATACGCTTAATACAACAGGCGCTTAATAATATGCGGCAGCAATATACGCCCAATGACATGCAATATGCTCTCAGCAATATGCGGCTAGCAATATACGCTCAATGTTATTCAATATGCTCTCAGCAATAGGTGGCTAGCAATATACACTCAATGATATCCAATATGCTCTCAGCAATAGGCGGCTAGCAATATACGCTCAATGATATCCAATATGCTCTCAGCAATAAGCGGCTAGCAATATACGCTCAATGTTATTCAATATGCTCTCAGCAATAGGCGGCTAGCAATATACGCTCAATGATATCCAATATGCTCACAGCAATATGCGGCTTAGTAATGTACACTGAACAATATGCAATATGCTCTCAGCAATATGCGGCTTAGTCATAGACATGCGCCTATCATGGGCGCTCAATACCTGAGTAAGGCCAACAAAATGGCGCCCTTCCACAGCGTGCCGCCTATGGGCCACGCCGCCGATCCTCATTCCTCGGAGACCAAAGAGTAAGAGATGTACGCCTTACCTGATCCTCAGCGCTTCCCGGCTGGAACCCGGGCGGTCTCCGGCTGCGGGGGGAGAGGGCAAGTACCTTCACTGCCGTGCTTTGAGGAAATGCACCCGCTGCCTCGTCCACGCCAGGACCGAGGCGCCTCGTTCGCCCCGCCCGAGCCTCGCCCGGGGGCTACGTCCCTGCCGCGATTTGGCCACCGGACCGAGGACTTAGACCTCCGGGGGATCACAGAAATCACCCCGGGAAACTCAACTGGGGGAGGAACCTTAGGGTATCACCGCAGGAGTGCGGGGCTCGATGGTGCTGTAGAAGTTTAGTAAGATGAAAGTAGAAAGTAGATTTGGAAACATGCTCAGCGAGCGTGCAGGCTCTCCAAACTGCTTTGGAGATGGAAATTACTAAGTTGCTATGCTTCCTGTGGGGGTATATATACCCGTGCTGATGTCAGATCCGTCTCCAACTGCTAGCACGAGCATACTATACCCATTTGTTCTGAGTCCATCTGGCTACATGACAGGAAAGGGAATGTTGCCCTGGTGTCTCACACAAATGAAGCAGATACTGGAATGATTGGTGTGTCAGGAGGAACAACCAGAGGCATAGGCAGAGTAGGGATGAAGCATAAGAGGGAACAGTGGCCACATCAGAGAGTAGTAAAAGCAGGAGCAGCACTCAGATAACTAGCACTGCCCAAACATCTTTCCTGGCAGATGAGAGCAAAAGCAGCTGGCTAAAAAGGATCTCAGCTCCCCCCATTCCCCCCCACCACCACCAAGAAAAGGAGAGCTCTGCACAAAGGTCTGTGACATGCTATCTAACAGAGTACATAGAGGACCCAGACAGAGATGTGCTTGCATATTGGGTACATAGTCCTCAATCTGGAGAGACCTAGCCAAAGTGGCACAGTGGTATCTATCTTGCCCACCAACCAGTGTTCTCAGTAAATGTGTCTTTTCAATTACAGGAGACAGTGTGAGCTCTCATTTCTCCAGGTTGGCACCAAGTTAATGGAAATGCTGGTATTTCTAAAATACAATCTCCCATTGCTTGGGCTTTCAGAATTCTCATGTGAGTGGCAAGATAATTAAGAATACCATGAAGGCTTTGTTGGCACTGTGCTTTCCACCAGCATCTGTCATGATCTTCATATACTACCCAAGGTCTCTTATTGCTTTTACCTCTCTTCTTGCCTGCCATACTCCTAGTGCCAATGGAAATGCTGCTTGATATCTCTCTGCCATACCCCTAATACCAATACTAAACAGAGACAAACCAATTATGTGAAATATGAAAATAATTCACTATAACGATTCACCTCAAACATAAGTTGTATCTCAACACTATCCGAGGTGAATCGTTATAGTGATTTATAACCCTAGTACCAGCATAGGTGAACTACTGCCTCCTGTCTCTCTGCCATACCCCTAGTACCAGCATAGGGGATCTGCAGCATGATGTGTCTCTGCTATATCGCTAGTACCAGTATACGGGTCCTGCAGCCTCTCTGCCATACCCATAGTGCCAGCATAGAGGTCCTGCTGCCTCCTGTCGCTCTGCAATACCTCTAATGCCAGCATGGGGGTCTTTCTGGAACATGCCTAACTGCTATGCCCCTAATAGCATGGGGGTCTTGGTGCTACTGCTCCATCTACCTGCTATGCCTTTCTATTAACATATGAGTGTGGGTGTTTTGGTCCTGTTACACCTAACCATGCTTTGTCCACAGCCTGCTTCATCCTTGGAATGAAAACTGATCATGTCTTGTCCTCAGTCTGCCTTGACCTCATAACAGAAACTGACTACACTTTGTCTTCAACCTGCCTCAACCATGCTTCACTCTCAGCCAATCTTGACTTCAGGACCAGACCTTGCCCTATGCTGCTGAGGGTTCAAGCCAAGGGGGAGGTGGTTGCCTAGGCAGATCTTTGGCTGGGGTGACTCTGCTGCTACCTGCCAAGGTCTATTCGGTGCTTTCACATAAACTAGGCAGTGCCAACTTAATGGCCTATGGGCTCACTATCACCTGCTGCTCAGCATGACAGGTACCTCCATGTTGTTTATTTCTTGTTTCTTCATTTTACTAGGGTGTTTTCTTTTCCCCAGAAAAAGAGGTGAAAATTTTTGGGAAAAAGATGTTTCCTCACCTCTACCTATTTTACACTTCTTTGTTTTATTCTAATCCCTCACCAATGATGCTAGCATGGTTTTCAAACCCTATTCATTTCTGTTGTTTCCACTGTGCTGTTTTCAACACAAATCAAAAATGTGAAAAAAAAGACAAAAGAAACAAATTTTTCCTTCCATGTCTTTTCTGCCTCATACCTACCCCCCAGCTGCCATACCACCATAAAGAACTTGCTATCACATGCTAACCTTCCATTATTGCTGGTATCCTCTTTTGGAGCCTGGGGATGGTGTTCCCATTTTCACTCTTCTTGTTTTGTTATACTGCAGTGTTTTGTCCCCAGAACACACATTTGAAAGTAAAAGAAAAAAAAAGAGTTTTCATGACCAGATCCCAAAACTTGTTCTATGGTTCTTCCTTTCCTCCAAAAACCTCAGCCTGGTTCTCCTACTCTGTTGTATGTTTGATTAAACTGGGGTAGTTTCTCCAAAAAGACCTCATTCAGAGGAATAGCTGCTGGTACAAGTCAAAAGATGCTCACAGGAAACTATTTACTGAACTGAATGCCATAAAAGGTTAAAGCAGTAAGAGGAAAATCATGTAAAACCAGTAAATGAGGAAATGCCAACTTGACAGCTTCAGGTACAGGATATGGAATTTTTTTGCCCAAAGCCCTCATTCTGAAAGGAAATACTGGCACAAGACAAAAGATGTTCAATAGAAACCATTTTGCTGTACTGATTGTGGTAATACTTAATAGAAACATAGAAAATGATGGCAGAAAAAGACCAATCGGCCCATCCAGTCTGCCCAGCAAGCTTCCACACTTATTTTCCCATACTTATCTGTTTTATCAACCTTGTTAATAACTGTTTAATTCAAATTTCCTGCCATCCCCTTTCATTGATGCAGAGAGCAATGTTGGAGTTGCATAGCATAAGGCTTATGGTTAAGGGTAGTAATCACCGCATCCAGCAAGTTACCCCAATGCTTGTTTGCCCAGACTGCACAGATCAATGCTTTGTTGGATGTTATCTGAATGTAAATCCTTTTTTCCTCATTTTCCCCTACCGTTGAAGCAGAGAGCAACACTGTATATGCTTTCAAAGTGATGTATTAGGCTTAATTGGTTTAGGGTAGTAACTGCTGTAATAAGCAAGCTACCCCCACGTTTGTTTACCCAGATTATGAAGTTCAGTCCTTTTTGGTTGTTGTCTGAATGCAAATCCTCTTTTCCACATTTGAGATTTCATGCGAAACCAGAAAATCAGGAAAAGTAACAGGTCTGTAAATAAAGCAACTCTCACTAATTTCCTGGAAAACCACCCCACAATCAGAGAAATCAATGTGATATATTAAGTGTGATAATGGATAATTTATTTACCTGATAATTTCGTTTTCCTTAGTGTAGTCAGATGGACTCTGGCCCATTGGGTTATATGCTCCCCTGCTAGCAGATGGAGACTGAGTCAGGTTTCAAAGCTGACCTTAGATACACCCCTGCAGTGACCTCAGCCCTTCAGTATTCTCTTCGAAAGCCACTGTGGACATACTATTGAAAAAAAACTTGATTAAAACAATTAAAAAACAGATAACCATAACTGTACTCAACCAAACATAAAACGCTGAATCCCAGCAAGATTATAGAGGTCCTGATCTGGGCTTAGGCAACGGCTAACCAGTAACCTCTTGGAATTGATATTCTCTTCACAAACGATTCCTTGGCACCGTTCTTGGGTAGCTATGGATGGGATGCTGAGTCCATCTGTCTACACTAAGGAAAATGAAATTATTAGGTAAGTAATTTCTCCATTTCCTAGCATGTAGCCAGATGGACTCAGGACCAATGGGATGTACAAAAGCTACTCCCGATCAGGGTGGGGAACTGCCCGCAGTCTGGTTAGCACTGCCCTTGCAAAGGTTGCATCCTCTCGGGCCTGAACATCCAGGTGGTAGAACCTTGAGAAAGTGTACAAGGAAGACCATGTCACTGCTTGGCAGATGTCGACAGGAGACAGTAGCTTAGCTTCCACCCAGAATACTGCCTGAGCCCTAGTGAAATGAGCTTTAACCTAAAAGGGTAATGGCCTTCCTGACTGTACATAAGCTCCCGTAAACACCTCCTTGATCCAGCGAGCTATGGCCCACAAAGCTGGTTCGCCCTGCCTCCTTCCACTGTGAACAAACAAGTGGTCTGTCTTGCACACCAGTTCTGAAAGTTCCAGATACCACATCAATATCCTATTGACATTTAAATGGCAGAAGAGGAGGTATTCTTCTGTGTCCCTATCTAGGGATGGCAATGAAATGGCTGATTCACATGAAACTACAAGACTACCTTGGACAATAAGGATGGAACGGTATGAAGTTGTAATGCCCCTGGGGTCATCTGGAGGAATGGTTCCCTACATGACAATGCTTGTAGTTCAGAGATGCGATGAGCCAAGCATATCACTATCAGGAACACTGTTTTCAGGGTTAAAAGGCGTAAGGACAGACTGCGCAATGACTGAAAGAAGAGCCCTGACAAAAATTCCAATATTAGATTAAGGTTCCACAAGGGAACCAGCCACAGAAGGGGTGGCCAGCGGCGCGTTACCCCTTTTATAAAATGGGCTATGTCTGGATGCGCCGACAGGTTCTGTTCACCTCGCCTCTGAAACAGGAGAGAGCTGCTACTTAGACCTTTAAGGGGCTAAGGAACAACCCTTTATTCAAGCCGTCCTGTAAAAATTCCAGAACCAGAGGGATTTCGGCCATCCGAGGGACAACACCACCTTCCTCACACCAGACCTCAAAATACTCTCCAGACTGGAACATACTCTAAGGACCTCGAGAACTTCCACGCACGACGTAAGGTGGTAATTACTGCCGCCGAATATCCCTGCTTTATGAGGTGAGCCCTCTCAAGGACCAAACCGTAAGACAAAATAGAGTCGGATCCTTGTGAAGGACCAGACCTTGCTGGAGCAGGTCCCTGTGAGGTGGAAGGCCCAGAGGGATCTCCACCAGAAGTCTCCTCATGTCTGCATACCACGGGCACCTGGGCCAATGCAGAGCTACTAGAAGGACTAATCCCCTGTGCGCTCAATTCTGCAAATGACCCTGCCCACCAGTAGCCACAGAGGGAAGGCAAGGGAGTTGATCCCCAGAGACCACAGATCTCTTTTGCGACTGAAGAATCAGTAGGTGGAGGCGAATTGAATAGTCATGAGACAGCGGGCTCCAACGTGACAGCAGGGAGTGTTGAAGTGGCCGCATGTGTGCCCTTGCCCACGGTACTACCTCCAGAATTGATGCCATCAAACAAAGGACCTGAAAATAGCTCCATACCTTGTGGCTTATCGTCATCGTCAACCAACGCACTTGGGAAATAAACTTCCTTATCCATGAAGGTGGGAAAAAGACCTTGTCCTGCTTCATGTTGAATCATACTCCCAGATAGTCCAAGGACTGGGAGGGCTTGGGGCTGCTTTTGTCCATGTTCATGACCCAACCAAGCTCCTGAAGCAGGGAAGTCACCATGCTGGTTAGCCGGAGACTCTCTTCCAATGACTTCACCTGGATCAACCAGTCGTCCAAGTACGGGTGCACCAGGATTACTTCTTTCCTCAGTGCTGCCTCTACGACCACCATTATCTTGGAAAATGTTCTGGGGACTGAGGCCAGACCGAAGGCCAGCACCCGGAACTGATAATGGCTTCCCAGTACCGCAAAATGTAGGAAATCTAATGTTCTTGCCGGACTGGAATATGAAGGTAGGCCTTGGAGATGTCTAGGGAGGTTAGGAACTCTCCCAGTTGTACAGCCATTATAACAAAGCACAGAGTTTTCATGTGGAACTGAATTACCCGTAGGTGTCTGTTGACACTCTTGAGGTCCAGGTTGGGGCGAAAGGAACCCTCCTTCTTGGGTACAATGAAATAGATGGAATAACGTCCTGTATTTTCCTGGGATGCAGGTACTGGAATTATAGCCCTCAATTGGAGGAGCCTTATCAAGGTAGACTCCACTGTCTCCTTCTTGTGCAGGGAGTGACAAGGAGACATCATGAACATGTCCCGAGGAGTTCCACGAAAATCCAGTGTGTATCCTTCTCGTATGACATCCAGCACCCATTTGTCCGACGTGATCGGACCCACCGCTGGTAGAAGAGGGATAATCGACTTCTCTCTTCGTTCTGTGGATGAGTCAGCAAAACTTCAATTGGGAGTTTGGGCCAAACCTGAACCCGAACCTGCCCCTCTCTTGGGCTGTCAGCTCCGAAACGACTGAGACCTCCCTAAGGACCAAGGCCTCTGAAATGCCGAGTTTCTGTAGGGCCGATAGTGTTGGGTGCCCCTGAATCGACACCTCTTAGTTGAGGGGCGCTGTGAATGCTTTCTCTTATCTTCCGATAGCCAGGGAACTAGAGAGAGATTCACCCCACTTACTGGCCAGCTTTTCCAATTCACTTCTGAAGAGGAGTGATTCCTTAAAGGGCATCTTTGTGAGATGCCCTTTAAGGAATCACTTTGCCTTAGAGGTCGTGTCTGCTGACCAATTTCACAGCCATATCTGTCTTCTGGCTGTGATCACTGAGGCCACTCCTCTGGCTGAGATACCGACTAGATCAGATCCTGCGTCAGCTTAAAAGGCAGCGGCAGGCTCCATAGTTTCTCTGAAATACATCCCTGAGTCATCTACCTATCTAGAGAGGAGCAGGCATGAGCGAGCCACCAGGTTACAGCAGGAAGCAATCTGAAAGGTCATGGCTGTCAAGTCAAAGGCTTGCTTAAGGATTGTCTGCATCCGCTTATCATGCACATCCTTTAAGGCTGCTCCTCCCTCCACTGGGACAGTTGTTCGCATGGAAACAGTACAGACCAACACATCCACTTTAGGGAAGCGCAGGCATTCTCTCGCCGCTGGATCCAGTGGGTATAGGGCTTCTAATGTTTGACCACCTTTAAAACCCGCTTCAGGGGCATCCCATTCCAGGTCAATCAACTCCTGGATGGCTTCCAGAACCAGAAAATAGCAAGCAGCTTTCCATAGAAACACCAGAATGGGATTCTTCTTTGGTTCCGTCATGGAGTCCACTCCAGGAACTCCCAGCGTCTTCAGAGTCTGGAAAACCAGGGCCAGCAATTTGTTTCAATGGAAAAAACATAAATGGTTCAATATGGTTCTAAACCTAGTGGGATTTCTCCATTCTCCAAGGAATCTGGATCCCCTTATTCTTCGTATTGTCCAAGTCTCTGCCAGGAACACCCTTGGTGAGGCGAGTCATGTCTCGAGGTCTGCTGTTAGGGCTGTTACTGGCTGTGGTTCCATCCGGACAGGGGCAAGAGAAGCAGACTGCGCCTGTACAAAGGTTTGAAGGTCTTGAAAATATTCCCCCCAAGAGAAGGCCGCTGGGTTCATACCTAGCCCAGGAAGAACTGGAGTAGGTGCCACAGAATTTCCCTCCCCTATGGAAGACCCAGCCCCAGAATTATTCAGATCCCACCTGCTTCCAGTTAAGGTTGTGGTTGACCCATCCTACGAATGGGAAGAACCGGGCTTGGTAAAGTCTGGGGAGGTCAACTCTCCCTGGGCTTCCTCACAGTGCTGACATAAGAACAAACCCAGGTCAGACTGAATAGCCCTAATATGGCAAGCAGCGCAGAGAGAATGGCGCTTATGTTTCTTTGCTGCCGGAGCCATTAGAGACGGCAGTTGCGAATTCAGCCAGCTTGCGCTTGAACATTTTGTGCGCACCTAAGCGGATTGCAGCAAGGCACAAGCACAGCCTGTGTACTTGGGAAACCTTCACATTGTGAGATGTGGCCAGCACTTCAATGGATGGGAGGCCTCAGTGATCTACCAGCAGCTGAAAGGCTCTGGCCGACAACACCCATTCTCCTGGATCCAGACTCTCCCCTGCTTAGAAAGTCTGCTTTGACGTTGTCGTCTTCTGCGATGTGGGAAGCAGAGATCATCTGTAGATTCAATTCCGCCCATTCCATAAGGAGATCTATCTCCAGAGACACTTGCTGGCTCTTGGTTCCTCCCTGACGGTTGATGTAGGCTACGTGGACCACCTGACCCCAGAGTAAGTGGCTGAACTGTAGACATGCCAATCTGACCGGTTGGGCTTCCAGGCACTTTATGCTCCAGAGCACTTCTTCCTTGGTCCAATATCCCTGTGCCGTCAGATCCTGAAAGTGAGCTCCCAAACCCCGAAGGCTCACATCTGTAATGAGAACCAGCCAGTTCAGCAGGGACAGGTTTACATCCTTGCCCAGGTGAGTTTCCTGAAGTCACCACTGGAGCCGAAAACATACTTCTTTTTTTTTTTTTTTCAATTCTTTATTTATAGTGTTTTTTACAAACAGATACAAGGAATATACCTTGATGGAAATAACAGAAAAGTTTAACAAAAGGAAAAAATTCAATCCCATCATATATATATATTCATATACAATGGGTTATTTCACAGCATCATTTGTTTTTACAGTGGAAATGTGGAGGGGGAGGAGAAGCAGAAATACAGAGAAGTACCAAAGAAACAAAAACTTTACTAAACAGGCTTAGAACTCTCTTTCATTTTGACCTCGAGTAAATCAACTTATAGCCCCCCATCAAGAAACCTTCTCAGTTGATCTGGCATGAAAAAGACATATACATTTCCAGAATATTTTATAATACATCTGCAAGGAAAACGGAGGGTGAAGCTAGCCCCTTTAGCCAAAACCTCAGGGCGCATAGCTAAAAACGCCCTCCTTCGCTGTTGGGTGGGACGCGAAAGGTCTGGATAGACCCTCACCATCCCCCCCATAAACATATTGTTTATATTTTGGAAAAATGCCTTCATCAGGAAACTTTTTTCTGGTTCTGTGTAAAATTGAACAAATAGGGTGAGCCTTTCTGTAACTTCCATCTCAGAGTTCTCCAGGTATTGTGTTAAATTATTAGATTCATCCCTCTCTCCTCCCGTGGAAATCTGTAAACTCCTTCTAAGAAAGAAGAGTTTTTTCACAGTCGGCACCTTCGCAGCTTCAATCTTGAGGGATTCCACTGCAAATCGCTTGAAAGTTACCAGAACTGGTTCACCTAACACTTTAGGGAAATTGACCATCCTTACATTTGTACAACGCAAATAGTTTTCAACAGATTCCAGTCTTCTTTGAGATATTATACAATCCTTCACTAAGGAGGAGTTAAGTGACTGTGTCTGATTTACCTTAGTTGTTAAATCTTGAATATTGATAGTATGGTCCTGAATCATCTGTAAATGTTCTTTTTCCACAGATTCCATTTTATTTTCAATTTTGCCCAACTGCTGAGATTGAATCTTCTGGGTTCGGGCCATGGTAGCCATAAGATCCCATATGGCTTCCAACGTAATTTCTGCGGGTTTCTCAAACTCCAGGGGTCCCAATCCTCCTACCTCCCCCTGCAATTGTTCTCTCGATGTTCCTAGAGGTTCGTTGCTCTCACTCACCAAACTCCTCACAGGCAACTCACATACCTCCGACAGGGGGGGGGAAGGTAGACCCAGCTCCGCTCTTAGTAATGGATCCCTCACGCTGTTCACCCACAGGCAGCATAGCGTCCGGGAGTGCAGCTCCATTGCTTGGACGGAGGGGAGAGCTACACAGCAGTCCTCGGGGTTCTGGTGGGCTCAGTGATATTTCGCCAGGCGATAGAGCCGCTTCTCTCGGCTCCACCGCAGCGGCGTCCGAAGTTCCCACAACAGGAGAGACCAGCGCGAACTCGGTGATATGCCTCTGCCCCGTCGGGCTAGGTAGGTTTGAGGGATAAACCCTTACCTTACCCTTGCGCTTATGAGGCATTTCAGGTAATTTTTTAATCTTTTACAAGTAAATAATAAAGGAAAAAAGAAGCAGTTGGCAGGGCAGATCGGTTCAGCGTCTGCAAGCCGCGGCCATCTTGGCTTCCCGAAAACATACTTCTATCAGTAGGTGAATTCTGCACCTAAGTAGTCATGTGCGTAGACAGTGTGCAAAGTTATGCACATACGTATGTGTGCAGCCATTGTGCACACACAGCACGTGCACAGAGCTGGCACACACCATGCGTACTGACACTGTATGGAGGGCAATGCAAGGTGCACAAAACCATGTGCATGATGGCACCCTCGCAGCCTACCACTCGGTGTGCCAACTCAGCCTGAAGTGGGGCCTAACCCACTGAGGGGGCTGCTCAACCTGCTCGGATGCCCACTTCCCTTTACAGCAATAGATTAGGAATGTTGTTGGTACAGCACACTGAGCAAGGAGACCGGAGGAAGTCTTACCGAAACCCCTTTGACATCTCTGAATAGGAAATCTTTTTTTTTTTTTTTACTTACCTGGGCTCAGCCCTTACTGGCTGAGTACAGTGACTGTCTCCAGCTGGGGGGGGGGGGAGAGGGCATTGGCCTTGACCACTGCGCTCGGCTTCCTGCACCCACTTTCAGCTGCTTCAGCAGCTGAGTCCACACTGGGAACCAGCTACCAGACCAAGGAACACTGCTGAGGGATCTCGGAAATTGCCTCAGGAATTCTCAACAGGGGGAGGGACCTTTAGGTATAACCACAGGAGAGCAAGGCTCAATCTTTCTCCAATTTAAAGGTAACATTTCCACTTCTAAAAAGTACTGCAATTCCGATAGGGAAAGAATGTCCACATCTGCTAGGAGACAGAGAGATAGTGATGGTCTGAGGTCACTGCAGGGATGTATCTAAGGTGATGTCAGCTTTGAAACCTGACTCCATCTCCATCTGCTAGCAGGGGAACATATAACCCATTGGTCCTGAGTCCATCTGGCTACACACCAGGAAATAACCTTTACATTTGGCAAACAAGTTCTACAAGAAAATCTAAATTCCACCATGCACCTTAGGGGTCTTTGTGCCACTCAGCCTTGCTTCCATGCCCAGACCTTATACCTTGGAGTTTCCTTTGCCACAGGCCTTGCTGTCGTACCTCAGAGATAACACTTTGCCAGTTTGGGGGAACTGCTTTGCACCTCTCATGAGGCACAAACAGTGGCTTCTCCCTTGAAGCCACTGTTTGTGCTGTCTCTGTTACCTTTTCTTTGTTCCTCCTTAGGATTCTAATGCCACTTTCGGTGCCAGTTTGTCACTTAAGATGCCATCAAGGGTTCATAGCACTGTTGCTGGTGTCCTTTTTTTGGAGCTTTGGGGTGTTCTTTCCACTTTTTCTGCTACTTTGCTCCTCCTACAATAACTTGGTGAAATCCTGTTAATGCTGGTACCCCTTTGCCCCTTTATGGAAGCATAGGCTATTTATAGAAACATAGAAATAACAAAAAAGGACCAAATGGTCCTTCCAGTCTGCCCAGCTGTGCCATACAGGTCTCTCTTATAATTGTAGCATTAGGGGGTGGAATCTGCCATGGCATACAAGTTACCCCATACTTAGTTTCCTAAACTGTCCAATTCCCTATTATCTCTTATCTCTTGCCGTTGAAGCAGAGAGCAATGTTGGAGTTATATCACAAGTTTAAGGCTTATTGGTTAAGAGTAGTTACAGTCACATCTGCCAGTTACCCCATGCTTGTTTTCCCAGACCGTAAAATTCATAAGAACATAAGAAAATGCCATACTGAGTCAGACCAAGGGTCCATCAAGCCCAGCATCCTGTTTCCAACAGTGGCCAATCCAGGCCATAAGAACCTGGCAAGTACCCAAAAACGAAGTCTATTCCATGTTACCATTGCTAATGGCAGTGGCTATTCTCTAAGGGGTAGATTTTAAAACCGCGCGATTTGGCCTACTTTTGCTGGCGCATCACGTGCAAGCAAAAGTACGCTGGATTTTAGTAGATACGCGCAGAGCCGCGCGTATCCGCTAAAATCCGGGATCGGCGCGCGCAAGGCTATGGATTCTGTATAGCCGGCACGCGCCGAGCCGCGCAGCCTACCTCCGTTCCCTCCGAGGCCGCTCCGAAATCGGAGCGGCCTCGGAGGGAACTTTCTTTTGCCCTCCCCTCACCTTCCCCTACCTAACCCACCCGCCCAGCCCTGTCTAAACCCCATCCTTACCTTTGTCGGGGGATTTACGCCTCCCTCTGGGAGGCGTAAATCCCCACGCGCCAGCGGGCCGCTAGTGCGCCGGGACGCAACCTGGGGGGCGGGTACGGAGGGCGCGGCCACGCCCCCGGACCGCCCCGGGCCGTAACCACGCCCCCAGACCCACCCCCAAAACGCTGCCGACACGCCCCCTAAACACCGCAATGACCGGGCCCGCCCCCGACACGCCCCCCTCAGAGAACCCCGGGACTTACGCGAGTCCCGGGGTCTGCGCGCGCCGGTGAGCCTATGTAAAATAGGCTCACCGGCGCGCAGGGCCCTGCTCGCCTAAATCCGCCCGGATTTGGGCGGATTTAGGAGAGCAGGGCTCTTAAAATCTGCCCCTAAGTGAACTTAATAGCAGGTAATGGTCTTCTCCTCCAAGAACTTATCCAATCCTTTTTTAAACACTGCTATACTAACTGCACTAACCACATCCTCTGGCAACAAATTCCAGAGTTTAATTGTGTGTTGAGTAAAAAAGAACTTTCTCCGATTAGTTTTAAATGTGCCCCATGCTAACTTCATGGAGTGCCCCCTAGTCTTCCTACTATCCGAAAGAGTAAATAACCGATTCACATCCACCCGTTCTAGACCTCTCATGATTTTAAACACCTCTATCATATCCCTGCTCAGCAGTCTCTTCTCCAAGCTGAAAAGTCCTAACCTCTTTAGTCTTTCCTCATAGGGGAGTTGTTCCATTCCCCTTATCATTTTGGTAGCCCTTCTCTGTACCTTCTCCATCACAATTATAATTCAGTATCTTTGTTGGTTGCTGTCCGAAACTAATTCCCCTTTTCCTCCTGCCGTTAAAGCAGAGAGCAATAATGAGTTGCATCAACAGTATGAAGGCTTATTGGTTAAGGGTAGTAACTACCTCACCAGCAAGTTAAGCCCATGCACTCTTTTCCTCATTTCCATCCTCTAGCCTTTAGGGATCCACAGTGTTTATCCCATGTCTCTTTGAAATTTTTCCGTGTTTTTGTTTTCACCACCACCTCCGGAAAGGCATTCCAGGCATCCATCACCATCTCTGTGAAGAAATATTTCCTTACTTTGGTTCTGAGTCATCCTCCCTGGAGTTTCATTTCATGACCCCTAGTTCTACTGATTTCTTTACAATGGAGGTGGTTTGTCAAATGTGCATCATTAAAACCTTTCAGGTATCTGAAGGTCTGTATCATATCTCCCCTGCTCCTCCTTTCCTCTAGGTTACACATATTTAGTTCCCTCAACCTCTCCTAATAAGTCATTTGATGGAGACAACCCCCCCCCCCCCCCCCTCACCACCACCACCATTTTTTACACCCTTCTCTAGACCACCTCCATCCTGTCTCTGTCCCTTTTGAGATATGATCTCCAGACCTGAATACAATACTCCAGGTGAGTATTTTGGTGTCACATTCCAGTCTCCTTAGTCTTTCTAGGTACCTTGGAGTTCTTTCCCCATTCTCTTGATTTCTTCCAACAAGTTTTATGACAATTGATTAGAAAATCCCTATTCAGGAGCCCAGAGGCTGATTACTTATAATGCTTCCCCCATTGATGTTAATAGCAAATGAAAATGAATGAAACTAAAACTTTTTATTTTTATTTTGAAAATCTCTGCTCATCAGTGATCAGTTGACTCTGGTGGTCTTCCATATTCCACTCCACTATAAAACCAAGTATAGGTCTTTCAGTGGTCATGTCCTATACTATACATGGGAAAGACCAGGAGCACCTTGTATGTAACCCTCAAAACATAAAACTTATTTATTTAAAATCTTTTCTATACTGTCATTAAGCTACATGCCGTCACATCGGTTTACAATAAGGCACAAATTAATATTGCTAACTGATTACATATCAACTAAACAGGTGCCATTAAGTTACAGTAACAGTTTTGTAAAAAAAATACTAATTGGTGGGTGTGATAAATCATGTCCATTCCTATCTGTAGCAGTTGTAAATAGATTAATAAATGTATCTTAATTATCTTATTAATAAATAAATGTCGACAGAACTTCCTTTAGGAGCAATGGATTTCCATATTACCCCTAAGCCCAGAATAAGAGCCTCCTGACTGCTCTGTTTATACTAATAATTTCTCCGCTATCTCTAGCCTTTCCTTCCTTCCAGCAGTCTATGCCTCCAAGTTTAATTCCCCTGTTAAATGTAACTTTGCTTTTTCACGTTCAACCTTTTGTTTTGGTTACTGTTCTTGGTTCAGTTCCCCTATTCGATGTGAACCGACCTGATATGGTCTCTACCATGAAGGTCGGTATAGAAAAGTGTTAAATAAATAAATAAAATATCTTATCCTTTGTTGGTGAGCGAAAATAAAAATAAAATACACACATATTGATTAAGGTGATGTGTGTGGGTGTTCTACTGACCGCATCCTACATTTCTCTAGATTCTACTCTCCTCTCTCTTTTTGATATGCTTGTTTAAATTGCAATGTTTTTAAACTTTTCCTGAAGGTTTTAATGTCTCTTTGTAATCTGATTTCTAAAGGCATGGTGTTCCATATTGTAGGTCCTGCTAAGGACAGCACCCTTTCCCTTACTTGCGTTAGTCTTGCTGTTTTGACTGAAGGAATAGTTAGTAGTGCTTTGTTTGCTGATCTCAGGTTTCTGTGAGGGACGTGTACGCGAAGGGCTGTGTTCAGCCATTCTGCTTTTTCATTATGTATTAATTTATGTATGGTACATAGTGTTTTGTACTGTATTCTTTGCTCAATGGGTAACCAGTGTAGTTCAACTAGGGTTTCGGTTATATGGTCTCTTATTTTTACTAGTCAGAATTCTTGCAGCAGTGTTTTGTAGTATCTGGACTGGTCTTAGCATGGTATTATGGTAAACCCAGTAGAAGGGCATTACAATAGTCAGTGCTTGCAGAAATTAAAGATTGTAACCCTGATCGGAAGTTGTTAGTAGAGTTTTTAGTCTTCTAAGAGTCATGAGTTTGGCATATCCTTCCCTTACTTTTACTTGGTTAAAACATCAGCAGGAGCATGCCCCCCTTCTCCTCTTTCCTTCTGCAGTATGCTTCAGGCTCCTGCATCCTACACTACTGCATTTCTGCTTTTGTGCAGGGGGAGGGAGCCTGCTGGGAATCGTTTCTGGTGGACAAGACCTGCTTCAAGTGCATAAGAACATAAGAAAATGCCTTACTGGGTCAGACCAAGGGTCCATCAAGCCCAGCATCCTGTTTCCAACGGTGGCCAATCCAGGCCATAAGAACCTGGCAAGTACCTAAAAACTAAGTCTATTCCATGTTACCATTGCTAATGGCAGTGGCTATTCTCTAAGTGAACTTAATAGGAGGTGATGGACTTCTCCTCCAAGAACTTATCCAATCCTTTTTTAAACACAGCTATACTAACTGCACTAACCACATCCTCTGGCAACAAATTCCAGAGTTTAATTGTGCATTGAGTAAAAAAGAAGTTTCTCTGAGTAGTTTTAAATGTGCCCCATGCTAACTTCATGGAGTGCCCCCTAGTCTTTCTACTATCCAAAAGAGTAAATAACCGATTCACATCTACCTGTTCTAGACCTCTCATGATTTTAAACATCTCTATCATATCCTCCCTTAGCCGTCTCTTCTCCAAGCTGAAAAGTCCTAACCTCTTTAGTCTTTCCTCATAGGGGAGCTGTTCCATTCCTCTTATCATTTTGGTAGCCCTTCTCTGTACCTTCTCCATCGTAATTATATCTTTTTTGAGATGCGGCAACCAGAATTGTACACAGTATTCAAGGTGTGGTCTAACCATGGAGCGATACAGCGGCATTATGATATTTTCCGTTTTATTCACCATTCCCTTTCTAATAATTCCCAACATTTATTTATTTATTTATTTATTTAGTATACCGACATTCGATCGAGATATCACATCGGTTTCCAGATAACTAAAGGAATAGGGTGATAACAGCCCTATTTTACATTATAACATGGTATTAAATAGATATAAGAATATTTTACATTCTGTTTGCTTTTTTACATTCTGTTTGCAAACAGAATATTTTACATTCTGTTTGCTTTTTTGACTACCGCAGCACACTGAACTGACAATTTCAATGTGTTATCCACTATGACACCTGGATCTCTTTCTTGGATTGTAGCACCTAATATGGAACCCAACATTGTGTAATTATAGCATGGGTTATTTTTCCCTATATGCATCACCTTGCACTTATCCACATTAAATTTCATCTGCCATTTGGATGCCCAATTTTCCAGTCTCACAAGGTCTTCCTGCAATTTATCACAATCTGCTTGTGATTTAACTACTCTGAACAATTTTGCATTTTCTGCAAATTTGATTCTCTCACTCGTCGTATTTCTTTCCAGATCATTTATAAATATATTGAAAAGTAAGGGTCCCAATACAGATCCCTGAGGCACTCCACTGTCCACTCCCTTCCACTGAGAAAATTGTCCATTTCATCCTACTCTCTGTTTCCTGTCTTTTAGCCAGTTTGCAATCCACAAAAGGACATCACCACCTATTCCATGACTTTTACTTTTCCTAGAAGCCTCTCATGAGGAACTTTGTCAAACGTCTTCTGAAAATCCAAGTATACTATATCTACCGGTTCACCTTTACCCACATGTTTATTAACTCCTTCAAAAAAGTGAAGCAGATTTGTGAGGCAAGACTTGCCCTGGGTAAAGCCATGCTGACTTTGTTCCATTAAACCATGTCTTTCTATATGTTCTGTGTGTTACAGTTTTGGCTGCAGTGCAACCGCCTCACCACCAGGGGTCCCTCTAGTGCTGGCTTTCCGGACAGGCCCAGTCCATCTTATCTGTCCACTCTGTGCTCTGGGTGTGTCCTTATAACCCTGCCTGACAGTTGCCTCGGTGCTTCGGCATCGAGCTCACTTGGGCTCCCTGCTCTAGCCCTGCGCGGCCTTCGGGCCTTTCCTTGCCCTGCGCGGCCTTCGGGCCTTTCCTTGCCTTGCGCGGCCTTCGGGCCTCCTTCCTCGTTGTTCTCACCTGGCCTACGGGCCTTCTGACCTGCTTGCTCTGCTTACGGTGTGTGGCCTACGGGCCTTCTGTGTGTGTGTGGCCTACGGGCCTTCTGACCTGCCCTGCTCTGCTTATGGTGTGTGGCCTACGGGCCTTCTGTCTGTGTGTGTGGAGCCTACGGGCCTTCTGACCTGCCTTGCCCCGCTTATGGTGTGTGGCCTACGGGCCTTCTGTGTGTGTGTGGCCTACGGGCCTTCTGACCTGCCCTGCTCTGCTTATGGTGTGTGGCCTACGGGCCTTCTGTCTGTGTGTGTGGAGCCTACGGGCCTTCTGACCTGCCTTGCCCCGCTTATGGTGTGTGGCCTACGGGCCTTCTGTGTGTGTGTGTGGCCTACGGGCCTTCTGACCTGCCTTGCCCCGCTTATGGTGTGTGGCCTACGGGCCTTCTGTGTGTGTGTGGCCTACGGGCCTTCTGACCTGCCTTGCCCTGCTTACTGTGCCCTGACCCAGCCTGAACTTAGACTCTGCTCATTGCCGCCTGCCCTGACCCAGCCTGAACTTAGACTCTGCTCATTGCCGCCTGCCCTGACCCAGCCTGAACTTAGACTCTGCTCATTGCCGCCTGCCCTGACCCAGCCTGAACTTAGACTCTGCTCATTGCCGCCTGCCCTGACCCAGCCTGAACTTAGACTCTGCTCCTTGCCGCCTGCTCTGTCCCAGCCTGAACTAGACACTGCTTATTGCTGCCTGCCTTGACCCAGCCTGGAACCAGACACTGTTTCTAGCTTCCTGTCTCTCTCCACCTGGAGCCACCCTGCTGGGTGGTGTTCACGCCTCCTGACCGGAGCCCAAGCGTAACACTGTGATTTTGATGTTTAGAGCACTTTCCACTATTTTTCCTGGCACTGAAGTCAGGCTAACCGGTCTGTAGTTTCCCGGATCGCCCCTGGAACCCTTTTTAAATATTGGGGTTACATTTGCTATCCTCCAGTCTTCAGCTACAATGGATGATTTTAATGATGTTACAAATTTTTACTAATAGGTCTGAAATTTCATTTTTTAGTTCCTTCAGAACTCTAGGGTATATAGCATCCAGTCCAGGTGATTTACTACACTTCAGTTTGTCAATCAGGCCTACCACATCTTCTAGGTTCACCATGATTTGATTCAGTCCATCTGCATCATTACCCATGAAAATCTTCTCCATTACAGGTACCTCCCCAACATCCTCTTCAGTAAACACCAAAGCAAAGAAATCATTTAATCTTTCCGCGATGGCCTTATCTTCTCTAAGTGCCCCTTTAATCCCCTCAATCATCTAACGGTCCAACTGACTCCCTCACAAGCTTTCTGCTTCGGATATATTTTTTAAAAGTTTTTACTGTGAGGTTTTGCCTCTACAGCCAACTTTTTTTCAAATTCTCTCTTAGCCTGTCTTATCAATGTCTTAGATTTAACTTGCCAACGTTTATGCTTTATCCTATTTTCTTCTGTTGGATCCTTCTTCCAATTTTTGAATGAAGATCTTTTGGCTAAAATAGCTTCTTTCACTTCCCCTTTTAACCATGCCGGTAATGCTGGCTGGTGCATTCGCAGCACCAGCCTGCAGGCACTTTGGCTGCTTTGGGGGGGGGACTTGAAACAGCATGGGCAGCACTAAAGGGTGAGTGTTTTCACTGGTGGGGGGGGGGGGGGGGGGGAAAGGAGGGTAAGATGAATCACAGCAAGTACATTGGCCTACACTGGCTTCCAGCAGTGGCATGAAATACCACATCTGTGGCTCTGGAGCAGCTTTATAATTATTCACCCTAATTCTAGACTGAATATCAGTTTAAACCAATTGGCACCCTTGGAAAAAAATCTGTGAATTTATTAGTGAAAATCAGTTTAAACTGAAAACAAGAGGTCCTACCTCTATATAAAGAAGAGCAGGCTTTTATCTGTCTCTTCCTTGCGGCAGGTTTCACCAAAACATGACCACCATGAGGCATTCCAGCTGTCAGTCTGGCGGTAGCATTTGTGCCACTTCCTCTCTTCAGACTCAGGTTTTGCCCCTTTTTGGTACTCATTACACAAGTAAACACTTGTGCTGTTGCATAACAAAAAAAACCATTGAACTACATTGTAGAGATTACTTACCTGATAATCTCGTTTTCCTTAGTGTATGCAGATGGACTCAAAACAAGTGGGTATAGTGTGCTCGTGCTAGCAGCTGGAGACGGATCTGACGTCAGCACGGGTACATATACCCCCGCAGGAAGTGCAGCAATTCAGTAATCTTCCTTGCAAAAGCTTTATGGATATATGTGTAACTGACCGATCGATTAAATGAACAGGATTACCCTGACCGATTGATAGTAGCTGGAGACCGCCAGTGTTCTCAACCGGAAGGCATCGACACCCGGCAGGGTGGATGCCCTATCATAAGAAAACATGGCTTACCGTGAGTCGGTGAATCCCCATGTATACTGGCAGCTGGGCGGGATGCTGAGTCCATCTGCATACACTAAGGAAAACGAGATTATCAGGTAAGTAATCTCTACATTTCCTAGCATGTAGCAGATGGACTCAAAACAAGTGGAGATTTGCTTCCGCCCAAGTCATCAGACTTTCTAGGGATACCTGTCGGCTTCTGGTCCCGCCTCGTCGGTTGATGTATGCCACTGTGGTGGCGTTGTCCGACATCACTCTGACCGCTGTTTCGAAGTCTGTGGGCAAATCACAGGCATGCTATCCTGACTGCCCGTGCCTCTAGTCGGGTGATGTTCCACCCCGACTCTTCTCTGTTCCACCGCCCTTGGGCGGTGAGTTCTTCGCAGTGTGCTCCCCATCCGTTCAGGCTGGCATCTTGTAGTGAGCAGGGTCCAGGTTGGGGAGGACATTCTTGACCCCTGGCTCATGTGGCCGGGCTGCAACCACCACCGTATCTGAATCCACACTCTGGCTGGTAGAGGTAGGTGTACGGTGTAGGTCTGTGATCGTGGGCTCCACCGAGATAGGGCGTGTTGTAATGGTCTCATATGCGCCCACGCCCATGGTATCACCTCCAGAGTGGATGCCATAAGGCCGAGGACCTGTAGGTAATCCCAAGCTGTGGGCCGGGTGGCGCTCAGCAGGGCCTGCAGACGATTCCGGAGCTTTGACCTCCTCTTGGATGTCAGACTGACCTTGTCTTCCTGGGTGTCGAATCAGACTCCTAGGTATTCCAGTGACTGAGAAGGCTGTAGGAAACTCTTGTTCAAGTTTACTACCCATCCTAGGCTTTCCAGAAGAGCTATAACTCTGTTGGTTGCCTGGTGGTTCTCCGGTGATTTTTGCCCTGATCAGCCAATCGTCCAGGAAGGGATGGACGAGGATTCCTTCCTTCCGGAGGGATGCCGCCACTACTACTATGACCTTGGTAAAGGTCCATGGCGCGGTGGCTAACCCGAAGGGTAAAGCTCAGAACTGGAAGTGCTGGTTCAGGACTTTGAAGCGTAAGTAGCGCTGGTGATCCCGATGGATTGGGATATGCAAGTAGGCTTCCGACAGATCTAGGGATGTGAGAAACTCCCCTGGCTGTACTGAATTTTTGACAGACCGCAGAGTTTCCATGCGAAAGCTGGGGACCCGTAGGTGTCGGTTGACTGACTTGAGGTCCAGGACGGGCCTGGAAGTGCCCTCCTTCTTGGGCACTATGAAATAAATGGAATAATGCCCAGAATTTATCTTCTCTGCAGGCACTGGGATTATGGCTTTTAGGGACAGGAGCCTCCGCAAGGTAACTTCTAGAGCCGTCCTCTTGAGGGGTGAACAAGGAGATTCCACAAACTTGTCCGGCGGGAGCCGAAGAAAGTCCAGGTAATACCCTTTTCGGATGATGGCGAGGACCCACTGGTCCAAGGTGATCTCGACCCACCTGCGGTAGAAGAGGGTTAGCCTGCCCCCTATGGCTGCTACCCCCGGATAGGTCGGCTGATTGTCATTGCAGGGTACGGCCAGGACCTGAACCCAGGCCGGTTCCCCTCTTGTTGTGCTTAGTCCGAAAGGACTGGTTCCTGGCCTGCGGACGAGGTGCTTGGTAGCGAGTCCAGTAAGGGTTGAAGCGCTGAGAGTTTCTACCTCTGGATGGTCTAGGAAAAGGGCGCTGGCTCCTTCTTGACCTGTCTTCTGGTAAACGGGGCAATGGAGAGGCGCCCCATTTATTGGCCAGTTTCTCAAGGTCGCTGCCGAACAGGAGGGATCCCTTAAAGGGCATTCTCGTGAGCCGTGTCTTGGAGTCGTCATCGGCCGACCAATTACGTAGCCAGAGCTGTCTCCTGGCTGCCACTGAGGATGACACTCCCTTGGCTGCCGTACGGACTAGGTCGGAGGCTGCGTCAGTGAGGAATGAGAGAGCCGATTCCATCTCTTCTCCGGGGGTGTTGTTCCTAGCCTGTGATAAACAGGAACGCGTCACCACGGTGCAGCAGGTCGCAATTCGTAGGGACATGGCTGCCACCTCAAAGGCTTGTTTCCGAATGGCGTCCATGCGCCGGTTATGCGCTAACTATGGCGTCTACCTGGGGGCACACCAGCAGCTCCTTGGTTGCTGGGTCTAAGGGGTACATGCCAGCCAAGGCCCGACCCCCTTTGAATGAGGCCTCCGGCGCATTCCATTCCAGATCGATTAGCTGTTGTGCTGCTTGTAGGAGGGGAAAATGGTGAGTCGTTGGCGCAGGCCCTCTAACAGGGGGTTCATTGTAGGTTCCCCTGGGGTGTCATGGCCCGGGAGAGCCAGTTCCGACAGGCATTGAGCGATCAGGCCTGGGAGATCCTCTTTCAGAAAGAAGCGCCTCATGGTCCGATATGGTTCAATCCCCGAGGGAAGTTCTCCCTCCTCGGGGGGTTCGTCGTCTTCCTCAGGACAATCTGAATCCCCATAAGTGGGGGTTCCGGGCGGCGAGTGGCCGTGCCTAGGCCTTGAGGGTCCAGGGGCCGGGTCATCCGGTACGTATGGACCCGTTCGGGGAGCAGCCTGCATTGTGACAAAGGCATGAATCCCCTTGAATAATTCCACCCAGGAGAATGAAGCAGGATCTGGCCTTAGGGGCACCAGGTCTCTCGGGTTCCCTGGCTGCTCACTGCTGCCTGCTAGGTCCAGGGTGTTCCCTGAAGAACCAGCAAGTACGCTGGGCTGCGACCGGCCCTGGCCTGGAACTTCCAGGGCCTCTTCACATTGGGCACATAGGGAGTCTGCTTCCTCGCTCTGTGTGGCTCTGAGGTTGCATGCAGAGCAGAGGCTTATGCCTGATTCTGGAGGTGCCGGCTCCGCTGACGCATGGGCTCTCGTACGCTCCATCTCGTCTGTTAACTCAGCTGGAGTCTGCGCTTTGTAATATGCGCGAAAGATGTGCGCCTACCAATATGCGCTTGTCCACGTGCGCTTATCAATGTGTGCCTATCCACTGGCGCCTATCAACATGCGCATGAACGTGCGCCTATCCACTGGTGCTTATGAACGTGCGCCTATCAGCGGGCGCCTAAGGACGTGCACCTATCAACGTGCGCGTAGCAACAGGCACCTAGTGCGCGGTGACGAACCAGGGCAAAAGGAGACGGCGAGCAGGCAGGCAAAATGGCGACCCCCTTGGCGGGTTGCCACGTAGGCAGACTCTGCTACTCCTCGCTTCCTCGGAGACCACAAGTAAGGATGTACGCCTTACCTTGTCTTCGGCACTTCCCGGCTGCGACCCGGGCGGTCTCCGGCTGCGGGGGGAGAGGGTGATTACCGTCACCGCCGCGCTCGAGGAGGTGCACCCGCTGCCTCTAGGCCGCGCCCGAACTAGTCTCGCTCGGGAGCCAAGTCCACGCCGGGACCGAGGCTGCCTCTATGCCGCGCCCGAGCCCTTCTCACTCGGGGGCTAGGTCCCTGCCGTGAGTCGGCCACTGGACCGAGGCTCTTACCTCCGAGGGGCCACGGCAATCGCCTCGGGAAACTCAACTGGGGGAGGGACCAAATGGTATCACCGCAGGAGTGCGGGGCTCGTCTTCAGGTAGGTTTCTTCTATGAATTTAGTCGTTAGAATTTGGAAAAACACTCAGCGAGCGTGAGGTAGCTCCAAACTGCTTTGGAGACGGAAATTACTGAATTGTTGCACTTCCTGCGGGGGTATATGTACCCGGTGCTGACGTCAGATCAGTCTCCAACTGCTAGCACTAGCACACTATACCCACTTGTTTTGAGTCCATCTGCTACACGCTAGGAAAAAATAGTTTAAGGACCATGTTCTAAGGGGTAAATAATACTATATGAGACAGTCCTGACATATAGGTTGAACTTGTGTACCTGATACTCCTCTTCTTCACAGAACCTATTTTAACTAGATACCTTGTCCTTAACTCTCCCCCCATCTCACTCAGTTACACACATGTACTACCACAATCTCTCTTCTGCATAGTGGAGTAATGCCATCCACTAGAATTCCATGGGCCTTTTAAGTCCATTGAAATTGTTTCCACTCAGTGATCCACAGGCACCAGTATACCTTAAATGGAAAAAACTGTGAAAATAATTGTGTGTCCTCTATTGTCAGACAGATCTCTCCAGTCACTCGCTACATGCACTGTTCACATGACAAAATTGTGTCAAACTGTGCAACTGCACGAACCACATTTGTTCACAGCCAAAAATGTGCACAGGATATGACCAAAGTTGCAAACATCTCTAAGCCCTAGCACATCCCGTTCCTCCTTCCAGTCACTCCATGCCACTACCTCTGTCCTTTATTACCATAGACTTGTTGCAATACAATCTGCAGTAGATACTAATATAGCAGGGCCTTCAAAATACATGGAGTTGTCTTATGGAAACCACTGCAGCAGTTAGATCCAATATTTTGATAATTCTAGGTGATTTTAATATCCACACAAACTCTAGTAATACTGGTCCATAATCTGATTTTTATTCTTTTATAAACACAGGTGGTCTTATGCAAATGGGCAGGGGGAAGCTGCATCAGCCTAATCATGCCTTGGACACGATTTAAAAGAACCTTAGATTACAGCCACTGCCTTGGTCCAATCTTTTATCTAATTAGTTTTAGGCTGAAATCCAAGTTCTTTCTTAAGAACAACAAGAAAGTACTTATTGAAACATTCAATACATAAAATAAAAAATGAAACATTTTTTAAGCACTTTGTGCAACCTTGCTATGAAACTTGTAGGTAAATCCACATATTTAGAGCCTGAACACGGATGTTCAGTTAGCAAGAACTGAATCAACCGATCCCATTAAAGAACAGGCTTCCAGAGAATGCTTTAGCTGCCTGGTATCAGATTTGAGAAAAAACCAAAACTGAGCCAGACTGGAAAGGTTAGACATGTCCTAGAGGAAATCAGATTATAGTCAGAAAACAGATGGTCTAAACTATTATAGGAGTAAAAACATTTTGCTTTAGCAACAAAGAAATATTTCTTTTCCATTAAATTAGCAGAAGCATAAAATCAGCCAATAGTTTTCAATAGGTCAGTAATTTGTTAACACACCAGCTTCTAATGCTGCCTTACAGGATTGTTTGTTCCTAAGCTGAGTAACTGTTTGCAACATTTTTTAAATGAGAAAATTACATCAGTACATGCTGATTTGGACAAAAATAGTTATCAGATCTAACTGAATCTGAAGACAGGTTTAGCTTCCTGAAAAATATTGTGGAGATTAATGACACTGAGGCTAAAAAGATATTACAGGGCATGACATCCCACAATTTTTTTGACCCATAACCTTCATGACAAATTTAGTAGAGGGTCAGATGGATTCAGGGATGTAAACCTGATAAGTGTAAATTGCCTGCCTGCCTTAAGTCTGCAGTGCCTCTGCTTAAAATAACTTGGACAGACAATAGTGTGCCAAAAAAAATTACAGGTTTCCTAAAACAGATTAGGAAAAGTGCTGTGGTTACCTAACTACTCCTTAGTGAAAACCCTCATCAATCTGGATTCAGCCCATAGCACTGAAACAGTGGCCTTGGTCAATGATTTAAAAAAAAAAAAAAAAGTTGGGTACGGGTGTTGAATCTGCATATGAAATGGAAGAAATTTTATTCGGGCACTTAAAAATGGGTATTGGAGGGTCAGTTTTAATTTGGTTTGGATCATTTTTATCAAACAGAATACAGAAAGTGGTTACAGGAAAATAATCTTCACAAAACTTTGTTTAATCAAGATTCCCCCAAGGTACTATTTTATCTTCTATTTTATTTAATATTTATTTGAAACCATTGTAGGGTCTGTGAATCAGGGTTTTAAGTTCTTTTGTTTATGCAGATAATACACAATTGTATTTTTTACTGACCATCAAGCGAAAGGAAGTTGTGGAGAAATTATACTCATTTTCCAAACAGATGTTTAAGTTCCAATTAGAACACATTCAACCAGTCAGGGTGTTCTGGAGGAGACAGAAAGGATAGCTCTTACCTGCTATTAATCAAGTTGACTTAGGGAATAGCCATTGCTATTAATTGCATCAGTAGCCTGGGATCTTCTTGGTGTTTGGGTATGTGCCAGGTTCTTGTGGCCTGGTTTGGCCTCTGTTGGAAACAGGATGCTGGGCTTGATGGACCCTTGGTCTGACCCAGCGTGGCAATTTCTTATGTTCTTATGCTAATTTTCGTTCCTGTAGTACCACAGATCAGTCCAGACCAGTGGGTTTATGTATCCCTACCAGTAGATGGAGGCAGAGAACAAAACTTTGAGGCACTGCTACATAAATAGAGCGTGCCACCTGAAGTCCCTCAGTATTGACCTGTACTCAAGCCAAGATTAAAACTCCTCCCCTCTCCCTGGGCAAACTATTAAACCACCTGGGGTTGGAATCCCCTAAACTGGAGATCCACCAAAAACAAAACAACCAAGACCCTTAGGCCCTGGTAACCGTCTAACGAATGAACTTAACTGCTGCATTTGGCAAGGCCAATGCAACATTGTAAAAATGAGCACCAGGAAAATCAGTCTTTCAGCTACAATACCGGGGCAGGTCTCTGTACTGATCTGTGTGTCCAGACCAGTGGGTATGTCCAGACTAGTGGGATATACCAAAGCAATCCTACACCGAGCAGGAACCCGAAAGACCCGTTCTCAGCCTACTGCCACCGAAAGTTGTATCCTCTGGAGCCTGAACATCCAACCACTAATGCTTGGTGAAAGTTTGAAGTGAGGATCACACAGCAGCTCTACAAATCTCCTGAGGAGAAACCAACTGACACTCCGCCAAGAGGCCGCTTGCGCTTTAGTAGAATGTGCCTTAAGGTCACTTGGGACCAGGCAACCCTTAGCAATATAAGCCGAAGAAATAGCCTCTTCTAACCAACGAGCCAAAGTAGCCTTCGACACATTCTCCCCTTTCCTGGCTCCACCAAATAGGACAAAAAGATGATCCGACCATCTGAAAGGATTGGAAAGCTTCAGATACTGCAGAAGCACCTGAACATCCAAAAGGTGAAGATCTCTCCCCATTGTGAGATCCCTAGACCAGTCTGGGAACCCCGGCAACTCCACTGTTTGATTCACATGGAAAACAGAGACCACCTTTGGCAAAAAGGAAGACACCATACTCAGAGGCACCTTGTCAGTAGAAATACATAAGAAAGGGTCGTGAGCCTGAAGCTCCGAAATATGTCTGGCCGAACAGATTGCGACCAGAAACACCATCTTTAGTGAAAGATCTTTCAAGGAGGCTCAACCCAAAGGCTCAAAAGGGGGTTCACAGAGAGCCTTCAAGACCAAGTTGAGATTCCAATCCGGACAGAGCCTGCGAACTGGCAGCTTTAAATGCTTCACTCCCTTCAGGAAACAGAAGACATCAGGACGAGAGGCCAACAGCCTGCCCCGCACCTTGCCCCTGAGACAACCTAGAGCTAAAATCTGTACTCTGAGCGAACTATAATCTAGGCCTCTGGACAGACCATGTTGCAGAAAGGATAAAATCTGCGCAACAGAAGCCAGTAGAGGTTCTACCCTCTGCTGATCGCACAAGGGCTCAAAAACCTTCCACAGTCTGATATAAGCCATGGAAGGAGAGGGTCATCAAGCCCGAAGAAGGGTAGAAATAAAGGACTCCGAATAACCCTTCATGCGCAGTCGCTACCTATCAAAATCCAAGCCACAAGACAGAAGCGATCCTCCCGATCCGAAAGTATGGGACCCTGCTGCAGCAGCCCCTGCAGATGAGCCAGTCTGAGGGGACTGTCCTCTGCCAGACGCACTAAGTTCGAACCACGGCCACTCCAGCATGACCAGAACCACTGGATGCATCACTTGCCCAATGAGCAGTCACAGAGGGAACACATGAAGCATGCCCGTCAGCCAATGACATACCAGAGCATCCAAGCCCACCGAGCCAACTTCTCGTCTTCAACTGAAGAACCATAAAGTCTTCGAGTTGGCCCCTGTCGCAATGAGATCCAGTTGAGGAACCCCTCATCTGCACAAATGTGGTTCCAGGCTTCCAGGGACAGTTCCCACTCCCTGGGATCTAGTTGTTGTCGACTTAAGAAACATGCCTGCACGTTGTCTTCTCCCACAACATGGGAGGCTGCAATCCCTTCAAGGTGATGTTCCACCCAAACAGTTGAGCTTCCCAAGCCACAGTGTGATTCCTTGTTCCTCCTTGGTGGCTGATGTATGCCACCATTGTCACATTGTCAGACAACACTCGTACCACTCGATCCTGAACCAGAGGCAGGAACACCTCCAAAGCCCTATGCGTTGCTCTCATTTCCAGGTGATTGACAGACCAAGTCTTCTCTGCCATCGACCAGAGACTCTGGGCTGAGTGTCCCATGTACATTGCTCCCCAGCCTTTGAGGCTGGCATCCATGGTCATCACCATCCAATCCGGAACTTCGAGAGGCATGCCCTTGTCCAAATTGGGCAGAGACAGCCACCACGCCAGACTAGAAGCAGGGGGACACAATTTTACGATGTCCGATTCCAGCAAGACAACAATGCCCTCTCTGTAGTGGTCGCATGTGGGCAAATGCCCATGGAACCAAGTCCAACGTCGATGCTATGGACCCCAGGACCTGCAGGTAATCCCAGACTCTCGGGACTGGAAGATGCAGAAAACGGGCAACTTGTGCCTGCAATTTCACCACTTTGTCTGCTGTCAGAAACACCTTGTCCTGCCGGGTATTGACGTGGGCTCCCAGATATTCGAGATATTGAGAGGGAACCAGATGGCTTTTCACCACATTGAATACCCAACCCAAGGAGGTCAGAAGCTGTCTCACTCACTGCACCGAACAATCGCACTCCTCCTCAGTCTTTGCCTGGATGAGCCAATCGTCCAGGTATGGGTGTACCAACATCCCTTCCTGTCTCAAGGCCGCCGCTGACACCACAATCACTTTTGTGAAGGTTTGAGGAGCCGTGGCCGGCCTGAAGGGAAAGGCCCGAAACTGAAAACGCTGATCCAGCACCTTGAACCACAGAAACCTCTGGTGTTGCTTTCGGATAGAGATATGCAGATAAGCCTCGGTGATATCCAAGGATGCCAAGAACTCGCCCTTGCAGATGGCTACAATCACTGCACGCAGAGTCTCCATCCAGAATTGTGGTACCTGTAATCTCAAGTTCACCTTCTGCAGGTTCAAGATAGGACGGAAGGTGCCCTTCTTCTTCAGCACCACAAAGTAGATGGAATACCTTTCCCTGCCCCTGCTCAGCCAAGGGAACCAGAAGAATGGCTTCCAAGCTTATCAACCTGTGCAGAGTTCCTTCCACTGTGACACCTTCGCTTCGAAAAGAACAATGCAACTCCAGGAAGGTGTCACTGAGCGGGCGAGAAAATTCTAAAGGTGTAACCATCCTGTACCAACTCCAGAACCCACCGGTCTGAGGTAATCTTGACCCACTCCTCAAAAAAAAAAACGGAACAACCTGCCCCCTACCGCCACCGAGGAGTGAGGGCCCATGGCCTCATTGGGGAGATTTACCGGTTCCAGCTCCCTGCCCTGAGCCGCCTCTGGAGGATCAGCCAACCCCCCAAAAGGAACGCTGATGATTTGATGATTGCTTTTGTCCTGCAGAAGGGGAGCTTCTACCGGCCTGAAACCACCTCGATTCTCAAAAGTGAGGGCGAACAGAAAAGCTCTTCTTGACACTCTTATCTTCTGGAGGGCGACTGCCCTTAGTTTCACAAGCTGGTTCATGTCCTCCCCAAAAAGCATTCCCTTAAAGGGGAAATTAAACAACTGTGTCTTAGTCCACATGTCCGCTGACCAATTGCGTAACCATAAGAGCTGCCGGGCAGCCACCACCGAAATCATACTTTTAGCTGTGATGTGTACCAAATCATAAGGCATCCACCACATAGGCCACACCCCTGCCTCCAGACGGGCCACCTGTATGGTGGCTAGCACACCTGGAGACGCCTGCTCTTGCAGCTTCTGGATCCAGCACAAACAAGTACGCTACATCATACTAGTGCACACCGCCGCCTGGAGACTCAACGCTGACACCTCAAACATGCGCTGCGATTGAACCTCCAGCTTACTATCCTGGATATCCTTGAGGGCAGCTGCCCCCACCACCGGAATCATAGTCTTCTTGGTCACCACGGATACCGCTGCATTGACTTTAGGTATTTTAAGGCACTACAAGTGCTCCTCCACCGGGGATACAGCTTAGCCGTGGCCCTTCCAATCTTCAAGCCCGCTTCTAGGGAGTCCCACTCCCAATTAATGAGCTTCTGGATCTTCTTCAGAATGGAAAAGGCACTGGGGGGACCCCCACAGACCCTCAAGCACCGGATTTATGCCTTCGCTGTCAGACTCCTCCTGAGTCAGCTTGATACCCAGTTCCTCCAACACCTGAGGAATAAGTGGCCTGAGTTCTTCCTTCTTAAACAAGGGCACCACCCAGGGATCATTCCCCTCCATGCCGGCCACGTCCGTGAGGTCCGGTTCCTCCTTGCTCCCATCCAAGCCTGGAGTCTGGTCCACATCCGGGTCCCCCTTGAGCTCCATAGCCAAAGAGGGTGCTCCCCCTTTCTTGCGGGTCAGAGTCTTCAAGATCTGTCGGGGACGGATCTATGTGCACGGCCCGAAACACGAAATACTGTTCTGGCTGCACCGAAGCCACCCCTGCGGACGCCTGAGGTCTCTTGGAGGATCCGGAAGGCCTCTACTGTCCGCCACTTAGCTGCCTTCCTTGCCAGGAAGGCTTTGTGCATCAGCAAAACAAATTCTGGAGAAAAACTTTCCAGGCCCTCTATCTCCCTCAGGGCTTTTGGTATCAGAAACTGCCCCCTCCTCAATGCCATCCTCACAACCTTGTGCCGCAGGAGAGAGGCAGAGGAGAGTCACCAGAGCACCCAGCGGTTGGAACCCCCTGGCTGCAAATCCCCTCGGGAACTGCAGGAGACCCCACTTTGGCCCCCACCACAGGCCCTGCACACAGAGGGCCTCTGGGTCTTAGGACTCTTAATGGAGGGTCCCCTCCCCCCGAAGCACAGGCAGTGCACAGGGAAAGGGGAATGAGGTGGGCAGAACAGGCACACAGGCCCTACAGAGCTCTCCCTGCGGTTTCTCAGACATCCTCAAACAATATGCAGAAAACACTGCTGCTCTGGAAAGACCGCACCACGTGGCTAAAAATTAGGCTGTGTTGTTGCGCGACCCATAAAGGTGAGCAGGAAGTTTGATAGCGGTAGGAAGTACAAGCATGCGAAAAGGACTCCAAACGGCCTGAAAACATGACCAGCTACAAGAGGAATCCCCAACAGGGAAGCCCTCTGAAACGCACAGTCAGAGCGAAGGCAGGCAGATAAAAATGGTACCAAGTGCCCGAATCAAAGACAACTGCAGCACGCTGGTGCGAACGGTCACTGTCGGGAAGCCCCCCCACAGAACATCAGCCAGTACCGCTCCCACTTCCTCAGCGACTCGGCACTCAATGTCGTCTGCCCCAGTCCTTTACAGACTTTCCTGTCAGGCTGTCCACAACAAACCAAAGGACAAGTCGTCTTTCTCTTTTTTTTCTTTTTATTAAACAAAAACTTTACTAGCAGAAAAAAAAACACACAAGCAAAAGGAGAAAAGCCCTTAAAGAGATACTTCCCTGAGGATGCCAGTGATAGAGAAGGGGACCTCAGGGTATGATAAGGGAGCCAGTCCCCTGGCTATCAGAGGCCCTGGAATTCACAGGCATCTCAGCCAGGGGTATCTAACCCCCATCGCCCGGCTCAACTCGAGGGATGGCCCACTTAGGAACTTGGCACCTCGAGGAGCAGCTACTAAATTTCCAACTCCAGATGTCAGGACTGCAGGTTGCATCTCTACCATCTGCTGAAGATGGAGAAATACTGAGGGACTGTAGGTAGCACACTCAAGTTATGTAGCAGTGCCTCAAAGGTTTATTCTCTGCCTCCATCTGCTGGCAGGGATGCATAAACCCACTAGTCTGGACTGATCTGGTATGTTCAGGAACTCATTTGCATGGGCCAAGAATCATCTGCTTCAGTTGACAGCTCAGTACATAGCAGGACAGGTCAATGTTCAAGCAGATTATCTAAGTCGGAACGTAAACAATTTATTGGTCCATTTCAAATGACATAAGAACTGTTGTCAATGGTGTTAATTTGTGCAGTGGATTAAAGAATGACGATAAGTATTACCTCAAACTCTGCAGTTGCTCATGGGTATAGAATATCCATCCCATATTGAAGTTAAGTTCAGAAGGGTGAAGAGACAAGATGCTTTCTTAATCTACAAAGGTTCTGTTTATTTCCAGGTTCACGTTACATTTTTTTTTTTTGATAAGCCTTCCTGATAAATTACTTATTTGCAGATTGTTTAAAATATGGCTGCCTGGTTTCTAAAACGTTATAACTGGAGGGAAGACATCACACCAATTTTTTAGGGCTTCCAGTAGTTACCCATATGCAGTTCTTGTATTTAAGGCCTTACATAACGTGGGCCAAACATATCTTACAAAAAGAAAAAAAATTTAGATTATTTTCCTAAGCCGACTAAGATCTTCCGCAGCAGCCCTCTTGCAGATCCTATCCTTATCCAAGATTACAGTAGTAGGCACCCCTAAGCAAGCCTTTTCAGTTACAGCACCATTCCTTATCAAGTTTCAGATTTTCTATTGGTCATAAAAGTTTCCAAAGCTAATTTATATACTTCTCAGTTTTCTTGAGATTTTATCTGTTCTTACTGAACCTGTTTATTACACTGGAGCCGATGCAATATTTGTGCGCTCTCATGTTGAGCACCTGTTTTCCTAATGCCCAGCCACCTCTCCTGGGCGTGTGATACAATATTTAAATTAGTGGTTGTGCTAAAAAAAGAGGCACTAGGGAAAATTTGTACGTCCCTAGCACCTCCTCAGCATCGGGCGCATAAGAGATGTGGCTGTCAGTGCAGATTGGGAAAATGGATGTTCAACCTACGAGCGTCTGTTTTCTTCTGCTACCGGCATAGACACGCACAAGATACACAGCCTGGACTGTGATTATTGGGCATCCAGAATTGTTTTTTTCTCAATCCTTTTTTTTTTTTCCTTTAACTAAATCTGATTTGGTTCTCCTATTAGTATCGCGACGATACTATTAGGAAGAATCACAGAAACAGGATTTCTCTTTTTTTTGTTTTCCAATGTGCCCTAAGCGTGGCATACCTTTATGCCAGCCCTGGGCTGGTGTAAAATTTGCCACATTACAATGGGCGCATTGGCCACGCAGGAAATCTTTTGCATCACTGGGACTAGCTAATAGCCTCATCTATATGGAATTTACATGTGATGAGCGCTATTAGCTATGCAGTGATTTGGACGCGTGTTTTGGACGTGCTAATCCCAGTATTGCATCGGGGGGTTATGGATGCATGTCCAAAAATGCTCGTCCAATCATGTGTTAAGCTGTGCTCTAGCCACTGTGCATGGTATTGCATTGGCCCCATTGAGTTTTTTTTTTTAAAATTAGATTTTAATTCTTGGAATTTAGAGTGGTTTTTACAATGTTTTCAGAGATGGATCTCACAATTTTTTGTGTTTTTTAAACTTTTTTTTATTTATTGTAATCTCATCTCTTTAGGGGAAAATCAGAACATAAATGTAAAGTTAATAAAAATAAATTTGGACAGCAATAAAGCACAAATTTCTGCAATTATAAAGCAATGTAACCCTCAACAGCAACTCTATTGTTATTTTAATACTTTCCTCAATGGACAAATGAAATTAAGACAAAAGTAGAAAGAATTTCTAATTTAGTGTAGCTGGGTTCAAAAAGGTTTGGATAAGTTCTTGGAGGAGAAGTCCATTAACTGCTTTTAATCAGGTTTACTTAGGGAATAGCTACTGCTATTAACTGCATCAGTAGCATGGGATCTTCTTAGTGTTTGGGTAATTGCCAGATTTGGCCTCTGTTGGAAACAGGATGCTGGGCTTGATGGACCCTTGGTCTGACCCAGCATGGCAATTTCTTATGTTCTTAATTTCAATAAATGTCCATTCCCCAAGCACATTAAAATGAGACCTAGAGGGCACGACAGTGTCTATTTAAAGAAGCATGCACTAAGTTGGTTCTTGCATCATGTAACAAATACAGATCTAACTTAGTACAGCAATTTACTGCATTTCTGTTCCATAAGAAATCCCAATTTTACAAATCACCAAGCATAATTATAAAAATAAAACGGTGAATGAAAGACTCTTTATTGCGTTGCTGATTTATCTGCATATAGTTCAGTTCCCTGGGTACTCGAATACTGCAGCAGCTCCCATTCCCGTTCCAATACACATGGATACAACTCCATAGGCTCTGAAACAGAGTAATACAAAGTTAAAACAGCAATGACCAGCAACTGGTGAGCTGAATTTTCTGTATTTGATATATTTTACACAGTATTGCTGTTTAAAATGGCTAACCCAGTAAGTACATTTCTTGTTCAACTTCTCACCTTTTCCCTCTACGCTTCAGTTCATTTAGTAGAGTCACAACTTGTCGAGTTCCAGTGCAGCCCAGTGGATGTCCCAGTGCCACAGCTCCACCGTTGGGGTTTACCTTCTCCATGGGGATCCCCAATTTCTCAATACAGTATACAGCCTGGCAGAGAGATTACATTAAAGCAAATATAATATCCAAACCAATACCTATTTAAATGAACAGTGAGAATAGTCAATATTTGTTTAAAGCTATGATTCACACATGTATATATGTATGAATGAATATTTGAACAACATATATAAAAACACCCAAACTTGTGTGTGACACACCCAGTCTAACTTCTTATTATGAATATCAGTGTGCATTGCAGCAGTTTATGGTCTTGGAACACCTCTCTGGCTGTACCGTTACAGGATGGTTGTAGAGGAGGTAATGGTCCCCTTCCTTCTGAGTCAGGGTGACCAGATTCCTCCACAGGTTTCCCTGTAGTATGTTCCCTTCTGTCCCCACCCATGTCCTCTCTTTAAAGATCCTCACTTACACTTAAGACAGATAGTGCTAAACCTATACTTGTTAGGGTTTCTGTTTTCCTGGAACCCTCCTTTGACCTCCTCAGCTGGAGTGTACTGATTCTCCCAGATCTTCCTGCTGCACTGGCAAGCAACAATGCTTGTGCCAGGCTTACATGTATATCCCCTGAAAGCCAACAGGAGTCAAGAGGAAAAGAACTGAGCATGCTCAGTTTGACATGCTCTTGCTAATTAGCTTCCCTTTAGTAAGCAAGAAGCTCAATTTTTAGCCAATACATTTTTGGGTTTCTATACCTACACTATTGGGAACATTTTTTTTTTTTTTTTTTTTACTATGCCCATGCTAAATCTTTTAGCATCATTAGTTATATGGCTTTTTAATGTGCACATTAAATTGTTTTTGCAAGCCCATGCACTGTAGACCCAATGCAACGTGGATGATGGGGTCCAAAGGTTTGGTTTGCATAAGTGAGCCTACGTTATATTGAGTTTATATTCAGTGCCACTTAGCAGGATAAGTCCGTACTTATCCAGCTAAATGCAGCTGAATATCTATTATAACATGACTCGATATAACATGAGATTACTTATAATGCGATCAAAGGTTGCTTTCAAATTTGATATTTATTTATTTAAAAACTTTTCTATACTGTCGCTAAGTTAAGTACCATCGCAACGGTTTACAAACAGGCACAAAATAATGTATGTATAGGTAGGTTATCGTACATTCTAACAGGTGCCAATTAAGTACGGTTACAAACTCATTAATAAAATCAATGTTTCAGTAGTGATGGTCAATTCCAGGTGTATTATTGAGTTACTCTTCATAGTTATGTTAACATGCATTTTTAAAAACTGTTAAATTCTTCATTCTAATTGCACTTCTCTGACTTGTTTTTTCTCCTCCTCTCTACCCTCCTGCTTCTTTAGGAAAGGCTTGTTTAAAGAGCCATGTCTTTAAGGTTTTCTTAAAAAATTTGAAATCAGTCTGCAATCTGATTAGTGAGCAATGTGTTCCATAGATTGGGCCCTGCCAGTGATAGGGCCCTCTCTCTTGTGTTAGTTTTGCTGATTTTACTGAAGGGACTGTTAGTAGTGCTTTGTTAGCTGAGCGAAGGTTTCTTTGTGGGACATGGACTCGTAGGGCTGTGTTTAGCCAGTCTGCTTCTTTAACATATACAGTTTGTGTATGGTGCATAAGGCCTTGTATTTTATCCTGTATTCGATTGGCAACCAGTGTAAGTCTGCTAAGGTTTCAGTTATATGGTCCCTCCTTTTTTTTCCCCGTCAGTATTCTGGCTGCAGTATTTTGAAGTATTTGGAGTGGTCTTATTGATGTGCTGGGGAGTCCTAATAAGAGTGCATTACAGTAATCAGTGCTGGAAAAAACAAGTGTTTGTAAAACTGTTCTGAAGTGGGCATGTGAGAGTAATGGTTTCAATCTTTTTAGGATCATAAGTTTCGCGTATCCTTCCCTTACTTTTAATGATATGTGTTGCTTTAGATTAATTTCTGGATCCATTATTACTCCCAGATTTCTTACTTTTTCGGCAAGTTCTATTTTCTGGTTATTTCTTAGAGTTATTGGGGTTTTAATAATTTCAGTATGTTTTCTTTCAAGGTGTAGGAATTCAGTTTTGTCAATGTTAATAACCAGTTCCATTTGGGTAAGTAGTTGTTTTATTATGTCTAGGTGTATGTTTGCTAGTCCTAGTGTTTTTTCAATTGTGTCGTCTATTGGTAGAATTAACTGAATGTCGTCTGCGTAGATGTAGTGTATTATCCCTAGGCCTGCCAGCAGATGGCATAGGGGCAGCATATATATGTTAAAGAGGGTGGCAGACAAAGCTGAACCCTGAGGTACTCCGGTTTCAAGTTTAAGTTTTTCTGATAAAAAAACACTCTATCTGGACTTGGAAGAATCTATTGCTGAGGTATGATCTGAACCAGTTTATCATTGTGTCACATAATCCAATTTCTTTCAGTCTTTCTAGTAATGTTAGATTGTTACTCAGCCAGATAAGTCCGGACGTATCTGGTAAATGGTGATTATTAAATTTGAAAATGGGAGCCAACCTTTATCTGCGTAATAAGCGATCTTCATTATATCAGGTCTACAGTGTATTTACATTTTTTATGAGAATTTTTATTACACACAGCAAGTTTTCTATGTTCTAATTTGTAGTTCCCTTGATGCATTCTTTGATTTGTAGTATAATAAGCTGACCCCATTCCATCAAGAATGGAGAGGGTTTTGTATGATGCACCCCCATCGGAATGCCATTTGTACAAATCCCTTTCATAAAAAGAGTTAAAAAAAAACCCAAACCTCAGCATTAATTTCTTATAAATGGCAGGTGTTTCCTTCATAGCTCAGAATGCCTCCCTAGGGGTTTCTAGGTGACAGTATGAATGTGCAGATACATGCTAATCTACCTTACTGCTGACATCTATGCACTGCTTCAAAACAAACTGTGAAACAGTTAAAACAGGATAATCGAGACAAGATATCCAACCAAAAACAGTGAAGCCATAACCATATTATTACCTGGAAGGAAGTCTTACCTGACTGGCAAATGCTTCATTAATTTCATACACATCAATGTCGTTCAAAGTCAATCCTGTGACAATGAGAAGAAATGTATGATACAATCTGTAATGATGTGACTCTAAGCTGCAGTATGGAATTTGTTAAACAAGACATTCCTAAAATGACATCATTTTCCTCCATTCTCACTGAAGCATGATGCCCTGCATGTTCACTCCATAGAACCGGGCCAGTCTGCCCCCGATTACCAGAGACTAGGAGTGGACCTGCCGGATCTCATTGTGAGGACTTATTGCCACCCCCACCCTGGGTGGATCCGCCTCTAGATGACCTTCCAGCCCCTCGAAAGGACTGTTGCCTATGTGAGGACTGTCTTGGGGCAGAGGCCGCCGAGGGCCTCGTCTGATGAAAACGTCAGGACTCCCGAAAGTGAGGCCGAGAAGAGAAAGGTTTCCGGTCAGACTTTTGATCCTCTGGCAGCCTATTGCTCTTTGTCTCTCCCAGCGACTTCATCAGACGATCGAGGTCCTCACCAAACAGCAGTTTCCCCTGAAAGGGCAGATTACAGAGCTGCGATTTTGATGACAGATCCGCTGACCAGTTGCATAGCCACAAGTGTCGTCTGGACGCCACCACCGACACCATAGCATGGGCCTTGGTTCTCACCAGGTCATACAAGGCATCCGTGCCATAGGCAACCCCTGCCTCCAGGCAGGCCACCTGGACTGGGGAAACTGTTCCAGCAGACTGTTCCAGCAGCTTCTAGATCCAACATAAATAGGCTTGCTGCATCAGACTTGCACATACCGCAGGCCGAGCCCCAGGACCTCAAAAGCTCGCTTGAGATGCACTTCCAACTTCCGATCCTGAACATCCTTCAGAGCGGAAGCTCCAGCCACCGGAATAGTAGTCTTCTTAGTGACTGCCGAAACTGATTCCACCTTCGGGACCTTGAGAATGTCCAGATGGTCCTGCAGAAGCAGATAATGCTTGGACATCGCTCTGCCAACTCGCAGACCCGAGTGGGGGAATCCAACTCTCGGTTGATCAATTTCTGGATTTTCTTCGGAATTGGGAAAGTGCTGGGGGGTTTCCGTAGGCCATCCAGAATCGGATTAACCCCTTCAGCATCTGAATCCTCCAGGATGAGCTTAATCCCCAGCTCCTCCAACACCTGAGGTATAAGCGGGCAAAGCTCCTCTCTCTTGAAAAGCCAGATCACCCGCGGATCATTGCCTTCAGCCTCAGGACCCTCCAAGGTCCCCTGTTCAGATTTAGAGTCCCCTGGGTCCAGAGGGGGATCCCCAATTGGGTCCCCATCCTGATCGGCCTCTGAGGAGACCTCATCCTCCTGCTTAGACTTGTCCGAATCTTCCGAGTCCGATTCCAATCGCACTAGTCGTCCCTCGGGGGCCTGCGGAACCTTTAGAGGGGACCTTTCCCCGCTTTGCCAAACCCGTCGGGCCTTCTGTGACACCGCACTTACCTCCCTTCCTAGCCAGGAAGGCTTTGTGCAGTAAAAGTACGAATTCGAGCGAAAGCCCCCCCCCCCCCGGGCGCTTGGGTCTGCTAGGGTCAGAGACATCCGGACCTTTTTCCCCAGGTCGAACCATGGGAGACAGGAGCGGCGGGGACCCCCCAGGAGAAGCCCCCCTATCCAGCTCCGCTTCTGCGGTCATAGCCACTCCCTCCTGTGATCCTAGCACCACCGCCGCGGCATGCGAATGCCTCCGGGGCTTTGCTTGCCTTTCAGACCCCCCCTCCCCGCAGAGGAGGAGGTCATTCAGGCCGACAGACGGGCTACTACAGGCCCTGCAGGTCTCTCTGAGCCGCCTGTCTGTCATAACAAGCACCAAGAAATAAAGCAAGGCAAAATAAAAATCCAAACAGGCAATCCTATGCTTGCTGCGCTTTCCCGCGGCCTGGATCGCGAGGAGGAGGGGTGCACCACTCGGCAGCTGTCAAACCCTGAAGAGGGCGCACTGCCCCAATAATTTCCCGCTGGCACAGTGAACAGGCTGCTGCCACGACTGAAAATCGTTCGGGAGTACAGCCAGCCCCCACTGGAGTGAATCTGCCCCGACCAGGATCACCCTCCTCCGAATGATCCCCGATCCGCCCACTTACTGCCCGGCCTGCACCCGATCTCGCCGAGGATTTCAGCCTGCTAGGCCGCACAGCCTGCCGCATGCTTCTGCTGTCGCAAAAGCAGACAGCTGCCAATGACTTTCTTTTTTTACAACAAAGATTTAAAGGCCCAGACACACAGGACAGCACAAAAATAAAAGTAAGGGTACATCCCTGTCCTGGGCAGGCGGAGGGGCTTCGGGCCCTCAAAGGGAACCAGACCACTGGCTGTCAGTGGTCCCGGGGTCATGGGCTGAAGCTGGCCAGGGGCATCCAATCCCCCGTTCGCCCGGCTCAACCCGAGGGACGACCCTTCTGCAGGAACCTGTCACCTCGGGGAGCAATTTTCCTTAAAATATCCAGTCTGTACTGCAGGGTTAGCACCTGTACCATCTGCTGGAGATAGAGAAATACTGAGGGACTGCAGGTGGCACTCTCGTATATGTGGCAGTGCCCAAAGTTTTGTTCTCTACCTCCATCTGCTGGTAGGGATGTATAAAACCCGCTTGTCTGGACTGATCAGGAAACAGAGTATATGTTTACATCTAGCCCCGTGACAATCATGTGTTCAGTGTGACACTCATGTGAGAACCATCTGTCAGGTGTGTCCCGACAGAAAAAAGGTTGAGAATCACTGCACTAGGCTAATCCTCCATTAGTTTTAGTAGCCAAACCCAGAAAAGTTTTCAGCAGAGAGTTATTTGCTAAGTTCAGTTTTGGATGGATTGAGACTTTTGCCACTTACAGTTCACTCTATAATTCTGCTGTAAACATCAAAAGAAACAGGGCTAGTTATAGGTTTTCAATAAGGAAATTTTGCACATTGGATACTATGTGGCCTGCCTGAAAACTTAAGAAATATATGCATTCACAATCTAACAACATAAGAACATAAGAAATGCCATACTGGGTCAGACCAAGGGTCCATCAAGCCCAGCATCCTGTTTCCAACAGTGGCCAATCCAGGCTATAAGAACCTGGCAAGTACCCAAACATTAGACATATCACAAGCTACTACTGCTTATTAATTTCTGTAATAGCAGTTTATGGATGTAACCTCTAGGAACTTATCCAAACCTTTTTTAAACTCAGTAACACTAACTGCTGTAACCACAACCCCTGGCAATGAATTCCAGAATTTAACTAATGCGCTGAGTGAAAACGAATTTTCTTCTATTTGTTTTAAATGAGCTACTTGCTAACTTCATGGAGTGCCCTCTGGTCCTTCTATTATCTAAGAGAGTAAAAAACTGATTTACATTCACTTCTATCACATCCTCCCTCAGTTGTCTCTTCTCCAAACTGAACAGCCCTAACTTCTTTAGCCTTTCTTCATAGGGCAGCTGTTTGATGCCCCATATCATTTTGGTCGCCCTCTTCTCTGCACTCTCTCCAGTGCAGCTATATCTTTTGAGATGCAGTGACCAGAACTGCACACAGTATTCAAGGTTTGGTCTCATCATGGAGCGATACAGAAGCATTATGACATCCTCCGTTTTATTTTACATTCCCTTGCTAATAATCCTTAACATTCTGTTTGCTTTTTTGATCGCCACAGCACACTGGACCAAAAATTTCAATGTATTATCCACTATGACGCCTAGATCTCTTTCCTGGGTGGTAATTCCTAAGATGGAACCTAATATTGTGTAACTACAACAAGGGTTATTTTTCCCTATGTGCATCACCTTGTACTTGTCCACATTAAATTTCATCTGCCATTTGGAAGCCCAATCTTCCAGTCTTGCAAGGTCCTCCTGCAATTCATCACAATCCGCTTAAGATTTAACTATTCTGCATAATTTTATGTCTTCCGAGAATCTGATCACCCCACTCATCGTACCCCTTTCCAGATCATTTATAAATATTAAAAAGCACTAGTCCAAGGATAGAACCCTGAGGCACTCCACTGTGAAAACTGACCAATTAATCCTATTCTGTTTCCTGTCTTTTAACCAACTTGCAATCCAAGTTAAGAGCAAGGATGTTTGGACTTATTCTTTGGGATCCTACTGGTACTTGTGACCTGGATTGGCCAAAGTCTAAAACTTGATGTTGGGCTTGAATGACCTTTAGTCTGACCCAGTACAGCATTTCTTATATTCTTATGGTGCCTTCTTTCACTCTGTTTTCCTATGCAGTTGCTTTCTCAATCCTGCTTCTTTTCAGTGAAAAGTCCTTAAAATTGTACCCTTACCTGCTTTCTCCACAGCAGCTGGGATGGCATAAGCTGGACCTATGCCCATAATGTCAGGAGGCACTCCAACTACTGCATAGGAGCGCAGGATCCCTAGGACTGGAAGACCCAGCTGCATGGCCTTTGAACGTTTGGCCAAGAGAACTGCAGCTGCTCCATCACTGACCTGACTCGCATTACCTGTGGGAGAGAAGAATTATTGGGTGTGTTACATTGCATGTTCTTCAAAGCAAGTTATTTCATTATACTCTGCTCATTTGACCTCCAACTATGCTCTACTGATCATGCTCACCAGCATGGCCACTGCCTTGACCGTCCAACTGCACTCTCTCAAACTTCTCCTCTTCAGTTCTTACCCTCTCTGACCATCATCTGATAACAAACACTTAACTACCCTCCCTCCACAGTTTTATACAATCATCATCAACACATTTAGGAACCTCCAGGCTATCGAACCTTGTATCCTCTCCACCAATCTCTCTTCTCCTCCACTACATTGTCAAGAGTCTAAACAAGGCAGTTTCTTCTTCTAATATTATAGTCTCCTCTGCTTTGGACACTCTTGCTCCTCCCCTTCCCATCAGGCAAGCAAACCCCAGTCTTCGTTCATCTCCAGAATTCTTTGCCTATGCTCCTGTGCCTGTCTCTCTGGCTAAAATTAGATGTCCATGTTAATTTAATTCAATTTAGTTGAATAAGTTGCTGAATATTGTGGCTAAGCCATTTACACAGATAACTTTTCAGTTATCTATCCCACTATTAAGATTATCTGCATATTCATAAGAACAAAAGAAATTGCCATGCTGGATCAGACCAAGGGTCCAACAAGCCCAGCATCCTGTTTCCAACAGAGGCCAAACCAGGCCATAAGAACCTGGCAAGTACCCAAACACCAAGAAGATCCCATGCTACTGATGCAATTAATAGCAGTGGCTATTCCCTAAGTAAACTTGATTAATAGCAGTTAATGGACTTCTCCTCCAAGAACTTATCCAAATCTTTTTTGAACCCAGCTACACTAACTGCACTAACCACATCCTCTGGCAACAAATTCCAGAGCTTAACTGTGCGTTGAGTGAAAAAGAATTTTCTCCAATTAGTCTTAAATGTGCTACTTGCTAACTTCATGGAGTGCCCCCTAGTCCTTCTATTATCTGAAAGTGTAAATAACAGAGACACATCTACTCGTTTAAGACCTCTCATGATCTTAAAGACCTCTATCATATCCCCCCTCAGCCGCCTCTTCTCCAAGCTGAACAGCCCTAACCTCTTCAGTCTTTCCTCATAGGAGAGCTGTTCCATCCCCTTTATTATTTTGGTTGCCCGTTTCTGTACCTTCTCCATCGCAACTACTACTTTTTTGAGATGCGGTGACCAGAATTGTACACAGTATTCAAGGTGCGGTCTCACCATGGAGCGATACAGAGGCATTATGACATTTTCCGTTTTATTAACCATTCCCTTCCTAATAATTCCTAACATTCTGTTTGTCTTTTAACCATTCCTGTGGGCTGTTGTTGCTTACATATGCACATGTCATGCAAACAGTATGTTCCCACCAAAATGCAAAACAATTGCCAATTGCTTCAACAGAAAATATCTCCGGGCAGACATTTGCCCTCTGCTTTCTGTTTCTCCATTGCTCAGCAGACTCCCACTGCTCCGCAATGCGATGGCTGAGCTGCCCTGTGTGTATATACATAATATAAAATCATAATCGGTTCTATTTCTTATTAAATGTACAAAGCCTGGGAGGGAAGGATCTGGAGTACCGTACTCGCTCCTTTAAAAAAAAAAAAAAAAAAAAGTCCCAGAATTCATTGCCCAACTGCTTACCAGCTGTGGTGCTACCATTTTCCTTGAAAGCTGGCTTCAGCTTGGCCAGACCTTCCAGAGTCGTAGATGGCCTGATCCCTTCATCCTGGGCAACAGTGATGGATTTTGTGTTCCCTTGATCATCCGTGAACGTCGTCATTAGTGGCACGATTTCATTTTTAAACAGTCCCAACTGCTGGGCTCGGGCTGCTCTGAGGAAAGCATACACAATGTGACGCATTTCAGACTATTGTATGCTGTCTGTATTCCTTCTCCTCAAGTGTGGCGCCAGCCTCAAGAGCAAACGTGAGACATCTCTAAGCTCTGAACACTCGCACCACACTAGAGAGACATCCATGTGCGAGCTTGTATTAAGACTGCTCTTATCTTTTACACTGTAAAAGAGATGAGATTCAAACCGCCATGATAAAGAGGAGGAAAGGAGGCTACAGGGACCCTCCTATACCTCATTATTTCCTTTAAATGTATGCTGCCAGCAGGCTAATTTACATCCTGGCACCAAAGCATGACTAGACAGCATAGTCAGGCCAAGGAGACACGGCTTCCCCCAGGTTGCCACAGGACTGGCTTGGTTTTCCTGCTGCCTTTTTTTGCAAGAGGGAAATATACAAACCATTGGCAGGACAATCAGATAAAGCCAATTTAGGACTTGAAAGAAAGCACTCTACGGAGATTCCTTTTTCTTACCTTCCTAAGGATATTTAGCTCCCTTTTGGTGCACACCATGCTTCAAACTGATTTTGAAGAACAAAAATATTTTTATCTTCTTGAAACTGCAATTCCTGCTTGGCCTCCAAAAGTGATCAATTCTGCTAAGCTTGCTTCCTTATCTTACAAGTCCATCAGAACCTTCCCCTCCAACTCCTGGCAGTCCACTAATAAACAGTACACTCAGGACCACCATTACAGCCATCTTCAGGAAAGGGATCCAGGCTTGTCTGTGTGTAATACTAGCACTGGCACATGCAGACTAACAAGGCACTCAAATGCTCTTCTCTCACATGCCCGCTGGCTCCACTTAAAAAGCAAAGCCTTGCTACTCTGAGCAACAATAAAAATCCAAGAGAAACTAGATTCTATTCACAAAGTACTGGATGCATGAGCTGTTACCCTACAGTTGTCAGTGCCCAAATCTTTTTCACAATAATCAAGTCAGAGTATGCCATGCCTACCTTTGGTGTGACATCAAAGCGAAGGCATCTTGCTTCTGCCTGCTAACTCCAAACTTCTCTGCAACATTTTCTGAGGTTATTCTATAATTAAAATGTTTTTAAAAATATAGTGGATGAACATGTAATGTTAAATACAATAAATACAAAAAAAATGTAATCCAACCTCTGTTTTGCCTAACATGACTCGCTGTACAATTTGGCAGCCTTAGGAAGCCCACAGGAAGTTTGCCAAGGGGTCCCATATTTCTCTGGGAAGTCACCAGCGCTCCCATGTCAGCTCTGCACAGATTCTCTTGATATACAGGTGTTTTGGGGACAGTTTCATGCCAGTTTAGCAAAGTAATTGCAAGTAATGTAACATTGCTAACCAATTCCCTGGATCAAATAGGTAATATATAGACCCAACACTCAGCAAGGGTCTTTGATTTCACAGTCTTTTTACAGCGTCAACAAGTTAGAGCAATAAACAAGGCTCCCTGATTCACACAGCAGAGCAGTTGTGAGAACTTAGAGAGGATGGGGTGGAAATCTACCTTATAAATGGGCTCTGACCGACGGCCCGCAAATGCGCAGTAGAGAGCAGCTCTACCGCGCATGAGCGGGCGAGCACGTCGGTCAGAGCGGAGCGTGCCCGGAAAAAAAAAATGGCGCTGGGTCCTTAGGAGCGGCGGCGACGAGCAGGAGCGGCGTCGGCGAGGAGCAGCCCTGACAGAGGACAACCTGAAACTCCCACCAAGCAGGACTTCATGTACCAGAATTCCCTGCTTCTTAAAGGGTCTACTTACAACCTGCAATACTGCAGTAGTTGGGACATTGAGAAACTCCCTGTCAGCACGTTTTCATTTTTGCCTTTCACTGTTCTCACTGTTCTTATTGTCTGATAAAGCTTTCACTGCTTGCCTGCCAAGTCTGTAACCTAGATTAGAACAATGAATGTATTATGAGCAGGACAGTATTGCTATGCACTCGCAAATTCCTTTCCAGAACTGCAAGTCCCGGCAGCCTCTCCGACAGAACACGGGAGAAGCTTCACAAAAGTTCCAGACTGGAGAGGAGGAGGGGGGCAGCAGCCCCTCAGCCGGAATATGCTTGCTCAGCAGGGTGTAGAACGCATGTGCGAAAGATAAGAAATGTGGAATGTATAAAAAGTTACTCCCTGCTTGGGAGGGGGGGTGCAGTCTTACTGAGTGATTCAGCTGCATCTGTTATTTTTGCTGGCAAAAAGAAAAAGAATAAAAACTTTTCCTTTTTTGGACCAAGTGCCTGGAGTCTTCTATTTGTGCCTGCTCTTTGTAGCCTATTACAGGAGGAGCAGTAGCAGCGGCGACGCGCGCGAGGGAGGGAGGGAGGGACACGCCCCCGTCTGCCAGTTGTGGATGAGCTGAAAGGGAAGGGGATTGAGAGAGGGGGAGTGAGTGAGGGGAGGGGGGAGGTGAGAGGGAGGGGGAAGGAAATGGACCGAAACAAATTTTTTAAATGTAGCCCGTTGTTACGGGCTTAACGGCTAGTTGGAGTATAAATGGACGAAGTCAGGTAATCTGATGGACAAGGCTGAATATCAACTCATTTAAGTTTGTGTAAAGCAGAGAGTGTTATTACCAAAAAGATGTTTTTTCTCTACTTTACTATCACAATCAGCTAATAGACCTAGGGAACTCTGATGCAATTAGAGGTTTTCCACCAATTTTGGATAGCACGAGTTACTCTCACTGTCTTGTGAACATCGTTGCTAATATTCAGGGGAAGCTGGATGTGGAGCTCTTGCAAGCCTCTAGCTCTGCTGATGTCAGTCCAGATGGAGACCAACATTTGACTGGGATGAAAGTTGAATCCTTGGAAGGGAAATCAATTATTAACTTCTTTCTTGGAACTACCCCAGTCGGAATTTGAGCATCTGGTCTCAGAATAACTCACTGTAAGCTGGATTCTTGCCCCTCTTGGATAGTAAAACCAGGTAAGAGGTTATGTGTCTGACTCTTTCAAATGGGGAAGCCTCTTTTGAAAAAATTGTCTCTAGGCCCTTCACTACTGGCCAATTTCAGACCAATACCAAATATCCCTTTTCTAGATACAGTTTTTGAAAAAGCAGGGCTTGACCAAGAGTCAGTTTTTGGAGGACTACAGCATTCTAGATAAAATGCAATCATGGTTCTGTCACAATTATGGCACAGAAACATCTTTAGAGGCCCTCTTTAATCTCCTCCATTCCTTTTTGGACAATGGTCTGGATAGCACATTAGTCTTTGTGGACCTTGCAGCAGCTTTTGATACAATCGACCACTGCATTCTGGCCACAAGACTTCAATCTATAGGGATTTCTGGGACATGCATGGATTGGTTTCATTCTTTTTCAAACAGGGGACAACAGGTCAGCACAGGCTTTCTTCTTGCTCTAAATGAGATGCCTTATGGGGTTCCAGAGACGACAGTGAGCTCTGTGGTTTTATTTAGCATCTAATTGCTAACATCGACTAAAGTCATAAGGGTGCTTGGATTTGAGGCTTTTATGTATTCACATGATATTCAAATCTGCATTACCCTGGGTCATCAACAGGTGGTATCTTTAAGTAAACCACACCAAGGTTTTAAGCTTGTGAGGGTCAACAAGCTTAAAATGAATCCTGCTAAATCTGAGCTAATGTGGGTTAGGAGACCACCTTTTCTGTGGTCTGCCCCCATAGTTAAATTACATGACACTCTGCTTCCAATATCTGAAAGCGTGGAGAACCCATCTGACATTAGAATCACATATTGTCCCTGTTTGAGCAATTACCGTGTACTGTGTCAGATTAGACGCGCGGAACATTTTCGCAGCTAAGGATCACCGAAGGTACAGTTTGGCAGCCACAGAAGCCCACAGAAAATTTCAAACGTCGTTGGTCTCCAAAATAGATACTGAAATATCTTAAATATAGGGCTTTCTAAAAGGACAGCTCAGAGACTTCAGCATGTACAGAATTATGCTGACTGGTTATTGACTGGCATTAAATGACAGTAGTTACTCAGATACCTTTTAAATTGGTGATGCTGATTTTTAAAGCTCTTCAAGATCTGTCACCAAGGTATTTGTGAGAGAAATTATCCCTCTATGAGCTGATGGAAATGATGTGATCCTCTTAATCTGCCCAATGAAATTCCTCCCCCGAGATCAGTTAAATTACACAGCACTAGGAATAGGCCCAAAATGTTGGAATGACCTTCCTAAGGATACTAGGGTTTTAACCAATTTGCTTCTGTTCTGTAAGGCAGGAAAGACATTGCTATTTAATGTGTTTAATTTTCAGTGGGGTTAATTTTAACCAACTTGTTACTGTTAGGTGTAGCATATTTGGGCAGGCAATGGGGCGATATCTCAATATTTGATTGCTATTGCTGGTTTATGTTGTGTATGTTTTTAATTACTGCCTTCATTTTTACTTATTGTAACCCATTCCAAGCACCGTTTGGGTGAATGCAGCAGGATATAAATTAATTTAAAATGGCACTAAACTTGAGCTGTAAATATTCCGGGCCCCAGCAGGAGTACAATGACCACAGCAAAAATCTGTCCTGCTGTATTTTCAATTGGTTTTCTACTTTCTCTGAAGGAAGCTCACACCATCCTGTACACAAGCAAAATCAGCCCTAGCTGCCTTCCCCCAACTAACGGGCTATAAAGGAAAATTGGTTCTTACCTGCTAATTTTCGTTCCTGTAGTGCCATGGATCAGTCCAGACCCTGGGTTATGTCACCAATCCAGCAGAGGGAGGCAGAGAAACGTTCTACTGACTCTGACGTATACCCTGGAGGACCACCTGCAGTCCATCAGTATTGACCAGTATCAAAGCAGAAAAATAACTACTAAAATACTAACTAGCTATCTAAACAGGATAACAAATTTCCAACTCACAAATCCTAAATGGAAGCAGAACCCCAAGAAAAAAATTCTTAGGAATAAACCAGAAAATATCAAGAAAAATAGACAGCATGAAAGGCGAATTAAACACCCAAACAGTGAACGAGCGGACTCTCAAAAAAAAAAAAATATATATAATACACAGACATAAAGGGTGGGCGTCTGGACTGATCCATGGTACTACAGGAACGAAAATTAGCAGGTAAGAACCAATTTTCCTTTCCCTGTACGTACCTGGATCAGTCCAGACCCTGGGATGTACCAGAGCTGATTCATTTAGGTGGGACCCAGAGAGTCCCGCTCGGAGAACACTCTCTCTGAAGGCTGATGAACTTGGAGCTTGAACATCCAAGCGGTAATGACGAGCAAATGTATGCAATGACTTCCAAGTCGCTGCCTTACAAATTTCCTGAGGAGAAACTAACTGACATTCTGCCCAAGAGGTTGCTTGTGACCTAGTAGAATGAGCTCTCAAACCCTCAGGAAGATCACGACGAGCAAGAAGATAAGCTGAACGAATTGTCTCTTTTAACCAACGAGCAATCCTAGCTTTAGAAACCTTATGACCTTTACGAGGACCACTCCACAAAACAAACAAGTGATCAGACAATCGAAAACTGTTAGTAACTTCAAGATAACGCAACAGTGCTCGTCATACATCTAACTTCTTAAGATCCTTAGAGGAAGGATCCAAGCGATCTAAACACGGAAAAGCCAGAAGCTCTTTGGACTGATTCAAATGAAAAGAAGATACTACCTTAGGTAAAAAGGAAGGAACAGTCTGTAATGAAATTCCTGAATCAGAAATTCTAAGAAAAGGCTCTCTGCAAGATAAGGCCTGCAATTCTGAAATCCTACGAGCTGAAGAAATGGCCACCAGAATCACCACTTTCAACGTGAGATCTTTCAAAGTCGCATGATTAAGGGGGTTCAAAGGGAGCCGAACACAGAGCCCTAAGGACCAAATTCAAACTCCAAGCAGGGCAAGGATTCCGAAATGGAGGACGTAGATGTTGTGCGCCTTTGAGAAAACGCGCTACATCCGGATGTACTGCCAAGGAAAATCCTTGAATTTTACCACGAAAACATCCAAGCCCTGCTACTTGTACTCTTAAGGAACTACAGGACAAACCCTTGGCTAATCAGTCTTGTAAAAAAGATAAAATATTTGAAACAGAAGAGTGAACTGGATCTATTTGATGCTCATTACACCAAGACTCAAAAACCTTCCACACCCTTGCATAAGCCAAAGATGTAGAAGGCTTTCTAGAACGCAACAAAGTAGTTACTACAGCATCTGAATAACCCTTATTCTTTAACAGATGCCTCTCAAAAGCCAAGCCGCTAGAGAGAAGCGTTCGACCTCTTCCAAATAAACCGGACCCTGAGACAGAAGGCACGGTATGTCTCGAAATCGAAGGGGACCGTCCAGTGCTAGACTGACAAGGTCCGCAAACCACGGACGACGTGGCCACTCCGGAGCCACTAAGATAACGTTGACTTGTTGAACTTTTATCCGACACAAGATCTTGCCGATTAGAGGCCAAGGAGGAAACACATAGAGAAGAACATCTCTTGGCCAAGGGAGTACTAGAGCATCTACTCCTTCTGCTCCTCTTTCCCTTCTGCGACTGAAGAACCGAGGGGCTTTGGCATTCTGAAATGTGGCCATGAGATCCATTGCCGGAGTGGACCATCTGTTGCATATCATTTGATAAGCTTCCCCGCACAGTTCCCATTCACCTGGGTCGAGATGATGTCAACTGAGAAAGTCGGCTTGGATGTTGTCTACCCCGGCAATGTGTGAGGCTGCAATGCTCAGCAGATGTTGCTCCGCCCAGGCAATCAGCTGTTGTGTTTCCTGAGCTACCAGTAAACTTCCGAGTTCCTCCCTGGCAGTTGATATACGCTACCGTGGTCGCATTGTTGGAGAGAACTCGCACTGACTTCCCGCAGAGGAGAGGTTGAAGAGCGATTAAGGCTAAATGGACCGCTCTGGTCTCCAATAGATTGATTGGCCACTGTGCTTCCTCTTCGGACCACTGACCCTGAACAGATGTTTTCAGATATACCGCTCCCCAGCCTGAAAGACTGGCGTCAGTAGTGACCACAGTCCATTCCGGAATCTCTAGAGGAACACCCCGTTGTAGATTCGCTGGTTGCAACCACCAATCCAGGCTGGAACGAGCCGTTTCTGTAAGAGGAAGGTGGTATAGTTCCGAAACCGGATTCCAGCATGAAAGCAATGCAGACTGAAGAGGTCTCATATGTGCAAAGGCCCAGGGAACCAATTCCAGAGTAGAGGTCATTGAACCTAAGATTATCAGATAATCCCGAACACAAGGAATAGGAATAGATTGTAAATCTCGAATTTGCGATTGGAGTTTGAGAAGGCGATGCTCTGGAAGGAACATTAACCCTTGACGAGTGTTGAACCGTGCCCCCAAAAACTCCAGAGATTGGGAAGGCAACAGGTGACTCTTGTCTTCATTGATCACCTAACCTAGAGACTGCAAGAGGGTGATTACTCTGTAGATTGTATAATGGCAAAGAGATTCCGACTTTGCTTGAATTAACCAGTCGTCCAGGTACGGATGTACCAACAGGCCCTCCTTCCTGAGTTGTGCAGCCACCACAACCATTATCTTGGTAAATGTCCTGGGAGCTGTGGCTAAACCGAATGCGAGAGCCCGGAATTGGTAATGTTGCCCTAAATGCAAAATCTGAGAAACTGCTGATGATCGGATCGAATGCCGATATGAAGATAAGCTTCAGTGAGGTTGAGAGATGCTAGAAATTCTCCTCTGTGTACCGAAGCTGTGTCAGACCTGAGAGTTTCCATCCGAAACTTTGGAATCCTTAGACAACGGTTGACTCTTTTGAGATTGAGAATGGGACGAAAGGTTCCTTCTTTTTTGGGAACAACGAAGAAAATTGAATAACGACCTCTCCGACGCTCTGATATTGGAACTGGAACAATGGCTCCTAGGTCGCTTAAATGCTGTAGCGAGTCTTGGATTATGAGACGCTTTTGTAGGGAAGAACATGGGGAAATTAGAAACAGGTGATGAAGCCTCCGAACAAAATCTAAAGCGCAACCTTGACTTATCACTGATAGAACCCATTGATCTGACATACATCTGGCCCATTCTCCGTAAAACAGAGACGGCCTGCCCCCGATGACGGGAACCGGAGAAAGGACAGGCCTCATCTCATTGGACAGACTTTGCACCTCCTGAGACTTGGGAAGTTCCTGGTCTGCCAAATCAACGGCCACGAAAGGACTGAGACCAATTCTGTTGTCTACCTGAGGACTGTTTAGCTGGAGGAGCCGACGGACGAGAAGAACAAAATCTTCTGTTAGACCTAAAACGAGAGCGAGATGAGAAAGAGCATCTAGGTCTAGGACGGTCCTCTGGTAATTTGTGAATATTATTTTCTCCTAGGGACAAAATTAAATCTTCCAATTCCTTACCAAATAACAATTTTCCCTTAAAGCGTAAAGCCCCTAATTGAGCTTTGGAGGATGCGTCTGCAGACCAATTTCTCAACCAAAGAAGTCTGCGAGCCGACACTGAAGCAACTATAGAGCGAGTCGAGGTCCTAAGGAGATCATATAAAGCATCTGCACTGTAAGCAACAGTAGCTTCCAGTCTACCAGCTTGCGCAGCTTCCTCTTCAGAGAGGGAAGAATTATTTTGTAAAGCCTGTACCCATCTTAGCCCAGCTCGCAAGGCTAAGCTACTACACATAGCCGCCCGCACACCAAGAGCAGAAACTTCAAAAATTCTCTTAAGCTGAACCTCCAGCTTACAATCTTGGAGATCCTTAAGAGCTGTTGCTCCGGTTACTGGAATAGTTGTCTTCTTAGTGACCGCTGATACAGCAGCATCTACCTTAGGAAATTTTAAAATTTCCAAAGCTTCCTCAGGTAAAGGATACAATTTATCCATAGCTCGAGCTACCTTAAGTCCCAACTCAGGAGTATCCCACTCCCGGTACAGAAGATCAGTGAAAGAAAGATGAAAGGGAAAAGAAGTTGTGGGACCCCTAAGGCCAAGCAATACCGGATCAACGTCACCCATCCGAGAATCCTTTACTGGGGCCTCTAGACCCAACTCCAGTAAAATTGCTGGGATTAAAGGACCAAGTTCCTCTCTTCTAAACAGTCGGACCACTTTGGGATCATCCCCATCCGCAACTTGAGGGTCTGAAGTAGTACCCAAAGCGGGATCTTCAATTATATCCCCCTCTGGTAGGGACTTGTCCGGGATAGGCAAAGAGTGATGCTCAGAATCATCTGTGGAAGAAAACATTGACTGGTCCAGACCCAAACGAAGGGGGCGCTTAGGAGCTGACCCCAGTCCCAAATGCTTAGATCTAGTCCTTTTAGAGGAATGTGGTTTTAAATTCTGACCAGATGAAATCTCCTCCAGGCAATCAGCAGATAAATATGGGCCTGTTTCACGCGGCTTATCCCCCCCAGGGACAGCCGGATGCGGCGACAACGAAGGTGGGTCTGCAGCACTCTGAATAGCTTGCTGTGTTGCTGTCCTCAGAGTAGACAAGAGCGCTTCAGTCCCAGCACTGCAGGGAAATGAGCCCGGGGCAGGAGAGCAGCTGGTCCGAGGATTTGGAGTCTTGCGAGGTAGCCTGGTTCTTTTTTTAACCGGCAAATTTGACAAACCTTCCCCCCCGGGGAGACAGTAAGTGCAGAGACTCTCTCTTGAAAGACGCGCGCGCGTCCCCACAAGCGCGGCAGGCCACGCCTCGCGGCATTGCAAAGAAAAAAACGACGCGAAAGGAAAGAAAAACTGAAAATTAAAAGAAATAAATAGAAACTCTGCTAAAAAGAATAAAAGCGCAGACCAACCCAACACCAAAGGTAAATAACCCACGATTCAGCTGTCCAAAAATAATTTACTTTTTTTTTTTTACCTGACCAACCGGACCCTCGGCCCTGCTCCAAGTAGGGTGAGTGAGCTGGGCTCCCCGGTATCACCCCTGCCAGGAGTGGTTGCTGGGCCCAAACCTCCCCAACTCCGGCAGTCTCAACCAGGAGGGATAGTCCTCCCAGGACTTGACAACCTCCCGGGAGGCAGAGGAAACGGCTGTGAAGAAAAAGAAACTTTTTTTTTTTTTTAATTAACTTAATTCAAAAGAACGGCCTCTCTACAATAGAGAAAAAAAAAGAAAGACTGCAAGGAATTAACTCCCAACTACCTGACTAAAAAATAATAAACTACCACAGACTGCAGGGGTTAGGGACGTCCACCTCTGCTGGGAGACAGAGAAATACTGATGGACTGCAGGTGGTGCTCCAGGGTATGCGTCAGTCAGTAGAACGTTTCTCTGCCTTCCTCTGCTGGATTGGTGACATAACCCAGGGTCTGGACTGATCCAGGTACGTACAGGGAACTATGTTTACTTTTTACTCTTACTGGATTCACTACTTGTCTTTCCAATGACAGAAATCCAAACAGAAATGTAAAAATCCCTTCACATTTGGAGACTCAATGTACTCCTGAGCCCCTCTCTTCCCTGCCTTTCAAAGGGAGCCTTCCCATTAAAAGACCTGTGCTTTTGAGTCATTCCAGGCAATACCTTTCCTGGATATCACAACACTTCACGAGTTCCTGAATTAATTTGGCCTTTCGCCTGGCATCTCTGTACACACACGCCACAATGGCATGGGGAGGCAGAGCACTCGCAGTTACCTCCAATTCCTGGTGCTGATTCACTGCTAGCTTGCCAGCCCCACATTACCTTGGAGAAACAGGTGTCCGATTTTCAGACCTAACACTCCCCCCCCGTAGCTGCACAGTCTGTACTGCTACCTTAAAGAACACTGGAACTATCAAAATCCCAAAACATTACTTTGCCTTGGACCAGAGATCAAGTTTGTGGTGGCTTGAAATGAAAAACCCAGTGATGTGAGTACTGCAAAACACAACCTTTAAATGTACCGAGACATTGCTTACCCCATAGGAATGAAACAATCCTTGGCTTTGCTGTTATCCGCTGCACGAGAACCAATATCGCCCGGATTTCCTGTAGGTTTCAGGGACATGGATTCCACCCTGGAGAAGGAAACTGACATTATATTTGCAGTCTGCCTTGATGCAGTTACAGCTCCCACACATTTAATGCCATTCCTACCAAACAGATTCCAGAGCCCAAGAAAAGTGCCAAATACACAACTGAAGACGGGCCATACAAGGAGGATTGCCTCAGACAGAGACCGTAATCACATGCATGGCAGAAGATTGCAGCAATCTCACTATGCAATCAAATGTAAAAGATTCTAGACAACTCAGCCAAGGACAAGAGTTATTTTGCTTCCTAGTGAAGTCCCTAAAGACACACGTTAACATTCACTTCAGCACAAGCCCACTAACAGCTGCATTTTCAGTTTGCTCACATTACTTCCTTCAACTGTAATCCTGCCACCGGGCTCACACTAAACTGAGATAATATACGGTAAGTCATCGATGGCATCACTGATAACAAAGGGAGCATCAGTTTATCTGCATTGTACTGCAAGGTCACATGAAATCTCTTAATGTAATCGCAAAGTCATGTTATTACCTTCCATAACAAAGGAGTAGTCTGAGCTGAGGACAGGCTTCCTGTAACCAGGAGGATCACACCCTAAAGATATGAAGAGGATGACGACCCTCGAGCTGCCTGGAGAGGACTGCTCGCCAATATAAATAAAAATCAATTTCCTAAAATATGCAGGCCTAGTCATTCTGAACTGCTGAAAAACAAAATCTAAGAAAAACATTTAGCAGGATGTGTGGCAGTGATCCACTGCTTCATATCCTACCAGCAGCATTCCATTCTTATTTATTTATTTTTGACTTTTATATACCGATGTTCCTGCACATATCGCACCGGTTTACATAAGAACTGAACTGTCGCCTTGGGGCGAGTACAAAGAACATGAGATACAGATAAATTATAGCATAGTATGATCAAGAACCTAGAGCTATACCTGAAATCACTTTAAATACTTTAAAACTTTCAATATTTTAAAACTTTAAATACATATATGGTGAAATGTATGGTGTATGCTGAGGGATAATGCTGAGGGATAATGGTGTATGCTGAGGGATAATGAGTGGGACTGATACAAAAAGGCAAGAAAGTTACAAAGGGGTAAAGAGAATAAAACATTTAAGAACGAATAGCTATCAGGTTCATATACAAAAAGTGTATTTAATAGCTTATGTATACAAAAAGCTTACGGATCTGTATACATAACGTATACATCAAGGCAAGAGGTTACAACAGAGGAAAGAGAATAATGCATCTAAGAACGAATAGATTAAGACTCTGGCTCACGGGTCGAAAAGGAGCTATAGGATGTATAGGTTGCGGGGTTTGATCAATAAGGTCGAGAGGGCTCTGAGTCAGTCAGCTAAATTATGGTTGGACGTGATGTGATAGGACTAGAGGGATGTGAACAAAGAATAAGAGTGGTCCTTTGGAGGGACCAGGGGGACCTCTGTGATCTATTATCTCTCTGAAAAGGCTTGACTGAAGAGCCATGTTTTGAGTTTCTTTTTGAAGACCAGAGGGCAGGGTTCATGTCGTAGGTCCGGAGGGAGCAAGTTCCAAAGAGGGGGACCAGCTGTGGACATGGCACGCTTCCTTAGTGAGGTTTTAGCAGGTGGGGTGTACAAAGTGTCTTTCTATGCATTTCTGATAGGTCTGTCGGAGATGTGTGGCCGTAGTTGGTAGCTTAGCTTGAGGGGGAAGATATTATGCAAGGCCTTGTGTATCAACATGAGAACTTTGAAGAGAATTCTGTATTTGATTGGTAACCAGTGGAGGTACTGAAGGATAGGGGTGATGTGTTCTCTTTTGTTGGCGTTGGTAAGGATCCTGGCCACTGCGTTCTGGACCATCTGAAGAGGCTTGATGGTGTTCGCAGGGATGCCCAGTAGGAGGGAGATGCAGTAATCAATTTTGGACAGGATGATAGATTGGAGCACCAAGCGGAAGTCTCGGAGGTGTAGGAGTGGTTTAAGTTTTCTTAGAACCTGCAGTTTAAAAAAGCATTCTTTGGTGGTGTTATTTACGAATCTTTTTAAGTTAAGCTGGTTGTCCAGAAGAACGCCTAGGTCTCTCACATGTGGTGAGTGATTAACAGATGTTTTGGCTAGTTGGGAAGAACTTGGGGAGTTGAGAAGGACTTTGTTATTGTCATGAGCTAAGAGCAGAATCTCCGTCTTGTTGGTGTTGAGGACGAGGTTGAGGCTTGAAAGAAGTATGTTGATGGATTGGAGGCAGCTGTTCCAGTGTGACCAAGTTTTTTGAAGAGACTCTGTGATCAAGATGAGGATCTGGATATCATCCGCATAGAGGTAGTGTGTTAACTTTAGGTTAGAAAGTAACTGGCAGAGCGGGAGAAGATAGATGTTGAATAACGTAGTTGAGAGGGATGATCCCTGTGGGACTCCCAGGTTGGATCTGACTGGGTGCGATTCTTTATTGTTGATCCTCACCTTGAAAAACCTGTTTTCTAGGAAGGATTGGAACCACTTGAGAGCTGTTCCCTTAATGCCAATGTCTACAAGCCGCTGTAGTAAGATAGAGTGGTTTATGGTGTCAAACGCCACGGAGAGGTCCAGAAGAGCGAGTAAGTAGGATTGTCCTTTTTCCAAATTTAGGAGGATGGTATCTGAGAGAGAGGTAAGTATCCGAGATGGTATCCGAGAGAGAGGTAAGAACCCACACCCACTCTACTTGCACGATACAAAACTTTGCTGCAAAATTATAGTGAGATGATCAACAATGCTAAAAAAAATTACTACGCTGGTAAAATACACCAATTTCAATTCAATCCAAAAGTGCTGTTTGAATATGTCACTTCACTTACCAACCTCACTCCAAATATCATCCCAGAAGAAGCAGCCAAAATCAAATGCGAACAACTGGCTTCTTTCTTTCAGGACAAAATTAACAAAATTATGACACGCTTCTCCCACAATTCCTACATGCCCCAAGTCAATAACTGCTGTTACATAAAAGACTCTGCACCTCAGCTAACAATTTTTGAAAACACAGCAACAACTGAAATTGAATCCCTACTCAAAAAAGCTAGACCCTCCTCTCACCCCTCTGATACCATCCCCACAAAACTCCTCCTCACCGTCCCTGATCTAATAGCCAGCCCTATCTCTAACATTATCAATGCATCCATTGAATTTGGGCAAGTGCCCAACTCTCTCAAATTTGCTATCCTTAAACCCACTTTAAAAAAACCAAAACTCGACCCATTAGACCAGGGGTCAGGAACCTTTTTGGCTGAGAGAGCCATAAACGCCACATATTTTAAAATGTAATTCCATGAGAGCCATACAATATGTTTAAAACTAAATATAAGTAAATGTGTGCATTTTATGTAAGATCACACTTTTAAAGTACAATAAGTCTCTGAAAATATTACACCAGGCCTTAAGACACCAATACATCTCCTATTAGGAAAATGGACCAAGTCAGGCTGCTATAGAGTCCTACACAGAAACCCTCACCTGAATCACGTGCTGTCCCTCACCTAACATAGAATAAAAAGACCAAAACGCATAACAAGAAGCATACAGAAAAAAATGAATTGGAAACTGCAACAAGCCAGAGTCTCTGTATGCAGTGTAACAAAGGAAAAAAGAAACATCACCCATCCTTATAAAACAAATCAAGAAATATAAAATCATCAGCAGTAAAACTGTACTAACAAAAAGAACATATTTCGAAACAGCTAATGAGTGGAATATCCAATAATTAAAAACACATATAAAACATTTCCAGATACCAACAAAATATTTCAAAATAGCAGACACAAAGACCCTGTAATGAAAAATAATGATACAAACATTTTTTTGCTCTGCATACCTGGGAACGTTTGATATCCAGGTGTCCTGAGATTGTTCTGAATTAGCAGGAGGTGGGGTGGTTTGCTTGGAACTTTCTCCTCTCTCAGTCACATACCAGCGCTCTCTCTCACACTGGCTCTCAATGACACACCTATACACACATGCTCTCAGTACTCACATATACACGTTTTTTCTCACTCACTTATATAGGCTCTTAATTACACATTTACACACATGCTGTCTATCTTTTCACGCTTACACACACACAGGCTTTCAATCACATAAATACATGCTGTCTTTTTCTCTCACACACAGACTCATTCACATGCTTACAAACATGTCCTCTCTTTCTCTCATTTACACACAGGCTCTCAATCACATACTCACATGCTTCCTCACCTAAACCAGCTCTCAATCACACACAGACACACATGATCTCTCTCTTACTTATACACACAGGCTCTTAATCATACATACACATGATTTCTCTCACACACAAAGGATCTCAATCATACACACATACTCTTTCACACAAACAGGTTTTCAATCACAAACTTACACATACAGGTTCCCAATGGTAAACTTACATTCATGCTCTCTCTCTCTCACAGGCAGGCTCTCAATCACAGACATACTCTCTTTCACATGTACAGGCTCACACACACACACACACAGGCCCCTTGCGCCCGGAAGAGGAAGTGAAGAGTATCGGGTGCCTGCGCGGCAAGAAGAGGCCACGCTAGTGCGCTCGGCATCGGCCCGAAGAAAAGAAGACTGCAGCGCGGCTCGGAGGAAAACGAAGAGGTTCAGCCGCGGCCGATGGGACTCCGCCTCCGCGAGGGCTGAAAATGAAGAGGTTAGCGTTGGGAGGAGGCTGCTGCTGCCGCAAATTCCCGGGGTGGGGGAGAGAGAGAGTGAATGAGCGAGCAAACAGCTTGCTCGCTCATTCACTCTCTCTCTCCCTCACCCCGGGAACTCGCGGCAGCAGCAGCCTCCTCCCAACGCTAACCTCTTCATTTTCAGCCCTCGCGGAGGCGGAAGTCCCATCGGCCGCGGCTGAACCTCTTCGTTTTCCTCCGAGCCGCGCTGCAGTCTTCTTTTCTTCGGGCCGATGCCGAGCGCACTAGCGTGGCCTCTTCTTGCCGCGCAGGCACCCGATACTCTTCACTTCCTCTTCCGGGCCGCGAGGGGGGGGGGGGGGGGGCGAAGAGAGCACGCCGGTGCCGCTGACTCCAGCTGTCCTGCCGCGTTCCGCCCGGGCTGACAGCATTTTAAGCCCGGGCGGAGGAGGACCGGGGAGCAGCTGGGTCAGCGGGAAAGTGTGGCGACTGTCTGCGAGCCAGATGCAGCCCTCAAAAGAGCCATATCTGGCTCGCGAGCCATGGGTTCCCGACCCCTGCATTAGACCTTGCCAATTACCGCCCAATTTCTAATCTCCCATTTATTGCTAAAATCCTAGAAAAAACCATCAACCGTCAACTTAGTGACTATTTAGAAGAACACCAAATCCTCTCTCCCTCACAATACGGATTTCGCAAATTACATAGTACTGAAACCTTGCTCTTATCTCTGTCTGATTACCTTCTCAAAAGCCTAGATAAAAATCAACCTCATCTTCTAGTAATCCTGGATATCTCAGCGGCTTTTGATACCGTTAACCACCAAATTCTCCTCCAACGCCTTCACGAGATTGGAATAACTGGTACTGCTCATAACTGGTTTACCTCCTACCTGTCCAACCGTAACTATAAAGTCAAAATTGGCAACCACCTATCAAAAGAAATCCCCCTGAAGCAAGGAGTCCCGCAAGGCTCTTCACTTTCATCTACCCTTTTTAACATCTATCTCCTACCACTCTGCCATCTCCTCGCCAATCTTAAGCTTCCACACTTTTTGTACGCTGATGATGTACAAATTCTTATTCCAATTACGGAATCCATACCCAAAGCCCTTGAAATCTGGGACACTACCCTCGCTTCTATCAATAATCTACTAACTTCCTTACAACTTGCCCTCAACTCCACAAAAACAGAACTCATGATCATATCTCCTCCCACACCACTACATGCTTCGCCTACCTCACCAATAACCCAGATGCACATACAATTCTCCCACCAAGTCCGAGACCTAGGAGTCATTATTGACGACCAAATGACCCTCAAAAAATTTATCAGCGCTATCCTTAAAGAGTGTTTTTTCAAATTACATACACTCAAAAAATTGAAACCCTTGCTTCACGCATCTGATTTCCGGACAGTTTTACAAGCCATGTTGTTTTCCAAAACAGATTATTGCAATTCACTCCTCCTAGGCCTACATAAAAATGCCATCCGCCCCTTACAAATCCTGCAAAATACTGCAGCCCGCATCCTTTCTAATACAAACTCAAAGGAACATATTACACCAGTTTTGAAGGATTTACACTGGCTCCCCATTCAATCTCGCATACACTATAAGACACTAACACTTATCCATAAAGCCCTCCACAATCCCGAAATGAAATGGTTTAATAATACACTACAATTTCAAAATTCTATCAAACCTACCAGAAATCAATACCTTGCCACATTACAGACCCCCTCGCCTAAACTATATAACTATGCCTCCACCAAAGCGCGAGCGCTTTCTTTTGCTGGCCCTTTTTTATGGAATACCATGCCCACCGAACTGCACCTTGAGCCATCTCCCAAAACATTCAAGCAAAAACTCAAGACATGGTTATTTACACATGCCTATACTTGAAATATATATGTCCTGCCTTATCTACCCGACACCCACTGTCTATATACCAACTCTAACTTCCCTATTTCTGCTATTACTATAAATATCCTACCATATAATTGCTCTTAATCGCATTCGAAGCGCTATCTCTCCCTTCTTACCACCTCTAATTTAGAACTCCATCCCCTCTTAACCCTTTCCCTTAGCTTTTACTTATTCCCCTTGAACCATTTACTCTCTAGTACTGTTTAATTCAGTTCAGTTAAGTTACAACTATATGATAGTTCTGTTTAAAAAAAAAAAAAAAAAAAAAAAAGGATTCTAATTGTTTGATTTTTAAATATTTATATACTTACCTTTGTTAATTGTATAACGCCTATATAACTCTGTTAAATGTATAACGCTTTGGTGTAAGTTCCTGTTTACTGTACACCGACGTGATATCTTTGATGAGCAGCGGTATATAAAAATTTATAAATAAATAAAGTAGTGATTCCGTGTTTAGCGCTTTGCGGAAGCCGAATTGTGATGGGGCGAGAATATCATTTTCTTCCAGGTATTCAGAAAGTTGTTTAACAACATTTTTTTCCATGAGTTTGGCGATCATCAGTAGATTCGCTATGGGGCGGAAGTTGGCTAGGTCCGATGGTGAAAGTTTGGGTTTTTTCAGCAGAGGTTTGAGGATTGCGAGCTTTAATTGGTCTGGCACAAGCCCTTGAGCCAGGGAGCAATTTATAATGTCTGCGATAGGCTTGGCTATGATATTCGGAATGGTGAAGAGCAGGTTGGACTGTATGTGGTCTGACGGGTGTCAAGAGGGTTTAAGTTTCTTGAGGATATTTTCTATTTCTAGTGATGATGTAGACTCAAAAAATTCTAGTGAAGCGTTTTGGTGGGGACCGATGGTGAGAGTGGGGGGGGGGGGGGGGTTTTGAGGGTTGGGCGCCTTGAGGGGCGCTATGAGGATGGCGATTTTATTCTCGAAGTAGTCGGCCAATTCCTTGGCTTTACTGGTGGCTTGGCCATCTGGAATGAGAGGTGTGGACGGTTTGGTGAGGGCTGAGATATAGGAGAATAGTGCTTTGGAGTCGAAAATGAAGTGATGGATCTTTTTTGAAAAGAAGTCCTTCTTAGTTCTGTGGATGGTGTTCCTGTAGGCATTTAGAAGGGATTTGTAGGCAGGTAGGGTTGTGGTGAAAGGGTTTTTACGCCATCTGTGTTCTTTATTTCTTAGGTCTTGCTTGAGGGATTTTAATTCAGGCATGAACCATGGTTTCCTGTTGTCCTGAGCGGGATGTAATGTTTTAGAGATCGTTGGGCAGGTTTGTTCGGCAATTTTGCTGGTGATGTCGATCCAGGATGAGGTTGCTGTGTTGGCGTCAGAGAGGTTGAGGTGAACTAGATCATTGGCGAGCTGCGTGTTTCTATGGAACCGGGTTTCCTGAAAGAGACGGTAGTTTTGGGGAAGGCATATGGGGGGGGGGGGTGATCCTTAATCTCTAGGACCGTGGAGATGATCTGGTGGTCCGACCAGGGGACCGGAGAACATATTGGGTTGGCAGAATATGAGATGCCCTCATTTATAAAAATGAGGTCTAGGGTGTGGCCCGCTTTATGGGTCGGATTGTTAACAATTTGTCGGAATCCCAAGTGCCTAAGAGCAGCCAGTAGCGTTTCGCAGTTCGAGGAATATGGCAGGGCATCCAAGTGCAGGTTAAAGTCTCCCAGGAGGATTGCTGGTTTGTCCGCATTGAAGTGTTTCACTATGAATTTGATAACCTGAGAAGGGTCGGATTCTAGTTGAAGGGAAGGCGATTTGAAGAAGGCTAATTCCAGATTGGAAGTGGCATTTGCGTGATGCAAGCTAAGGCCTAGCCCTTTTTTTGCAGCTAAAAGCAGACCTCCTCCTCTTTTTTTGAGTCGGAATAGAAAGGAGGTCGTATGTTTGGATGGGGAGCTGATTTAATAGCACTGTGTCCGAGGATTTCAACCAGGTTTCTGTGATTGCACAGATGTCTGGTTTGGAATCTAATAGGTAGTCGTTGAGTATGTGAGTGTTCTTGGAGATAAATTGGGCATTGAAAAGGGTTAATGAGAATAGGGATAGGCAGAGTATTTGTGTGACTGGTGAAATCATGATGGGAATGAGTCTCTGTTGTCTGGTGGAAGGGAGAGCACGGGATTTAGGCCGATTGGCCACGTAATTGTAGATTATGGGGATCGCAATGGAGCACATCTTGGAGAAGGAGAGATTTGTTGATTGAATTGGCAAGGACAGGAGTGGCTGATGAGGAGGAGGGATGGCGTCGGCGAGGGTCAAGGCTGGCCGGGGTCTAGCCAGACTTCGCTGATTGATCAGCCTCTGATTGAAGAATAGAGTTAGAGAGATGCACCAAGGGGCTGCACAAAGGGGCGCACAAAGGGGCAGGCTCCTTTGTTGCGCTCCTTCGGCGCGCGGCACCCGGAGCGAGGGCTGGAATTTAAAACCCTGTGGTCGCGGTCAGATTGATGTCAGCAGCACGTGTCTAGCTGCTGATTGGAGGGCATCTTGCGAGGAGGCAGCCGGTAAGGAGAGGTGGCGGTGGTGGGTATGGCTAGGCCTCGTGGCCGGCGGGGGGCCCTCGGAGGTAGGCTATCTTCCCTTTAAAATGACCAATGCTCTGCTATTCAGTGATAAAATCAAGTCTGAAATCAGTGCTCACCTGAAAGAAAGAACTTAGAAAGGCTCCTGGCAAGCTAGACTCATTTCAATACAGTTCAAAAGAACCTCTCATTAGAACATAAGAACATGCCATACTGGGTCAAACCTAGGGTCCCGTCAAGCCTAGTATCCTGTTTCCAACAGTGGCCAATCCAGGTCACAAGTATCTGCCAGGATCCTTGGGATAAGCAGTGGACTTAGAGAAATTCACTGCTTATCCCTGGGATAAGCATCATGATTAAGGCTACAACCAAATTTAAAAACATTAAAAAAAAAAAAAAAAAAAAAAAAAAAAGATGTAAAGACCTGGTTATTTGGCAAAGCTTATCAATACCATGAATAATATAAGATCCAGCAATTCATTTTTTTTATTGCTCCTATTTATTGTAAATTTTAATGGAATTTTTATGTGATATTATTTCCACTATTTTATTTGCATATTTATTTATTATTTATGCACTACATTTAATATTTGCACTGCCTGTTCTAATTTCTATTTTTATTAATTTTATTTTACTGTATTTCTCTTCTAAGCCATATTTAAGAACTACGAAGGTTGGGCATGGCTCAACTATGATGAGAAGTTCCAGGGCAAAATGGCAGGGAATAGGTTCATGACTTGGGGAACTCAGGATATCAATTTATGGCTCACTCAAATGACAAATAAGAGCGCAGGAAACATGAAAGAGGGGTTAGGGACTGGCACGGGTCAATCTGGGTAGGTGAATGCAGGGGGGGGAGCGTTGGGGTCCTTTCGAGGATCCAGGAACAATAGCAAAACTGGAGCGGGTAGCAAAGGTGTGGGAGGAGGATCTGATGTCTGCTGGCGTTTTAATAAGACCACAAGCTTGTTCCCGAGCTGAAAGTTCAGACATGTGTGCGGAGCCCCGCACCCAGCTAGTAAGTGTTCACATGGGCAGGGAGGGGCTAGTTGGGAGGCATGGAAGGAAAAAACTTTTTTTTCCAAATAACATGGGGGAGTTATGTAAGGAATTGGCAGGGTATCCAGATAAGGGGACAGCGGCATTATTATGGGGAGGTTTTCGTGAAGGTTTTAGGATCCCTTATTGTGGTCTGGGGGCAGGGGGAAGGGTAAGGAACACTAGGTCGGTGAGCAAATTGAGGGAGGTCGCTAGGAGTAAACTGGGGGCGGAAATTCAGTTGGGAAGAATTGCAGGGCCGTTTGATGTTCCTCCTTTCAATCAAATGCACCTTTCTCCATTAGCAGTTATACCAAAGGCGGCTCCAGGTAAGTATAGATTGATCCTGAATCTTTCGTATCAGAGGGGATCGTCAGTTAACAACTTTATCCCCAGGAGTATATGTTCCATTCGATATGCCTCTTTCGATGCGGCATTAGAGCTAGTGCCAAGGGCAGGTAAGGGAGCTTTACTTGCCAAAGCGGATATAGAATCCGCTTTTAGGCTGTTGCCAATACACCCTGAAAGCGTACCACTGTTGGGTTTTACTTTTAGGTGAAATATTACGTGGATAGGTGTTTACCCATGGGTTGCTCCATATCCTGTGCGTACTTCAAGGCATTTAGTTCATTTATTCAATGGGTGACTGAGCGACATACGGTCTCTACAAATATGATCCATTACTTGGATGATTTTCTGTTTGTAGGGCCGAGACAGTTGCAGTGCTGTCAGGGGCAGTTACATGGTTTTTTGGAGGTGACAAAGAGATTGGGAGTTCCAATTGCTCAGGACAAGATGGAAGGGCCGTCTGCGTGGTTGACCTTTTTGGGTACTGAAATTGATTCAGAAGAGATGGTGTTGCGCCTGCCAGGGGACAAAATTCAAAAGCTGCATGAATTGGTGGTGAGGGTAAGGCAAGCGACTAAAGTAACGTTGCGACAGATGCAATCGCTAATAGGGTCTTTGAACTTTGCGTGCAGGGTTATTCCAGGTGGGAGAGCGTTTATTAGATGGTTGTTGGCATCCACAAAGGGGGATTTGAGCTGGACATCACTTCATCAGGGTGACAAGGATGATAAAGGAGGAATTGGGAGTCTAGAAGGGATTTCTCGCAACTTTTAATGGAGTGCGAATTATCCCTGAGGGGGAAGTGTCAAATGTTGAGTCGGAACTCTTTTCGGACGCGGCAGGTGCGTCGGGATATGGTGTTTATTTTAAAGGACAATGGTGTGCGGAGCCATGGCCCGAGGTGTCGTTAGCGGAGGGTATAACAAGGAATATTACTTTCTTGGAATTATTCCTTACAGTAGTGGCTTTGGAAATTTAGGGGAGGCAGTTAAGCAATAGGCGGGTGGTGATAGAGTGTGATAACCTGGGGGTAGTATAGGTGATCAACCGGTTGGCGGCGAAGTGCTTAAAGGTGGCCGTCTTGTCTAAAATGGAATGTTACTATTATGGCAAGGCATGTGTACAGAATGCAATCGCGGATGCTTTATCTTGTTTCAAATGGACCGTATTTCGAGAACTGGCACCAAGTCCGATGGCAGAGCATTTTCCAGAGCAACTATGAAGGCTTGGTCTGATGAAGAATGGCAAATGATCAGGAATTCGGTAGCTCCAGCTATGTGGAGAGCTTATGTGGCAGGGTGCGGTGTGGTGTCTCATTTTCTGAGTGAGAAGGGTTGGCGAGGAGGACCGGTGCATGAGCGAGAGGTGGTCAACTTCTTATCTTGGGCAAAGAAGCAGGGATATTCTAGGTCATTGGTTAGGTCGCAGCTAGCTGGATTTTCTCTCTTTCAGAAAGTAAAGGGATGGGGAAATCCAGCAGTGAGCTTCGTGGTAAAGCGTGTTATGGGGGGTAAAAGTCGCCCTATCAGGTATGATGACTTGAGTTAGTGAAGGTGTGTTGGTCAGGGTATGAAGTATTATTTTTTAGGACAGCCTTCTCGCTGGCGTTTTTTGGCGCCTTGCGAATAAGTGAACTGGTGGCAAGTTCAAAAGCAACAAAAGGGGGCGGGATTGATGGTAAGCCAAGTTCAGAGAGGAGATTGTCTCGGTTTGCATACAGCGGTCAAAAACGGACCAGAAAGGCAGAGAGCAGTTCCTCAGGCTAGATCCAGTCGGGCACGCAATAGTTTGCCCGGTAAGAACGGTATGAGCGTTTCTGCATGTGCATCCCAGGATGCGGGGGGGGGGGGGGGGGGGGGGGGGGGTCCTTTTTACTACATGAGGACGGAGTTCCTTTAACAAGTTTTCAGTTCACGAAGGTTCTCAAGTTAGTGGTTGACAGGTTGGAATGGGATACTGAAGAGTACAGTTCGCATTCATTCCGCATCGGTGCGGCCACGACGGCATCAGAATGCGTATGGTCGGAGGGAGCAATAAAGGCTATTGGCAGGTGGAAGTCAAAAGCCTATCAATATTATGTCCGCAAGTAGGAAAGCAGGGAAGAGCGGTGGAGTTGATTTTGTTTTCTTCTTTTACATAGCGCAAAGGGGTGAATCGTATGCAGGAATATGCTTGGGTCGTGGGCCATTCTTTCGTACACTGGGCTCAAAGGAGAGCGATTCACAGACCTTACGGGGAGCATTTGTACTTGGATAGGTTGTGTTGGAGGAGTCAATGGTTGGGTAAATGGGGAATGTGATGGTCTGAGGTCTTGTCTATTCTGCAAGAAGGGTAGAGGTCTTAGGGGTGCTGGGAATAATATTGGTACATTTGGGAGGGAATGACATAGGGAAAGGCACATGTAGGGAACGTATCCCTAACATGCGAAAGGATTTATAGCGCATTGCGGTACTGTGGACTAGCATTAAAGTGGGATGGTCCGATATAATAGTTCGGTGGAATCACAGGGAGGAACTGATCTGGAAGCGGGGGTTAAACTGAACAGGCAGATGGGACGGTGGGTAGAGAGACAAGGGGGCTTCTGTGTTAGACATGAGTCGTCTTGGGAGGAGAACAAGGGACTATTCAGAGGGGATGGGGTGCATCTGTCAGATGTAGGGATAGACCTCTTTAATAACAACTTGCAGGAGGGACTAGAAAAAGCAATTGCTGGAGTGTGAAGGGCCGCAGTGGGGGAACAAGGGTTTGTGGCGGAAAACCCGAGCCCAAACTATGATAATGCATTGTTAAAAGGACATTTGGGGGGGGGGGGGGGGGGGGGGAAGTCCCGTGTAGCTGGTGGGCTGCTACATGGGGCGGCCAAAGAGCAAGGGGCTAAGCTCAAGGCCAGAGCTTACTCTCGCTGGGACGAGGCGGGGTAAACAAGGGTGGGGGGAAATTATTCCTTATGCTTTACTGCTGGGATGTGGTGGTTTAGGCGGATAAGGAGGAAGATATGGATCAAAGGGGGGGGGTATGTTATAAATGTTAAATGGATAATGTATTGTACGGGCTTGGGTTAGTTAATAAACTGCGGCCTTTTATAACGCCAAAAGTTGTTGTCTTTGTTGGTGGTGAGGGAGAGGAGCCAAGCACAGATCTTGACTCCCTGAATTAATCTCATGTTAGCTTGCAAATCTCAAACTCACAGGAGAAGGAAATCAAACAGGGCATAAGCACAATTCCAAACTGACAATTTTGTCCCATGTGATCTGCATTAAGTTGCAATCTTCTGCAAATTCAACAGCTGAGAAGTCTGACAGATAGGATGTCTGAGTCTCCAGCAGAACTACAACAAAATTCAAAGACAGATACAAACAGAGCAAATAATCACAAGGCCCATTTAGTCTTCTACCACCCTGCCGCAATATCACTTTATCCTCTGTTTCTTTGAAACCTGAGCCTTGACACCAAAGGCAAAGAAATCATCCTAAACAAATAAGCAAACCCTGTTGCATCTTTAACTTTACTCTTCCTTCCCCCACTGCTAAGGATCTTCTGTGCTTGTCCCAGGCCTTCCTGAATTCCAGCAACAATTCTGTCCCCACCATCAATGCATTCAACACCTGCTTTGTCAAAATATTATTTCGTCACGCCTTATCTATTGCCTTTCCCCATGAATTGTTAGGATCAGGTTTGCCCCAGTTGAAAAATATGAATGCTTGCTCGTGAAGTTGGGGTGAGAGAATCAATTAGGTATTTTAATTTGTTATTGCCCTGCTGGAAGTACAGTTAATACTTCTGATAGGGTGACTCAGCCAATATTAGAGGTACATCCAACTGTCTTGAGGTTATTGGCTGTAGAAGATTTCTATCTTCGTGTCTATAATTTGAGCTTGATTTCATCCTCCTCAGTGGGAAGCCTCTTCCAAATTATGGAAGATCTGACCCATAAAGACAGGCACACTCTGGATTTGGTTTCATGTCATCATGAGCTGGAGATTAGAGGGCTATCAGTGTATTAAACAAGGCATACCCCTCAGGGTTTTCCACTGTCTTCCTATGGTTTCCCCTTGGGAAATGTAATTAAGCCATTTAAGATGGGATTTACAGGTAAAAACTTCATAGGGAAAGGATGTTACAAGCTGGCTTCACTTTGTTGAATTTTTGACCGGAGTCAATTTCAAAGTGGTTACTTAATAGCAGGCTTATACCAAACAGTATCAAGACTAAGATTCTTTGGGTAGGTTTTTCTAGCATATGGGCTGGTATCCAAATGCCTCTGGTTTGAGGTGTGATCTGCACTCCCCCCCCCCTTCCCCAGGATTCTGCCTGGCTATGCCATGGGCACGCCAGGGACTCTATCTAGCCGTTTCCTCTCATAGGCCGTGTTGTGGAAGCTCCAGGGATTCTGCATGGCTGCCTTCTCCCTCATGCCAGTTCTGTAGGAGCACTCATGACTCTCTACACAGCTGCCTCGTGGCTACTAATAGGATTCTGTGTGGCTGCTCCCTCTCTCACAGCTGCAAGGTCTTCAGAGAATCTGCATGGCCTGACCTCGCTCACAGCAGGACCGTGGGCACACCTGGGCTTCTCCACAGCTGTTTTCTGCCTCGTGGTAGTGCAAGAGGCTCTCCCTGGATTCTGTGTGGCTGCTTTCCATCTCTCAGAGGTGGTGTGGATGCACCCAGGATTCTGGGTATCTGCTTTCTGTTACAGCTGTTCAATGCGAATTCCATGGACTCTTTATAACTGTTTTCTGTCTCAAATCTTTACCAATTTGACACTGCCTTAAGGAACTTACAAATATATTGCATGGTCTTCAATGCAAGCCTCAGTTCTTACTACAGGCTTACTTCAATATTTGCCCCTGCTATACAACACAAATGAATGTTGACCTTTACCTATACTTCCACTGTGAGGGACAGCAAATGTAATGGACAAAAAAAGTTTCACTCCATCTCATGGACCCTCTTTCTTTAATGCATTGATAACTTTGTCCTTAGGTCTCAGTCTCCCACAAAAAAAAAAAAAAAGAAAGAATCAAAGGAAGCCACATCGCCAACAGAGCATACAAGGTGCCTTTGCAAATTATGTCAATCCTCATGCATAAACCTGTGCCATATAATGTGTACAAAGCAAACTGTCAATTTTCTTTTAATTTACAAAATTTAGCTTTTTTATTTCAGTATAATGCACTGGTGTTCATACAAACGAAAAACACTAAGTCATAAAACCATGTTACACAAATGTGCACATGCCGATCAATTCTGAAGCAGATAATTACAACAACAAAAAATAATAGCCAAGAACAAAGTGGTATAAAGTGCTGAGAGAAGTTTCAGCATACAGCTTTACAAGATGACTAACTATAATGAAGAAGAACTGGGCAGGACACCGTTCTGGGCTCCAGAGAGGCAGCAGCGTCCATTCAGGCCTGCCGCAAATCGATCCAGAGCTTGCTCTGGGACTTCACCAGCATCGATGGGCAAAAGGAGGAAGGTGACTGTTTCCAGCTTAGAGACACTGCAGACCCTGGGGCGAGCCAGAATACTACAACACCCCAGAAACCATTCAAGTCTGTATGGGAGGTCGGTGGCAACCTAGCACCATCCGTCTACAAAAACCAATCATTAATTCCTTTTTAATTGCCATGTATCAGATGTTGACAGTGTACGTATTGACCTTGCTGAACTTATTATGTATCTGATATAACTTTAATGCTTGCAATGATTTGAACCATATTGTACTAAGTATCTAATGTTACTTTAAATGACTGCAATGTGCTGCTTGTATCTATAACGATCGCTCTGTAAAACTTACTTTTTACCAATAGAATTTATTTTCTTTAAAAAAAAGATTCTGTGCTGAGACCATCAAAGTGATGACCTTCACTGGAGCCAGGGCCATATTTGCTGCAGCATGACTGCTTTTTCTCATTATGGCCATCATGCTGCCCAAGCACCCCGCAGCAAAAAATTAGGATTCTCGCCACTGTCCACCAAAGCAGAAAAAAGCAAATCTTGAAAGGGATCAAATCAGCAAGATTCTGCATAGAAATATTCTTACCCACAAGCCATGCCAATGTCATAAGACCCATTTCTGATGCCACCTGAAACAAAAGTACTGAATAAATCTAATACTCAAGGTAACACTTTTTATTTTTTATTTTTTTTAGCAATTCTGCTACAATGAAAGCTGAACCGGTATTTAGTGCCTCAGGGCAATCAGTAGTATTTGAAGATTAGATTCCTGCAAACAGCAGAGCTATCACAAGTAAAGCGAAAGAGAGAGAGAGCACTTGCTTACCAGCTATATTGATGACTGCTTGCAAGCCCGAGGAACACTGCCTGTTAACAGCATATATGGGTACAGACTCGGGGATTCCACTACAAAACAAGGATTGATCAGACAGAAGTTAATCAATAACACAACCAGCCTTTCCCCCATCAGCCCCAAAACCCACTCTTTCCCCATCACTTCCAAAACCCAACAGAATTCCCCCACCACCACTTCTGCTCCATCTCAAGACCCCAACAGCCTTCTCCCATCAACTCCACTGCTCATCATGGCACTCCCAGGGTCCCTTTCCATTTCCTGCCAGAGAAAGGTGACTGCTTCAATGGAGAACAAGCGTTGAAACAGATCAGCATTTAATTTCAGTGTGTCAAAAGCATGGCAGTGGGAACAGGAGATTGCATTCCCCACGATACAATATGTAAGAAGGGCTCCTTTTAAGATGTTAAAACAATGGCTTTTTGCCCAGGTATGTAATATGTAAAGTAAAAAGGACATCAATCTGATGAACTAATCCAGCGGTTCTCCACCGGTGCGTAGTGACGCACTTCCTGGTCTCCCGCTGCTCTTCCCTCCCTCTCCTCCACCCCCGCGAGCAGCACACATTTCTGCCACGTACACTGCCGCCGTTCCTGCCCAGGCTATCGGCACGTTCAAGCCCGGAGTGGGTCGGCAGCAGTGTTTGTGGAAGCGAGCAGCTTAGATTTATGGATGTGCTGTTGAGGTTCCCACCCCCACCAGCAATAAAAGGATGGCGCGGTTTATCGATTTGCCAGCGAGGCTCTCACCCCCACCGGCAAGAGGGCGACGGTGGGGCCAGTGAGGTTTCCACTCCCACCGGCAGGACGAGGACCGCGCGATTTGACGACTGCCCGGCAGGCAGAGAGTTCTGCGTAGGTTGGGGGGTGGGGGTTTCCAGGCCCCTCCTGCAAAAAGTAAATTGGCGCACTGGCTGTTTTTCCACCTCTGTCTGCTAAGCAAACTCTTGCCAGGAAAAAAAGGAAGTGGAGGAGGGCTGAGGCAAGCGGGAAGGGGTTGTGGATGAGGTGAGAGGGGATGGAAAGAAAAGCGAAGAGGATGCGAGTGAACAAGTGGGAAGGGAAAGTGGGAGCAGGTGAACCACTACCGTGAGTGCAATGGGGAGGCCCAGCCTCACCCGCAGAAAAAGAAGAATGGGGGCATTGCAGGAGCACAGCCAGCGACTGGGAGGCAAGGTCATAGCAAAGACGACCCGGCTGGACCAAGCAAGCCAGGAAGGGAAGGGAGGAGAGAGTAGAGGGGAAGAAAGGGATGAGTGAGCTGGGCGGGAAGGGAAAGGCGTGAATGAAAGGTGGTGTGAGACGGAGGGAAAGGGATGGAGAAAACGCAAGGGTGTGGAGTGGGGAGGGGAAAGGAGGAGTGCACGAGAGGGAAGGGGTGGTGTTCACCTGCAGGTGGAGGCAGCAGTGGTAGAAAGGGCGAGACACAGAGGGGGCCACTGCAGCCCGAGAAAGAAAGGAAGGAGAGAGAAAGGGCCAGCAGCTGAAGAAAAAAAGGTGAGAGAGAGGCCCCGGTAGAGCTGCTGGTGGCGGAGAAAGGAAAACCGGAGAGAGGCCTTGGCACGAGGAAGTCTGTGTGTGTGTGCGCGAGGGTGCATGTGTAGCGGGACGCGTGGGAAGAAAAGGCCGTGCTGCACTGAAAAGCAGCGGCAGTATCGGCCTCAAGCAGCAGCGCAGGTCTGGAGCAAAATGAGAAGCAGCTGGCGGTCGGCAAGCGAGACAGCAGCGTTAGCCTCCACGGTCAATGGGATTCTTCTTTTCGGGCCACTGGGGTTTATGCTCTGGGGGAGGGAGTGTGTGAGAGTGTGAGTGTGTAACTGAGGCGAGTTAAAAGACCTCACCTCATTTATTCTGTTTTCTCAACAGGACATGCATCGGTAGTGAACTGCTGCCATTTTATAAGCAGGGCTATTATATGCCTGGTAGCAGAGGGAGTTTGTGTTGTTGTCGAGATAACACCAGAATATCATTTTTGTATGGAGAATTGTACAGGGAATGTTCTAGTTCTGCTTTATATCCATTGCTGAGAGTCATTCTAGTGAATGCAAACTGTACATTTACATTTAGCCCCGTGACGGTCATGTGTTCAGTGGCCACACACGTGAGAACCATCTATCAGGTGTGTCCTGACAGAAAAGCTGAGAACCACTGAACTAATCCATCAGCTGTACTGATGCTGAAAAGAGTTTACCAGGAGTCAAAATCTGTTTGATGGGCCAAAGAGCTGCCTAGAATGATTCAAAGATGCTCATTCTAGTCATTTGGTTTACTTTGCTGTGACTTATTTACAATTTTTGCATTATATGACCTTTTTGAAGTCCCCCCGCCCCCCCATATGACAGAGTAAGCGGAGAAGGCACTGGAGCCATCGGTGACCCAGGATCCATCGTTGGAAAAGCGGCTATAAGCGCTTCCATCTTCGAGAGCAGCGGTGCCAGTGCTGCCAGAATCGGATCGGTGGTCGGTTCCACAATCGGCACAAGTTTCAGCGGCGGAGGAATTTTAAGTCTTGCATCGCCTTATCGATGGCCTCCTGAACCATCCAGTCCAGTTCTTCACGGAGACCTGGAGCAAGCAGTCCCGGCTCCAGAAGGAAAGAAGGAGGCAGAGGCATAGCCGGAGGGACCACCGTTAAAGGTGGAGTTGCGGCTCCCGATACCCATCTGGGTGAGGGTTGCTTCGGTGACCCGGTCGCAGAAAGGGTTGGTACCTTTTCTGGACGGGGTTTCTTCGATGGCGGCTTGGACGATGGCAAGGTCAAAGATTTTCCTTCCTTGATGGTCCAAGACTTGCGGTGTCGATGCTGATGTTTCTCTCTACGATCCCCTCGGTCCTGAGGGGGGGTAGAGGTAGTTGAAGGCCGAGAAGTCGTCGATGCCGGACGGCCGGTAGCCGACACTGGTGCAAAGTGGACGGTGCCGGTTCAGACAACATCGATGCAATAGACGGCGTCGGAGTTTGAGAACGGAAGAGAAGTTCGATTTTCTCCATTCTGGCCTTGCGACCTTTTGGTGTCATTAAGGCACATTTGGTGCAAGTCAGGACATCATGTTCGCACCCGAGACACATTACACAGACTTTATGCGGGTCTGTAATGGACATGGTACGAGTACAGTCCGGGCACCAACGAAACCCCAACGCCATGGCCTTTGAAAAATTTAGCCGCAGTACGGTCGACGGCCAGTAGGCCGCGAGGGCCAAACTCGACGGGAATCGACCGAAAACAGGTAAAAACTTACCGGAGTACCGCGGAGTCAAAATTTCGAAGGAGGGACCCCTGTGGGGTATGAAAGTTTTTAGTTATTCCATGAGGAAAATTCCCGTCAAGAATCTCTGTGGAGCTCCTTAACCTGCGTGGCTACTGCTGCTATACATTTTCATGTATGTTTGCAGGTAACTTATTTGTGCCCCTGAAGCAGGCACTTTATAGTGCTGAAGTGCCATGGGGCCAGGCTTCAATTTGCAGAACATACAGCATTTACTGCTCTGTATTCAGAGGAATTGTCATCATAAATCTTCAGATGCTTTTTATTCTAATTTCTACAAGCTAAGTACACAAGTAATAGAATTTGGGCATTTTGCGGTAGCCTTGAGTAGTTTTTGGACAGTTATGTGATAGACATTTTATTTGCAACAAAACAAAATATCTCTATGTAAATATATCACAGGTTTATTGAGCTGGGTGCCTTGGTAAATGATTATACTCTGCAACACTGTTTATACTGCTCGCAGGGTTGTGTACCCAATGAATCAGCTTTAGGACACACATCTTTGATACCAGACAAAAGGCAGTAGACCCTTTTTTATTTCTGGGCTTCCGACAGGCTCAAAGTTGGTTTTCTGGGTGTACTATACACGATTTCAGCTTACTGAAAGAGGAAACATTTAGTTTACATTTGATCCCACTGTGTCTTTTATAACTTGTTCATGAGGCAGAGTGGCTGATTCTCTGCAGCTTTTCCTGATTAAATTGGTCCCTGTCCAGTTAACCCATGTGTTGAGATTTCCAACCTTTAACCCTGAGATTCATTTGTCTTGTCTGTTTTTAATAGACCGAGTGCCACAAAAATAGAGACTCTTGCGTGACCCTGGACAGTGTTGTGTACACCTTATGAAGCACAATATAAATGTTTAACAGTTTTAGTTTGTAAGGCATATTGTACTGTCACTCCTTGCTCAGAAACAGCTTCAGCTGAAATATGAGCTAAGGACAAACTTCTCCTGAAGTGAAATAAAGTAAAGAATGCATCACATCAGGATACGGTTACAGTTGGGGGAAGATGCCTGACCTCACACAGAATTGGGCATCCTCCGGCTGGTTGATACGCAGCATCAAAGAATTGGCCATGGAAGCAACATCTCAACCCAAACGCCATTCTAGCATCCAGCCCACTCATCTCAAGCATAAAACAGAAGATAACAGGAGGATCATAAAAAGAAGATCAACGCAACTTACCTTAGAAACTGAGCAATTCGTGCAATTACAGCCCCAGCCCCAGGCTGCAAAACATTACCTACACAGAAAGAAAAAAACAGCTGGGCTTGGCTCTGAAACAGTATATTCAAACATTCATTATCTTCTGGAGGCTCCCAAGCACAGGGAAAATTATTTTTGCACCTTTTGTTAATAGAAGAAACTCTGGTCAAAGCTCCCACTTTAAAGAGATTTGTAGGGGAGGGTTACAGAAAGACTATTTATTCTTTTCTGCTCTAGCTCAGCGGTGCCTTCAGTTTTTACTATTCAAAAACCATGCCCGGCGGAACTGGGTGTGCAAACCGTGCATTTGCACGGAGCGGCACACCCGGGGAGGCGGCGGGCCGGCGACAGCAGGAAAGCGCGCCAATGCATGCCTGTATGAGCATGCATGTGCGCATGCCCGCAGCGTTCCTGTTAGTCCCTGCCCTCTGAGACAGTTTTCCTGAGGTGTGTGGAGAAGGGGCACTGGTACACTTCCCTTTAGTCCTAAAGCTCAACACAGTGTCCACTTGGTCAGTCCTCAGGAATCTCCTGCAAAAGGAACAAGAGGGGCTTCAGGCCCAGGCAGCAAAGGAAAGAAGGAAGAATTTAACTCTCCCCGATGTACTAACTAAAATGACCAGTACACTGCCTGCAAGCCTCACTATAAGGAGCCGACCAGGACAGAAATCCTGCCTCCCCGGGTGTGCCGCTCCGTGCAAATGCACAGTTTGCACACCCAGTTGCGTTTTTGGGCATGGTTTTTGAATAGAAAAACTGAAGGCACCGCTGAGCTAGAGCAGAAATTGGCATTGGCGCAGTTTGCATGTATGGAGAAACGATAGGAAGTATGATTAAAATACAGGAGTATATGTATCCCTCCTACCTCCCCAGTCCACAACAATCTCAAGGTGACTGGAAATCAAAAGATCCCCGGTGTGGAGAGCAGGAGACTTTTTAATCCTTATTAGTTTTAATTATTGGGTGTAATTTGATGTCGCTACTGTTTCAAAATATTGTTTGTGGGAAATTAGAACATTTTAATTATTGTATTTTTTATTCATCAGATAATTTGAAATATTCTGTTGGTGTTTGGGAAATTTTGGATACATTCTAATTTGTTTACTGGTTTGAAATATTCTTTTTATGACTATGATTTTACTATTATGATTGATGTTTTATATTTCTTGATTTTATTTTTAATGTTTTATGAAGAATGGTAATGTTTCTGTTTTTCCATTGTTGCTCTGTTTATAGAGGCTGGCTTGTTGAGGCTTCCAGAGCAGTTCTTCTTAGCATATTTCTATTTATACTTTCTGGTCTCTCTATTCTGTATTTGGTCAGGGTCTGGTATGAGTTCTCCATATGTGACCGAGGTGAGGTATTCTGTCACCATGTAAATTATCTGTAGTGATCTATAGCAGTCTGATTTGTTCTGTTTTACTAATAAGTGTATTGGTATTCTAGGGCCTGATATAATATGTGCAATGTTACATTTTCATAGATAAGGTGGTTACTGTTTGAGTGCTGGCAGTTAGGGTTGTTTTGGTATGGGAGGTTACCATTACTATATTGTATTGGTAATTCTGTTTGTTCATGGCTTTCTGAGAGCCAAGCCCACACCCAACACACATTACAAAAAAAATGTAATTCCATAGGAGCTCCAAGTGTTTTTTGCAGGATTTTCTGGTTGGCATCACAGCAGTGCATGTAAATATAGTATGCATGTTGTGATGTTTTGCCTCAGAAGGCTGTACTTTTGAATGTTCTTTTTTTTCATGTAAAACCTGTTATAAATGCATAATCGAATTGTGTATGCGCGTCTATAGAGGGTGAGCGTGTGCAAGGCTATAAGGTTTGCTTAGGATACCTATTACCCTTCCCTTGACCATGGGTTCCGTTTGTGGGGGGGGGTTGGTCAGTTTTTAAAGATAAAGATTGCTGGAGGGAGCTGGGTGCAGGACAGAGACTGAATGATGTGGGTGCGGCGGGAGGAGGGCAGCACAGTAATTGTTTGCACAGGGCAGCAAAATAGCTAGCACCAACCCTGTTCAAAAACTATGAGACGAAGAAATCCATAACAACAAAATGATAAATACCACTCCTCATTCGCAAGTGTACCTTACTTGCCCCAAGTTCCTTCCTGTGAATGCTATGAATCCAAAGCTTCTTGCATTTTCAGACGATTAGAGCCAAATTTCCTCTATAAAACAACCAAAAGCCCCTCCCCAAGCTACTATTGGCTGTGCTAAACCTCACCTGGCGGTCAGCCAGGACCCAAGAGTTAAGATCCACTGCTCAGGTGCATTTTTTTTTTTTTGTTAAATAGTGGCAAAGAGGGACGACCTTAGTCACTAAACATGCTGTCACAGGCAGAAATTGCTTAAGGGTACAGCAGTCCAAGGGGCACCCTAACACACACGACAGACAGACTGCGGCAGTCCTGTGCCACCCGCACAGGACTGCCGCAGTCTGTCTGTCGATATGGGGTGGAGCCTGACACCAGCTACTGGGCAGCAATACTCTATGGACAAAGTGTTTATGCACATCCTACCTGCAGTATGAAGCAGCCCCAGACGCCTGAGGCTCTTTAAATATACTTCTTGCACAGTTGGGATCTGTAAAGCCAGTAAGAAAGTTCCCCCTAGTCTGGAACCCTACAGCTCCTCTTCTCATTGTACACAACTCTCTTTCCTTAGGCCTCAGATTTATTATTTATTACTTGGATTTACTTCCCTTCTTTTGAATATGAGACTCACTCAAAGCGGGTGACAGCATGTTAGAAAATTAGCTCACACCTCAGGACGACTTTTTGCTGAAATATTTTCGTAACTTATTTCTAGCATATCATGCTGATAAAGGATTTCTAGTCTCAGAGTCCTGGGAAGCTTAAAAGCTTCATAACAATGTTGTACCAGCACAAAAATGTCAAACACAGGAAGAAAGTGCCCACTGCTGCAACTTTACACCTGTTACCTGGACTTTTATATAAAATGTATTTTCAAAAGTAACAAAAATGATCTCTTGATGAAATAAAATATACCCCATTCGTATACAGCAAGCCTGAGCAGTGGCCTACAGACCCATCAGCTCATGCTGAGATACTGACCAGGCGGTCATCTCAAGAGAACGATGGATGCTCGAACTTCTGAATGTTGCTACTGGGCGCTAAGATTTCTAGTGAAGATTCCACCTCACATTTGCCATAACTTAAAAAAAAAAAAAAGGAATTTGATCGAATGCAGTAAGACGTCCAGGAGCACCTCCCAGTGGCAGTAATTCACCAGAGACGAGACAGTGAGTTATGTAGAAATACTTGTGTGCTGGTGTATCTAGCAGAGGTGCCTCAGGTTAGTTCGTGCAAGACCACTGCTGCCAGGCGAGTGGCTGGGTCACAGCCTAAACCACTGCAAAATCCTTCATCCGTGTCTTTCAACAGTTTGACTTTCTTTTGGTTTTCAAATGTTATCATACTGTTAAACCCACAGTGGAATGATCTGCCCGCCTAGCCACCCTGCACAGAAAATCGGGGGGTGTCGGAAAAACAAGACACCGGACTTGGTGCTTTTATGATCTCCCTAACATCACACCATTGTACAGCACAACACAACGCAACGCATCCTTGCAAGCGCATAAAGGATCCTGTAAACTGCTGCATATCCATCCACAGAGAGTCATTTTTTTAGGGTAAGGGGCCCCAGAAATTGTTTTGTCCTCTCGGCTAGATCACTGCCCGTTAAGTCTTTTCTCCCCAACAGCAGGGAGTGCAGAATCTAGAGGAAATTCCAAATACTTCAGAGGGTCCCACAAAACTCGTTTCTCTTTCATATACATGGCCTAGCAGCTATACTGGATTTCTGGGCATTTCTCCCCATTTTGCTGCTCTGTGCATTATCTCCCCAGGCTTCATGTCACATACAGAGTCCTCCCATCGCGCCCCAGGGAAGACTTACATGCATGATTAGATAAAAAGTCTAACCACCTACTGATTGCTTAGCAGCTTTTTTCCCATGTTCCATTCACACAAAATTTGATATCTGGCCTCTACAGAGTAAGTGGGGAAAAAAAAACCCAAACAAACCACAAACCTAAACAGCAATTCTCACAAAAGCAGATATTCACAAGTTAGTCATCAAAAAAAAAAAAAAAAATCACATCCTTCAAAAATGATACATGCAGGGCATCGAAAGAGACCATTTTAACACCCACAGATATATACATCTTTTATTCACCCTTGGACTAATATATATTATAATCCTGCCCAACAATGGCCTATATACAGGCCAGAGCACCACCCAGCTCCTCTGAGTTTGTATAAGAGCAATTCTGACAATTTATAAACCTTTTTACCCCAGAGAAAAAGGAGAAAAAGGCAAGCTTGCTTACCTGTAAGAGAGGGTTCTCCGTAGACAGCAGGATGAATCGGCCTTCGTGTGTGGTTGGCATTTAACAGCACCAGCACGAACCCAGCTCTCAGAACTCAGGCATGATTTTACAAAGCGCGTGAGGGAGTTCTCGCATGCAAGCACCCTGCCTCGTAAGCCTCCCCCCAGTCTCTTCCAGAGCTCAAGCTTTTCGCAAGGCAGACGACTCTCCAGGGCAGCAGGACTGGTCGACTTATCCTTCTGCCTACGGAGAACCCTGTTTACAGGTAAGCAGATCTGCTTTCCCTGTAGACGAGCAGCCATGAATTAGCCATTACGCATGGGAAGTTGCAAGCTGAACGTTGCACAGCGGAGGCGCTTACTTATAAAACAAGCATGCTGCCAGAAAAAAAAAAAAAAGTGACTTATCTAGTCTGCCCATCCACACCAACTATTCATCTTTACTACCCCTACCTCGCCCTCAGAGATCCTGTTTATCCTATGCCTTCTTGAATTCAGAAAGGGGTAGATTTTATAATTTTGCGCGAGCGCGAACAAAAGTACGCCGGATTTTATAAGATACGTGCGTAGCCGCGCGTATCTTATAAAATTCGGGGTCAGCACGCGCAAGGGGGTGCACATTTGTGCAACCTGCGTGCGCCGAGCCCAGCGCGCACTGCCTGTTCACTCCGAGGCCGCTCCTATTTCGGAGCAGCCTCGGAGGGAACTTTCCTTCGCCCTCCCCCCACCTTCCCCTCCCTAACCCACCCCACCGGCCCTATCTAAACCCCCCCCTTACCTTTGTTGGCAGACGTAAATCTGCGTGCGCCAGCAGGCTGCTGGCGCACCATCACCCAACCCGGGGGCTGGTCTAGAGGCCTCGACCACGCCCCCAGGCTGGCACCACGCCCCTGGGCCCGCCCCCGAAACGCCACGTCACGCTCCCGAAACGCCGCATCATTTAGGGAATGCCCCCGACACGCCCCTTTTACGAAGCCCCGGGACGCACGCGCCAGCGGCCTATGCAAAATAGGCGCACGAGGGCCCTGCGCTCGTAAATCCGGCCGGATTTACGCGCGCAAGGCATTTAAAATCCGGCCCAAAGTGTCTGCACCTATACACCACCTCTACATGGAGACTGTTTGATGCAGCCACTACCCCCTCTGAAAAGTAGTATTCCCTGAAGTCATCGTTTCCCCATCCTTTTCAAGCTGAAGGCATGCCTGCATTAACAAAAATGCTGCGTGGCACATCACCCTCCTTAGAGTAGACTGTGCGGACATGAAGAGGAAAGCTAGGGAAGCTCCGAAAGCCCCATTAGCCTCTCTTGTAAATCTTTAAATGATGGACAGGGGCAGAGAGATAGACATGTACCTGTCATGGTGGACTCCCTCAACATACAAGTGCAGGCAGTTGGCTCAGTTAGTTAGTTATTTTGGCTGCCAAAACTTCTTCACTGAAACTACTTTCATCGACTCGGAGTAAGCCCAATCTCATTCAGCCTGGTGATAGGAAGTATTTAAAGTAGGTGGGCAAGAGAAGGAAGTGCCGTGTGCAACTTGTGTAATGTGCAGCTATCCGTGCCCTGCAGGCTGGCCACTACCAGGGCTAATTCTGTGGCTCGCAAGGAAAAGCAGGCATTATGACGTTCTCAGAAAGGAATGCCTACACATTTCAGAGGAGACGCTGGGGTCTCTTGTTGTTGTGAGGTGCCAAAAGCAGAGCCCAGGGATCTGAGCATAAGGCAGTGGTGACTTTTCCATGGAAAATCCGATCAGCATACCAGCGTGCCATGACATGGGGATTGGAAAACTCCATCTTAGATTACTTTTGCATCTACCTACCTTCATCTCATAACCCCCTCATTCTCGAACTGCCCTTCCACTGAGAAGGGCCTGCCTCTGCTGCATAGAAACCCTGGAGGTATTTAAATGTCTTTATCATATCTCCCCTATTCCACATTTCCTCTAGGATATACATGTTTAGATCTTTAAGTCTGTCCTCAAATGATTTAGAATGAAGACCACTGACCATTTTAGTAGCCACCCTCTGGACCAACGTCAGGTTATATCTTTTTGAAGGTGCAGTCTCCTGAACTGTTCACAGCATTCCAAATGAGGTCTCACCAGCGACTTAAGAGGCAAAACTCAGCTAACTATTCCTCTCCCTATACTCACTGCTCTTCTGCTTCCCCTAGGATTTTCCCATCCAGCTAACGACTGCTTGAGGTACTCTCCCATTTTAAAAAAGTTAAGTTTCCTAAAGTCCAGAACCTTCATCACCTGCACTCTAATACTGAACCATGCCATTGGTTGATTACTGGATCTGAAATGATCAGCCACAAGATCATAAATGCTTTCCCCACTAACACAGCCAAGTAAACTGTGATGAAGGTTAAAATATGGTGATGTTTCATTTAGTTGGTGGGGGCTTTAATCAGAGAAATCATCTCTTGAAACTTGTTCTCTCTACAGGGCTCACCTGCCAGATGTGCACATATGCTGTCATGGAGGCCACTCACCTCAAAGCCATGCAAGCCTCACACACTTCTCGAATCAGGCATTGAGCCACAGACGGAACCAGCTGCACCTCCTACCCCACCCTAGCTTCAGTGGCGGGACTCCTGGGCTTGTGTACGGATATGACCGACAGCGTCCTGGTGTGCCCCACACCAAATGGGATTGAGCCTTAGAGTGCGAGCTTTGCGCAGAAGACATGGAAAGAGCCCTGGTCAGCTCCAGGTCTGGACAGAACACATTGCCTTGGCACCATGAGAATATTCCACATCATGAAGGATCAAAGGACCTGCGCTGATCTGGTTATCTCCTGCCTCTGGGTTGAAGAGGCCTGTTCCAGCGGATCTCTGTACTGATGGCAATGACTCCTTTTTTGACTTCAAGGAAGATGGCCAGGAAGTGAGTCCCTCGTATCGTATGGGTGCTCTTCTCAGCTTTGGTGCCATGCTAAACCTCTGATCGGAGGCAGTTCTGGGAACCAATGCCATGGGGATGATGGGGAAGCCTTCCCATGCTTGCAGGAACAAGGCGAGAAGAATTCCTGTTTCTACCTCCTGCATCAAGAGCCTGACACCACCTTGCTCCTATACAAGGAGAGGCCTTATGCCCAGCCACATGTCAAGGCTTAGGGCTCCTACCTGCCAGCCTCCTCCTTAAGACCTTCATCTTCCAGGTATGGTGCTGTTGTGCCCTAGGAGACATCTAACTACAGCTGTAGCAGTATCCATGATGTACATCCAGCATCCATAGATGCATGCCTTGCAGCTGTTAAGTGCAGGTTTCTTGGCCTTAGACTTTTCCATGCTCATCTTTGATGTCTTCCTTCTCTTTACCCTTTTTTCCTAATTAGAACTGAAAAGTTCTTTGAGGGGCTACTAGACAGTGGCAAAAATACAGAGGAAGCAAAAGGGACATAAAGCATCAAGTTGGAAAAATCTAAGAAAGATTGGGACACGTCTATGCGATAGCTTGGATGAAGAAAAACCAAGGGGCTTACAAGGCAGTGCGCATGTGTGGGAACTCCCGCACATGCTCAGAAAAGTCTTTACTGAGCTGACTCTGTCGTAGCAATCGGATGTTATCACTCAGGCATAATGGTAAATTCATGCTCATCAATGGAGAACTTATGTGACTGAGCCTTCTCCTTTCATTCTCTTAGAGCAGACCTTATATTGTAAAAACCTTCTGTTATTTCTAAGTATGAGTAAAACATTAAAAATGCAGTCATGTGAGCAGCACCCAGAAGACATGGTATCTATATACTCTTAATTTAAAAAGAATTGGTTGACAGTTTGGGTGAAAATGCTCCATATAAAACCAAACAGCATCCAAATGTGCTTTCTAACAGTTGAACTTCAGAAGAACTCAGACCATGCATAACCTGCAACTCACTTGCGTATGCAGACAATGCATGGACATCCCCTCAATAATATTACCTACGCAGCTAAGATGCTAGAAAGAGAGCAACTTGACAGGGATCTCTCGCACTCTACAGTACAGTAACATAGAAATGATGGCAGAAAAAGATCAAACGGTCCATCCAACTGCCCAGAAAATCTCTTATGGTAGTATCTGCTGCTCCGTGCATGTTATGCCCAAGCCTTATTTTAAGGGTAGTAATATTTTCAATCAAACCCATAACTAGCAACATTTTTACAGGGTGAGCAGCCTTCATAATTCAGATAATGCTGCGTGAATATGCTTTGTTTTCGGACTTGGCTGTAGAAGCTGTCCTGTGCTTTTTCCCCTAATGGCTGCATATCCGTACAGTAAAAGTCGGGGGCCAGCGTTGAATGTCTGAATCCAATTCCTCTTTTTGTCCCCACCAAAGCGGAGATCAATGTTGCAACTGTTCAAAAACATCAAGGCTAACTGGTTAAGGGTAGTAATCCCCATGCCTTCTGTTAAGGGTAGTAACTGCTGCTCCGTGCAGGTTATCCACATGCACCCTTTCTTCAATTCCAACCTATAGCCTTTAGGGATCCGCAGTGTTTATCCCATGCCCTTTGGAATTTGTTTCTGTTTTCATCCTCACCAATTCTTCCAGAAAGGTATTCTAAGCATCCACCATCCTCTCTGTGAAGAAATACTTCCTATTGTTGGTTCTGAGTTGTCCCCGCTGGAGTTTCATTTTGTGACCCCCCTAGCTCTTCAGTTTCCTTTGCAACAGAAAACGTTCAAAATTTGCGCATCATTAAAACCTCTCAGGTATCTGAAGGTCTGTATCACATTTCCCCTGCACCTCCTCTCTTCCTGGGTATACATATTCAGATCCTTCAGCCTCTCCTCATAAGTCTTCCAATGCCGACCCCACACCATTTTGGTCACCCAACTCTGGACCACATTCATCCTCTGTCTATCCTTTTTAAGATACAGGCTCCAGAACTGAACACAGCACTCCAGGTGAGGCCTCACCAAGGACCTGTAAGAAGGGCATCACCACCTGCTGGTTATTCCTCTCTCAGGCCAATGCAATATCAGCACACGTTAAATGGGCGCTCATGATTGAGCACCTGCTCTCAACGCGCACCGACCTACCTCTCCTGGGACTCGATTTAATATTTAAATGGGCTGCCGCAGTAAAAAGAAGGGGCTAGGGAAAAGTTTGTATCTCTAGTGACTCCTCAGCATCAGGCGCCCAGGAGAGGTGCCTGTCAGCACGTTAGGAAAAAGAGGCTCAATTTTACGAGCGTCCGTTTTCCTAACCTGACCTTCGGCGACAGTTTTTTTTTTTTTTGTTCTTTTATCGATTCCTCAGACTTAATATCGCCTCATCAACATGAATTTACATGTGATGAGCACTATTAGTTTTGTGCTGGTTTAGACGTGCGTTTTGAACGTGCTAACCCCCTTATTGCTTGTCCAAGCACCTGTAAAGCCATGTGCTTGGCTAAACACACTATATTGCATCAGCCAGAGCATGCAACCCAGTATTCTTCTGGCTTTAGCTATCGTCTTGTCACATTGCTTTGCCACCTTTAGATCGCCAGACGCTAGCACCCTAAAGTCTGGTCCCTCTCCTAGGCCATGCACATTAGTCTTTCACCCATCATCACATAAAGCTCTTAGATTACCGCTCCCCAAATTTATGACTCTATACTTCTTGGCACTAAATCCAGCTGCCAAATCTTCAACCATGCTTCAAGCTTTCTTAAAATCACTTTTCATTCTCTCTACTCCTTCAGGCGTGACCACTCTACTGCAGAGTTTAGTATCATCCGCAAATAGACAAACTTTGCCTTCTATCCTTTTCACAACGTCACTCACAAACATATTGAGCAGAGCTGGTCCTTGCGGCACTCCACTTAAACATCATTCCCTCTTTAGGATAGGCTCCATTTACCATTACACGCTGTCTCCTGTCAGTCACTCGTTTTTTTATCCACTCCACCACCTTGGCGCCCACTCCCAAGCTTCTAATTTTATTTACAAGCCTCCAAATCAAAAGCTTTGCTGAAATCCAAGTAAATCACAAATCAGGCCAATAGTGTAAAAGTCACGGGAGAGCGCCCGCTCTACCGGCGCGCGCACAGGCCATTCTCCTGTGCGCGCGATTTAGTATTCAAATGAGGGCCCGCGGTAAAAAGAGGCGCTAGGGACACTAGCGCGTCCCTAGCGCCTCTTTTTTTTTTTTTTTTTTACAGGAGCGGCGGCTGTCAGCGGGTTTGACAGCCGACGCTAATTTTGCTGGCGTCTGTTCTCAAACCCACGGACAGCCAAGGGTTCAGAAACCGGACGCGGGCAAAATTGAGCGTCCGGTTTTCAACCGCGAGCTGATTTTAAATTTATTTTTTTTAATTGTTTTTTACTTTTGGGACCTCCGACTTAATATTGCCATGATATTAAGTCGGAGGGTGCACAGAAAAGCAGTTTTTTACTGCTTTTCTGTGCACTTTCCCGGTGCTGGCAGAAATTAGCGCCTACCTTTGGGTAGGCGCTAATTTCTGAAAGTAAAATGTACGGCTTGGCTGCACATTTTACTTACTGAATCGCGCGGGAATAAGTAACAGGGCCATCAACATACATTTGCATGTTGCGGGCGCTATTAATTGCAGGGGGGGGGGGTGGCTGCGCATTTTTGACATGCTATTACCCTTTACTGAATAAGGGGTAAAGCTAGCGCATTGAAACGCACGTCCAAACGCGGGTTAACAGTGCACTCTGCCGGAACGCATTGTACTGTGTCGGCCTGAATGAGCACTATTCCTTGATCCAATTCTCTAGTTACCCAATCAAAAAAAATAAAGTCTATCAGTTTAGTCTGACAGGACTTTTCCCTGAGCAACTAACCGGATTCAAGATAGTTCACTAGCCTTTCTTTCAGCAGAGTTTCCATTAATTTTCCTATCACATAGTTGAGGTTAACCGGGCCTGTAGTTTACAGCCGCCTCTTTTCTACCACTCTTGTGAAGCAGAACCACAGCCACCAACGGTCTTTGTCCAGGGGCGTCTTTAGTGAACACCGAACTGAAGTATTTAATATTTCTGCCATTTCTTTGTCTGTATCTACACAATGCTCCTCATCACCTTTCAATTTCACTATACCACATTGGGCCCTCCTTCTTTCCCTGACATACCTGAAAAATGTTTCGTCATAAGAACATAAGAAGTTGCCATATTGGGTCAGACCAAGGGTCCATTATGTCCAACATCCTGTTTCCAACAGTGGCGATCCCAGGTTACAAGTATCTGGCAAGTACCTAAACATTAAGTAGATCTCATGCTACTAATGCCTGTAATAGCAGTGACTATTCCCTAAGTCAACATGATTAACAGCAGGTAATGGACTTCAGCTCCAAGAACTTATCCAATCCTTTTTTTAAACCCAGCTACACTAACTGCACTAACCACATCCCCTGGCAACAAATTCCAGAGCTTAATTGTGCGTTGAGTGAAAAAGAATTTTCTCCAATTTGTATTAAATGTGCTACTTGCTAACTTTATGGAGTGCCCCCTAGTCCTATTATCCAAGAGAGTAAATAACAGATTCACATTTACCAGTTCTAGACCTCTCAATTTTAGAGACCTCCACCCAGCCATCTCTTCTCTAAGCTGAACAGCCCTAATTTCTTTAGCCTTTCCTCATAGGGGGGGCCATTCTATCCCCTTTATTGTTTTGGTTGCCCTTCTCAGTACCTTCTCCAGTGCAACTATATCTTTCTTGAAATGTGGTGACCAGAATTGTACACAGTATTCAAGGTGCGGTCTCACCATGGAGCGATACAGAGGCATTATGACATTTTCTGTTTTATTCACCATTCCCTTCCTAAGAATTCTTCACATTGTTTGCTTTTTTGACTGCTGCAGTACACTGAGCCGATTTAAATGTATTATCCACTATGACGCCTAGATTTTGTTCCTGGGTGGTAGCTCCTAATATGGAACTTAACATCCCTTTGAACTTGTCAACATTAAATTTCATCTGCCATCTTGATGCCCAATCTTCCAATCTCACAAGATCCTCCTGCAATTTATCACAATCCTCTTGTGATTTAACTACTCTGAATAATTGTATCATTTGCATATTTGTTTACCTCACTCGCTGTATTCCTTGCCAGATCATTTATAAATATATTGAAAAGTAAGGGTCCCAATACAGATCCCTGAGGCACTCCATTGCCCACTCCCTTCCACTGAGAAAATTGTCCATTTAATCCTACGCTCTGTTTCTTGTCTTTTAAGCAGTTTGTAATCCACGAAAAGACATCAACTTCTATCCCATGACTTTTTAGTTTTCTTTAGAAGCCTTTCATGAGGGACTTTGTCAAACACCTTCTGAAAGTCCAAATGCACTACATCTACCGGTTCACCTTTATCCACATTTATTAATCCCTTCAAAACAATGAAGCAGATTTGTGAGGCGGGACTTCCCTTGGTGACTGTGTTTAATGTCTTTAAGATCATGAGAGGTCTTGAACGAGTAGATGTGACTCGGTTATTTACACTTTCGAATAATAGAAGGACTAGGGGGCATTCCATGAAGTTAGCAAGTAACACATTTAAGACTAATCGGAGAAAATTCTTTTTCACTCAACGCACAATAAAGCTCTGGAATTTGTTGCCAGAGAAAGTAGTTAGTGCAGTTAGTGTAGCTGGGTTCAAAAAAGGTTTGGATAAGTTCTTGGAGCAGAAGTCCATTAATGGCTATTAATGAATTATACTTAGGGAATAGCCCCTGCTATTAACTGCATCAGTAGCATGGGTTCTTCTTAGTGTTTGGGTAATTGCCAGGTTCTTGTGGCCTGGTTTTTGGCCTCTGTTGGAAACAGGATGCTGGGCTTGATGGACCCTTGGTCTGTCCCAGCATGGCAATTTCTTATGTTCTTATGTGTTCCACTAAACCATGTCTTTCTATATGCTCTGTGATTTTGATCTTTAAAATAGGTTTTCCACTATTTTTCCTGCCATTTAAGTCAAGCTCACTGTCTATAGTTTTCTGGATCACCCCTGGAGCCCTTTTTAAATATTGGGGTTATACTGGGAAGTCTTGAGGTACAATGGATGATTTTAACGATTGTTACAAATTTTAACTAACAGATTTGAAATTTCGTTTTTTAGTTTCTTCAGAACCTTGGGATGCCTACCATCCGATCCAGGTGATTTGCTACTCTTTACTTAGTCATCTGGCATACTGCATCTTCCAGGTTCACAGTGATTTGGTTCAGTCATCTGACTCATCACCCTTGAAAACCATCTCTGGAACCAGTATCTCAACATCCTCATTAGTAACTGGCCGTCCACCGGTTAGGAAACCCAAAGCCGGGGTTTCAGGAAATGGATGCTTGTCAGTTGAGCGTCCATTTCCTGTACCCAACTGTAAAGGCAGAGGTTAATATCAGCTAAATATGCGTCTGAGACGCACATTTTTTTTTTGCATCGGAGTGAATGCCTAATAGCCTCATTCACATGCATTTGCATGTGATGAGCGCTATTTGATTCACTCTGCGTTGGACGCACGTTGAATATGCACAATCCCCTTATTGCATTAGGGGATTGATTAGCACCTATTCAGCCCGCGTACAACTGCGGGTTATACAGTGCACTCGGCTGAGCGCACTGTATTGCATCGGCACCTTAATGCATGGAATACATCTGGACTGAAAACAATGCCCATGTCTGTTATACACTTATTCTTTGCAGCTTTCAGTTGTTTTCTATTTTCCTCATTTTATCAAAGTTTCCCTTTTGAAAATTTCATTTTAGAGCTGTAGATTTACATTTTGTCCCCTCTTCCAGTCATTAGTTCAAATTTGATCATGTTATGATTACTATTGCCAAGTGGCCAAACCACTGTTACCTCTCTCACCAAATCCTGCGTTCCACTAAGAATTAAATCTAAAACAGCTCCCTCTCGTCTGTTCCTTCTTGCATTTTCCTGTATCGTTAGTACCCACATGTACCACGACAGCTGGCTCCTCCCCAGCACTGTCTAAAACCCTATTAAAACCCTATCTAGGTGATGTGTGAGGTCTGCTACCTTTGCACCAGGCAGTCCTCACATCCACCAGCCACCCTGTTATCTACATTTCTAATAATCGAATCACCAACTATGATGGCCGACCTAACCCTTCCCTCCTGGTCAGTAGCTCTGGGAGACTCGTCCTCAGTACAAGAGGACCATGCATCACCTGGAGAGCAGGTCCTTGCTACAGGATAGTTTCCTGCTACACCAGGGTAATGCTCTCCAACCGGGAGACCTTTCTGATCCAAGGCAGCACCAGGGCTGCCAGACTGGATTTGAGATTTGGCTACTATGTCCCTGAAGGTCTCATCAATGTTCCTCTGTCTGCCTCAGTTCCTCCAGGACTGTCACTCTAGATTCCAGAGATCGGACTCGTTCCCTAAGAGCCAGGAGCTCTTTGCACCAGGTGCACACATACAACCTCTCACCGGCGGGTAAAAAAAAAATCACACATGTGACACTATGCAAAAGACCGGAAAGCCCCCCTTCTTTACCTCTATGGCAATTCTTTCTTCCGCTTGACCTTTTGCTTTCCTGATTTCTTTCTTCATCTCCCTCAGTTTCACCAGGTATTCTTCCCTAATTCTAAATCCATTCTCTTACCACTAAAACAGAACTCCATCACCGACTCACCTACACAGACATCACCTAGCTTGTCTGGACTCAGGTGGACATCCCGAAGCACTGCCACCATCACGGCAGAGAGCAGCTCATCAGGTGTGGTCTCCTGAAACAAACCAGAGAAACATGAAATTCACCACGGAACCCCCTTACAAGCACAAAGAAAAAGCAACTTACTAAAAGCACTTTAGACCCAAGGTCCCTAAACTTTTGTATTCACAATCCACTTTCATGCTCTAATGGAATTATAGAACCTAGCACAGAGAAAAAGACTTCAACATGCCTACCTGGTGCGAAGGTGGCGGACCTCACGTGTCACCTAGATAGGATTTTAGACAGTGCTGGGGAGGAGCCGGCTGCCGTGGTACATGTAGGCACCGACGACATAGGAAAATGTGGGAGGGAGGTTCTGGAAGCCAAATTTAGGCTCTTAGGTAGAAAGCTTAAATCCAGAACCTCCAGGGTAGCATTCTCTGAAATGCTCCCTGTTCCACGCGCAGGTCACCAGAGGCAGGCAGAGCTCCGGAGTCTCAATGCGTGGATGAGACAATGGCGCAAGGAAGAGGGATTCAGTTTTGTTAGGAACTGGGGAACCTTTTGGGGAAGGGGGAGTCTCTTCCGAAGGGATGGGCTCCACCTTAACCAGGATGGAACCAGACTGCTGGCGCTAACCTTTAAAAAGGAGATAGAGCAGCTTTTAAACTAGAACAAAGGGGAAAGCCGACAGTCACTCAGCAGCGCATGGTTCGGATAGCGGTATCTTCAAAGGATACTAATGATGCATTAGAAATTAGGACATCCCAACAGTGAGGTTCCAATAATAAGAAAAGTAGTCCAAGTGCCTGTAACTAAAAACTCACCTGAGCTAAAATATTCTAACTTATCCCTATCAATTAAAAAGCAGAATGAAAATACAAACAAAAAACAAACTTTGAAATGTTTGAATGCTAATGCCAGAAGTCTAAGAAGTAAGATGGGAGAATTAGAATGTACAGCAGTGAATGATGACAAAGACTTAATTGGCATCTCAGAGACATGGTGGAAAGAGGATAACCAATGGAACAGTGCTAAACCGGGGTACAAATTATATCGCAATGACAGAGAAGAGCACCCGGGAGGCAGTGTGGCGCTTTATGTCCAGGATGACAGAGTCCAACAGGATAAACATCCTGCATGAGACTAAATGCACAATTGAATCTTTATGGGTAGAAATCCCTTGTGTGTCGGGGAAGACTATAGTGATAGGAGTATACTACCATCTACCTGGTCAAGATGGTGAGACTGACAGTGAAATGCTAAGAGAAATTAGGGAAGCTAACCAAATTGGTAGTGCGGTAATAATGGGAGACTTCAATTACCAAAAGCGCAAAAGGAGCAGAAACTGTACTTAAAGCAATATTGCAGAACACACAAAGTGCAGATACGTGTTCAATCCTGACAGAACACTCACGAAATGTTCAAAGGTCAAAATTGTTTTATTTCTTCAATATGGCAACTCCACTGGTTTATACAAGAGATATCTGCGGCGAAACACGGTCCCGCGGGAAACCATTCAATCTCCCGATTCAGACCCTTGGTCTGAATCGGGAGATTGAATGGTTTCTATTCACCTAGGTTCCTAACTAAGCAGGGTTGGTTGGTCTGCATCTACTGTTGTGGTGCACTACAGGAACGGGAACCAATGAACGGGGCCCTTTGACCCACGTGGTTGGTTCTCCTGTAGGTTTTGGCGCCTTCTGCTTTGTTTAAATACCTGTCAGCAGTCAAGGGTAGTGCGCTCCCTGTCATTTTCAAGTACACTAGCTGTCAGGTATGTTTTGATTTGTCTTAATCGTTGATAACATGTTCAGTTGTAAGTCCTGCTTTGTTTTTCCTGATATTTACTTGTTTATTACAGCTTTACCTGTGAATTCCTGGTGGCGAGCCCTCCTGATGCAGCCCGCGGCGAAACACGGGACCGTGTCGGGGGACGCCATTAAGATATCTCTTGTATAAACCAGTGGAGTTGCCATATTGAAGAAATAAAAATTTTGACCTATGAACATTTCGTGAGTGTTCTGTCAGGATTGAACACGTATCTGCACTTTGTGTGTTCTGCGAGACTTCAATTACCCCAATATTGACTGGGTAAATGTATCATCGGGACACGTAGAGAGAACCTAACATTGTGTAACTATAGCAGGAGTTATTTTTCCCTATATGCATCACTTTGCACTTATCCACATTAAATTTCGTCTGCCACAACCCAACCCAAAAAAGAAACCTAGGCGTCATAGAGGATAACACATTGAAATAGTCGGTTCAGTGTGCTGCGGCAGTCAAAAAAGCAAACAATGTTGGGAATTATTAGAAAGGGAATGGTGAATAAAACGGAAAATGTCATAATGCCTCTGTATCGCTCCATGGTGAGACCGCACCTTGAATACTGTGTACAATTCTGGTTGTCGAATCTCAAAAAATATATAATTGCAATGAAGAAGGTACAGAGAAGGGCGACCAAAATGATAAGGGGAATGGAACAGCTCCCCTATGAGGAAAGACTAAAGAGGTTAGGACTTTTCAGCTTGGAGAAGAGACGGCTGAGGGGGGATATGATAGAGGTGTTCAAAATCATGAGAGGTCTATCATGTTGATAACTATTGCCAAGCAGCCCCACCTCCCTTACCTCTTTCACCAAATCTTGCTCTCCACTAAGAATTAGATCTAAAATAGCTCCCTCTCTCTTCCATTCCTGACCCAATTGCTCCATAAAGCTGTCTTTCAAGCCAGGAACCTTCTTTCTCTAGTATGTCCTGATGTTACATTTACCCAGTCAATAGTAATGGTTTATTTCAAATACAAGCTTCTCTCCATGATTAACAATAAAGTTACTGACTCATCTTCCCACTGGAAAGCCCAGAAATAAATTATCTTGACTAATCTGAGCAAAAGTAAACACTTCACTCATAAGTCAGATGGGAACACTGTCATTCTGAATAAGACACCAAAGTGTATTAACTGAACCTTCACCCCTTCTGAACAATTAAAAAGGGAGGTACCCTCAAATTGTTTTATTCCCTTCATGTGATCCCCAAGCCTCCACATGCCAGCAATGCTCAACTGAATGGTTCTTGACTGTTCCTAGGTTTAATTATTTCACTTCAGAAACAGAAGACATTGAAATGGTACAACAAACCATCTTGTATGGCAGAGCCAACAGTCAGGCCGATACAGTACAGTGCGCTCCGGTCGAGCGCGCTATTAGCCCGTGTTTGGCCACATCGAAAACGCGCGACTAACCTCCCCCGAAACTAATAGCACCCGCAACATGCAAATGCGTGTTGATGGGCCTATTAGTTATTCCTGCGCAATTCAAAAAGTAAAATGTGCAGCCAAGCCGCACATTTTACTTTCAAAAATTAACGCCTGCCAAAGGCTGGCGTTAATTTCTGCTGGCACCGGGGAAGTGTACTGCTTTTCTGTACACCCTCCGACTTAATATCATAGCGATATTAAGTCGGAGGCTCCAAAAGTAAACAAATTTAAAATTAAAAAAAAATTAAAATAAAAAATCAGCCCGTGGCCCGGAAGATGGACCCTCAATTATGCCGGCGTTCGTTTTCCGAACCCGTGGCTGTCGGTGGGCTCGAGAACCGACGCCGGCAAAATTGAGCGTTGGTTGTCAGCAGCCGCTCCTGTCAAAACGGAGGCGCTAGGGCCGATACTAAATCAGGCGCACAGGACAGTGGCTTGTGCGCGCGTCCAGAGAGCCCGAGTGTGGGGGATTTGTTTAAATATAAGAACTGCGTTTAATTCAATCTGTGGAGTCACCGTACCAAATATTATGTAACCAACGTGTGGACTTTGGACTTTTCTGCTCGTTTTCCCTTGGATGCTATAGAGCTAACAGTGTCCCATCCACCTCAGTTTCAAAGTTCCTTTTAGTTCTCACAAATATATAAACGTTTGCAAATACAATGGAAGCTACAGGAAACATTATTTCGATTTACAAGGACATGAAAATACTGCCGAAAGCAGAATGAAGGAATCTTGGATTTATAACATTAGAGGACTGGGCTCATCCCATGCACCTTCTAATAAATCTCTCGGCGAGAATATGTAGTGCACAGCGACCTACGGAACCCCCTCATGACCTGGCTGACTGTGCGGTAAAGACCTCCCTCTCTCCGTCCCTCGAAGCACGTTGCAGGATAATTTGGCCACTTCTATCTCTCTGCTCTAGTCCGAGTTATCTCAAGGCAAAATTAATTCCACCTTTATCTCTATGTAAACACTTTCTCCTAACCCAAGAGAAAAGACGCAGGAGAAGACAGCATGGGATGCTGGGCGTAGTAGTAGCAGCAGCAGGGGAAAATCGATGGACGGGTACGAGGAGAGGCACGGATGATAGGGAGAGCAGGAAATGTTAACGGGGGGGGCGCGAGGGAGCACGTAGGGGTGGAGGTGGGGGAAATACCTTGAAGCCTCCCCTCCGAGCCTTGCAGATGGCAGTGCGCAGGCCGTGCACCACAACGACGTCCTCGGGTCCGTCCCGGGAAACCGCAGCGCCGCACCCAACGGCTCGGACGGAGCCGCTTCCGGCACCAGCGGACAGTTGCCCGAGCACCACCTTCACCCGATGCATGCTTGGAGGCACTCAGCGAGGCCGCAGCTGGAAACCAGGATGCATCGAAGACAAGGTCCAAACGCCCGGTCCCCCCCCTGGCGCGCGCGCGCGGAGCGAACGACGCCAGAGCGCCGCTGACGCTCAACGACTGCCAATGACGTCACGCCCGGGCCTGCCTCTGCCCCGCGCCAGTCAGCCGGAAGGGGGAGCACGACTCGGCTTGTGAAGTACTGCTCAGTGTTACCGGAGGTCCCATACATTACATTTAATTCGTCCCATTGTAGGATATTCAGTCAGCAAACCCCCAGTACTGCAGAAATGCACGATAATTTGTATCCACCGATACGTTAACCCTTTTGCTCTGAGGTAGTGGCCTATGCCTAAATCCAGGCCTTTATTTTGCTGCAGAGGAACCCAGCCCGGCCGACCTGCCTTCCCTTCCCGCTCTCTAAGACCAATCAGGGCAGCTTCGGACTTCCTTCCTATAACGAAGAAGGGGGTTGGGTATTGGAGTTTGCTCTGCCTGCAAGCAATCAGCTGAGTATTTCCTCTGCTGGGCAGAGGAGCAAAGGTTTTGTGCTAGATTTTGTTCTCGATGCTTTTCGTTGTCTCCTGTCAGAAAGTGTAAGGAGTGCCTATTTTACCGTAAGGCGCCCTGCTCTGGTCAAGAAAAAGTATCCAAAACCGTAAGGTTGTGAGCCAGGATTGCCCTTTGACTGCAAGTGCCTTCTTTACCTCCCACTGCACAACTTTTGTTAGAGATAACTGAATGGCATGTTGATGTTCAAATAACTTTATTAGCATGACAATTTTACAGGTGTGTCCAAAGTAATATACAGGATACTTAAAAGGGTAGGAAAGAAGGGAAAAATTACAAAATGATAATAAATCAAGTAAAGGTACATGTTACAGAAAGTACAGTTTCAGGGACGTGTCTGAGGTTTTGAAGCTGGTCCTTATTGTCGCTAGTCAGGTTTCATTTCTGGCCTTGTGGCAGGGTACCACATATTTTGCTGCTATAGCTACTGATTTTCTTTTTTCCTTAGGATTATAAAGAGGCTTTATTTATTTATTTATTTAAAAAATGTATTCTCCTAGGACAAGCAGAATGGTAGACCTCACACATCGGTGACATTATCGGATGGAGCCCGGCATGGAATACTTATTTCAAACTTTGACTGGCACACTGAGCATGCCCAGCATGCCACTATCCACACATCCATGCGGGGTCCCTCTTCAGTCTCTTCTTTTCTGTGAAGCTAGTCTTCTCATGGTTGCTCGTTTTGTTTTGTGTGGAAAACTAATTTTTAGAGTTGGTTCTTCTACTCCTCTATGCAGGGTCCCTCTCCATTCTTCCCGTTTTTCGATTACTCAATGGCGCAGTAAGTTTTTGCGTTCTGTGCAGTCGGTTCCCGGTCAAGTGTTTTTTAGTAGCCTCTGGTTGCTGACCACTTGCCGGCTACATTTTTTCGTCATGTATCGTTGGGGTTTTTGGCAGTGCCCCAAGTGCCCTCGGACTTATGGATCCACACAAGGTGTGCATCCTGTGCCGGCGTGCCCACCTGAATAAAATGGAGAAGCTGCTTAGGTCCAAGAAATCTGAGCCCTCGACGCCAGTGTCGGGAGCATCAACACCAAAGGGCAGTGGGGAACCAATGGAAACTGATCCTTCGGTGTCCACCCCTCCACCATGGCCCCCAGTGGAGAGGGGAGCCGAGAATCCGGCTTTGTCGGTCTCCTCTCACTTGAGGACTTCTGGATTGTCCCCGTCCACCTCGGCGCCACGGATAGACCAGACCAAGCACCATGAGAAGTCCTGAAAGCATTGCCATTGGTCTCTGTCCTCGCACAGTACCAGGCTCGAGTTGGCACCGGCGCTTGCCATGATGCCCCCGAAGTGACTCCGCAGCGAGGAGGTATCGCCCTCCATTGATGCTGGGGGTCCGAGGCGTTCCCCACCAATTCCGGTGGTGGGTGTTGATCCCTGTCCTCGATGGTCTTTGAGGAGGAGCTGAAATGCAGGGTGCAGTTGGCGGTTGTTTGAGCCTTGCAAGGCATAGAGCCGCTGGCCCCGCTGGAGCCCGAACCCTCCCTGTAGTTATGGTTTAGCGGTCTTTGGGTGGATTCTTGGGTACTGTGGCAGATGACCACGCCCATGGGAAGGAGCCCTGTGGGGAGCCACAGTACTGAGCTAGACTCAGGACGCACAAACACAGATCTTTTATTGTACAGCTGATGTATACCACCAGAGGTGGCAGTAGTGAGGTGATCCAGAGGTAGCAGTCCAGGGACCCTCGGCAGAGTGAACCCATCTCACCAAGTTGGTATAGGGAGATCCAGGTGTAGGTTTCCCAGCACAGCAAGGCTGTAGATGAGACAGACTGAGAATTAGATTACTCACTAGATGGTAGCTGTAAGTTTGGCGATTCCACCAGGCTGAAGTAGATGGTAATAGGCACCGAGGCAGGGAGAGCAGGCCCTCGAGGAGCGAGTACCTGATCCCAGTAAGGCACCTGAAAGGAAAGCAGAGGGCCCCCAAGAAGCGGGTACCCAGGTTAGAAAATACCCTGAAGGGCAGAGAGAGAGCTTCCAGCGGCAGCACGGAAGCAGCAGAGTAGCTTAGACCGGACGAGGCCAATCCTAATCCGAGTCCTTGCTAACTCAATGAGCTAGCAAACAAACATAGGCTAAATACCCGGATGGCATGACATCACTTGAGGGGGACTCCCCCGAGTTTCGCGCCATAGCTGGAATAAAGACGTGGGTAGCACGCGCGCACCCTAGGAGGCCCTTGGGAGGAACATGGTGGGAGGCAACGCCATAGCCATTCCAGGGATGCCGGAGAGAACGGCTTGCAGACGCGGCGGTGGCCATCTTCCCAAGGCTAGCGGGGAGAGCAGAGAAAAAGGTGAGGCACAAGGGTCGAAGCCATCTGGGACCGACGGACGCAACAGTACCCCCCTTCAAAAGGCCCCCTCCAGACCTCCTGCCTGGTCTTGGTTTCCGAGGATGCATTCTGTGGAATTGCTGAAGCATCTCTTTATCCATGATATTTGCCAAAGGTTCCCAAGAGTTTTCTTCAGGTCCATAACCCTCCCATGACGGGAGGTATTCCCATACTCTCCCAGTCTTTCTCACATAAAGGATAGCATCTACCTTGCATTCAATGTCTTCTTCTGCATCAATTGGTGTAGGTTCAGGTGTCTTGGTTGAGAACTCACTAAGGACTAATGGTTTCAATAATGAGACATGGAACGCATTATGAATCTTCAATGCTGGTGGAAGTTTGACTGTATGTAAGAGTACCTAGTCGTCGGAGACTGGGAAAGGGTGCTACGAAGCATGGAGCAAAACGAGCTGAAGGTAGCTTGAGTCTTAAATGTTTTGTTGACAGCCAGACTTTGTCACCAGGCTGGAATTCTGGAGCCTTGTCGTGATGAGCGTCATAGCCTTTCTTTGCTCTTTGTCCTGCTTTACGAAGCATCTCTTTAGTTTTAGTCCAAAGTTGTTGAATATCTTTGGCAGTAGATTGAGCTGCCGGGGACGACACTGAAAGTGGAAGTGGTAAGGGTGGTGATGGTAGTCGTCCGTAGACCACTTCAAATGGTGTTGATCCAGTAGATGTTGCTGGATGAGAGTTGATGGCGAATTCAGCCCAGGGTAACAGTTCAGCCCAATCATTTTGATGAGTACCCACATAGGCACGAATGAACTGCTTGACTGTCCTATTCATTCTCTCCGTTTGCCCGTTAGACTGAGGATGGTATGCAGAGGTGAAGTCGAGAGAAATATCAAACTTCTTGCACAATGCCTTCCAGAACTTAGCTGTGAATTGGGCTCCTCTATCAGAGACGATGTGCTTTGGCATGCAGTGTAGGCGAAAGATGTGAGCGATGAAAAGCTTTGCAAGCTCCATGGCTGAGGGCAAGCCAGGGAGAGCCACGAAGTGAGCCATCTTCGAGAAACGATCCACTTTTACCCAGATGGTGTTGTTTCCTCCTGAAAGTGGTAAGTCTATAAAAGTCTATAAAACTCCTGTTTGTTACCGAAAACTAATGGCACCACCCATGTAATGTACGACCCATTTTTTTTTTCTTTGATATAGGTGCCCTATTGTAAACCGTTGTGATGGTGAATAACTTAATGATGGTATATAAAAACTCTTAAATAAATAAATAAATAAAAGTCTGTAGCAATGTGAGTCCAGGGCTCTTCTGGCACTGGCAAGGGTTGGAGTAGGCCCCAAGGATGACCGGGCAGCGGTTTCTGTCTGGCACAATTGGAACAAGAAACAACGTAGAAGAATATGTCTTCCTTCATGGTGGACCACCAGTAGTACTTCTGTAGTTTTGCCAGAGTTCTGCGTTGACCAGGGTGTCCAGCCAGTTTAGAGTTGTGAGCCCATGCCAACAGCTTTTTCTCAGGTTCTTGGGTACAACGGTCTTACCCGCAGGTACTGGGTGAGTAGCTGACAAGATAAATCTTTTCGGGTCGATGATATGTTGGGGTTCATCAGGTACGCCTCAGAGAGAAATGAGCGAGATAAAGCATCTGCTCTGACGTTCTTATCTCCAAGGTGATATTTCAGCACAAAGTCAAATCTGTTGAAGAACAGGGACCATCTCGCCTACCTATAGTTTAGGCGCTGAGCGTGGCAGAGGTACTCCAGATTTTTGTGGTCCGTGAAGATTGTGATCTGATGTGCACCTTCAAGCCAGGGGCGCCACTCCTCGAAGGCCATCTTTATTGCCAGTAAGTCTTTATCTCCTATGCTGTAGTTCTTCTCTGCTGGCGAGAAGCATCGGGAGTAAAAAAGAACATTGGGTGTAAGGTCTTAGAGTCACCGGCCTGGCTTAGCACAGCCCCTACACCTACGTCTGAGGCATAACTTGTGCGCACACACTGCACATAGCTTCTGCGCTCTCGACGTGCACAACAAAGAGCATCCACGCACATAACTCTCACACAGACACGTTTTTAAGCCCTACACGCACGCAAACTACGGCACCACCATCGAAGAAGGCCAAGGGACCCTTCGTTTGCCCAGCCTGCCACTTGAGAGCTGCGCAGCCTGAATTAGAATCCCTCCTGTGCCAGCAGTGCGAACAGAACCAGGGAGAACCAAATCAAGATCTCCCACAGCCAGGAGTGGGATCCAGAACCACTGATGATGGCACCCCAGACCTAACTATGTCCAACGCAGCGCCCTCACAGGAAAGTTCCTCCTGCGCTACCACTACAATCCCTCCTGGCATCAGCATGGACCTAGGAACCTTCTCCTGGGTGGAATTTTTCAAAGGGCTGCAAACCTTTGTCCAGGCGCAACCAGCCCCGGCTGTCCATATGCCTCAAACTCCGCCGGAAGCACAAGTCCTTCCCAGCACCTCCTTAGGCTCTCGAGACATGCCTCTCCTAACCTAGAGCATCCCGGATGGGGATCCGGACACCTCAGATGAGGAAACAGACCCCCTGGAAGAAGGGGAAATCCCCCCAGGGATGGAGCCATACCGCACCATGCTCCGATTCTTCCACAAAGACGAATTACCAGCCCTCGTGTCCCAAACTATGAAGACACTGGGTCTCCCAAGCACGGACCCTACATTGGAACCGAAAAAGAATCTCATGTTGCTGTACCTCCGTAAAGCCTCATGCTATTTTCCTATGTTGGAGCCCATCAAGGAACTGATTGATCTGGAATGGAATGCTCCAGAGGCCAGTTTTAAAGGGGGATAGGAACTAGAAGCTCTATACCCTCTGGAACCCATGGCCAAGGAACTTCTATGCTTCTCTAAAGTGGATGATCTGTGCTGTCTCAAAACGCACCACGATCCCTGTGGAGGGAGGAGCGGCACTGAAGGATGCCCAAGACAGAAGGCTGGAAGCCATCCTTAAGCAGTCCTTTGATGTTTCAGCAATGACGCTACAAATTGCCACCTACTGTGCCTTGGTGGCACGTTCCTGTTTGATCTTCTCCAGAGACGCTACCACGCCCGGAGAAGCGATGGAACCTAAGAACATAAGAACATGCCATACTGGGTCAGCCCAAGGGTCCATCAAGCCCAGCATCCTGTTTCCAACAGTGGCCAATCCAGGCCACAAGAACCTGGCAGGTACCCAAAAACTAAGTCTATTCCATGTTAACATTGCTAATGGCAGTGGCTATTCTCTAAGTGAACTTAATAGCAGGTAATGGACTTTTCCTCCAAGAACTTATCCAGTCCTTTTTTAAACACAGCTATACTAACTGCACTAACCACATCCTCTGGCAACAAATTCCAGAGTTTAATTGTGCGTTGAGTAAAAAAGAACTTTCTCCGATTAGTTTTAAATGTGCCCCATGCTAACTTCATGGAGTGCCCCCTAGTCTTTCTATTATCCGAAAGAGTAAATAACCGATTCACATTTACCCGGTCTAGACCTCTCATGATTTTAAACATCTCTATCATATCCCCCCTCAGCCGTCTCTTCTCCAAGCTGAAAAGTCCTAACCTCTTTAGTCTTTCCTCATAGGGGAGCTGTTCCATTCCCCTTATCATTTTGGTGGCCCTTCTCTGTACCTTCTCCATCGCAATTATATCTTTTTTGAGATGCGGCGACCAGAATTGTACACAGTATTCAAGGTGCGGTCTCACCATGGAGCAATACAGAGGCATTATGATATTTTCTCTTTTATTCACCATGCTCTTTCTAATAATTCCCAACATTCTGTTTGCTTTTTTGACTGCCGCAGCACACTGAACCGAGGATTTCAATGTGTTATCCACTATGACGCCTAGATCTCTTTCGTGGGTTGTAGCACCTAATATGGAACCCAACATTGTGTAATTATAGCATGGGTTATTTTTCCCTATATGCCTCACCTTGCACTTATCCACATTAAATTTCATCTGCCATTTGGATGCCCTTATTTTCCAGTCTCACAAGGTCTTCCTGCAATTTATCACAATCTGCTTGTGATTTAACTACTCTGAACAATTTTGTGTCATCTGCAAATTTGATTATCTCACTTGTCGTATTTCTTTCCAGATCATTTATAAATATATTGAAAAGTAAGGGTCCCAATACAGATCCCTGAGGCACTCCACTGGCCACTCCCTTCCACTGAGAAAATTGTCCGTTTAATCCTACTCTCTGTTTCCTGTCTTTTAGCCAATTTGTAATCCACGAAAGGACATCGCCACCTATTCCATGACTTTTTACTTTTCCTAGAAGCCTCTCATGAGGAACTTTGTCAAACGCCTTCTGAAAATCCAAGTATACTACATCTACCGGCTCACCTTTATCCGCATGTTTATTAACTCCTTCAAAAAAGTGAAGCAGATTTGTGAGGCAAGACTTGCCTTGGGTAAAGCCATGCTGACTTTGTTCCATTAAACCATTTCTTTCTATATGTTCTGTGATTTTGATGTTTAGAACACGTTCCACTATTTTTCCTGGCACTGAAGTCAGGCTAACTGGTCTGTAGTTTCCCGGATCGCCCCTGGAGCCCTTTTTAAATATTGGGGTTACATTTGCTATCCTCCAGTCTTCAGGTACAATGGATGATTTTAATGATAGGTTACACATTTATACTAATAGGTCTGAAATTTCATTTTTTAGTTCCTTCAGAACTCTGGGGTGTATACCATCCGGTCCAGGTGATTTACTACTGCAGTCTCCTTTCTCACCGATGCTACTGCATACTTTGTGCGCACATCATGCAGGGGTGTCGCTGCCGCAGTGGCGGCCAGAAGATAATTATGGCTCCGAAATTGGTCGGCTGATGCATCTTCCAAGGCGAACGTCACAAAAATGCCTTTTAAAGGATCTCTCCTGTTCGAGAGCGAACTGGAGAAGTTAGCCAATAAATGGGGCAAATCCCCAGTACCCCAATTACCTGAAAATAGGAACAAAAGAACATATAAGCGCTCCTCCCCCAGAAGAACCAAGGGTAGAGGATCGCAGCATTTTAAACCTTACAGGAACACACAGTCCCAAACACCTCGTACTTCAGGAAGGTTTCAGTCCTTTCAGAACAAGCACATTAAGAGAGGAGCAAGCTCAGGGGCAGCCTCCGGCCGTGCCCCACAATGAGAAGACGCAGACCCATCCACAGGAAGAAGACATAGGGGGCAGACTTACCCTCTTCTACCAAAGATGAGTCAGAATAACATCGGACAAGTGGGTCCTAACTATCATTCGAGAGGGGTACCCCCTGGAATTCCAAAGCATCCCCCCAGACAAATTTATGAGATCACCATGCCACTCCCAAGAGACTGGCCGTGGAAACCACACTAGCAAGACTACTCAGCCTGAAGACAATAGCTCCGGTACCTACATCTCAACAAAATACTGGCCACTATTCCATCTATTTTATCGTTCCCAAGAAAGAAGGAACATTCCGGCCCATCCTGGACCTCAAAGCTGTCAACCGTTACCTGAAGGTACAACACTTCCGCATGGAAATCCTACACTCCGTTATAATGACGGTACAACCGGGAGAGTTCTTAACCTCCCTGGACCTATCCGAAGCCTACCTTCACATCCCGGTCTATCAGGACCACCAGCGCTTCCTGCGCTTTGCGATACTGGGTAATCATTACCACTTTCGAGCGCTACCCTTCGGACTAGCTACCGCTCCCAGAACCTTCACCAAAATTATGGTGATAGTAGCAGCAGTACTGAGGAAAGAAGGAGTTCTGGTACATCCTTACTTGGACGATTGGCTGATCAGATCAAAGTCTCTGGAGGAGAGTCGCCACACGACCACCAGAGTCAAGAACCTACTACAAGAGCTCGGGTGGGTCGTGAACACAGCCAAGAGCTGCCTATAGCCCTCCCAGTCACTAGAATACCTGGGAGACCGGTTCGATACCAAGCTGGACAAGGAGAAGGAAACTGATGGGTCAATTGCAAAACCTGTTGAACTCAACTTGCCCCAAGGTATGGGACTACCTTCAAGTCCTCGGCCTCATGACATCAACTCTGGAAGTTGTTCCATGGGCAAGGGCCCATATGCGACCACTACAACGCTCCCTATTGTCACGATGGAATCCAGTGTCCCAGAACTACTCAATTCACCTCCAGCTACCGACAGTGGTTCGGCATCAGCTTCAATGATGGCTACAGGAAGAACACCTAAGCAGAGGTGTAAACCTATCTGCACTGAAGTGGATCTTGCTCACCATGGACGCGAGTCTGCGAGGCTGGGGAGCCCACTGTCAGGAACTAACAGCCCAGGGGCAATGGAACAAAGAAGAGGCGGAATGGAACATAAACCGCCTGGAAGCTCGAGCGGTCAGAATAGCCTGCCTGCAATTCAGCAACAGACTCCGAGGCGAGTCTGTCAGAGTCATGTCAGACAACGCCACAACCATGGCCTACATCACCCACCAGGGAGAAACCAAGAGCCAGCAGGTGTCTCTGGAAATAGACCCTCTCATGGAGTGGGCGGAAACAAACCTGCAAGGGATTTCGGCCTCCCACATCGCGGGAAAAGACATCTCAACGGATTATCTCAGCAGAGAGAGCCTAGACCCGGGGGAATGGTTGCTGGCGGACACAGCTTTCTAGTTGATAGTGAATCGATGGGGTCCCCCAGCCATGGACCTCCTTGCAACTCATCGCAATGCCCAAGTCCACAGATTTTTCAGCCACAGACGAGAACCACAATCTCAAGGAATCGAGAACTCATCCAGAACTGGCCAGAGGAAGACCTCCTGAAAGCATTCCCACCCTGGCCACTAATGGGCAGGGTCATTCACAAGATAGAGCACCACAGAAGAACATGGTACGCGGACATGCGAAGACTATTGGCGGGGAATCCTCTGCATCTACCGCCATACAGGGACTTTCTTCAGCAGGGACCGATCTCCCACGAAAACCCGGCTTGATTCTCTGGTGTTGATCCAGTGGATGTTGCTGGATGAGAGTTTATGGCAAATTCTGCCCATGGCAACAGTTCGCTCCAATCATTCTGTCTGGTGTTCACGTAGGCACGAATGAACTGTTTGAGTGTCCTGTTCATCCTTTCTGTTTGGCCGTTGGACTGAGGATGATATGCCGATGTGATGTAGAGGGCTATATCGAACTTCTTGCATAAGGCCTTCCAGAAGTTAGCTGTGAACTGAACTCAGCGATCGGAGACTATATGCTTAGGCAAGCCATGCAGACGGAAGATGTGCATGATGAACAATCGCGCAAGCTCCATGGCAGTGGGTAAGCCTGGGAGAGCCACAACACATGCCATGTTCGAGAACCTGTCAATGGCTACCCAAATGGTGTTGTTCCCTTCTGATGATGGAAAATCTACCACAAAGTCAGTGGCAATATGTGTCCACGGTTCTTCAGGGACCAGCAAGGGTTGGAGGAGACCCCATGGACGTCCTGGCGGCGTCTTCTGTTTAGCGCAGTTTGTGCAGGAAGCGACGTAGGCGAACGAGTCCTCTTTCATGGTGGACCACCAATAAAAGGTTTGCAGTTTAGACAATGTCCTTCGTTGACCAGGGTGTCCTGAGAGTTTGGAGTCGTGGGCCCAAGCCAATAGCTTTTTCCTGAGGTTTGTCTTTCCTGCAGGCACCAAACGGGTAGCTGCCAATATGACCTTTTCGGGGTCAATGATGTGTTGTGGCTCTACGGGTACATCCTCAGAGAGGAAGGAGCATGAAAGAGCATCATCTCTGATATTCTTGTCTCCTGGACAATACTTGAGCACGAAGTTGAATCTGTTGAAAAACAGCGACCATCTTGCTTGTCTATGGTTCAGCGCTGTGCGTGGCGGAGATACTCCAAGTTCTTATGGTCTGTGAAGACCGTTACTTGATGTTGCGCTCTTTCGAGCCAAGGGCGCCATTCTTCGAATACCATCTTTATAGCCAGAAGTTCCTTGTCTCCAACTCCGTAATTTCTCTCAGCAGGAGAAAAGTGATGGGAGAAAAATGAGCATGGATGTGGGACCTTAGAATCTCCAGCCTGGTTTAGTACTGCCTCTACGCCATTGACAGAGGCATCAACCTTTACGATAAAAGGTTTTGAGAGGTCTGGATGTCGAAGACATGGCTTGGTTGAAAAGGTATCCTTCAGCTTTTGGAATGCAGCAATCGCTTTGGGAGACCAATTAGCCACGTTGGCACCTTTTCTTGTCATAGCAGTCAGCGGTACTGTGAGTGAGGAGTAATTCTTGATGAAGGTTCTGTAATAGTTGGTGAAACTTAAGAAGCGTCTGAGAGCCTTTAACCCGGTGGGTTGTGTCCATTTCTTGATACTCTCCAGCTTCTGAGGGTCCATTTGAAAACCTTCTTTGGAGACAATGTAGCCTAGGAAAGGCACTGATTCTTTATGAAATTCACATTTAGATAGCTTAGCGTAGAAATGGTTCTTACGAAGCCTCTGTAATACTCTCTTGACATCTTCTTGGTAAGTGGTGATGTCTTGTGAGAAGATTAAGATGTCTTCTAAGCAGATGATAACACATTTATAGAGGAGGTCTCAGAAGATGTCGTTCATTAAATTTTGAAAGACGGCCGGAGCATTGCATAGGCCGAACGGCATCACTAAGTACTCGAAGTGGCCGTCTCGAGTGTTGAAGGCAGTCTTCCATTCATCGCCAGCTTTAATGCTAAGCAGGTTGTATACTCCTTTCAGATCCAGTTTTGAAAAGATCTGGGCTTCTTGTAGTCTATCAAAAAGTTCCGAAATCAGAGGCAAAGGATAACGGTCCTTAATAGTTATTTCGTTAAGGCCTCTGTAATCTATGCAAGGACGCAATGTGCCATCCTTTTTGCCCACAAAGAAGAAGCCTGTGCCTGCAGGAGACTTGGATGGTCTAATGAAGCCCTTGAGATTCTCCTGAATGTATTCAGACATGGCTTTGTTCTCTGCCACAGCCAAGGGGTACACTCGGCCCTTGGGTGGCTCCGTATTTGGCTTCAGACGAATGGCGCAGCTTCTTTTAAAAAGACATCCTAAAGATATCCAGAGCTGTTTCCTCGCTCCCACGTAGAAAGATTTTTTTCCTTCAGGGTAAGAAAGGGCTAGGGCGAAAAGTGAGAGACGCCGCTGCCGGTACAGCAGGCTTGTAGGGGGCAACGCGCCCAGTGTCCTTGTAAAAAGGGAATGGGAAAGAAAGGGCAGCGGGAAGAGTGCCGGGTGCCGCCAAGGAGGGGGAAAAAGCAAAAGAAGCAAAAGCCTACAGCACCGGGTATTCCCAGGCGGTCTCCCAAAAGAAGCAAAAGCCTACAGCACCGGGAATTCCCAGGCGGTCTCCCAAAAGAAGCAAAAGCCTACAGCACCGGGTATTCCCAGGCGGTCTCCCATCCAAGTACTAACCAGGCCCAACCCTGCTTAGCTTCCGAGATCAGACGAGATCGGGCGCTTTCAGGGTGGTGTGGCCGTAGGCAGTGATGCAGGCTCCCTCTCCCGCTCTTAGTCCGCAGCTCGGCCTGCCGGGTGCCGCCTCTCGCCTCCCTTTAAGGCCGGCTCCTCCCCTCTGCTAGCTCCTCTCCGCTGGCGTTCGCTTCTCCCTCCGCACCTTCTCTCCGCTGTCGTTCTGGACAGGCAGCCTCTCACTTTTCCTTTTCCCCCACAGCCGGGGCAGTCCTGGCCGCAGACGACCGGCCGGGCAGCGCTGCTTAGCTTCTCTCACTTAACCCTGGCGTTGCAGCCCTTCTTGGGCGTGCTGCAGCAACTCTGACCGCCGGCACTCGGGAGGAGGAAACATCCCGCTCGCCAGCCGCCCCTGCAGCTCAAAAAGCGGCCAAGCAGAGGAGAAACTCTTTGCCTACAGCCAGGGAAGGTTCGGCTGCCCCCGACACAGCGGCCAGAGTTTCCTTCCGCACGCCTGAGAAGGAGAGCCCGCCTCCAGGGGCAACCAAGATACCGCGGCACCCCCAAGCCCCTCTTCGCCAGAAGCAGGCAAAAAAAGGCCCCACTCGTTTAAGCGAACAGGCCCACGGCAGGCGAAGCCTTCCTCGTCGGGCTCTAGCAAAGCAAGGGGGCCGCTAGGAGATCGGGAATGGTCCTCTGTCCTCTCCCCTGGGCACGGTGGACTTCCCGCACCTCCCTCCGGCTCGCTGGCCGCAAGCAGAGGAGATGTTTGGGGAAAACCCAGATCGGCTGGGCTCCGCTGTACGGCATGGGAAAAAGGCAGTCTTAGCTGGGCTTTCCCGTCGTCGCGTGCCATCGTTTTCTCTGCATTCCGTCTTTTCACAGCCTCACCGCTGGCTCCGACACAGCTCCGACGGCTGAGGCAGCAGAGGAGGCACAGCTCTCGTGCGGGGCCGGCTGGAGTCGAACCAGCGCACTGTGCGAAAACTGGGTCCGACGCCCCCTTCTCCTCTCCGTTTTTCTGGTGTCAGCTTTGGCCCATCGCTGCTCCTGCACACAGATCACCTTGTATTTCTCTCTCTCTCTCTCACTCTCTCTCTTTCTCCTAACCTGGAAATCCCCTTTTCTTCTTCCCACCCTCCTTCTAGCCTCCCCCCCCCCTCATCTCCCCTTCCCTCCCCCCCCCCCCCACCAGCATCGTCCCTATTGAACCGCACTCTTTTTCCCCTCTGCCTAAAGGATGCGTTTTGGTAAGGGGAGAGGGTGCCAGCATTGTGGCGCCCCGAAAGACGGCCCTGCTGTTACACCACGGGTGAGACATCTCTCCCCTTGATTGTCCAAAGCCCAGAGAGTGAGAGAGCAACGAAGAGTAGAGGAGGGGTTGAAGGTGATTTTCTGGCCCGTGAGACTCGAGAGCGGGGAAAACCGCCCTCCTCCCGCAAGAGGAAAGCGCATTCACCTTCCGATCGCAGCACAGACTGCTGGAAGCGCTTCCCGCCACGTGTGCTTCGGATGAGGAAAGGACGGCTTTCCCATGTGCTCCCAGGGAATAGAGCTGACTTTCAAAGGCGCAGCCCCGCCTTTCCGCAGCCCACCCTCCCCCAACAGGCAAGGAAAGGAAGCCCTAGATGGACCTCCGTGCCCCGCGGCGCATCTCGGAAAACAGATGTGGGACCGCTTCTCTTCACCTGATGTGGCTTTGGCCCGCGTTTCTGCCCTCTTTGCTGGTTCGGTCGCCCGGGCTTCCGTCCTCCCTTTCGTTTCGGTTCGGCGCCTCTCTCTTCCTCTTTTCGGCCGCCCGCCTCTCGTCGGACCCTGCTTCCGCCGGGGACCGCGACACGATGAGCCCGCGTTGACGGCTACTGCCCGGGGAGCGTCCCTCGTTCGGAATGGCTCTGCCTTTTGCCAAGCTGTCCGGGAGAGGTGGCGCGCCATGCCCTCCGAAGCGGGTGCAGGTGCGCTGCTGGGCCCTGGGAACGCTGCTTCTGCGGTTCCGGCCGGCACGGGGAGCAGGAGCCGGCACCCTAAGGTTGCGCTTTGAGTTTCAGGGAAGCCATTCCTGGTCGACAGGTTTCTCTGGGAGCCACGGGTTTTTCCTTTGCAGGTGTTTGGCTTCATTCTTCTTTCCTCGCTCCCACTTTGAAGGATTTTTTTTTCCTTCGGGGTAAGAAAGGGCTAGGGCGAAAAGTGAGAGACGCCACTGCCGGTACAGCAGGCTTGTAGGGGGCAACGCGCCCAGTGTCCTTGTCAAAAGGGAATGGGAAAGAAAGGGCAGCGGGAAGAGTGCCGGGTGCCGCCAAGGAGGGGGAAAAAGCAAAAGAAGCAAAAGCCTACAGCACCTGGTATTCCCAGGCGGTCTCCCAAAAGAAGCAAAAGCCTACAGCACCGGGAATTCCCAGGCGGTCTCCCAAAAGAAGCAAAAGCCTACAGCACCGGGTATTCCCAGGCGGTCTCCCATCCAAGTACTAACCAGGCCCAACCCTGCTTAGCTTCCGAGATCAGACGAGATCGGGCGCTTTCAGGGTGGTGTGGCCGTAGGCAGTGATGCAGGCTCCCTCTCCCGCTCTTAGTCCGCAGCTCGGCCTGCCGGGTGCCGCCTCTCGCCTCCCTTTAAGGCCGGCTCCTCCCCTCTGCTAGCTCCTCTCCGCTGGCGTTCGCTTCTCCCTCCGCACCTTCTCTCCGCTGTCGTTCTGGACAGGCAGCCTCTCACTTTTCCTTTTCCCCACAGCCGGGGCAGTCCTGGCCGCAGACGACCGGCCGGGCAGCGCTGCTTAGCTTCTCTCACTTAACCCTGGCGTTGCAGCCCTTCTTGGGCGTGCTGCAGCAACTCTGACCGCCGGCACTCGGGAGGAGGAAACATCCCGCTCGCCGGCCGCCCCTGCAGCTCAAAAAGCGGCCAAGCAGAGGAGAAACTCTTTGCCTACAGCCAGGGAAGGTTCGGCTGCCCCCGACACAGCGGCCAGAGTTTCCTTCCGCACGCCTGAGAAGGAGAGCCCGCCTCCAGGGGCAACCAAGATACCGCGGCACCCCCAAGCCCCTCTTCGCCAGAAGCAGGCAAAAAAAGGCCCCACTCGTTTAAGCGAACAGGCCCACGGCAGGCGAAGCCTTCCTCGTCGGGCTCTAGCAAAGCAAGGGGGCCGCTAGGAGATCGGGAATGGTCCTCTGTCCTCTCCCCTGGGCACGGTGGACTTCCCGCACCTCCCTCCGGCTCGCTGGCCGCAAGCAGAGGAGATGTTTGGGGAAAACCCAGATCGGCTGGGCTCCGCTGTACGGCATGGGAAAAAGGCAGTCTTAGCTGGGCTTTCCCGTCGTCGCGTGCCATCGTTTTCTCTGCATTCCGTCTTTTCACAGCCTCACCGCTGGCTCCGACACAGCTCCGGAGGCTGAGGCAGCAGAGGAGGCACAGCTCTCGTGCGGGGCCGGCTGGAGTCGAACCAGCGCACTGTGCGAAAACTGGGTCCGACGCCCCCTTCTCCTCTCCGTTTTTCTGGTGTCAGCTTTGGCCCATCGCTGCTCCTGCACACAGATCACCTTGTATTTCTCTCTCTCTCTCACTCTCTCTCTTTCTCCTAACCTGGAAATCCCCTTTTCTTCTTCCCACCCTCCTTCTAGCCTCCCCCCCCCCCTCCTCTCCCCTTCCCTCCCCCCCCCCCCCCCCAGCATCGTCCCTATTGAACCGCACTCTTTTTCCCCTCTGCCTAAAGGATGCGTTTTGGTAAGGGGAGAGGGTGCCAGCATTGTGGCGCCCCGAAAGACGGCCCTGCTGTTACACCACGGGTGAGACATCTCTCCCCTTGATTGTCCAAAGCCCAGAGAGTGAGAGAGCAACGAAGAGTAGAGGAGGGGTTGAAGGTGATTTTCTGGCCCGTGAGACTCGAGAGCGGGGAAAACCGCCCTCCTCCCGCAAGAGGAAAGCGCATTCACCTTCCGATCGCAGCACAGACTGCTGGAAGCGCTTCCCGCCGCGTGTGCTTCGGATGAGGAAAGGACGGCTTTCCCATGTGCTCCCAGGGAATAGAGCTGACTTTCAAAGGCGCAGCCCCGCCTTTCCGCAGCCCACCCTCCCCCAACAGGCAAGGAAAGGAAGCCCTAGATGGACCTCCGTGCCCCGCGGCGCATCTCGGAAAACAGATGTGGGACCGCTTCTCTTCACCTGATGTGGCTTTGGCCCGCGTTTCTGCCCTCTTTGCTGGTTCGGTCGCCCGGGCTTCCGTCTTCCTTTTCGTTTCGGTTCGGCGCCTCTCTCTTCCTCTTTTCGGCCGCCCGCCTCTCGTCGGACCCTGCTTCCGCCGGGGACCGCGACACGATGAGCCCGCGTTGACGGCTACTACCCGGGGAGCGTCCCTCGTTCGGAATGGCTCTGCCTTTTGCCAAGCTGTCCGGGAGAGGTGGCGCGCCATGCCCTCCGAAGCGGGTGCAGGTGCGCTGCTGGGCCCTGGGAACGCTGCTTCTGCGGTTCCGGCCGGCACGGGGAGCAGGAGCCGGCACCCTAAGGTTGCGCTTTGAGTTTCAGGGAAGCCATTCCTGGTCGACAGGTTTCTCTCGGAGCCACGGGTTTTTCCTTTGCAGGTGTTTGGCTTCATTCTTCTTTCCTCGCTCCCACTTTGAAGGATTTTTTTTTCCTTCGGGGTAAGAAAGGGCTAGGGCGAAAAGTGAGAGACGCCGCTGCCGGTACAGCAGGCTTGTAGGGGGCAACGCGCCCAGTGTCCTTGTAAAAAGGGAATGGGAAAGAAAGGGCAGCGGGAAGAGTGCCGGGTGCCGCCAAGGAGGGGGAAAAAGCAAAAGAAGCAAAAGCCTACAGCACCGGGTATTCCCAGGCGGTCTCCCAAAAGAAGCAAAAGCCTACAGCACCGGGTATTCCCAGGCGGTCTCCCAAAAGAAGCAAAAGCCTACAGCACCGGGTATTCCCAGGCGGTCTCCCATCCAAGTACTAACCAGGCCCAACCCTGCTTAGCTTCCGAGATCAGACGAGATCGGGCGCTTTCAGGGTGGTGTGGCCGTAGGCAGTGATGCAGGCTCCCTCTCCCGCTCTTAGTCCGCAGCTCGGCCTGCCGGGTGCCGCCTCTCGCCTCCCTTTAAGGCCGGCTCCTCCCCTCTGCTAGCTCCTCTCCGCTGGCGTTCGCTTCTCCCTCCGCACCTTCTCTCCGCTGTCGTTCTGGACAGGCAGCCTCTCACTTTTCCTTTTCCCCCACAGCCGGGGCAGTCCTGGCCGCAGACGACCGGCCGGGCAGCGCTGCTTAGCTTCTCTCACTTAACCCTGGCGTTGCAGCCCTTCTTGGGCGTGCTGCAGCAACTCTGACCGCCGGCACTCGGGAGGAGGAAACATCCCGCTCGCCGGCCGCCCCTGCAGCTCAAAAAGCGGCCAAGCAGAGGAGAAACTCTTTGCCTACAGCCAGGGAAGGTTCGGCTGCCCCCGACACAGCGGCCAGAGTTTCCTTCCGCACGCCTGAGAAGGAGAGCCCGCCTCCAGGGGCAACCAAGATACCGCGGCACCCCCAAGCCCCTCTTCGCCAGAAGCAGGCAAAAAAAGGCCCCACTCGTTTAAGCGAACAGGCCCAAGGCAGGCGAAGCCTTCCTCGTCGGGCTCTAGCAAAGCAAGGGGGCCGCTAGGAGATCGGGAATGGTCCTCTGTCCTCTCCCCTGGGCACGGTGGACTTCCCGCACCTCCCTCCGGCTCGCTGGCCGCAAGCAGAGGAGATGTTTGGGGAAAACCCAGATCGGCTGGGCTCCGCTGTACGGCATGGGAAAAAGGCAGTCTTAGCTGGGCTTTCCCGTCGTCGCGTGCCATCGTTTTCTCTGCATTCCGTCTTTTCACAGCCTCACCGCTGGCTCCGACACAGCTCCGGAGGCTGAGGCAGCAGAGGAGGCACAGCTCTCGTGCGGGGCCGGCTGGAGTCGAACCAGCGCACTGTGCGAAAACTGGGTCCGACGCCCCCTTCTCCTCTCCGTTTTTCTGGTGTCAGCTTTGGCCCATCGCTGCTCCTGCACACAGATCACCTTGTATTTCTCTCTCTCTCTCACTCTCTCTCTTTCTCCTAACCTGGAAATCCCCTTTTCTTCTTCCCACCCTCCTTCTAGCCTCCCCCCCCCCTCATCTCCCCTTCCCCCCCCCCCCCCCCCCCAGCATCGTCCCTATTGAACCGCACTCTTTTTCCCCTCTGCCTAAAGGATGCGTTTTGGTAAGGGGAGAGGGTGCCAGCATTGTGGCGCCCCGAAAGACGGCCCTGCTGTTACACCACGGGTGAGACATCTCTCCCCTTGATTGTCCAAAGCCCAGAGAGTGAGAGAGCAACGAAGAGTAGAGGAGGGGTTGAAGGTGATTTTCTGGCCCGTGAGACTCGAGAGCGGGGAAAACCGCCCTCCTCCCGCAAGAGGAAAGCGCATTCACCTTCCGATCGCAGCACAGACTGCTGGAAGCGCTTCCCGCCGCGTGTGCTTCGGATGAGGAAAGGACGGCTTTCCCATGTGCTCCCAGGGAATAGAGCTGACTTTCAAAGGCGCAGCCCCGCCTTTCCGCAGCCCACCCTCCCCCAACAGGCAAGGAAAGGAAGCCCTAGATGGACCTCCGTGCCCCGCGGCGCATCTCGGAAAACAGATGTGGGACCGCTTCTCTTCACCTGATGTGGCTTTGGCCCGCGTTTCTGCCCTCTTTGCTGGTTCGGTCGCCCGGGCTTCCGTCATTCCTTTTCGTTTCGGTTCGGCGCCTCTCTCTTCCTCTTTTCGGCCGCCCGCCTCTCGTCGGACCCTGCTTCCGCCGGGGACCGCGACACGATGAGCCCGCGTTGACGGCTACTACCCGGGGAGCGTCCCTCGTTCGGAATGGCTCTGCCTTTTGCCAAGCTGTCCGGGAGAGGTGGCGCGCCATGCCCTCCGAAGCGGGTGCAGGTGCGCTGCTGGGCCCTGGGAACGCTGCTTCTGCGGTTCCGGCCGGCACGGGGAGCAGGAGCCGGCACCCTAAGGTTGCGCTTTGAGTTTCAGGGAAGCCATTCCTGGTCGACAGGTTTCTCTCGGAGCCACGGGTTTTTCCTTTGCAGGTGTTTGGCTTCATTCTTCTTTCCTCGCTCCCACTTTGAAGGATTTTTTTTTCCTTCGGGGTAAGAAAGGGCTAGGGCGAAAAGTGAGAGACGCCGCTGCCGGTACAGCAGGCTTGTAGGGGGCAACGCGCCCAGTGTCCTTGTAAAAAGGGAATGGGAAAGAAAGGGCAGCGGGAAGAGTGCCGGGTGCCGCCAAGGAGGGGGAAAAAGCAAAAGAAGCAAAAGCCTACAGCACCGGGTATTCCCAGGCGGTCTCCCAAAAGAAGCAAAAGCCTACAGCACCGGGTATTCCCAGGCGGTCTCCCAAAAGAAGCAAAAGCCTACAGCACCGGGTATTCCCAGGCGGTCTCCCATCCAAGTACTAACCAGGCCCAACCCTGCTTAGCTTCCGAGATCAGACGAGATCGGGCGCTTTCAGGGTGGTGTGGCCGTAGGCAGTGATGCAGGCTCCCTCTCCCGCTCTTAGTCCGCAGCTCGGCCTGCCGGGTGCCGCCTCTCGCCTCCCTTTAAGGCCGGCTCCTCCCCTCTGCTAGCTCCTCTCCGCTGGCGTTCGCTTCTCCCTCCGCACCTTCTCTCCGCTGTCGTTCTGGACGGACAGCCTCTCACTTTTCCTTTTCCCCACAGCCGGGGCAGTCCTGGCCGCAGACGACCGGCCGGGCAGCGCCGCTTAGCTTCTCTCACTTAACCCTGGCGTTGCAGCCCTTCTTGGGCGTGCTGCAGCAACTCTGACCGCCGGCACACGGGAGGAGGAAACATCCCGCTCGCCGGCCGCCCCTGCAGCTCAAAAAGCGGCCAAGCAGAGGAGAAACTCTTTGCCTACAGCCAGGGAAGGTTCGGCTGCCCCCGACACAGCGGCCAGAGTTTCCTTCCGCACGCCTGAGAAGGAGAGCCCGCCTCCAGGGGCAACCAAGATACCGCGGCACCCCCAAGCCCCTCTTCGCCAGAAGCAGGCAAAAAAAGGCCCCACTCGTTTAAGCGAACAGGCCCACGGCAGGCGAAGCCTTCCTCGTCGGGCTCTAGCAAAGCAAGGGGGCCGCCAGGAGATCGGGAATGGTCCTCTGTCCTCTCCCCTGGGCACGGTGGACTTCCCGCACCTCCCTCCGGCTCGCTGGCCGCAAGCAGAGGAGATGTTTGGGGAAAACCCAGATCGGCTGGGCTCCGCTGTACGGCATGGGAAAAAGGCAGTCTTAGCTGGGCTTTCCCGTCGTCGCGTGCCATCGTTTTCTCTGCATTCCGTCTTTTCACAGCCTCACCGCTGGCTCCGACACAGCTCCGACGGCTGAGGCAGCAGAGGAGGCACAGCTCTCGTGCGGGGCCGGCTGGAGTCGAACCAGCGCACTGTGCGAAAACTGGGTCCGACGCCCCCTTCTCCTCTCCGTTTTTCTGGTGTCAGCTTTGGCCCATCGCTGCTCCTGCACACAGATCACCTTGTATTTCTCTCTCTCTCTCACTCTCTCTCTTTCTCCTAACCTGGAAATCCCCTTTTCTTCTTCCCACCCTCCTTCTAGCCTCCCCCCCCCCCTCATCTCCCCTTCCCTCCCCCCCCCCCCCCACCAGCATCGTCCCTATTGAACCGCACTCTTTTTCCCCTCTGCCTAAAGGATGCGTTTTGGTAAGGGGAGAGGGTGCCAGCATTGTGGCGCCCCGAAAGACGGCCCTGCTGTTACACCACGGGTGAGACATCTCTCCCCTTGATTGTCCAAAGCCCAGAGAGTGAGAGAGCAACGAAGAGTAGAGGAGGGGTTGAAGGTGATTTTCTGGCCCGTGAGACTCGAGAGCGGGGAAAACCGCCCTCCTCCCGCAAGAGGAAAGCGCATTCACCTTCCGATCGCAGCACAGACTGCTGGAAGCGCTTCCCGCCGCGTGTGCTTCGGATGAGGAAAGGACGGCTTTCCCATGTGCTCCCAGGGAATAGAGCTGACTTTCAAAGGCGCAGCCCCGCCTTTCCGCAGCCCACCCTCCCCCAACAGGCAAGGAAAGGAAGCCCTAGATGGACCTCCGTGCCCCGCGGCGCATCTCGGAAAACAGATGTGGGACCGCTTCTCTTCACCTGATGTGGCTTTGGCCCGCGTTTCTGCCCTCTTTGCTGGTTCGGTCGCCCGGGCTTCCGTCTTCCCTTTCGTTTCGGTGCCTCTCTTTTCCTCTTTTCGGCCGCCTGCCTCTCTTCGGACCCTGCTTCTGCTGGGGACCACGACACAATGATAGGAAAGGAATCTGGGTGGAAGGCACTGGACATACCCGTGTCCTCGGTTTCACCGGTGGAAGGGCACCAATCAACGCATTCAGCCTGCCAAGTAGTAGTGTGAACGCCGTGCTAATCTGGTTGGCGACTGGGGCCGGTGTCGGTACCGGCGCCATTGGAGGTTGGAAGCCTTGCAGTGCCTTTCCGATGGCCTCTTAGATCATCCGATCCAATTCCTTGTGGAAGCTTGGGGTGTGCAACCCGAGTTCAGGAGTAGGAGGCAGCATTGGCCTAGCCTGAGGGTCCACCGGTGAAAGTGGAGTCACAGCTCCCGGCACCAATGAAGGTGGAGAACTCCTCCATGACCCAGTCACAGAGGAGGATGGGGCCTTCTCTGGACAGGATTTCTTTGTCGGTGGTTCTGTTGACGCTGATGTCAAGAACTTGTCTGGATCAGGGGACTGAGCCTTCCGATAATGGTGTCGATGCTCTTCACTATGTTCTCCTTGATCCTTCTCCGGAGCCGAAGAGGAAGAAGTCGACGCCTTCGGAGTAATCTGTGCCCCGTGAGCAACACTGGTATCCCGCTGCTGGAGAGAAGTCGATGGCACCGGCTCAGACGATGTTGAAGCGCTTGATGGAGTCGGTGGGTTTGCCTGAAAAAGAAACTCCATCTTCTCTGAGCGGGCCTTACGGCCCTTTGGTGTTATTTGGACACATTTGGTGCAAGTTAAGACGTCATGGTCTGACCCCAAACATAACACACAAATCCTATGTGGGTCCATGATGGACATTGTCCGAGGACTATCAGGGCACGGATGAAAACCTGACGCCATGGCTTCGACAAAGTTTTAGCCGCGATGCGTTCAATGGCCGGTAGGCCTCAAAGGAAAAACTCAATGGGAATTGACCGCAAATGAGGGTAAAGCCTTACCTTACGATCGCGGAATACGGAATCGATAGGGGGACCCGTATGGGGTAGAATTTTTTTAAATTTTGGAAAGAAGTTCCATGAAGAAAATTCCTGTCAGGAATCTCTAGAGAGCTCCTTAAACCGCATGGCTACTGCTACATGGAAAAAAAGGGGACCCCTGCTGGATGCATGGTTAGTGCCATGCTGGGTATGCCCAGTAGATGCAGGCCAAAGTTAGAGAAACATTGACAAAAGTGTTCCATGATTGGGCTCCATCCTGATGATGTCACCCATATGTGAGGACTACCATCCTGCTTGTCCTGTGAGAACCCATTACTCTAGCAGACCTCAAAAGTGATGATTGACTGCTCCCTATTTGACAGAGGAAAGTTGATTTACATGACAAAAAAATATACATTATGCAGAATTTTGCCATCATTGATTGTACAAGGGGTAGAATTATTATATAAATGCAATAATTTTGGTCCATCTGGCAACACTGCATAGTTCCCATGTTCATTCTTCAGAAGTGCTACACAAATTCTATCATGCCCACAACTGCTCCATCCAATTGCCTTTGCATGCTAGTAAACGGCCAGGTTTTAACATCTGTGGGCATCCCCTTCTCTCTTTCTTCTTTCCCTCCCCTTGCTAGTTCTTATAATTTTAAAAAGATGCTAGACATACTTAGAAAAGGAAATGATTAATTTAATGAAATAAAGTGTTTTTTTGTTGTTCTTACAAAACTGGCTTCCCAATACAACAGTATATCTATATGTTTAATTTCATGCATCGGGAAATGATTTACAGCATTTTACAAAGTACATTCAACATACCGTCTGATTGCCAACACTGCAATGACTTTCACCCCCCCCCCTCAAATTCAATTGCTAACATGTTTATCGGATGAGCATAAATTGAAGAGTAAGACTAAAGAAACATAGCGATAGTACCTTAGAGATCTGTCAAGAGGCAAGACATTTCCAAAAGGGCAGTGTCAACTAATCTTAACCAGGATACTCACATATAACAGTCCCTTTGGATACAACAGATAAGCCCATACAGTTTTCTTATTAACTTCACACTTTTATTTTCAGATGTAACAGACACCATATGGGGGACAGCAAGGTTTGATTTAGATCAGGGGAAGGCAGCTCCATTCTTCGAGACTGCAAGAAAGTTGGGTTTTCAGGATAACTACAAGGAATATGCATGAGATGCATTAGCAATTGTTTATGGACTTTTCTTCCTCCTTTTTAAACTCGGCTACACTAATAGCTTTCACCCACTGGCAGCGAATTCCAGAGTTTAATTATGCGTTAACAAAAAAAAAAAATATATATATTTTCTCGTATATTTTCATTGAATGTCTCCTAGTCTTTGTACTTTTTGAAAGAGTAAACAACTGATTCACATTTACCTGTTCCACTCCACTCATGATTTTATTCACCTCTATCATATCTCCCCTCTTCCATCTCTTCTCCAGGATGAAGAGTCCTAATCTCTTTAACCTATTCTCATGAATATTCAGTACTGATAACTTGAAAACCTGACCAGTTTGGTACCACTCAAGAACTGGAGTTGCCTAACCTGGTTAGGTGCTGGAATTAGTGCTTGGGCTACAAAACAATAGTCATCTTATCAATAGGCAGAAGGACAAGACCTGACATTCCACCTACAACTTCATATTGTTAAGTGTTGCAAACTGTAATTGTGAAGAGTTGAGTGAGGAGGGTGCCAGAAATGGATGGCTCTTCAGGATTAAATGGGGGGATGGTATGTTGCAAACTAGCCCTAGCCTGAAACATTTCCCCAAGTCCACCTTAATAATGGTTTATGGACTTCCTCCTTTTTAAACCCAGCTATACTAGCAGCTTTCACCCACTGGCATACTACAGTATACTATGAAAGCAAGTTCCGAGGAATATGAGGGCATCTCAACATCAACAGTAACCAATGGAGATCACTAGTGGTATGATTATTTTGAGAGTAGTTATAAAGGGATAATTCTGATAAATTATAGGTGAGCATTAACGAGCTAGAAAAGATAATTCTTTTTCAGGCCTTGTGGTGGTTTATGAAACAGTTATCTGAACTGCAAAATTAACTTTTATAAAATTTGTAATGTATGTTTAATCTTGGCTCTTGATCAAAGTGAAGACATCAGTTTGGTTTGTTTCAGTGTTATGTATCAATACTCCAGTCAGAAGCCCTTCAATGAACACTATAAGGCATAAATAAGCAGAGTAATGAAGATTGTCTAGAAAGTTCTCAATTTAATCCTTATGGTAGACTCCCATAGCATATACCGTCAGCTCAATGTTTAGTTCCTCGTAACTTTTGGTAATTTACTTCACTATAATATTGGGCTTTGCTGGACATATTATTCTTCACCTTTAAAAGTGTGATGCTAGTCTTGAAAGTGAGTGATTTGGTTGGGTTAAGAGAGATCCATTTTCCTATGAAGGTTATACTTGTGCTATCTGGAAGAGGGGAGAGTCACGGGCTATAACACAGACAACAGCTGACAGCTTGGTCTAAAGCAGAGAGCAGTAGCTGAGAAGCTGTTTATAAATAATCCAAGTGCCAGGCATTATACCCTAAAGCTTAGACACATCACCCACCAATTTTTTTTTTTTCTGAAAGTACATTAGCTTTTATTGGTATCGATAACTAGAACCAATTCCTTGCTTAATGAGCAGCCATGCATTTTTAAGTCCTCATCAGGAATCTAAGCTGTAATTCTTAGTTTATAAGAATGCATACACACACAATCTCCGCCATTCTCAGCTACTTCATGTTCACTAATCTGATCTTTCCGTCACCGCTGTAATGCCATGTTCAAACCAGGGATCTGTCACCAATTTCTCTCTAAGGGGCTGCCAACTTTACTGTATTTGGTGAGACACCTGGCACTTAGCCTGGCTCTTAGCTGGACAAACGGCAGAATTTGAAATTCCCACCAGTTTGATCACTCTGACATTGCCGGCTGAGTTTTTAGTTGGCTAAAAAACTCATCCAGCTAGGTCAGGGCATTCTGGGAGTGGAGTATTCTTATCAGGCTAAGTCAGCCAGATAACTTTGTGACAGCTGTGGGCAGATTCGGAGTTACCCAGCTACGTTAACTGGATAAGTCAGATCTGCTCGATAGCAGGTCTAAAGCTAGCCAGATATAACTTCTCCGGGTACATTCAGCAGCACAGCTGTGCCACTGAATATCCCTTCTGTGTCAGCCAGATAAGTTATATTTAGCTAACTTGGACAGCAGGATAACTTTGAATCCTGGGCTCTTTCTTGTCTCCTACTTGACTTGTTAGAAAGAGGGATCACTTCAGACATTTACAAGCAGACCTGGACCCAGATCTCCTGATGTTATAGATACTGCAAATTTGGCAGACACCTGACACAGTGACGTATTTAACCAACATTCAAGTTAGAGAAACTTACATTGTTGCTAATAAAATGGCACAGTAATACATTTTTAGAAAAATATTTTCCCCTAAAATCTGTTTAAAAAAACCCCCAAAACCTTACATACCTGAAACAGATGTTCCTAGGGTGAATCATACAAGGCTACAGCTCCTTATTTAGGTCTCAGTCCTACTCTCTCTTTCAGCCCCAAGGGGTTTTGCTTTCTTGTTCCCTGTCAAACTCTTATAAGTACAATTTGCTGCACAAATATATTTGGCCCAGTGTTTAAAAGAATCACAAGATTTATGGGATATGATAGAATTCAGGTGATATACAATACTACCCCCTCCCCCCCACCCAAGATAATGCACAGGTAATAATCGGGGGGCAAACAAATAAAGCAAAAGAATGTCTACCATTCATTATTATGAAATGTAGTTTCAGATGCAGCTCACAGAAAAATGCAAAGATATTTCCTTTTCCAGCATAAAATTGAGAGGCAAAAACGCCCAATGACCGAGTCAGCAGAAAGATGCCCCCCGGGACATGTAGCGAGGTTCAGAAATCATGACCTCTCAGAATGATACAAGTCAGCAGCCACAAACACAGACCCCCTCAGAAGTACAGATAAGGAGGAATAATATCCACCCTGTATTGATTACAGAATGCTGGAAGCAGCTTCCCTGCAATCATCTGGAATCCCTTGACAAGAGCATCACACATTGCTTTGCGCACCCAAGAGACCAGACTGGTCTGTGTTTACGCCATTGTCACAAATGACATTAACACTCCCTGGCAACAAATAACATTAAAATATTTAAGTTTGGTTTATTATAGGACCAGCATATGCCGGACCCAGGCACTTAAATAAATTGTGTGAAGATCAGAGCTGTTGTAATCAATGGTTCAAGTCTTTAAAAGTCTTAGGAACAGATTGTGCGAGATAAGTAATGTCTTACATTCAGCTTATTTGAAGAAAGCATTTGAGAGTTTGAAGAAGGTTTTTGAGAATTGTTTGGACACTTATAAAAATTCACTTTTAAGTTTGACACACTGAAGCACTTCAAGACTTTTAAATTATTGGACTTATAATTACAATAGCTCTGATCCTCACACAATTTAAGTGCCTGGATCTGGCATATGATGGTCCTGTAACAACATATATTAAAATATTTGTTTAGTTTATTTATTGTTAATTATTCTTTGGTACCAAACTTAAAAATCTTGGGTTATTTGTATTTGTGATAACACTGCATGAAGCAAACACATGAGGTGTTTTGGGGCACTGCCCCCGAAGACCAAGTGATTGCATTTTTGACTGATTCTCTGCTTGCAGGTTTTGGAATACTGCACGGCCCACAGCAGGTACAGAGTTTCTTCTCTCTTCCATGATGGATAGTGCACTGTACCGTGGCTCTCTCCCACCATTGACCCTGGAAAGGAAAAAGCCTGCTCAGAGGTGGAGCGCCAATAGAGGGCACCATGCACCTGGTCCACCCCCTGCTCAGATCAAAGAATGGGCTCCAACTAGAAAAGCAAGGCAGCTGGTTTTGTCAGAGGAATGAGAAAACAGAAGTGTTCCTGCACATACTGTATGCAAATTTGGAGAACAACTGATAACTCACAGTAAGAACATGCATTTGTCAATGTTACAGTATCCTAGTCATATGGAACTGACCTTCAAGAAGTAATTTTCAAAAGGTTTTAGTGCGTAAAATATAAGTGGCATGTAAGCGTGCAAATAGTATTTTGTTAATGCGTGATGTATGAGCTTGCAAGCAGGGTCACCCGTAAATGTTAAAAGGTGGGGGTGTTCTGGGGCAAGCTTTGGAGGCTCACGCACGAGTTAGTATTTCATAAGCGTACGTTACCACATATGTACGCACACTTTTACACCTGCTGAGTGGCAGAAATGAAAGCACCCTTGTCTTTTGCAGTTTTTGGGTAGGAGGTCAGAGTGACATGCTGGAGGGTAAATTGGTGGAAGTGCTGATGAACTGGTGGCTAAAGGTTTGCACACAAGCATTTCTATAGGTGGAGTACGTGCATGCTTTATAGAATAACTGTCTCCATGCGTAGCCTCCAGTAATTACAATTATTTCACGTGTGCTTACTTTTCTAAAATAGTGCTGCACTAAAAAATTGTGTGCACACTGAAACGCACACAGGTACTTTTGGGACAGAGAGAACGCAGTATTTTATAAACTGTGCAGCTTCCACTGCAGCTTATAAAATACAGGAATAACTTTCCCCACGATCACTTCTGTGTGCATTTGGTAATTTATACACACCACTGTAAATTACCTTCTTAATGTATTTTCTGAATTTTAAAGCTATTTTAGATTTTTCTGTTGCTTAGTTGATTGCCACCTTGTAAGACAAATTATAAATAATCCTAAAGTTACTGAAGCCATGGAGGATTTAGTCTACAGTGGACGCATGGAAAATAGAGCAGCTTGTGCTGGCCACATAACAGTGGGACTAGTGTAAAGGGCGGCTGTAAATTCCAACTCCACCACAACCCAACCAAAGCTACCTTCCCCCAGCATATTCCTCACCTCTGACCATAGGGAAGTAGGACCACTTGCTTCCTACATTTTGTTTTGCTTCGTAATGGCCACGGTACAGCAAGGTTTTCCGTGACCCAACCGTGCTTCCTGACCAAAATAAATAATTAACTGGGATAATTCTGCATTAAGTGATAGAAGCAAGCAGGGGGAGGAAGTTCACTAGCACAGTGTCCAGCATGACAGAGACAAGAACGCATGGTCACTTCACAGTGCAGTGAGGTCACTTGTGTTCTGGACATCCCTCCTGCTGACGGCAGGAGAAGGGAAACACTGAGACTTTGAAAGAAAAATGGTCACATTTTAAGGCCACAAGAGGAGCGGCCATTTATCCCTCAGAGTGGCCATCACAAAATAAAACCTCAGATGAGGCGATCAGCACCACAGAGGGAATTTCTCAGAGGAATGTGGAGAAGCGGCTGGCAGGCACATGAGGCAATTCGAGCAGTCTTTGGACTAAACAAGCACCAAGGATTTCTGGGATCAGCAGCACAGAGGGGATTGGTCCACAGAATCAAAAAAGTGGTACCCGTTCCAAAGCAAGCCAGAATTACAGACACATATAAAGCGCAGAATACAGTTTTCCTAAAGCGGGCCAGCAGTGGAAGAAGTCATTACAACCCTATGCAAAGCTCTAAATGACCCTCTCTCAGTCAGACAATTACATGGATATTGCCAATGGTGATCAGCTCCTGAACAAACCACTCTAGGTCTTAATGCAGTTTTTCTAACAGTAACCAAATATATGCTTAAATATCTTTAAGTAGCAAAGTGAGCCGGTGTGACCTCATGTTGACCACTGAATCCCACCCCTATCCTGGTGACACACCTAACCAAGATGGTTTTCAGGCTATCCAAAATGAATATGCATGAGAAGGATTTGCCTGCTCTAAAGACCCAGTGCTTACAAATCACTCTCCTGCATATTCATTTTGGCTATTCCGAGAACCAAATTGGTTAGGTGTTCTCCAGGATAGGGTTGAGTACCCCAAAGCTTTCATTTTTACAGAGTCTTTTCCTCAAAAGTCTGCTAAGCTCCTTCTACAGAGGAGAGCGCGACTAGCACATGACACTAAACCATTTTTACTGCCCAAATATATGGTCATAAATTCAGCACAGCATTATTGTGGGTTAACCAATGGTGGGGTGGACATTTGACACCTGGTAATATTCAAGGCATACAACAGTACAGCCCTGACCAGTCTAGGAAGTTGGCATGCCTAGTGCCTACTTCTCAGCGGTCTTCAAATTTCATTCCTGACAATCAGAACGAATTTTTCCCCACTGCTGGGACACGGTTGCAGCCCTACCCACTAATGAGCCCAGTTCATTGAGGATCTGCGCCACTGCCAATGTGATTATGTGCTTCTTTTAGTGCAAAAACAGGCTGTGCAGTGTACATGCCATTTACTGCGATCTATTCTATTCCTGACATCTCGACAGAGTTAATGGAACAGAACCGGGGGGGGGGGGGGGAGGCACATTTTGGTCTAGGGAGGCTTCCTTTGGTTGAAAATGCAACTCAGAAACCAGCTGATTTTGCAAACTGCCTACTTCACGTCCAGACCCCTGAATTATTTTTTCATAGGCACAAACAGTTAATAAAAAGCTCCCATGGAAAGGGAAGCAGAAATATTTCAGTGCAGAAGGGCCAAGCACTCTCGTCCCAAAACACTTTTAACCATTCCTAATGGAATAATCATTGGAGAGTAACCAGCAGTAGAATCCTTAAGCAAAAAATCGCATTTGAGAGATTCTGCTGGTTACTTCTATCTAGCAATGAAAATGCTAAAAACAGCAATATCTTTCAAGTCAAATATAAAAATTATATTTCTGCAGTAGTGTGTGTATACATATATATGTGTATGTTTATATATTACAGTCTATGTACACACACATATACATACAGTTTTATTTATTTATTTTTTTACACTAGGTTGGATAATTTCCTCCCACTTTTTTGCCTGCTTTGCTCCCAGGCTTTTGTCCCCTTCATTGTCCCTTTCTTCGCCTGCTTTTCTTGCTATAAGAGCTGTGCAGCACATTCCGGTCTTACGCAGGTGCCTCTGGCTCAGTTTTCCAACACCGCTACTGACCAAGAGGAGGCACTGTAGCCAGGTCCTCACACCTCAGCTCCTCTGGGGCTCCTCTGGAACTCAAAAGCAGTCTCTGAACTCCTCCGGCAGCAAGTGACGCTTCTAGTCACAACAGGAGGATAGGAGAAGAAGGTTCATTGCTGTCCGCTGGCATCACTACCAAAAAAACGGAGTTGGAACTCTTCCCAAAACGGAGCTGCAGTCAAGTACACCAACTTCCATACAGGAACAGCAGTACTTAGAGCAAAAGAAAACCAACCGTATTCTAAGCAAGGAAGCAGAATAAGATTTGGGATAAATTTAGGACTGATCCAAAGAGGAAACTGAGGTTTTTCTGATCCCTGGAGCATTTGTTTGCCTCCTCTTTAAAAAAAAAATAATATGTATAATAAATGTTGTATATATACATAGAAGTGTGTGTACACGAGTGTGCCATATGTAGAAATGTTTTTATACAGGGTGGAGGCCTAGACGCTACAGCTCACAAACGGGTGGCTTAAGAGTTCTTCGGCTGGTGGCCTCCGTTTTTCTTCAACGAAGATCAGTTTGAGGAAATTCCTGCAGTAGTCTGAAACCCCATCGGGGAGCTTGGGCTTGGTCGGCTGTGTGGCAATTTTGAAGATCGCCGCCATGGCTTCAAACTCCGCCCAGGGAGGCTTCTCTGTCAGCATTTCCACCACGGTGCAGCCCACGCTCCTGCAAACGACACACAGAAAGCATGGGGGGGGAGTTAGCAAGAGCAAAAGGCTTCCCTTGGCAACTGGGGGGGAAACATCCACTCTGCTTCTGACGTTATGCCTCGGAAGGCTCAAACGGACAGGCCTGGCACCGAATGGTTCACAGGCTGTGAAGGTCGCAGAGCTTAAGAGAAAGCCGCAAGCACGAGGCAGCCTATCTGGAGTGCGCACAGCAAGTGACAATGCTTGCCCTGTATGACTCCTGAATCAGAACCGAAAAGCTCATATGATCAGCTTCCGACACGAGTTTTTCCCAAGCATCTCCTTCTAGAGTTTGGTGTGTTTTTGCTCTTGCACCTTTAATGCTGATTTTTTATAAAGTTTATAATTAGCCTCATTTCCTGTAGGGAAATTGACCTTAAAAGGTCACTGTGTCTATCCCTCTCCTCCCTCTAACACCCCCCCCCCCCCAATATCTTTTGAACTGACTATCAAATTTCACTCAAAATGTGTGCCACAGAGTGTACAACACCCTCGGCTCTCATTTTTCCTGATCTCTCAATGCCCTTGGCATCTCTTCTTTTTTGTTTTGTATAAGGAAACAGACCGGTTCAGTTGTAATCTCAGGGAAGTCACAGTACACTATCTTTAAAAGGGCTGCATGTGCGCCCATAAATACGCATAAAGATATGCGCTATTTTATAAAGTGTATGCTCTGCGCACATATCTTGCGCTTGTGGGGGGGAGGGGGAGAGAGGGAGAACCTCTTTATAGGGCTCAGCCTGACACGCAATACATGGACCATTGTAAGGGGGCACTTTGATTCGGGGTGACGTTTCGGGAGGTGGGTTGGGGTTGGGCGGGGGTGTTATAACAGACACATTCCGAGGTACTCATTGTAAAACTGACATCATTAAAGATTTTTTTGTCCTTCTAAGTGATGAAGAGTTGTTTGTACAAAGTGCCCCCTTACAATGGTCCATGTATTGAGTGTCAGGCTGCGCCCTATACAGAATCTCTCTCTCCCTCCCTAGACTCCTACACCTCTCGAGGACATGCGCAACATACGCACGCGCTGGCTAAGGAAAATTAGGGGTTACGTGCTGGTATGTCCATGCCCCTTTTCCGCCTGCTTTTTCTGGGTGCGCGCCCTTCCCGGCTATTTAAAATTCATGTAGCTCCCGCGCGGCCCACTCACACACGTATGTGGCCGTTTTTGCGTGTGCAAGGCTTTTAAAATCCACCTCTATGATGTCATCTAGCATTTTCCAAGCTGCCCTGCTATTGGTGGGCCAACCATTTTGAAAGCTGCTTTGCCACTGGTTAACGCATATGGTCACCAGCAGATGCCATTTCTTGCACAAGAGTCTCTAATATTTAATGATATACCTATTACACAGAAATTCACATAATGAATATTGTCATAACAACGTGCAAATTTCGGTATAAAGAAAACAGGCATCATAACATAACATAATAATTAAATCCTGCTAAACATGAGATATGTAACAGCATAAAGCAGAGTTGCTTACCTGTAACAGTTGTTCTCCTAGGACAAGCAGGATGGTAGTCCTCACACATGGGGGAATCCCTAGCTACAGGCTGTTCCCAAACAACAAGCAAGACCAACAGGCACCCAACCAGGTGCCAATGGGTACAAAAACACTGGTTTCATTGGTAACAGAGGGAGACAGCCTGAACCCGAAAAATGGTCCCCAGGCAGGAAGAGTTGGGTTCTACACCTGAAAGAGATTCCGGAGGACAGACTGGCCGAAGCTGCTATCACGTTGGCCATCCCTGTCCAGACAGTAGTGAAAGGCTACAGCGAGGAGGGAACTCCATGTCGCAGATCTCGTCCAAGGGGACCACTCATGTGGGTCACTGAAGCCGCCATGGCTCTGACAGAATGAGCCTTGACATGGCCCCCAAGCTGCAGTCCCACCTGAGTATAGCAGAAGGAAATGCAATCTGCCAGCCAGTTGGATAGGGACTGCTTAGCAACCACAATTCCTAACCTATTCCTGTCAAAAGAGATGAAGAGTTGTATAGACTGCCTATGGCCTGATGTTCGCTCCAAGTTGAAGGCTAAGGCTCTCTTTGCAATCCAGACTGTGCAGAGCCCATTTACCCTGGTGCAAATAAGGCATGGGAAAAAAGGTGGGCAGGACGACTGACTGGTTAAGATGGAAATCTGTCACCACTTTCGGCAGGAACTTAGGGTGCGTGCACAGAACCACCCTATCGTGGAAGAACTTTGTGTAAGGTGGGTACATCACTAGGGCCTGAAGCTTGCTGACTCTGCACACTGAAGTGACTGCGACCAAAAAGATGACCTTCCTGGTCAGGTACTTAGGGTCACAAGTGTGCAGCGGCTCAAAAGGAGCTTTCATGAGCTGAGCCAACACCACATTGAGGTCCCAAGTCACAGCAGGAGGTCACAGGGGAGGCTTCAACTGCATTAGACCTTGTATAAAGCGACTCACTATGGGCTGCACAGAGATGGGCGAGCCATTAAACCTTGGTGGTAAGCACCGATAGCACTTAGGTGCACCCTAACGGAGCTGGTCTTTAAGCCAGTGTCTGAAAGGTGCAGGAGGTATACAAGCAGTTTCAGTGTGGAGCAGGAGAATGGATCCAAGCCGTGGGAGTTACACCACATGGAAAACATCCTCCACTTCATGCCATAAGACTTCCTAGTGGAAGGCTTCCTGGAAGCCACCAGGACCCAAGACACATCATCTGACAGGTCAAGGGGCTGTAGAATTAACCTTTCAACATCCAGGCCATCAGGGACAAGGCCCTGAGGTTGGGATGGCACAGCCTGCCCTGATCCTTCGTGATGGGATCTGGGGAAGTCCCCAGAGTGATCGGTTCCCAGAGGGAAAGATCCCGCAGGAGAGGGAACCAGATCTGCCTCGGGCAATGAGGGACTATGAAGATTATTGTCCCCCATCCTGTTGGAGCATTAGGAGAGTCTTGCAGAAGGATATGCTTACAGAAGGCCCTTGCCCCAGTGGCGGGCAAAGGTGTCTGAGGCTGGCTTGCTGTCTCCCCTACTGGTCGAACTTCCTGTTGTAGGGGGATGTGAAGAGATCTACGTCCGGGGTGCCACAGAGATGGAAGATCCGATCTGCCACCTCCTCATTCCGGGACCATTTGTGGGGTCGGAAGGCTTGACTCAGCCTGTCCGCCACCACATTCTCCGTCCCGGCTAGATACATAGCTCGGAGCACCATACCCTGGGACAGAGCCCGTGACCAAAACTGAACTGCCCTCCACATGACCAAAACTGATCTGCCCTCCACATGGGCACCCCACCCCCATTTGTAATGAGCACAATCTGGGCAGGGGGAAACTGAAAAGGAATCCCCTACTCCAAATTGGGCAGACTCTCCCACAATGACAAGTAGTCGGAGAGGCAGAGTAACACAGATGCGAATATGGAGGTCCTGGGTGATCTGCTGCCACTGGGTTCACAAGGTCCATTGAGCTCTGTGCATATGTAAGCGAGCAAAGTGGGTAACATGGACAATTGTGGCCATGTGACCCAGGAGCCGTAGCATGCGGTGAGCTGAGACCTGCCGGCTCCATAGGACCACTCCCATAAGGGATGCCACACGAGCACTCGATCACGGGGAAGAGAAGCTCTGGCTTGAGCAGTGTCCAACTCGGCACCGATGAAGCTCAACTGAGGCGACAGAACAAACTTGGACTTCGGGTAGTTGATAACAAATCCCAGGGACTCCAATACCCGAACAGTCAACTGCAGGGATCGTAGCACTCCCTCCTGGGTGATGCTTTTGACCAGCCAATTGTCCAGGTAGGGAAATACCTGCACCCCCAGTCTGCGGAGTTGTTCACCTACCATGGCTAGACACTTGGTGAAGACACCTGGGGCAGAGGCAAGGCCAAAGTGCAACACCCTGTACTGGAAATGCCACTTGCCCAAGACAAACCGGAAATACTTTCTGTGACCGTTGAAGATCTCGACGTGGGTGTATGTGTCTTTTATATAGAGGGTGCAAAACCAGTCTCTGCTTTGGAGGAGGGGAATCAGGGTGCCCAGAAAGACCTTCTTGAATTTTTCTCTTTTTAGAAACTTATCAAGGCTCTCAAGTCCAGAATAGGACGGATTCCCCTAGTTCGCTTTAGAATCAGGAAATACCGGGAATAGAACCCTCAACCCCCCCACTGCTGCAATGGAACGGGCTCGACTGCCCTGGCCGTTACAAGGGTGAAGAGCTCCATCAAAAGTATTTCCTGGTGCTAAGATCGACCTCAAAAGAGGGAGGGGGAGAGTCCGATGGGACATCCAGGAAGTTCAGCCGATACCGTCGATGAACAGAACCCACTGGTCCGAGGTGATGCTGGGCCAATGGTCCACAAAGAACCACAGCCGGAGGGTCTGGCATCATAGGCACAAGGTGGCTGGCTGGGGCACTGGCTGAGGTCTGGGGATCTGCTGCTTTCTAGGGAGGCCCCTAGAGCTCACGCGCTGGGAATGGGCATGAGAGGCAGGAGGATAGTATTTCCTCTGGCGATAAAAGGACCTCCTTGGATCTTGTTGAGAGGACTTCCTGGCCGAAGACGGTGGATCAGACATATTGGCAGAGAGATGCTGCAGGGTCTCATGGTGATCCTTCAAGTGAACCACAGTATCCCTCATCTTACCACCAAAGAGGGTTTTGCTAGTATACGGCAGGTCCGCAAGCTTCTCCTGAACTTCCAGCTGGAGATCAGAAGCTCAGAGCCAGGCATTCCTATGGGCACCAATTCCCGCAGCTGCTACTTTTGCCGTCATCTCAAAAACGTCATAGGTGGAGTGCACCCCAGGTTTGCCACATTCAAGGTCCTGCTGTACGACCGCCAAAAAATCATCTGCTGCTGCTTCTGAGGCAGGCACTCAGACAGGTCCTGACTCTGATTCCAGAGATTTCGAGAATATTGCTTCATGTACAGCTGGTAAGAGGCGATACGGGCAATCAGCATGACGCCCTGAAACACTTTCCTGTCCAGCACCCAGAGCCTTGTGTTCCCGTCCCAGAGGGCCAGAGGTATGGGTGCGAGAACACTTGGCCTTCTTAAGGGCAGACTCCACTACAACCGACTGGTGTGGGAGTTGATGGTTCTCAAACTCCAAAGTGTGTTGGACCAAGTAAATCACATCATCGGAAGCACAGAGATGGGGTGTTCCCAAATCCGAAGGAGCAACTCTTTAAAGATCTCATGGATGGGAACAGCCACCACCTTCTTCGGAGCATCCACAAACTGAAGATCCTCCAGCATTTTGTGTCTGGCATCCTCTTCCATTAGTAGTTGGAACAGAATGGTTTCTGCCATGGACTGCACAAACCCAGCAAAGGTTAAGTCCTCAGGTGGGGATTGGCGCCGTTCCTCTGGAGAAGATGGGTCTGAGGGAAGGTCACCGGAGTCATCAGAAGAAGACTTGGAGGTATCATCCCCTCATGGGTCGTAAGGTGTGTCATCATCGCTGAGATTGCCCGGAGATACCAGTAGAGAGCCCTTCCCAGGTCCCGCAGTTTGGGCGCCGAAGGCATTGAGGGCTCCAGAACCGGACCAGGCAACACTGGCCACAGAACCAAGGGCCTCGACCATGCCATGGGCTTCAAAGGGCCTTCCTCCTTGGAGGAACTCACAATGGAAATAGCACCAGGAGGAGGAGGCAATGGTGACAGCTGGAGCATCGATGGACCCCCGCACACTGACAGTGGCTGCATGGGGAGAACGCTGAGAAGGAAGTCAAGGTGCTCCTGTAGCATGGCCAATATAGAAGGCACAGGCTCTGGCACCAGTGGGGCCGGTGGCTCGATGCCCTGCATGGCTTGGACAACCGCCAGTTGCACCCTGCATTCCAACTCTTCTAGGAAATCTGCCAAAGACAGGATGGATGGAGGAGTGGGAGGCGTAACCGAATCTCCCCTGGAACCCAGAGGGAGATCTGTGCCCGGCACCAAAATCGGTGGGTAATGCCTGGGACTCCTGCCTCCAAAGCAGGATCGCTTTGGAGGATTCACAGCAGGTGCTGGTGCTGACCCGAGCCCGATGAAGACCAGTGGAGATGCTTCCTGGACTTCCCACGAAGGTCCCAGTGGAGGGGTGAACATCGAAGACTTGGTGTTCATTGTCTCCCCTTGGCCTTTCAGGGTCAATAGCCCTGACACCAGAGTCAAGGGTTCAGATTTATTCGATCCAAAGAGCAGAACTTCTCCATTTTATCCAGGCAGGCGCCCCGGCACTTGGGGCTCATCTGTTGTGAAAAAACTTCGTATAAGGCGGATACGACACCAGCGCTTGCAGCTCACCTACACTGCAAGCTGATGTGACTGCAACCAAGAAGATCATTTTCCATGAAAGGTACTTGAGATCACAAGAGCACAACCGCTCAAATGGAGGTTTCATGAGTTATGAAAGGACCACGTTGAAATCCCAGGAAACTGCTGGGGAGCAAGTAGGAGGCTTCAATTGAAGCAAACCTCTCATGAACTGGCTAACGAGCAGAAGGCAGAAAATTGGGTAACCATCCAAGCCTCGATGGTATTCCCTATGGCACTGAGGTGGACCCTCACTGACATGGGTTTGCAGACCGGACTAAGAGAGGGACAATAGGTAGTCCAGAAGTGCAGGAGAGAAGCAAGAGAAGGCATCCATACCGTGACCCTTGCACCAGAAAGAGAACAGTTTCCACTTCAGATTATAGGACTCCCTGGTGGAAGGTTTTCTGGACTCCAGAAGATCACTGGATACCCCCATCTGGTAGGCTGAGGGCCTCCATCACCTGATCAACATCCAAGCTGTGAGGGCCAGGGTCCACACATTGGGGTGATGGAGCCTGTCCTGGTCCTGGGTGATGAGGTCTGGCGCCGTTCCTAACCAAATTGGGGATTGTGCAGCTAGGTCTTGAAGGGTCGGGAACCACACCTGACAGGGCCAATAGGGAGTGATCAGGATCATGGAGCCTTGATCCTGCTGCAACTTCTGGAGTGTCTTGGATAAAAGCAGAAGGGGTGGGGAGGCGTACACAAGCCTGTCCCCCAATGGATCGAGAAAGCGTCAGCTATCAATCCTCTGCTCCTCCTGCCGAGGGAGCAAAACTAATGTAATTTCCTGTTTCCACGGAGGCAAAAAGGTTTATGTCCAGGGTTCCCCCAGCAGTGGAAGATGCTGTTTGCTACCTCCTGATTGGACCATTCAAGGAGCCTGAATGTCCGACTCAAGGTATCAGCCAGGATGTTGTCCACTCCCAGTAGGTACACCGCCTGGAGAGTGATACCATTCTTAATAGCCCATGTCCAGACCTGGACTGCCTTCTGGCAGAGGGGAAAAGACACGTTTCCTCCCTGCTTGTTCAGTACCACATGGCCACCTGATTGTTGGTTTGAACCAGAACTACCTTGTTCACAAGAATCTCTCGGAACACCCACAGGACATAGCGGACCGCTCATAGCTCCAAGAGGTTGATCTAGAGCCAAGCCTCCTGAACTGACCAAAGCCCTTGGGTGCGGTAACCCAGAACATGCGCTCCCCACCCCATCTGAGAAGCATCGATGGCGAATGTGGCTTGGGGCTGAGCATTCCAAAAGGGGCATCCCTGCTCTAGGTTTGCGGAGATTGTCTACTACTAAAGGGATTGCCGCAAGCTTTCGGCAACCATGATGCGGGCATGCATGTCTTGCAATGCCTGACACCACTGAGAGCGCAGCGTCCAATGCGCATGACGCATGTGTAGTTGAGCAAACGGGGTGACATGTACCATCACTGCCATATGGCCCAGCAGCTGAAGAAAATGGTGGGCAGAAACATATGCACAGCTGGAGACATTTCATACAAGAGCTGCTAAAGTCTCTGCCCTCTCCTGAGGTAGGTAGGCCCTCTCCTGGACAGTGTCCGGGTATGCTCCAATGAAGTCCAGCTGCATGGCCGGCTGAAGGTGGGACTTGGGATAGTTGATCAAGAATCCCAGGATTTCTAGTGTCGATCGCGAGGTGCATGGCACTCTGCGCCCCTTGATGGGAATTGCCTTTTATGAGCCATTCGTCGAGGTAGGGAAACACATGAATTCCCTGCCTTTGAAGATGGGCACAGACAGCTGCCATTTTGTGAAAACTCGGGGTGCAGTCGCCAGGCTAAAGGGCAGAACTCAGTACTGATAGTGGCGCCCGTAGACCAGAAATCTTAGGTACTGCCGATCTGCCTGAAAAATGGGGATATGAGTGTTCGCATCCTGAGGATCGAAGGAGCAGAGCCAGTCCCCCTCCCTGAGCAGGGGAATCAGGGTGCCCAGCGAGACCATCTTGAACTTTTCCTTCACCAAGAAGCGGTTTAAAGCTCTCATGTCCAGTATGGGCCTGAAGCCACCTGTTTTCTTGGGAATTAGGAAATACCTGGAGTAGGAATAGCCTAGTGGTTAGAGCAGTGGACTATGAACCAGGAGACCAGGGTTCGAGTCGGTGTCGGTGGAGGCCACCTGGAAGCCTCGGTTGGGTCAGAGGGAATGGCTTCCTCCACCCTCAACTGCTTCATGGGAGGCACCAAGGTCAGTGCCTTCTCATGGTCTGGTTTGGAAGAAGATGATCGATGTCGGTGCTTTTTGGACCGTCTTGACAATGACCACGGTCCTTGCCCGATGCCGATGGCGATGTTGAGGAGCCCAATCGGGAACAGGATGACAGGGACAGCAGTCAGTCCCCTGCACCGAGCTTGGTACCCGTAGGGCCGGGGCAGGAGAACCCAAAGGAGCCGAGGCTGAGGGCTCCTTACCAAGCAGGGTGGGGACTGGACCCAAAATTTTTCCATTTTGTCGAAACGGGCCTGACGACCTTAGGGGTCTTCTGGGCACAGAGGTTGCAGATGCGGACATCATGGGAAGCCCCCAGGCAGAGGCCACAGACCTCGTGTGGCTCCATGATGGACATAGTCCGAGGGCACTGAGGGCACTGGCAGAAGCCAGTAAATGCCATAGGAAAAAAAGCGTGACGCGCGGTCGATAGATACCAAGAGGAGACGCCGTCAGCGATTGACATCAATGACCCAAAAACTTATTGACTGGAGGCAGAGAAGGGTGAGGGACCCTACGCCACGTGTGGAAGGTGAAGAAAATCACTTTGCAGTCGCAAATATCAAAAAAGAAGCGCGAGCTCCAAAACCGCAAGGCGACAGCTCAGCGGAAAAGAAGAGACTGAGGAGGGACCCCGCGTGAATGCGTGGTTAGCAGTATGCTGGGCTTGCTCAGTGTGCCTGTTAAAGTTTCTAGAAACTTTGACAAAGGTTTTCCGTGCCGGGCTCCATCCTATGATGTCACCCATGCATGAGGACTACCATCCTGCTTGTTCTTGGAGAAAATAACATTGTGTAGATTTGTATTTTCAAGGCTGTATGCAAATTTCTTTTGTAGAAAACACTACTTGCACAAAAAGCAGATGCCAAATTCCACAGGTACAGAAATTTGAAAGGGAAAGAATGCCATGCTGACTCTCTTTGACTTTCCAGGGCAGGAAGCGGCTCTCCCTGGAGCTGTCTAAACTGATTATTAGATGTTCCCAGATGCACCACACCCTGGCCATCAGCATCTCTCCCAAACCCCAGTCAGCCCAAGGAACCAGCCCTTGGTCACCTGCCACTGTCCACAGGTGTGCCCCAATAAGGATTACATTCTTCAACAAATTTCACAAATGTACACAGAATGCTTTTCAAAAAGCTGGACATTGCTTTAACTTCGTTTCTCACCACACATCCGCCTTCCTTCCGTATCCTTCACCGCTGATCACCTCTGGGCTCATCCAGTAAGGGGTTCCTGTGACAGATTTAATTCCCGATCCAGACATGCAGATGGTCTGAATGCGTTTACTGGCACCAAAATCACCCAGCTTCACATTCCCAGCAGAATCTCTCAAAATATTGGCACCTGCGGCAGCAAAAGAAGAAAGAAAAAAAAAACCACACATCCATAATGCAATCTGTGCAAAACTGAATCCAGGCTGAAAGTCTCTTCTGCTGAGCACACATTCTACAAAACACGGAAACAGCCAGGCAGCATGCCAGCAACACAACACAGTCCCAAGGCTAAACTTTTTATCTTGCAAAATTCGCCTTCTTTGGATTCTCTCTCGCTTTCCGTTTTTTTGTAGAAGGTGAGAAGAGGGGGTTATTTGAAATGCCCGCTGTTTCTGTGACCTTAAGCATTTCTAAGAGGAGGGTGGAGGTGGTGGTGGGAAGGAGGCCACAGGGGCAGCAACAGAAATGGATTGGCCCCTGGGCGCTGGAGACTCTTGTTACCCCCACTGTGCAGCCGTAGAGATGGAAATACCCAAGCTTGGGACATTGTCCTTCACCTGCAGCTCTTCTCTCTTGCCACTGCTTCGTTTGAATTATATTTTTATGGACATGCTGACAAAGTACACAGCACTGGAAAAGGTCAGCTCGGAAGACCTCGCTATGAATGGGTGAGCTCGGATGGGCCCAGAGACCTCTCTCTGCCGCCATTTCCCACACTTCTAAAGACATTTTTATTACTCTTCATGCTGGGCATTCATTTTTGATGCTGGGACAAGTAATGAAAGCTCATTAATAAATAAATGATAACAGCAAGTTGAACTGGGCCCTGAAAAAAACTGGATTCTTTGCAGTTTGGGAAATTTTTTCTGGGCCCCACGTTAGAGATTATCCAAAGGTGACGCTGTAAGTTAGCATTCAAGGTCGCAGAAGTCCCTTGGTGACCGATATCTTTTTTTTTTTTTCAATTTAATATTTTTATTGAATTATAACATCTTTTCACAAATGCGATAATCAAGAATAGTAAAGAAGTTTAAATAACAAAAAAGGTAATTTCAGACATATCATATTACATAACATTCCTAGTCCACATCAAGGGTAGGAAGGGGGGTTCCCATTGCTATTGCATACCTTTATTCCTTATGCAGCCCTAAATCCTAACAAAACATTTTCTATTGTGGGGTTTTATCCCTTAAGAATCGTTCCAGGTGGGTAGGATCAGTAAAGATAAATTTATTAGTCTGAAAAGTTATTAGGCATTTGCAAGGAAATTTTAGAAAATAACTGGCCCCTATATCAAGAGCCTGTTTCCTCAAATTTAGGAATTGTTTCCTACGTGCTTGGGTAGCACGGGAGACATCTGGAAAGATTTGGACTTTATGCCCACAAAAATTAAGATCCTTGACCTGAAAATATTTAGAAAAAAAACTATCTTTATCTCTCTTTAAGGAAAAAGAGACTAACAATGTAGCTCTAGTATTTATGATATCCATGGAATCCTCCAAAAAAGTGGAGATCCCAGGACTGTTCAACATGTCCATCCCCTCCTCTTGTACCTGAGTAATCCTTCTACTAAGTAAATAATATAACCTTGATAGTATTGGTAGTTTATGATTCTCAAAGGATAAAATCTCCATAGCATATTTATTAAACAATTCACCTGCTGACAATAATCTAGTTTTGGGAAAATTTAACATTCTTAAATTGAATGACCTACATTCATTCTCCAATAGCTCAATCTGATTATGTAGCATTAGATTGTCTTTTATAAATGAGGTATTGGTAGCAGTAATAGTATTAACCTGTGGGCCCAACGTTTCAACCACTTGCTCTACTCTCATAACCCTATTATCAAGATCTTCAAATTTTGCCTTTACCTGAAGCGAGAATTCATGTGTTTGTACTACAGATCTAGTTAGTTTTTTATCTATTTTTGCTGACAATTTCCAAACATCAGAAAGAGTAACATTTTCTGGCTCTATATTACATTCATCAACTTCTTCAGTCAGTTCTGGTAATACCATTGGACAAGGCACTTTATCAGTACTTGCGGTTTCAGTTCTCCCTTCAGCATTTAAACCATACATCCTATTCCCTCCGGTGACACACCCTTCTAGATTCCCTAGGGGGTTCACCCGTGAGTTTTCGGATGTTAGAGTCTCTCCAATACCTTCCATCAAAGGTTGTAGGGGGGGTTGACTGGACCGGGGGCTCAAGGTAACCCCTAAAGAGGAGCTACCTGCAGAATCCCCCCGTACAATGGACTCATCCATATGAATTATATGGTTGTCCATTGGTCCTTTTCTTACGACTGGAGTTGTTGGTGAGGAGGTCCAGTTCTTTGACTTCCGTTTCCTTCCCATGGTAAACCTCTGTAAAACAAAAATTTACCAGGGGCGCGCCCCTTTGGCGCGCGGCTTTGGCTGCGCGCCGGCGGCTGTGCGCCGCAGGTGCCTGTTTTTATGGTGTTCCGGGTGCTCACGAGTGACGTCACCTGGGGGCGTGTCCACAGCCGCGTCCTCCTTTCCCTCGACGAGGAGATAGAATGTCTCTTTCTCTTTGCAGCGATTAGCACTCGCCTGGGACTCCTGCAATAGCCGGTATTCTCCTCCTTCCCCCGACTATTGCTCCACAGGTGCCTGTTTTTATGGTGTTCCGGGTGCTCACGAGTGACGTCACCTGGGGGCGTGTCCACAGCCGCGTCCTCCTTTCCCTCGACGAGGAGATAGAATGTCTCTTTCTCTTTGCAGCGATTAGCACTCGCCTGGGACTCCTGCAATAGCCGGTATTCTCCTCCTTCCCCCGACTATTGCTCCACAGGTGCCTGTTTTTATGGTGTTCCGGGTGCTCACGAGTGACGTCACCTGGGGGCGTGTCCACAGCCGCGTCCTCCTTTCCCTCGACGAGGAGATAGAATGTCTCTTTCTCTTTGCAGCGATTAGCACTCGCCTGGGACTCCTGCAATAGCCGGTATTCTCCTCCTTCCCCCCCCTTGGTGACCGATATCTGAAGAAGGGGACCAAATGTGATCTCCAAAGCTCATGCACATCATTCTCTGGATACCTTCTACTGGCCCAATCAGCAGAGAACCAAACTCCAACCAGATGCATTTATACATTTAGGCTCTTAGGATGGGGGAGGAGTGAAGTAAACCCGGCAGACTATAGAATGAGGACATCTACAGTTTCGAAGAAAACACGAAAACTGATCTTGATTTTCCCAGACTGGATTGGTGCTGTTTTCACTTAGCTCCAGAACCTTAAATATTTAGCTCTCTCTCATTCACTCCTTCATTTGGGGCAAGCACTGTCCCATTTCCAGACCTCTATCCTTTATGTGTCCTTTGCTCAGCTTATCCAGACACCCTGGGGTAACTTGTTTTGAAGCAATTTAGATTAAATCTGCACTTACAATTCAGAACTACATGGCTTGGGGGACTGGCATGCAAGGAGCCTTCCACCTCTAGGCTACTGCTCAAATCCAGCTCAGATCTGACAAGGAGTTCTTTGGCGACCTGTGAGATCCAAATTGGTGGTTTCTGTTCCATTTCCCAGGGCACAGCAGTTATCCCCATCACTATCACTGGCACTGCCAGACTTGCCACAAAGCCCAAGGACCCTCACCCGCCTGCAGAAGGCTCCTGACGGATACTGCTGGGAAGCCTTCACTGGGACCAGCCCTGCTGATCCTGTTTAGTGCAGAGACAGACTACTTCACGGGCCGATTCAGTAAAGTCCGCGGGAGAGCGGGCGAACGCCCACTCTCCCGGCATGCGCACAGGCTACTTGCCTGTGCGCGCGATACAGTATTTAAATAAGGCCTGGTGGTAGAAACGAGCAAAAGGAGGCGCTAGGGACACTAGCGCGTCCCTAGTGCCTCCTTTTTGACGAGTGGCGGCTGTCAGCGGGTTTGACAGCAGACGCTCAATTTTGCCGGCGTCGGTTCTCGAGCCTGCTGACAGCCACGGGCTCGGAAACCGGACGCCGGCAAAATTGAGCGTCCGGTTTTCGACCCGACAGCTGCCGGCCAACTTCAAAATTTTTTTTTTTTAAACTTTTTTTTTACTCTTCGGGACCTCCGACTTAATATCGCCATGATATTAAGTTGGAGGGTGCACAGAAAAGCAGTTTTTACTGCTTTTCTGTGCACTTTCCCAGTGCCGGAAGAAATTAGCTTCTACCTTTGGGTAGGCGCTAATTTCTGAAAGTAAAATGTGCGGCTTGGCTGCACATTTTACTTTCTGAATCGCGCGCGAATACCTAATAGGGCCATCAACATGCATTTGCATGTTGAGGGGCGCTATTAGGTTTGGCGGGTTGGACGCGCGCTTTCCGCCCCTTACTGAATAAGGGGTAAGGGAAAACGTGCGTCTGATGGCAGGTTAACAGTGCGCTCCGTCGGAGCGCACTGTACTGTATCGGCCTGTCAGTTTGTTCCTGCATCCATGGCTTGGGAATGAACCTCTGCCCTAGACGGGTGTAATTCTGCAGAACTTAATACTTCTTAAACCAACTCCAGAAACGAAAAGCATGGCAGACTTTTTCAGCTTAACATATCCAATGCCATGTACCTACCTTTAATGTCCCTGTGTACAATCATGTTACTGTGCAGGTAGGACACGCCCTGGAGAATCTGCCTGGTGTACCGCCGCGTGACATTTTCAGTCAGAGCACCATAGGCCTTCAGCTGGTCTTTTATTGAACCCTGGGGTAAAAAGCAAGAAATAACCAACGACATGGACCATCTCATGTACAGGACTGTTGGTATTGACAGGCAAAGACATGAACAGGGAATATTTTCAGAATCCTGTATCCTGGCAGTTTTGAGTCACCTAAGGTTTCACAACCAGCCATACCTGCCCAGGTAGAAGCCTCTAAGACGTACCTATCTGTGCAGGAAAGGCAGTCTGTGCTTTACAAAGAGTCTCTTAAACTGATTTCTGGATGCGAGTTCAAGGCATAGCTATGTCAGGACATAATTCCCTAATGATGCAAGTTAATAGTTGGGAAGCACCTGAGGGAAATTATTAGACTCTTTAGGGCTGTATGAGGTTGAAGTGAATGTCAGGTTGAAGGATTTTGCTTACATGAGCCATTTTAAAGTGTGGTTTAGGGTGATGGATGGTTTAGGCAAATTATTAATTCTATTATTATTATTGATTTGATAATTATATTTTTACTGAATCCATTCCCTAGTAAAAGTAGGATCTAGTTGATTTAGAAGTTTTGGAATTATGAATTGTACTTAATATTTTGCTTTTAATTTGTATTTAATATTTTTGTTATTATGAACTATATTTTATTGTTTTCTTATATGAATTGTATTTGTGATAGTGCATTTTACTCTATATTTGGGTATTCCCTTAGAATTTGATAAGATGGGATACAAGTTCAAATAGAGATGAAAAAATAGATAATGATGACATAAATATACCTAGATTAAAATTCAAACTTCATTGTATCAGAGCTCCAAGAAAGAATGGGGGTAACCTGCAAGGAGCAGTAGTTATAACCCCTAAACAGCAGGGCTGGTGCTTTCACTAGGCAACCTAGGTGGCAAAATCCCATCAGCCACTGGTGGAACCCATCCTGCCAGCAGCAGAAAGAGAGAGAGAGGTCCAGGGCTGCCAGCAGAGTCCAATCTGCCGGCAGCCAAGGAAGGAGGAGAAGCTCAGGGCCAATGCCACCAAAGAAGAGAGCATTGTGTTAAAGCTGCCACCAATAGGTACGTTGTTTTTTTTTTTTTTGGGGGGGGGGGGGAGAGAAATGGGAGGCAAGCTTGGGGATTTGCCTATGGCACTTAACACCCTTGCACCAACCCTGCCAAACTGCAATGTAAGATTGCATCAGAGCTCCAGGAAAGCATGGGGAGGCCAATACTGTGAAGGACTTTGGCCATGCTTGAGACAGACATGAGACCCAAGGGGGAAGTTGTAGGCTTGCATCTGGGAATTTTATTTACTCATCTACCAGAAGAGGATGAATCTCATTCGGACAGATTTGCTAAGCCATTTAGGTATTTATCCACCATCATTTACTATGTTACAATGAACCAAAGAGCCTTAGAGTAGGACTCAAGTATCACACTGCTATTTCTTGCTTTTTCTATAGGTTTTCTGGAATGGACAGACAGGGCACTGATATTTCCCTGTAGCCCATTGTAGGCAGGCTTAAACAGTTAGGCAATGTGTGCGGAAAGTGATAAGTGAGATGACATAAGAGCCACTGTCACTGAAAATGGTAAAGTTAAAAAATACATTTTCTATAATTTTATGATGCTCCTGCAATAGTGCCTATGTCCAGCAGCTACACGTAGATGTCCCAAACTGAAAGTCAGGGCCTGACTCTGCAGTGTCATGGGACATAGGAACTAAGTGACTCTCGTCTTGGTGTATAACGGGGTAGATTCTCAGAATAGTGTATCCAGCTGAGCACACAGTGGCGATGGTAAAATGCATCTCAGTAAACAGTATTTTCACGAGTTGGCAACCTTTACTACAAAGGGAACTACAGCATCTATAAAACACTTTTAAAAATCTCCTCTCCCCCCTGTAAAACAAAACTCACAATCGGGGTTTTGTGTTTATTTTTTTTTTAATTGCTGCTTCAGCTGCTGGTTGCAGTATCCACTCTGCAGCCAAACCCTACCCTTACATAAACCTATGTTTAACAGACTACAAAGCACACCCTGCCTGCCTGCTGAGTGCCACAACAGTACGGCGACACAGGTACAGCAAGTCACTCTTCAGTCAAGGGAACATGCTGCTGAAGAAAGAAAACAGTGTTTCTTGCTTCCTTATGATTTTGGATGATGCTAAAAACTGAACGGCACAACCAAGCTACTGAGAAATAGACTTAGAAGACCAAACACAGACCCTGGTTTAAAAAAATGTGAGCAAAAAAATGTATGTGCTAAACTTCAGTGCGCATTTTCTTTACTCATGCTCAAAAGAAATAATAAATAAAAGAGAGCTAATTCCTGATGAGGTATGCTAATGAATTGGGAGTTTAATTAAAAAAAAAAAAATCATGCTAGGCCAAAATGTGTGCATCAAACTATGCTTAGCATGCACAAAACATGAGAGAAGCGTAAAACATTTTCCACAAAGAAGTTTACGATCCCCTCAGGAAGCTCTTTTGGAATTACCATCTGTAAAAGAGGCTCGATTAATGGATAGCAGACTAAAAGCTTTCTCTTTTGTTGCCAAAAGAAGTTCTCTCAATCAAGATTATTTGAACTTCCATACACCTTCTAAGCCTTGGTCATGCACCCTTGCATTTAGCTGAATGATTCGAGGTGATATGGTTACCTGGACTGTGTATTTATTCATCATTTATTATTTCTATATATTTGGTAGTCCACCTTTTCCCCCCCAAAGTCGGTCTCAATGCAGATTACAACAAATTTAAATCAACAAAGACAACTGCACAGCTTACAATCAGAAGACACAACTGGAGTAGTATTGGGAACTAGTCTAGGGAACCTATTTTTCATACAACTTGCAGTTCCCTATTTGTCCCTGTTGTGTATAACAAAGCTCCTGGTTAGGGGTTCAAGAAGTTAGGCCAAAGGGATGAGGGTCTCCGAGGGAAAGGTCTGGATAAAAAGCCATGCCTTAGCCTTTTCCCTGAATTTAAGGTAGCGTGGCTCCAGGCTTCTGTGCGTAGCGACTGAAAGCTTGGCGTTTTGTGCAGGATAATCTGGCGGCAGTCAGAGGAGGAGAGGAAAGAAGGGCCATTTGCGAGCTCCTCTGCTGACAGGGAAATATCTATAGTACCGAAATTGAATCTGCTTTGAAGCACCTGAAAGGCAGAATAGAAACTAAATAAATAATAATAATAAAAAAAGAATCTGAGTTCCCTTGAGGGCATATATGGTGGAGAGAAGTTGTGAGAAGTGATCAGGGGCCGGTTTGTTCATGTTTTGAAGTCAAAGCAGAGAGAATTTTAACTTTTATCCTGATTTCAACTGAAAGCCACTGAAGATAAGGACTAGGCTCGATATGAACAGTTGCTTTTGTACCCACCATAATTCTAGCGGCAGTATTTTATAGGAGCTGGAGGCCCTTCATAATGTACTGAGAGATGCCTCTGAATAGGGAACTGCAGTAATTGATATGGCTGATTAACGCATGTATTACAATAGCAGGATTGTGTTTATCAAGGAAATGATGGAGCTGGCAGATCTCACGCACATACATGAAGGTGGACCCTACCACTTTAGAGATGTGGGGTTCCATTGTGAGGTTTTGGTCAAGTTGAACTAGGCTTTGTATTGACTCTTTAGACCAGCGGTTCTCAACCAGTGTGTCGCCAAGCACCAGCAGGTGTACCTGGTCACCCGCTCTTCCCTCCCTCTCCTCACCCCAACGAAAACTGCTGCTGTTCCTGCCCGTGCTGTCAGCACTTTCAAGCCCAGAGTGGAATGGCAGCAGTGTTTGTGGAAGCCGGCAACAGCAGCATGGCCTTTTCTTCTTCCCGCCCCTGTGGCCCGGAAGAGGAAGTGATGTTTACCAGGCACACGGGAAGAAGAAAGGGCCACGCTGCTGCTGCTGCTGCAGAAATCATGTCCCAATGCTCCCAAGATTCTCCCCCAGCCTCGCAGTGGTAAGAAGGCAGCACTCAGCTGTTTGCCTGTGCTGCGATCATCACGGCGCAGAGCAGTCAGCTGAGAATGTGGCCAAGGCGATTTCCTGCTGCGCGGGCTGTTTGGGAAATCCGTCGATTAACTGCCTCGGGTCTGCGGCGTTTAACTTTTTTTTTATATGGCCCCCTGCTCCAGACGTACAGGTCCCGCTGATATCATCACTGACATCAGCAGGATTGTGGCCTAAATCGTAAGGCTCCCATTGCCATCTGCAGCTCCCCTCTCTCCTCATGGTGGCACTAGGCTCAGAGACTCACGACTGCGGCCAAGTTCATTGTGGGAGAGCTGGCAGCTATAGTGGCTCGACATGCAGCTGTCTGTTCCAGCCTTCCCCTCGGGAACACTTCCTGCCGCCTCTTCTCGGGCTGTGAGCAACTGGCTCCTGCAGATCAAAATGCAGCCTCTTCATACTGTAGAGAGCCTGTCATTGCTTCCCAAGGCTCTGCACATCCACGGCCTACAGCCGCTATTCTCAGCCCCTCCTCCCTGCACCCTCTGTACCAAGGGAACTTCCCCGGCTCCTGCAGCCTTTCCGCTCTTGGCCACTCACCCGTGCAACCAACAATGGCCCACAGAGAGAGATGGTCATTGACTCCCGCAGCCCTTGCACATCACGGCTACCCAACGGATTTCCCAAACAGCTGCATGGCAGGAAATCCCCGGGGCCACATTCTCAGCTGACTGATCTGTGCTGCAATGATCACAGCACGGGCAAACAGCTGAGTGCTGCCTTCTTATCACTGCGGGGCCGGGAGAGTTACTCCTGCTGCAGTTCCTAGCCTGTCACGACTTCTTTAATAGCAGAATACCGGCTACATTGTGCTATAGCTGCCATGTGGGGTGGGGGTGAGTGAGTGAGACAGAGAGTGAGCCAGCATGTGTGTAAGTGTGTGAGAGAATGTGTGTAATTGAGACTGTGTGCAAGAGAGAAAAAAATGTGTGAAAGCAAGAGACTGGTCAGGGAGGTGACTGGTATATGTATGAGAGAACGAGATCGGTCAGGGGTGTGACTGGTATGTGTGAGAGAAAGAGAAATTGGTCAGGGAGATGACTGGTGTGTGTATGTATGTGTGAGAGAGAAAGATTGGTCAGGGAGGTGACTGGTGTGTGAGAAAGAGAGGTCAGGGAGGTGACTTTGTGTGTGTGTGTGTGTGGCAGAAAGATGACTGGTGTGTGAGTGGCAGAAAGTGTGTATGTGTGAGACAGACTAGTCATGGACCCTAAGGAAGAGGAGCATCAGAACAGGGCTTCAGCAGCCATTGCTGCTTCTGGTGTGTGCTAAGGCCTACAAGGGAAAGGAGTAGGAGAGTTGCCGGAGAGGGTAAGTAAAGATGGCTTTTTATCTTTCTTGATTGACTGCCATTTTAATTATTGGGTATTATGTAATGTGTCTGCTGTTTGAAATATTTTATTGGTGTTTAGGGAATTTTTAATAGTTTTGTAAGTTTTTAATGATCAGTTGTTATTCTATTTTTTAGCTGTTTTGAAATATTTATTATATTTATTATTCTAGTTTTAGAATTATTATTTTATATTACTTGAGAAATGTATAAATAGTAATGTGGAGACAAAAACTGAACTGGAAACAGCAAGAAGCCAGACTGAGTGTATGCAGTGCAACAATGGAAAAACAAAATCATTAACTTGACGGTCACTTTATTCTGTATTTGGTGAGGGTCTATCTGTGTTCTGCATGTGTGACCCAGGTAAAGGTGTTCTGCAAGCTTGTAGTTTCTGTGTAGGGATCTATAGCAGCTTGGCTTGTTCTGTTTTCCTCATAGGAGGTATATTGGTGATTAGGGCATGGTTAAATATTTGTAGTCTTGCCTTTTCATAGCTGGGTTGTTACTATTTGAATGAGTTCCATAATGCAGGTGTAACTTTTTGCTTATTAGTTTGTGCACATTAATGCAGATCCTGGGAGTCTACTAGGTGCTATATTTGTTTCCATTTCTTCAGTTTTGTACTGCATGCAGAGCGGCTTTTTTGGATCTCCATTCCAGTTTGTCTCCATATTTGTAATTTGCGGTCTTTCTGTATATACTTGGTGAAGGTTGATTGTATGTGTGTGTGACCGAGGTGAAGTATTTTACTAGCATGTAGGCATTTGTATCAATATTATTTGTTGTGTTTTCTCAATAGGACATGTATTGGTGGTAAATTACTGTTGTTTTCATAAGGAGGGCTATTGTGCATAAAAACTGTTTATGTTGCCGTTACTGAGATGACACCAGAAATATCTTTTTTGCATGGTAAATTGAAAGGGAAATGTCCTAGTTCTGTTCTGCACCCATTGTTGGGGGTCAAGGCGGTTCCTGTAGATACAGAGTATATATTTACATCTAGCCCCATGATGGTCATGTGTTCAGTGTGTCACGCATGTGAGAACCATCTGTCAGGTGTGTCCCCACAGAAAAATGGTTGAGAACCACTGCTTTAGACTATAAAGGGATATCAACTAGTGAGGGAGGAGACTGTAGGGGATGACCTTGGCGGCTGAGCCAGAGTTCAGATTTTGAGGGGTTTAATCTGAGTTTTTGTTTGCTAAGCCATTGGGCTACCACTGTTAGGCAGTTATTGAGAATGATAATGGAAGAGGTTTAGTCAGATTTCAGTCTAATGCAGAATTGGATGCTATCTGTAAATATATGGCATTTGATGTTGAAAGACTGGATGAGGTCGCAGTTTGGACGCCTGTAGATGTTGAACAGTAACAGGGAGAAGACTGAGTCCTCGGGCATTCCACAGGTCAGCTCTCTGGGACAGGATGTTTGTTGGCTCACTTAACTGATTGTCTTCTGTTGAAAAGGAATGATTCAAACCACGTTAGGGCTGTGCCATTGATGCCAATGTCCTTTAAGTGTTGAATCAAGAGATTGTGGTCAAAGATATCGACAGCAGCCAAGAGATCAAGTAGACCAAGGAAGGAGTTGCCACCTTGGTCCAGATAAAGGTGGATACTGTCCCATGGCCTTTTCCTAAAGCCGAATTGGGACTTGTGAAGAATATTGTACTCATCTAGGAAATCTTAAGAGTTAGAGATAAACTACTTTTTCCACCACCTTGGACAAGAATGGGAGGGTGGAGACTGGATGAAAGTTGTCGATTATTTTATGAACAGCACTAGGTTTCTTTAGGATAGGTTTGATAACAGCCTTTTTGAGTGAGCAAGGTAATGAGCCTTGGATATGAATGGCATTTATTATGTTGGTTAGCTAGGGGACTAGGTTGTGTTTCAGGATGCAGATGAATCTGGGAGGGATAGGATCTAATGAGCTCATGGACTGACAGATTCGATGGAGGATCTTTTCCCCTCTTGTGGACAGACTGTCCTGAAGTTGGACAACAGATAAAGTCTGGAGGGAGTTGAATACAGTTTACCTGGATAGGAGGGGTGGGGGGGGGGTAATTGTATTTTGGGGTGATTGAGGTGGATAGGTGGGGGAGGTGCAGGGATTTAAAAGAGGAGCCAACAGCTTGTATTGTTTCCATGAAGAATTTGGTGAAGTTTTCAGCTATATTACTCTTTGTGGTGGTGGAAGGCATTTGGGTTTCAGGACACTATTAGTTAGTTCTATCTGGTTTGGATTTTATGATTTATTGTATTGTACTGTTTTAAGTTAGTGAATATATGGATTATTATTCAATTATGTGTTATATATTCACCCAGAGCCCTTGTCGAAGGGTGGTTTACAAATGTGATAAATACGTAAATAATTTTTATGTGCATAAAACACAATTTGTGCCCAAAGCATTTCTCTACATAAAAATATGATTTATGTGCATAAAACATGATTTATGCAGAGAGAAATGCTTTCTGCATAAATCATATTTATATGCAATAATCCCAAATAGAGGATCCCCGCACCACCAGCTCCAGGTTCAACTCCATATAATAACACTTAACCCCAGGAACTTTACTTCCTTTCTTACCTGGAGTTAAAGTTCCAGCATTAAGAACACAATTTAAACCTACACAGTTCTCTGCATTGGAGATTAATAGCCAATGCCTTGAATATTATCACATTAGTAGTTTTTGTGAGCACATTTTTTTGTGCGCCTAATTCCTTGTTAAATCAGGACGACAGCTCTATGCACAAAAATATACGCACAAATGTATGCTAACGTGTGCACAATCAAGCACCCTTTATTACATAGGGGCCATAATAAATATAACTGCTGAGAAAAGGGGAGTTAAAGCACTTTGTCCAGCTAAGTTTGAACTTAGCTGGACAAATTGCAGGATTTAAATATCCCACCAGTTTGACTGCCTTTGACAAAGCTGGATAAGTTGTTAGCTTATCCAGCTATGTCAGGAGTGGTCTGGAGGTGTTCTGGGGCAGAGTGGCATTATCCAGCTAACTTGGGGGGTCATTTATCAAATCTTGTTAAGGCTCTAATGCCATAACACATGCAATAAATAACACATTGCGAGATGTGTATGCAAATTTGAAAAGTTTAGTCAAGTGGGAGGAGTTTGGGAGGAATAAATGAAAATGAGGGGTGCTTAACGTTGCGTGCAATAACATAAAGCATGCTATCGCGGGATTTAACACTGGAAATAACTACACTTTTTTTTCCCCAGCGTTATGTCTGCGATAGCTGTGCGTTACAGCCGAAATGGGATTTATCGCAAATCCCGTTTCAGGAAGGGAGAGGGAGAGAGAGCCTCTGGGGAGGCACACATATTAGTCCACTTTTTATGCCACGTAAGAGGGGGCATTCTGAACTCGGGGTGCTGTTTTGGGGGGCAGTTTTATTTGCAGTCAGAGGTACGAACAGCACAGTTACGATCAGTAAAGATTTTATGTGATTTGGAGTGATGAAAGTTACAAAAAGATTAGATTTGTACAATGTATTTTCGACCTAGCTTGATGCACTCTCTGCCTAGCTGCTATCAAGCTAGGTTGAGAGTACAATGTACAAATCTCATCTTTGTGTATCTGTCATGACTCCAAATCACATCAAATGTTCACTGTGATCTTCTGTTCTGTTCGTACCACTGACTGTGCATGTAAAACTGCCCCACCAAAACCTAACCTCGAGTTACTAGTTGCCCCTCTTACAGTAGTATAAATAGTTTACTTATATGAGAGCCTTATAAAGAGTCTCTCTCTGAAAAATTAGCCTAACCACACCCATTTTTTTTTCGTGGGCACTATTTTCGCAAAAATTATAGCAAAATGATAAATCTAGGCCTCAGCTGGAAAAATTTTAGGATTGCCAGAGAGCAGTCCTAAAGTTAGCCAGATAAATGATTCCTGCCAATTTTACCAGCCATCCAGAGGCTGAAAATGGACCCCATAATACTTACAAAACAAATAAGAAAAGAATTGCACCCAAGGTCTGAATCGAGTCAGTTACATGCAAGGTTAAAGCACCGGCCTTCTGTCCATGGCCTGCATCCAACTTACCCCAGGCATGTATTCTACAAAGATGGAGAGCTTTCTGTCCGCGGGGTCTCGCAGGCAGCCATAATAATGCACTATTCTGTCATGGCGGAGGTTCTTCAGCAGCTGTATTTCACATTCCAAGGCGTTCACCTCCTTTAGTTAAAAAAGGCAAGAAAAAAAAAAGTAGAAAAACATTGCAGAAAATGCCTGCTATAAGACACCTGATGGCTTCTAGAAAATCAACCTTGGCATCATTCAATCATTTGAAAATAAAGCACTGAGTTAGTGGGAGCCCATGCTGGCACGGTACGAGGGCAGCTTTGTCAGGCTTCAAGTTCTGACAGAATTTTCCATGGGGCAGAATCCAATACATTCTAGGAGAATTGCCAAGCTGGTACCGGCTGTAAGGGGAGAGCTGGGTAAGCATTGGGGGGTTTTTTCTGGTAGTTTTTTTGCCTTCTTCTGGATTACCATTGGGAAATCGGAAAAAGGTAATGTAAGTAATTATGGGATAAAGCCTTGAGGAGGCAATTTGCACAACTGAGAGGCCAATATTTTAAAAACTGTCCAACAAATAACTAATCCAGCCAAGATTGGCCAAATACGTTATCCTGCATATTTAGTGGAATAAATGTTCCACTGGAAATCCCCAAATAAAGTTAGTTATCTGGTTAGCTTCAGCAGGATAACTTTAAATATAACTGGCCATCTTTTAAATACTGCTGATTAGGTTTAAAGTTATCCAGCCTCACGTGGCTGGATAATTTGAGACTTAACTGGCTATATTAAAAAAAATATTCAGCTGGTTAAGTGGTTTGGTTGGTGGGCAGGGAAGAAGTGAGGCATGGGTTTGTGGTCCGATTCCCTTAGCCTCACTCAGTGGGTAATTTTCAAAAGAATTTACACACTCAAAACTGGAGTTTACACACTCAAAACTGGAATTTACACACTTAAAACTGGAATTTACAAGCTAAAAACTGGAATTTACAAGCTTAAAACTGGAATTTACACGCTTAAAACTGAATAGGTGGGCTTTTGAAAATTGCTACAATATATGCTTTTGAATTGTCACTAGGTTTTATCAACCCTGAGTGCACTTAACATGAGTGAATGGGTTCTGGAAACTGCTAGGATGGTGTGCTACATTTACACACGTAACGCCTTTGAGAATTACTCTTCGGTGTTTAAAAGGGCTGAGGCCCGTCCACCCCCTCCTTGGTTAGATTTTAAAAGATTCCAAGTGCTGTATCACTTGGCGACATCTCCCTGCCGATTTAGAAAGAATGCCGCCTCCTTCCCTCCCACCCCCCGCCTGATATGCTTGAGCACGAGCCCGGCTGCCTGCAGCATCGCTGTGTGTTTGGTCGCTTGCGCTCGCAGTGCGGCTGTCACAGCAACGCTGCCCGTGGCCAGGATAGCTTGGAGCACACCGCGATCCTGGCATAAGGGTGTTTAACGGAACCCAGTGAGTGGGGGCGGGGCACTCTCTTCCAAATGGGCGGGACCGGAGAGGGGGCGGGAAGAAGTCGCAGACTGGCGCATCTGTATTTTAAAAAAAAATCTAACCATGGAGAGGTCTGCTGGGGGGGTGGTGGAGAGGAGAAGCTCGGCTGCTCTTTTAAACAGTGAGTGGGGGTTGAGAATTGGTCCACAGGCCCATGCCTTACTTTTTATTTTCCCCAACACTCAGCCACTTAAGAGGCCAAAATTCAGTTTGGACTTATCAGGCTAAGTGGCGCTATTTCAATATTTGGCTGCGTTCAGCGGCCACCATTTATCCGGAAAACTGCTTTTCTGGACTTCTTCAGTGAACAAAAAAAAAAAAAAAACCCCTCGGCAGACCGCCGAGTTATGAAGACCGAGGCTGGTAAACTCGGATTCAGTTTTCATAGCCGGCCGTGTGCCAGTAATGAAAAACGGACGCCGATAGGTCATCATAACCGGCAGCCGCCGCGGGGGTCGCATTAGTAAGGAGGCGTTAAGGTCGCGCGAGTTATCCCCCTAAATGGCTTTGAATACTGATCTCTGCGCATTTTGATGCAAAGCTCGCAACCCGTTCTTGAAAACGGTTAAGCAGGAGCATGCTTTCCAAGGATAAAGCAGCCGCAGAGATTTGCGCCTTCTTTTTTCACGGATACTCTTCCTGGTCAAAATCCAGAACTAGGCCTGTAGCTGCATATCCCCCCCCCCCTGCCCCCCCCGCCGGGAAAGGCTCAGCTCAACGCGGGTAAAAGCAGGGCCTCTTGTGGCACCACCTAGGCACTTTCACCCTCACGCAGGGCGGGCAACTTTCAAAAACGCCCTTTTCCCTGGCTCTACCGGCCACTCTTGCTTATCCGGCAAACTGGAGCCCCCCCCCCCCCTTCACAAGCTTTGATCTGCACTCAGTTTTTAATTTTTCCTGTCAACTGAGATTTCTTCTCGTCTTTGTCGTGAACCGACAGCGCACTGGCCCTGCTGGCCTAATGCGATCTGGCACACGTGGCCATTAAAGATCGGATGGAATGATTCGGTTGTATTTGGTTTTAGCAAGTTGGCCGTTCATGAGCACGCCCTTTGGCATCCCATACTCCATCCATGGGGGCAGGTTCTCCGCTACTTTGTCCTCCCCCTCACAGAAAAAAAAAAAAGGTTATTCAGATGTTCTTTGTAACTAGCGACACCACGCAAGAGTCTTCGACTACTTTCTTTTGGAACCAAATTTCCTCAGCCCCTGTTGTGCAGGCATGGCTTGTGATAAAAGAATGGTGAAGAGGCAGTGAAACACTTTTTGAAACGTCACACAAGAGAGCATTATTCTTATTCTCCTAAGGTTTTTGATCATAAGTAGCTTTATAATTACAAACGAGTATTCTATAGCATCCTTGCTTCAGTTTTGTGCTTTGTTTTTGCTAGATGGCAGACGCCACAGAAAGGGAAAAAATGCTGTATTAGCTGAAAAGTAGTGGGCTACGGTATTACAGAAGTTATGTTTGCCATACAGTGCCAGTGTCATGCTGGCACTGTAACCAGTGCAGGCCCATAGATAACATTTGCTTATAAAGCAAGGATTAATTTACATGCAGAGCAAAAGAAAATTAACATATGGCCATTCGGATTAAGTGTTTATAGTAAAATGCTGTGTTACAATTATGTAACTTAGTTTAGGGGATGGAAATATACAAGTGTAAATCCTATATAATGTCTTATTATCAATAAAATCATTTGAGAGATAATTTTATACTAGTGCTTTGCGTAACGCTCTGTCTCTCTTCTCTCTCTATAAGGTATATCTTATAATTATATTTGTAGCAATTAATAAAAAAAAAAGATTTTTTTCTACACTGCTGTTGGCTTTAGAGTTTACTCATTGATCCACATCACTCCTCCCCAAAAGACTAGAAATCTGCACCATGAAATTAAAAATTTGGCAAGTCATTAAAATCATAGGAGAAGGCCAACTTGGAGAATAAAAACACATTAAGAGGCAAAGCAATAAGATTAATAAAAAAAAGAATTCTGTAAATTCTGCTCATTTATGGTGCATTGAAATTGCCGTCACAGAAAGCACTGCTGTGCCAGGCATCTCTGCTTGCTCACCTTGCTCGTCTCCTGGCTCTCCGGATCAAAGGGCACCTGCTTCACTGCCAATTCTCTGCCGGTGTCCACGTCATAGCACAAGTACACCTCTCCGAATGCACCTCGCCCCAGCAGCTTGCCCAACCGCCAGTTCACAGGAGCCTGTGGGGCTGAGGCAGGAACAGAAGATATTTCAGTAACACTCCCCCAAAGTTTAGGCCATCTCTGCATGACCATCAAAAATCTAGCGGTGGAGTAATAATGATGAGTTTAGCATTGCAACTGTGCTTCTGATCTTGCCCACTCCCCAAACCCCCAGAAATCAATATGCTGAATTTAAATTTTACCTAATTAAAAACACATACCAATTCTTGTTGAGATTATATATTCGGGAAGCCTGGCTAAGATGTAGTGTTGGCATCTCCAGCTGAAGATGGTCTGATACAGACAGTCTGCCCTAAGGGAGACTCCTGAACCAGCCCCTGGTGGTCTAATGGTGGGTGGGAAGAAGGGAAGGAAAAGAGCTCCTGTGTTAGCTGGTCAACCTTTGGCACCAGGCTACACCTGGCAGCTTGTTTAGCCTGTGACCTGCACAGTGACAGAAATGAACCAGGAACTCCTGCATTCCAGCTCAGGCTGATGGAGCCTCCTGCCAGTGGAATCTGAATGTCAATCTAACTTATTAGTAAATGAGAGGCAGGGCACAGGAGCACCTGGCTGACCTCGTTTCTAGGGATTATATTATCTAAATGCCAGTAACTCATGGATGGACTTGTTCTTGCCGAACAAGCTCCCATATCAGACCATCTATGGACGATGCTGCCTGGTTAAAAGCAGTACATCGCTTGTCATGTATCTGCAGAAAAGAAAGCAAGCCGGCTGTGCTCAGTCCTAATGCAGTTATAAAGCACCAGCTAACGAAGCAAATGCTGAAGAGAAAGAGATGATGGCAAAAGTAAAAAAAAATATATATAATATTCTCTCTCATTTACGGCGAACATCAATAGCACCCGCACACTCACTGCTCCAGTTTTTAAAGGTTTGTTTGAGAAATGACCTCAAGACACTATTTTGGGATAGCCTGGCCCCAAGAATTCAGAAAGAATCCCCAAGAACCTTTCCTTATGCTGCAAGTACTTGATGCACTGCAACTGGACCAACGTAGGTGGAAGATCCATCTTTGCCACGCTCTTTTAAGCTGAGCAGACATCCGTGCAGGAACTCTGTCCTGGCAGTCTTTGCCTTTCACGGCATTAAGAGGCTTGCCCATTGCAATTAATTGTCCAGCTTAATAAATCAGGAGGAAAAGGACCTTTCCTTTTCTTAAATCAATGTTTTTTTTCTCCCCCAGAAAACACACCAGCAAAAAAAAAAATAAAAATCTGCATAAACAAGACATTAATGAAGCCAAAGGATCTGCAGACAGTAAGGCAGTTCTCGGCGGAGGTGAGCGTTTGCTTACATTTGCCAGGCCGAGAAGAGGGACAGCAAGGCAGTTCTCGGCGGAGGTGAGCGTTTGCTTACATTTGCCAGGCCGAGAAGAGGGACAGCAAGGCAGTTCTCGGCGGGGGTGCGCGTTTGCTTACATTTGCCAGGCCGAGAAGAGGGACAGTAAGGCAGTTCTCGGCGGAGGTGAGCGTTTGCTTACATTTGCCAGGCCGAGAAGAGGGACAGTAAGGCAGTTCTCGGCGGAGGTGAGCGTTTGCTTACATTTGCCAGGCCGAGAAGAGGGACAGTAAGGCAGTTCTCGGCGGAGGTGAGCGTTTGCTTACATTTGCCAGGCTGAGAAGAGGGACAGTAAGGCAGTTCTCGGCGGAGGTGAGCGTTTGTTTACATTTGCCAGGCTGAGAAAAGGGACAGTAAGGCAGTTCTCGGCGGAGGTGCGTTTGCTTACATTTGCCAGGCTGAGAAGAGGGACAGTAAGGCAGTTCTCGGCGGAGGTGCGTTTGCTTACATTTGCCAGGCTGAGAAGAGGGACAGCAGAAGAAGGGGAGACTCTTTTCACATTTCTTCCAGCGTTTTTTCCTGGGCTCATCGTACTGCATTGTGACAACCAGGCTGTCCCCGTTGAAGCTTCGGGTCCTGCTGGACGGGATCAGCTGTAAGATGTTCTCCTGCCGCATGTGGCTCCGGGGAAAAGTCCTGCGACCTTCAACAAGTGAACAAAACACAAAACACCAGAGCTGGCACACTGAGCAAAAAAAATGTTGTTCCTTATCATTTCTGAATGAAGCTTGGGGTGAACGAATGCGCCACAAAACTTGTGCAATCCATCAATACGAACATTACAAACGTCAGGTGTGTGAGTGTTTATTCCTTCCTATTTTCTTTATTCACTGCCATTTTAGGGAGGTTCGTTGCCCTTGCTCAATTGTTCGTGCCACCTCGGCGCTTTCATCGCTATCAAAGAGAGGGCTGTGGCTTGTTCATGCTTCCAGTGTGCACCAACTCCCGGCAGACAGGCGAGGCCCAGCAGCGAGAGTGCGGTGCACTGAAATGTGGAGAGACTGCCACTTCTAACCAATGCCCCATGCCGAGCGTGCTGTCTGCAGATGGTCTTATAACCAACTCCCCTTGATGCTTTCTTTTCTAGCCCTTTTCCCACCCTCCTGAGCATCACTCAAGTCACTTTTACCACTCTCCTGCAGTAGGGTGGAGTTTTCATCTATGAAGCAAAGTTTCTATGAAAAGCACAGGGAGAATAGAAGAGAATTTTGTTTGCCACTGGTTAGAGGAGTTTATTCAAATAATAATAATCATTATAATGTGCCCTGTCTTCTTTGGAAGCACTTACACACATCGGGCTCTGATACTGGCCTTTTACCTCAATGATAACTCTCTGTACATTTCCTTAGTGTTATAACTACAAAGCGCCTGAGGATCCTGCTTGGATGACAGGCACTGTGCGTGCACGAGGACTTCTTATCAAAAAGAACCACAAACACAGAGCTGTGAAACCTGAGACCCTTTCACAAGCTTCCAGGTTCGATGGTCATCCATGCCAGCCTCACTGCATGACCCTGTGTAAGTTCTGTATCCTCCACATCTGTGCACATGAAATGAGCTTTCCACCTCCATGTAAAAGATTATAGAAACAAAACATCTTCCCTTCAGAGCTGTCAGCAGCCCTCCTGACGCCTGGCCACCAAGGTTTTTCTTTCATTTACCTTGTGGCTTGATCTCCGGCATCCCTGACAGCATGCCAGAGTCCTTATATCCTTTGCATGTTGGCGCCATAGCATCTTTGGCCTGAGTGGCATAAACAGCACCGTCTTATCTCAGCTATGGGCGCAGCTCCTCCCACTCCTCCCCCCAAGTCTCACCATCGCTGTAGTCCTTCCGACTCTGGGAAAGGTGATACTGCCTGGGAAAGGTCCCTCCTTTTCCGAACCTCTCGCAGTGTGGAATTTCAAAGTCTTCTGCAGGGGGGAAAGAAACGGGGGCGGTGAGCAAAAATCTGCCAGGCAGACACGCAGCCAGTTTCTCTGAAGCCAAGCTCCTGCTGTAGCCTGATAACGTATCCTGCACCTTTCCAGGGTCACTTTGTTAACATGGTGAGTAACTTAGGAGGCAGCCACGTACCTAAGTGGCACCAGTTTTCAAAGTCGACTTGTGTGCATAAATCTGAAATAAGGTGCCTAAACTCACCCACACAAAGCTTCACCTGCTCTTTGCAGCCTGTGGCTTGAACAGGTTAATTTACGCGCACACTTTCTAAAACCAAAAGTATGTGCGTAAATCCAAACTCGTCCCCTCCCCCCCTCCCCGGAATGCCTATTTTGTTTGCACCTAAAAGGATACTTGCAATCCTTAGATGCACACAGCTCCCAAGCAATTCTGTAACAAGACATTTACATGCACGAGCCTGAGTTTTATGCAGGGAAATGACTTGAAAAATTACCCCTTAAAGGAGGCGGGAAATCAGTCTCAGAGTGAGGCATCATGAAAAGCCTCAACAAAAAAAAAAAACCAAACAAACCCTCAGATATTCAAAACAGGGCAACCTGATTATAAGCAATAAATTAAAGAAAATTATTAACAGCTCACAACTTGAGCAAGACCATTGGAAAATACATAATTCTATTAAACTAGGGCAGTGGTTCTCAGTCCAGTCCTCGAGTATCCTTTCCCTCCGCAGCCAGTCGGGTTTTCAGGCTATCCACTATGAATATGCATGAGCTATATTTGCATATGCGGCCTCCCTTCTATGCAAATCCCTCTCATGCATATTCATTGTGGATTGCCCAAAATCCCGACCTGTTGTGCCTGCGTGTGTATGCGGGGGTGGGGTACTCGAGGGCTGGTGTGAGAACCACTGAATAGGGAACATACAGAAGTGTTTTCCTGCTGCCTCCCCCACACACCCAGGCCGATGCAATATTTGTGCATAGAAGACGGGCGCTCAATGCTGAGCACCCACTTCCCTAATGCGCATCCAGCCACCTCTCCTGGGCGCGTGATGCAATATTTAAAAGAGGAGTCGCGCTAAAAAGGAGGCGCCAGGGAAAACTGCGAGTCCTCATCGGCACTGGGTGAACAGGAGAGGTGTCTGTCAGTGTGGGTTGGGAAAACGGACGCTCAATACTAGTGTCCGCTTTCTCCCTCTACCGGCACAATATTTACGCAAAGATACATGGCCTGGACCGGTTATCCTTCTCGTGTATATTAGGCGCCCAGAATTATTTATTTAATTTTTTTTTACCAAGACTTTTGGGGTGTTTTTTGTTTTTTTTACCCGAATCTGCTTTCTGTGGTTCCTCCTACTTAGTATCGTGACGATACTAATAGGAGAAATCACAGAAAGCAGGAATTTTTGTTTTTATGAATCAGCCCTTGAGTGCGGCATAACTTTATAAAATTTGCTGCGTTGCAATGGACGCCTTGGCTGCGCGGGAAATTTTTGGAATCACGGGTATTAGCTAATAGCCTCCCCCTACATGGAATTTGCATCTGAGGAGCGCTATTAGCTACGCAGTGGTTTGGACGCGCTAATTCCTGTATTGCATCGGGGGTTATGGACGCCCGTTCAAAATGCGCATCCAATCGCGTGTTAAGCCACGTGCTAGCCGCAGGGCACGGTATTGCATCGGCCTGACAGTATTTTGGCAGATAGAACGACATGCTTTAAATTGGATAAATACATTTCCCATTTCATGCGGATCATTACAGCCAAGGGAGACTCCCCGGCTCTGCGAGGCACTGCAGAAAAGGCTGGGGGGCTCTTCTCTTTGCTGTGGAATTTACAGAGCCGTTCCAATATTATTGCGCTTACAGCCGTGATCCTCCAATTCTTACAAAATGTACAAGAAGAGCAGGGGATGTGTGCTCCAACAGCCCCCTGTCTCTGAAACACAAAATAATACCTTTTTTTTGTTCTGTAGTTTAACTGTGAAAGACGTGCAAAATAAGCATTTAGATGAAGTAAAAAAATATATTTCTGCTAATTGTTAGGTGGTGTCACTACCAGGGCTGATATCAAAACAAAACAGGCAGCTTGATCAGTTTGTGTTTCATCTTCACATTGCTAATGATACCTTGGGGGCCTTGACCCCACTTCTGGAGCCTGGCCTCTCCACATGTGAACAAGCTTCCCCCCCCTCCCCCCCCCGCACATCTGTCGGCGTAAGTGTGAGAAGGCACACGTCTAGCTTCAGGCACCCATCCCCACAAGGGACAGACTAATGGCTCACGAGCGTCACAGAACACGCCACGTTTTTAGCATCTTCCCTGCTTTGACTCCACATTTCATGCTTCCATCCAGAAACTTCACACTCGGGCCAGAAGCCTGTTGTTTTCTCTGTGGGCATGCCGCCAGCTGTTCATTCTGCAACCGTCACAAACATTGCACCATGCCAGAGTTTCCATGATCTCACCAGCTGCATGTTTACAGCCGGCTATAAGTTAGAGCCTGCTCCTCCCCCAAGCTGAAAATATTCCTCCCTCCTTGAACGCCCACTCCCACTCCCCCCCCCCCCCACCACTAGCACAAGAATTCTTTTCCGTTTCTTGGCTTGTGAGCTTTCTGACGGCACTTCCAGCAAGGTCATCCGTGTCAACCCGTGCATCAGTACAACAACTAGCCAAGAGCAACTTATTTTCATGAGTGGAGTGCAGAGTATACAGCACCGGATCAGGCTATGTGAAGCCTCAGAAAAATGAAATCAAAATGTAAACAACGATGGGCAATGCATCAAAACCAGCAAACATCCAAAACAGCAGTGGTACGACTGAACTGTGCTTCTACGAAGGGCTTTGGAGTAACCTGCACAGAGTGGCGGTTACAAACCTAACCTTATTTATTTATGCAAACAATTTATATTCCACTGATCCACCAATCTCAGTGGATTACAAAAATATACAAAGTAAAAAAAACAGACAATCCTGCATCATAAAACAGCAGTAATATGATTGCACTGGGGTGTCCTGCCTGAAGCAGCAGTTACTACCCTGTACAGCAGTGGTATGATGGCATCAGAAAGCATTGGGATAAGCCATTGTTAAATGGACTTTGAGCATGCTTGGGATAGAGATGTGAAGAGGGTTGAAATGTCAGGTAGAGAAGGTGGAGGATGAGCCTCAACTGGGCAAACTGGAGGGGCCAACCTGGTCTTCATCTGCCATCATTTACTAAAGCATGAAATGCTCTTATATTCAAATTAGTGCTCGGGAACTGATTGTTACCTTTGGTCCTGCCTGAGGCCCATCTCTCCTCACTGAACTGTTAAGATGAGCAGGACCCTCTCACTTTCTTGTATAAAACAAAACTAAAATGTTAATTGGATAAGCCACCTCTGGTCGGTTAATGCCCTGTCTGGGTAAAAGCCCTCGGTTTTCACACACACACACACACACACACACACACACACACACACACTCTCTCTCACATGCTGTATCTCTGAACTTTCAAGCTCTCACTCCCTCACCCAGTCTCTCAACTCACTCTCATACACACACAATCTCTCAACTCACTCAGCCTCTCTCTCGCCTCTGGGCCTCTTCTTTGCAGGTTGCTGCAGGATGGGGCTCCACAGTGGCCCTGATCTTATTGGGCTATCACAAGGTGGGATCTGCAGTGGCCCTGCTGCTGGGTCTCCTCTTCTCGGGCCACCACGAGGTGGGATCCACGGCAGCCCTGCCACAAACGCTGATCCTCTTCTGTACGCGGCCCATGCTCCTCATCCTTTCTGCCCATGAGGCTCCGGCAACCTTTTTCTTCCGGGGCAACGCAGGCAGGAAGGAGGAGGAGCACCTGGAGGTTTGGACGTGACCTTTTTCTTCGGGCAGTGGTGGAATGAACGCCACCATGGCCCCGCGATCTTCCTGCTGAGCGTGGCCAGCACACAGCATAGCAGTAGTTTCCTGCTCAGTAGGATGAGATCCACCGGCGGCCGCATGGGCCTCCCTGTCTGCTATCAGCGCCCCCCCTATGGCCCTGCGCCCAGGGGCATTGGCTTCCCCCGCCTCCCCTTGCTATGCCACTGGGCGTGGTTATAACCTTAGGTAAAAAAAAAAAAACAAAACCCAAATCAAAAGGATCACTCCAGAACTATTCCTGAATACATACAACAGGGAGTGCCCACAAAATTTTTTTTAATTAAAATGTTTAATCAGAAAATAAATCAATAGGAAACATGGAAAGATGTCAGAAAAATATTACCAAAACTTAAACATTTTTAATATATTGCAAACATGTCATGATGCTCTCAAGCTGCACTCATTTTGTATTGTTCTACCTGACTGATTGGTTTGGTATTACTCAATCTACACAGCTGTTTTGTGACCGAGCATGTTTATTTCCAACCATGTATGTATGTTTATGTTAAAATGTTAATAAACATATGTGAAAAAAAAAACAAAAAACGACAGAGTGAAAACACAGTGATGGAGCTGTCACACGCTGTGAGCTGCGATTCTTCTACCAATGGCGTGCTGCAGCCCAGTTGCTCTTAAATCAGGAGGCCGAATGGCAGGCACCCCTTACCTGCCAAACCTTTGACATCTATCCCATCACTAGCATCTCCAGTAAGTGTTTGGGTGGGTCATGGGATTAATAAGCTCTCTTTCTGCAAGTGATTCCTTTTTTCACTTGATTAGAAGAGCTCCGAGATCGTGCTGCGCAACCTTTGGGGAAGCTGGGAGTGTGCATCTTTCCTATTTTTTTAATATTATGCTGTTCAAAATTATTTTTGGCAAAAATGTTGCATTGAACATTTTTTAGTTTTTTGCAGAATGAGCAACAGTTTGGTCCTGGATGTTTTGTGTTTGTTGCCTGTACAGATCAAGTGCCACAGGCAAATCAAAGGCCTTCGGTCGGGGAGTGTTACTTTTGTAGGACTCCAAGTCAGTTAAAATCTTGTTCAAATTTTCATTTGTTGAAGATTCCAAAATTGTGAGAAATTCTTTTGATCTGGTGGTCATTGTGAGGCACACTGTTGCTCGTTAATTCATTGTGACGGGACTGTCCACTCGTTGATCAAGGTTATGCTTTTCTAATATGTGAGGAGTGGACTCACATACGCCAACGGCACATGATTATAATTAAAAAAAAAATAATCTTCTATATACCAAAATAAAGTTTTTCTTTTTCAGAGTGTTTTTTTAAATGACATTATGATTACATTTTATATTCTTTGTGATGTGATCCATCACTGTGTTGTATGGGTGTTGTTTTCACTATTTTTCAGAAATTTATTTAAAAATATGTTTGTTTTGATAATGTTTTTCCAACATTCTGGTTAAAAAAATTTGTTGTAATCTTGCAGGCACTCCCTTTTGTGTGAACATATGGTTATAACCTTATCATGAATAAGCATGCTTGGGACAGATAGAGACGGCAGTGGTGGAATAGGATTGAGAGACTGAGTCATGGGGGAGGAAGCCAGTCTTGGTTTAGGTACAGGAATTTATACACTCAACTACCCAACATGGTTGAAAATCAGAGCGGATGGACCAAGCAGTCTATCTGCCATCAGTTTTTCTATGTTACTGTATGTTACTATGGACAACACACCTGCCTTTTACCCTGGGACTGAATGGTTTTTCACTCAGTTGCCAGGCAACAAGGCATCTGCTTCGGAAAGCCTCACAACTGTAATCTCATACAGCTCAGCCCAGTTGGCCATCAGAGAGCTAGAGAGGCCCATGTGTACAATAATAGAACCAGCTGACTGTATTAAACTATTTCTACACTCTCTCCTCCAAGAATGGATGAACCTCCAGGTCCACATGGAGACTATGGGTGATATGGGGAAATATGCACTGCAGATGACCAGCCACGCACAATGCCGATACTCAGAGACATCCAGTTTGCACTGCTAACGTTCCTGGAGTACTCATGAAAATACGATACAGTCCTTATTTTATTCCTCCACCGCCGCCGCCCCCCCCAAAATATGTTTGAAATAAATTCCATGTAGGTTTCAAACACAATTAAATTGCAAGTCGAATGGAACATTCATCAAACTCGCTCGTGAGAAAATTTAATGTGGCCCGTATGGTATTTATTACCATGGTTTATCAAGAGACCCATCAGTACCTTGAGTTATGGGCCTATTTTGCAGAGCCGCCAACTGAACGGAGGTATTAAACCATGAAAAATATTAAAGCTAAAACCTTATGTCATGATAGTCAACACTGTAGTAAACAGAGAATTGGAACGGGTGAGCAGTGAAAATTCTGGGCCATACGGCAAGCCTCTAACTAAAATAAAACCGCAAGCACTCGGGGGCAGGAATTCTCAACACCAGTCCTTGAGGGTGGCAAACAGGTTTGGTTTTTCAGCATAGCCAAAATATGCAAACTAACCCCAGTTCCTGAATCAAGTGTATGCAAATATGTCTGATGAATATTCATTGTAGATATCCTGAAAACCCAATCTACTTGAAGCCCTTAAGGACTGGAGTTGAGAACCACTGATCTCAAGGCAGGCCAGTAGTACAGGGGCTTCCCAAACTCATCCTTGCAACCCCATAGGCAGTTGGGTTTTCAGAATATCCACAATGAATATATGTAAGTGGGCCCCAAATACACTCCTTAGTAGTGGAATTGCCCTTAATCATAATGACCACAGTGGGCTTAAAAGATCTGGTGTGCCAGTAGTATAGGATCAGTGGTCTTGACAGACCCTGCCCTGCTAGGGAAATCCGTGTAGATAAGAATGTGTTAGGAGGTTTGACACTCCCCAGTAGGAGGAGGTTCGTGTAGATGGGAGGAGGTTTGACACTCCCCAGTGGGAGGGGTCATAGGTTTAATTAAACTCTTGGAGGCCATAGGATTTTAGAGTTGGAGTATGTTAGAAATTATTAGGAAGGGAATCGCAAATAAATGGTAGATGTCATAATGGCTCTGTGTCGCTCCATGGAGAGACCACACCTTGAATAATGTAGGCAGTTCTGGTCACCACATCTTAAAAAAAGATATAGTTGCACTGGAGAAAGTACAGAGAAGGGCAACCAAAATGATAAAGGGGATGGAATGGCTCCCCTATGAGGAAAGACTAAAGAAGTTAGAGTTATTCCGTTTGGAGAAGAGACAATGATAGAAGTCTACAAAATCATGAAAGGACTTGAACAGGTTAATGTAAATCAGTTATTTACTCTCTCAGACATGGGGGCACTCCATGAAATTAGCAAGTAGCTCATTTAAAACATATCGAAGAAAATGCTTTTTCATTCAGTGCATAGTTAAGCTCTGGAATTCATTGCCAGAGAATGTGGTTACAGCAGTTAGTGTAACTGGGTTTAAAAAAGGGTTGGATAAGTTCCTAGAGGAAAAATCTATAATCTGCTATTAATTAATAAGCAATAGTAGCTTGAGAACTATTTAACATTTGGGTAATTGCCAGGAACTTATGGCCTGGATTGGCCACTGTTGGAAACAGGATGCAGGACTTGATGGATCCTTGGTCTGACCCAGTATGGCAACTTCTTATGCTCTTAGAGTCCGAGTCAGGAGAAGCCATTCTGCAAACTGCAGTGTGAGGACACTCCCCCCACCCAATAGAGTGATGCTAGTAGGGTCTTTCCTTTCACATGGAAAGTTCCTGGAGGGGGACATTCTCACAACTGAGGTGAGTCTGGAGAAAGAAGAATTCTTATCCACTGAAGGGGATTTGAGACCCAAGAGAGAAGTACCCAGTATTTCCAGAAAGGAAAGAGGTCCTGGGATTCAGCTGGATCTGAAGAGAAGAGATGTCTAAAGTTCCTTGTTTGTACAACCCGACCATCCTGTCAGGCTACCTGTAAGCCCTGGGACATATCATGGTTGTGCAGTTAGTGAGGGAATAATTAGGGGAGGATCCACTGGTGTGCAGGCCCTCTCCTTGAGGCTGCTGGAATGGACGTCCCACTTCAGAGGTTTTAAAGCAGTGCTCTGTCAAGAGCTCTGGGGACAGCATAACTCTTTTTCACTCAACGCACAATTAAGCTCTGGAATTTGTTGCCAGAGGATGTGGTTAGTGCAGTTAGTGTAGCTGTGTTTAAAAAAGGATTGGATAAGTTCTTGGAGGAGAAGTCCATTACCTGCTATTAATTAAGTTGAGTTAAGGAATAGCCACTGCTATTACTGGCATCAGTAGCATGGGATCTATTTAGTGTTTGGGTAATTGCCAGGTACTTGTAGCCTGGATTGGACACTGTTAAAAACAGGATGCTGGGCTTGATAGACCCTTGGTCTGACCCAATATGGCAATTTCTTATCTTATGTTCTTAAGCAGTTCTGGAGGAAGTTTGTAGATTTTAGCCTCAGTTGTATTTTTGGCCTACCTGGAGTCCAAGGCTCCATCCTGTCTGGGATCTTTTGGGACTGCTGGACTCTTCTCCCAAGGTGCAGAGTGGTTGACCTGGGAATATTTTGGCTTTTGGACTTTTATGTGGTAGGAGCATTGCTGGACACCTGGGCCTTTCCTGTATTCAGGGAACGGGGAACCCTGTGTTTTAGACACCCAGAGTTAGGGGAAACCTGCCCACAGAGGTGGTGATCCACCGCAAGGTACAACTCCAGTGTTAGTACTGTTTGGGGACAAGAAAGACTTTTGGTTAATTGTCCAGCAGGAAGACTTTTGCCCTCCTTCCTGCCTGGAGTGGAAAGTATGTGCCATTAGTATATTGCACTTTTATTTTTCCTGCTACCAGTGCCAGTAAATATAAGCTTGCATATACTGGCTCTACAATTGTCTTACTAACCTTTTGAGAGAGCAGAGTTGGGAAGGATGAAGTAGTAGGGCTGGGTTTTTGTAATAAGGAATATTATATTTTTAATGTATTTATTCTGATATATGTTTTCTTTTTTTAATATCGTAACTCCTAGGTTGATGTAATTGTTGTTGAATTTGTGCTTACTGGGGACTTGATAAGAGTGGTTAAATCTAAGAATAGAATACATGCAAATTTATCTCATGTACATTCATTATGGATATGATGAAAAGCTGACTGGTCAGCGGGGGGGGGGGGGGGGGGGGGTCATCAGGATAAGTTTCGGAAGGTTTATAGTCAGGAAAAAAAAAAAAAATAAAATTAATCAACAGCCTTTCCTTGAATCTTGGACCAGAAAGGAAGAAGTGAGACAGGGTACTGAATAAAAATATCAAAAGGGTTACTAAAGAGTGAGAGAATCCAGGGCATTCCCAAAGGAGGAAAGAACAATGCCAGATGGTTAAAGAGGAAACGATTAGCCCGGCGCTGAAAGAGAGAAGAACAGCTGGGACAGGCCCTGCATAGTTTTAGAAACAGACAGCCCTGGGCCTCTGGGTATGCCCTGCAGTATTCAGGGGGTTCACAAACCAATAAGAGTCACACATCTCACAAAGTTTTCACGTCTCATCGCGTGACCTGGCTCTGCTGCCACCGCTCTGCTCAGCTGGCCGACGAAAACTCTCAAAGCCTCCATTAACCGAAAGGAAAAAAAAAAAAAAATACGAACAGAGCACAGAATTAGAAATGCCAAGCGAGGATGAATCCTGCAAACTCTTGTCACGCAGACCGGTGTGGAAAAGCAAACAGAACAGGAATTGACAGACGTAAGACAAAAATCCTGTTCTAGGTTATTTTGCCTCCAGCCTGGACCTTGGGGATAATGCCAGAGCAGGAGCCTTATTGAAAGGCGAACAGTGTGGCTCAAATGACTCATTTTCCAAAGGCCACATCTGGAGATGCCCTTTTGTCGGTTCTGCAGTGCTTTAAAACAGCTCGCATCTCTTTTCTATGGTCCTCATCTTAGAAGTCACCTGATGGCACGCTGGTGGAAATTTGGCATGTTAGAGCTTTCAGGAGTCCTGGACAGAACTCCCCTGATGCAGTTCATGACAAAACACGGCACCATGTTGGGGTGAAGCATTAAGAACTGAGTGAAGTACCTTACATTATTTGAATTTGGCTTTTTCAGGGCTTTAAGACCACCATCCGGTGTTCCGCGCCTTGGCTGGGCTTTAAAATATTGGTTTTTAAGTGGCACTGGATTACAAAAACCCAGAAGAATTATATAGTAATACAGACCCCTACCTCTAAGCGCAGTCTTAATTCTACATAATCAGGCTGCTTTGCAACGGTCCTACAAATGTATTTTTTTTTTTGGCATTAATTGAATTTTCAAAGTTATCCAGGAATATTTTTTTTGTTTTGTTTGGATTATCTCAACTTTTCCCGGTTTATTGTGAGTTTGGAGCTTCTGAGTGCTAACTTACGAATTCCATCATTTCATCACGTATAGTAGCTTTGCATGCATCTGAAATAGAGTTTTGCGCCCCATTTCGAGACAGGCAACTTTGAAGTAGGTAATTCTTTTACCCACTACATATTGTGTGAATGACTCCAAGGGTTTGGGGGGGGGGGGGGGGGGGAGCATTCAGCCGGCTCACCAGCTAAATTCCAAATGTGGGATATTTTGGGCACTTATCCAGCTAAAGTGTAATTGGATATATCTCATTGTCCAGCTAAAATTTAGTCGGATAAGAACATAAGAACATAAGAAAATGCCATACTGGGTCAGACCAAGGGTCCATCAAGCCCAGCATCCTGTTTCCAACAGTGGCCAATCCAGGCCATAAGAACCTGGCAAATACCCAAAAACTAAGTCTATTCCATGTAACCATTGCTAATGGCAGTAGCTATTCTCTAAGTGAACTTAATAGCAGGTAATGGACTTCTCCTCCAAGAACTTATCCAATCCTTTTTTAAACACAGCTATACTAACTGCACTAACCACATCCTCTGGCAACAAATTCCAGAGTTTAATTGTGCGTTGAGTAAAAAAGAACTTTCTCCGATTAGTTTTAAATGTGCCCCATGCTAACTTCATGGAGTGCCCCCTAGTCTTTCTACTATCCGAAAGAGTAAATAACCGATTCACATCTACCCGTTCTAGACCTCTCATGATTTTAAACATCTCTATCATATCCCCCCCTCAGCCATCTCTTCTCCAAGCTGAAAAGTCCTAACCTCTTTAGTCTTTCCTCATATGGGAGCTGTTCCATTCCCCTTATCATTTTGGTAGCCCTTCTCTGTACCTTCTCCATCGCATTCCATGGATGTACAGAAGAATAGTCCTAAAGTTAGCCAGGTAAACAGATCTGGCTATCTTTAAGAGAGCTGGCAATATTCAATGGTGCGGCTACACCACTGAATATTCTTCCAAAGATAGCCATTGACTAAATAAGGCTTCCAAGCTTCCTGTCTGAATAAAATGTAAGCAAATAGTCAGACCTGGACGCACTGCTGAAAACGTCACAGGTACCTTTTACAGCCATACTCAAAACAAAACTACTCCAGTACTTTTCCTTTATTGCTCCGCTCAGAAGCGCAGTCACAGAAACCTATGCTTAGTTTCTGTGTGGGTACCTTTTATAGCTGGGGTCGGGAACCTATGGCTCGTGAGCCAGATGTGGCTCTTTTGATGGCTGCATCTGGCTCGCAGACAAATCTTTAATAAAAAAGTAAAAATCTTAACAAAACCCCCCACCCTCCTGACACCCCCCAAGACCTCCAAAATTAATTTACTACACCCCCCACCCTCCCCAAGACCTGCCAAAAGTCCCTGGAGGTCCAGCGGGGGTCCAGGAGCAGTCCGGGAGCGATCTCCTGGACTTGGGCTGTCAGCTGCCAGTAGTCAAAATGGCGCCGACGGCCCTTTGCCCTCACTATGTCACTGGGGTTGACCAATGGCGGCGGTAGCCCCTGTGACATAGTAAGGGCAAAGGGCCGTACTTTTGTTCGCGCTTGCGTAAATTTATAAAATCTACCCCACAATGTACGCGCACAGGGCCAGATTTTAAAACTTACGTGTGGGCGTAGATTTGTGCGCGCAACCCAGCGCGCACAAATCTACGCCCTATTTTATAACATGCGCGCCCTCCCCACCTTCCCCTCCCTAACCCGCCCCCCAGCCCTACCTAAACCCCCCACCTAACCTTTGTCTTGTAAGTTGCGCCTGCCTCCGGGCAGGTGTAGGTTGCGTGGGCCGGCCATCCGGCAAATGGCCGCTGTGCCTGGAGGCTCCGGCCCTGCCCCTGCACCCCCCGCCTCGTCCCCGGACCACCCCTTTTTTCAAGCCCCGGGACATACGTGCGTACCGGGGCTTGCACATGTCGCCGGGGGCCTACATAAAATAGGCTCGGCGCGCACAGGAGCGGATTCTCGGGGTTACACGCGTAACCCTTTGAAAATCTGCCCCACAATGTACACGCACAATAGCAAGGGGGGCTTAGCTCTGGGCATCCAGCAACTTCAGCAAAATTGGCCAGAAGCGGGATAAAAACGGATGCTTGTACTGAGCGCCAGCTGCAATTGTGGGGGCCTGATGCATTTGAGTGCATTTCCCTAGTGCGTCCTTTTTCCCGCAGTCCCTCATTTACATACTGCATCAGGCATCCAGGGGATGTGGCTGTGCGCAAGTTAGTGCCCGTTTTAACGCGCGTCTTCTCGCATCGGTCTGAGAGGGTGGGTAAGCCCATGCCTCACAGTTTGAAATAAGATCTTATGCCTTTCTGGGTTGGTTGAAACTTTAGAAGAGATGAACGAACCTCCCAGAAAATTCTGTCTGGCAACTCTTCTGGGTGAGACTCAATGCCCAACTACGTTTCAAGAACCAAACCACCAAACTTAAACCTTGCAGCCTTCCTCCCAGACTTCCCCTTTAAAAATCTGGCTGACGCATGGAACGGGATACAAAGCACCTGCAGTGAAGCAGGCAGAAAAGCGTGCGCCGGAAATGGTGCATGGACACCGAATGCAGCTCCCCTGCATAATTTAACTGCCCTGTACTGACGCTGCTTACTTTCCCCCCACATGGTGTCCGTGTGCACATTTTTGCCGGGGGGGGGGGGGGGGGGGAGGGGGCTTGTTTATTCACACTGCATGTTACCATGCAACACGGCTCAGTAAATAGGCCCCTCCCCCCCGGGGGACTGTTTTCAGTTGACAAAAGAAATAAGAAATATCAAGGCAAAGATGCACATAAGCAGTGCAAAGATAACAAGACAGGGAGCAACAAATGAAAAACCGCTAACATGAAAACAGTTTACATAATATAAGAATTGCAACTTTCAAAAAGACAATTATCAAAATACACAAGAAAAAAAAAAAAAGAGGGATAAAACTGCTAGCCAAAGCAATAAACAAACAATATAGATCTATGATCCAGAAAACTCAATAAAATACCGTCAGGGCAATAAATGACCAAAAACATGCAATGGTCTGAAAAAACCCCCTAAGATGTTTCGGCTAGTGCTTTAGCCTATCTCATCAAGTGCCTCCCTGGATCTCATTTTTGCTGATAACTGATTTAGATCTTGGGATACCATTTGCTCCTTGTGTATTATCATCATCATCATCGAAATGTATTTAAATGTAAAGACTTTGGTCTTTTTTGAGAAGCCTCCCATACAATTAGCTCTGACCATCCTTACCCAAGCATTCCAGGCTGTCCTTGGCCTGACTTTTCCTCCTTGAAACAGATGTTTGTGTGAAAGCAGAGCTGAAAGGAAAGAGAAGTTTCAAAATCACCTAAAGAATCACAAAGCAGTACCACCACTGGCTAATTCATATCTAGGTTACATCACCTTTTTTTTTTTATTTTGTTTTAACAGCCACTGCTGCTCAGCCAAAGGTAATCCTGAAATCTAGCTGGATTCTCGCATCTGTATCTCTCTTTTATGTACTCACCCATGGTCACATGGAAGAGTATGACTTGGAGTTGTCTATATGTAAGCAATAACGGTAACATTTAAGGCAATGCAAATCCTTGGGTGGGGGGGTGGGGGGAGTCAATATTCATAACGGTTGTCCGGATAACTCTGGAAGTTAGCCAGCAAATATTTGGGGTTAAAATTTGCACACACACACACCCCTCCACCGGAGGTAACTTTTATGTGCCTAACTTGAGTACTCAAAATAATCTTGCATAAAATGAGGTGGGGCCGGAGACGCTCCCTGGACACGGTTAAACTTTATGGTCAGAAAAATAACTATGCTAAAGTTAGCCGGTTAAAGCATTGCTCTTAACCAGACCCAGAAATACTCAACGGCACACTTGAGTCGCATAAGTCCCGCTGAGTATCTGATAAAGTTACGTGCTAGCCGGCTTAATGAATATTGACCTCTCAGAGTTCAACCAGTTTCACCCTCTCCCCTTTCAGACCCCTCAAAATATTATTCTTACATTTAAACACAACTTGAGTTTACCTGCCCTCAACATAAATTCTGCTTCTGTAGCAAAAGGTTTCTTTCAAAGCATCCCTCTTTTGAACCTTAAACACAAACTCCTGCGGCTTTTACCCTGCTCCACAGAAAACTACGTTACTGCAAAACAGTATCAGAATGATGCCACTTAAATGATGACGTGTTTTTGTATTAAATAGCAACTTGGCTCTTCAAAGCATCGTAAGACCAACACTGGGAACAAGAAAGGGAAGCTGGCAGAATCACTGCTGGTGATTTGTGCTCATCTTCCCTGCCTCCTTTCCTCACTGTAGTTCTTACAAAGAGGGTTTTCATCACTGTGTTGTAGCTCCTTGACATTGCTTACATTGGTTGGCTGCTCTCTAGTGTCCCTTTAGAATTCAGATCGATAAGAGAGGGTTAAAATTGTTTGAGCGCTTTCTTTACGTAATGATTTATCTGCTGTACCTGTCCACAGGTCTGTCCAAGGACTGGCAGCTACTAGAAAGCGAATCATCCGGACTGATGAAAGAATCCAGCATCTGCAGCCAAAAAGGGAAATAAAAAGCAATGAGACATGCAAAGTCTTCAGTTTTACTGTAGGCCTAGGGCAAATGGCGCCCTGGGCAACAATCAGCTCTGTGCTCCAGACTAACATAACGGGCAATACCAACAGCACCCCAGGTAACTGCCCACCATGCCCTACCCAAAGGCTGCACAATAGCCCAGCTTAAGCATTTTGTTTTATTTTATTTATTTATTTATTTAAAATCTTTTCTATACTGTCGTTAAGCTAGATGCCGTCACAACGGTTCACAATAAGGCACATAATTTCATGTTGCTTAAATGTGTTAAATTATAATAACCAAACAGGTGCCATCAAAATATTGTAACATAGTTTCATATTAAAATATTACTTAGTGGGTGTGATAAGTCATATCTACTTCTATCTATATGAGCTATAAGATAAATAAATACTTAGATCTAATCCTATGTTGTTGAAATATAATAAAAATAAAATACACACAATTCGAGTAAGAAGGTATGTGTGTGTGGGAGTTCTGCTGACCGCAACCTACATTTCCCTGGATTCTATTCTCCATTCTCTTTGTGGTACGCTTGCTTAAAAAGCCATGTTTTTAAACTTTTTCTGAATGTTTTGAAGTCTCTTTGCATTCTGATTTCTAAAGGCATGGTGTTCCATATTATAGGTCCTGCTAGGGATAGGGCCCTATCCCTTACTTGCGTTAGTCTGGCTGTTTTTACTGAGGGGATAGTTAGCAGTGCTTTGTTTGCTGATCTTAGGTTTCTATTAGGGACGTGTACGTGAAGGGCTGTGTTCAGCCATTCTGCCTTTTCGTCATGTATTAATTTATGTATGGTGCATAGAGTCTTGTATTGTATTCTTTGTTCAATGGGTAGCCAGTGTAGTTCAATTAGGGTTTCGGTGATATGGTCTCTTTTACTTTTACCAATTAGAATTCTTGCAGCTGTGTTTTGTAATACCTCCTGTAGATATTGATTATCACTCCAAGGTTTCGTACTTTCTCAGCTAGTTGTATTTTTTAGTTGTTGTTGATTGTGATTGGGTTTTGAATGATTGGAGACTACACGGATGTTAGCATTAATGACTTCATTAAATGAGCATTATTGTGGGCATCAACTAACTTCCATGAACTAAACACATTAACACAAGCTGTATGCACATTGGCCCCATATAAAAAAAATAGTGTATTAATACTGAAAGTGCTATTCAATGTTAATACATATGAGGCTTAATTGTGAGGGGTGCTAAGGCAAGTCTATGACTATCCCTGGGGGTAGCTGAGCCAAGGCCTAGAGGGGGTAGCCAGACATGTCATGCGTGTTACCTTTCCTAAGGAGTGAACATCATCCTGCCACGGGCAGGGATCCTCTCACAGATGTCGCAATTTGAGTTGTACCAATGCAGTCCAGACTGTACTGTGTTAAGTCACTGGCTGGGCTTGGCACCCAGGCTGGCTTGAGAAGCCTTAAGACATGAGCTGGGTGCTGCCACAGCAGGAGAAAGAATCCTAGCTTGGAACACAGCAGGGCCCAAGGACTTGCAGGGATGTGGCTAAGTTCATGTTGTGGTGGGCTGGCAAGCATAGGAATTTACAATTGTTTACCTAACCTGAAAAGGGCAGTCAGACAACCTAAACAGGTGTCTGGATCAAGTATGAAGTTCTATTTTTGCAGTCTTTTTTTTTCTACTCACAAATGATTTGTCATCTACAGTTTTGCAGGCTGGGAGAGATGAAAACAGGGACGGTTCTATCATTAGGCAAAGTGAGGCAGTTGCTTCAGGTGACAAAATTTTGGGGCAGCAAGTGCTCTCCAAAATACTCCTGCGGTGACCTCCTCATTTCCCAGACAAACTGAAAGAGAAAGTCCCATGGTGGTGCAGTGTAATGACTTGCCAGTAGGGTTCACAATCCTACCAGCAAGAGGAAGACTTGCACACCAGAAAGAGACAAACCCAATGGAAGCAGCACACTATAATGATGTGCCGGTGAGATTCCCACCCCCACCAGCAAGAGGGAGACCTGCATGCCAGCAGGGTTCTCCCTTCTCCGCTAGCAGGAAGAGATGTTAAAGAGGTGGCAGTGGGGTTCCACCACCCCACCGCAAAGAGGAAGACCTGTGAGCCAGGAAGAGACAGCCCACAGAGGTGGCACACTGTAATGACAGTCCGATGGGGTTCCCTCTCTCCACCAGCAAGAGGGAGACCTGTGCGCCAGCAGAAGAGACAATCCTGCAGCAGTGCAGTTCGAAGACCTGTCACCGTGGTTCCCTCCCCACACTGACAGGAGGAAGACCCGCGCATTGGCAGGGATCTCCCTCCCCCCCTCTGCAGCAGGAAGACAAGATAGAGTGGCATGTTGAGTTTGCAGAAAAAGAAAGATGACATAGAGAGAGACTGCCACCTAAGTGAGAATGTGTATGAGAGAAGAGAAGGAGTGTATGTGCGTATGTGTGACAGAGAGAAAGAGTGAGAACATGTGCATGCTTTGTGTGAGAAAGAGAGGGAGGGTGTGAATAAGAGAATGAGCATGTGTATGTATACGAGAGAGAGAAGAGAAGAGAAAGTTGGTGCATCCCCTCTCATCCCCCACAAATCCAAGATAATCTCAGGATGACCTAAAACCAAAACTTCCCAGGTATGGAGAACAGGGGATTTTTAAAAATTCTTTATTAGTTTTAATTGGGTGCTATTTAATGTATCTGCTACTTTGAAATACTGTATTGATGTTTGGGAAATTTTTATAATTTTTGTAAGAGTTTTTAATTATTGAATGTTCTATTTGCCAGCTTTTTTTTTTTTTTTTTTTTTAATAAGAACATAAGAAATTGCCATGCTGGGTCAGACCAAGGGTCCATCAAGCCCAGCATCCTGTTTCCAACAGAGGCCAAAACCAGGCCATAAGAACCTGGCAATTACCCAAACACTAAGAAGATCCCATGCTACTGGTGCAATTAATAGCAGTGGCTATTCCCTAAGTAAACTTGATTTATAGCAGTTAATGGACTTCTCCTCCAAGAACTTATTCAAACCTTTTTTGAACCCAGCTACACTAACTGCACTAACCACATCCTCTGGCAACAAATTCCAGAGCTTAATTGTGCGTTGAGTGAAAAAGAATTTTCTCTGATTAGTCTTAAATGTGCTACTTGCTAATTTCATGGAATGCCCCCTGATCCTTCTATTATCTGAAAGTGTAAATAACCGATTCACATCTACTCGTTCAAGGCATCTCATGATCTTAAAGACCTCTATCATATCCCCCCTCAGCCGTCTCTTCTCCAAGCTGAACAGCCCTAACCTCTTCAGCCTTTCCTCATAGGGAAGCTGTTCCATCCCCTTTATCATTTTGGTCGCCCTTCTCTGTACTTTCTCCTTCACAACTACATCTTTTTTGAGATGCGGCGACCAGAATTGTATACAGTATTCAAGGTGCAGTCTCATCATGGAGCGACACAGAGGCATTATGACATTATACAGCGTATACTTATTCATTTTATTAATATGGTTTTAATATTGTGATGTTTTATATTTCTTGATTTTATTATTTGATGTTTTATGATGAATGATGTTTCTATTTTTCCATTGTTGCACTGCATATAGAGTGGCTTTTTGCGGTTTCTAGTTCAGTTTTTGTCTGCATGCTTCTGTGTATACTTTATGATCTCTTTATTCTGTACTTTGTGAAGGTCGGTGTGTGTTCTCCATGTGTAAGCAAGGTGAGGTATTCTATTGGCATGTAGTTTCTGTGTAGGGATCTATAGCAGCCTGGCTTGTAGTGTGTTCCTAAAAGGTGGTGTATTGAGATTTTAGGAGCCTGGTGTAATATTTGCATTGTTGCCTTCTCATAGCTAGGGTTGTTACTGATTGAGTGCTGGCAGTTAGTGATATTTTGGTATGGGGCATTTACTATATTTTAATTATAATTCAGTTTACTCATGGCTTTCTGTGGGCAAGTACACAGCAAACACCTGAAAGACCAGATGGGTTCCAAGTGTCTTTCTGGCAGGGTTTCAGCAGTGTATGTAAATATAATATACTTGTGATCATATAAAGTGATATTTTTACCTGACAGTACTTTGAATGTTCTTTATCATGTACAATTTGTTATAAATGCATAATTTTTAATGGTGGTTGGACAGGACCATGAGGGGAGGCTGGGGTGCAATGCTGTAAGGTCCGTCTAACGTGCCTAAATAGTCTTGCACCGGCCCCGATTGGAAAAACAATAAAAAAATTGAGCATTAAAAATGAGGGGGGCAAGCACAAAACGTCTTTGCACGGGGTAGGACAAAAGCTAGCACTGGCCCTGGGTGGGGGTGTGATTGGGGAGGGAAGAAGGGGGAGGGAAGGGGGATGAGTTTCTAGGAGGGAAAAGAGAGAAAAGAGGGGTGGGTGCATGGGAGGAGGAGAAGAGGGTGAGTGAGAGGGAAAGAAAGGAGAAGGGGATGGGAGCGAGTGAGAGGGCAGTAAAATAAAAGGGGGGTGGGAGCAAGAGGAGGAGGTGCGAAGGGAAGGGAAAGGCGAATGTGAGTGGGGAAGGAAGGAACAGGGGAGGTGGAAGAGGGGAATGAGAAAAAAACAGGGGGAAAGGGAGAGAAGTAGAGAGGGAATAAGACCATCCCACACAGACCCCCCACCATTATTCCCACTTCTGGGGGGGGGGTGATTCTGGGGAAGGCGGGTGGGAGGCAGGAGGTAGGGTTCCCGAGAGTGCGGCAGGGTTGACAGCTCTCTAGAAATGTAACTGACGTTCTCTCTGCCACACCCCTGAGAACCCTCACCCCTGCCCTGCCTTCCTTCCACAGCTTTTCAAACCAGACCAGGGGTCTTTCACTCAGCAAAACTCAAAAGGAGCGCCGGCCCTCTCAGTGTGACACGACCTGCACGGTGCCTCAGGGTGGGGGTGGGGGAGCACCGTCTTATCTCTCGCCTCAGGCAGCCGATTGCCTAGAGCCGCCCTCGGGTGAGAGCAAGGGGGTCACGACTGTCTGTGTTATATATTCCACCAGCCACCCTTACGCAACATATTTATTTATTTTATTTATTTAACACTTTTCTATACCGACCTTCATGAAAAATTTCATATCAGATCGGTTTACATGTAACAAAGGGTATAACTTAAACAAGAACAATTCACTAGACGCGGAAGTTACATATAACAAGGGTAGATAACTTGGGGGCTAGGCTAGTCAGAGGTAAAGGACAGTGTAACTGAAGAGAACTAGAAAAGGCAATGAAACAAAAGAAACGACGGCTTAATTACAATGTCTAAACATGGCGGGGCGTTAGCCGGTAAAGCAGAGTCCTGTCCGGTTGACAATTAATGGCTTAGAAAGTTCATATACAACAATCACATTTCATATACAACAATCACATTTCACATTTCAGCAAGAGTGACCTGGGAAAAGAAAAAAGAAAAAAAACCCCACACTACATTAAAAGGCCGGAAATTCCACAGTCACACTCGACCTTAATGCATGACCCCATGGGAAAACCCCCGAAAGTGCAGGTGCAGATCAAGCGCTTCAGTGAGGGTTAGAAAGAGTCCCTGAAAGTGCTGACTGCGGTGGGGGAGCGTCGCAGATCCCCCATCGTGAGGGCCTCCATGTTCAGATTAGGACACAGCAAAAGCTGGACGGCGGGTGCATAGGGTGGCCGAGGGCAGGTCTCGAGGGCAGTAAGGAGGGCGGGCCTGACTGTGGAATTTCCTCTCTTCTGGTGCGGTGGTCTGTCTGTCTGCCTGCCAGTGACAAATCTACCTTGTAGTTTACAAAGCCCACACCTCAGAGCAATATCTGCATATTTCCGTGCATTTCTAATTCATAAATTATCTCCAAAATTCTACCACTGGGAGAGAGACCAATTCATGATTTTTTCTTCAATGGGCATTTTATTCCTTGCTGATTAAAGATAAAATAATATCTACAGAAATAATTTTCCAACTTGCAAGTTGCTCTTATCCGTGCCAGTCTCCTCCTTGGCCAGCTCTCGGCTCCGCACTTTCCACCTTGCTATACCGTATGCCCGAATCAGTGCGTCATGCTCCCTTCTCTGCCCGTACTCAAGTCCAGTTTTAAAATTCACCTTTTCAAAACTGATTTTAAATCCTAAGCACTTGTCTACAATAAATGCAACTTCCCACAGACTTGTCTATCATCCGTGTTTGCCTTGCCTACTTTATAAGCTCCATGGAGCGGGAACTGTCTCCCGTGCACTGCATGAGTCTAGCAGCGCTTTATAAATAAAAGCAGTAGTAATAGTGGTACGAATCGAGCTGGCCCTCCAGACTACTCACACTCTGGTGCATGGTCTCAGGAATGAACTCCCCTTCACTGTTGATGCTGGTGTACGATCCCTGTCGGGCAATTTGCTGCTGCTCTTCAGGCACGCTCCCCGGGGGCGGAGAACTCCGACCAGTGTGCAAGGAGCCTAAAGCAAAGAGAGAGGCGAGAGAGTTCATGCACCACAAAATGTCCTCAGCAGCAGAAGGAGGGGGGCCGAGAAAAAATGTGAATGTGCAGGTTCGGTCCCCATTAGGGCTTTGCCTATAAACACGCAAAAGCTATCAAGTAGCCATGAAAGGCGTAAAGTTGTTTTTTCAACGAACCCATGAGATAACGTACGCCATGTAGGAGAAATGAATCAGTTTCAAGATCAAGAAAAGATGTAGAGACTACTCCAATTACACTGATGGTCCTCTGTAATTCAGAGAATGCCCATCTGGCAGAGGAGGAAGACGACCGGCCGGGGAATGACAAAAACCGCACCCAGCGGCTTGCGTCTTGCAGCAAAGTAGAAGAGACGTCTCCTCCGAAACAGGACTAATTCAGCTTTTTCTGTGCAAATGTTCTTTTAATGAGGGCAGGCGCGTACAGCAGTGATAACCTGTGCCGCTGTGAGTCCTGGCATCCATATTCACATGGGGTGAAGACACCCTGCATGATTTATTTTCACCCATGCTTAGTTAGTGCCAACTGTCCACGGAATATTTCAGCTTGTGAAGAAGCCAGCAGGGAACTCTAGAGGGCCCCCATGGTTTGGCTTGGCCAGATCTTCAAAAGCTTTGATTTGCCCTGTGATTAAAGACCACCCAGCTCTTATGCTTGCTGACATCACCCACCCATTGCTTAAGATGCATTCTTACATTTTGAGACCTCTGTGATATTTGTAATGAATGTTTGACTCAGTATTTATTTATTTAAAATTATTTGTGTACCGCTTTTACAATTAGAGTTGGTCAAAACGGTTCACAGGTAAAAAAAAAATATACCTAATAAAGCATAAAAACATGGAATCCAAACAGTAGTCAGGAAAAACTACGTTAAAATAATGACAAGAACAAAAATAAGCTGATGGTAAAGCTTATGCTTAACTGAGGCTAGATAAGGTTAAGCTTTCACTGGGAAGCAATGGGAAACTGAAAGCTCTGGAGAACAGCCAAGTTTTGAAAGTTTTCTTTAGGGTTGATGATCTGCCGTGGGAAAGCAGGTATGGAGTTCCAGAGTATAGGGCCGGCGACTGACAAAGCGCGTTTCCTGGTTATATCGAGCCTGGCGAAACGAACGGAGGGAGCTTCGAGAAGGTAACGTGTTTAAGGATCACAGGTGTGTCTGTTAGGCTGGTACACACGAAGGGCAGTGAAGGACTGGGTATAAGGAGTGCATAATGGACAAGAGCTTGTATTGAGTCCTATGTAAGGCGCACAGGATAGGGGTAATGTGGTCTTTCCTAGATGTGCCTGTTAGGATGCGAGCAGCGGTATTTCCAGTTAGTTGCAGGGGCCCGGAGAGAGGTATCAGGGAGTTCCCAAACTTTGTTTTATTTATTTATTTATTTATTTGCAGTGGGTCCCCGCCAGGACTAGACCACATCACTGTGTTAAACCATCAGGTTCCCCTGGGGCTGATCCTTGCCACTCAAGCTCTGGTTGAGGGGCAGATAAACTGCCTCTCTCTGCAGATTCTCATCCCCCCCCCCCCTTCCATCTTTGCCTTCTCTCTGTTTTGCCTAAGGTCAATTCCCCTCCCCCCTCCATCTCCTGCTCCCACTCTTCCTGCTTCCTAGTCTCTCAGCATTCAGCTCCTAAATCTTCATCTCCTCCTCTCTCTGTCTTCCCCTACCTGTATCAAACTCTCACTCCCCTCCTTCACACAAATCCCATGGGTTGCATTGCCAGTTTGCATTACTGACAGCAAGGAGGCCAATTATGGCACGTGCTCCCTTCCCTCCCTGAAAAATATAAACCATACTTACTACATATACAATAAAAAAAGGATGCAAATAAATTGCACATACAATACAGTCACATATTCCATCAAGGTGTCAGGTGTCGACTGACCCTGAACCTGCTTCTTGTAGATTTCAGGGTTCGCCCTTCTTGAATGAGCTAACAGGCCTGTAGTTAGCTTGCCTTCAGCTAAGCCTACTTCTGCCTGTTAACCTGTCTGTTGTTCCTTGACTGACCCAAATTGCCTGGGATATGTCTTCCCTGCCTCTGACTGTGCTCCTCGCTGGTTCACTGAGGAGGATTATTGCACCTGTGCTCTGTAACTTCTGCTCCAGCCTCTGATATTCCTATTAAGCAGTGAGCGAGCCTATTAAGTTCTGCCTAGAGACAGTGAGATGCCCCTGCCCATTAAACCACAAGTCTTAGTGTCATGCTTTGGGCAAGCGGGACCCAAGCTATAAATCCCCCTCATCCCCACCCAAGGTGTCATTTTGAAGGATGTGTGCAGGATTTCCATCTCGCTCCTCTGGAGTGAGGTGGTCCCATTTTGGGGTAAGATTTTTTTTTTTTTTTTTTAATCATTAGGGTTTCTAGGTCAAGCACATTAGGTGCTTGGCTCCAGTTAAGTCATGTCCTAGTCATGCCCAGAAGGGCCCTTGTAATATTCCTGGGTGGTCTTCTGTGTGAGTGAGAGTAACCCAAGAGCTCCTAGTGGTGTAAACCACGAAAGATGAAGAGGCAGAGGCTGCTTTGGTGGCCTCCACACAAAGATCTTAGCTGGCCAACTCCAGTCCTCAAGAGGCACAAACGGGCCAGCTTCTCAGGCTATCCACAATGAATATGCATGAGATAGGCTTGCATACAATGGAGGTACTGCATGCAAATCTGTCTCATGCTGGTTGTGCATACAGCTTGAGAAGTAGCAGTGAAACCCATGTTAAGTGTTTACCCGGCCCACAAAGGCTAACCTTAGGCATTACTGAAGCATACTCTGCAGCGAAGAGTCTCTTAGTTATACACGACTGGCCCCTGGGATTCAGAGAGCCTGCCTGTCGGTGGCTTGTGCTGTTCGTTTTTCCTTGTGAACCCTGTGCATACACTGGAAATCGATTCTATGTGGAAAAGGGCAGAATTACACCATGATGCCATCTATCGAGGAGATGTTACCCTATACATACCTGTTGAGTATTTCCTTGTCCTTTCCGAATCTTTATACAAGGACCCCATGATGTCTCCCATGGACTTGGATATTCTCATTTCGTGCTGCTTGCTGTTATTTGGCTGCAAATGCTGAAAAACACAAGTAGGCCAGTCAGATTCTGCTGGAAGAAGCGGATCTTTGGTCATGGCCCAGGGCCCTCTTAGCGGATAAGGGCGCTTGATTTTCCATTGCAGATTGGGTGCTTTGCTGATACTGGTGCTTCTACAAAGGGTCCTGGACTTTAGGCACGGGTGGACTCTGTCTAACACAGGCACCTTCATAACAACCGTAGTTATGACAAGACAAGCTAGTGGTTAGAGCAAAAGGCTGAGAACCAGGGAGATGGGGGCTCAAATCCCACTACCCCCCCCCCCCCCCCCACTGCCGCTCCTCAGGCAAATGACTTCACCCTCCACTGCTTCAGGTACGAGCTACCAACTATGCTTGACTTTGTCACTCGCCTCGAGATTGGGACTGGAAAGACGAGTCATTAAATCCAAACCTCCCCCTACTGAAAAAAAACTAAGAGTTCCTGTGTAACATTTGTTACAGTCCTCACATTCTGCTACAATAAACCCTCTTTATAGTAAACAGATCAGCTGGCACCCGGCCCAACTATAATGAAGACAAACAGAATTGATATATTAAAATATCCTCTTTTCTAGTGCTAGACATGGATAAATGCCGGCAGAATCTTACTGCACGCCAAGCCTGTGGCGAATATGAACGTTGCAATAAGCGTGTAGGTTTTAAAAAGTGTTATCCACCATAACTAAACATCCCTATAAGCTTACATTTTTCCAAACTAGAAAGTGGAGGAGAAGCCTAGTGATTAGAGCAGCGGGCCACAAACCAGGGAAGCCAGGATTCAAATCCTGCTGCGGCTTGTGACCTTGGGCAAGCCATGTCACTCTCCAGTGCCTCAGGTACAAACAGATGGTGAGCCCTCTTGGGACAGAGAAATAACCTGTACACCATCTGAATGTGATCTGCTTTGAAGGAGCTGAAAGGTGGACTATAAAATAAATGAATATTAAATAGAAGGGTAACATGCTTCTCAACAGAGGACTGCGCTGCAACTGTGCACCGGCTGCAGATACGGAAATGTATGGCTACATGATGTTTCCTGTTTATTGCAATTAAATGCATAATAACAGTCTCGGAATCCAACATATTGTTATCCAGAACCAAGTCTTGAAAGGGATAGCAAAAGAAAAAAAAAAAAAAAAAGTCGGCAGCAGAGAATGTGGTTTCTGCTATTCTGCTCAATGAACATTCAAGACCTCTTACATATTTTAGATCTGATCAACTGACCCCCTGCCAATAATCCCTCTTCCTCCCGATCACAACATCTATCTGGAGGCATAAAAACAAAAGAACCCTTTTTTACATTTCATTTATTCAGAACCCAGCTTCCGGCCTTAAGAGACAAGCTTTGGCTATAACTATCCCAGGGTAGTCAGGAAAACCCTCCTGCACTGAAAAGCTGAGCAGCTTGCCATATTCTCTCTCCACTTGCATCAAGGAGTGAAACTGAGTTTGCCAACGCCAGAAAGAGGGTGAGTCTGGGTCCTCCCACACTGATTTTTTCCCCCTCCCATCAAAAGATCTTTCCTGATATATGCCCCTCTCTACCCCTACATTTTAGAGAGGGTCAAATTCACAGGGAACACCACAACCCGTTCATGAAATGTTTTATGGATTTTAGAAACTGAAAGCCTGACAACCTCATCTATCATAAAAAAAAAACCTCCTCCAATTTCGATGGCACAGCCAAAGTAAGGAACCTTCCATTTAATGAACAAACATAATGCCTCAGCTGCAAATAGGGAAAAGGTCGGTATTTAGTAGAGAGCTTTTATTTGCTGGAAGGACCTAGTTGGCCCTCAGAGTCTAGCACATGTTTCATTGGAGAACTCCCTGAAGGATCGAATCTGGTCACCTGCTGGAAAATCTAAACCCTCCTGCTCCCAAACCTTTATCAGCCTCCACAGCAGCTCCCTGGGGTTAAATCCCTTCTACAGGAATTTTAGAAGTATCAAGATATCATAAATCTTTCCCTAATAAGCAAATGGGAAGAGTCTGCAGAACCTACAGCCATTTAGGACCACGAATCATCTTAAATAGATTCATTCGACCTGTCAAAGAAAGAGGAAGGGTTTGCCACTGTCGAAACTTCACGTCCATAAAGTCCACCAAAGGCAAAATACTGTACTCATATAACAATCTTAGATCTTCAGGGATTAAAACTTGTAAAGACCATTGAAAGGGGAACTCATTGGACCACCAATATCTAACGGAGGTAGGAAAGGCCAAAGCCACCACACTTTAGATACATTTAATTTAAACCCTGAAAAAAAAAAAAAGCCCAAATCTGTCGAATAATTCCATCAGACCAGTCCAAGACTGCGTAGGATGTGTAAGGAATACCAAAAGATCATCAGCGAAAGCTGCAATTTGTTTCCCCCTTTTCCGCCTAACTGTGCACAGTAATGTCAGCCTGGACTCCCCCCCCAGCAGACACCGGGAAGCAATGCTTCGGCGCTGCTTTTCGCCTAGTGGCTACTGCGGGATTCGAATGTTAGTTACAAGTCAAAATGCCGGTAATGAAAATCTCGCCAACGTCGCACTCTTTGCAAATGCAAAATCTTGTAAACTTACTCTAAGTCGGGCTCAGAATACCAAGTCCCTGCCTAGTATGGTTACTTGTCTAAGGGTACCCCGAGGCACATCCTGTACGAAGGATGGACAAGTCTTAAACACCTACTGAAATGCATCGGGCTGGAAGAATTAAGTTAAAGGAGAGATCCACATCACGGAGGGTGATTTATTTCTCCAAGCTCAGCTGAGCACCTGGGCCTTCCAAGTGATCAGCCTAGCCCCGAGGTTTCACTGTGCACCGGGACGACTCACCGTCAGCCTTTTCTGAGCTTTCACAAATATCCTCAGGCTCTTCACAGAAGGGCTCAGGTCCAAGTGCTCCACTGCCCGGTCCAAGTCTTCCTGGCACTTGAGCGGGATCAGGAGCTGGAACACATTTAAGCAAACACGCGGCAATGTTATCCAGCGGGCAGAGAGAGAGAGAGGAAGCAAAGTCGCACAAGCTGCTCCTGTCACTGAAATCTACAGAAATCCCGGCCTCACCAGCCAGCTGAGGAGGCTTGGAAAACAAAACAAGTGACTGGATGTTATATTTTTAACCTTTTCCTCCAAGATAGTATCAAAGAAGTATAATAACAAAGCTGACAAAAAATAAACAGTTCTCACCCTCCCAAAATAAAAAATAAAAAAAAAAATCCTGCAGCTGCAAATGTTCAAAGTGCTGCATCAGTGATTTGAAGCAAAATGGTAATGAAGAGAAACAAAAAAACTGACCAGTTTGGATACTACAAAATACGCTAAGACCTTTAGATTATTCTAAAGTCAGCAGTTCATTTATTAACTGGGAATCAAATATGTGAACATATTACGCCAGTTCTCAAGTCACTACACTGGCTTCCAGTACACTGTGTCTAAAATGCAAAACAGGTATTATACACAATCTGTTGAATGCTGTTACTTCACCCTGAATTACTTCAGCTTTAAGAATTCATACTCCACGCCATCTTCTCTGTTTGTCCAATCAACTGTTACTTTATGTTCCTTCCCTTAAAGCAGCATGATAATTATCAGAGATGCGCGAGAGGTCTTTTTATATATTTGGTCCAACTATTTGGAACTCATTAGTCTAGTATATGTCATATGACAAGACACTCCAAAATTTTAAAGAAACTTCTTTAAACTTTTTTATTTAATGACGCTTTTCTCTCCATGGGACAGACTCCTCGATCCGAAGCAGTGAACTAAGATAATATGATACCTTATACGCCTAAGAACGTGCAGTATCTATGATATGAAATAATGTTCTTTTCCTTCCGAGGGTACATTACGGTTACCACTGAAATGTTCTTTTTTATTTTTTAATGGTGTATTATTGACCACATATTTTGTTTTGTAGTTGTTGTTTATTAAGTGTTATGTTTGATTGTGTATGATTTTACAATACCCCAACCTGTACTATTTTAGAAGGTGAGTGACAAATACTTTAAATAAATGAAAAAGCAAATAAACATCTCTCTGTTATCTTACAACATAATTAAAGAAGCTGGCACAGCTGTAGTGCGTAGTTGGCAGTGATGTTAGTGAAGGAATTTCAGGCGCACTGTATCATTAGATGTCAGGGTCCTCCTACCTTGGAGGCTTCCTACAGAAATGTTCTTCAATAACTCGCTGAGGTCCACAACTTTACACTGACTCAATCTGCCCTCAATCTTACAAATTTGAAAAGAAAACTCCTGTTTCCAGATGTGCTGTCCATGCCATCATCTACTCAGATTTATTGATTCCTCTTCCATAGTAACCCAATGAAAAAGACATTAGTGATTAAGCTGAGAAGGTTCCCCACTCGGCTGGTTGGTATGAAGAAATCAAAACCTCAGCATCCCAATCCAAACTGTCTGGCACCTCTGGTGGCTACATCCTTCATTTTCAGCGCTCATTTTGCCCTGGTGGCCTGATCCTTCATATCCAGCCCCCATCCCGCCCCTGGAGGTCTAATCCTTCAGATCCAGCCCCCATCCTCTGGCAGCCTGATCCTTCAGATCCAGCTCCTGGCAGCTTGATCCCTCACATCCAACCCCCCATCCCACTCCTGGTGGTCTGATCCTTCATATCCAGCCCCCATCCTGCCCTCAGTGGCCTGATCCTTCAAAATTCTCCTTCCCTCTAGCCCAATCCTGCAGACTATGCTCCCCACCCTGATTATGCAAAGTATTATCCACTTATGCCCCGCTTCCCTTGCTTCATGGAGGTCAAAGCATGAAGTGCTGCTCAGCGGACACTGCAGAAGTCCATGCAAAGCTCAAAGGAGTTAAAGAGCTCGCCTCTTGTCAGTCAGAAGAAAAAGGGCGGGGGGAATCTTGAGAGGGGTGGAGAGCAAGACAGCAAAAGGGCCCTCCCTCCCAAGTGGTTACTATTTTGCATAATATTTTGAGCTACTGGAAGGCAGTCAGCAGAGCTGAGCCCACAAGGGTGGAAATCTGAAAGAAGGAGGGAGGAACAAATACAAATCCGGCTGCCGGGGGAATGGGGAAGACAGGGTCCAGGACGTTGCCTTGTCCCCATGAGGTAGCTGCTAGTGTGCCAGCCCTGCTGTGCAGACAGTGGAAAACAGACCCCGATAATGTGCCTATGGCCCACTTGCTGACCAACGTTAAATGCCATTGAATTTTGGGGTCGATGCTCTGCCATTCGATCCCACTGGAGCACGTTGATGTATTGGCCATTGGCAAAGTTGGAAGATTAAATGCTCTTGTTTAAAAAAATACCACAGCAAATAAGAACTCGTTAGCCCAGTATTTACCTACTTTGCATATGTGTGTGTGTTATTTTTAGTGGGATTTACCGTGTGTGGTAGTCCTGCAGCACATAACACTGTTTTTAGCATGCCCAGTAAATAGCACAGCTTCTTACACTGGCCCCAGCAGGTAAGGATGTAAATATTTAAAATGTTAACAGTTTAAACTACTTAAATACATGGAAGAGCCACCTGCAGCTGCTTGGAGAGAGAGAGAGAGGAGACCCCCTCCACCAACGTGCCCCTTGTTCCCTCCTCTCCCTGATGTGCCTGCTCACAGCCCAGCCTGCCCTAGAGAGGAGAGCTGCACAACATGCCGGGACCAGGGAACTCAGAAGTCAGCCCCAGACTGACCTGAGCTGGCCCTTGGCTTGCTCAGGCAGAAATTAAATGTTGAAACTGTAAGATTTTATCTACCGTTTAATCATTTCAACGGTCAACAGTCCACATGCCTGCTAGCAGCCAATGGAAACTGCTGAAGCGTGGCTGGAATTTTCAGTAGCCAATCGGGTTGTGCCGGAATGGAATTCTGGGAAAGAGCTTGGGCGGTTTGAGCGGCCGTTGCCCGGTGACCGTTAAAGCGAGGAGGCCGCTGCTGATGTAGCTTGTGCAAGAGACCTGCCTGAAGCCGAAAGCAGAGAGAAGCGGTAGGAAAGTGCTAGAAAAGGGAAAGCAGTTGCTCCATTTAAGGGAATAAATAGTCTGCTGTGAATGTCCCCACAGAACTATACAGTGCCAGTCATTTGTATGAATATAACGCAACCTTAAGTCTTAAGTCTTTTAGTCACTTTGCATTACAGGGTTAATTTGCAGCATTCACTTATGCTGGCCCAGAGAGTTAGAGTTAGATCCCTCAGTACCTCGCTGGTCAAGAAAACCCTAAATCTTTTAAAAAAGAACTAAAATCTTGGCTACTAAGCCAATCTCTTACTGACAGCTCGGACTTTTGATCTCATAACTATCAGTCTACCGATAGGACAATTTATCCCGCCCTCTAACTACAGATATATCCTATTATCTATGAACCCTGTTTTTTCAGTATACCTTACTTGTAATATATCCTGCTGTTTGTTAGACTAATTTTTATGTCTGTTTCTCAGTCTGATTAATGTAATCTGTCAAATTTAAATGTAACTGGTTTGTTATAATGTAAACCGGAGTGAAGGCAACTCTGCTATACCTCGGTATATAAAAAACGCTAAATAAAAATAAATAAAAATAAATAAATAAAAAATTTTTGACAATTACTCTTGTTGCCCCATTGAAAAATGCTGCATGTACTGGTAACGAATCAGAGGCTTGCCGTGATTTTATTTAAATATATTTAATTGAATTGTAGGGTTTTGTGATGGGGGGCCGGTGGTTCACATGCATCCTGATTAGGGGATTATCAAGTAAGAATTGCGATTATTGTATATCAGAGTAGCTGAAAGCAGACAAGAGACTGGATTACAAAATCAACATTAATTGCTTAAGAAGTTGTAACATCGAAATTGTTGAATTTTCTCTGTTGCTGCCCTCCCTGTTCTTAAGGGTCATCTTAGGTCACCTGAGAGAAGACTATAAAAATGCTGCACTTATCATATGGACCCATGAATGAAGTGAATGCGTTGCTCTTTTCAGCAGTCTTGCGTCAACAGGAAACTGTAATCCACTGGTGCGAGCGAAGCTCACTGAAGAAGTCAGCGCACCAAGGAGTGGGGGATACGCAAGTCTCTTTAAAAGAGGTTTGCCACCCAGTCTGACAAATTTATGAAATTCCTTGAGCCAATTCAATGAAGCTCTTTTAAAGAAAAAGTTGCAACTGTGGCAAAAATCCGCATCAGCTGCTCCGAAAATACAAAGCAGGTCTGAGGAAATCCACTGTGATGTCAATGGCTCAGAAAATCCACTCTGGATTTTTGGCAGATTCATTTCAGATTTTCCCCAGCTCAGCCAGGGCAGGAGTTCCCAAACCTGTCCCGTGGACCCCACAGCCAATCAGTGAATAGACAAGAGATAAATTTACATATTCTGCAGAGGCTGTATACATACATTTCTCATGTATATTTATTTACTTATGGTATTTGTAAGCCGCCTATGCCAAGGCCTAAGGGTGTGTACATATTCTTTGTGTATTTCCTGGAAACCCGACTGGCTTTACGCATCTTGGGCACACCAATCCTGTGCCTGCTACACAGGAGGCTCACCTAGTTGATGTTGCAAGGAATATGACTTTAGGGCAACCCTTTCAGCCAAGGAACCAGCTGATCTGGAGAGAGGGCAGGCCTGCCAACAACTTCATTCTGTTACACTCTTGGCCAGTAACAACTGGGTTCGGTGCTTCAGGCCTTTGCTTTGGCCACAGCAGGTAGATGTGCTCTCCATTCAGTTCTTTAATGCCCTGGAGAATGGCATCCATGAAACAACTAAAAGTTCACCTAGCCACCATGGGCAATACCCTGACTCCAGATACCGGGCTGGAGCTGGCAGGGAAGGTGAGTACTTGCCTGAGGCTGCGATCATGTTTGGTTTAGGTATGCTTCTTGTCCTTTATGAAAAGGGCTTGGTACTTAATCAGCAACTGGCTAGTACATTATGGCGTCCACTGATCACCTGGAGCTCAACAACCTTGCTGCATCTCCCAGACTGAGGTTGCTGGGTCCTTCTGGACTGGAAGGAAGTACCTGGTCTCTGCAGATGTTCTGAGCATCTGACAGGCAGAAGGCGGATAGGGCTTAGTGTCTGTTAAGAGTCACGTGTACACCTTCCACCTCCAGGACTGGAGTGGTTGCTTTTTTTTTTTTTTCCAAATAACTAAAGAACTGAATCCTTGAATTGGAAAATCTACAATGCTACAGTGAAAAAGCGCTGGCTGGCACTGGTACGACAGGGGACAACTTAAAAGACAGAAAAATAGGGACTTATAGAAAAGCATGCATGGCATAGTTGTTCTCAGTATCACTTCACCATAATCAAGACCCTGAAAAAGAAACATCTTTTTTTTTTAAATTTATTTCTAGAATTTTAAGATATTCTTGAATAAGAAAATATCATAGCTTGAAACAATTTGAAATTTAATTTACTGAAAAAATTGTCACCTCAATATGGAGGGGTCCAAATAAAGAGGAAATATATCAGGAAATGGTAGGTTCCTAAAATATCCATAGCAAATGGAAATATCTTAATACAAAAGTTAATGACTGTATATAAATGCTTTACTTACTGTGTCTTGAAAAATGTATCAAGTAACCCAGCTCTCCTTACTTGCCGAAGTTTAAACCGTAATGTTCTGCAACAGGGCACCTCCGGTCCCGGAGTGACCCAAGCAGGTCAGGTTTTCAGGATATCCACAATGAATATGCATGAGATAGAGCTCCATGCAGTGTCTCCACCGTATGCAAATCTATCTCATGCATATTCATCGGGGGTATCCTGTAAACCCGATCTGTTCCTGGTACTCCAAGGCCAGACTTGCCTACTCCTGGTCTGTAACAAAGGCAGCAAGGGTGCAAACAAATTTTTGGTCTTGGCTTAAAACTGAATTTTTCTTCTTCTGCAGGAATCTCTCATCTCAAGGAAGGCCAAGCCGTAGCAGCATCCATCCCCCAGGAACAAGAGCTATGGTGATAGTTACAATTCTCCAAATTGGTCCATGCACAGTAAGCTTCAGCCAGATCCCAAGCAGGAGAGAAAGGAACCGCTCCCCATTCACCTAATCTGGACCGAAAGCCCCCTGGGGCTGCCCTCATCCCTGTTTACCAGGCAGACAGAGAACCCAGGCACATTACCTCATTATTAGCATAGTGCAAGTCCATTATTTCTCCAAATGCGTCGGTCACTTTCTGCAGTACTTCCTTGAATTTAATTGGTCGTCGAAATGGAATAATCCTGCAATTTTGAAAAGGGACGGCATGAGTTTACTACTCAGATCAAAAAGCTACGTCCTGTATACCACGCTTAATCAGCTCTGTCATAGATGTTGCCCCTCAGCACAAAACTGAAGAATCCCTTTTAAACTTACAACTTTTATCGTAAGAAGAGCAGTCTTGTAAAACAGCCACTTACAATTACAGTCCAGAAATTCTTCCTGGCTGTCCAAAAGGCCAGAAACTTCTAGAACAATCTACAAGAATTCTTCCTTACAGTTTCAGGTGTCTCATCGTTCAGAGTGAAGTCCATGGACTGTGTCCAGCCAGAGGCTCTCTTTAAGGAAATGGCTTTGACCCCTTGGTTCTCTCCTCTGTGACAAGTGTTGACCTTACAAAATAACATTTTTTTTTGTTGTTGTTGTTGCAAAAGGGCTTAATCCTCCTGCTTTGGCAGTGATCATGTCCTGCCCCCAATGGGGATGGGTAGCAGGTTCTCAGTCTCAGCCTAAAGGCCAAACAGGGCTGCTTCCCCCCCCCCCCCCCCAGACTCTGCACTTGGATATTAACCAGAAAGAGACGGAGAACGAGGCTCCTGTGCATTCAATCTGAACAGCAGGACTGCTGGGCGGGATTCTCAGTTTTTCATCCTCATGTCTGCAGATGTTCCAAAACTGCAGCAAGTAATTCCAGAACAGCTGAGCTTTCTATGCATGTTAATTCTGTTCCCCACCTGGAGTGCCAGGTAGTACAGGCTATAAACGCTGAAAGTAAATACACACATCTGGTCAGCGGAATCCCCTTGCAAAAAAACACCAGAAAGCTGTCTGACAGCAATGTTACCTTCAGCCAGCAATGTACAGTACTGTACACTCTTTGAGGGCACTGCTAAAGTTTAAGGGATCCCCCGCCCTCCCCCCTGAAGGAGTACGCGCACCCCTGGACAGGCCCCCACCAGAAGGCTGCAGGGCAGAACAAATGAGGCCTCGGAAATCAAACAAACAACATTATTCCTTACAGATTTCCATCTCCTAGCTACAAGATGGTCAGTCAAGTTGGAAGGTCACTTTGATTAAACCCCCAAAACAGAAATACTTAAAATTCAGTTGTTTGGTTTTTGTTTTTTTTGGGTTTTTTTGTTTTGGTTTTTTTTCAGAGGGTTACATTCAGCCGTTCAGTCACACAAAAAAAAAGCCCCCAGACAGGTGACACGTATGATGCAGCCATGTGTCTGAGGCGAGTTTTTGTACAGAACTGCGACAGTCCAAACTTCAAAGTTGCTGTGCCTTACTGGCATTGTTTCTTGGTAATAAACTGCTTCTTAAAGCCAATGGCAGTAAATGGCAGTGGGTGGAGAAGGGTGGACAGGCTTCTAGTCACAGCTTTAAGATAACCAGATTTTGGGCACAGCGCCCATAATAATAAAGGGACAAAAGTGCCAGATCAAACAAACCTTGGCCTGCCTAAAACCGTTCAGTTCAGACCTGATTCGGCCCTTCCGTGATCACCGAGCGAGCGGTACGGCTCTGCAGCCGCCCCCACCCACAGGGATTCAGGAGCAGGGCATTTCTTTGTATTCGTTATGGAGCCTTCTGAGACAGGAGGTACCCCCAGCGAAGGGGAGCTAAGCCAGTAAGGAAAAAGCTCAATTTCTCTGCATGCATTCATCTTTCCCACCCGCACAAACCAGTAGACCTCGCTCAGTGAAAAACTGGACTATCTCCTCTTGAGTTTCCCCAAAGGCCTGGCAGCCGAGGGTCATGCGGTGCAGTGTTAATCAGTTAACGTTACCTTTAGACCTGGGGTTCTTACTTCTGACTAAACCATGCTAAGAGCAGACTCTATCCTACAGCCATCAGAGCCAAGCCACTGGATGCCGGATGGCATGACCATGGAATATCAAACCCACAGCAGGCAGCTGCTCGCTTTTCTTTAATTAAACCGACGTAGATGCAGCTTGGGGCTGTTTAATCTGTTTATTTATTTCAGAGCATTTGCAGCCCGCTATGCCAACCCTGCCAGGTAGTGCGGTGTGGCACAAATCTGTCCCGTGAGGGACTCCGAACGCGGGAACAATGAAGGCACATAAATCTGCGAGCTAAGTGCCCAAGTTAGAGCAATTTACGCAGCAAATTCACTTTGAAAATTATCCCAGCCAAACCACATACCCGCAATTATGCCTGCTGTTTGGTGTGTGTTGTTTAACCGAGAGAATTTTTTGACAATCAAAAAGCATGCACAGAAGTCCCAGCTCCGCCCAGACTCCACACCCCCCTAGAACGTCTCTCCCCCTTGTGCATAAAAACACACAGTGTGCCTGCAATTTTATCTATGTACCAGTTGCACAATTTTCCAAAGAGCCATTTCTGCACGCAAACCACAGCTCCACCCGCAGAAGTCCCTTTCAAAGTTACCGTGCCCCCCCCTCCCCCTCTTCCATCTTCCCCTCATCCCCCATACTTTTTTTGTTGACAATTTGCAGTCCCTCAGCTCAGTGGGGTCTGCACGCCTGCTCCACTGGGTGCACTTGGGTCTGAAGGTAACACTGCGTACGTAGCACAGACCCTTAAACCAATGCAGATTTGTGCAGGTGCCCGCGGAAGACTCCGGTGCTACCACTGGAGTCGCCCACTGATTCTCACCCAAAAAAAAAATGCCGCAGTTCTTTAACAGCCTGCACTGTCCGAAAAGACTTGATAACACTTTAAATACGAAGTGATAAAATTAGAAGTCATCAGCCTAAATGATCTCTCTCTCTCTCTCTGGTAAAATGAGGTGGTGAGGCCGGGCCGATCTGGATCTTTTTATTTTTAGTTCACAGGAAGTAGTGAAACCACTGAATACAGGCCCTGCGCACAGAGCCCACGTGTTAGCAGCAGCAGAAGATAAAGGGGGGAAAGCAGCAACCAGTGCCACTGAGGGGACCGGTAGGGGGATGGTGGCCATGCCACACGATAACGGATCCGCACCTACTGCCAGCGCACCCCAGCCTAATGGCAACACTACTGCAGAAGGTTCTGGCGCAGATAACCGGGAGCAAAGACGAGTTGGCCCCTCAATGCCGCCGCCACCACAATCCGGCCCCCCCTCCCCCACTCCCAGCAGCAGCAGCAGACCCGGCCCTGCTGCCGCGCGCCACCACAACCTTTAGAACGGGAAACGACAGAGTCCCCGGCGTTCCCTTTGGTCGAAGATGTTCTTCCCATGTGCCCACGGGACTGCAGCTTTCACATGAAGCCCCCCCTCTAGTTTCTCTCACTATTAAACCAAGAAGAAACAGAAACAGCCCAGCCCTCCCCCACGCCAGCACAGGCCTTCCACGCAGCGCAGTGACGTACCTTTTCTCCCCATCGTATTCAAACTTCAGTCTGGTCTCCTAGTGAAAGAAAGAGATCAAAAGCATTAGAACAGAGCTGCTCTCTGGCGTTCCCACACTCGGTTCAGTAAAAAGCTTTTCCAATCAGGACTCAGAGGGAAAAGCCCCCAAGGTTCTACAGCTGCTTAAGGGGCCATATTGACCAAAGGGGTCATTTTAAAGGATTTTATGCACGTAAAAAACCTTTTGTCAGCTCAGCCCGATGGAGTGAATTTTCAAAGGAGTTACGCGGGCAGAAGTAGCAGTTTTCAAATTCTCCCTGGAGGTGCGTAAATCCTTCCGAAAACCACTTCCTAAGCATTTTTCTCATAGACACAAAATGGGTGAAAATCGTTTACTACATAGGCCCCCACGACCCAAAGGAATAAACAGATATCCCAAAAGAATAAAGACTTCCAACTCGGAATTGAGTTTTGGTGTTTTGCTCACCCCTTAATTTTTTTTCCTGGGACAGAACTGTTAACCCTTGCTCTGCTGTCCCGCTCATATCAAGCCAGTGCGGCTCACTGGGGCCTCTAGCCCTACAAAATCTGGAGGGGTGCCAAAAAAAAAAAAAAAAAAAGAGAAGTCCATATCGGTGGCAGAGAACTCATCTTCCACCCGAGCCGGCGCAAATACCTTTTTTACAGCATGAGGAAAAAAAAAAAATGTCATGGGCCGAGTATCTGCAGACATGCATCACTTTATGCGACTCCCTGCGAGAAGGCAGGCCCAGAGGGCTAACGACAATTGCTGGGCACAGCAGGGAAGTCTGGAGAAGCCTTGCAAACTCACGCCAGCTCTGCCTCTCGAAAACCCCAAACCTCTAAAGGGGGGCAATTCTGAACAGCCCTCATTAGCTGCAACGTGCGCCGGCACTTCCAGCCCGCAGAAACCGAGGAAATTTTCAAAGCGAAACATCAACAGTGGCCCACCGTGCTGCTAATCACAGGCACAAGCTTTTACACTCCAGTGTTCAATGAATTTAATGGAAGTGTACAAACAAACTGACTTGTAGGATTTGTTTTAGCTCCCTCTACCACCCCTCCCCTCCATTTTTTGCCTAAAATGTTTTCATAAAAGTACCTCACACACTTTCCACAGAGGAAATAAGCAGACAACCGTGGACAAGGCAGCATAAGAAATAGAACTTGTGCACCAGAAACTCTTGTGGTACAGGCAGAGACAAAACAGTGGCTCATTCGGCACGGAAACACAGAAGTGCTGTGGGCAGGCCTAACACAGCCCTCCTAGAATTAGTGATAGGCAGGATATGCATGTTTTAAATAATAGGCCATGCAGTAAGCCCCTTATAGATTAGCGCTGTCTGTGGGTTGACAACATATGACTTGATTTTAGCCTGGATCTTAGACCAAGAGAGCTTGATACTGGGGACAAGACCAAAGCAGATGCCCAGAGTTCCCTGCCTCAGCACAACCCTACCAAGACCCCAGGGAACCCCCCTCGGCTTCAGCTGACGCGCATGCTGGAGAATTCCAGACGTCATGTCCCTTAGCCTTGAACAAAATGAGACTGGGGGTGAGGGGAAACAGTTCCGGAAAGCATCCTCCACATCATCTTCTGTATGAACAGACACACCAGTTTCTCAAACCAGAAGTGACTTAAGCCCTCTCTGTTCGGGTCCTTACTCTGAGGGATTTGGTAATTTCCAAAACCTGATACGACCTGCAGCTCAGCTCCAAGGCCAACAACTGCCTGGAAAGAAATGGAATCTGCTTCTTTTTCCTCGGGCAGCGAGAGCGTGGACTACAATCCACCCAGGGAAGAGCGAGGAACCTCGCAAGCCCCCGATTCAATCCTTAAAAGGGATCCATCACCCACCTACTATTAGACAATTGTCTTGTCTTGCTGTTATTTTTGCCCACTTATTGATATCTGCCTGGGCACATGTGGGATTGGCACATAGCCTCAGAGGGGAGGGGGGTCACCATCTGACTGATCCCAATAAATACCAGTGCTTTACGGCGGGCTCCTAGCATACAGCCCATGCTTGCACAATCTCTCCTGTGCATTTCCCTCCTCCCTGCCCTGCTTTCCAGAGGTTGCCGCTAATCAAATCCTTGTTCCAAGGATGCACTGCTTCAGAATTGTTCAAGCAAAGGGATTCGCAAGCCTTCTTGCCCTACTGTTGTTGGCCAAAAATGACATCCAGCCTGAATGCCCTGCTGATACACCTCCTATGCAACGTGCAGCCCAGTACAACAGCGGTTAACAATCACTTGCACACTCCCTTCATTAGAAAGAAATCATTCCTGAATGGGTGGGTTGCAGAGTTTCCTGTGCATTGTGCTTATCTCCAACGCTGGCTTTCCAGAGTATGAAAGTACAGTTTCCATACTCTCACTCCATCTGTTAGAGGTAACTCTATCTTCCTTTCATAGTACTGGAATTAATGAAGGAGAGTCAGAAAAAAATACAATCTCTTGGATCTAAACTTGGGAGGAAAGCACAGAAACTAAAAAAGAAAAAATAGGAATGCATTCAAAATTGGTACGGAGAAAAATGCCTTTTCTGTGAATTTTTCAGGGTTAAAAAATGATCAGCTATTTCTCTTAAGGATAAACCATCATAGTTCCCACAGGAAATTATGATGTTCCTGATGATATATGACGACAGGGACCATCCCCCTACTTCACCCAGAGGTCATAAAATAAAGCCTGGGACAGCCTCCCACCAAGCTCCAGGGCTGGCATGCTAATTTTCCATACAATTCGGCTGGCAGCTCCTTTTTCCATAATGATTTTGCTCAGACATCCTAACCTTGAAACATAGGATTGCCACCTCACCCCAGGCCAACCGTACATGCTGATTCTGTTACGATTTTGTCCCACTGCATACAGGACGTTATAGTTCTCTGATTTTCTTATGGAGATCAATGGAGAAAATCAAAACTACCACTTCATACATGCCATGGTGCAAAACCTGGACTACATCAATTGACCTGGGGTTAAGGTGGCAGGTCTATTGCCAACCTCTCTCCATTGCCACTCATTAACAGGTTTTGCTCCTGGTTTTCCTGGGAACTCTTATATTTAGTACGCTCACTTTTTTTTTTTTTTTTTAATTTAAATCATTATAAATCATTTGCTTGCAGTATTTCAACCAGCAGAGTACAAAAAGCAGGTAATCAGAAGTCTTCCAAAAGAGTAAATATGTATGATGGATATACAGATGGAAATTGTACCAGCGATATAGTGCAAGAACAGAGGCAAGAGATGGCAGCAGTCTCCAGCACAGCTTACCCCCCCCCCCTCCCCGGTGCAGTCTGGGAATCGTAGTCCTGGCCTGATAACACAAACTATGCTACTACAAATCCCAGAATGACTGTTGATTGGAGTTTTAAAAAGTAAAAACAACCAACAAAAATCCAGGCCCAGCTCAGTGGTCCTGAGAAGGATGGTTTACCATGCTGGAGGTGGAGGTCTGTAACAAAACGAACATTGATTTCCCTCCCAGAAAGCAGAGTTGCTTATCTGTAACGGGTGTTCTCCAAGGACAGCAGGATGTTAGTCCTCACAAATGGGTGACACTGACTAGGCACACTGAACATGCCCAACATGCCCTACACCACGCATCCACATGGGGTCCCCACTTCAGTCTTGTAACATAGAATTACGATAAAATAAAAAAATAGAAGAAACCCAAATCCGCAGGGTGGCGGGCAGGTTTCGTGAGGACTAACACCCTGCTGTCCTCGGAGAACACCTGCTACAGGTAAGCAACTCTGCTTTCTCCGAGGACAAGCAAGGTGGAAGTCCTTTCACATAGGTAAATCCTTAGCTATAGGCTGCTCCCCAACACAAAAAGAGCACCAACAGACACCGGCAGGTACCAACAGGCACTCTGTTGGTAACAGAGGAGGAGACAGCCTGAACCCAAACAACGGGCCCTAGGTTGGGAGAGTTGTGTTCTACAACTCAAACAGGTTCCGGAGGACAGACTTTGCGAACCTCCTGTCGCGTCTGCCATGTGTGGAGAGAACTCCATGTCACAGTCTTACAAATCTGTTCCACAGGAACGGCTTGCAAGTGGGCCACCGACGCTGCCATGGCTTTGACAGAATGAGCCTTGATATGACCCCCAAGATGCAGTCCCATCTGAGCATAACAGAAGGAGATACAGCCTGCTAGCCAATTGGATAGTGTCGGTTTGGCGAGGCAACGCCCAACCTATTCCTATCAAAAGAAATAAAAAGATGGGTGGACTGTCTATGGGCTTCTGTCCGCTCCAGAGAGAAGGCTAAGGCTCACTTGCAATATAAACTGTGCAGCGCTTGTTCACCTTGGTGCGAATAAGGTCTAGGAAAGAAAACTGGCAGAATGATTAACTGGTTAAGATGGAAATCCATCACCAACTTAAGCAGGAACTTGGGGTATGCATGAAGACCATTCTGTCATGATAACAGTATAAGGTGGATAAGTCACTAAGGCCTGGAGCTTGCTTACCACCCTGCACTGAAGTGACGCCACCAAAAATATGACCTTCCAGATCAGGTACTTCAGGTCACAGGCACGCAGTGGCTTAAAAGGAGCTTTCATCAGCTGAAATAACACCACACTGAGGTCCCAAGACACAGCGGGAGGCGTTAGGGGAGGCTTCAATTGAAGCAGGCCTTCACATGAAATGTACAACTATAGGCTGTATAGAAATGGGCGTACCGTCTACACTATGTGGTATGCGCCAACTGCACTAAGATGAACTCTGCAGTAATGATTTTTAAGCCATCCTCCGAAAGGTGCAGAAGATAATCAAGCAGTTTTTGTGTGGATCAGGAGAATGGATTCTAGGGCCTTCTACTCACACCACATGGAAAACCTTCTCCAATTTCAGTCCATAGGACTTTCTAGTAGCTACCAGGAGAAGGTACAGAGAAGGGCAACCAAAATGATAAAGGGGATGGAACAGCTCCCCTATGAGGAAAGGCTGAAGAGGTTAGGGCTGTTCATCTTGGAGAAGAGACGGCTGAGGGGGGATATGATAGAAGTCTTTAAGATCATGAGAGGTCTTGAAAGAGTAGATGTGAATTGGTTATTTACACTTTTGAATAATAGAAGGACTAGGGGGCATTCCATGAAGTTAGCAAGTAGCACATTTAAGACTAATCGGAGAAACTTCTTTTTCACTCAATGCATAATAAAGCTCTGGAATTTGTTGCCAGAGGATGTGGTTAGTGTAGTTAGTGTAGATGGGTTCAAAAAAGGTTTGGATAAGTTCTTGGAGGAGAAGTCCATTAACGGCTATTAATCAAGTTTACACTGTTATTAATTGCATCAGTAGCATGGGATCTTCTTAGTGTTTGGGTTCTTGTGGCCTGGTGTGGCCTGGTTTGGCCTCTGTTGGAAACAGGATACTGGGCTTGATGGACCCTTGATCTGACCCAGCATGGCAATTTCTTATGTTCTTAGGACCCGAGACAAATCCTCAGAAAGATCAAGCAGCTGCAGGATTAACCTCTCAACATCCAGGCTGTGAGAGATAGAGCCTGGAGGTTGGGATACCACAGCCTGCCCTGATCTTGTGCGATGAGATCTGGGGAAGGCCCCAGACTGATCAGTTTCTGGATGGACAACTCCCACAGGAGTGGAAACTAGACCTGTCTCGGCCACTGAGGGGCTATGAAGATCATAGTCCCTCTTTCCTCGCGAAGCTTCAAAAGAGTCCTCGCCAATAAGGGAATCAGAAGCTATGCATACATAAGACCTTTGCCCCAATGACAGGCAGGGCCGCCATCAGGGCAGTATTCTTGGGCCTGCAGTATGGGGCCCCAGGATCTACTGCCACATATGGGGGCCCGCAGCCGCCAGGCGGCAGGTGCGCTTGGGGGATGTATTAGTTCATGGCAAAGAGGCCCACTGAGGCTCTCTCCGACAGTCTGTCGCCCAGGGGCCTACTGAAACCTGGAGCCGGCCCTGGGTGCGGGCCCCAGAGAAGGGAGAGAATCAATGCTATGCGTGTCTTTTAGACACACATAGCATTGATTTACAGAGCACCGCAGACAGAGACTCGTCCGCGCGCTCTGTCCTGCCAGCGTTCACTGTCTGACGCGGCTGTGACGTCACCGCCGCGTCAGACAGTATGCGCCGGCAAAGCGCGCGGGCTGTATGGGGCCTCAAAATTCCTGATGGTGGCCCTGATGACAGGCCAGGGCGTCCAAGGCTGATTTGCTGTCTGACAGGGAGCAGAACTGAGGTACCTTCCTGTTGCAGGAGATGTGAACAGATCTATGTCTGATTTGCTACCCCCTGATTCAGGGACCACTCGTGGGGTTTGAAGGCTCAACTCAGCCTGTTCACTACCATGTTCTCCATTCTAGCCAGGTACATGGCCCTGAGCACTATCCTGTGAGACAGGGCCCATGACCAGATCTGGACCGTTTCCTGACACAGGAAACAGAATGTTGGGAATTATTAGAAAGGGAGTGGTGAATAAAATGGAAAATGTCATAATGCCTCTGTATCGCTCCATGGTGAGACCGCACTTTGAATACTGTGTACAATTCTGGTTGCCACATCTCAAAAAAGATATAGTTGTGATGGACAAGGTACAGAGAAGGGCGACCAAAATGATAAAGGGGATGGAACAGCTCCCCTATGAGGAAAGACTAAAGAGGTTAGGACTGTTCAGCTTGGAGAAGAGACGGCTGAGAGGGAATATGATAGAGGTGTTTAAAATCATGAGAGGTCTAGAACGGGTAAAAGTGAATTGGTTATTTACTCTTTCAGATAAGAGGACTAGGGGGCACTCCATGAAGTTAGCATGTAGCACATTTAAAACTAATCGGAGAAAGTTCTTTTTCACTCAACGCACAATTAAACTCTGGAATTTGTTGCCAGGGAATGTGGTTAGTGCAGTTAGTGTAGCTGGGTTTAAAAAAGGATTGGATAAGTTCTTGGAGGAGAAGTCCATTACCTGCTATTAAGCTAACTTAGGGAATAGCCACTGCTAAATAGCATCAGTAGCAAGGGATAGACTTAGTTTTTGGATTCTTGCTAGGTTCTTATGGCCTGGATTGGCCACCGTTGGAAATAGGATGCTGGGCTTGATGGACCCTTAGTCTGACCCAGTATGGCATGTTCTTATGTACAATCCCGTGCCTCCCTATTTGTTGACATAACACATGGTTACTTGGTTATCAGTCCGGATCAGGACAACTTTGTTGGCCAACCGACCTCTGAAAGCCCAGAGCACGTACCTGATTGCCCAGAGCTCCAGGAAGTTGATTTGATAAGAACGTTCCTGAGTTGACCATAGGCCCTGGGTGCCAAGTCCATCCACGTGAACTCCCAATCCAAGGATAGATGCATCCGTGGTTAGCACAACTTGAGTAAGGAGGCTCCGAAAGGAAATTTCCCATTCCAGATTGGAAAGCACCCAATACTAAGACAGAAGTCCCTGAGAGACAGAGTGACTGAAGAGGGACCCCACGTGGAAACGTGGTGTTCGGCATGCTGGATATGTTCAGTGTGCCTAGTCAAAGTTCTAGAAACTTTGACATAAGTTTTCCGCATTGGGCTCCATCTGATGATGTCTCCTATGTGTGAGAACTACCATCGTGTTTGTCCTCAAAGAGATGATGACATGAAGCAAGAAGTACTGTATAACCTCTTAACATCAGCACCGACGCTACACAAGGGCAGAGTGGATGGCCACCTGGGAGAAGAGGGGGAAAAAGCTGCAGCTCTATAACCACCTTACAAGGATGAGGAAACTGACCAACTGCTCCTCTAGAGCAAGTAATCGACCTATGTGTCTAATCTACAGATCTTTTGCGTGTTTTCTATCTCAACTACTTCTCCAGAAAAGAAAAAAAAAAAAACCTTCACTCCAAGACCCTCTCCTTATGTATGAGAGAGTACGATAACTGGAGCTGGGCACTGCTGTGCCTTGGAGGTAGGGGGAGGACCAGAGAAATAACTTTGGGGTGAGGGTGGGAGTGGGAGTCAGACTTCTCATACCACTACCTATGGGCGCTCGATATATAAATCCGGCCTGGTCCCTACCCAGGGAAAGAGATCACAGCTGTTGCCTGGTGGGAGAAAAGAAATGGTGAGGTTAGAGAGGGGAATGGGCAAAGAGGCCAGACAGAATGAAGATGTGGAGGAGAGAGAGGGAGGAGGCAAGGAAGGGAGAATAAAGGAAAAAGTATAAAAAGTTAAATAGGCAAATTAAAACATGGGAAAATAATAAAGATGAGCAAACTATGAAAAATACAAAAACAGAGAGAAAAATATAAAAACAGTGAACAAATAAAATAAATAAATAAATAAATAAATAAATACATACATACATACAAGTTGGACAGGGTGGGATGGAGTTTCTCAGCTCCTAAAAAATTTTGACTGCCACCTAAGACGGTAACTTGTAAAAAGCCGCACAGGTGTACATGTACACGCATATGCTGGCTCGCGTCAAGGATGCAGCTATTTTTATTTATTTATTTATTTATTTCTTTTGTATACCGACATTCGATCGAGATATCACATCGGTTTCCAGATAACTAAAGGAATAGGGTGGTAACAGCCCTATTTTACATTATAACATGGTATTAAATAGATGTAAGAATATTTTACATTATAACATGGTAATAAGTATAACAAGAATATTTTACATTATAACATGGTAATAAATATAACAAGTTGTAACAGAACTAACAGGAGTACATGGAACATTAGACTATAATATATAACATATATACATAACTGGCTTGTTGATGAGGATAAATTATGGTAAGGAGAGCAGGGAGTGTAGAGGGGGTAGGGGAGAGGAAGGGATGAGTGGGAGGAAGGTAGTGATAGGGAGGGAAAGGGTGGTGGGAGATGCTTGTGTAGGGAGGGAAAGGTGTGGGGCGAGATGCTTGTGGAGGGGGCATGGAGTGGATGGTGTGAATTGGGCGGGTTATGTGTCGGGTGGGAAAGCTTTTAAAAATAGCCATGTTTTGAGGTGTTTTTTGAAGACTTGCAGTGAAGGTTCGTTTCTGAGACAGGTGGGGAGGGTGTTCCATAAGGTGGGGCCCGCTATTGTTATGGCTCGTTTGCGGGTGACGTTGAGGTGTGCAGCTTTGAGATTGGGGACGGCTAGGAGTCCAGTGTTGGTGGATCTGAGAGTTCTTTGAGTAGGGTAAGGTTGTATTCCGTTGTTTAGCCAGTCCATTTTGTTGTTGTTTATTTTTTTGTGCATGAGGGTGAGGGTTTTATACTGGATTCTTTGTGTAATGGGTAGCCAGTGGAGTTCTTTGAGCGGGGGTGTGATGTGAGGGGATTTTTTGTTGTTAGAGATGATTCTGGCGGCAGCGTTCTGTAGAACTTGGAGGGGTTTGATGTGTATTTCTGGTAGTCCGAGGAGGAGGGAGTTGCAGTAGTCGAGTCTTGACAAGATAATTGATTGGAGGACTGTTCTGAAATCGTGCTCTTGGAGAAGGGGTTTGAGTTTTTTTAATGTCTGCAGTTTGAAGAATCCATCTTTGATTGTATTGGAGATGTGTCGTTTAAAGTTGAGTTGGCTGTCAATTGTTTTATAACCATACATATGTATATGCGCATATGTTATTAAATTGTCAGTATGCACAAACATGTGCATACAATTTTATATGAACGTGTGCATTTGCATGCTAATGCAGCCTCTACCACGTAAGTGTGGGGATTTTGCTTGGCATGAGCGCCGATGCAAATACCCGTTTCCCCAGTTTGTTTCCAGTTCACCACGGCAAAAGATAGGACTTCCTAACTGCCTAGCTAGATAGTTTCCCTTTTATCCTATTAGCCCCAATCCTTCAAACCTTGTGGACTAGTCCTGATTTTTTTATTTTAAAACTTACACACCATGCATAACAGAAGTAAAGTTACGTGGTAGGGGACTACTGTCCGCGTTTGTGTGCATACTTACGCGCAGACTTCATGTTACAGGCCCAGATTTCGCCAAGACCCTGCCCCTTTTTTTGCCTTTTCGATTTGTGCACATACCGGGAGATATGCACGGACTTGAGTGCTTCTGAAAAATCCATGTGACGCGTACCGGCCCAAGACACATGCATATCTCCTGGCTTTGGCACATGTAGGGCTTTTAAAATCCACCCATTCATTTTTTTAAAATTTTCCAGCCTTTATCATTGTGGTGTATGGCCTGTGTGTCTGGGGATGGTGTGGAGTGTGATGTTTCTATGTTTGTCTAGTGTGCTTTGGCCTGTGTGTGTGGTCTGACTTCCTGTGTTTCTGTCTGGGAGTAGGTATGTCTGCCTGTGTTTGTCTGTTTGTGTTGTTCTATGCCTCTCTCTGCATCTGTGCGTCTGTCTGGGGATAGTGAGTTTGTGTTTTTCTGTCTAGGTGTTGTATATCTGTGTCTCTATACCTGTCAGGGGGCTGGGTTTCTGTCTCTATGGGGGTATCTTTGTCTCACTGTGTTTATCTGTCTTTCTGGATATCCGTTTCACTCTCTGTAGGTCTGCCTGTGAGTTCTCCTTGCCCATGTATGTGTGTATGAGCTTACTCTTTTCAACAACTTGAATAGAAACAATATGTGAGCTTTGAGCCACTGACTGGCAGTCTGGTTACCTGGTGAATACCCTTCACATATATCTATCTGTTATATATATATATATATATATACGTACACACACACATACAGGTATATACATATACATACCCATCTTGAGGGGGACCCAACCAAGTGCATGAAAGGAAGGGGGAGGGGGAGGCATGGCTCAAACAGTTTGTTCACCCCTGCTTAGTCTACTGCAACCTGCTCCTCACTGAGCCATCTCTGTCCACTACTGCCATATCTTCGAGTGGTCGAAGATATGGCAGCTGAGATTCAATGCTAAGAAGTGCAGAGTCATGCATATGGGGAGTGGAAATCCGAATGAACTGTATTCGATGGGGGGGGTGGGGGGGAAAGGCTGATGTGCACGGAGCAGGAGAGAGACCTTGGGGTGATAGTGTCTAATGATATGAAGTCAGCGAAACAATGTGACAAGGCGATAGCAAAAGCCAGAAGAATGCTGGGATGCATAGAGAGAGGAATATCGAGTAAGAAAAGGGAAGTGATTATCCCCTTGTACAGGTCCTTGGTGAGGCCTCAGCTGGAGTACTGTGTTCAGTTCTGGAGACCGTATCTACAAAGAGACAGAGACAAGATTGAAGCAGTACAGAGAAGGGCGACCAGAAAGGTGGAGGGTCTTCATCGGATGTCATACGAGGAGAGATTGAAGAATCTAAATATGTACTCCCTGGAGGAAAGGAGGAGCAGAGGTGATATGATACAGACTTTCAGATACTTGAAAAACTTTAATGATCCAAAGACAATGACAAACCTTTTCCGTCAGAAAAAAATCAGCAGAACCAGAGGTCACGAGCTGAGGCTCCAGGGAGGAAGACTAAGAACCAATGTCAGGAAGTATTTCTTCACGGAGAGAGTGGTGGATGCCTGGAATGCCCTTCCGGAGGAAGTGGTGAAGTCCAAAACTGTGAAGGACTTCAAAGGGGCGTGGGATAAACACTGTGGATCCATCAAGTCTAGAGGGTGTGAATAAAGAGGAGGCAGCAAAACACTGCACGGAGCGGCAGTAGCCACAGAGGCATTCACGGAGCGGGATGCCAGTGGTTGGTGTTCCACCTTCACGGAGCGGAAGGATGGAGGGCTGCCATCTCCAAATTAAAAAAAAAACAAAAAAACAGGGGTGGGTAAGAGTATGTAAAATTAACGGTGAGTTCATAGGCTATAGGTATTACCAATTATTAGGCTTATTCAATATTTGTTGATAGTTAATGTGGCTCTCGCGGAAATGGGGCTACTACCTGGAGATAATGCCTTGTCCTTTTTCAGTGTACATGCACAGGGTTGATGGGACTCCATCATGGCTCTGGGCTTCAATGGCAAGAGGTAATGTGGAAGAAAAATTAAAAAAAAAATTTTTTTTTATTCACAGGGAAGCGAGGTGTAGCTGGGCCGATACTTTACTTTCAGTGCATGTCCAGTGTAGCTCTCTGCTTTGGCGAGGGAGAGAGTCTGATACTTCTCTTTCAAGCATGGCTCTCTGCTTCAGCGGCAGGGGGAGTGTGGAAGGGAGGATCGGGGTGTGGACGGCAACCAATGGGGTCTGGATCGTATAGTCTGGGTGGACAGGGGCAGGGGTGTGGCCTGCTTGTTGCGGAGGTTGCTACCCCTAATTGAGCTGGATGTTCACATGGATGCAGATCTAGCGATGCTCTCTGCATTGGTGGTGGGATGGAGGGGAAATAGGGCTGGAGGGTACTGGAAGCCAAGAGTAACAGGTGTGAGAGAAAAAGGAAGAGAAAAAAAAAGTGCGTAGCTTGCTGGGCAGACTAGATGGGCCGTTTGGTCTTCTTCTGCCGTCATTTCTATATATATATATCTACACACATTCCAAATAAAATTCAGCTGCGCCACTTCTCTTTTGCCAAAGTTGCTTCTCCCATTTAACCCCTCTTCTCAAGTCACCTCACCTCATTGGCTCCCTACCAGTTCCCGCACACAGTTCAAAGTTCCTCTTAATCACCTACAAGAGCCTTCACTCTGTAGCTCCTCACCACCTCTTCACCCCTCTTCGTGCACTCTGCTCATTGGGCAAGTCACTCCTATCTATGCTCTTCTCCTCTATCGCCAGTTCACGACTTGGCTGCACCGTAAGCTTGCCATAGACTCCTTGAGCTGGTGCATCATGCTCCCTCTCTTGCCTTATTTAAATCCCGTCTAAAACCCCACCTTTTTGAGGCTGCTTTCACATCTTAATCAAATTGTCCCACTTATAGTCTCATTTATTTTTAACCACTGTCTTAATAAATGAAATTCCCCCAGGTCTCTTTTACGCTATATGTTTGCTTCGATTACACTGTAAGCTCTACTGAGAAGGGACTGTCCCTTATGTGTTTTTGTATAGCGCTGCATGTCATGTAGCGCTAGAGAAGTGTATAGTGGTAGCAATAGAGCACAGCACTACATCTCTTACCTGTGGACTGCAAAAGCAGAAAGACTCTCACATGCTCTGTGAAAGTTTTGCCACTCCTCACTCACTCTGGACAAAGGTATAATTAAATTTGGGAGATTTTATTTATATTAATTTAGGTGCATGCTATGTGCCTATGGATTTTTTTTTTTCATATTATTCATTTCTCTGCTGAAACTCGGAATGAAAAGAATTGCCAGTCATTAAAAGAGGCAAATGAAAGAAAAACTTTGAAGCTGCAAAAATTGTTTTTGTTTGAGCAGTATTTTTAAAACAAAAGTCAACCAGTGGCCCAGGCTGGTGGGGGTGGGCGGATGAAGGTGGCATTCATAGTCAGGTCAGACCTGCTGCAAGCCATCAAGAGCTCCAGCAGACCTTTCTTCCATTCAGAGGGTAAGCTGTGAGAGGCATGGGATCGTAAAAGATCAGATCAAACAAAACAAAAGAACCAATCCGGGAGAAAATACGCAGAAAAGAAAAAAAAAAATTAACTAATGATCATTTGGATTCCCGAATTCTGAATCCTGCTAATCAGCTTAATAAAACAAACAAGGATTTCCATGTTGATATAATAAAAGTATTTTACTTATTTTATTTCAAGTATTTATAGGCCATTCAATCCATAGTCCTAGGTGGCCTACAATAAAACATAATACGGCAACAAACCTGCTGATTCTGCTGCTACTTGTTTTAGGGCAGAACATGTTTGCTGACAAACAGCTACATTTGAAGACCGCGGAGCTGTGCAAGAGTCATGACAGTAGTTAAGACCCAAACAGTAGTGGCAAGCAGCAGACTTGTCCAATGCTTCTTCAAAGACATGCATCTTCAGATGTTTTTTGGGGGTTTTTTAAGTTAATACCAAAAATGCCATGGATACAAATTCACTTTTTTATTTTATATACACCAGGACACCAAGTATCTCATGAATCATTAAAAGGCACTGATATGAAAATTGTTAAGAGGCATTCATGTATGTGAAGGGTGAATCACTAGAGCCACTTGACTCTTACAAAATCAATCATAGCCTCAGATTAAATGTGAGTTATTTTCTTATGTAATATAAAGTGTCCAAAAGAATATCCAAAAAATGTATCCAATATGTTCAAATGTAACAAAATACTTGTGTATCCCACTTTTTTTTTTTTTTTTTAAAGGCAGCTACGCCTGCAAACCAAAACTATGTTGCATGTCTACTACCACATGGTAATTAGGGAAATTGCATGATTCATTGGAACAATCTGTCTCTATATAAGTTCGAAAGGTCCCACATCCCCTAACCAAACCACTTGTCTTGTCTTCAGGATGATCAGTAAATCTGCATATTAAAAATGAATGCCTCTTAATTTTCATATTAGTATCTTTTAATGATTCATGAGATACTTGACATCCTGGTATACATACAATAAAGAAGGAGAATTTTGATCCATGATATTTTGGGTATTATTTTCTTCTGGTGGATTTATCAGCTTGTTCCCTGTGGGGAATGTGAAGAACATTCTTAAAAGGTTAACAAGTGATTCTTGCCAGAACTGCTCTTCCAAAAGAGGTGCACAGAATAGAACTGGCTATTGCCAATGTGCTCTCACGAATCTCCACAAATCTGACTTGACCATGCAACAGAAATGTCAAGTGGGCACTATCCAACAGGGTAAAGGTTTCCAGTTGGTCTATAAATTTTGAGTAGCGAATTAATACATAATGGTGCATCATTGTTGAGAGCGTTCTGTATTTGTGTCAGAATTTTAAATTGTGTCCTCCACTGGACAGGCAACCAGTGGAGGGGCTGCTGAACTGGGGTAATAGGAAGCATGCATGCAGTTCCAGTGAAAATTCATGCTGCAGAGTTTAGTGTTTTTAACAGAGACCCAGGAAGGTGGAGATAAACAGAATTATAGTAGTCAAGTTTCATTAAAGCAAGATATTTAGAAAACAGGTTAAGGTATTCTACTTTAATATTGCTTTAATTTTGTAATGATGTTTTATATGTGTATTGTACATGATATTTGTTTATTAAGTGTTTGGGTTATTTTAGTGTTTAGTTGTGGACGATTGCTTTGTTCTCCGCATTGAATACATTGTGAAAGTTGCGGAATATAATAAATGCCAAATGAAGAAATAAATAAAATGATTGCAGAACTGTCTGAAAATCAGCAAGACATAAGCAAGATTTTAATCTGCTTAATAGAAGTTTGAAAAAAACACTTCGAACAACAGATCTGAAGCTGAAAAAAGAGAGAGCCAAATCAACAAGGGCGCCAATGTTTTGAACCAGATTCACAACCGGAACTGTGAGGTTGTCAAACTGTAGCCTAGCATGTGAGTTAGATGCCGGAAATCTATTCAAAATAGGAAAATTGGTTCATACCTGCTAATTTTCATTCCTGGAATACCACAGATCAGTCCATACATGTGAGTTTTGCATCCCTACCAGCAGATGGAGGCAGAGAATAAAAAACTTTTCAGGCACTGCTATTTAACCGAAAATGCCTCCGGCAATCCCTCAGTATTGACCTGTACTCAAGCCAAGATGACTATTTCTCAAATTCAAAGGATTTCACACTCTAGAGTAAGCTGAGGGTTAAAGTTGCAACCCACAACAAAACTGAATCCTCAACAGGGTAATGAAAAAATGTCCAAACCTAAAATTGTTTAACTATGTACAATCTTTTTCAAATTCTGCATCACAAGAGGCATCCAGAAGCAGGAAAGGTCTTTCGCAACAATAAGGGGATGGGAGTCTACACTGATCTGTTTTATTCCAGGAACAAAAATTAGCAGTAAAGAATCAATTTTCCTTTTCTGTTCATACCCCAGATCAGTCCAGACAAGTGGAATGTACCCAAGCCCCTCTACTCTAGACGAGAGCCTGAAAGACCCACACGCAGCACAATTTCACCGAATGTGGCCTCCTCCGGAGCCCGAACATACAAACGATAATGTGCAAAGAAGACCAAGTCTCCGCTTGGCAAATCTCCTGCAGAGAAACCAATTGGCGCTTCACCCAGGAGGTTGCCTGTGCCCTAGTAGATTGCGCCCACAGCCCCTCCGGGACCAACCAACCCTTACAGATATAGACAGAGATAATCACTTCCTTCAACCATCTCACAATCATGCTCTTAGCCACTTTGCAACCCATCTTTGCTCCACTGAATAAAACAGAGATGACACGACTACCGAAAGTCATTTGTAACCTTGAGATACCGCAATAGGACCTGATGCATGTCCAAAAGGTGAAACTCCTTCATATGGGGTGAATCAAATGCCAGGTGCGGAAAGCCTGGTAATTCCACTGTTTGGCTAAGATGAAAGGCAGATACGACTTTGGGTAAAAAGGAAGACACCATTCGCAACGAGAGTCCATTGTCTGAAAACCGCAAAAAAGAATCTCTGCACGATAAGGCTTGTAGCTCTGAAATTCGCCTAGCTGAACAAACCACCACCAGGATCACAGCTTTCAAGGTGAGGTCCTTCAAAATTGCCCTTCTTAATGGTTCAAAAGGAGGCTTACACAGTTCTTGAAGAACCAGATTATGGTTCCAAGACGGTCACATCCTACGAACCGGAGAACGCAAATGCTTTGCTCCTTTAAGAAAACAATGTCCGGATGAGACGCTAGCAGCCTCCCTGGGAAACAGACCGAAACTGCTTCCTGGACTTAGAGAGAATTATAGGCTAAACCTTTCGACAAGTAACCTTGCAAAAAGGCCGAGACCTGGGCACATCCACCTGCAAAGGATCAATGTCATGGACTCCACACCAGGGCTCAAAGATTCTCCGAACTCGAATATAAGCTAAAGAAGTAGATGACCTTCTAGCCTGAAGTAGAGTAGTAATTACTGGCTCTGAATACCCCTTCAAGCGGAAGTGTCGCATCTGAAAAGCCAGGCCACTAGACAGAAGTGATCCGCCTGTTCCGAAAAGATGGACCCTTGGCGTAATAATCCCCGTAGGTGACTTAATCGGACAGGACCATCTACTGCCAGATCCGCAAACCAGGGACTGCGTGGCCACTCCGGCGCCACCAGGATCACTTTTCCTGGATGTTGTTTAATGCACTCTATCTATGAGCAGCCACAGGAGAAATACATACAGCAGAAGTCTCACTGGCCATGACTGCACTAAAACGTCAATTCCTTCAGAGCCAGATTCCCTCCAGCAGCCGTAAAAACCTGATCGCCTTGGCATTTTCCTGAGTTTCCATGAGACAAAAATGGGGTTCGCCCCACCTGTGCCGAATGAAGGCAAAGACCTCCGCTGATAGCTCCCATTCCCCCAGGTCCAGCTTTTGCCTACTGAGATAATCTGCCTGCACCCTGTCCATTCCTGCCACATGCAAGGCTGCTAATACTGCCAGATGTCTTTCTGCCCAGGCAAAGAGCTCCTGAATCTCCTGAGCCACTAAACGACTCTTTGTTCTACCCTGATGATTGATGTAGGCCACTGTCATTGCATTGTCTGAGAACACACGCACTGCACACCCCTGAATCCATGGAAGAAAGACAAGTAGTGCCCTGCAAACATTCTCGTTTCCAGATGATTGATCGACCAGGACACCTCCACTGCCGACCACTGGCCCTGGGCTGCCAATCCCTGACAAACTGTTCTGCAACCACTGAAGCTGGCATCTGTGGTCACCACCACCCAATCTGGAACCTCTAGATCCACTCCTTTCTCCAAATTGGGACCACGAGAGACTGGATCTGGATTCCCCCTGGAGTGGCAAAAGTAGTTGAAACTCCTCCGACAACGGATTCCAACAGGACAAGAGCACCTTCTGGAGAAGTCACATCTGAGCAAAGGCCCACGGCACCAACTCCAGAGTAGATGCCATGGAACCTAGAACTTGTAAATAATTCCAGACTTTGGGAACTGACAGATTCAGCAGCCGAACTTGAGCCTGCAACTTGACCACCCTCTCTGGGGTAAGGAATACCTTGCCTAACCGGGTATCGAATCTAGCCCCCAGATATTCCAATGAATGAGATGGCTCCAGGTGGCTCTTCGACAGGTTTATCATCCAACCCAGGGATCTTAGGCTTTCCGTTACTCATCGGATGGAACAACAACACTCCATCTCTGACTTTGCCACTATGAGCCAATCATCCAGTATGGATGTACTAGGATCCATTCCCTTCTGAGGGCTGCTGCCACCACCACCATCACTTTCGTGGACGTTCTTGTTTCGGTCACCAGCCTGAAGGGAAGCGCGTGAAACTGAAAATGTTCTTCTAGCACCGTGAAGTGCAAACTTTTGATGATCTGCTCGGATGGGAATGTGCAGATATGCTTTCGTTAGATCCAAGGACACAAGAAACTCACCCTTGTGCACCGCTGAAATCACTGTCCGTAGCATCTCCATATGAAAGCACAGCATTCATAAGGACTAATTGATCCTCAGCAGATCTAGAATCGGCCAAAAGGAACCCTCCTTCTTGGGAATCATGAAATAAACAAAATATCTTCTTCAATCTTGTTCTCCCAATAGAACAGAGACAATGGCTTCCAGGCGCTGCAGCCTTAGAAGCATGTCCCACACCGCCACCCGCTTAACGGGCAAAGCCCAAAGAGGCACCACATAAGCTTCCTTGATGGGGCACAAAAATTCTAAGACATAGTCATCCCTTATCACTTCCAGAACCCACTGATCAGAAGTGATTCTGGTCCACTCCTCATAAAAATGGGATAACCTTCCTCTGACAGCTTCCAGGGAGGAGTACACCAGCCCGCCTTCATTGGACGGACTTAACACCTCCGGATCCCTGCCCAGAGCTATCTCAGGCTGGTCTAAGTGTCTCTCAAAAGGCTGCTGCCTTCCTGTACCCTACTTCAGTGTGGGTCAAGAAGAACTCTTATTGGAGTGAAACCTCATTTCCTGAAAGTGAGTACACGGCGGAAAGGTCTTTTTGCCCACTTATCTTCAGGTAACTTGTTTCCTTTTGATTCCGCCAAATGCTTCATTAGCTTCTCCAGATCCTCCCCGAACAATAGCTTTCCTTTGAAGGGGAAATTACAAAGAACCACAAGAGTCTCCGAGCTGCTATTACAGACCCCATCTTCCTGGCTGACATACAAACCATATCATACAGGGCAACTGCCATATGGGCCACCCCCCGCTAACAAAGTCTCATGGTTGAAATCATCAGAGGCCCCCCAATGTCTTCTCCTGCGCCTTCTGTACCCAGCACAAACAAGCTCTCTGCATTAGGCTAGCACAGACCGTAGCTCTAAAGCTCAGAGCTGAGACCTCAAACATCCTTTTTAACAAGGTCTTTAGCTTGGACATCCTTTAGCACCACCAAATCTGCCACAGGAATGGTCGTCTTCTTGGTCACAGCAGAGACTGTCGCATCTACCTTTGGAAGATTCCAAAGTGATCTCTGGCAAGGGATACAACCTGACCATAGCCCTGGCCACCTTCAGACCTGCCTCGGGAAAATCCCATTCCCGGTCAATCAGCTTCTTCACCTTCTTTGGCAAAGGGAAAGCCTTTGGTGGTCCACACAGCCTATCCAATACTGGGTTCATACCCTTGTTGTCTGAATCCTCCTGCATAACCTTGATCCCCAGCTCTTCCAGCACCTGGGGAATGAGAGGCCGCAACTCCTCCCTATGGAATAATCCTACCACCCTAGGATTGTCCCTTTCCAAAGAGGAACCTCCTCCACATCAGGGCCACTTCCCACTGGAGCAGCAGCAGGATCAGCGCCTGGGTCATCTTGTGGATCTTCCTGAGGAATGTCTCCCTCCAAACCTTCCAAGGAGTCATTCTCCACCCCCGCCGAGCATCCCAGGCCCAGCATGCGAAGAATGCCCTCAACCTGGGGGAGGGTGCCTCAGCTCGAGGCTTCTTAGCCAAGCTCTAGGACTTCAGGGTGGCTGACCGCTTACCCGCCACTTCTTTCTTAGTGAGACAGTCCTCATGCAGCAACAACACAAAATCCGCGGAAAATCTGTTGGATCCACTGGCTTCCTCATCCACCAGGTCCTCTCCTGGCTCCTCTGCCTCTTCTCTATCCTCTCCAGACCCTTGCTGTACTAGAGATAGCGGGGGAGGGGATTCGCTGAACTCCCTATCCATTGCCACCCAGCCACCGAGCAACCCAGAAAGTAAAAGGGAAGATATACTTTCCTGCTTCTGGGTGCTCCTGGCTGGTCCAGTCGATAGGGCAGGTGAGAAGGGCAGGTGAGAAGGCCTCAGGAAAAGCGAGAGAACCAGGACCCCTGACTTTCCCTCCCCCTGGAAATCAAGGGTCGAGCTTAGCTAGGGATTTCCAAACCCCCTGCTCAACCAGAGGGATGGCTCACGAAGGAACCTAACACCTCTGGGAGCAACAGTCTTCACTTCTTCTTATCTTTTCCTATCTTCTTTTTTTTATTTTATTAAACTAAAGTTCAGACTGCAGGTTTGCATCTCTACCATCTGCTGGAGACAGAGAAATACTGAGGGACTGCAGGTGGCACTCGCGGTTAAGTAGCAGTGCCTGAAAAGTTTTTTATTCTCTGCCTCCATCTCCTGGTAGGGATGCAAAAACCACTTGCCTGAACTGATCTGGGGTATGAACAGGAAAATGATTTTAGCTTTTGCAACATTAAGTGCTAGTTTACTACTTGTTAGCCAAGACTTAATGGTGTTCAGGTAAATAGCATCAGTGGCCAAAGCATTTGATACTGTTGATGTGATGGAAGTAGGTCCCGGGAAGCTTAAACCAGGTCCTATGTTTCCCTATGGATATGAATAAGGAGAGATTCACACAAGAAAACCATTATCAAACCTCCAAAAAGGGAATAAACTGAATGGTGTATCCAAGAATTTGTAAGCTGCTAATGCTGCAAAGCGTTTTGCATGCCAAATATTCCACTGCAAACGGGATTCCAGTTGTGGCTGCATATGCAAAACATCCCAAGTACACAAGACAGGTCAATGTCTTGAACTCACTATAAAGTAAAAAAGAAAGAACTGGGCACCACAATTTGGTGCTCATGGCCCTATTATAGCCATGACTTGTAAAGGAAAGAGATGAAGAAGCAGTGAAACACTTTTTGACATAGCACACAAAAAAGTCATTATTCTTGTTCCCCTAAGTTGGGTTTTTTTTTGTTTTTTTTTTACTTTTTTGATCATAGGCAGCTTTTATAATTACTAAAAAATATAATATTAAAACATGAAATTTTTGCTTCAACCTTGTGCTTGTTTCGGTAGACAAAGAGATGCTGTAAGTAAGATGGGGATGATAACATTATCAGAAAGCACTGGGCTACAGGGCCTTGTTCCCTATTCTTTTCCACAACCAGTTTTCTACTGTCCTCCTTGTGATTTGCGCTCAATAGATCATAGATTATTGGTGATCCCTACACATAAGTCCATCCGCTTAACTGAGTCACGTTCTCATATTTCCAGCATCGCAGGTTACACCCTTTGGAAAAGTCTCCCAAAACCACTAAAAATGGAATATGACCTATTACATTTTAGAAAGATATTAAAAACTTATCTTTTCTCCAAAGCTTTCCTTGCCTAGTTATTTTAAGGGATTATAGAAAGGGATTATAGAATGCTTTACTATGGTTGATGACTAGCAATTTTTTGCTGTTGTGTTTAGATTTTAATCTGTTTAATTTGTTTGTTTAGTCTAGGCATTGTATTATTTTTGTTATGTATGTAATTTTTATTACCTGCTAAAATCTATGGATTAGTGGGCACCAAATTTGCAAAATAAGTAAATAGATAAATATTGAAAACATTCTTAGAACAGACACAAGGTCATGCTTGTTTGCGCCTGGAGCGCCAGCGGGGGTGCGCCTATTCGCGGTATTTGAAAATCTACCCCTTAGTTTTTGGGTACTTGCCAGGTTCTTGTGGCCTGGATTGGCCACTGTTGGAAACAGGATGCTGGGCTTGATGGACCCTTGGTCTGACCCAGTATGGCATTTTCTTATGTTCTTATGTTCTTATGCTGACATTGCAAAACTCCAAGAAAATATTTACATACAAGGTGAGGATTAATTAGCATGGAGAGTGAGAGGAAATTAACATATGGCCATTCAGATGAATAGTTTATAGCAAAAAAACATTCAGAGAAATTTTGACGCGTTTGAAATCCTATAAAACATCTTATTATCAGTCAAACCATTTGAGAAGGAGTTTTATGCCGGCACTTTGTGTAGCACTCTGCCAGTCTCTCTCTTCATAAGGCCTTACTATATTATTTTATAGCATTTAAATTTAAAAAAATGCTTTTCTCTACAGCTGTTGGCTCTAAGCATCTATTTCAGAGAACCACATCAGCACACTTTTAAAAGGCAGCAAAGCTACAAAGAGAATCAGCTTTTAATTCAGAAAGAAAAGTTATATTGGATACAAGATCTGGAAAGAACTGTAGAAATAGTAAAGCTCCTGGCTTCATGAAATACGGTATTTCAAGGAACTGCTGACAGATTGCACAAACCAAACAAGGGTAGTCTTTTAGGTGAGACTAAGCTAGCGGCTAAAACTGAATCTCAGACAACACATAGAAGGCCCAGAAAGCAACAGGCTCACATGAGCTCAGTATTTAGGTAAAGAAAAGCAGCCTGTGCTACCAATTCCTTATCAAGGGCTTCCATCAACTCTCCCCTACTTGGTAAGAGGCTTGTTGTTTTTCTTAAATTATCTAACCAGGTGCTCCCCAACCCCTCCAGTATATCATGGCACAGAATGAATGAAATGAGCTACTTGGGGATGCAAGAATTAAAGAAGTTATAAAGAGGGCTCACAATGGTTTTAGAATGCACGCCAGATGTCTGTCACCTGGAACAGTTCACAACAGTTATCAGACTGGTCACTGTTTCTGGAGGGCACTCAAGGAGTTGTGAACATTTCGTTAGATTTCTAAACATGAATGATAGGGTTAAGCATGGTATTCCGTGAATATTCACTGATCCTCCCAAAACTTAATCTTCTACTAATTAAGTGTTGTGATTAAAATAGCAATAAAAAGGATAGAGACAGAGCGATATCCAAGGGCAGATTTACAAGAAAAACAAAAAGGGGTTTTTTGTTGCTACATATGTCACAACTTCACTTCTGTTGGGTTGAATACTGTCCATTTTTCACCAAGATCTTAATTACTCTTCAATGTCTGTTTGTGGTTAAACAAGTTTTATTTATTTAAGGTTTTTTTATACCGGCATTCATGAAGAGCTCACATGTCGGTTTACATAGAACAGGGGTGCAATGGATATAACAACGAACATAGATTAAACGTGATGAAGAGAAGCAGTTACAATTAACAAGGACTATTGAACTGGGGTGGAGGAATTAAAGAGAGATAGAAGAGGTTAATTATATACAATTTTTTATATATATACAAGTTTTGATGCATCTAAGCACGGGTGACAGATTTTAAAGACATAATGTGAACATAAGTGTAAAATCCTTCCCAGAAACAAGGTGGGAAGGAAAGACTAATGCTGTAAAGATGGCGAGGGTTTAGCCTTCTTAATTAAACAAAAAAAAAAAAGAGAAAAAAAGTGTGAGACATCCGAGAACCATCTCGGTGCAAAGACAGGCAAAGAAAATGACTTTGTACAAGTCACTGATGAAACCTCATTGGGAGAATCATTCTCAGGCCCGGAGGCAGCACCTCCAAAAGGATCTAGACGAGAGAAGACTGTTCTGAATGGTGATGGAGCATCAGCACTAGACATCGAGGAGATGAGGCTTCAGGACCTAAATCCACACACCCTATGGGAGAGGGGAGAAAGGCGGGATTATGAATGAGACAGGTGCACAGAACAGCCTCTTGGTGAAGGCAGCAGAGGCAAAAACAGTAACTGCATTCAAAAAGGTGCATCACAAGCACAGAGGATCTTTACTTGCAAAGAAGAGAACGGAAAGCCGAAGATCAAGTGGAGACTAAAGCATTTTAACAGGAAGTAACTGGGCACACTAGATGGGCCTTATGGTTCTCATCTATCATCATAAACTGTTTTTAATATACTGCTGTGGTCAGAATTAAGAAGGGTATTAACAGAAACCAGCGCCTGGGTTTGAAATGTATATGGCTAATGCTACTTTCCCTCATTGAAAACTGGACCTCTTTCCAGTTCCCCTAAACTAAATGGCACTTTGATTGTAAGCATGCAGACCTAATGATTCAAGAAAGAGACCCCAAAACTGTTCCAACAAAATTATGCCACACAGTGGTTTCAAGTTCAAATGAACATTTTCAGTCAACATAAAATATATGAAAACCTTCTGAAATCATTCTAAATTTTTGTTTGTGCTCACTCAAGTTCAGCTGATATTTTCTAAAACTACCCAGAGCCTAATAATTTATTGGCCGATAAAAAATGCCTAAATGATATTGCTTGTCAAAATTCCCCCCAATTTCCCCACCACCTCCATCTTTTCCTTCTTTGACCACTCTCACTTCCCCCATAGATGGCATGCCGGCTGAGAGATAATCCCTCAGTACAGCTCTCCATGGCCGGCAGGGCCTCCAAATTAGAAAGAGCCATCTTGACTCCCTTTCACAAAAAAACACCAAAACAAAAATATTTGGTCAGATTCATAGATAACAGAAACTGTCAATAGGCTATCAAGTTCAGATAAAAAAATCATCTGTATAGTGTTACCAGTTGTAGGCAAGTTGTAAATCTATGATACAATGAGCAGCACATCTCCAATCAGAAGTCACAGACCCATCCTTGAAAAGAGACAAAGAAAAATTTCTGGTAGGAGAAATCTCCACTCTAAAGGGATACAAGGAGAGAAAACATTGTGTGTGAAAGAAATTGCAAACCACTAATGAGCCATTGTGGTCCAACAGCCTCACGTCCCATAACAGCTAGGTTGCCAATATATAATCAATCAGGGTCCAAGTTAACTTCCTCCCCCCCCCCCCCCCCCCCCACCACCACCATGAACTCATCATCTACAAGGGCATCCTGGTCAGACAAAGATACGTCCTGTGGAGCTGCTCAGTTACCAAACCTCTGTGTGAAGAGCTGCTGCCCGGCGAAGCCAACATCCCGGAGGCTCTGACGACATTTAGTCAGAGCAGGTCCCAGTAAAGCCCACTTTGGCAAGCAATAACCTGCATCAACAGGATCAATTCTGCAGCATTGCGAAGGGGCTCACTCCAGATTCAGAACACAAGTGTGGAGCTTCAGTAAGTTACTTTAGTGATAAACTAATGCTGGCAGACTATTTGGATATTAAAGTTGTGGAAAAGTTTGCGGCAAATAAGTTTTAAATGCACATGCTGCGAACTCACCGCAGTTCAACAATGTTTCAAGACTCAGGGATGTGTTACCGCTTCATTTTCTTGTATGCAATTTTTCAATCTAGTGCAGCTGAAACACAATTTGTAAGAAAAAGGATTTCCTTTCCGTCAGAATTATTAAAGGGCCTGGCATGAAAGCTCATACTGGGCCCTGCACTAATATTCTAGTGCCCTAGGTGTGAGAGTGTCAGCCCGAAAAACCAGAACTGGATTCTCATCTCTAGCAGGAAGAGCTGAGCAGGCAAAGGGTTTGGATGTTCCTCTTTGCTCAGTTTCCCTTTCCCGCATGAGGCACTGCTCCTTGACCCTTATCAGAACCTAATACTAATAAAGGAAGGTAGGGCTACCCAGAAAGAGATGAAGAACAGGGTCAGGGCCTGCGGGCATCACAACACAAAGCACACAGTTTGAATTAAAAAAAAAAATAATAATAGTGCAAAATAAAAAGTGAAATATATTAGGCCAAAAACTGAAAGAAGCCAGAGCATCAGGCCAAAATGGAGAAAGAATAGCACTGCGAAACCGGGAAGTGGATATTTTGAGCAATTCAGAGAGTAGTTCTTTACTTTTTAAAATCTTTTTAAGAATACTCTTTTCGTAAGTTTTGTTTCATGCACTGCATGGATGTTCTGTCCTGGAACTGAAGGCAAAAGGGTTAAGTTTTCCATTGGGGTAAGCGGTTTACCCAGAATCTGAGGGCGGCCGACGCCAGAGTTAGTCAGGCCCACCTCCCCCCCCCCAAAAAAAGGAAACGTTGCACTACAATGAAAAGCCCCCTTGCTTTCTGATCCAAACAGATTTTTCAACACAAACAAGGAAAACAACGCTAGGCTTGAAAGTTGGCAAAATAATTATTCCGTCTTTTTTTTCCCCCGCTCCACATCGCTGCAAGGAAACAAAAATAAAATATTGTCGGGCTACGGTGGCCACAATCCAAGGAAAATAAACTGTTCTGTGGCGTTGTGCTGTGGGAAGCAAACACAAATAACCCAGCCGCGCCGGCTTTGTGCTCCTGGCTGCTGTGCTACTTTCCCGCTCTCAACAGCGGAAAGTTACAGCAGCAGCAGCAGCAGCAGCAGTGCCCTGCGAGCCGCTGCAGCTCGGAAACCTGCGCCGAGTGCTGTCGAACCGGAGGAAGAACAGGTGGGGGTGGAGGCCCAGAGCAGGGAGGCCCGTCCTCCTCTTCAAAGCACTGCTCCCAGCTGCCACCTCCCCACACCTGCCCTCCGCGGAGAAGAGGCACTCTGAGTTATATAAATATTATACAGCACCGACCAACTGTCTCGAAAGAGACCATGAGGAAACCATGGGACCCACTCCATTTTGCAGCTCTTAAAGTCTGCTTAGAAAATCCCTGCCACAGGCTGCAAAAGAATAACTAAGAAAGAGCCCAGGAATATCTTCAGCACTCTTCCACTAACAAGAGGGCACTGCCTCCCTCCTTAACTATTCGCTGCACACCAAGGGTTGTGACAAATGGATCTGAATTGCATCTCAATGCAACAGCAACATTTTAAAATCTAATAGGGATGCGCAGCCCAAAAAATTTTGCTGCAGTTCATTTTTCGTTTGGAAGATTTTTTTTTTTATTACTTTTTTTTTTCCATTTGTTTTAATGTTTGTTTTAGTTCATTTTATTTGCTGAACTAAAATAATATTAACCCTCTGCCACAAAAAAAAAAAAAAAAAAGAATCTCCAAAACAGGGCTTCCTTGCGGCACCCCCCCCCCTCAATACGCCTACTGATGCTTTCTGGGTATTTTCAATTTTTTTCAAAAATTAAAAAAAACCCAACAACACTGTGTCCTTCCCAGGATCCCACTGCCACTTCCAGAAACTTCCTTGGGCCCCCTCCAATACCTCCAACCCACTGTTCGTAAGCTGGGGCTTGGGCTTAACCAGCTGAGCTGAACCGAGCCTCTGAACCCCCCCTTCCTTCCCGCACAAATTAGCCGGGGCTGGGGCTATCCCTGGCCCCCGCTTCCCCCTTTCATCTTGTAGCAAGAAAGGAGCAGGTGCAATCCCCACTCAGGCCTGCCTCACTTTAAAAATGGCGCCAGCCCCAAGAGTGGCACCGAGTGTGATATCCAAATTGTTCCCATCACAGGACCCAACGGACACAGTTGCCTTGTACAAACGCACAAACGTATTGCCATACGCGAAACTGACGCTGAGCAATCTCAGTACTGCTGCCATTTTAATGTCCTACTTCGTGCCACTCTCAGGAGCAGCCAGAGTCAGGCAGGAACGATTGGGGATCAATCCGGACCCTTTCTTCCTGGGAAAGTGGGGGCTGGAGGGCCCTGGCACTGGCACTGGCTGATTTGTGGGAAGCAGAAGGTGGGGTGGTGGTTGGAGAGGCCCAGAGAGGCCTCAGGGGATCTCAGGAAGCATCAGTGGAGGCCTGGGCTTTTTTTTTTTTTTTTTAACATTTTTGAAACAAACTGAATATGCCCTAAAATCTTGGTGTATTTTTGGACCAGGCTATTTTCAGAATAAACATTTTGCATTTTTGGCTCTGCATTTGTTTAAATCCCTAAAATCTAACATAGATAGATCAAATACTTTTCAATGTCTTTTTACAGGTTCGGGTTTGGCTGGCAGGCGCAATGAATAGGAAGCAGTGGCTGCTGGTTTGGGTGTGGGGCTTTTTCTGCAACTCTCAATCCAATAGGTCTACCTCCTGCGTTTCCTCTTCAAAAGGTGCAGAAAGAAGATGGGGTCCCTCCTCTGGTCACAAATCAGTGACAAGGTGTGCAGCAGGATTCCCAAAATTCGTAGGAAGCTGAGAAGGGTCCCATAGTGCCCAGAGCAACTCATTTCACATAGGCCGCTTAACATCTACTCATTCGTCTGAATTTTGTTTTTTTTATATAAATGTCTTTAAGTTTCAACAGACGAAGTTAACATAAGAACAACAGGCAGGAATCAACAGTTAGTTGCATCCCAACACACCCACCAAACCCCTTGCCCTCCCTCGAACACCATGAGCTTCAAAAAGGGGCAAAAACATAAACCCTAAATGCGTCAAGTACAAATCAGATTGTAGGTAGCACAGAAACATCTGAAGGAGGAGCACGCGTAGGTCGCTTCTGCAGAGAAACCGGTAATTGCTTGATAAAGGATTCCCATATCCTGGAAAAAAGCAGATCTTTTTCCTCGCAAAGTAGTAGTCCAGGTCCGATATTCTAAGCTCAAAAGGTCCAACATTTCTGCACGCCAAAAACCAAACGTTGGGACATCGCACTGGATACATTTGGAAAAAAAAACCAAAACATTTCTGAGCAATGCAAGTCCCTTTAATGAAGAGTTCACAATCAAATTTACTACAGCTCATGTCATCAGAAAAGATTCCCAGAAGACACAAAGAAGCACTCACAGGAATCACAGTCCCCAGCAGGACAGACAAATACTTCAGCACAGATTCCCAGAAACCCCGAATTGAGTGGCACTCCCAGAGCCCATGACACAGAGTGGCATGATCCACCGAGCACCTTAAACATTCTGGAGAAGATATGTTTCATCTGAGGAGAGATAATTACCCCTAGATATTGCTCCTGGAACCCAACCGAGGATAAGTTTTTATAAAGGTCAGCTAGACCATATGAAAAATCATTCTCATCCAGCTCTAACCCTAAAGCTGCATTCCACAATCCCGCTAGAATCACAAACATTTTGTAAGGAGTCATGGAATGCAGAAATGTATACAACCCTGCCAGAGACTGTATCTTCCCCCGAAATATAGACAGCAATATTTTATTTATTTATTTGTAGAGTTTTATATACCGTTATTCGGTAGAGCCATCATAACGGTTTACAAAATATGCAATTAGCATACAAAATATGCAATTAGCATACAATCAAATGGAGTTAACATGGTAGTTGGGAACAGTAGAGTATTGTGAACAGTAAACATTTTTTCTTTGTAGTTGAATAACAGAATAGTGAGGAGAACATTTTCAATGAACTTAATGAATCAAGTGAGATAGCAGGGAGGGGTGAAAAAGGAGGGTACATCAGGAGAGCATGAAGGAGGAGGATTATGCTTGCGAGTTCTGTTGAGGGCTGGGATGATCAGGTGTCAGATAGTTAGAATAGAGTTTGCGGAATAAAAATGTTTTTGGGTCTTTTTAAAATGTTTTCAGGATGTGTTGGGTCCTCAGTTCTTTGGGTAGGGTGTTCCAAATTTTGGGGGAGGCAATGGAAAATGCTCTCTCTCGTGTAGTTGAAAGATGAGCGTCTCTTAAGGTGGGGATGTGAAATATGAAATATGAATATGAAAAGGACCCGAGGAATAAGCAGCCAGACAGGGCCTAAGAATTTTGGTAATAAAACTAACAATTTGTAAATATTGAAAAACTTGCAAAAGTTCCTAACATCGTGGGAAGGACTGAACCTTCCGATTTTGATAATCAATAAAAGCATGAAACGCGCTACGATCAGCTTGCGTCAGGTGCCTGAAAAAGTTATCTTTCCCAGGCATGAACCATGGATTGCCACATAGCGGCAACCATGGAAGGAGTTGCCCAGAAAGCGGCAACCTCCACCTCACAGCTTTCCAACCAAATTGCATGTACTTCACCAAAATATTATGGGATAAATAATAGGGAAGGTCCTTGACACTCGCATGAAGTAAGAACCGTAAACCATAAGGAGAAGCAAAACACTGCCCCGCTGGCACGTCAGCAAAGGAATGACTTCCCAGCAGCCATTCTCCCAAAGCCCTCAGAGCACATGCCAGATTATAACACTTTACATTAGGAAAACCCCATCCCCCCTTGAAGGGAGGGTACCATCAGTTTAGCAAAGCATACCCTTGCTTAGTGTTCACTCCATACAAACCTAGCGCAAACTCCTTTAAGATCCTTTTTATCCTTTTGAGTGAGAACTAATGGCAGCATTTGCAAAGTATAAAGTAATATCGGTAAAAGACATTTGAAACACAGCTATTCTGCCCATAAGTGATAAAGGAAATGACAACTATATTTGCGTATCAGGCATCTCACCTTTTACCACCATGGCATCAAACAAATGTTTCAAACTCAGCAACAGATCAGGGTTCAGTGCTTTATAAAAAAAAAAAAAAAGAAGAGGTTAGCCCATCCGGACCAGGTGCCTTGCAATTCCTTAATTCTTTTACCACAGAATCTCTCTCCTGCACCTGAAATCTGGTCCTAGCAGACAGAACTTCCTCTTCTGCTGGGTATAACTGGCGGTAATAATGCTGAAAGACAGCACCTATTTCAATAGTGGCAGTGGCCAATTTCCCATCACGAGCCCGTAAACCAGATAGAAAAACTGATTTACATTCTCCCCGTATTAAATTAGCCAACATCTTACCGGAACGATTCCCAAAAACAATTTATGTTTCAACGAGAACAAAGAAGATGTCGCTCTCCTATGCAAACTCTCATTCAAAGTTTTCTTTAAAAAATGAAATCTGCGCTGGAGCTCTGGCGTGGAATGTGCATTAAGATCAGTTTTGCACCAATTATGTTCTTATGTTCTAATTCAGTTGATGGGTGAGCTCCAGAATTTCCCTATCTAATTCCTGTTTACGGCGAAGGGAATAACTAATGATATCACCCCTAAGCACAACCTTCGCCGTTTCCCAAAAAAGAATAGACTCTGATTGATGTTGCTTATTATTCCTCTCAAAATCATGCCATTTAGATAAGAAGGATTCCTTAAAAGCTTTATCTTGCATTACCAAGGAGGCATTTGCCATTTAGAGAGATTACTTTCAGTGCCAGGTCTCTGTAGGGGACAGGACACCGGGCAATGGTCTGACACCACCATGGGCTCAATAACCGAGCTCCGCAACTGAGAAAAGAGAAACTCAGAGACCAATAAATAATCAAGATGTGTCTTAAGAGTCAGCGGCTCGTGCATAGTGGGTGAAATCCCTGGTACCGGGATTTAGTACTCTCCAAAACATCTAAAACCCTTAGGGGCGGATTTTAAAATGAGCGCGAATAGCCTACTTTTGTTTGCGCTCCAGGCGCAAACAAAAGTACGCTGGATTTTAGTAGATACGCACAGAGCCGCGCGTATCCGCTAAAATCCTGGATCGGCGCGCGCAAGGCTATCGATTTTGTATAGCCGGCGCGCGCGCCGAGCCGCGCAGCCTACCCCCGTTCCCTCCAAGGCCGCTCCGAAATCGGAGCGGCCTCGGAGGGAACTTTCCTTTGCCCTCCCCTCACCTTCCCCTCCCCACCCGCCCGGCCCTGTCTAAACCCCCCCCTTACCTTTGTCGGGGGATTTACGCCTCCCGGAGGGAGGTGTAAATCCCCGCGCGTCAGCGGGCCTCCTGCGCGCCGGGACGCGACCTGGGGGCGGGTCCGGAGGGCGCGGCCACGCCCCCGGGCCGCCCCGGGCCGTAGCCACGCCCCCGGAACGCTCCCGACACACCCCGAAAACGCCGCGCGGTTCGGGCCCGCCCCCCGACACGCCCCCCGACACGCCCCCTCCGAAAACCCCGGGACTTACGCGAGTCCCGGGGCTCTGCGCGCGCCGGTAGGCCTATGTAAAATAGGCTTCCCGGCGCGCAGGGCCCTGCTCGCGTAAATCCGCCCGGTTTTGGGCGGATTTACGCGAGCAGGGCTCTGAAAATCCGCCCCTTAATGAGTCACACAAAAAATGGTATTCCTTTAGTACTGCTGAAGGGCCTGCCCTGGGAGTGTGACTGTCGATCCAGAATAGGATCAGACACACAGTTAGGTCTCCTCCCAGCACAATCGGCACCTTGCCCGAGGAACTAGCACGGGCAATAAGGTCTGAGAAAAAACCATGGTCACACTGATTTGGCCCATAATCAGATCAGTATTGTTAATTTACCAAACAGAAGGCCTGTAGTAATAATATACCGCCCCCTAGGATCTGCTGAAGATTGTAGCAATTGAAAAGAAACTGACTTATGAATTAAGATGGCCACACCCCGACTATGAGAGGAGCCAGGTGCCACAAAACTTTGGTTGAAGCCTTTCTTGTTCAACTTAAGGTGAGCCTTGGCAGTCATGTGAGTTTCTTGTAAAAAAACAAAAAACAGAACTTTTAAGCCTATTTAGATTGGAAAGCACTTTTTCCCTCTTCACGAGAGTATCCAACACCACCACATTCCAGGTTAAAAACTTAAAAGGTACTCCCCATTACTCAAAATAAGAGAAAAATAACAATAAAACTGAAAAAGTGAGTGCCCACCATCCGGTTACAAAAATCATAACATGTACAAACAGAGCAGTCTGTTTAGAAAGGACAATGCTCCCCCTTGCCAAATGATCCTGCAGGAATGACAGCCCCTGCACAAAACTATTTTCGTCTTCCCAAACCCCTTTCCCAAATCTCACTCCCCCCCTCCCCCAAGACCACCAACCCCCAATCTTCTAGTTTCATCTCACTTGGAAGTACACTCTCTGCCACCAGAGAGCTAGAGTCACCCTTGATGCACACAGGTGCCTCCCCACCATCAATACAGCACTGGCAAACAAACAAAAAAAGAATGAAAAAGAAGTAAAGAATTACAAACATCAAAGGAAATAAAGCAGCAAAGATAAAGCAAGCCCCAAGGTATTCATGTCCAACAATACTGCAGGAATCTCTCCCTAGGGAGTGTCGTAAAGTAGACTAGAGACCGGGAATACAATGAGACATCTAGTATCACGGCCTGGACTACTGGCTCGTTGATCTATAGCCAAATAAACAGAAACCTCCAGGAAATGGCATCATTAGGCTGGGAGAAAGAAAACCATATAAAATAGCACTGCAAGAAAAACATAGGTCAGTCTTACTGACCAACAAAGTGCAAAATGATATGCAAAACTTGTCAGTCACTGATCAGGTCGCCAGCTTCGGAAGCGCATTTAGAAAATACTCTGCTGCCTTAGCTGTTCAAAAGGCTGAATGCCATCCGCGGTCTAGATCTTTAGACGGGCAGGGTATAAGAGTGCAAATTGAAGTTGACGATTCACCAGGTCAGAGCAAACCAACATAAATGCCCTCCAAAGCAAGGATATTTCCGGTGAGAAATCTTGAAATATTAAGTCTTTGTCCTTCATATCGGAGATCCCGTTTTCTACGCTGATGATGTTCAGATCATCATCCCCATCCAGAACTCCATCTCTGCCGCACTAGAACATTGGGAGAAATGCCTTACAGCCATCAACTCCCTGCTCACCAACCTACACCTCGCCCTCAACACGAACAAAACGGAACTTCTACTCATCTCACCTCACGCTGCCCCTGCACCTCCGCCATCGGGTACCTCCAAACTCCACCTCCTCTCAACACAACCAGCTGTGAGAGACCTTGGAGTTCTCCTTGACCACCAACTAAGCATGAAGAACTACATAAACTCCATTCTCAAAGCCTGTTTTTTTCAAACTCAACGTACTTAAAAAACTCAGACCCCTTCTTCACACCCAAGACTTTCGTACAGTCATACAGGCCACCATATCATCCAAATTAGACTACTGTAATGCTCTTCTTCTAGGACTCCCTTACTCTTCCATCAAACCTCTACAAATGTTACAACATGCCACAGCGAGACTCATTGCAAACTCTCGTAAATACGACCACATCACCCCTATACTCATAGACCTACACTGGCTCCCCATAGCCTCTCGTATTATCTACAAAACACTCACCATAATGCATAAAGCAATTTACACCCACAACTCCAACTGGCTAGACCTACCCTTCACAACCACCCAGTCCAATCGACAGACTAGAATGACCAATAAAGGCACCCTAGTTGTGCCCTCCCTTAAAGCAGCCCATCTCACCTCTACACGTGACCGTGCTCTTTCCATAGCAGGTCCCACTCACTGGAACACACTGCCGCCTGACCTACACCTTGAACCATGTATGAACAACTTCAAAAAGAAATTGAAAACATGGTTGTTCAAACATGCCTACCCAGAATAAAAACTCACACCTCCTCCAATAAAAAGTAGACCACATTGCGTCTGTTCCATCTTCCTCATACTGAGGAACCATATGTTGTTATCCTCTCTCCTCGTTCACACCGAGGAACCATGTTAATGTTAATGTTATTTCTCGTCTATCCTATTTAATTATTTACCCTCCTCCCAGTTTCTAATTCCCTGTTAAAATGTAATTTCCATACTTTACCAGTTTTGATGTAAACCGGCATGATGTCCACAACTAATGCCGGTATATAAAAATGTTTAAATAAATAAATAAAATAATTAGAAGGACCTTATGGGCATAATTGAGAATTTTGGCAAGCGCGACTCTCAGCTTTTCATTTCCAGCAACCGGTGCGCCTACATGGTGTGCATGTTTGACTTTCAGATGGCTCACCAGGTCTGCAAGGCCTAATTCCAATGGCAGTCAATTTTCGATTACCTCAAGCAATTTAGCATCGGTAAGTTGTTCTGGGAATCCCAAAAACATAGATTGGACCTCCAGGATCGATTTTCAAGGTCCTCTATTTTTGCTTCTTACGAGGTCACAAGTTTTTCCAGCAAGGCAATTTTAACAGTTAAAGCTATGGTATCGCCTTCAACCACACTCACCCTTCTCTCCACGGTGTCCATCCGAGATTAGTAGTCAGAGAGGGAAGCTTTAACCTTTGCCATTTGAACAGAAAGTTCATCGAACTGAGAGTTCAGGGCAGTAACGACCGCCGCTGTAAGATCAGAGACTACAGAGTCGCTCAGAGCGACAGCGGGAGTCAGATCCTGCACGGCAGCCATCTTACCCTCCAGCGCGCCCAGCTTCTCTTTTTCTTTTTTAGTTAGCCGTGTGGACATCATGGAGAGGAAATCCACAAACAGATAGATTTCACCAGTGCAGAAAGCAAAGTAGACAGTAAAAATCGGCAAGAAAGGGCTCCTTATCCAGATGTAGTTAGATATTGAGGGGGAAGGCGCCTGGAGCACAAGGCGGAACGTCCTCCCCGGCTCAACGCATCACAAGATCTCCTGAATTGTTTTTTTTAACCCTGGAGTCATCCAGTCTGTGGAGAGATTCAGATTAGTTAAACAGGGTTGGATTGGCTTGCCACAGCCAAAGCTTGGAAGCATTTAGCCACGTTGCCCCCTGGCTGAAAGGCAGTGAAGTGTGAAGTATCCCCATGATTCTCTCACAGGCCGATACAGTACAGTGCGCTCCGGTGGAATTACTGAACTGCGCGCAAAGGCTACTCTCCTGTGTGCGCAATTCAGTAAATAAAAATATTCAAATTAGGGCCTGTGGTAAAAAGAGGCACTAGGGAGACTAGCGCGTCCCTGGCGCCTCTTTTTTGACAGGAGCGGCGGCTGTCAGCCGACGCTCAATTTTGCCGGCGTCGGTTCTCAAACCCGCTGACAACCATGGTTCAGAAACCGGACGCCGGCAAAATTGAGTGTCCGGTTTTCAACCAGTGAGCCGTGGGCCGATTTTAAATTTTTTTTTTTTAAATTTTAAATTATTTTTAACTTTTGGGACCTCAGACTTAATATCGCCATGATATTAAGTCGGAGGGTGCACAGAAAAGCAGTAAAAACGGCTTTTCTGTGCACTTTCCCGGTGCAGAGAGAAATTAACGCCTACCTTTGGGTATGTGCTAATTTCTGAAAGGAAAATGTGTGGCATGGCTGCACATTTTACTTACTGAATCGCGTGGGAATAACTAATAGGGCCATCAACATGCATTTGCATGTTGCGGGCGCTATTAGTTTCAGGTGGGTTGGACGCGCGTTTTCGACGGGCTATTACCCCTTACTGAATAAGGGTTAAAGCTAGCGCGTCGAAAACGCGCGTCCAAACACAGGTTAACCGTGCGCTCCAGCGGAGCGCACTGTACTGTATCAGCCTGTAAGTTAGGCACAACACCTTCAGTAAAAATGGGTTGTATTGTCAATGTTCATTCCTGCTGCCTGACAGGAGGACTGCTGGGGACAGTGTCTGTGCTCACCTACCAGCTGACTCAATGATGAATTTAAAGCATTAGTGGGGCATTCAGCCAATCAAATTATTGAACTGGCTGACATGCCTCCCCATCTGTAATTTAGTGCACAGTGTCGGTGCACACAGGAACAGCAGATGGACTGCTCCACTGCAGGTTCTTGGGGGGCTGGGGAAATCTTTCCCTGTGGCACTTTTTAAAATTAAAAAACCCACTGTTTATCATCAAGCAATTGCAAATGTAAAATCCATAGATGTTCCATAATCAGAAAATATGTGCTGTTGCCAGCGAATCCTACTGTTTAACCTCAGAATGGTGAACTGGTTCGTCCTGTCAGAACTCCTTATCTTACTCCATTCATCCCATAGTCCTTATGGCCAAACCTGGGAACACATAGCTATCTACAGCATTTCTTTACTTGATGGATTGAGGCAGTGGGAGTCCCTGCTGAGACCCATCAGGTGGTACTGCAAACACTCTGGTGGAAGAACAGACACCATTAATCTTTCACAAGAGGCCCAGGGTAGAATCCCCAGGCTTCCTGCAGCCCTCACACATCTTATCTCACATTGGCATTTCAAGACTTTTTAACAGTTTGGAAAAAAACAAACTCATTGTGCTTCTGGGATGCACGTTGACTAAAGCAGTACAGTTACCATATCAATCCACTTGAACACACAGAAATAAAGGTTAACAAATAAGCTCTAGGTGATACATTTGAAAGGATTAATGCAATATATATATATATATCAGAAATTGGGCAATATATGTAGTGTATAAAGTGCTCTATTTTATCTACAGAAAAAATTCCTGAAATGGAAAAATACATGCAATATCTTGAAATGATAGTTCAAATCTCCCGGGTTTTGATCTGCCAACCCGGGACATTATAGACCATAGGTTGTCATCTCTGTGTGTATGAATGAATGTTAGTATGTCTGTGCATGTTTTTGTGTTTACATATCTTGTAATTTAAGAATACAACATTTGAAGTACTGATACACAATCAATGGTGCAGCCATGTATAATGACTAATTGTTATTGATATCTGACTGCCATTTCAAGATATTGCACATATTTGTTCATGTGTATTTTGTAACATTTTTCTGTCTATTTTTGTACTTGATTTAGGTAGTGTTCGAATGTTAGGGTTAGAACTTATTAATGTTGTACTATATCTGATTGTTTAGAGTTAAAAGGTATCAGGCATTGCTCACTTATTTTATTATGGATAATTTTTGAATAAAAATATTTATAATACCTTCATTTTTCCATTTCGGGAATTTTCTCCATTACTAGCTTTCAAAAGCTGTGCTCCCTTCACCAGGTCGAGGAAGAAATTGCACAGTTTCATTATAAAATTATTAGCTGGTGTGAGAGACTTGCTCACAGAAGATGCTGGCAGATAAGGGGCACTTGGTCTACTCCCCCTCCACTCCCACTTGTTTGCGCCTGCCCGTTCTCTCATACATCAGCTGCAGGCCTCAGATGTCAGGGGTAGGGAAGCTAGACTTGCAGGACTCCATGTACTTTCAGGTTCTGCCCCCCACTGCAGCTGATCTTGGGGGCCACAGGAACATCAAATGCCAGTAGCAGCTGGCAGGGTGCAGTCAGAACACAGCCTAAGGACTCCATGTGTCTTCTGTGCCTTATCCTGCCAGACTGTATGTTCTCTATGGCATGGAGGGTGGATTCTACCCAGTTCTGTTCACCCTATCCATAGCGATTACAACATTTTTATTTTAATTATTTCTGTATAGATTTATTTCAAATTACTTAGCAACGCCTGTAGCCTGCCCAGAAATGGCAAAAACAGTTCAGAATGGCAGTGATTTCCTTCCTTTTCATACCCAAGGCATACCTACACTAACAAAAATGTGTGGCACACCAACCTCCACAGAGCAGGCAGTTCAGACACAGAGAGGATCCATATGGCCAAAAGAAGAGCTAAGATAACACTGAAAGCCCCATTAGTCTCTCTTCTAAATTTTAAAACAAGAGAGAGAGGGGGTGAAGACACACTTGAACCCGCAAGATGCACCAGCTCTCACAGAAGGGAGAAATCAGTGTGGAGTGGGCAGCTGACTCAGGTACTTACCTTGGCAGTCATATGCAGCTACCAGAGCTCCTCCACTGCTGCTGCTGCTCCCAACACTTAAAGCTAGTCACATCCAGTGTTCAGTGCATGCTCTCCCTGTCTCACGCAGCCTGGGGATGGAACAGAAGCTTAAAGGACCTCAATATGGGAGAAAAAGAGGAGGTGCCGTGTGCATTGTGTTTAATGCACAAAGTTGGTCCCAGCTATCTACCCATTAATTACCACACTATGGGCCTCAAGCTGCAGCTAGAAAGAAAGGCATGCATGATTTACACATGTTATCAGAAAGGAGCTCCTGATCGGTTTAAGAACCACCGCTGCTGCTGCAAGGTGCCGAGAACTGAGCAAAGTTGCTGGCCTGGATCTGAGCATCAGGCAGTGGTGACTTTTCTGTGGCACCCTTGATCAGATCTGAGGGCACACTGGTTGGGAAGCACTGATTCACTGTGAGGGTTGGCCTGGTGACTCAGTGGCAAGTGCTGTGCAAATCCACAGAAGTCTGTGCAAATCCAAGCTAAGAAAGCGCTGGGATAGCTCAGGAACGATGTCTGATGAGTAAGGGGCAGGACCTGCTGAGGGATAAGATTTCGCTGCTCTATTTTGTTTCCTACACTATAGGGGCACCGTTTTAAGGGCCGACCTCCCCCCCCCACCAGTGGTTTCAGTTTTGTAACTTGGTAGTGACAATTGCCCTTTTATTGAACCTGAGATCCACAGAGGGACAGAAGTAAGGCCTCGATGCACCAGACCGCTACACTACATAATTCAAACATAAATTTAGCATTTTATTCCTTTACGGTTTCCTTTTGCTTTTATAAAAAGACTTTGGATAAAGTAATTTGGCTGCCATAGTGCAAGAATTTCGGAAGTGAAAATGATCGGACAATTTGAAGCCGACAAAAACAGGAACTCGTGCAAACTTGTTTCTGATCTGGATGACAAAAAATCCCCATTAAGCCCTGACGCAGCAATTAAGGTGAAACGTTGGCAATGTCGGCGTTCTTGAATGACATCGGCATTAAGACTATCCAGTGCTGGCTTAAACATTACAGCCTAAGATAAGTTTTTCTCTTGCTATTAGAAATCAAAGACAATAAGAAAATGAACAGACAAGAGATTCTGCACATAAAATAATTCAGAATATACCGGCAATACATTAAGAGATGGCAAGAACGTTCATTAATTACCTCAATATACAAAACAGAAGAAATTAAAAATCAAAAAAATAAAGAGGTTTTCGGGACCGGTGAGTGGAATTTCTGAGATAAGATCCAGCCAATAGGCGTTTCTACTCAGAGCTGAGGTCCTTTCCTCTTACATGAAGAAATTAGTTTGGTTTTCATACTGAACAAGAGTACTGGAGATTGATTTATATGTTGTACCTATCACCTTATATACAGTATTTTTTTGTTTTATATTTTTTAACCTTTATTTTAGAGTAAAAAGACTTTGAAATTCTTTGCAAGAGGATAAGGTCAAAATTAAGGGGCCAGCTTCCAAAAGATAACAGATAAACTTATCTGGTTAATTTTTTCAAGATATTCAGCGGCGCAGCAGTGCTACTTTATGTACCCGACGATGCACCACCCTGGAATGCCCCCGGAAGACCCCTACATTATCCAGTTAAATTTTAGCCGGATAAGTGCCCCAAATATTCAAAAGCTGGCTTTTAGCGGGATAACCCACAGCCTAAGAATATGGAACCCTAAATGTAGAAAACCTGAAAGCAAATGTCATTGTATGGGTCGGAGCTTGCTGGAGGACAGATGTCAACACTGGGCGCCTGGAAGCAAATACTGGGGGTATTTTTTCACCCATGGTGTTTGCAGCGTAACAAAAGCAAAAAAAAAAAAAAAAAAAAAAAAACGAACATCGTACTTTCGCTTTGATTATTGTCCAGCAAAAAATAGCAACAGGTGATTTCCTCCTGCCTCCCTTGCGAGTAATTTTGCGACTCCAAACAATGCATGTAGATTGGAATAATAAAACCATGCGCACTGTTCTTTTCTCTGCCCCAAGAGCCTGTGGTTATAAGCGTGCGTGTTCTTTAATAACATGCAACTTTTACACGCAAATAGGTCACGTGCTATTCAAAGCCCCCATTTCGGTGGGTGAAAAAAATGAAATGCTTTTTTACCCACAGATATGGCTTTGAACATTAGGGATGTGCATTCATTGGTTTTTATTTAGTCCATTCGTATCATTCGTTTTGACCCATCTGCGCGTGTCTCGCAACTGGAACATACACACACAAAACCGCTGGTATGCGCGCTTACCTGAATGTGCACATACAATCGGTTTTGCGCACTTACTTTCCGACCGAGAGATATGCGCACATGGCCGAAACGAATGAAACAAATGGCCCGACGAATGCACATCTCTACTGAACATTGCCCTCCCCATGTCCCATAACCCACTCGATTACCATATATACAAATATCATCTTAACAATCTCTCCCCACGCCACACACAATCGAAATGGTTCAATTCTTCTACATGTATGCGAGGAAGAAGAGGACAACATTCCATGTAAATGTTTAGCATGGCTCATTTTTTGCTTGTGTCTTTGTCCTTTTTTCATTTACAGTAATGCAGAACATTCTGCGAGAAAGATCACTTATGACATAAAAAAAGGTTCTCTGTGTTTTTGTTAGCCAGCCTGCACGCAGTCACGTGTCATGGTCCAGCTGCAGAACATGGCTTCTACGCACTTATCAGAAGTGCTACGCCCTGCAGCAACTGGGCACGACAGCTCTGGGCCAAACAAAACAGCATGAGAGAAATCTCACCGTGCAAAAAAAAGAGTAAAGGGTTTTCAGCCGGCCTTCCTCCCCATACTGCGAGACCAGACGCTTGTACTCACCCTTCTGAATTCTGCCAGCCTCTTCCTTCCAGAAGGCGCTCTGGGAAAAGGAGCTCCAGGCACTGGTTTAGATTAGCGGGGGTGGGCAGGAGGCAGGGAAAAGCTGGGAAGTGGAAAAAGCTGCACAGCAGAACGAGGTGAATCACGATGGCGTATGGAGTCCCCTGGAGGGCCGAGGCCTGTTTCTGGTAATCGTAATGACGAAGAGCAATTAGGCCTGAATGGGGTGGTGTGTGTGTGTGTGTGGGGGGGGGGTTACTGACAGCAAGCTGCACTCGAGCCCTTCCCCACTTAAATCAGCAAACAAGAAATTTCATGGTGCGATTAATAGGTTTGGCAGTGGTACCCTGCAGAGCCATCCCTTACAGTGAAGGGCGCTTGAGGCAGTGAAGGAAGAAAGGGGGATCGACAAGAAAATGGGAAGATCAATGATGGAAAATTACCAAGAGAGGGCTTTCGGCAAAGTGCTTGACCAGAACCCTTGGAAATGTGTGCACCCGCGGGCTCTCTTTACTAGCCAAGCAATATTTATGTTATTCTCAACTGCAAGAGAGACAGCCTTGCTAAGGGAGATCAAGCTGTACGCGCTCCTGCTTCCATTCCCCCGGCATGTGAACTGTGTTTCTTTTTCTCTGACGGTGTGTCAAGAAACAACGCCGCAGCCTAGGCTTTCCAGGAAAGGTTCACTGCGGGCACGCACACCTGCTCAGCACCTGTGAGAACGAGGGCTGGGTCAGGGACTGATTCGGATTCTAACGTCCTGCCCCGTAATCCCTGACACACACTCCTTCCATGTCACAGAGCGTCAACTACTAATCACCACCCTCGCTGACAAAAGGATGCGGGGGGGCATAACTGGGGCATGCCCCTCACCTCCCCCTCTCTTTTTCCAGCGTCCTTCACTTCCCCAATAATGATGCCTTTTCTTTTCAGTTTCAGAAATGCATCTTTACTGAGTGGATGAAAACGGCCACAGCCTTAGCAACTTAAACATAGCATTTTTAAACACATCAAAGCCAAGTGCATAACATCAACAAACTCGCAACACCGTTAAACCTGTGCCCCCGACACCACTTCGCTCACTCCTGAAAGCCCCAGCTATAGCTGGTGCCTAGGTGAGGCGGATGCCCTTAATTTTCCTCTCCCATAAAGTTGACCGCCAGCTGCGTGAATGACACTGGGACAGGCCTGGTGACTGCTGCTGGTTGCAGTACACTGCCGTTATCTGGCTGTCCTCGTAAGGCCATCCTTCTGTGGCATACCTGACCTCATTTAGGCTTCCAGGTCTTGGGGACCACCAACCTGTGGCTTGACTCGGCCTTCTTTATGCCTCTAGGTCTTGAGACTACTGCCTCACCTACCCCTGGCCGACCTTGCAAGGTCACCCTTCTATGGATTGATCCAGCTTTCTTTAGGCCTCCAAGTCTTGGGATAGCATCTAACCCACCTAATTACAGGGCTGAAGAAACCTGCCAAATGGCACCCCCAATCCCAGGCACCCCACTTTTCTGGTACCTGGACCCCCTGTCACCAGACCAAGGTGCCCCCTTTTACTGTCACCTGGGCTCCCCATTATTCCATGCCAACCAATGGCACCACTAGACCTGGGAACCCCCTTTTCAACTGGCCCTCAGGTTCCCCCCAGTACTATCAATCTTTCCCCCTTTGGGCCAGTGACAGCCTGCCATAGTAGGGACCAGTAACTCCTTCTGCTGGTACCGTGCACCCCAACCCCTCTCTTCCACCTATTTAACTTCCCTTCAGGACTCCTGCTGCGACGTCTCTGGGACTGGAAGCCCCTTGCTCTCCTTTGATTACTTTTGAATTTCTTTCCCTTCCTGTTTGTTCCTTACCTCCTCCTCCCCCCTCTCAAACCCCCCCCCCCCCCGCCCCCCCATGCTTGCTCCTGGATACCTGGCCAGTTATGGGGCCCAGGCCTCCTCAAACCAGAGACAAGGAGAGGCCAGAGAAGAAGACTCAACAGAGTTAAAACAAAGACCACCTCATGGGGAGAGGATGAGACTAAAGCACAGGAGGATGGCACCTGCCACCAACACCTAAAAAGTAAAGGAAACGAAAAACTGTCCAACTGGAAAGCTCAGCTGAGGCGGGACATTGACTTTTTCTCCAACTCAGATTAGTGTCAGAAATATGGAGCTTGTTCAGAGACAGTGGGCTGATGGTGATCTGTTAAGAGCATCGAGCTTTGATATGGGACAATCTTGTTCCATTTCCCTGACCACCACTCAAGTCACCTAAACCTCCTGGTGCCCACATAAAGCCCTTCTTTCTTATAACCCTGCGGATGGTTACCCTCAACAGTAAGAACATAACATAAGAAATTGCCACGCTAGGTCAGACCAAGGGTCCATCAAGCCCAGCATCCTGTTTCCAACAGAGGCCAAACATCTAAATAAACATCTAATATGCTAAATACTCTGCACAAAGAAGGCTCAAATGCCAAGAAAAGGATTTCTCATGGCAAGTCCGGATAGGTTATGGACTATGCTGTTGCTCATTCCATACCCTAAGTTAAGCTAGGGTAACTTTCAGGGGTTAATGATTTTTCTAGGTATTTAGAATTGCTGAAGTCAGAATGAATGGCTCCTCGGTCAGATATCTGCTCTATTAGTCTGAGGATCAGTAAGGAAGGTTTTAGCTGGGGAGAAGACACCTGGCATGACATGAGTTCTGTAAGGTTTCAGCCACGGTGCAATGATCATCTGATCTGTCAGCTCTTCACTGTGACTATTTAAGAGACAATAGCAGCACTAGACCAGTGGTTCTCAACCTTTTTCCCCATCGTGACACACCTGACAGACCATGCTCGCTTGTGTGTCACACTGCTCATTACAATTCACGGCGAAAATAAAAAATAAAGGCCCAGTATAGTTTTTATTGTTAAGAATGACACAAGGGAAAGACAAGTACTCTGTCTGAACAGAAATTGCATAAATAATAACATCCCACACCAAATCAGCACCAATTTCCAGCACTCAAACAGTAACCATCTTACCTAAGAAAAGGCAACACTGAAAATATTGTATCAGGCCTTAAGTCACCAATACACCTCCTCTTAGGAAAACGGAACAAGCCAGACTGCTATAGAGCCCTACACAGAAACTACACGCCAGCAGAAAACCTCACCTGAATCACATGTGCTGACCCTCACCTAACAAAGAATAAAGAGACCATAAAGCGTAACTAGAAACATGCAGACAAAAACTGAATTGGAAACCACCACAAGCCAGAGTCTCTGTATGCAGTGTAACAAAGGAAAAAGAGGAACATCACCAGTTCTTATAAAACAAATCAAGAAATAAAAAATCAATAGCAGCAAAACCATACTAACAAAAAGAACAGATTTCAAAATAGCTGATGAATGTAATATCCAGTAATTAAAAACTCATATAAAGAATTTCTAGATACCAATAAAATATTTCATAATAGCAGACACAAAGACCCAATAATGAAAAATAATAAGGATACAAAAAAATGTTTTGCTCTGCATACCTGGGAACGTTTGATATCCAGATGCCCTGAGATTGTTTTGAATTAGCAGAAGGAAAGCTGGTTTGCTTGCAACTTTCTCCTCTCTCTCACACTGGTTCTCAATCACACATATATACACATGCTCTCTCACCTACAAAAGCTTTTAATTGCTCACATATACACGTGCTTTTTCTCTCTCACTTATGTAGGCTCTTAATTACACATTTACACACATGCTGTCTGTCTTTTCACACTTCACCCACAGGCTTTCAATCACACACATACATGCTCTCTTTCTCTCACACACAGACTCTCATTCACATACACACACACACACACATGCTCTCTCATCTACACCAGCTCTCAATCACACAGACACACATGCTCTCTCTCTTACTTATACATACAGGCTCTTAATCATACATACACATGATCTCTCTCACACACAAAGGATCTCAATCACACACGCATACTCTCTTTCAAACAGGTTTTCAATCATACACTTACATTCATGCTATCTCTCTCACACACAGGCTCCCAATCACAAACATACAAGTCCAGGCGCTGCTCACCACTTTCTCTTCTGGGCCGCGGGGGGGGGGGGGGGAGTGGGAAGAAGAGACCATGCTGGTGCCGCTGACTCCAGCTGTCCTGCCACGTTCCACCCAGCCTATCAGCATTTTAAGCCAGGGCGGAGGACCTATTTCGCTGGAGTAGTGGGAACAGCTGGGCCAGCGGGGGGACCGGGAAGTGTGGCAAAACACCTGCATGTGCTTGGTGAAACACTGGTTGAGAACTGCTGCACTAGACTACAGAAAGTTCAAATGTAAAAATGAATGAAATAACCAAATCTTCTGTTAAAGGGCTTCTCTTCTTTCTTAGAAGATAACCTCGACAGGGTACTAAGAATATAAGATTGTGCCACCCTAAGTAAACTTGATTATTAGCAGTTAATGGACTTCTCCTCCAAGAACTTATCCAAACCTTTTTTGAACCCAGTTACACTAACTGCACTAACCACATCCTCTGGCAACAAATTCCAGAGCTTTATTATGCGTTGAGTGAAAAAGAATTTTCTCCGATTAATCTTAAATGTGCTACTTGCTAACTTCATGGAATGCCCCCTAGTCCTTCTATTATTTGAAAGTGTAAATAACCGATTCACATATACTCATTCAAGACCTCTCATGATCTTAAAGACCTCTATCACATCCCCAGGGATAGTCTGAAAACGGATTACTCTCAAATTAAAGGATTAAATATATTAATGGCAAATACTGATTAGCATTTTGTGACATTATAATAGTATTAAGCCCGTGGTATCCAGTGCAAAGCATGCTAGACACCAAGAGTTGTATCTTTTATTATTCTTAGCATGGGGGTAACTATAGCAATTCCAAAATTAACCAATCACTATCAGCAGTCACTCCAAAGATAAAGCTGGTAGAAAGACATATCTAGAAACAGAGAGATTATAATAGCAGATAAGGGCTAGAATACCTATTTAGTCTACCCACTGGTGCTGTGCCATACAGCCCAGCTCATCTCTGGTTCTTCCTTGACCTATGGATCCCCTGTGTTTATTCTGCTTTCTTCAGTTCTATTACTCCTTTTGCCTCCATCACCTGCCTTGGAAGACCATTCCATGTATCCACCCCCGTCTCCATGAAGAAATATTTCCTGATGTTGCTCTTGAGTCTACCTTACTTGGGAGCCTCCTGTCATGACATAGATCTTCCTTTCGACTGAAAAAGGTTTACTTGTTATGCATTATGTATACGTCTGAGGCACCTGAACAAGCTCAGATCACTAACTGTCCCCTCTTGATAAAAAGGTTCATCAACTGATCCCAGATTACCTTCACTGATAACAACAGGGCCCATCCTCCAGCACAGAAATGAGAATTAGTGGGGTACAGAAAAAATTCCTTTCAAAATGTCTCACATTTAGAGGGCGTTAGATCAAGAATCAGGTGATTTCAGGGCATGGAAAATATTCTATTATTGATCTTTTTCTTGCTAGCACTCGTAAAGTGAGTGTTTAGTTCCGCTCAATTGCCTTGAGTTTTCAGTTGGATCACACCTTTATGGATGTGAATAAATCAGAATAAGCGGACCATTTTAACCTCACTAAATTGGGGGCTAGGTAACTCCGGTCCTTGCGAGTTACAAACAAGTCTGGTCTTCAGGATAACTAAAAAAAACCCACAAATAAACTGGGGTCTTAGACCAAATACATGCCAGTGTGTCTGAGGAATATTCATGGCAGATGTTCTGAGTTTCAAAACACCTGCAGCTTTCAAGACTAGCATTTCCTACCCCATCCTAAAACAGTCATTAAATAACCCGCTGCTGAACGACGCCATGTTCTGTGCGGAGATGAGGAAAACAAAATGCATTTATTTTGTTTTGCTGACAGGTCGAACTTCCCTGCTGGTATTTTCTAGGATGCTGGTCAGTTAGTTCCAAGAGGGGAAACATTCCTTTCACTCTCCACAATGTAAAACAACATGGGAATGGAAGAGAAAGAGAAAGCAAACCAAATCCTCACAAATTTAATCCAGGTTATTAATGTAAGAGGTGAAGCTTAATGAAGTATTGAGCCTGGAAAGAGAGCAGCAGCTCTGGAAAATTAACCAGTTATATTATGCCTTGAGTGAATCACTCATTCAAAAAGGTGGGTAATAAATCCAAATAAATACATATTTGAATAAGATTAAGGCGGCGGACGAAGTTTTAAGTCACATTTCTCGACCAGAAGCAAAGACAAAACAATAGAACCAAATCCAATTGTACATCAAGTGTCACTACAACCTTCTCACATTTGTTTGCCCAACCCGTGAACACCTTCATCTCCTCCAAAGGAGAATCCATTAGGACGTGTCCCCTCTGTCCCCTGCATTTAGCCCACAAACTTTTAGGAAGACTTCAGTTATCATTTTGGGAGCAGCAGCAACAAGATAGCCGATGACAGGTCAGCCTTTTCGTCAGATTCTCTCCTAACCCTACAGACTTTCAGAGAAAATGTACATCATGGTCCCCCAAGACAGATGTTTCATATGGCGCCATGTAAAACTGAGAAACAACTTTTTTTTGCTTAATTAAACAGGCAAATCTCCAGGTTTCCAAACGGTAGAAAGCAACTGACATGCATCCCCACAAAAAGTTACGAAAAAGCAAAATATTAATCAAAAATCCATAGAAGCTAAAAAGAAAGAACTAAAATCCTGGTCACTGAAACAGGATGGGAGAGTTATTACCCTCCATCGCTCTCCATCAGTCACACAGGGTGAATCTTAAAGATCCAGGCTTGAAAGGGAAGTCCATATCATGGCCAGACTACTGAAGTACCTTTCTATAACCAGCAGAGGAGATGAGGGGTTGGGGGCCATGCAATCCACAGCTATCTTCCCTTTCCTGGGGGTCTCAAGCGCCCGGATATTACCCCTCAGGATTCCACTCCGCAATAGCGCTAAACCAACGGTGCCTAACTCGAGTCCTCAAGGGCCACAAACAGTCAAGCAGGAGAAACATTTGCATAGAGTGGAGGCATGCATATCCCATGCATATTCATTAGGGATATCCTGAAAACCAGCCTTGCTTGTGACTCTTGAGGACTGAAGTTGGCTGGCCCTTGCAATAAGGCAATTGCCAGAGCTCCGAGCAGTGAGCACTTTCTGATCCAGCACTGTACAACAGGTAATACATTTTCTCACCTGTTTGTGGGAGAGAAAGTTATTTTTATTCCGGCTGGTGTCCAACAATCCTCCACGTCTGCCCAAGGCAGCCAAGTCTTGCATAATCGAGTTAAGAGCTTCCTCTTCATCTGCAATAGAAGAAATAAGAGAATGACTTAATCAGGTGACCTACTTTAAACACCACATGGCCTGCCCAAGGTGAAGTCATGCAAAAATGGAACTACCCCGCACACCTCAAGGTTAATATTTATAGAAGGAACATTCCATTCATTAACCTTAACACTTTTAAAAGAATGCAGGTTCTCCCATGTCTTTCTGCTTCTAGTGCCACAACATGCTACAGATGCCGTGTTTAGAAACATTTTGCAGCTCCCCTGTGAGGAAAGGCTAAAGAGGTTAGGGCTGTTCAGCTTGGAGAAGAGACGGCTGAGGGGGGATATGATAGAGGTCTTTAAAATCATGAGAGGTCTAGAATGGGTAGATGTGAATCTGTTATTTACTCTTTCAGATAATAGACTAGGGGGGCACTCCATGAAGTTAGCATGTGGCACATTTAAAACTAATCGGAGAAAATTCTTTTTTACTCAATGCACAATTAAACTCTGGAATTTGTTGCCAGAGGATGTGGTTAGTGCAGTTAGTGTAGCTGGGTTTATAAAAAGGATTGGATAAGTTCTTGGAGGAGAAGTCCATTACCTGGTATTAATTAAGTTGAATTAGAAAATAGCCACTGCTATTACTAGCAACAGTAACATGGGATAGACTTAGTTTTAGGGTACTTGCCAGGTTCTTATGGCCACTGTTGGAAACAGGATACTGGGCTTGATGGACCCTTGGTCTGACCCAGTATGACATGTTCTTATGAATTTGTAGCAGTTCGGCTTGTTCTGTTTGCCCATTAGGTGATGAATTAGTGTTCTAGGGCTTAGTGTAATGCTTGCTAGGGATGTGCATTCGTTTCATTCATTTAATTCGTTTCATATTACATGCTTGTATAGGAAACGGATGAAACGTATGAAACAAATGCACATCCCTAATGCTTGCCTTTGCTGCCTTTTTGTAGATAAGGTAGCTGCTGTTTAAGTCCTGAGAGTTACTGCTGTTATAGTATGGTATGGCTTTTTTTTTTTTTTTTTTTTTTTTAATGATTTGTTTTACTTTATAAAATGGCTAGTATTGGAAGGAGTTTGTTTTGTTGTCACTGAGATGGCACCAGAATTTGAATATATATTTTTTGTATGTCCTAGTGCTGTTCTGCACCTATTGCAAATCTTAAGTTCTTAAGATGATTATTATGATACTTGCTGTTTTATTGTAGCTGATATTCTCTGCATTTTTGGAAAGAGGATTCGTAAAAGAACACATTGATATTTGTTTTATTTATGTGATTGGATCTGATATTTCAGTTAAGCGTTTTTGTTTACTTTTTACATAATGTACAGCCTCTCAACCTTCAAGAAAAGACTCAAGACCTGGCTGTTCATGCAGGCTTTTCCTAACTCCAATATTATTTAACTCCTAACAAACAACAAACAACACACATCACCATCAATATCACTATTAGCTACCTCTTACAATGTAATTATATGTAATTAGCTGGTTTTCCTTTTCCTTTCTCCTTCTCATTCCAAGTTCTATTTTTCCTTGTTACATGTAACTGCTTTTTCCGCACTATTGTTCAAGTTTAAGTTTATTTTGCACTCCTGTTTCATGTGAACCAGCATGATGGGACTATTGTCTTGAATGTTGGTATATAAAAAACTTAAATAAATAAATAAATAAATAAATAAATATAAAATGCAATAAATATAAAATAAATTAATAAAGATTAATAAGGTATTTTTAATGTTAATAAGTGCTTTAAATAATGGACTTAAATATTTTAAAGCATCAATCATGATGAAACTACTTAGAAATCCACTGTCAGGTGCATGTTAAGGTATTATTTATCCAGAAGAGTACAACTAGTAGGGTCTAGACCCGTATGTCAACTATCCACCCATGCTAAACTTGTCCGTCCCCCCCCCCCCCCCCCCCCCCCCCAAAAAAAAAAAACACAACCCGTCATTTCTGGTACGCCACTGACAAGTACGAGACTGGATAGCTTAGGAGGATGGTCACAGCATAACAGAGCCTTTTACCTCTAGGCCACCAGTTGAAACCTCATTGCAGGTGGTTACCCTAAGTAACATGAGCCAATGGTCTCCATCCAATTCCCTGGGACATCGAAGAAACATTCACACTGCAGCTCCTGTCAGATTCCTATGAATCTGTGAATTCTGCTGCATGCTTTACCACTGAAATGTGACAAGGGCATGAGGCAAGACAGCAAGGCTTTGCCAACTGCTAAAGCACAATCTTAGGGGTAAATTTTCAAAAGCATTTACATTTATGCATGTACACGGGCTTTTAGAAAACTGCACCAGGAGGTGCATACATAAAAGTCCACATGGAAACAATTTTGTGCGTATTTTTACGTGTACTGCAAAGACGAGGTCCTAGGGCAGAGAAATCATTAAGATGTGTACTTCAGATTTTTGAAAGTGTGCATGTAAATGTTTGCAGGTGTGAATGCGTGTGCCTAGGCCATGCTAAGGTAAGCACGCTCCCACTAATGTTCAAAGCTGACTTGCACACAGGCTGTCATAAAATTTCTCTCTTAATTAACAGCACCTTTAAATGCGCTGGCAATAAAATAGTAGTGACCTGGATCTCTCAAATTCAAAAGTTAGACCTCTTCTAAAATGGAGATTCCTCTGAACAGAGCCCCAATCACAAAAGGGAGCCGTCTAAGCATGATATGACATAGGCATGTGGTCTGAAACATAGGTACTCAATGGTAACAATACATGCTTGGGCCCCGGCACCTGCCCACAGCACCACATATGCTGACACAGGCACCTCTTGCGACAACGCGCGCCATCCTGCAGGTGTTTCTATCATGGCCTGGCCAATCCAGTTACACCTTCTTCTGAGACAGTGGAGGTAGAATGAGCATACACTGTAACAGGCTCATATCTGTATAATATATCTGAACGATAACATTCTGAAGCCTCGGAGAGTGGTTTTCAACCTTTCATGACTACTATACCTCTATGCAGAGTTTGAGGTGTCTTGTGTGCCCCTCAGGGTCACATTCAAAGCAAATATTGTTATTTGCATTTCAGTGATGATATCTGGGTCTGCTTTTAGCTTTGGTTCGATACGTAGGGAAGGTAAGGTTGCCAAATTTTCCACCACCGGAAAAAAAATGGCCACATGACCCGCCCTGCCACTCTGACATCACATTATTAGCTGCTTTGGGTGAATTTAACGTTCAGAAAAGTGGGCAACAAATCCAAATAGATAAAATAAATTAACAGATTTATTGCCTTACCACTAAAAGTTTTCATGGCGAAGAACATCAAGAAATTAAATACTGCATAACAATAAAGTCCATCAAGAAGCTCTTACATTTTAAGCCGAAAATAAAAATCATTTTACACTGCCTGCAGCTTTTGTCTCTTGCTCCCTTCTCCATGCGCTTTCAGGCTCTGCTCTGGACTCTTTCCCTCATACAGGAAGCTGGCTTCCTGAGCTTGCCTCCCCCTCGTAGGCTGCAGAAAAGCTTTCCTGCTTCCTGCCCATGCTTTCCCCACCTCCTCTGCCTCATACACTGCATTACCAGTACCAGCTTGCCGCCCAGACTCCTCTCCTACTGCCTGAAGCTGCTCCCTCCTGTGGGGGAGGGGTGGGGAACAAGGCCCAGCCTGCATCTGCCTTTAGGGCAGTGCTGTCTCTTTCTGTGTGGCCTTGGGGGCTGGAGAGACAAGCTCAGTCCGGACACCGCGGTTAGATTAGCAGCTGCCCAGGTCCATCTGGCATGCGAAGTGCATCTTTGGAATGCGCTGGTTGGAGAGAGAGCAGCTGCAATATCAGCTTTTTTCACTAGGCGTCACCAGCGGGCACAGGAAAGGAGTCAGCGTGTACCACCCAGGCCCCACCTCCTGCTAACAGGGGTGGAGCCACCACAAGGGCCTAGAAGAGGAGTAGGTGCAGACTCCTTCCCTGTTCCTGCCCACCTGCAGCCGGTGCCTTCTAAAAAAGCCTGCAGGCCAATGCAGAAAGGTGAGTTCAGATGAGCGCTCAGCCTAACCTTCATTCAAAGGCACATTTGTGAGCGTAAACTTTACTGCCGATGCAGCTTGGACGCATTTTGGACGTGCATCCATAAATCCCGAAGCAAAATGGGGGGTTAGCGCGTCCAATCGAGCGCCTAGGTAATAGCGCTCATCACATGTAAATTCATGTTGCGTCTAGCACCGATTCACCCCAATGCAAAACAAAAAAAAAAAAAAATGGGCGCCAGAAGTGCACAGTTTAACCTGCAAAAATTAACGCCTGCCCGGAGCAGGAATTAATTCTTGAGGAGTCCAAAACAATTACAGAAAAGCAGAAAATGCTGCTTTTCTGTTCTTTTTTTCTGTTCCTTTTTTTGGAACCAAAATAAGAGAATTAAAAAAAAAAAAGTGTGCCGGCGGGGGTCGAAGGTGGAGATGAAAAGAAGAAATTGAATTACATTGAACAGCAATGGATTTTCAAACTAAATACGGTAGTACCAAAAGGATTAAATGAAGAAGTGGAGTGGGCGAGTCTAATTTGAGATAGAAAGTGACCGGATATGTGTCTACTTTGGACGAGCGGCCCTTTAATTTTGAGACAACCAATCACCAGTTGTTTGGTGAATATGACGTAGTACGCAAACACGTATCCACACCATTGGATGATTTGAGATCTGCTGACTAGCTTTTAAAGCACAGAGAAGACGCTAAGAAACAACGCCGCCACTAGGAGCTTGTAAGCCTGAGAGAGAGAACGGACAACTGGAATAGAGAGCCATGATGGATTAACGGATTAACAGAGGAACAAATGAAAATAAGAATGGACACACTCCCCTGACGAAGGAAGAACGAAACGCAGCTATGTCGGGAGATAAGTCGTTAGTAGTTATATCGAAGCAATGGCAGTCTAATATTAAGAACTCGGCGTTCATGAAATCCTTTTTAGGGTTGATTAAGACAGAGGGCGTATAAACAGCATGTATTGAAATACAACTTTCCACGAGCATAGGGATATAAGCATTTAGTCGCTTTACAAAAATTGAAAGAAAAAACATAAGTGACAATATCTTATCTATGCATAGTGGAGAGCATGATTTTTATAAGAAAAGTGTTTGATAAAAATTGTTATATTCAAAAAATATTTTTCACACGATAAATAATATAACACACAAAAAAAGGGGGAAGGAGGCAAGTTAATGATTATATCATACGAACAGGCGCAAGGCCGTGGAGGCATGCACTAGAAATATGAAACTTACCTCTTTCTCCAATATATATATATTTTTAAATGACATCAAAATTAAAAAGATAGTTTATTTAGAATATTTTTGGTTGATGAGAGCACGGGATTTTGGGAAGATATTTAAATTGCTAACATCTCTCTCTCTCTCTCTATATATATATATATTTTTTTTTTTTTACCTTTGTTGTCTGATCTTTGTATTTTTCTAATCAGTTGGTCCTGGTCTCTCTTTCCCATTTTTTCCCTTGTCGCTCATTTCCTAATTCCTCTTCAGTGTCTTTTCTACTACTGTCTTCTTCCCTTCCACACACACACACACATATATACATAAATGCTTTCTCTCACAGACTCCCTCACACATTCAGGCTCTCACTCTCATATGCTCTCCCCCCCCCCCCCAGCTCACATTCTCTGCAGACACACATACAAGCTCTCACTTTCTCACCCCTTCCCAGGCTTATATTCTTATGCACACACAGACGCACATCCAGGCACCAATTCTCATCCACACACACAAACCCATTCTCCCATTCTCACCCACACATACACACATTTAAGGTCCCATTCTCACCCACACATACACACTTTCAAGCACCCATTCTTACCCACATATTCAAGCTTCCATTCTCACCCACACACACAAACCCAGGCTCCCATTCTCACCCATATATATACACATTCAAGCTTCAATCCTCACCCACATATTCAAGCTTCCATTCTCACCCACATATTCAAGCTTCCATTCTCACCCACACACACAAACCCAGGCTCCCATTCTCACCCATATATACACACATTCAAGCTTCCATCCTCACCCATATATACACACATTCAAGCTTCCAACCTCACCCACATATTCAAGCTTCCAACCTCACCCACATATTCAAGCTTCCATTATCACCCGCACACATTCAAGACTCCATTCTCACTCCCATACACACCCAGGGTCCGATTTTCACCCACACACACACAAGGCTCCCATTCTCATCCTCACATACACATTCAAGCCTGTGCCCAGTTTCCGCTTCCTCCCCCTAGAGCAGGAAGATCAGCTGCCTCTCCTGCTGCCACTGGCCTCCTGCTATCTTCGGGCCGTATGGCCGACCGATCTTCCTGTTTGGGGGGGGGGAGGAGAGCGGAAGCACCGCGCACAGTTTCCGCTTCCTCCCCCCAGAGCAGGAAGATCAGCTGGCCTCTCCTGCTGCCACTGGCCTCCTGCTATCTTCGAGCCATACGGCCGACCGATCTTCCTGCTGGGGGGGGGGAGCGGAAGCTGTGCGCGACGCTTCCGCTCTTCTTCCCCCCCCAACAGGAAGATAGGTCGGCTGTACGCAGGAGGCCAGTGGCAGCAGGAGAGGCAGCTGATCTTCCTGCTCTGGGGGGAGGAAGCGGAAACTGTGCGCGGCGCTTCCGCTCTCCTCCCCCCCCCAAACAGGAAGATCGGTCGGCCATATGGTTGTAGGACCGCTTTCCCACGTGTGCCGTGATGGCGTGCCAAGCATGGGTTCTCCTCTTCACTGTTGCGGGGATGGGATCCCGCGACAGCCTTGCAGTTCTGGTGTCAGTTGGGTGGGCCTGGGTCTAAATTGGGTGGGCAGCTGCCCACCCAGGCCCACCCGTGGCTACGCCACTGCCTGATACACAAGGGATTTCTACCCATAAAGATTCAATTTTGTATTTAGTCTCATGCAGGATGTTTATCCTGTTGGAGTCTATGCCATCCCGGACATAAAGCGCCACACCTCCTCCCGACTGCTCCTCTCTGTCATTGCGATATAATTTGTACCCCGGTATAGCACTGTCCCATTGGTTATCCTCTTTCCACCATGTCTCTGAGATGCCAATTAAGTCTATGTCATCATTTACTGCTATACATTCTAATTATCCCATCTTACTTCTTAGACTTCTGGCATTAGCATACAAACATTTCAAAGTTTGTTTTTTGTTTGTATTTTTATTCTGCTTTTTAATTGATAGGGATAAGTTAGAATTTTTTAGCTCAGGTGAGTTTTTAGTTACAGGCACTTGGACTACTTTTCTAATTATTGGAACCTCACTGTCGGGATGCCCTAATTCTAATGCATCATTAGTATCCTTTAAAGATACATCTCTCCGAACCATGCGCTGCTGAGCAACTGTCGGCTTTCCCCTTTGTTCTAGTTTAAAAGCTGCTCTATCTCCTTTTTAAAGGTTAGCGCCAGCAGTCTGGTTCCACCCTGGTTAAGGTGGAGCCCATCCCTTCGGAAGAGACTCCCCCTTCCCCAAAAGGTTCCCCAGTTCCTAACAAAACTGAATCCCTCTTCCTTGCACCATCGTCTCATCCATCGTCTCATCTCAACGTTTTCAGAGTGCTCCAGGCTGTCGGGCTGGGGAGACAGAGTGGGGGGAGTCCCAGCCGGACTGGAGACCAGTGGAGTTGGCAAAAGACTGACATTTAACATCGGCTGGTTTTCTCGCCTGCAGCCGCTGGCCTCCCTTTAAAAATTAAAAAACGACCAGGTTGGCCAAATACCAGCCAGTTGGTAATCTTAAGAGAGGCTCATCCTATCGTAGTTTGCTAGTTGTGCATATCTCCCCCCAATCCCTTTTAACTTCTGAACAGCTAACTCTAGTTTAACCGAACAAGCAGGCCAACGCAACATCGGCACGTGTTAAAGGGGAGCTCGTGATTAAGGGCCTGCCCCCATAATGTGCGCCGATCCACCTCCCCGGGGCCCCCAATGCAAAATGCAAATGGGCTGCCAGCTAAAAACGAGGCGCTAGGGGAAACTGCGCGCCACAAGCGCTTCCTCGGCAGCGGGTGCCCGGGAGAGGTGGCTGTCAGCCACTTAGGAAAATGGATGCTGAATTTTAGAGCATCCCTTTTCCTAATCTGTGCACAGCCACAGGTTAGGAAAATTAACGCCCGGTAATTGAATGTCCTTTTTCCTAACCTGACCACCGGCACCCTTTTAAAAAATTTTTTTTTATTTTTCGGGTCATTCTAATTTTTTAAATTCCTCCGACTTAATATCACCACAATATTAAGGAGGAAACACAGAAATGTATATTTTTTGGGATCCTCCAAAATTAACACCTGCTCTGGGCAGGCGTTAATTTTGGCGAGTAAAAATCTGCATGTCAGGTGCACATTTTTTTTTTTTTGGCATCGGGGGAATAGATAATAGCCTCATCAACATGCATTTGCAAGTTTTGGACGTGCTAACCCCCATTTTGCATTGGGGTTAGGGATGCGCGTCCAATCTCGGGTTGATCCGTGCGCTGCAGCCAGCGCATGTTATTGCCTCGGCCTGAAAGTGAGCTTCGATGTTTGTTTTTTTTTTGTTCAAGCTCAGTCATTTTTAATCAGGATGGTGGTGCAAAAAAATTAGAACTGTTTCTGTATCTTTAAGCCACATTTCTTGGTCTCTGATTACACCTCAGTACTTGGTGATCTTCTCTCTCCATACATAGTACAGAATAGTTGCTTAGACTGATCACTAAAGCGATTGATAAATGCTATTAAATAAATAGTGCTGACACTTATATTAGCAGTGCTGTTTTTGTTGGTTTTCTAGCATGAATAATTATACTCTATGATTTATGCAAAGAATATATGTAAGAATGACTAATTGCAAATGTAAAAAAATTGGCAGTCAGAATGAGACCAGAGCTAGAGGGTGGAGCTTGTCTGCCCCCACCCCCCCCAACCAAAAAAGCTTTTCGCTGCCCCTGATTAAAGGTGACCTTGGGACTCCTTAGGGAGGATTGTAAGGGGTTACATGTGAAAACCGATTTTCGCCCTAATTCAGAAGTTTCCAATAATGTGTCGCTGACAAAAGCAGCTACCTTCCAGGCGTGGAAGGAGAAGAGAGAGAAAAATAAAGAAAAAAATAACTAAACTAAAAAAAATAGACAAAAATAAAGACAAAAAAAAATCACTCCAAAGTACACTCTCATATTTACCCAGAAAAAATTAGTCATTTTTCCTACTTTCTCTTGTTTTTTGGGGGTTCTTTTTCATAATAAACCCTTATAAATTCCCAGAAAAATAAAAACTGAAAATGTCCCTGTCCAGACCGTAGTGGGATATAAAGGAATGGATTGATGACCAAGCCGTCTTTGCATAAATCTTCAATGGAAGCTGCCCTGAGATGAGCGACTGAAGTCACCAGAGTTCTCACTTGATGAGCCTTGACCCAGTCTGTAATCTGTAAGCCATCTAGAGTGTAACAGTACCCCTTATAGCCCACTATTCAATTTCACAAAGTTTGTTTGGCAACTGCTCTTCCAAATCTATTGAAATCAAATGACAAACAGCTGAGAAGCTTGATGGTAAGGTTGCGTCCTTTTTAGGTACTGCGCCAGTACTCTCTTATAGTCCAGTAAGTAAAGAGCCCACCTCCTTTTTGTGTGAATGTGGTCTTGGGAAGAATGTCTGCAGCACAATAGCTTGGTTAATGCGTAATGCAAACACCACTTTCGGAAGGAATGTAGGGTGAATCTGCAGACCAATCCTGCTGAGCATAAACTGAAAGCATGGTGAATATGGAACCAAAGCCTGCGGTTCACTCACTCTTCCAACCCAAGTGATAGCAATAAGAAACAACACGTTCCAAGTAAAACTTTGAGATCCATATTCAGCGCATTAGTCTGGCTACGTTGAGCACATAAGCCAGACAAATGCCAGACTTTAAAAATATCACCAATCTGACTGCCGCGAATTTAGCTGGAAAAGTCGGGATGGGGCAGGGCTAGTTATCTGGCTAACTTTAGCAGAATAAACATTGATTTTCAGTGTTATTTGGCTAATGTAGCTGGATAACTTTAGGAAGCCAAAAAGCAGTCCTAAAATTAGCCAGATAAATGTATCTGGCACACTTTAAGATACATGGGTATATTCAGCAGTGCACCTGCGTGAGAGGTTTGAAGGGAGGTTTCGTGAATTAAGCTAGGACTCCACTGAGATCTCAAGGCATTGGAATACCACAGATCTGTCTTGAACTTTGGTATTAAAGGGTGGAAAAAGATTTGAGCCCCTTCCTATTGTCCACTGAGTTGAACAGGTCAGTTATTAACATAGATCCATTATTGACATGTCCCAGTGATGGAAGAGGCCATTCATGACATCTTGATCCAAGAACCATTGGTGTTGTAGAACTTTATTAAGAGAGTCTGCCAGTGTATTCTGGACTCCATGAAAACAAATCACTGTGATGACCGGCCCATGACCAGATTCAGAGGGCATCCAAGCCCGTTCCTCCTTGCTTGTTCACACAGAATATGACTACCTGGTTGTCTGTCTGGGTCAAAATTCTCTTTCTTGAGAAAAAGTGAGAGAAAACCTGTACACAGGTTCATAGCTCCAGAAGTTTTTTTGCATGTGACTCTCAAAAGGAAGCATTTTGTACTGATAGTGCAAGTTCACCTTAAATCAGAGGAACTGCCAGTAGGTAGGGTGAATGGGAATGTGTGCATAATCATCCTTCAGGTCCATACAGCACATCCAATTCCTCTGTTGGATGAAGGGAAGAATCATCTGGAGGGAGTTAATCTTGAACCTTTCTCAAAGCAACAACCTGTTCAGCCTCCATAAGTGCAAGATAGGCCTCAATCGCTCTGACATCTTGGGGATTAGAAACCACAAGGAAGAGACTTTCTGGCCACATTCCTGAGAAGGTACCCGCTTCATTGTCTTCTGTTGAAGGAGAGATGCTACTTCCAGTTGCAGATGAACATATTGAGAGGTATCAGAACTGAAAATTGGTATCCATTGAACCAGAGGAAGGCGAGAAAAGCGCAAGTGGTAGCCTTATTCCACAATTTTCAGTACTTACCTTCCTTGGTGATGCAGATCCATTCTTAAAGAAAGGACTGGACCTTTCCCCCACTGGAGGAAGCAGTGAAGTGGGCTTCAAAGATGTCAAAAGCTTGTTCCAGGCTTAGGTTGCTGAATCTTCAGTTGACGCCTCTTCCTCTAGAGGACAGCTATTGCTGCTGGATAGCAGGAGGAACCTGATGACATTGAAATGGGTTGATGGGATTTCTTGAAAAGAACAGACATTTGTAGGAAAAGTGCTGATGACAGGTTAGGGCTGGATGATCCCCTGCCACTGTGGAAAGGGATTGTAGAGCAGATTGATGCTCTTTAATCAAAGCCACCGTTTCATGCATTTTTTCTAAAAACAAGTTCTCCACCTTACAGGAAACATCTGCTAGATGATCATGTGCATCTTCTCAAAGCCTACTTGCTCACAACCACACAGGCCTCATTTCTATGAAAGCTACTGAGATTCTGGCCGCAGTGTCAAAAGCTTCATATATGAAATGGATTAGGTGCTGCTCGTACACTTCAACATCCTCCATGCCTCATTGGAACTCTGCCTCTCAGGGTTCTGATGAGTCTACCAAAGGCTTCAGCTTTCGCACACATTTGTATGAATATTGTATCATGGACAAATGATAACCAGCAATCTAAGCACTAAGCATGGATTCTTGGAAGACTTTCTCCCCAAACATATCCAACATCCTTGGATCCTTCCCAGAAAGCATGTTAGACTAATCCTGGATGAGCTTTATTCACATCAACTCTGACTCCACCACTATAGAGTGGTGTGGTAGCTGATCTACACCAAAAGATTACCCAAAGATACAATATCAGAGCCGCCACATCATCATTTACAGATTCTGGAGGAGATTATGCACTGGAATGGATGTAGAGACCACAGGAAGTTAAAGGAATTGCAATAACCTGAACACATCCATTCTCAGGTTCTGCTGTTTCTGAACACAGATAGACTGTGTCTTCACTAGTTTATCCACATAACATGAGTAGCTAATATCTTCCAGAGGAGATGTATTATGAGGCAAGTATGGCACTGACGTTTAGCAGGAATTTGTTTAGTAGTATATTATGTTTTATTATATTGTATTTTTTATTGTTAATTTCAAGTATGTATGCTATGTATTTTAAATGTAATCTGCTAAGCACGATTGGTTGGATCTGAAGGTATCTCCTTTGAATCCTCACTTCCTGATCTTGGAGGGAGGTTGAAGAGAGTTCTGTTGATTTGAGGGGGAAATGTCCAGTAGGAACTCTGAATGCATTGAACCCCTCCTAGGAGGGGAGTGGGGAGGGGGCATAGTTGCCTCATTCAGACAGGGCCTTTTTCCCACTACTGGAAGCCCCTGAGATGAGGTATGAAACTTTGGTGGACTCAGCCATTTTCCTATGTTGGAAAAGTTTCCTCTCCATCCTGAACAAGAGAGGTTGCCATTTCCTTCGGTCTACAGGATTGATGAAGGCAAAGAAATTCTTCATTATCTCCAACAGCTGGGCTCCCTCTGGAGCACTGGAGCTGAAGGAGAAACATCTGTTCAGAAACCCAGATTGGTTCATCCTCCCTAAGGCCAGCTAACACTAGCAGTGCTGCATAGGAACTTGAAGCCACTGCCACGGGGTTTGCCACTGCAGAAGTAGTGGGTTATGACACAGTTTGCATCAAGTTGGACCGATGCCTCTTGCTGACCGGCTCTGTGTCTAATCACCAGCAAAACTATACTCGGTGCCATTGCCTTGCCTTCCACAGAAGCAGGTCTCTTTTGCTTCCGTGCCAAGGTGCTCTGCTCTGAAGAAATTGAGAGAGCTTTAGCACCCCAAGCCGAGGGTATTGACTGTGACCTGGCACCATAAATGAGGATGGCATCTGAGTCAAGAAAGGCAATTACTGTCTCGGAGACAAGCAAGGGTCCACGTTTGTTTATTTCTATAAAATGTTTTCTATTCTGCCTATAGCAACCAATCGTGCTTAGCAGATTACAATTAAAATACATAGCATACATACTTAAAATTAACAATAAAAAATACAATATAATAAAACATACTACACTACTAAACAAATTCCTGCTAAACGTCAGTGCACAATATTTATCACTGCAATTTATACACTTCCATAAATAGATGAGCCTTCACTTACTTCCTGAATATGCCAATTTCTTTAATGCCACGAAACGCTGGGGGAAGAGAATTCCATAATTCGGCTGTTGAGAAAGATCTAAGGTGTGTCTCGTTCAAATGTGCTGTCTTAATTGAGGGAACCAATAATAAATTTTGGTCTATGGACCTCAAAGCCCAACCAGGTAGATATCTTTGTAAGAGATTTGCTAAATAACCAGGGCCATCCATTCTTAAGGTGAAAACTAAAATCTTAAACTTAATCCTGTATCCTACAGGAAGCCAATGGAGCACAATCCATTTGATTGGAGAAAGATGCTCCCAGCATTGAGTAGATATTAAACGTGCGGCAGAATTTTGCAATACTTGAACAGCCCAGAATGAAGTGGTCAGTAACCCCATAAATAAAGAATTGCAATAATCAATGGGGCACAGCACAAAATGCTTGAACCATCTGTGGAACTCCATGTAAACAGCACTGGTTTCTTCAGCACCGAGGGGGGTGGCTGCAGAGAAGCTCCAGGTGCTCGTTTGTGCCTCGGCTCAACCCCTCACCTGGGGTGATTCCAAGAGCTAGCACTACAAGGGGGATCCTTCTCCGACTTGCTGGATAAAGCCACATTTGAATCCCGCCTAGGCTCCCTGTGGCACCAAGAATCCAAGGAGGCACGACTCCGCTGGTTGTCTTGTGCCCAAAGCTTCAGCATCTTACCTGATGTCGCCTTCTGCGGGGCCTCCATCTTCCAGGGGCAGTACTGCTGCGCCCTCGGGGACACCCAAGCACATATACAGCAATTGGCAGTATCGTGATGCAGGCCCAGGCAGCAGCAGCAGCAGTCAGAGTTGGGGATCTGTGATGGACATCCAAAGCCCACAAATGCAGGTCTTAAACCTACTGGCCGTGGCCTTTTTGCCCTTGGATTTTTTTTGCATAATACTTCTCTGTACAGAACTGAAAAGTCAAGGCAACGACAGGAAAAGGAGAACTGCAAGCAGGACACACTTCAGAACCAGGACATAGCAAGGCCCAAAAGGAACATTTTTGTAAGGTAGCTCAGGCGAAGAAAGACCGAGAGGCACACAAGGCAGCAAGTGCACACGGGAATTCCCGCAAATGTTCAGTAAGACTTTTACTGAGCTCTGAGAGCTGGGTCTATGTCAGCGCCGTCGGATGATGTCAGCCATACGTTATATGTCTGATTCATGCCTGTTTGTCGAGGGAGAATATTATGCGCTGTTGCTATATCAGATATTATGAAAGCCTGTGTGTGGCACACGGGGATTGCACTCGGGTTCCCCTTAGAACCTAACTATAAACCTTTGTAATCCCTCTTCAGCCTTAAATCAAACAACTGAAATGCTCTCAGCACTCCTGATACACAATAGCTGCCTCTCACAGCATCGCAACACTAACACAACACTAAGAACAACAATGGGTAATGAACATAGAACAAAGCATTATTCTCAAACCATGCCGTGGAGCCAGACCTGGGCAAGCCACACAAAAGTGGTTTCTCCTGCTCAGTTATCAGCAGAAGTAGCTGCTTCCTGATCGCCCCATCCGATGCTCTCTTTCCGGAAACAGCTGCGGCTCACTTCCCCTCCTCTCTGCCAGCTGCCAGATCCATGAAAGACTTTCTCCCGGTCCCTTCTCGCAGGGGAGGGGGAAGGCTCGGTGAGCCTGCAACTATTTACAAAGATGCTTTGCCATAAGGAGAATTTGTTCTTTAGACAGAGCCCTAGGTGCCTTAGGAGGGCAGCAAGAGTTGCTCCCCTATAAGCAGGGTAACTCCATAGACGGCAGGATGAATCAGCCATCGTGCGTGATCTGATGTCATCCGATGGCGCCGACACTGAGCTCAGTTCAAGTCTTACTGAGCATGAGGAGGAGTTCCCGCAAGCCTACACTGCCTCGTAAGCCCCTCAGTCTCTTCCAGAGCTCAAGCTTTGGCGAGGTACTCAACTTTCCTGGGAGGGGGCAGGTATTAAATATGGCCGAGTCATCCTGCTGTCTATGGGGAACCCTGTTTACAGGGTAGGAAAACTTACTTTCTTCATCAGCAAGCAGGCATGAATCAGCCATAACCCGGGGAGAGTCCCAGGCTAAGAGCTGCGTAGTGGCGCAAGTACTTGGACAACCCGGCCCCACCGACAGAGAGTGGGACTGCTGGTTGACAGGATTCACAGAACTGCCTGGCCAAAGTTACTGTCTCTTGGGGCCTCTTTACCCTGACAGTGCTGGGATTTAAAGGTGTGAATTGAAGACCAAGCAGCAGCTTTGCAAACCTATGCCAATTCAGCCTCCCCTTTTTGTGTCTTTTATCATTTGTCCAATCATGTGCGCGTGTATTTTTCTACTTCAGTCATGTGAAATTCTTAAGAAACGGCCATTATCACAGGCATGCAGTGAGTTGATAACCATCTCCTACTTATGTCTTACTTCATCACCTTTATGCTTCCATGTCTGGAAAAGGCTGCTGAGTAATGTACTCCCTGGGCTCAAAGATTCATGGGTTGAAACAAAACCGTGCATAAGCTCACTGTGCCAGATGGAGGGAAGCGAAGAGAGTATACAGGATAGCAATGACACGTCATTGGAGGGAGGAAGGAGGCCACTCCCCTCCCATACTTGCATTATCATTTTAATTTTATTGCATTTTCGTGTCTGTAGGTGTGGCCTAGTGATTAGCACAATAGGCTGTGAACCAGAAAAAAAACCAGAGTTCAAATTCCTTGGGCAAGTCATTTTATCTCCTGTTGCCACAGGTTCCCCTCTTACAGGCCGATATAGTACAGTGCGCTCCGATGGAGCGCACTGTTAGCCGGCATTTGGATGCGCGTTTTCAACGCGCTAGCTTTACCCCTTATTCAGTAAGGGGTAATAGCGTGTCCAAAACGCGCGTCCAACCCCCCCGAACCTAATAGCGCCCGCAACATTCAAATGCATATTGATGGCCCTATTAGGTATTCCCGCGTGATTCAGTAAGTAAAATGTGCAGCCAAGCCGCACATTTTACTTTCAGAAATTAGCGCCTACCCAAAGGTAGGCGCTAATTTCTCTGGGCACCGGGAAAGTGCACCCTCTGACTTAATATCATGGCGATATTAAGTCGGAGGTCCCGAAAGTTTAAAAAAGTAAAAAAAAAAAAAAAAAAATCTGAAATAGGCCCGTGGCTTGAAAACCGGACGCTCAATTTTGCCAGCGTCCAGTTTCCGAACCCATGGCTGTCAGTGGGCTCGAGAACCAACGCCAGCAAAATTGAGTGTCGGCTGTCAAACCCGCTGACAGCCGCTGCTCCTGTCCGAAAAGAGGCGCTAGGGACGCGCTGGTGTCCCTAGCGCCTTTTTTTTTTTTACCACCGGGCCTAATTTAAATAAATTTATTTACTATATCACGTGCAAAGCAGAGTGCCCTGTGCGCGCGCTGGGAGAGCGGGCGCTCGCCCGCTCTCCCGCGTTTTTTACTGTATCGGCCCGTTAGTGTGTAACCTCTTTGGAGCAGGGACTTCTCATGCCTGCAAAAAGGTTGCAAACCACCTTAAGCTAAAATTGCAAATGCAATCTAAAAATATTGCAAGAATTTTTAAATACAATTAAAGTTAGAAATGGCTGTATAACAAAAACAAGACCTGATGGAAAATAAAACTCACGGTTCAAGCAGCAGTTCACAAATATTTCCCCCAAAATGCAAATTAAGCCTCCAACTCAGTTTATGAAGGCATAAAAGTTCTATATTAAACAAAATAATTCCAATATGAACAAAAATGTTGTTAAGAAATTAAAAGGCTAGTGAAGACTAATGCTCTACTACAGAATTGTTGCGGGGAGACGGGAGGCGTGCATGGAAAAGGAAACTCATACCAATACCTAGAGGGTGAATCTTCTAGAACAGCCAGGCCTGGGTTTCTCAATAGGCACACTAGGCCTGGGCCTGGGGGGGAGGGGCAGCGGGCTGGCTGAAGATTTGCTGCATCTCACTCAGCAGAGAACAGGCCTCTGCTTCCTACTCCAGGGAACAGGAGAGGGGGGGAGTGAGCGTGCAGCAGACACAGCAAAGAGGGATCCTTTTGGGGAGATTAGGAGGAGCAGAGTAGAGATAGTTGGAGGGTGGGAAGGAAGGCTGGGGGATGAGAGGAGGATCAGCTGCTCTGTAGGTCTCTGTCTGAGAGAGGGGGGGGGGGGGAACCAGGGTAGGGGGCAGTGTTCATGTGTGTGTGAGAGAGAAGGGATTGGTGTCAAGTGTCTGTGTATACATGTCATATTGGGTGAGAGGGGATGCAAGAAGCAGCAGGACCGGAGCATGGTAGAGACACCTCCCCCTCCTCTCTTCCCACTCACGGCAATTCAAATCCTCCCTCCCTTGATCTTGGATTCTGTCCCCCAAATCCTGGATGCTCCCTTCCTACCTCTCCCTCCTCCCCAGATCCTGGAATCCACTCCGCAACCCTTCCTAATCCCTCCTCCTCTTCCTCGATTCAAGAACCTGCCTCGCTCTCCCCCCTTCTTCCCCATCTCCCACCCTCCCCATTCCCTATTCCCCTTTCCTTCTCGCACTCCTCATTTCTCCTCTCCCATTCCTGATCTTTCTCCCTTACTCTCCCGATTTCTGTCTCCTCCATGTACTGATACTTGGGATTACGTTTCTTCACTAATAAAGATAAGTTATAAATTATACTAATACATATACAGTAAAACGATTGTATTTTTATAAAGTTATATAAAAGACAAAAATGTTTTTGTTTCAGAATTTTTAAATTTTTCCCACAGAATCTACCCCAAGCTGCCACAGGAAACTGGAGGGGACTGTGTCTTAGAGACCTTCTGTTCCCTACTGTTCAACCTCGGGGGGGGGGGGGGGGGGGGGGGGGAAGAGTGGGGCGACAGTACCAACAGTGCCTAGGAGCGCCAAAAACCTAAATCCTTCTCTGAGGAAAGCTTGCAGGAGATGCAAACCTTGATCTGTTCACACTGTGCTAACATGGAACACAATTCTTTAAGGTTCCTTCACATCTTAGGCAGTGTCAGAACACAACTTGAAGTAAGAGAAAACTGGCAACATTCTCCAGGTGCCCTAGGTGTGCCTTACAGCCCTGCATCCACCATTCCCACACACAATTAAAATTGATAACAACAGATATTCCATAGAAAAGGACTTTCAAAGTTCATTTTCTGAGGTAAAAATATCACTTTCAACAATAGCTATATTATTCTTACATTCAATGCTGTGGTGCCAATCACAATAACCTTGAAAAAAAAAATATAAAAATACATTTGGAACCCATATAGTAGTAGGCCTATTGTAATGTATGTTGAGTTTGAACTTAGCCTTCAAAAAACCATGAATACATATAATTACAATGAAAATATAGTAAACCTCCTATATCAAAACAGCACTAACTGCAAGAACTCAAACAGTAATAACCCTACCTATGAAAAGGCAACACCATAACTATTACACTAGGCACTAAAACACTAATACACCTCCAATTAGGAAAACAGATCAAACCAAACAGCTATAGATTACTAAACAAAAACTTCACACTAGCAGAATATCTCACCTTGGTCACACATGCAGAATACAGACAGACCCTTACCAAATACAGAATAAAGATTTTGTTAAACTTTTCTGGATGTGCACTTAATTTGCTGTAACAACTCCTTCTTGTGATAATTTTTATAATTCTAATAAATAAAAAGTAAAAAAAAATTTTGAAATGAGCAGGAAAAAACTGAACTGGAAACCGCGACAAGCCAGATTTTTATGTACCTTATAAGCTGTTTTGGTCTCTTATGGAAAATGCGCGTTATAAATGACATGATTAAATATGATAAAGCCAAACTCTGTATGCATTACAACACTGGGGAAACAAACATCACCATTCCTCATAAAACATCAAACAATTAAAGCAAGAAACATAAAACATCAATCATGATAGTAAAAACCATACTAATAAAAAGAATAAATATATCTAAACAGCTTATCAAGAAAATAACAGCCAGTAATAAAAAAAAAACTTGTTTCAAAATTTTTTAAAACTTTTCCAAACACCAATAAAAATATTAAAAACAGTAGATACATTAAATAGCACCCAATAATTAAAACTAATAAGGATAAAATAAATCCCTCACGCTCCATGCTTGGAAACAATTTCCAGGTGCCCTGAAATCAGGGGTTGAAAATTTTCTACATCATTTATTCACTATATGTATGTATATATATTTTTATATTGTAACGGCTCACCGCCAGTGCTGCCCGGATCTGCCACTCCTCTGGGTTCCTGGTTACATCTTCAGGGAGTCCCACTTTGCCCCTGGACCGGCCAGGCGCTTGTAACTCCCCAGGTCCTGGTCTAAACAGACCCTGCCTCCGTTTGGCTTCAGGGTTCTCCTTAGAAGGAGCGGATGGTGAAACCACCCCCCCCAAGCAAAAGACAGTGCAAAGACACAGTTTTCTTCAAAACAGTTTATAAGGCAATTCAAATGTCCATTACCATTCCTTCATCACCCTCACCTCCGCCAGTTATTGGGAACTCACTGCCTGAACGTCTAGTTCAGACTCCCAGCACCCCCGTTCCTCACAGGTGGGTTCTTGACCAGTTTTACTATTAAGTCAAGGATCCTCTTTAAAGCATTTACCCCACATGCTCTATAGAGCCCTTCCTCCCCAATTTCCTTTAAGATATGAATTGTAACTCTCCCCCTTCCTGGCTATTCAGTATCCATGGCTGAGCTGGAGGATTCCTCTCCCCCAGAACCTACCTCCATCCTTTCTTCCTCCTGTTCAGAGGTGCTAGGCTTTTCTGGCCATTCCCACCATGCCGGCATGCCCCCTTCCTCCAACTCCAGCGATTCAGCTGTGGCTGACTCGTTATCGTTTAACTCTGACAGCTGTTTCCCCTCTTGCTCTGCCCACAGGTAAGGTGGTGGTTCTAAGAACCTGGGAGTTGTAGTTTTTGCTGCCTTCGGCAACGCCCTCTGCTGTCTGCCTCTGGTATTACCTGACTTCATCCTATGATGCCGGGGCTGTTCCTGACCCCGACAGTGCTGCACTGCATCACAATGTGTGTGTGTGTGTCTGTGTATGTGTGTGTATATATATACATATATATACATACATACATACATATATACATATATACATATATATATATACACATACATATATATATATATATATATATATATACATACATACATATATACATACATACATATATATATATATATATATATATATATATATATATATATACATACACACACACACACACACATTTACTCTCACACATGCTCAAATCACAAACATACTCTCTCTCTTTCACACATGCTTATTCACACAAACACACGCTCCCTCTCTGGATGCACAAGGGCAGCAGAAGCCTCCTCCTTCAGCCCCTGGCTGACAGGAGGAGTCCTTTTTCGGGCCACAGAGGCCCATGCTGCTCTTCCTTCTGCAGTTCTCCTCCTTTTAACTCATGCTGCAGAAACTTCGCCGCCTGCTGTTCTTTTCAGCCCACGCGGCCGATGCTGCTCTTGGGGGGGGGGGGGGGGAAGGGGTGTTAGTAGGAAGGAGGATGTGTCTTGAGGCCTGAGAGGACAGAGAGGAGGAAGTTTAAAAAGAAGGATGGATGAACAATGAAAGAGCAAGAGGACTGCACCTGAGTGGAGAAGAGGTGAGGGGGAAGGCAGAGGTCTGCATGGGGGTCGGGTAGGGTGGAGTGTGTCACTCTTCAGGAAAGAAATGTACGCCTGCAACAGCCAACCCACCCAAAAGCAAACTATTTGGGGGTGACGGGGGGGGGTGCAGCAGGACAGTGACTAAATGATATAGAAAGTTTTCAAACCCTGATTATTGTTTCCCAATTATAGCTAGGTAAACTGAAGCCCAAAGAGTGATGGACTTGCTTGGGCTCACACAGAGAATCAGTGGGATGTTGGCGTTTGAACACAAAATACAAAAAGGTCCAGCTATATGTAGAACTCAATGCAGACTTGCTTACATTTGCAACCGTCATACATAGCCTCAGTAGGATAATGGCTTATAGTGTCAAGCCCATACAATTCTGGGCTTGAATAATCATAGGTTGCTGTAAGATACAAACACTGTGTAAACACTACAAATGTTTGCTCTTATCGTTTTCCACCAGCCAGGTGAGTAATATCTTACATCCTGAAGTGCACGCTCCAACACAGCAGTGTTTCGGACTGTCAGACTCCTTCCTCAGGGAACTTCAGGGAGGTAGTTTACTGGTGCAATTCTGTGTGGAAATACAACAAAAGAGTTCTAAAAAATGCCCAAAGGCTAATAGTTCAACAAATGGCAAAGATTTGGAAGCAATGCAAAACTTACTGTGAGATGTTGTTTCTGGTCAGTCAAGAAGCGGTGCAAAACACTGGCTGAAATCGCTGAAAAGACAATGCATGAAAGACAACGCGTATGGGGTTCAGAGAAACCTCCCTTATAGAAGAACTTGTGCATTAAAAAATTGTAATTTAACCTATATAAGTTTTAAAGTCTCTCAATCCTCTGAATTTTGTCATTGCGGTAACAATGGTGAAAAAACTTACGTGCGAGACTTTAAAACTTACGTGCGAGACTTTAAAACTTACGTGAGAGACTTTAAAACTTATATAGATGTTAAATTACAATTTTTTAACGCACAAGTTCTTCTATAAGGGAGGTTTCTCTGAACCCCATACGCGTTGTCTTTCATGCATTGTCTTTTCAGCGATTTCAGCCAGTGTTTTGCACCGCTTCTTGACTGACCAGAAACAACATCTCACAGTAAGAAACATAGAAACATAGAAACATAGAAATGACGGCAGAAGAAGACCGAATGGCCCATCCAGTCTGCCCAGCAAGCCTCACACATTTTTTCTCTCATTCTTATCTGTTTCTCTTAGCTCTTGGTTCTATTCCCCTTACACCCCCACCATTAATGTAGAGAGCAGTGATGGAGCTGCATCCAAGTGAAATATCTAGCTTGATTAGTTAGGGGTAGTAGGGGCAGTAACCGCCGCGATAAGCAAGCTACACCCATGCTTATTTGTTTTACCTAGACTATGTTGTACAGCCCTTGTTGGTTTTTTTTCTTCTCCCCTGCCGTTGAAGCAGAGAGCCATGCTGGATATGCATTGAAAGTGAAGTATCAGGCACATTTGGTTTGGGGTAGTAACCGCCGTAACAAGCCAGCTACTCCTCGCTTTGTGATTGCGAATCCTTTTTTTCTTCACCCCTGTCGTTGAAGCTATGCAGGATATGCGTGAAGCATCAGTTTTTTGTTTTTGTTTTTGTTTTTTTTTTCCCCTGCTGTTGAAGCAGAGAGCTATGCTGGAAATGCGTGATGTATCAGTCTTTCTCCCATGCCGATGAAGCAGAGAACCATGCTGGATATGCATGGAAAGTGAAGTATCAGGCACATTTGGTTTGGGGTAGTAACCGCCGTAACAAGCCAGCTACTCCCCGCTTTTTGAGTGCGAACCCTTTTTCTTCTCCCTTGCCGTTGTAAGTTTTGCATTGCTTCCAAATCTTTGCCATTTGTTGAACTATTAGCCTTTGGGCATTTTTTAGAACTCTTTTGTTGTATTTCCACACAGAATTGCACCAGTAAACTACCTCCCTGAAGTTCCCTGAGGAAGGAGTCTGACACTCCGAAACACTGCTGTGTTGGAGCGTGCACTTCAGGATGTAAGATATTACTCACCTGGCTGGTGGAAAACGATAAGAGCAAACATTTGTAGTATTTACACAGTGTTTGTATCTTACAGCAACCTATGATTATTCAAGCCCAGAGTTGTATGGGCTTGACACTATAAGCCATTATCCTACTGAGGCTATGTATGACGGTTGCAAATGTAAGCAAGTCTGCATTGAGTTCTACATATAGCTGGACCTTTTTGTATTTTGACAGTTTCTGATTTTCAGCTATCTAGAGTTTTTTATAAAGGCGTTTGAACACAGGCATCTCCAGAGCTCTCGCAGTGCTCTATTCCCCAAAGAAGCAGGTCATGAGGGCAGATCAAGACCACAAGGCCCCTTCTATTCTTTCCAATTTGCTTTCCTGTTGCAATGTTGCAGACCCCAACTGATCTCTGGTTTTCTTCTCATCTTCTCAACTATGAATCCTGTATGCTTACCTCAGCATTTCTGGAATTCCATTACTGTTTTAGCTGCCTCCATCTCTCCTGGGAGGCTGGTCCACATATTTTACAGCAATAAAAAAAAAGTCACATAGCAGGGAAGAGTTGGTTCATGTATTCATCATATTCATATTCCATGAAGAAATATTTCCTAATGTTACTCCCGTGTCTTCTACCTTTCAGCCTCCTGTCATGGCCTATTGTTCTAGAATTTTCTTTTCACTGAAAAGGCTTGTATTTCATGCAGTATCTGAGGTCTTAGAATGTCTCTATTATAATCCCTTTCCCCTTCTCTCCCCTAGAGTATGCATCATTATGTCAGTCTCATTTCATAGGACTTTTGGTGCAGAGGCTACACCTTTTCGGTAAGAATATAATTGCCATACTGTGTCAGGACGAGGGTGCATCAAGCCCAGCATCTTATTTCTAATCAGTGTCCAATTCAAGGATCCCAAATAGTAGATTGAGCCCATGCTGCTAATAATCAGAGTTAAGCAATGGTTTCCCCCAAGTCGACCTAGTTAAACATTTATGGACTTTTCCTCCAGGAACTTGTCCAAACCTTTTTTTAAACCCAGCTATGTTAACTATTTTTATCACATCCTCTGGCAATGAGCTCTAGAGTTAATTTTGCACTGAGTGAAAAAAATATTTTCTTCAATTTGTTTAATTGTGATACAAATTAACGTCATAGAGTGAACGCAAGTCTTTGTATTTTTTGAGGGATTAAACAACTAATTTACATTTACTCTTTCTATTCCATTAATGGCTTTATAGACTTTTGGTATATTTCCCCCTCAGCTGTTTGTTCTCCAAGCTGAACAGCTATCATCTCTATTGCCTTTCCACATAGGGGAGCCATTCCATCCCCTTTACCATTCTGGTCACCCTTCTCTGTAACTTTTCCAGTTCAGCTATATCTTTTTTTTTAGATGCAGCAGCCAGAATTTAATACAATAGTCTAGGTGCAGTCTCACCATGGAGCAACAGAGAGATATTATGACATTCTCTTTGCTTTCTTGACTGCCAAGGATTTCAAAGTATTATTCACAATGATGCACTTAACCTTTTCCTGGGTGGTAACTCCTAATATGGAATCTAACACAGTGTAACTACAGTTTGGATTACTTTTCCCTAAGTGCATTGCTTTGCACTTATACACAAGCAGGCATAACTTATACACAAGTTGCTTTGCACTTATACACAAGCAGGCATAACTTGTGCAGCAAAGATGGTGGGGGGGATTTAGGTAGGGCTGGGGGGTGGATTAGATAGGGGAAGGGAGGAGAAGGTGGGGGGGACACGGAAGGAAAGTTCCCTCCGAGGCCGCTCCGAAATCGGAGCGGCCTCGGAGGGAATGGAGGCAGCCTGCGCGGCTCGGCGCGCACAGGCTGCCGATTTTGCGCAGCCTTGCGCGCGCCAACCCAGGATTTTATAAAATACGCGCGGCTACGCGCGTATCTTATAAAATCCGCAGTACTTTTGTTTGCGCTGGTTGCACGAACAAAAGTACGTGCGCGCGTACTTTTTAAATATCTACCTCATTAAATTTCATCCGCCATCTGGATGACCAGTCTTTCAGTCTTGCAAGGAGGTCCTTCTGTAAATTCTCACAATCCACTTGTGAAGTAAGAACTCAGAATAATTTTGTGCCTCCTGCAAATTTTATCATCTGACTCTTATTCCCTCTTCTAGATCATTTATAAATATATTAAAAAGCACAGGTTCCAGGACAGATCCCTGGGTCACTTCACTGTTTACCTTCCTCCATTGACAAAACTGACCATTAAGTCCTACTCTCTGTTTCTTATCTTTTAACCAGTTCACAGTCCACAACAGGGCACTGCTTCCTATCCCATGACTTTTTAACTTTCTCAGGAGTCTCTCATGAGGGATTTTGTCAAATGCTTTCCAGAAAATCCAAATACACCAGTTTACCATTATCTGCAGATTGGTGAGGCAAAACTCGCTTTGGATAAATCCATGTTGGCTGTGACCCATTAAATGTTTTCCTAGATGTTCTGTTATTTTGTTCTTTAGAATGGTTTCCATGATTTTTCCCGACTCTGAAAGTTCTCTGGTCTATAGTTTCCTGGATCACCCTGGACCCCTTTTTAAAAATTGGTGTTACATTGGCCACTCTCCATCAGATACAATAGACAAGTTTAATGATTACTAGTAACAGATGTACAGTTCTATTTTTTAGTTCTTTCACAACTCTGGGGTGTAAACCATCCGAACCAGATGATTTTCTAGCCCTTTTTTGGGCTGACTCTCCTCTGTTTTTTACATATGGAGATGTGGTCTCTAACACTGAGCACAATATTCTAGAGGAGGCCTCAACAACTACCTGTACAGAAGCATTATCACTTCCTTTTATTATCCACTGGCAACAAGTCTTCCCTATACACCCCACATTATTTGGGCTCTAGCCCTCAATCATCCCTAAATTAAAGCTACACCACCACTGCTTGCCCCACCCTGTTATGCCTAGAACAAAGTCATAGCTCCATTACCTCTCTCAGCAAATCATTCCTAAGCTAAAACTGTATCACCATTACTGCACATTTAGGACAAGAGAAATCTGGGATTACTCCTTCTCCTGGGGCTGCTGGGAGGGTGTGAAGGGGACACCACTTGGGGGCTAGAAGCCTCTTTCTTGCTCAGAGGGTGGATGGCGTAGAGAAAGGACCAGCTGTGGTAACTGCTTAATGCACTATCTACTAGGTGCTTAACATCCTTTAGTAAATATGTTATTGTTGGCATAGAAACATACATTAAAAACATGGATAAAACTTTGGAGGTATATTCAATAGTGCATACTCACTACTAAATATAGCCGGCTATTTTAAAGTTAATTGGCTAATTTTAGCCCACTAACATTAGGGCAGTTCTTTGGCCTAATCAGACTTAGCAGGCTAAATCATCCGGCTAACTCTGAATATCGGAGTTAGCCAGTTAACTTTGCCAGCTAACTCAATTTCTCCCAGTTACGCTCCCGGAATGCCCCTAACTTATCTGGCTAAAAAGTCTAGCCACATAACTTATTAGCCCGCTAGAATTTAGCTGGATATGTGCCCAATATTTATTTAGCCGGCTAACTCAGAAATATGGACCTCAGGCTTTACTAAATAGGAGTCCCTCCAAAACAAAATCACAGTTCTGCTATTTATCCCTTCAAAGTATCTGCAGCAAGTTCTCATTCCTCGTATCCTCTCTGTGTTTTTTGTTTGGTTTTTTTTGTTAATCCTTTTAGCTTTTACTAATCTGGTATTATTGTAGAGTACTCAGAAATCCTTTCTGCTATTGTCGGGAGCTTCTTTGTCCTGGGAATGATGGGCAGCGAATCTACCTTCTGTAGCTGTGATACTGAGTGACCGGCCTGAGTTCTCCTAAAACCAGTGTCAGGGCTTGAGAAGACAAGCTTTCCTATTCATCTCTGGCCTCATCCAAAGTCAAATATTTATTTTTCTCATTCATTTTGAAATGGATTTTCAGTCTTAAAGGGCGATGAAGCAGCTTCCAGGTGCTACATCAAAGAGGTGCGAGAGAGAGAGAGCGGCACAGCAGGAACCAAGCAATGCCGGAATAAAAGGCCTCTCCACCCCCTCTGTGTATAAGAGACAAAATTAACGTGCCGGGGGACCTTGCTTGTCTTTCCCTTCCCCACTTTTTCCGTCTTTGGGTCATGCCAACTCTGGCAATGGCAGGAAACTCTTTCTCCATGGAGCGCCGAGCTGAGAGGCAGCATGACATGCCTTTAGGAGAGGCCACGGCGGCAGCTTTCTGCCCCTTGCTTCAGGACTGCAGAGCAAGCTCCCTCTCATTTGTCCTGACAATGATAATGTGTGCAGGAGGGAATCGTGCATGTACACCGAATCTTATGTTTCAGTTCATAATCTTGCTTTTCTCATGCCACAGATGTACAGGGGACAGGGGTACCTGAGCCAAACGGTGGAACTGCAGGGACAACAGCCACACACGGCACCTTACACTGAAAGCAAGGGGGTGGGGGGGTCTCCTTTATTCCAGCTAGGGTAGGGAGCCCCTTCTTAGCAGGGGAATTGTGCATTGGGGCACCAGATTGCGGTGGAGATGGTGTTGCATGGGCAGGCAGCCAGCTAGTTACGCATGGGGGGAGGGGGTCCTCTGAAAGCCACGCAGCACAAGGATGCAACCACGCTGATGAAGGTCACCTATCGTGGAACCATGGCAAGACCTCAAGGGGATCGGTTTAGCTTATTGCTCAGTGGGCTCAGTGAGGTGCATGAGCTGCCAAGCTACAGGATGGCAGGCAGCCAAATATAAGAGCAGAGTTTGGCTCGGGTTATATATATATATTGTGTAATCACGGCATCTTGTGTTAATAAAGCTGAGGCCTGCTTAGATTCCACAAATCTCTCAAGCGTCTAATTTGTGGTGGAGGAGGAGAATGAGAGGAAAGAGGCTGCCAACCGCCTGCGTTACAAGGACAAAATGTGACGTAGTGTGCCTCGGTAAAAAAAAAAAATAAATAAAAGTCAGCACGGAGCCAAGCACAACGGAAGCCCAGTGCTGCTCTCATGATGTTAAGTGAGAGGCCAGTGGAAGTAACAGAGGCGGGCTGTCGCGGCCCTCTGCACCGTTAGTTCCTGAGAATCACAGTGGAAACAGCAGCCTGGGCCGTGCCCTTGCAACGGGGCAGGAGAACCTCCAACCCGCACCCTGTTCGAAGCAAGGATATGATTCCCGCTGAGGAAAACTGCAAACTAGGGCAGAGATCCACCGCCACAGATTAGGAACTGGAGCAGAGGGCAGGGAAGCGGTCAGCCTTGCTGTCAGGAAAAAGGGAAAAAAAAAATCGGGGGAGAACTGAGCATTTGGATGGCTGTGACACTGCCTCTTTATTTAAAACTGCTTTGAAACCTTCTCTGCTTGAAATGCCTTTTGATCTGAGCTACTATGAAACGGCACAGGTCTGCGCTGTTTTGAAAAGACCTAGAAAGCTAAACAGAAGCCTCTGTGAGATGGATGAGGTAATTCAGCCGCAGCTCCCCAATTAAGACTGTCCTTGTGGCTGGAGCTACAGACACCCAGGCCAGGGCCTAATCCAGGAAGGACCTGGAGGACTCCTTCCATTGCCCGAGAGACACTGAGTGAGTGCAGTAAGCTGCTGGTTATTTGTACTCTAAAATTAACAGGTTTCCTCAACTGTAAACAGAAGAGCTGGACCTATTGGACCTTGAGGCCTAGTGGCTGAAGAAAGAAGAAAGGTAACTCTTAGTTGGAATGGTTTCCTGAAAAAAAAAAAAAGACAGTTGCATTGTGTGGAATAAAAACCTTTTTCTTTGAAACCCTGAAACTAGAACATGCTGCCTCGTATATATCTGTCCTCCGCTCGCAGAAGACTGTCACAGCCCTGCTTTCAAGAATTTTGCCAGAGGCACCGAACTTTTAAAAACCTAGGGACCCACTCATGCTTTAAAGTTTTAAGACTGGCCCGCCTGAGGCTCTCCGAGCCCACGAGTTAATGCGGATGGGGAGCCTGGGGCAGATAGGATGGGCCTGGCCGGCCTCACTAACTGTCACGCTCCCTGGGCTCCTCTCTTACTTGGGCCTTATCTAATCCCAGCATTTAACAACAATTTCTACTGCAAATGTTTTGGGTTTAATGTTTCATAGCTTGTTTGTCTTTTCACAGTGCAGTGAATCTTGATTATTTAAATCTTTCTTCACTCCCTCCATCACCGTGCACACCGATGGAGCTTTACACATAAAATATATTAATTAGTATATAATAATAATAATAATAGCATTATGGCAATTTTCTTTTCCCATCAGCAGCCAAGATATTTGACAGAAATGAGGCAAAGAAAATAGAGAGAGAGCAAGTTCACAATGTCCTGAACATTTTATGTTTAGCTACAATGATCTATGCAGTACAGCTTCCTTTAATAATTATTATTTGATGGTATTTCTGGTTTTTAATGAGACCTCTCTCTTGAAATAAAACAGCAGCTGATGTGTCAGGGAGGCACGGAGAGCACCCAGAAAGGGCCCTACTGCAACGAAACGGATGTGCTTACTCCCCATCAGCTGGCTAGAGAGTGTACGGCACAAAGACGCTCACCCCATGTCTTGATGCAGGACCTCAGACCACTACAGAGCACTAGATAAAAACAGAGAGCGTGAGCGAGAAGCTCAGAGCCTCCAGTTCTACAGACAGACCCTCTGCAGCCACAGAAAACTCCCCAAACAATGGCTTCAGAGCAGAACCAGGACGCTTTCCCTTACTACTCACATTACTGAAAAGAATATTCACATTCTGGTGACACCTCAGTAACAGCAACACAAACTCCCTCCACTTCCACACACACTGAGACGTAATGCCAAACCCTGCCTCGGCACCTACATTGCAAACCTACTACATCAAAGCAGTACTTATGCCCTGGACATAAACAGCAAACTCCTACCTATGAGAAGGCAGCACTGCAGAAAATAGCACAGAGCATATCAAAAGCGATTTCATGGCTCTGAGAGAGAGAGGGTGAAGCAGATAGGACTAAGGAGAACGCCACCTGCGTACCTATCAGTCAAGAATAAAGGCCCAGGCAGGGAAGCCTGCACTCTGGAGATGAATGAATGGCTGCTTAGATGGTGTCAACGAGAAAGCTTTGACTTCCTAGGCCACAGGATGATGAGGTCAATGAGGATGATATTTCAAGGACTGCTGAGCAGAGATGGGGTCCAGCTGTCAAAGAAAGGGTACAGCATCTTCCAAAGCAGACAAGCAAAAATACTGAGGAGGATGTTAAAATAAGATCAGGGACCGGTGGCCAAAAGCCTAAAAGAAAGTAAAAGTGCTTTAAACACTTGTAGAGAAATGGGGAAAAGGCCAGCATCTGAAAAGCTACGTACACTAATGCTTACAGCATAGGAAATAAAAATCCCGCATACAGAGGCAGTCATAGAAGATGCTGTCTTGGATACAGTGGCAGTCACAGAGACATGGGATGCAGAGAAACATAACTGGGATACAGTTATACCAGGCTGTAGTCTAATTAGGAAGAACAGGGAAGGAAAAAAAGAAATTATATATATATATATATATTAAAGCAACAGAATTGCAGGGCTTACGAGATAAGGAGGCGGCACTATGGGTTCATCAGGAATGAGGGAATGAATCTTCCATTTATACTGGTATTACATGCAGACCTCCTTCACAGGAAGAAGAAATGGATGGAGATTTAATGGAGGATATTCACAAAACTGCTATGAAAGGGGAGATGCTATTTCTAGGTGATTTCAGTCTGCCTGATGTTGATCAGGACATCCTAGTTACAGTGTCATCTGGAAGCAGGTTGGTTCTGGATTATTTGCAGAACTATTCTGGGAACAGAATACTGGGCCTGGTGCTGACAAAGGGGGAGAGTGTTTCTGATGTCACAGTCGGGGGAAATCACCCGGGATTGAGTGATCACAAGATGGAGTGATTCAGTATTTAAGCATAGACAGTGGTGGTTCATCCAAAGGTGAGGCTCCTGGACTTCAAAAAAACTAACTTTGTTAAGATGGAGTACATCCAGGAGGCATTAGCTGGAGGAGATAAGCTAGAGGGAGTAGAAGAGCAGGGGGCAAAACTGAAAGGAGATAACATAAAAGCAACAAGCCTTTTCATTAGAAATGTACATTTAAAAAAGAGGCCACTATTTTTTTTTCTAAAGAAGTGACTGTAAAGGTTTTAATGTTCATAGAATGTACCTGGAATATTGTGTGCAGATCTGGACACCGCTTCTCAAAAAAAAGATATAGTTGCACTGCAGAAAGTACAGAGAAGGGCGACCAAAATGATAAAGGGATTGGAACAACTCCCCTATGAGGAAAGGCTGAAGAGGTTAGGGCTGTACAGCTTGGAGAAGAGGCGGCTGAGGGGGGATATGATAGAGGTCTTTAAAATCATGAGAGGTCTAGAACAGGTAAATGTGAATTGGTTATTTATTCTTTCGGATAATAGAAGGATTAGAGGATACTCCAAGAAGTTAGCAAGTAGCACATTAAAAAACAATCTGAGAAAATTATTTTTCACTCAATGTACAATTAAGCTCTGGAATTCGTTGCTGGAGGATGTGGTTAAGGCAATTAGTGTAGCTGGGTTTAAAAAAGGGTTGGATAAGTTCCTGGAGGAGAAGTCCATAAACTGCAGTTAATCAAGTTGACTTAGGGAATAGCCACTGCTGTTACTGGCATTAGTAGCACGGGATCTATTTAATGTTTGGGTACTTGCCAGATACTTGTAAACTGGATTGGCCACTGCTGGAAACAGGATGCTGGGCTTGAAGGATCTTCGGTCTGACCCAGTATGGCAACTTCTTATGTTCTTATGACTACAAGAGATTGTAGAAAACGAAAGAAAGGCACCAATACCTGGAAAAGCAGTCAGGAGAGCGAAGGAGTAAATGGAAGATAATATGGGTAGCCCACACATATGTCCTCTCCCCACACCCACTCCCTTTACAACTAATACCACTACTAATCCCCCTAAAACAAACAGAAACCAACACAATTATTGAAATCGAAAGGCTGAAGTTTTATTAAGCAACATAATAACCAGCCAAGCATAACCATTACAACATAGCCAAACATCCCCGATGGGTCATCTGCCACTCCCCAGCAAGATGTACTTCCCCCAGGCCACCCGGCCTGTAGGCACCCGGCGGTGCCAGCCGCCTCCCTGTGGGCCCCAATCATATCCCTGTAAGTAGCCCCCTCAATGGATGTAATTGCACTGAGTATGCAAGATCCCACAGGGTCTCCGGAGTCAACCCTCTGGGCCCCCTGACCAATTGATTGACATTGCCTAACCCATCTAATGCTCAGGTATTCCAAGCGCACACACACACACACACACACACCCACTGCAACAAGCCAACACTGTAAAACAATAAACACACAGAGGACGGGTGGGAGGGAAAAAGCCAAGCAAGATACAAAAGGCGGAAGATACAAGCCAATCCCGTCCTTTGTATCCACCCAAAAGGAATCACGTTCCTTCTCTTGAACCCCTGGGGTACAACCAATCACAAAGCCAAGAGAGCCTTGCATAAGTCAAATTAACTAGAGGAGCAAGGGAGTCCCCTCCCTCGCAGGGTCTAATTAACGGACCCCCACGGAAAATCTCTCTGGTAAGAGACGAGATCAAGCCTAGCACCCAAATTATCATGGGCAGCTAGTGACCTGGCGCTGTCTGCCCTGCACAAAAAATAGGTAATGACAGAGGAAATGCAAAAATAAGATTTTAAGACACAAAGATGAGATGGGACATTGGGGGGGGGGGTTTGACTAGGAAAAAGCAGAATTGCTTGCCAGATATTTCTGTTCGGTCTTCACTGAGGAAGGGCCAGGAATAGGACCACACAAATCTGCTGCAAATAGGAATGAAAGCAAGCTAGATTTCAAACAATTTTCAGAAGATTTAATTTGCGAGGATTCAGCAAAACTAAAAGTAAAAGTAGATAAAACAATGGAGCCGGATGGGATACATCTGAGGGAAGTTCTGACAGCTCCAATATCTGACCTTTAGTCAGGAGTAGTTGCAAAGGACATGAGAGGACTCAGTTACAAACTGAGCTTACTCTGAGGAAAGGTGTGGTTACCTGTGGTGTGACACAGAAGTTGGTCTTCAGTTTGTAACTGAGCTTACTCTGAGGAAAGGTGTGGTTACCTGTGGTATGACAGAGGTTGGTCTTCGGTTTGTAACTGAGCTTACTCTGAGGAAAGGTGTGGTTACCTGTGGTGTGTCACAAGGATTGGTCTTCAGTTTGTAACTGAGCTTACTCTGAGGAAAGGTGAGGTTACCTGTGGTAGGACACAGAGATTGGTCTTCAGTTTGTAACTGAGCTTACTCTGAGGAAAGGTGTGGTTACCTGTGGTATGACAGAGGTTGGTTTTCGGTTTGTAACTGAGCTTACTCTGAGGAAAGGTGTGGTTACCTGTGGTGTGTCACAAGGATTGGTCTTCAGTTTGTAACTGAGCTTACTCTGAGGAAAGGTGAGGTTACCTGTGGTATGACACAGAGATTGGTCTTCAGTTTGTAACTGAGCTTATTCTGAGGAAAGGTGTGGTTACCTGTGGTATGACAGAGGTTGGTTTTCGGTTTGTAACTGAGCTTACTCTGAGGAAAGGTGTGGTTACCTGTGGTGTGTCACAAGGATTGGTCTTCAGTTTGTAACTGAGCTTACTCTGAGGAAAGGTGAGGTTACCTGTGGTATGACACAGGGATTGGTCTTCAGTCTGTAACTGAGCTTAATCTGAGGAAAGGTGTGGTTACCTGTGGTGTGTCACAGGGATTGGTCTTCAGTTTGGTTCTGCTCAACATTTTCGTAAGAGCGGTCATGAAAGATTTGCCTTTATGCGGATGATACCAAAACCTGCAATAGGTCTCATATCCTGGAAGGTGTGGGAAAACATGAGAAGCTTGAGGAATAGTCTAAGGACCGGCAGCTAAGATTTTGTTTAACTTTATTTTTTTCAAAATAGTGCATTTATTAGAAGAATATACCTGTAACACAGGAAACATGTAATACCAAAATCCACAGTACATACGAACAGTTAATAAGAAAACAACGGTATTACTCTTTAGACCACAAAAAAACTGGTGGGGGGGGGGGGGGGGGGGGGGAGAGGAAGAGAAATAGGGAAGAAGAGAAAAAAAAAGAAAATACAATTTTTGAAAAGAAAGGAAAAGGCATGGAAAAACTCATACTAAAAGGATAAGCCAATCAACCCAACCCCACTATCTAGAGCGTAGAGGAAATTCTCCTATCCCAGAATTTTTTCAATTGTCCTCATTCAGCAAAAATATAGTCCACATTAAATCTTACAAGACATTTATAAGGATATCTTGAGAAAAATCTTGTACCAATAGCCCACAGCATCTTGATGCAAAGCTTAAAAACAGTTTCCAGTATTTATGAGTAGACCTAGAAAAAGTATGAAAAATTCCAGATGTTCTATCCCAAAAAAACAACTCTTTGGCTTTCCGAAAATAAGAATGCAATACCATGCTCACATCTCGCTCTCAGTCAAAGTCGCTTGCGCAGGTGGAACTAGGGACCTCAGGCATCCCAATAACATGTAACACCTTGTTCCTAGAAGGCAAATAATATAATTTATTAATTGAAGGATAAACATCCTCAGAAAGAGACCACTCCTTAGATAAATATTGTTTCAACAAAACTTTTGAAGAAACCACTTGGGAACAAGGAAATTTCAAAATCCTCAAATTTAAACACCGGGAATAATTTTCCAAATATTCAGGACTCCAGTGAATCAAGCGTAGCACTAACCTCCTTGAGACTTGAAAACTCTTTTACAGTCCTATCACACTGAATTCTAGACTGTTGTATTTCAGAATCCTGCTTGTCCACACAAAATATAATATCTGAGGAAGGGGGAAATAATAGAGCTATTCATGCTCACCAATGCGTTCCACATGGAGTCAAGTGTAATTACCTCAGATCTTCCAAGTCTTATAGGAGGCCTTATAGAAGAAAGCTCCACATTCACCTAAGCACCAGGAACACAGTTAAAACCGATCCTACAGCCTCTTGAGCTGAACCTGTGGGCTCTCCACTGCCATCTCCAGTGAGCCTGCTTCCCTAGGTGCGGTCAAAATGGCGACGTCATCCACTTGCACCGGTTTTGACAGCGGGCTCAGAATTTCCTCTGGGTGAGGAGGCAAGCGGTGATCCAGAAAGAAGGAGATCGATCCAGCCCAGACTGTCCCTGCTCTTCCATACTAGGACAACCACTGGGAACAACTCCCCCGCTGAAACGGGTTGTGCCCCGAAAAGAGAAGAGATCATCATCTGGACCAAGGCAGTAGAGACTTCAAAGAGAAAGAGTCTTACTTTCCCGTTGCACTTCAGAGCCATAATCAGATAATCTCACTCGGGGGAAAACCACGCTCAGATGATGCTCAGGGACTCATGCTGCCATCTTGCTGTACCTTCCCCTCCCCCGGCAGCTAAGATTTGCTAATATAAAAATGCAGTCATGCATTTGGATTGCAAAAACCCAAGAGGTAGATTTTAAGAGCTATTTCCGTGCACACACGTGGGCGCGTTTGCCGGCACATGCAGATGGACATGTTGATATTTAAACATATGCGTGCATTTTAAAATCGGCCAATCGTGCATTGATGTGCGCACGATTTCATATTGACGTGCGCGCAAATGCCGCCTTGCTCGCATAAGTGGAGGAGATTTTTACTAGACGCGTGCCAACGCTGGAGCCCATTTTCCCAGTTCACTTCCAGTTCGCCTAGTTAACCGATCGGTCTTCCTACCCCCCCCCCCCCCCCGTTACTTTGCCTCCCTTTTATCGTCTTAGGCCAGATCCCCTAAACCTTCCTAAGTAGCCTTCGTTTTTTTTATTTTATTACTTACATGCCATTCCTAGCAGAAGTAAAGTTATGCGGTAGGGGACCCCCGGCTTGCACTTGTGCGTGTAAATAGGTACGCGCAGAAATCATGCCTCAGCCATGCCCTGCCCAGACCATGCCCACGCCACCACTTTCCTGAAAAACCTTTTGAGCGCGTTGACGGGAGACGCGCATTGTCGCAGGCCTTTGAAAATCCGTGCAGTGTTTACGTGTCCGAGACACGCACGCAGCTCCCGGTTTTGGTGCGCACAAGGCTTTTTAAAACAAATCAGCAAAGGGGACAGCACAGCATAGGGGGGCGAAAGTTTTCTGTGAACAATTCAAGAGTGGGATCTGAGGTGGATCATATGGTGGCTAAGCAAGTAGGTAAGGTAATGGCAGAAGCCAGAAGGATGCTTGGGTACATAAGAAGAATAGCCAGCAGGAAAGGGGAGGTGATACTGAATTTGCATAAGTCTTTCGTGAGATCTCTTTATAGTTCTGTAGCTTGCACCTTTCAAAAGGATATAAACCAAATGGAGTCAGTCCAGAAGGCAGCTACTAAAATGGTCAGTGGTCTTGATCATAAAGATCTACGCTGGAGGAATGGAGGGAAACAGGAAATGTAACAGAGACATTGAAATACCTCAAGGAATAAATACACAGGAGACGAGCCTCTTTCTATACAAAGGAAGCTCTGGAACCAGACATCATGGGATGAGGGTAAAAGGGGGTAGATTCAGGAAGAATAAGAAAATATTTCTTTACAGAAAGGGAGTGGATGCATGCAAAAGCCTCTCTGCAGAGATGGTGGAGACAAGGCCTGTATCAGAATTCAAAAGAGCATGGGACAAGCAAGGAGGATCTATGAAGGAGAGGAAGCAGGAGATGTGGATGGGCAGACTGAATAGTCTATTGCCCATATGATCTGTATCTTTTGGCAGTTAAAGACAAATTGTCTCATTCAGTCTGCTCTGGTTTTCCACCATCCTAGGTAAACATACAAATTCCCATTCACAAACCAATACCAGCCTACTCCCCCCATCACCTACCAGTCCCTCAACCTCCCTTCCACCACCACGCTCCACATCTGACCCAAGCAGGTCTAAAATCTTCCATGTACTGGCCTCCGCCACTCCAGCCTTGCCATCTTACAAGAGTAATACTTAAGCTAAGACCCAGGCTCTCTTCCATGTCTTTTTACCAAGTTTTGTAATAATCCATACAACCACCAAGCTTTAGTGATTCTGTTGTTTAACTTTTAACATCTTGTTTAATTTTATTGGGGGTTTTTTTTTAAATTTTCTTTTGTCTAAATGACAAACGTTTTAAATATGTCTCTTGATTTTGTATGTCAATATGTACTCAGCTATGAACTGTGGAATATGAGTAATAAGAGTTTAGATGGACATACAAGATCCAATACTTAATACCGCACTCAGCCACCCCCTCCTCCCATGTCTTAATGTCAAGCTTTGTAAAAATCTAAAAACAGCAACCAGAACTAGCACAGCTATTGCCCTAACGTTAGGCCTTCTAAGTCACCGTAGACTTACTGTACAGTATCCAGCCACCATCAACCTGCCAGCTGGCACCAACCCCATCTCACCTCAGTTACACACACACACAGACACAGAGAACACCTCACCAAATATATAATAAATGACCACAAATTAGAAATAGAAACATGCAGACAAAATTAGATTGTGAGCCCTCTGGGGATGGGGAAATATCTACAGTACCTGAATGCAATCCGCTTTGAAGTGCCAGAAAGCAGAATATAAAAATCTAAAAAAAAAAAAAAAATCTGCACTGGAAACCCCAAGAAGCTAAGACTCTGCATGTACTGCAACACTAAAGAAAAAGAAACAGAAATGCGCTTCCTCCTGCACCATGCAAAACACAAAGATATAAAGGACACACATTTCTGAAAGCCGACACACAAAAGTCTTCCTACAAAAGGCTGAGTAGGAAAAACTACATATAACTCTTGGGAGAAGCAGAAAAAACAACAGCTATAGCAGCAAAATATGTTGTGTCCCAGCCAACAGGCCAGAATCCCCATCTGACCAGAGAAATACGGACCCGAACCTGGAAATTGTTCTCTCTGCCCGTTCCGATTTTATTTTACTGTTATTAATATCATTTGTTTCCTTTCTGTTTTTGCACCTTTGTCACTTTGGCCACCCAGGTCACTACATGCGCATATACTGGGACACCTGCTAACAGACACAAAACGGGGTTGAATTAGCACAAGCGTGAAACTTGTGAGCAGTAGCGCCAATCGTCAAGGCTTCAACCCTGGCTACTGTCCATTCGTGCATCTTTCGTATTCATTCACGATTCAAGCATCTTTTAAACATCTATCTAAAGTGGGGAGTCTTCACAAAACACTCACATTCACTTACCTCAAGCCTGCATCACTAATGGTTGGGCAGCACGCTGGCAGAAACGCTTAAGAAGCTGTCTTGGGAAGTTTAAATATCAATAAGCAAACAATTTATACGTGGATGTGACTACAGTGAAAGGTTTGGGAGCACTTTTTATTTATTTATTTATTTTAAAGTAGATGGGATGCATTCCTGGGAAATGCAACTAAAATGACAAAAAAAATATAGCAAAAATCATGTATTGCTACTGATTCTACCATGATCCTCATCTTCTTACTATCTAAATTTCTGGGCTTGTTTAATTCCTTTTAGGCTTTTAGACTGTCCAATGTAATTAAAAAGTACTCCTGGTACACTCACAGCCAAATTATGATCTCAGCCATTCAAGGGATCCATTTCCTTGGATCTGTAAAGACAGTATCCTTGGTACATACGTAAATTCCACCTAACTGCAATTACAGAGCATATATTGAACACTTGGTATCACATGCAAAAAGGGGCTGAATTAGCACGAGCGTGAAACTTGTGAGCAGTGACAACAATCGTCAAGACTTCAACCCTGGCTACAGTCCAATCATGAATCTTGCGTATTCATTCATGATTCAATCATCTTTTAAAAATCCTTTTATGATTTTTAATGTCCATTCCCCAGGACTTCATCCTGGCTACTTAGAAAAAAAAAAGTGCTTCTCTGCCAAGCAACCCTGGCCCCAACGCCCCGCCAACACATTCACCTACAAAACATTGCCTGGAGATACTGGTTTATTGCCTAGTTTTCATTATTGTTTGCTTTTATGTAAATGAGCTGTTTCATATATTGTTTTATTATGTTTTAATTGCACTATTTTAATTGGCTATTTAGTTTGGGTATAGGCGGAATATAAATCTTGTTAAATAAATAAACTGTTCGTCTATTGATCTTTAAATTTCCCCAAATCATTCCTTAAAGAGCTTCAGCCCGCATGCTGCCCGGCTGTCACAATTCAAAGCATGAGGTAAGAAAAGGTGTTTTGTTATACTCTTCAATTTAGACAGATTTGTTTTTTTTGTTTTGGTTTTTTTTTAAAGATGACTGAATTATGAATGCATGCGCTGATGGACAGCAGCCAGGGCTGAAGCCTTGACGAATGGCACAGGACTGCTGACGAGTTTCAAACTTGCGTTAATTCAACCCCTTTTTAGCGTCCGCAACACACGCACAAACTGCCGTGCCAACAAAATTCCCCTGAATCTGAGAGCCAGGCTCACAAGCTTCTAATTCCTAAATCCCAGGTCAACATCAGAGTCCAGTTTCAATCACTACCGGCCCGATTCTGAAAGGCCTTCTTGTTTCCATTCTGTACCAACCGAAAACCAGCTCTGTTGTCACCCCCTAGAAAGGTTTTAAGCGTCCATTCTGGGATTAAAAGGCTTCGACAAAGGTGGGAGAGCTAAATTGACCTTTCCTATTTTTAACTTCTAAAATACACTTGCTGAAGTTTACTCCACCAATGAATAAAGCTTGCCTTTTTTCCTTTTCTTTTAACACCAGAAAGCTGCACACTGAAAATGAGTTGTGAAAATCCCGCTGCCTTCCTCCGATAGCATCAACGGGCAAATTAGTGCAGGGTCAAAGCCGCCTGAGGTCACAGCAGGAGAGAAAAATGAGCTGGCGCGGCGACTTGAACGTGTAACCAGCCCATAACTAACCACTGCGTATGTCAAGCCAGGGTCCAGGTCTTTAGCCATGAGACACTTCGCTTTATTAAAGAAATACTTCCATTTATGATGTTACTCTTACTGCCTCGCTAGTTGCACAACCGGAGGAGAAACAGGGATTCCTCGGCCCCTCTAAGCAAGAGCGCCCGAGACGCGCAGACTCTGGGGCAAGGCAGAAGAGCGGCAGCCCAGGCTCTCCACCGCGGTGTCATTCCCGGCCGCAGCTAAAGGCCAGCGAGAGGGGAGACCTGGAGGTATCTCTTACAGGCGCAGCCACTGATCCGCCCACCAGTCCCAAGCCGGGCAGAGGGAAGAGAAGAAAGAGGCAATTTATGAGGCATTTTCTTACCTCTGACAGGACCTGTCTGCCTGCCTGCTCCCCAAACTTTTCGGCCTGCGTTTTTCCAGCACTGGTTTTTGTCATCAGTTCCACACGTTCAATGCTGGATAAAAACATCACTTCAAATCCCTAAAACTAATTTCAGATTATGGGAGTGTCCAGGCTGCTGTAAGGATATGAGGTCTGATTCCAGACACCTGAAAGACTGTAAAGGGCCAGTCTCTGAGCCAGTTCTGGTTTTTTTTTTTATTTTTTTTATTCGTCTCACTACATCAACAGCCCGTAGTCTTACTTTTTTTCTCAGAGAAATTTGGACCTTTATGTTCATAGGGAATGAGGAGGTAAAACCAGGGGGCTGGCTCAGCCTGTCCCACTGCACACAAAGTCATCTATTCACCTTCTTAGTCTAGGGCACCTCCAGTCATCCTCTGCCCCAAACAGGTCTGGTTTTCAGGATATAGATATCTACCTTATGAACGGGCTCTTACCGAAGGCCCGCAAATGCGCAGTAGAGAGCAGCTCTACCGCGCATGCGCGGGCGGGAGAGCACATCGGTCAGAGCCGAGCGCGACCTCTTACAACGTGGCACGGGGAGGAGCAGCGAGGGAAGGGGTTGTGGATGAGGGGAAGAAAAGGGAAGATGAGAGGGGATGGAAGGAACAGGTATGTGAGTGAGTAAGTGGGAGGAAGGCTGAGGGAGAGTGAAGGGGTTGTGGATGAGCTAGGAGGGGATGAGAGTGAGGGATGGGATTGAGAGAGGGTGGGGAGTGACGGAGGGAAGGGGAGGGAGTGGGAAGGAGAATGAGGGGGAAGGTGAGAGTGAGGGGAGGGAGGCAGTGGGAGACAGAGGGATGTGAGTGAGTAAGTGGAGAAGAGAAAGAGGGAGTGGAGGAAGGCTGAGGGAGAGGAAAGGGGTTGTGGATGAGCTGGGAGGGGATGAGAGTGAGGGATGGGATTGAGAGAGGGTGGGGAGTGACTGAGGGAAGGGGAAGGAGTGGGAGGGAGAATGAGGGGGGGGGGGCAGTGAGGGGAGGGAGGCAGTGGGAGACCAGAGGGGTGAGTAAGACTGAGGGGAAGGAAGGGATGAGTGACTGAGGTGAAAGAGCGAGGGGAAGGGGGGGAGTGAGGGAGAAAGTGTGGAAGGGTGCTGTGTTCGAAAATGGACCGAAAAAAAAAATTTAATGTAGCCCGTTGTTACGGGCTTAACGGCTTGTATATATATATATGCACAACATCATTTATTGTTATTATTAGATTTATATTCTGCTTTTTAGGCACTTGGAAGTGCATTACATTCAGGTACTGGCGAGGCAGCCCTCTGAGCCTGGCTTTCCCAGTCAAGAACAATACAAGTTTATATTTAATACCATTACACCTGCTGCTGTATACAGCAAGCTCTGAACCGAACGCACGTTCCTCTTAGGGCCAGGCTCACTGAAGCTTTGCTCCCATTCTGTGTCCCTGGGAAAAGACCGCGAGCTCTTGGCCATGTCTCCCAAACCTGCAAGCGGGAGAAGGAAGATGGGGACTGAGCAACCAAAGCTATTTATGAATGTGCAATTTGTCATCCGCACTGGACAAGCTGTTCTTGGAAAGAGCAGAATATAGGGGGATTTCAAATAAATAAATAAATGGAGAGGGCCTACTCTCAGTCACCGCCTACCTGCGCCTCTTTGCGTTTTATTTCCAAAGGCCAAATAGGGCACAATAACGAGATGATCTTTATACCGTAATAACAAGCAGGCTCCCAATCTCTCACTCTCTCTCACAGGCAGACACACAAGCAGGCTCCCAATCTCTCTCACTCTCTCTCACAGGCAGACACACAAGCAGGCTCCCAATCTCTCACTCTCTCTCACAGGCAGACACACAAGCAGGCTCCCAATCTCTCTCACTCTCTCTCACAGGCAGACACACAAGCAGTTTCCCAATCTCTCACTCTCTCTCACAGGCACACACACAAGCAGGCTCCCAATCTCTCTCACTCTCTTTCACAGGCAGACACACAAGCAGGCTCCCAATCTCTCTCACTCTCTCTCACAGGCAGACACACAAGCAGGTTCCCAATCTCTCTCACTCTCTTTCACAGGCAGACACACAAGCAGGCTCCCAATCTCTCACTCTCTCTCACAGGCACACACACAAGCAGGCTCTCAATCTCTCTCACAGGCAGACACACAAGCAGGCTCCCAATCTCTCTCACTCTCTTTCACAGGCAGACACACAAGCAGGCTCCCAATCTCTCACTCTCTCTCACAGGCACACACACAAGCAGGCTCCCTAATCTCTCACTCTCTCTCACAGGCAGACACACAAGCAGGCTCCCAATCTCTCACTCTCTCTCACAGGCACACACACAAGCAGGCTCCCAATCTCTCACTCTCTCTCACAGGCACACACACAAGCAGGCTCCCAATCTCTCTCACAGGCAGACACACAAGCAGGCTCCCAATCTCTCTCTTTCTCTCTCTCAGGCAGACACACACACAGCTCTCGCACAAGGCGGCTCAGCAAGGACCACGCCTTCCCCGCTCCTTTCTTCCACGGTAGTGTGGCACTGCAGCCTGTAACTTTTGATTCTCCACAAGTCCCCTACCAGCCTACCTTGCTTGTGATAATCCACCAACCAATTAATAGACTAGCTGCCAGTGGGCACTCGCTGCACGTGCAACACAGCCTCGTTTGCTGGCAAGCAGTGTTCCCTCTTAAGCTGCCAGCCTGCGAACAACTTTTCACATGAGCGCGCACGGCAGTGGCGGAGGAAGCGAAAGACAACAGACCTGGCTGTGGACCACTGCCAAAGATGAAGTAAAAAAAAAAAAAAAAAGAGAGACCCAGCTGCAGGGCACCACCGGAGCCCAGCCTAGTGAGACCGAAATGGAAAAAAAACCCTGAAATCCTGCTGTAGGCCGCTGCCTAGCCCAGGCCTGCGGGGATGAAATGAAAAAAATAAAGAGAGATCCTGAGATGCCGCCACAGGCCACCTCCAGAGCCCAGTGAAGCGGCACACAGTGGCTGAAAAGCTCTGGGCTAGGCTGATGCCGTCAGGGAATAGTTCACCATCTCCTACTTCCTATGTCCTAACCAAGGAGGCTAGTGCCTCTTTCTTTCAAAGGATTATTTATATGCATCTTTACAAAGTAATATGGCTTCCGTTTGTCTAAGGAAAGCAGCAGTATATCCAAATTTGAAAAAACAAAACAAAACCCTCTTTAGACCCTTATTTGACTTGTAATTATTGCCTAATATCAGATTTACCTTTTCTGGTTAAATTACTAGAAAATAAAGGTCTACAGCGACTTCAGGATTTTCTGAAGTCGCTGTAGACCTTGGATACCTGGATACTGCTTAGTAGGGCTTCCAAAAAAAAAAAAAAACCCCACATAACCAAAATATTACTTTTATCAACTGTCGATTTTCTCTGACAGAGGCTTTAAACAGGGGGAAATTGCACAATGGTGCTATTGGATATTACTGCCACTTTCAACACTGCTGATTTTTATATATTACTCCTACATCTTAAGGAAATTGGTATCAGTTTCCCAATTCTTGACTAGTCTGCCTCTTTCTTAGCACATCGATTGCACAGATCAGAATAGGAAATTATATATATAATTAGGTTCCCTTATCTTCAGGCATACCTCAGGGATCTTCTCTCTCTCCATTACCTGCTATTAATGAAGATGACTTAGAAAATAGCCACTGCTATTATTTGCAACGGTAACATGAAATAGACTTAGTTTTTGGGTACTTGCCAGGTTCTTATGGCCTGGATTGGCCACTGTTGGAAACAGGATGCTGGGCTTGATGGACCCTTGGTCTGACCCAGTATGGCATTTTCTTATGTTCCTACTCTTTTTAATCTGTCTATTTATCTATCTCTTCTGTATATTAAGACGTGTCGGTCACACTGTCATGCCCGTCTGTGACCACCAGTGGAAGGTGCACTGTGCAAAAAACAATATGTTCTATCTGCAAAGCCCCGTCTCTCAGGCTCACACACATAGGCACAGGCAGGCACACCCACAGGATTCCCCCCACACGCATACATGCACACACATGCATAGGGCACCGCTAGATCCCTCCCTTCAGCCATCATGGCTTGTGCATAATTACATCCATTTGCGCAATTCCTTGGTGCGAGACCGTAGGGGTGGAAAGAGAGAAGATGTTGAACATTGCAAAAATGGGGTAAAGAAACGGGTGATGCTGGTGTGCCGAACAGGGAGTGAAGGGGAGAAAAAGGAAGATGCTGGGGGAGGGGAAGAAGAGAAGAGAGAGATATGCCAGACAATGCGATAGAGAGAAGGGATGCTGGGCACGGTGGACAGGGGGCAAAGGGAAGGGGATGGTGGACTTTCAAACTGAAGGACCTGAATACGTACACCCTGGAGGAGAGGACAGAGAGGGGAGACACGACACAGACCTCTAAATACCTTAAAGGAATTAATGATACACAAGAATCAAACCTTTTCCAACCTAAAGAAAGGTATAGAACCAGAGGTCATGATATGAAACTCCAAGGGGGTCAGACCCATAAATGTCATCAGGAAATATATGTCTTAATGGAAAAGGTGGTGGATGCATGAAATGTCCTCCTGGCAGAGGTAGAGAAGACAAGAACAGCAAGGGAATTCAAAAGGGTGTGGGATAAATACAGAGCATCCCTAACAGCTAAAGGATGGAAATGAGGCAACCTGCACAGAACGGCAGTTCCTATCCTTGCTGAAACTGCCAGAGCACGGTGTCCTCCCTGTAAGCATACCACGGTTTAGCCAAGTGTCTCTCGGTGGGCAAGGGAGAGGAGCAGGCCCACAAGAGCTGCTTACTCTGTGGTACCGTAGAACCGGACACTGGAGCAGCCGCTGCGGTAATTCCACAATCAAGGAAGGCCAGTCTGGCCTCAGACCCGGGGGGGGGGGAGGGTTTTTGATGCTGAAAGGTCACAGCTGTTGCCTAATGGGGGAAATGGGCTAAGTCCAGAAAGAATGTGGTGGGGACAGGAAAATAAAGGAAAAAAATGTGTAAAAAAAAAGGTTAAATAAACAAATCAAAACATGAGAAAACAAAAAGATGAACAAAAATTAGTGAAAACAAAAAAAAAAAAAAGGAAAAAAGAAAAAAGTTGGGCAGGGTGGAATAGAGTTTTTCTCAGCTTCTAAAAAAATGTTGGCAAGCACCTGTCAAACATTTTCCAGCCCTTATCATTGTGATGTGTGTCTCTGTGTTTGTCTGGTGTGCTTGTAGTCTTTCCCTTTCTGTGCTGTGGTCTGTGACTTTCTCTGTGTGTGTGTGTGTGTGTGTCTTTCTCTGTGTTTGGGTGTGCTGTTTCTGTGTGTGTGTGTGTGTCTTTCTCTGTGTTTGGGTCTGCTGTTTCTGTGTGAGTGTGTGTGTGTGTGTGTGTCTTTCTCTGTGTTTGGGTGTGCTGTTTTTCTGTGTGTGTGTGTGTGTACTGTTTCTGTGTGTCTTTCTCTGTGTTTGGGTGTGCTGTTTCTGTGTGTGTGTGTGTGTGTGTCTTTCTCTGTGTTTGGGTGTGCTGTTTCTGTGTGTGTGTGTGTGCGCGCGCTGTTTCTGTGTGTGTCTTTCTCTGTGTTTGGGTGTGCTGTTTCTGTGTGTGTGTGTGTGTGCGCGCGCTGTTTCTGTGTGTGTCTTTCTCTGTGTTTGGGTGTGCTGTTTCTGTGTGTGTGTGTGTGTGTGTGCGCGCTGTTTCTGTGTGTGTCTCTCTGTGTTTGGGTGTGCTGTTTCTGTGTGTGTGTGCGCGCGCGCTGTTTCTGTGTGTGTCTTTCTCTGTGTTTGGGTGTGCTGTTTCTGTGTGTGTGTGTGTGTGTCTTTCTCTGTGTTTGGGTCTGCTGTTTCTGTGTGTGTGCGCGCGCTGTTTCTGTGTGTGTCTTTCTCTGTGTTTGGGTGTGCTGTTTCTGTGTGTGTGTGTGTGTGTCTTTCTCTGTGGGTCTGCTGTTTCTGTGTGTGTGTGTGTGTGCGCGCTGTTTCTGTGTGTGTCTTTCTCTGTGTTTGGGTGTGCTGTTTCTGTGTGAGTGTGTGTGTCTGTGTGTGTGCGCGCGCTGTTTCTGTGTGTGTCTTTCTCTGTGTTTGGGTGTGCTGTTTCTGTGTGAGTGTGTGTGTGTGTGTGTGTGTGTGTGTGCGCGCGCGCGCTGTTTCTGTGTGTGTCTTTCTCTGTGTTTGGGTGTGCTGTTTCTGTGTGTGTGTGTGTGTGTCTTTCTCTGTGTTTGGGTGTGCTGTTTCTGTGTGTGTGTGTGTGTGTGTGTGTGTACTGTTTCTGTGTGTGTTTTTCTCTGTGTTTGGGTCTGCTGTTTCTGTGTGTGTGTGCGCGCGCGCTGTTTCTGTGTGTGTCTTTCTCTGTGTTTGGGTGTGCTGTTTCTGTGTGTGTGTGTGTGTCTTTCTCTGTGTTTGGGTGTGCTGTTTGTGGGTGAGTGTGTGTGTGTGTGTGTGTACTGTTTCTGTGTGTGTCTTTCTCTGTGTTTGGGTCTGCTGTTTCTGTGTGTGTGTGTGTGTGTGTGTGTACTGTTTCTGTGTGTGTCTTTCTCTGTGTGTGTGTGTGTGTGTGCTGTTTCTGTGTGTGTCTTTCTCTGTGTTTGGGTGTGCTGTTTCTGTGTGTGTGTGTGTGTTTCTGTGGCTTCTGTCTGGGAATACAGTGTCTCAGTTTTTAAGTCTAGGTGTGGTATATGTGTGTCTCTGTGCCTGTCTGGTTGTTGGGTTTTTGTCTCTCTGTGGCCGCGTCTGGGTTTGGGGTTTCTCTCTCTTTCTGTGTCTGTCTTGGTATGGAGTTACTATGTCTGTCTGTGAGGTCTCTTGTCTGTTTCCCTTTCTGTCTGTCTGGGTATGAGGTAGCTGTTTCTCTCTGTCTGTTTGCACACCGGGTATCTGCCTCTCTGTGCCCAGGCAGGTATGCGTGTGTGAGCCGATTCTTTACAGCAACTTGAAGAGAACCAAAACAGGGGCTTTGAGCCACTGGTTGGCAGTGTGGATGTCTGATAAATACCCTTCCTGTGTGTTTGTGCACATATAAATCCATCTTGCGGGGGGGGAGGGGGGGGAAGGGAAGATCACGGCTCATTAAATTTGCTCGCTCCTGGCCTAGGGTCCCTAATATCCTTCCATCAGTCGCGTCTGGGTCACCAGTTTGGAGGCACTTGTCATACAAGTGTAGCTGGTTCCCAGTCTGTGCCATTAGCATCAACCAGAGGGGCTACAGGTCGGGGTCCAATTCCAGAGGAGGGGGGGGGAGGGGAAGCGATCTTTCTGGGCCTCTGGCACAGCCAATCATTAATTCAGTCAAAGGCTCACACTCCAGTTGGATGATTCCCACCGCATGCAAGAGTGTCCAATGTAGGAGCAAGAAAGCAAAAATGATCCGAACGGATAAAAAGCAATCAAGCCGATGTCCATCCAGTCACATGGGGCACTGCAAAAATGGTTACACGGGGTTTTTGCAGGTATGCAAATTAAACTGTTTACTTTAATTTAAATAAAAGTATCCAGACCAAAATCATGAAAATGAGAGAGCATCAAAAATATCAGAACAACAAAAACAATGGTTTCCCTGTCCCTGTCTAGATCTTCTCACCAGTTTCCCATCTCTTGCAACACCATCCACATCAAAATATCCTCCCCACTGAGGAGAGGATAATTGGGAATGTAGCCAGCATTTGCTGGTCAAGATGTAAAAAATATCTGCAAGTCCAAAAAAAGTATTAGAAAAACTCCAACAGGTCCAAAATCTTTTAACTGTAATCCAATTGCAAACATCTCTCAAAAAAAAAAAAAAAAGGTGGTCACTGGATGTCTCTAGTACAAGAGTCCAAAACACTTCGAACCCTTGCTTCTTTTCTTGTGCCCAGGCAAAAAGATCTCTCTGAATTCAATATTTCAGGCTAAGAACATAAGAAAATGCCATACTGGGTCAAGACCAAAGGTCCATCAAGCCCAGCATCCTGTTTCCAACAGTGGCCAATCCAGGCCACAAGAACCTGGCAAGTACCCAAAAACTATTCCATGTTACCGTTGCTAGTAATAGCAGTGGCTATTTTCTAAGTCAACTTAATTAATAGCAGGTAATGGACTTCTCCTCCAAGAACTTATCCAATCCTTTTTTAAACACAGCTATACTAACTGCACTAACCACATCCTCTGGCAACAAATTCCAGAGCTTTATTGTGCGTTGAGTGAAAAAGAACTTTCTCCGATTAGTTTTAAATGAGCCACATGCTAACTTCATGGAGTGCCCCCTAGTCTTTCTATTATCCGAAAGAGTAAAAAACGGATTCACATCTACCCGTTCTAGACCTCTCATGATTTTAAACATCTCTATCATATCCCCCCTCAGTCGTCTCTTCTCCAAGCTGAAAAGTCCTAACCTCTTTAGTCTTTCCTCATAGGGGAACTGTTCCATCCCCAGAGGAACACCCTTTCCATCCAAGCTGACCCAGTCTGTATCCAAAAAAAAATCTTCTTTCTACTTACAAAAACATCCAAAAACCCCAACTGTAGATCCTACTGCCAAGCTCAATAGCTTGAGAGCCAGTGATGATCTCTAGCATCTGTCCTTGTTAGTCCCTAATCCACTAAAAGCTAAGCATGCTCGTGGGCATTTTTATATCCCCACACAAGCCTCCCCTAAAAAGGGGAGGAATCCTAGATATCAAAAACCCCTCCTACCACTCCTTGCTGGGAGAAAATGTTAGTGATTGGCAAACCCCCATCACACAAGTATATATTATTTACTATATTTATTGTTGCACATCTTTGTATATATTGATGTATATCATTGTTCTTATATACTATTTACTATATTTATTTTGTTACTTAAAGTTCTTCGTTATATGTAATGCTACCAAGCAAGTTTAATTGTTCTCTGTAAACCGATTTGATTTGCATACTATGTAAGAAGATCGGTATATAAAAAACCAAAAATAAATAAAATAAATAAATAAGTACAGGAAAGTAACTTAACTGAACATAATAACATACACACATATATATGTCACTTGTAACTAGGCAGGAATCTCAGAGAAGTATAGCATACATCCCTCATCAATATATCACCTGTGACTGACAGGTATACCAACTGCAAATGATATAATTATGACCCAGAGCAAGAGACTACAGAGGCATTATCAGGAAGATATTCTGATTAGTCTACATCTCCCTGCCTCCATTTTTTCCTTCAGGACTCAGGTGTGGCCTACCTGGACCTGAGGGTAAGTATTACTCGTAAGCATAATCAGAAAATCTGTTTGTTTGCATATAACCTTTGGGTGATCCCTTATGAATGCAGCTAACTAAATTGTTATAACAAACAAATAAACACTGGGGCCAATATTCAGCCGCTGAGCGGCTCAGCTAGTTAAGCCGTATAAACCTAACCGGCTAACTAGCAAGATATATTCAGCATCGCGGTGGCCGCGCTGAATATACCCGGTTATCTTAAAGGTAGCTGCATATATTTATGGGGCTAACTTTAGGACAGGCCAGCAGCATGACCAGAGGCAGCTGCATAACTTATGGGGCTAACTCTGCTCCTCCCGGATATGGCTTTCAATATCGCCGGTTAGCCATTTAGATAGGAAACGTTTCAGTTATCCATCTAAATGGCTTTTGAAAATCGACTTCATACATTATAAACTTGATTGGCTTGTAATGTGTAGTTTTCTACTGTAATAAAATGTCTTTATTTGGAATTTCCTGGTTTACCAAAAATTAATCATTAGCAGTAAAATAATTAAAGCTAACACCACAACTAAAGAATTTGTACAGCCTGGGCCTGAGGACAAGTGCAAGAGAATTTGCAAACCTTCAGTCATGCAACCCTGTTTCCCCTACTTACATGCAGCACAAGACTCCCTCCTGTTGGCTGCAGTAGCTCCAGAACAGCGCTCCCTTCTTGGCAGTATTGGCTCTGGCACCACACTCCTTTGGGTCCCATGCTAGCGAGATTTTGCCAACCTCAAAATTGGCGCTCTAGGCTTATCTGGCTACCTAGCAGCCGCCGAGTTTACCCGGACAGTATATATCCGGATATAAGTACTACTTATCCAGCTATCTGCCGTTTGAATATCAGGCCCCAGGAGTATATTCATCTCCCTATATGGACAGCTGACTTACATATTATAAAGAGTTTGGAGTTCTGCATCTAGCCCCGAACTGATTATTCCCTGCCCCAATGGTACAAAGGACAACACCCAGAGACATTCAAACAGGGCGTGGAGCGTTGACAGCAGTGATGGTGAATCCACAACAGAAGCACTCAAAGCAAACTTGTGGCTCTCTCTATCAGCACAGCTCTTAACTGAACATGAAGGACATGCCACCTATGTGAGAATTGTGGGTGTCTGGCACGTTACGGCACCCAAGTGCAAACGGTTTCCTCCTCACTACTGTCTAACATTGCATGTTCTTTCTCTTCCTTACCAAGGAAGTTTACTTGCTGCATCCTGGGACGATACATAATGTCTGCTTGAATACTTATAAAATCATTAATGACGGGTTACGAAATACACTTGAGGGAGGATTCTAGTGTGTAATAAACCAAGAAATAAACAATTGCCAAATACAATATAATCTTATTACCATGAAATACTCTAGTTTTCCCTGGGGGAAAAAAAACCCAAAACATTTTGCTATAGAGACTGCAGCTTCTCCGCTCATCGATATCCGGAACAGGAGCCAAGAACATACGCAGTCACTGCTGCTACTGTTATATTTGAACAGGGTCCAATCACAAAGTTTCTAGGTGCTTCACATTTAGATTAGAAAGCAAACCCATGGATTCGGGGACATTGTGCTTTAGTAAGTACCTTCCTTAGTTACTTGCTACAACTGAAGTGCATTTGATGGCTTTATGGACACGAGAACTGGAAAAGCACAGAGCTGTCGGACCGGGAGCCTCAGCACTTTCCAAAGAGCAAAGCTGCACTAGCACGATGGAGAGAAGCACAAATGGGGTCCTGGAACACAAGACAGCGTCACTAGGCCCAATGTGCAGGGGGCCAGGTTGGGGAAGGGGGAAGGAGCCCAATGACAGCAGACAACAGCTCTTCGGGTCCAAGAGCAGCACATGGCCCTCGTCTCTCCCCCAACTCCCCTTAGTGTGAGACACACAGTTCTTCCTCTGAACGGCTTTCTCCATGCTACTGCAAGCAAAGGAAGAGAATCTGGGCAATATGCGGAAAATCCTTCAGAAAAGAGCTCTGCTTTCCAGGCAGATAGCAAGCTGGGATTGCAGCAAACTGCTCCCAGCTATCACCCATGTCTTGGAATGAAAAACTGAGGACACTGCCTTAAAGGGATCCAGCAAATCCAATATTGCCAGGGCTGCACATGCAAGCCAAGGTTACAGCACCAGACACGCAGTAAGAGGAGCGGAATGAGAATGTGGTGGGAGGAGGAAGCAGAGGAGCTGTGGGCCCAGCACAGCACGCAGTACATACAGCTTCTACGCTGCCCGAGGGCTTTAGGGTAAAGAGCGCAGCCTCAGTAGCATCAACACAACTGTTTGAGAGGAAACAAAAAGTAAACAGATTGCTAAAAATAAGAATACCAAGAAAGAGAGCTGCCAGACTGACAACTGCTCATAACAAGGACCTGGACAGCAAGAAAGCTGACACCAGGCAGGGGATTCGCCATCTGGGCAAAAATGTATAGAGTGCCTTTCATGCAAACAGTGCCGTGGAAATGCTTTACAATCTCAGCACTGTCTTCATATACTTTTACTGAAGTCTCAAGAATATTTCTTTTATATAATTTCTGTTTAGTTAACACAACATTAGCTTGACTGAGAGGATACTGCTACCATATTGTACAACAGAGTTTATCTAATGATACAAGAAAGATTGCAGCACAATGATCTACAGTTTTCCAGATTATCTGAAATTTGCTAAATCTATTATACTTTTAGGCTGCAAACGTTTCAGATGTGAACAATCATACTATATTCTGCGAAGCTTATATTTTAATGTATTTATTTGATTTATAACCTGCTTTCCACAACTATGAGAAAAGCTATCCGTTGGTGTTTGAGGTAGTTGTAGGTGGATCCTTGGGCCGGTGGCAGATGACCACGCCCCCGGGGGAAGATCCCGAGAGGGACCACAGTTCAGGTTCAGAGTTGGGAGACAGACACAAAACTAGTTCTTTTATTAAACAGTATACTGAACCACCAGAGGTGGCAGTAGTGAGCTGGAAGTACCCGGCAGGGCTGTAGTACAGCGATCCTAGATAACTGAGCTGTACCCGGCAGGGCTGTAGTACAGCGATCCTAGATAACTGAGCTGTAGAGAAGCTGAATACAGTGAGCAGGCAGGGTATGCAGAGTACAGGAACAGAACCTTGATGATAACACTCACACAATAGTCTCTAGAAGTAGTCCAGGTGTTGGAATGAGTTAGGCCCTCGAGGAACGAGTACCTGGTTCCAGGGAAAGCTCTGAGAGAGAGAGTAACTCACTGGTGTATTAGGCAGTGATGACTCCCAGGCAGAATAAGTATTCAGCAACCAGTCTGGGAACATGGGCAGTCGAGGAGCGAGTACCGGTTCCTGACTGACCTGAAAAACAAAGAGAGAGCGAGGCCCACGAGGAGCGGGTACCCCTGGTAAGTCTGAGGAGGCAGAGTAGCTTGGAGAGAACACTTGAACGTATCCAACTCCTATTCAACTCCTTGGCTAACTCGATTAGTTAGCGATTACAGAGATCTGCTGGTACATCAGTCAGGGGGCCACGCGCGCGCGCCCCTAGGCTCCTGTGAATCATGGCGGATTGCAGCGTCGAGCCGCTCCAGGGACGCTGGAGGAAGACGGCCGAAGGATACCGCGGCAGCCAACCTTCCATTTGAGCAAGAGGGAGTTGCCAAGGGGGGCGGAGTGGAGACATCGAGCAGCGACGGTCGCAACACTATCCAAAAGCTATGAGACTTAACCATCACTGAAGGCAGTGAAGCAATGTGACAAGTCGATAACTAAAGCCAGGGGATTCTGGGCTGCATAGACAGAGGCATAACCAGCAGGAAAAAGGAGGTGATAATTCCTCTGTACAGGTCCTTGGTGAGGCCTCACCTGGAGTACTGTGATCAGTTCTAGAGACTGTATCCCTAAAAAGAATAGAAGCAGAACAGAGGCGGTCCAGAGAAAGATGACCAAAATGATGTTGATTTGCACCGAAAGACACATGAGAAGAGACTGGAGGACATAAGAACATAAAAACATGCCATACTGGGTCAGACCAAGGGTCCATCAAGCCTAGCATCCTGTTTCCAACAGTGGCCAATTCAGGCCATAAGAACCTGACAAGTACCCAAAAACTAAGTCTATTCCATGTTACCATTGCTAGTAATAGCAGTGGCTATTTTCTAAGTCAACTTAATTAATGCAGGTAATGGACTTCTCCTCAAAGAACTTATCCAATCCTTTTTTAAATACAACTACACTAACTTCACTAACCACATCCTCTGGCAACAAATTCCAGAGTTTAATTGTGAGTTGAGTAAAAAAGAACTTTCTCCGATTAGTTTTAAATGTGCCACATACTAACTTCATGGAGTGCCCCCTAGTCTTTCTATTATCCGAAAGAGTAAATAACCGATTCACATCTACCCGTTCTAGACCTCTCATGATTTTAAACACCTCTATCATATCCCCCCTCAGGGCTTAAATATGTATATCCTAGAGAAGAGACGAAGGATATGATACAGACATTTAAATACCTGAAAGGTATTAATGATGCACATGAATCCAACCTTTTCAGATGGAAAGGAAGCAGTAGAGATAGAGATCATGATATTAAGTTCCAACGGGGCAGACTCAGGACCAACATCAGGAAATGTTTGGGGTTTTTTTTGTCACAAAAGAATCATGGACACATGGACTGCCTCCCGAAAGAGGGTGGTGAACACGAGAATGACAACGGAATTCAAAAGGGCAAGGGATAAACACATAAGATCCCTAGTGGCTAAAGGATGGTAATGAAGAAACAGAATAACTTTAGGGGTAACATTTCTGTACGGGGGTAACCTGGACAGAGCAGCAGTTACAACCCTAAACATTTTGCTGGAAGACAGGATGGACTATTTGAGTCTATTTGCCATCATTTACCTTGTAAAATATATATATCAATTTTTTATTACTAGAACTTTGACTGGCTCACTGAGCATGCCCAGCATAAGTGCAAGGTGATGCATATAGGGAAAAATAACCCATGCTATAATTACACAATGTTGGGTTCCACATTAGGTGCTACAACCCAAGAAAGAGATCTAGGCATCATAGTGGATAACACATTGAAATCGTCGGTTCAGTGTGCTGCGGCAGTCAAAAAAGCAAACAGAATGTTGGGAATTATTAGAAAGGGAATGGTGAATAAAATGGAAAATGTCATAATGCCTCTGTATCGCTCCATGGTGAGACCGCACTATGAATATTGTGTACAATTCTGGTCGCCGCATCTCAAAAAAGATATAATTGCGATGGAGAAGGTACAGAGAAGGGCTACCAAAATGAAGGGAAATGGAACAGTTCCCCTATGAGGAAAGACTAAAGAGGTTAGGACTTTTCAGCTTGGAGAAGAGACGACTGAGGAGGGATATGATAGAGATGTTTAAAATCATGAGAGGTCTAGAATGGGTAATGTGAATCGGTTATTTACTCTTTCGGATAGTAGAAAGATTGGGGGCACTCCATGAAGTTAGCATAGGGCACATTTAAAACTAATCGGAGAAAGTTCTTTTTTACTCAACGCACAATTAAACTCTGGAATTTGTTGCCAGAGGATGTGGTTAGTGCAGTTAATATAGCTGTGTTTAAAAAACGATTGGATAAGTTCTTGGAAGAGAAGTCCATTACCTGCTATTAAGTTCACTTAGAGAATAGCCACTGCCATTAGCAACGGTAACATGGAATAGACTTAGTTTTTGGGTACTTGCCAGGTTCTTATGGCCTGGATTGGCCACTGTTGGAAACAGGATGCTGGGCTTGATGGACCCTTGGTCTGACCCAGTATGGCATGTTCTTATGTTCTTAAAGCCTGGAGCAAGCACGAAGGATCCTTAGCTGCAGGGAAGTGACGATACAGTCAGAGATTAAGTAGGTTCTGTGGTATTGGCTCGGACATGGGTAAAGGGCAGACTAGATGGGCCTGGAGGGCTTTATTCATTCTCCATTTCTGTATCTGTGCATAACAAACTCAGTTTGCAATTGAATCTACGGATTATGAGTAGGGCTCACTAGTTTTTAACTTGTGTCCAGTTAAAGATCACTTTTTAACAAAGATAACACATTTTCCATCTTTTGCTATGTTCTTTCAGATGGACAATTTTCTGTCTTTACCAAAGTAAAGAAAAAATTACTATTTTATGCTAAAAATGTGCTGTCCACCTAACTGAGTTTGGGACAGTAGTTCATCTGTACAGTGAGCTGCGATACAAGTGACCACAAGGAGCAGCGTGATCAAGTTCTCATACGTCCATGCATGCACACATTTGGGAAGCAGAGCCGATTCAAGGATATTAAGCGCCCTAGGCGAACCTTCTGCCTTGCACTCCCGCCTCTTTTCCCCTTCTCCGGCCCCAACTTAATTCACTGAGGCGCCGCTTGTGGCCCACCAAGTGTTTGCTTTTCTCAGCTGCGAGCAGGATGGGCACTGCTCACCGCCAGTCAATTCTGTGCTTCTCTGGGCCGCAAGCAGAATGGGCGCCGCTTGTGGCCCACATGGCTGCTCTTCGCCGCCCCTTAATGGTTGGTGCCCTAGGCAACTGCCTTGCTCGCCTAATGGGACGCACCGGCCCTGCTGGGGTGAAGCCACATTTTCACATCTCAGTATCCCTAAAGTGGGCACACACTACTGACAAATGTGTAAAATAAATCTTAGAACTTCATTTGCGAAGCAACTCTGAAACCCCTACCCGCGGCCCCCACAACCTATCCAAGTGCAGGAATTACTGCCCTAGGGTAGAATTTCTAAAATGATCTCCACAAGAGGGCTGACATAACAGTTACTGACATAAACAGAAAGCCTCTGTGCAAAGGCCACTCATGGCTGCTTCCAATCTCAGAAGAGGGCGTGCCAAATCCATTTCCGCCAAATTATCTTTCAGTTAACTTTTTATTTTATAAATGTTCTTATTCTTGAAAAATTTAGCATTTATATGGTGGATGAACTCAAATAGGTTGAAATTAAATATTCAGAAGATGGAAATCATATGGGTTCAGAGCACTGGCTGTGAGAGTTTGGGGGTTGATAGTATTCCAACCAGGTAGGGCTAGAGATCACATGAGTCTAGGGGGTAGAAGTGTACTAAGGGTTAACTCTAAACTGCCAGGTCTCCGGAGTGGTTAAGTCGGGGATTTACCATCTGCGACAGTTACGGAGGATGCGGCATTTTTTCACCCAGCTAGATCTTGCAAAGTTCATGTACGCCATTCTAATGCCCCGTCTTGACTACTGTAACTCCTTGTATTTAGGTTTGCCTGGGCAGAGTATAAACCGGCTGCAGCAAATATAAAATGCTACAGCAAGGCTACCGGTTAGTGCTGGCTTAGAGATAATAACTCCCCTATCCTTAAGAAACTAGATTGGTTACCTAATATCCAGTGGGCACCCTTTAAATCTCTAGCTATGGCATTTAAGGTTCCAGGATATTTGGCTAGAAATTCACCACTATACCAATGAGGTCATGCATTACATGGCTTGCCACCTGGTGATTCCATCATTGTGCCTGATTAGACATTCAAGGGCATGCGCCCGCGTATTTTCCTGTGAAGTGCCACGGATGTGGAATGCCTTGCCAGCTCAGCTGCAATCAGGTGGCTGAATGGAAGCAGTTTAGGCATGACTTGAAGACTTACCTGTTTCCTGGGGGAAAGTAAGCGTACAGTAAGATGATGAAGAAGGAAGAGGAGTCTGTGTTTTATGCTTGCTTGTGGCTATTACGAGTGCTATAGTGTAACCTAGTCTGGGCATTTTCAGTAGGCTGGGTAGAAAATTGAAATAAAAAAAAATAAAGAAATCGTAAATAGTTTTCAATTCTCCCCCTTTCAATACACAAAAAACAAATATTCTTTAAAAGGTGTGATCCTAACATTTCTGGTGAAACTTTGTTGCGAGCGCGGGGTGCAGTTGCTTGCTTGAGAGAAAGTGAGCCCTTGGATGACAGTATGACATCAGGGCAGAGCTTCAAGGTACGCACCGTGGGAGGCAAGCATATCCAGGCAAGAGCTGGGCTTGGAATATAGCTTGAACTTGGAATATCGCTCTCAGACCTCTACTGAACCTGTACATATAGAGTGAACCTCAACAATGCAATGCTGGTCTCTAGGGTAGCCCTCTGGCCACTCGATAGTAGGGATGTGAATCGGGCTTCAGAAGATTGAAAATATCGTCGATATTTTCAAAATCGTCAGAAATCGGGGGCTCCCCCAACGATAGGAAAACGGGCACACAAAAATAACCCCTAAATCCACCCCGACCCTTTAAAACTAACCCTTTAGCTTCCCCCACCCTCCCGACGCCCCCAAAACCTTTTTACAGGTACCTGGTGATTCAGTGGGGGTCCCGGGAGCGATCTCCCACTCCGGGCCATCCTCCCGCTCCCGAGCCGTTGGCTGCCACTAATCAAAATGGCGCCGGTGGCCCTTTGCCCTTACCATGTGACAGGGTATCCGTGCCACTGGCCGGACCCTGTCACATGGTAGGAGCACTGGATGGCCGGCGCCATCTTGTGCTCCTACCATGTGACAGGGGCTGACCAATGGCACCGGTAGCCCCTGTGACATAATAAGGGCAAAGGCTATCGGCGCCATTTTGATTACAGGCAGCCGATGGCCCGAGTGCAGGAGATCGCTCCCGGACCCCCGCTGGACCACCAGGGGCTTTTGGCAAGTCTTGGGGGACCCTCCTGACCCCCACAAGACTTGCCAAAAGTCCAGCGGGGGTCCGGGAGCAACCTCCTGCACTCGGACCGCCGGCTGCCAGTATTCAAAATGGTGCCGATAGCCTTTGCCCTTACTATGTCACAGGGACTACCGGTGCCATTGGTCAGCCCCTGTGACATGGTAGGAGCACAAGATGGCGCCGGCCATCCAGTGCTCCTACCATGTGACAGGGTCCGGCCAATGGCACGGATACCCTGTCACATGGTAAGGGCAAAGGGCCATCGGCGCCATTTTGATTAGTGGCAGCCGACGGCCCGGGAGCGGGAGGACGGCCCGGAACGGGAGATCGCTCCCGGGACCCCCACTGGACCATCAGGTACCTGTAAAAAGTTTTTTTTGGGGGGGGGGGGGGTTGGGAGGGTGGGGGAAGCTAAGGGGTTAGTTTTAAAGGGTCGGGGTGGGTTTTTTGTTTATCGGCTCGGGGTGCAGCCGATAAACAAAACCACGATCGGGCCCGATGCAAAAAAACCCACATGTGAATCGGAACCGGAATCGGAACCGATTCCGGTTCCGATTCACATCTCTACTCGATAGCCCTTTTGGACCTGCTGCCTGGAATGGCGAGTGCTTCAGGACAGACAAAGGCTAAGGACAGGACAGGACATGGCATGACGAGAAACATGGATGAAGACACTGAAGGCTTGGAACTTGAACGAAGACTAGGAACTTGGACGAAGATTTGAAGCTGAAGAACATAGATAAAGGCTCTGGAGACGAGGAACATGGATGAAGGCTCAGGTTCAGGCTAGTGTTCAGTTTCCACGGGCTCTGCACCTCAGTGCCCTACGCAGCCCCCTGTGGGCTGGTCGCAGTCCACACTGTCCCGCTGCGTGCCCTATACAACCTGGCACAGGTTGGTCGTGGACCATCCCGGGAGTAAGACAGGCTCAGGACTGAGACTTGGATGAGGACGGGAGTCAGGACATTCCTTGGAATGAGGAATCATGGCTAGGAATGAGGATCATGGCTTGGAACGAGGAACAAGGAGATCCACTGGCTGGACAAGTTCCACGAGCCCTGGAACTAGGAATATGACTAGGAACTCGAGACTTGACTTGGAACTTGACTTGAAACTTGGAACTCTAAAAACACGGATGGACTCTGAAGACTTGATCCAGTGAAGATGGACTTGGAGACAGGCCCTGTGCCAGGAAGCGCCCTACACAGCCCCCCCCCCCCCCCCAAGGGCTGGTCATGGACCACAACGCTGACATGCTTGAAGGAAGGGCAAGGAAGGATTTAGAAGGCCGACCTTGGAACGAAGGCAGGGACATCAGGAATTTGATTGAAGATTCAGAACACTTGGACAAAGCGAAGACTCAGAAGACTTGGACGAGGAACTGACGAGAGACCAGGAACATGGAACATAGAACATGGAGGCAAAGAACAACCAACGAAGAACATGAAGTCCATCAAGATAGGAAATTGACCACAGAAGACCTTACAGGAGAAGAGCCATGGATGACCATGAAGATCTCTTGTGAAGGCCCCCTTGGCAGAGAGCCCTTTTATAGGGCTGCTGGACTGACGAGGCGATGGCATCATCAGCAAGGGCCACAGGGCTTTTCCTGCCACGGGCCCTTTAAATTCACAGGAGAGGCACATGCGCATGCCTAGGGAAGGCACCGGAGCAGAAGCAGCATGTTGGCAGCATCTGCAGCATGGCTGGTGACTCAGAGCCGTAAAGATGGCCATGTTGGCAGCGTTCCTGGCCGCATACAAGATGAGGGCAGTGGCGGCAGCTGACCCACTGCAAAGAACAAGAAGTGGCAGCATCGGCAGCCCCGTTGAGGCAGGGGAATAGGCGGCACTCGGGCTGCAGCAATAGTATTAGTCTCCAAAAATTGTGCAAGTTATAGCCTCTCCTTTTCATTTTCAATAACTTTTCTCACACCATCCATAGACTTAGGGCCAATCTGACATCCACCTGCACCATCAGTTACTACAATTAGAATACACAACTTTATCCTCCCAACCAATCAGTTAGATATGGCATTTGACTTCCAAATACTAAGATTTGGAGACACGTAAACTAAAAAAAAAATAGCAACAACTACAAAAAAATTCAATGGGTTATAGCAGTGGTCCCCAACCCTGTCCTGGGGGCCCACCAGCAGGTCGGGTTTTCAGGATATCCACAATGAATATGCATGAGAGAAAATTTGCATGTTTTGGAGGCAGTGCATGCAAATTTTCTCTCATGCATATTCATTGTGGGTTTCCTGAAAACCCGACTGGCTGGTGGGCCCCCAGGACAGGGTTGTGGACCACTGGGTTATAGGATTGTCATTTTCAGCAGCTTTTGTGCACCGATGCGAGATTCAGCAACAATCGCCTTTTCAAGTCAGCAACAATCACAACTTTTATCTTGAACTTTAATTGCAATCGTGCCCAGGTTGAAACTCCTGGCCATGAGCATCCTCCATCCTCTCGCGTTCCTCCGGGCTTCCTGTGCTTTTGATGTGTGCGACCTCCCACCTCAAAATCACCTTACAGCCTTGGCTGGGCTGAAATGCTGCTGCACCCAGCGACTCCCAGGGGAAGAGCCGAAACACAAAATAAACCACAGATGCCCAAGAGGATGTTCGATAAGACTTGTCTTGAGCATCGGTATATTAAAAGAACTTAAATAAATAAAAATAAATAAACTATTACGTTATCCATCTAAATGGCTTTTAAATATGGACCTCATAATATATATATATATATATATATATATATATTCTATACACATAGAATATATATATATATTTATACATATATATATATATATATATATATATATATATATATATTCTATACACACACACAAATATACATCTACATACACACTTGCATACAAACACACACAGCTTTATAGATTCTTGGATGCTCTTCCCTTCTAAAATTCCATGCCCTCAGTAATTTATCTAAGCTATGATCCAAGTCTCTGCCTTATTTTCTCTCCATGTACAAAGTCCCCTTCACACCCACCTTTACATGTCACCTGCACATACATTTCTTCTGCGCAGCCTCCCACCACTGGAGAACGTGCTCCATGTCACAGACCCTCTATCATCCCTCTCCCCACCTCTGCTCCTGCTGGCTTTCCACCCTCGTCTCTCTGCTTTGTGCTGCTTCCACAGCTTGCGGTGTCTTGTAACTTGATCGGTTACCTTCCCGTTTCTGTGCACAGAGTGCATTCATGGCACCTTGAAATGGCAAGTTAAAAAAAAGATATTAACCTACATGGAGGAGATTGCCAAGAGGTTCTTTTCCCAGATTACTGCTTTGTTATCTTTTCATCTGCTGGTCAGGTCACACGATGTAGTATAACCACAGCAGAGCCCCACTTTCTAAAGTTCAATTAGAGAAAAATGTGGGGAAAAAAAGCTTGCGCTGATAAAGATACATTGAGAGCAGCATCGGAGCAGCAAAAGAAACAGATATTCCTTAGTAAACATCGTCCCTAACGTATGTCACACTATGGGAGGAAGCCCAACCTCGCAGAATGGGGAACACTCAGGGCTGGAGTACGTCGGAGGGCATCCAGGATGGACGCTGAGAGAGACTGAAAGGTTTGGCTGTCGGGAGCGAATCACAGCAAGCAATGGAACTGGGTGAGCTCTTTCCTCCCCCCTCAGGGGCACACAGTATGCTTCACCTTTAATTGGGGAATCTATTTCCTTTGAAGCTGTCTCTCTCACAATGCTACTCTTCTTCATGTAATTTATCTTCTCACTACCATGCATTCATATATACACTGCACATACAAATCTTGTATCCAAAGCCCATCTCCAAACTCCTCATTGCCTTTGGTAGATAAAGCTCTCTCTCATCTGTTCTTGATGTTCAAAGGATGTTTGCTTATTGGCCAAGTCAGGCCAAACTAATGTCCCCAAACAAAAAGAAACCGGAAAGACTCTAAGAACCAAAGTTGAACCTTTGACTATTCGGCGCAGTCGTTCTTTTGTTTCAGATCTGTGTAGTATTACTGTGGCCTACGGCAACAACCTTAATATTTTACTAGAACACACAAATAAAGGTGACAAATAAGCTGTAGGTGATGCCTTTTAAATCTGTGACTAGCTTTCAAGAGCTGCTGCTAGACTCCCTTCATTAGGGCAATACAAAACAACACGGAGAAGCATATGTTTGTAGCCTAGAATAAAATAAGCATCCATTATTTATTTTTCTAGCAGTTTCTAACCCGCCCATTTACCAGACCTCTGCTTGGGGCAATTTACATCATCTGATTCCCCTCCACCTGAATCCCTTTCTTACTACCCTGATTTCCAATCCCCTTACCTGTTCCCCCTCCTTTCTCAAAGGCAAGAGCGGCTGCGTTGCCAGAACTCATGGACCAGTCTGCTGGGCTGATCTTGTGACGTAGGAGATCAGCAGAAATCAATAAGCACTAAGCACAAAGTTTATAAATGCTCACTGTGTCAGCCAACGCAGCAATACTTTGGCGACAGAAAGGATTTTGCCAGCCTCCTCACTCCTCTAGCAGTAGGCAGGATATAGGCTGCTGGCCAATCTGTTCCCCAATTTCTTTGATGTTATGTTCCCCCCACCCCATCACATACACACCTCATGCTTGACCCTGCTAATTAATGTCTGTCCCTCTGGACTGTTTTATAATACTCAGATAACCCCCACCTTCTGACCACAAGAGCTGGGTCTCTCCTTCCACGGATCTGACCAGAGTATACTCACAATGCATCTATCAACTTGCAGGCAAACTGGATCACCAAGAGTGTCTCTTTTCCAAGAGTAGGGACCAAAAGACATAGCGACAAGAGGCACTTTGCATGACTGAAATGCATCTACAAATGGTTTCATGCCATCATTCAGGTCAAGGCCATTTTTATTACTGCTGATAGAAAACGTTCACACCAAATTTACCAGGTTTGCTCCAACGTCATTTACTATGACGTCTCATATAGGGATGCCAACTGGCTCCAGATTTTCAGGACAAATTGATCCAATTCTTATTATACCCCACTGCATGCAGGGGCTTGTAGTTCTAATTTCCCTATTGCATTCCCTAAGAAAAGCAAGACTACAAATCCATGCATGCTGTGGGATAAAACCAGCATTGGATTATCCTGTCCTGAAAATCTGGAGCCAGTTGGCAACCACAGTCTCACATAATGGACTGTTTTGGAGAAGCTGGGGAAGAGAGGTGTTAGATATATGGAACCAAATATACTTAAGCACTTTGCCCACAGACACAAACTAGGAGAAATACTTACTAACAAAAAAGAGGAAGGACCGCCCAATCTATAATAGTTACTGACATTCAAATAGGTATTGCACACAAAATCTTCTGGGAAAAGGCATTAATTCAGACTAAATGCTCTTCCCAACCAATCGTTATCAAAAAGAAGGGGAAAAGAGGCTGCACTTACCCATATTTGCATCCACATCAGGTCCACATGCCACTGGAATTCAGAGTGGCGGATTCTTCCTCCAGTTACACAGGTTCAGCCTATGACAGCAAGAAGAGGGAGAATTACACTTACAGGGAAGGCAGAAAGAGGGCTCTGACATAAAAAAAAAGAAGAGTATGCAAACGGCATTTCCTTCCTGAGCTCTGCAGGGCAGAGACGGCTGCAGAAAATGAATCATGTGCAGTGTGGGTGAAATCCAGGCAGCTAATTTAAACTGGTAGAAAATTAATAAACGATGTCCAGCTTTCCTGCTGCTTTTTCCTTTACTTTTTCCATTTTGTTTCTCCCTCTTTTGTCTATCCTACTGTCTTTTCACTCATTTTTCCATATTTTTCTTTCCTATCATCTTCCCTTAATTCCATATTTCCCATCTGTTCCCATCCCTTTGTCCATCTTATGCCTCTCATCCTATCGCTTTTTCCTCTCTTCAGTGTGTCCACTTGGGGGTCCAGTGATAACTGGACAATGTGTTTTAATACATGAAAAAATGGCTAGGGTCCTGGATTTCAGAAATGCCAACTTTATAAAGATGGTGGAGAAACACTTTTCATATAATAAACTAAGAAGAAATCTATATGGTACCATGGGAACACTTTTCTGCACATTCTGAGACATGTCTAAAGCACGTCTCCGAAGGGTAACAACATTTTGCTATGCATGATCTTACATATGGCTGGTGTAGCCACAAAGCCATGGATTTCAGCTCTAAAATCACTCTACACACTTATTTGCATGGGATGGAGGCTCCCAAATCAGGTCCTGGAGCAGCTCCAACAGGTCTGGTTTTCAGAATATGCAGAATATGACTTATGAGGAGAGGCTGAAGGATCTAAATATATATACCCTGGAAGAGAGGAGGAATAGGGGAAATATGATACAGACCTTCAGATACCTGAAAGGTTTTAATGATGCACGAACTTCAAACCTTTCCCTTTGAAAAGTAAACAGTAGAACTAGGGGTTCATGCAATGAAACACCAGGGGGGACAATTCAGAACCAACATCAGGAAATATTTCTTCACAGAGAGGGTGGTGGATGCCTGGAATGCCCTTCCGGAAGAGGTGGTGAAGACAAAAACATTCAAATAATCCAAAAGGGCAGTGGATAAAAACTGTGGGTCCCTAAAAGCTGGAGGATGGAAAAAAAAAAAGGGTGTATGGGGGTAACCAACTTGGTGCAATGGTTACTATATATGTTGGTTGTAAATTGCTTAGGTATCTGTAAGTGATTAATATATAAGTCAACTGATTGATTAATTAATTACTATTTATTTATTTATTTAATTTATTTATTCAACTTTATATACCGGCTTTCAAATACATGTCAAGGCGGTTTACATTCATGGAGTTTGCAGTAGCAAATTCAAAAAATAAATATGAACAACTTGTCAATTAACTTTTACATTCTTTCAATAATCTATTAGTCTAAAAATTGGTATTAAAATATACAATTAAAACCCTATAAAATATGTTTAAATTTAAAATAATTCTAGAGAGAATAGGGGAACCCATCCATGTTCAGCCCTTTGCCTAAACTTACCCAACCTCCCTTATCCTTATTCCTCTTTTTAAACCCTTGTAACCATTTTGATGTTGTACTTATTCCTTCATCACTCCTCCACTTTATATTTCTGGTAATCGATCAATTACCTTGAGTAAACGCCTGTTGAAATAACCAGGTCTTTATCAGTTTCTTGAAACTGTTGATGTTATCCTCTAAGCGAATGTCAACCGGGAGGGAATTCCACAACTTAGGGCCTGCCAGGGACAATGACCTCTCTCTCACTGATCCCAAATGGGCTAATATGGGTGATGGAATTGTTAGTAGTGCCTGCCCAAGCGATCTTAAATTCCGGGCTGGAACATGAATGCGTAGAGAAGCATTCAGCCATTCAGTATTACTACCCTAGGAGAAACATGGGGATTACTACCCTCAACCTTGATACTTTTGACCAACTGCAATATCACTCTCTGCTTTGAAGGAGGGGGGGAAAAGGGAAATTGGATTCAGATGGCAACCAATATGGGCCCCGACTTTCACGGTCTGGGGTACTGCTACGCAGACAAAGGAAAAAGCACAAGACTGCTTCTACAGCAGAGTCCAAAAGCAAAGCAAGTCAAGCAGCATTGTCCGAATTTTCAAGAAGGCTGCTCACCCTGTAAAAATGTTGCTAGCGGTAATTTTTTATGGGTTTGACAGTTGCTTGGTTTTTGATTGTAAATATTAATTTCCTTTTCACAAAGCTTGGGGGTAACTGCATGGACTATCCTTAAGAGAAACTTGGAGGTAGTCTGCATGGCGCTGAAGATATTATCATAAGAAGCTTGCTGGGCAGCCTGGATGGACCATTTGGTCCTTTTCTATCGTCATTACTATGTTACTATGATTGTATACATATGGCCTAAGAGCAAGTTATTTGAAGATTTTAGTTAGCCCAAATCATTTATTCTACAGATTAACATGAAATAAATAAATCACTTAAATTTGCCATCTAAACAGATACCACTTCACAAGGAAGCCATCCTGAATAAATAGGTTTTAAGCAGGCTGTTGAATGTCTTATGACAAGAGACCATTCTGCTGGTGGAGTCCTCCAAGACCAGATTTGGGAACCAGTGGCAATGGGGAAAGCCTCAAGTTGAACAAACACACCTGGTGCCATTTCCGGATTGTGTGTGGCTATTATCCCCACAAGCCAAAAAGAACACCTTCCAAAAAATGGAAAAGGATCCAAAAGAAGAAACTAAGAAATAGCATAAGCACTGGCAAATCAGATGCAAAGCTTTGATAAGGAGGGCAAAGGCAAGATTTGAAAAGAAGTTTGCCGTGGAATTAAAACCTCATACTAAAAACTGTTTCAGGTACATTCGAAGCAAAAAGCCTGTGAACCATTGGATCATCAAGGGCACTAAGGGAGGACAAAGCCATAGACTCTAAAAATGAAACCCCCTAACCGCCGTCATCCGCTCCTGGTAAACCCCCCCCCCCCTACAGCCCCCATATTTATTCGCTCCTCCCCACCCTCATCATCCCCCCTCCCCCTCCCCCTAGCCACATATCATAAGCTTCCCCTAATACTCCACCCCTCAGTTAACCTCCCTAAGACTCTATCTAAATCCTTATCTAAAACTTATCTTCCCAAGCAATTTATTTATTTATTTATTTATGATTTTTATATACCGACGTTCAATGAGATATCACATCGGTTTACAATAAGGTACAGAAGGTATGTTATAATAGAAATGTTTCTCTCTAGCTCTTAATCAAGGTACCTCGTTACAATGTAAAATGTTACAATATACAAGTTACCTCGTTACAATGTAAAATGTTATTATATAAATATATTATAAATGTTACAATATATATATGCATCTCTTCAGCTCTTATACAAGTTTATTTATTTATTTATTTATTTAATTCTTTTATATACCGACCTTCATGACAGGTATCATATCAAATCGGTTTACATGTAACAAGGGGGTAAACATTCTTATCAACCATTTAACAGTAAAATAATCAGAGGAGGTAATAAAGTTACATATAACAAGGAGATCGAACTTGGGAGAAGAAGAAAGAGAAGGACAGAGGAATAACCATTGTGATAAAAGGTATCACTAAGTAAGTTGTCCAGTAGGCTTGAGATGTGGAGTTCTGAAATTGAATGGATTAAGGGAAAGCTTGGCTAAATAGCCAGGTTTTAAGTCTTTTTCGAAATGTTTGTAGGCAGGGTTCCTGTCTGAGGTCTGGCGTTACAATGTAAAATAAGCAGATCCTGCCTTATTCGTTCAGTTATATGTAAACCGATGTCCTATCGCGATCGAATGTCGGTATATAAAAGCAAATAAATAAATAAATAAAATAGAAGAGATTAAATTAATTCTTTGCTTGGATCTTTATTGAGGAAGATGTAAAGCAGATTTCCATGCCACAAGTGATATTTAAATGTGATGAAACAGAGGAACTGAAAAACTTTCAGTGAACCTGGACAATGTGACAGGGCAAACTAAAAAACTAAAGATAGCAAACACTTGGACTGGAAGGTATACATCCCAGAGTGTAAAAAAACAACTGAAATATGAACTTGCAGACCTACTGTCATTAAAATCAGCTATGGTACCTGAAGACGGGAGAGTGGCCAAAGTAACCACAGTTTTTAAAAAGGGTACAGGCCGTTTCTAAAATGTGCTTGGCGCAAGCACAGCCCGGCCACGCACATATCTCCCAGATATTAAGTGTGCTGGCTTCGAAAATTTAGCCAATGGAATGCTAAAAACATTTAGGAAAGGAATGGTGAATAAAACAGAGAATATCATAATATCTCTGTATTGCTCCATGGTGAGACACCACCTTGAGTACTGTGTGCAATTCTGATACTGTATCTCAAAAAAGATACAGCAAAATTAGAAAAGGTACAGAGAAGAGTGACCAAAATGATAAAGGGGATGCAATGATTCTCCTACAAGGAAAGGCTAAAGAGGTTAGGGCTCTTCAGAGAAGGCTGAAGGGAGACATGCTAGAGGTCTATAAAATAATGAGAGAAGTGGAATGGGTAAATGTAAATTGGTTGTTTACTCTTTCAAAAAGTACACACAATGAAAATACTAAGTAATAATATTTAAGACAAATAGGAGAAAACATTTTTCTATTCAATGCATAATTAAACTCTGGAATTCATTGCCAGAGGATATGGTAAAAGATGTTGGTGTAAAACTGTGTTTAAAAACAGATTGGACAACTTCCTGGAAGAAAAGTCAAAAAAACATTATTAATGTGGAGTTGGGGAAATCCACTGCTTATCTCTGGCATAAGCAGATTGGAATCTATTGACTGTTTGGGATCCTGTCAGGTACTTGTGATTGGCCACTGTTAGAAACAAAATACTGAGCTTGATGGACCTTCGGTCTGTTCTAGAATGGCAAAAACTCAATTTTAAAATAGGGGCAATTAAATGTTATCATAAAGACTTGTCAACTCTTCGTTCTTTCACCCAGTAGTTGAGTTCATTATTTAATTGGCTCAAATCAAATGTAAAAGTAAGTCATGAGCTGAGGATGGTCCCTTCTTGGCTTTTTGGTTGAAACTGAGAACTTGCATAATAAAGGGGGAAGAAGGAGCTGAACACCTACTACTCGACTGCACTGGATACACAAAACCTTCTGGATTCTGGTCAAAGAGAGAGGATTAAATCTCCAGTTAAAAAAATTATATAAAATTGAATAATAATGTTGCTTCTGTTCCTGCTCAACACTTCTATGCCAAGTGCATGGCTGATTTAAGTGTTAAGCATTAACTTATTATAAATTCCAAGAAACATTACACATTAGAAAAAAAAGTAAAAACTATACAAATCATTAACATGCACATTTCCATTTTAACTCTGTATGCACGCGCAAATAGAATTTTTAAGAGTTAAAGCTACTGAGCGCATGGAAAGATTTTACTGAGCTTCCTGGGGCTTCATACACTGAGCAAAATAACTTTAATCCTTGATATCCAATGGGAAGTTTATCCTGCCTAGTATCTAGCTAATTTTCGCCAGATAAGTTAGCCATTTTAGGGAGGGGGGGGGGGGTTATATTGGCCCCTTTAGATTTTTTTTTAGCTCACGCCTTTTCACTGATAGCTGAAGGCGAGTTAAAAATGGAACAACCCAGCTAATCTGCCCAAAATAAGCTTCCTGTTGCAATGTCAAAGATCTCAGCTGATCTATGGCTTTCCTCTTTTTTTTTTTTTTTAAATCAGAACATATCTTAATTTTCTTGACAGTTCTCATTTCAGATATCCGTCTTTACACAATACAGAAACATTACTTTTGTGTAGCTCTGATACTGTTCGTCCTGGGTTCGATAAGGTTTCACAATTCTTATTAGTACTAATCGATATATCCTCAGCCTTTGATACTCTTAATCATACTATACTTCTTTCTCATCTAGAAGCTAGGGGGATTTCTGCAGCAGCTCTTTCGTGGTTCACTTCAATCTTATCTGATCATTCTTTTAAGATCACAATTGGGAACTCATCCTCTGACGCACACTCTTTTACAAGTGTCCCCCGCAATGGCCTACAATTTTAGCCATACTTTTTAACATTCATCTGGCCCCGCTTTGCTCGTTCCTCAAACACCTTGATATTTCTTTTAAGTTATATGCAGATGACACACAATTCTTTTTTTCTGATCTCCAACTATGGAGTGGTACATTTGGCCGATCGTGGGGTAGACCTGGGACCGACCGCACTCTCCAGCAAGGCCCTGGCTCCACTCGCTGTTCCTATGCTGCTCGTACGCTGTCCTGCTTCAGCCACCTCCCGGGACGCCCCCCAGGTGCACACTCTCGGCACTCATTGCATCTTAAAGGGCCCACAGTGGGAAAAGCCTTCAGGGCACCCTCAGATGATGTCACCAGGACCGGAGATATTTAAGGGCCTCACACCCACTGCCACTCACCGCCTCAGCAACGGGTCTCCTGCTTTAGCAGTGCGTGTTGCCGTGTTCTTGCTCTTGCTTCTGAGCTCCGGCCTAGACTCCTGCATTATTCGTGCTTTGCCTCATCCAGCCTTGCCTTGCCTTCCCTTGTCTGCACTCTCATCTGATCTTCTGGCTTTGAACCTTGTTTGCTGCCTGGACCTGATCTTTGTTTTGGAATCAGACTATGCTTCGTCTTCTACCTGCCCTAACCTCTGGCCTGCCCCTGGTATTTTCTTGTCTGCTGCCGGCCCTGGCTTGCTCTTGAACTCTCGCCTGCCTGACCGCCCTCCAGAACCCAAGGGTTCAACCTGCACGGGATGTAGCTGGTACAGGTGAAGCTCTTGCCTGTCCTGCTCCAGGGCACGTTCGCCAGCTGACGGTGTGGGCCTTGTGGGTTTGCCTGCCAAGCTGCGCCAACCACGCCACAGTACTAAGAGCTCGCAGATAACCACACTCATTGCACGGATTTCACTTTCCAAAAATTATCCTCTTGTACATCTCAAATCAGAGAGTGGTATTAGCTAATAGACTAGCCTTGAAAATTGGAAAAAAATGATATTGTACTGCTATCATATGCCCCGCCAGTCAATAACCCTACAAATTTTAATCTTTGACAATTATTCTATCCCAATTAAACTTCAAGCCCGTGACCTGCGTGTGCTGGTGAACTCTTTACTGTCTCTGTGCTCTCATATTGATTCTCTTGTTCAGTCTGCTTATTTCAAATTATGGATGCTGCACTCTATCAAACCTTTTCTCTGCCACTCGGATTTTCATACTCGATGCTTGTAATGCTTTGTTTCTTGGTATTCCTCACTCTCATGTGAAAGGCTTACAACTGATCCAAACTCTGCTGTATTTTTGATCTCTGATATTCCCCCCACAAAGTATGTAATCCCAGTACTGTTAAAACTGCACTGGCGGCCAGTGGTGTGGAGAATAAAATGTAAAATCCCATGGCATTCCATCATTGATTCACAGATACATGCCCTCATGGTACTCTCCGTTCCTCAACAAAGCTATTGCTGGAGGTTCCTTCCCTTTAAATTGTTCATTTTTCTGAATCTAGACAAAGGATAGAGCTGGCCCAACACTTTGGAACCCACTACTAGAGGAGCTCAGATCGGAGCATGATTTTCCCCGTTTTAGAAAGCTCCTCAAAACTCAACTCTTCGGCTCCGCGTTTCCTACCTGAGAATGTAACATCGTTGGTCTTTTATTAGATTCACTTTGCATCCAGATGATATATTTATATGTATTTGCTAGTTTTGTTTCATTAAGTAATTGATGTGTGTCTGTCATGTTTGATTATGTATGCAATTGTAACCCGCAGAGATTGGTGGATCCGCGGGCTATAAATTGCTTAAATAAATAACAACTTCAAGTAATCTAGAGTGGCAAAACCAAAACAAAATGTAAGGAATCTTAAAGCAAGCAAAAAAGACTAAGTTTTACCATTTATCAGTCCACCGTTATTTAGGAGAATCTTAAGTCTCAACCCAAGGTAATACATGGAGATTGCAAAAACCAACAAACAAAGAAGAAGAAAAGAGGACAAAAACCAATCAAAGGGAGGTCTTATGGACATTTTTTTTTTTTTACTAAAAAGGAAGGTGAAAGAGGAGAGGGTAGTCGTACTCTCCTGGACAATTTTATCTCTAATGAACAGAGAAAGATGCCCGGATTCAAAAATATATATAAAACATTTTGATAATGAACAGCACATTTTACATGGAAACTTATGTAAAGCTAAATTCAAACTCTGACACTAACTTCCAAGGCTCTATGAGGAGATGGATCTGTCCAACTGAGCAAAAGGCTCTCCCCTCATACATGCCTTCCAGACCACTAGAGCCACAAACAGAGCCCTCTATAACATCCCAATTGACAAAAGAGATCGGAAGAAATCGATCCTTCTTGGGAGCAGCACCTGCCCTTTGTGTAACATGACACAGAGTGGACCCTTGGGCCAGTGTGAGGAGAGAGTACTGTGAGGTAGCTCTCCCATATGGCAGGCTGCAGGCCAATGGCAGAGTGAGAGTGGGAGATTCTGAGCTGGAGTCATGGCAAACAGCAGGCAGAGACATATTCAGAGTCCAGGCCAGTGTCATGGCAAGTGGCAGGCCAGGTGGAGTCAGTGACCAGTCCGAGGTCAAGGCAGGCAGCAGACAAAGGTCCGAGGTCAGCAACTGAAGATCAAAGCCAAGGAGACGAAGACTACAGAAACTCAAACGAGGCAGGAGGGCAGGACTAGACAGGAAGACAGGCACACGTCAAGGGAGGAGGACTGGAACACAGCAAGGCATGAATAAGCCAGGAAAACAAAGCTCCTGCAGGTAGGAGCATGGCAGAAGACCTGTTGCTGAGGCATTGGGTTTCTGTACTGAGCTTCTTTTTAAACTGGAGCAGAGATGACATCATTAGTCAGCGCCCCCAAGAAGTACTGGCTGCTTGGCCTATTAAAGTGCTTCAGGAAGTGCAGGTGGTTCTAACCAGGCCCTAGGATGCACACGCTGCAGGAAGCTATGCTGGGAGTGTCTGGAGGTAAGGAACTCTTTCCCACAAATACATGACTACTCTTACTTCAGGAAGCAAATAAAACCTGATTTTTCTATCAGGCTTTGAATGCTAAACCCAATGCTGCTACATTGACTATGGGAGACTGTTTTGTTATTTCACCTTGAATTGCCTTAAACATGCTGCTACAGTCCAGACTTTTGCACTGGGACTATTTGTTCTTAGAGTTAAAATTATTAGCGCTTAGGGATGAATGTTAACTTCTTAGAGCTAGACTCAAGGCGCACCTTAAATATATCGAATTATACTGCAATATTACTGTTACTAAAAACCGCTCACATTTTGTAATGTGAAACTACAAATGACCTATTTGTAAACTATTTCTCTAATATGCTGTAACCTGTTTTGAGTGAATCTTGTATTCAAAAAGGCAGGAAATAGATAAATAAAGCCCTCAGCTGTACCACTTGGGGCCTCATCAGAAGGAACTGTCTCCTTTTCTTCTGGGTTGCCTTCACAACATCTGGATAGATCCTTTCATTTTAAGAAAATTTCTCTCTTGGTATCTGAAAAATAATTCAAGAAGCCAAACCCCTAACCAGCTCCAAGACCAGAGTCACTATCAAAGTAGCAGGAGTTGCTAAATTTTCATCTGAAGATCCCAGGAAAACTGTCAGATCTAGCGCATGGTCAAAAACTGGTGGCAAGTCCATCCAGGCACCCAAAGTTTCTTTCATCTTGACCGACGGAAGATAAGCTTTTGAAACAAGAAGCTGATGTGCCGAGACTTTCAAAACCTCCATGAAACATTTCAAATGACGAGACAATTGGGAGTGATGCTAGCAAGCTCACACAGAATGGCTGCACAGAGATCTTCCTTCATTTATTTATTTATTTATTTTTAATTTTTATATACCGGAATTCCTGTATGCAATACAAATCATTCCGGTTTCATGGGAAAGCCATCTCATAATCAGTGCCTAATATCTTCCTGGAGATTATTTCTGGGATAGGGTGGATCACCAAGAACAGGGATAAGAGGCCAGGGATTGAGGGATGAGGGAGATCCCAGAAAGAGATGGAAGCCTCAAGATAACAAACTGTTAAGTTACAATTGTTTTGTTGAACTGTGCAAACCAGATGTTTTGTTTATTACTATTCACCAATACAGAAGCTTATAAAGATTTTAGCCAGAGTCCAGCTTGGAGCTGGTTCTCTGGTTAGTCCTGCCCACTCAGTATCACATATGGTGGCAGCAGGAGCCCGCAGCTGCAGCAAAGAAGAAGAAAAAAAAAAACAAACAGTATTTTTTTTTCTTTTCTCCTGGGACCTCCCCTTTCAACTCATCCAACTGAAGCTGCAACAGGTCAAGGGGTATAGCCCCACCTGTGCAGCCAGGAGTCAAGCAATGCGTCAGAGCCGGACAGTCCTTTTGGGGGGGGGGGGGGTTAGTTCCTCCTCTTCTTTCCTCAGAGAGATACCCAGTTTGGAGGTGGCTCAGAAAGTCAGGAAGATGGAGCAAGGTCCTTGCTTCAGAGCAGCAGCAATTGCAGAACGCCCTACAAACTCAAATTAACCAGCAGCAGGTGCTGCAAGAACTTATACAGCAAAATACAGTCCTAAGGTAGCACAGGCCGTGCAGACCTCTGTGACCAGGATACACCAGGCAAATCTGTTTCCTCAAATCCTATTTAAAATGAAGGCAGGCGAGGACCCAGGGGTCTTCCTGAAAAACTTTGAGAGGACCACCTAATTGCCGACTTGGCTCCAAGCAAATTGGACTACATACTTGGCTAACTTGCTCACAGGCAGGAGTCAAGCGGCTTTCCAAGCAGCCAACCCGGATGGGAGGGCTAACTATGCTGAAGTCAAGACCACTAATCTGGAAAGAGCTGGGTGCCCCTCAGAAACACCAGCAGCAGTTTCCGGCAGGGGTTCCCGCAACCTGGGGAGAGCCTCTGAAACCTGTTTCATTGCCTGAAGGATGCTGGCTGGAAGTGGTTACAGCTGGAGGCAAAAACTGGCCTCGAAGTAGCCCAACAGATGCTACTGGAACAATTCTTAGACCGGCTTGACCAGCCCATGTGAAATTGGGTCTACCAACACACACGGCTTTCATTGGAAAGAGCTCTAGAAGTGGCAGATGCCTTCCACCAGGTGCAATTAATGCTAACGTGGCAAGGAGGCTAAAAAGACAACCCACATAAATTCCCTAATCTATGTGCTTTAACTGTGGTGAGAGAGGTCATTTGGCAATGGACTGCCAATTTGAGGAACTGGAAATTATGGACTTCAGCTTAGTGACTCAGCCAACACTAGAATGTAAAGTCTCTAGGGATGTCCTTCCCCTCCACCTTGCTCTTTTGTGCCGAAGTTCTAGTATTTTCAAAATAATAATAATGACGTCTATATTCAAAAGCCATTTAGATGGAAAACTCAAATGTTATCCATCTAAATGGCAAATGTGGCTACTTATCCATCTAAATTATAGCTGGATAAGTAATTATCCAGCTATAATTTAGTCAGATTAAAAAAAGGGATATTTCAAGGGTGTTCCGGGAGGAGTTGTCTTATCTGGCTAGGTTAGCCAGATAACTTTAGACCTGCTTCTGAACAGGCCTAAAATTATTTGGCCTTGTGTGGCTGGATAACTCATTACTTACCTGCCATTTATCTTCAGAGATATTTAGGTAAGTAGTGTATTTTAGAGAAAAAAAGTTGCGTGCCTCCTGCCCCGATGCCCCCCCCCATCATCATCACCACATCTATCTACCCCCTCTCCCCCTCCACTATACAATAAAGCTGCCTACCAGCTTGAAAACTTTCAAACGTTCATAACAAGATCATCGCCAGCCCGGACCTCCCCCTCCCTACCTGCCAAAAAATCATTAAATTTCCCTCCTCTGCCTCCCCCCTCCCTCACCCCAGGCTGATACCCTCCAACCCACCCGTTACCTGTAAAAGTGGCCTCCTTTCTCCCTGCTTTTCTGCGATCCTGCTACTTCTACCAGCTGGAAGCATTACTTAGGTAATAACCAAATAAAATATATTCACTGACTCACCATTATTTACATGTTTATTAACCTCTTCAAAAAATGTAGCAGATTGGTGAGGCAAGACTTCCCTTGTGTAACTCCATGTTGACTGTGTCCTATTAAACCATGCCTTTCTATGTGTTCAATGATTTTGCTCTTAGAATAGTTTCTATTATTTTTCCCAGCATTGAAGTCAGACTCACCAGTCTATAGTCTCCTGAATCACCTCTGGAGCCCTTTTTAAAGAGCAGTGCTACATAGGTAATGCTCCAATCTTCTGGTACAATAGACAATTTAATAATAATGTTACAAATTACTAGTAAAAGACCTGCAATTTTATTTTTGAGCTCTATTAGAACTCTGGGGTGTAAGCCATCTGGTCCAGGCAATTTGCTACTCCTTAGTTTGTCAATGTACCCTATTACATCTTCCAGATTCACCGTGATTTGTTTCTTCTGAATAATCACCATTAAATACCAACTCCGGCATGAGTATTTCCCCAACATCCTCTTCCATAAACATAGCAGCAAAGAATTAATATGGTTTTTCCACTATAGCCTTATCTTCGCTAAGTGACCATCGAACAGTCCAACCGACTCCCTCACAGGCTTCCTATTTCGGCTATATTTAATAAAGATTTTATTATTAGTTTTTGCCTTTAGGGCCAGCTTTTCAAATTCTCTTTTTGCCTGTCCTACCAATGTTTTTTTTATCTAACTTGCCAATACTTATGCTTTTCCCTGTTTTTTTCAGATGGATCCCTTTTCCAATTTTTGAAAGAAGTTGTTTTGGCTAAAATAGCCCCTTTCACCTCTCCTTTTAACCATGACAACAGTCATTTGGCTTTCCTTCTACCATTTTTTTTAACTCTTTATTTATAAAGAATTTTTGGCATAAAAAAAGAAAACATGTACAAATGTATTACTATCATACAAGTATTACAGTAGGCAGGGAAATAAGAAAAATAAAAACAAAAGTAAATACATGCAAAACTGAGAATATATGACAAAAAGAGAATGAAGAACTAGACAAAATGTTGATGATAAATATCCCAAATCAAATGATACTTAAAGGGCTGGACCATTCAATATTTAATACAGTTTTTCCAATTCAGCCACCTCCTTCACCTGGGACTGCCAATAATTTATGTTAGGGATGAATTTCCAGAAAGTAGCAACTGTATATCTAGTGGCCAGTAATAGCTGAGAGACCAATTTATGATGTTTCAGGTATATAGGCAAACCCGTCCATCATCCCAGTAGAGCCAACGGGGGTGTAAGACATACTGAAAGCCCCAATATGTCCACAATATCCTGCATAACTTGTGACTAGACGGTCACAAGAGTAGACAGGACCACCACATATGTTTATAAGAACCTCTTTCCCCACACCCGCACCAACAAAGAGTTTGCCTCAGGGAAGAATTTAGAATAAAACGTTGGTGTGCAGTAAGTCCTATGAAGTAATTTAATCACTAATTCAGTACATTGTACACATATAGAAATATGATGCACAGCCTGCCAAATAGTCTTCCAGGCTTTGGCATCTAAAGTGATCCCCAAGTCCACATTCCAGGCCTCTATCAACCTGGGAGAGGTATTAAGGCAATATTTACTCTTCAAAATACCTCAATATAATAAAGCCTTGCCCTTTTTCTTAGCTCTGGAGTCACTTAAATACCGTTCCACGCCATTCAAATGTCGGAATGGTTCAGCGAAATTAAAATGGCGTTTCAAGGCATTTTTTAAATGAAAAAAGGACGCTTATGACTCCCAGCCAAGATCAAATTCATTACTAGTTCAGAAAAATCCATAAAAATATCGTCATCCCATAAATCTAAAATGAGAACTAACCCCTTATCTTTCCAGCTTTTAAAGATAGGAGAAAAAGTGCAGGTGTCCAGTACCGGGTAATCAAGTATTGGTGCAATATCAGATAGCCTTACTGTATTCATACCCAAAAACTTTTGAACCTGGCCCCAAACCGTGAGAGTATGAAAAACGATAGGACTGGATCTACAGATTCTGCGTCTTAAAGGGGAAGTAGAGGCCATAAACGGAAGAGCAGCTGTTGACTAATTCAGCTTGCTCTTTTTCCAAACTGAACCACGCCACGTCGCCACCATGCAACCATTCATGCATTCCCACCAACTGGGCCACCCAATAATAAAAGCAAATATTGGGCAAAGCCATACCACCCTGAGATTTAGGAAGCCATAAAGTGCTCAGTCTCAACCGTGCCTTGCGTTGCTTCCAAATAAATTTAGCCATGACCTTATGTAAATCAACAAAACCTTGGGCAGGCACATTGCAGGGAAGATGTTGAAAGAGGTAAAGTAATTTTGGGAGCATGGACATTTTTAATAGGTTAATCCAACCTGCCCAGAGACAGATAAATGGTCCCAGTCTATTAGATCTTAATACGGTTGAGGTCAGGGTTATAAATTTTGTGGTAAAGATCCCAAAGGTTCTTAGTAAACTGAATACCAAGGTAAGTAAATCCAGTCTCAAGTCAGTGAAAAACAGACAGGCCGATAGCAGAAATTTGTTTTCCAAGGGCAGCAACTCCGATTTACCATAATTAACCTCATACCCTGAAAGTTGGCCAAACTCGTGACGAGTGGAAACCAGTGCTGGGTCAGATATTCTTGGCTGGGTTAAGTGAAGTAATACGTCATCAGCATACAATGAAATCTTGTGTGTATGGCCTCCTAGCCGCATACCCTGAATCGACGAGTTTTGTCGGCCCGCCCTAGCAAGGGGTTCGATAGCTAAATAAGGAGATAAGGGGCACCCTTGTCTAGTTCCTCTATCAATCGAGAAAAATTACCATTAACCAACAACTGAGCCCTAGGGGTTTTTATACATTGCAAGAATCCAGGCAATAAACCTATTTGGTATGCCCACATAAGTTAGGACTTCAAAAAGAAAAGGCCACAACAACCTATCAAAGGCCTTTTCCGCGACTAGAGATAGCACAATGCCAGAAATACTTTTCTCCTTAGCCAAATGAAGAATATTGAATAAACGCCTCTTATTGGAGGTGGATACCCATCCTTTAACAAATCCAGTTTGATCATTATGAATAAGGGTAAGGAGTACTTTCTCTAAACACAGTTGCAATATTTTCACCAGTATTTTTATATCGGAGTTTAAGAGAGAGATAGAGCGGTAGGAACCACACAACACTGCATCTTTCCCTGGCTTGGGCAATAAAACAATAGTAGCATTAGCCACTGCCCGTAGGAATCCCTCTAGATCAGCATTATTGAAAATTGGGTGTAAAAATTGCACAACATCAGGAAGAAATTTTTTATAAAATTCTATAGGGTATCCATTGGGGCCTGGGCATTTCCCCTTGGGAAGTGCCGAGATAGACAATTGAATTTCCTGGGTCGTAATAGGCTGCATCAGCCCCTCAGCTTGGTTCTCAGAAAGCACAGGCATGTCCAAACCCTAAACTGAACCCTGCCCCCAGTACCCCTCCAGTGGAAAGTCTTTCAGGACTTGAGGGAGAGGACCCCAAAAACCAGCACCCGTCGCTTCTTCATTTCCCAACCAGGAAACCACCCATTGTTTAACATCCCCCATTGTTTCCTCAATTGGTATTCTCTATCCAGGACTTTATTATTAAAATATAATGCACAAAAAGAAACAGCACTTGAGTCTTAATAACAATATCAGACGCATAAGAGTCTCAACAAAAGTAACAGAAGGGAAAAATATGATCTTTTCTGGAAGACCTATCCAAAAAATCAAAAATAATATTAATAAAATAAGTAATACAATAAAAATTAGAAAACCATAAATGATACCACCAAATAGAGATGAACAAAAAAACAGAAGTTATGCTTCATTGCAAAAACAAAAGCAAAACAATAGAAAGAAAAAAAAGGAACCGTGTTTGCTGCAAATTCGAATTCAGTATGTGGATGAGGGAACACAGATAGGGGGCAACAGTAGAATACTTTTTCAATGGTACGGAGAAATCAAATATGGCCCACAATACTATGAAAAGATAACATTGAAAGAGAGTAGATTTGGCCTCAAGATCCTTAATAGGGACATATGATGCCCTGTTGAGCGACTTCCGTCGCTTGTGAGCACAGAGAAAAACCATACCAAAATCTCTAGCCGCAACTCCCGCTAATTAATCCAGGAAAAAAAAGATTAAAAAAAAAAAAAAGCTGATAACAGTGCAAAACATGTAATGCCTCTTTCACCCAAACAATCATATCATGTTCCTTGTTTGTGATTGTCTCTGTACTCCCTAATCCACTGAATAGCTGCGGGCACATTTTCCAAAGTAACTGAGCCTCCATTAACAAAGACCCGAAGCTCAGCGGGATAAATTAAGGCGTATTTGACATTCACAGTTTGCAGCTCCTTTTTTACCGCCATAAATTGTTGTTGCTTACGCTGTAGTTCAGGGGAGAACTCTGGAAAAATGAAGTTGTGATTACCCTGAAACTCAAGCTTCTGTAAAATCACGGGAGATGGTAAGGACCAACTGTTTATCCGTAAAATTATGGAGGCGAATTACCACCACCCGCGGTTGGCCTCCCTGCGATGATGGCAGGGCTAAAGCCCAAGGTACCCTGTCCAACTTCAGTTTGCCTGTACGGGGTTGTAAATGAAGGATATCAGGCAGCCATTTAGAAAAAAAACTCTACTGCATCGTTACCTGTAACTTGTTCTGGAAGACCCAGAATGTGAATGTTGCACAGTCATGAGCAGTTTTCGAGGTCATCTAGTTTTTTCATCATAGCTGTGTACTTTTTGTCGAGTTTCTCAATTTTAGCTGTGGTAGTTGTAGTCGCCATTTCTAGATCAGCAAGTACAGCCATCTTGGGCCTCAACGCATTCGTTGTGGTCTTTCACACTTTGCACCAGGCTAGTTACTTTTTCCACAATAAGATTCAGACACGAGTCCAATTTGGTAGAGATTTTTTCTGCAAAAGTATCTAGCAAGCCCTGAAGTTGTTCCGAGCCTGCCTGTAGCCCAAAGAAATAGTGGTAAGATCATCATCTGAGCCAGAGTCTGCCTCCATCAAGATGTCGTCATTCTGTTGCACGTCGGTCAGACAGGCCATGGAGTTGCAATCTTTTAATTTGGGTTTCCCATCTTTGTTAGCCCACATAGCAGGGACAGTTCTTTTCCCTTTTATTGGAGACATAGCTCAAGTAAGAGGTCAAGTACTTACAAAAAAATAGCCAAAAAAAAATACGAGAAATAGTGGGAGCGCGGCTATCGTGCGCCCTTCCAGCTCACGGCATAACCATAAGTCCCTTCTACCATTTTTAATGTGTGGAAAACATCTAGTCTGGGCCTCCAAAATTGTTTAAAAATACCATGTCCATACTTGATACAAACGCAACCATTGTAGCTGCACCTTATTTTTTTTCTAAATCATTTCCTTATTTTATCAATCTCCCTTCTGAAAGTTAAATGCTAGAGCAGTAGCTTGACTTAATGTCCTCCCGTCCAGTCATTAAGCCAAATTTGATTGTATTATGATCACTGTTGCCAAAACGGCCCCACTACTGTTACTTCTCACACCAAATCCTGTATTCCACTAAGAATTAGGTCTAAAATATCTCCCCCTCTTGTCAGTTCCCGAATGTTGTGCTTCCTGGCCGCATTCGCTCCGCAGCCGGGCCTGCTCACCTTTCCCGTCCGTCCATGGTTCTCTCATGCCGCAGCTGCAGCCAGTTCGCAGCATCCCCAGCTCCCCCACGCTCAGGCTCCTATCCAGGCCTCACGGAGGGGCTCGGCATCCTCCGTGGCATCGGCCCCGTCCCTAGGCGCACATGCGCATGGACCGCCAGGCCTCTTAAAGGGCCAGGGGCAGATCCCACCTCCGCGGCGCACCCTGATTGATGGCTGTATTAAGGGAAGTGGTCTGACACCACTTCCTCTTCTTGGCAATTGGGTCGTACATTCCGGTGTCTCTAGTTTGCCTTCCAGCATCTCTTGTTCCAGTGTCTCCTGTTCCTTTGTCTCTCCATTCCTGGTAGTACCCTTCAAACTGATCTCATGGTACTGACCATTGCTTGCTCCTGACTATTCTTGATTGCTGCCTGCACCTGACCTCTGCCTGTTCTCCGACTACTCCTGATTGCTGCCTGGAACCGACCTCTGCCTGAACACTGACTACACTCCTGATTGCTGCCTGGAACCAACCTTTGCCTGAACACTGACTACTCCTGATTGCTGCCGGGAACCAACCTCTGCCTGAACACCGACTACTCTTGATCGCTGCCTGGAACTTGACCTCTACCTGACCTGACTACCTCCGGATTGATTACAGGTACTGACCCCTGCTTCGGCTGATCATTCTGAACTATTACTCTGGTCTTGATTCTCGCTATCCATTCGGACTCTCTGTTCTGGCCTCCTGTGACCTCTGCACATTCTTGTTTGGACATCGACCACACACACTTGTTTGTAGTGGGCACTCCTCTGCACTTCCTCTCTAGGAGACCCTGCGAGGCCCACCTAAGACCAGGTGGCCTAGGTAACCAAGGGCTCAACCTGAGGGAACCCTGGGTTGCTTTTGGTGAAGCTCCAGTTATCCTCTGTCTCCTCCTGTGTTCCGCCTCCTGGTGGCAAGCGCTCTCTGGGTCTGACTGGAGGGTCGAACCAATCTTGCACCAAGCCAAGGGTCCACCTCCAGTGCAAACCAGACTAGCTGCTCCATTAATCAATCATTTATTTTATCTAGAAACTTTACCTCCCTAGCATGTCCTGATGTGTCATTTATCTAGTCGATATTGGGATAACTGAAATCTCTCATTATTACTGTGCTGCCAAATTTGTTAGCTTCCTTAATTTCTGTACGCATAACATCATTCATATGTTCATTTGGCCAGGTAGACAGTAGTATACCCCCCAAACACCATACTTTTCCCTATCACGCACAGAATTTCCACCATAAAGGTTCTATTGTGCATTTAATCTCCTGCAGGATCCTTATGACATCCCCAACATAAAACTTCCTCACCAATTTGATCCACCCTATCATTGTGATATTAGTACCCTGGTATAGCACTGTCAATTGGTTATCCTACTTCCACCAGGTCTCTGAGATGCCAGTTATGTCTACTTCTTCATTCATTTATTTCCTTCTAAAAAATATAACAAGTTAGTGAGGCAAAATTGTGTCCCAAAATTGTGATTTTGTTCTTTAGAATAGTTTCTACGATTTTTCCCAGCACTGAAGTCAGTCTATAGTTTCCCAGATCACCTCTGGAACCCTTTTTAAAAAGATTGTTGCTATTTATTTTCGACTGCTGGAATCATTGACAGAAAACTAAGAACCAAGCTGATAAAGACTCATATAAAAGATATCAGATGATCTACTGCAAGGCAAAACTAGTAGCAGTGGCCAGTGGCCAGTAGTTGGTGTTCCACCTTCACGGAGCGGAAGGATGGAGGGCTGCTATCTCAAAAAATAAAAAATAAAAACAGGGGTGGGTAAGAGTATGGGGTAAGGGTGTGGCCTGCTTGTTACAGTGGTTGCTACCCCTAATTGATTAGGGCTGGAGGGTACTGGAAGCCAATAGTAACAGGTGGGAGAGAAAAAAAGGGGGAAAAAATGGATAAAGTGCGTAGCTTGCTGGGCAGACTAGATGGGCCGTTTGGTCTTCTTCTGCCGTCATTTCTATGTTTCTATGACCTACTAGTCCAAAACCATCACTTAAGCAGCAAACTCACTGAGAGAACTTTTCCGCACAGTTGATAACTCATTGGATGGGCAGCATTCATACATCTCAGTCCCTCCACACCTACTGTGACAAACTTGCAGAATTCTTTGCAAACAAAATTGCTAAGTTCAGAGTAGAAAATATTAACAGCAAAGCCCTCCTGGCCCAACTCAACCTAGACCCTACTACCATTCATGCTCTTTCCTCCTTCTGCCCCTTGTCTCTTGAAGTGGCCTCCATCCTGACAGACCTCAAGCCTGTTACTTGTCCCGAAGACTCTTGCCCTTCCTGACTCATAAAACAGGCCAAAGCTAGACTGCTCATTCAGATCATCATAAATATTTCACTGATGGATGTTCATGTACCCCAAACTCTTAAGCAAGTAGTTAGACCCACTCTGAAGAAACCAAACCTGGATCCAGGAGAATTCCGTAAGTAATGATCAGTTTTCAATCTCCCTTTCCTCAGTAAACTTATTGAAACATTATTCCTACGAGAACTAAGGGAGCTCCTTCAGACCACTAACAAATTGGACACACAACAATCAGGTTTTAGACTTTTCAAATTACTGAAATAGCCCTAACCCACCTGGTAGATGACTTGCTTCTATACCTAGATAGAGGTCAACAAGATCTCCTAGTGTTACTGGATCTCTTGGCAGCATTCAACACAGCTGACCATGAAATCCTCATATTCCATCTGGCAGAACTAGGAATCTCTCCTTCCTCTAGAACCAGACCATCTCTCTAGGCCAGGCCTCCTCCTGCCCCCAACACCTCCCATGTAGAGCACCTCAAGGCTCTACCCTCTCCCCCACGCTGTTCAACATTTACCTGGCTCCACTGGGCAAGCATAGCAAGGCTTGCAATATCCCTTTCCACATCTATGCAGATGACATTCAGCTCCTAGCTTTCCTTTAGAATTAAGCACACAAACTAAAGATTAATTTTAACCACAATTTCAACTCTCCACCAAATTTTAAGTCCCCAAATTACTCAGCAAAGCAATACTCACTGATGCTCTTCAGCCACCAGCAAAATCTTTTTTCCACTCCCAATACTCCTGTTTTTGCCTAAGATTTTGCCTGCATGCTTGTTTTCTGTGGAATTTTTGTCTTCTACTTGTTTCAAAAAATTGAACTCTTGGGCAAAATGTATTTCAAAATGATGCAAGCAAAATTAGTTGCAAGATTTTAAAAATCTAAATGTGAATCTGGCCCTTAGCTGTGCAATGCCCATCTCTTTTTCCCACACAAGTATATTTTACCAGATGGACAAGTTAACTTGGGGGGATGGAAAGAATCTGTTCCATTACTTATGTTAAAGCATTAGGAGAACTAAAACAGAGACAAAGTTACAGCTACCATAGGGAGGGATTAAAGTTGCATTTATGCTAACTGCCAGCACAAGATTATATTGCAAACCTTGCTTGCCCTCATGCCCACAAAGGAACTTTGTGTAAAAAGCAAACCAGCCAGGTGTGCAGGTTTCTGGTTTTATGGCATCCTGGCCATGGAAAATCCAGTACTCAAATCTGGTCCTAAAATGGCAAGTTGGTCCTAAGCTGACCTCAAGACATGCAGGGCTTCAGCAACAGCGACAACACAAGCCCTAAGTGCCACTGTCTGGACAGGAAAAATGGATTAAGGATAGGAGCGGAAGCAAGGAATTCAAATAGTATTTCAATTTAACTGACCAAAATAGAAAATTAAGCTGGCATGCAGTATAAAAACAAATATATTTTAACTAAAAAAACAAAAAAAAAACTAGTGGCAGACATATGGAAGTTAACAGCCCCAGCAGCTGCTATGGAGCATGGACCTATACCAGACCACGTTGAACCCTCTGTTCTATCCTCCACTCAACTCCCTGGCATGTACCAGCAGCACGAAAACAGAGCGAGCGCAAGCTCCCTGTCCATGCAGCAACTCCTCACCCGTTACCTGCGGCTTATGTTCCTTCTAAAGAGGAAGTGTGTAGAGGAAGTGGTGGCAGCTCATCTGTGGTGGGAACAACAAGTGTGCACACACTTTCATCTGCTCCTGTGCTGCCACCGCCACCGTGAGGCCTCCTGCTGCCAGGCAGGGGTAACTCTTCTCTTACTGCCGACGCTGGACCACTTCTTATTACTACAGCTCGATGAGGCTCGAGGGGAGCAGAAAGGAGGAGGAATGGCGATTCCGGTAGAGGTAAGAGAGGGACATGGTGTGGAGAAAGTTGGAGGAACGGAAGCCGGAGACGGCGGTGAGAGAGAGAGAGAAAAGGAGAGCTGGAAGGGTGATTTAGAGAGGGGGTAAGAAAGAGGTGGCAGGCTAGAAGGTGGGGAAGGGCTGTGGGTGAAAGTCGGAAAAAGCGGGAGAGCTGAGAAGTACAGGAGACAGAGGCAAGAGACAGCTGGGCAGGGAGGGGTGAGTGAAAGGAGAGAGATGGGAGGGGGAGAAAGAGAAGGGGAGATGGGGAAATTGAGTAATAAGGAAGGGACAGATGGAGGACTAAGAAACAAATGGAAGCAAGAGACAGAGGTGAAGCGATGATAGATGGGGAGGTGAAAAAAATAAAAAATGATACAGAGAAGGAGAAGGAGAGATGGAGAGGATGAGGTGAACAAGAGACAAGCAAATTGACAAAGATGGAGAGAAGAAGAGAGACATATAGAAGGAACAGACGTAAAATAAATGCAGAGGAGGGTCTGAGAATAGTATGAAGAGGAAAAAAATCTCAAGACAACAAACTTGAAAAAATTGTATTATCATCGTTAATAGTAAGAATTTGTTATCATTTACATATGCCATTATATGACTGATCATTAGAACTGCTCTACCTTGTGGGCCCAGATTGCAGTTGAACACCGAATGTCAACTGGGGACTTTCATGTCCCAGTTCTAAAATTTGCTATGGAGCCCAGAAAAGGTAGATAGCAAATAAAGCAATTCTATGTACACAGATCACATATAATAACCACCAGAGACCCAATCTTATCAAGGTGCCCAAAGGCCGGCTCCCCAATAGGACCCCTCTCACCCTCCTTTCCCTGAGCTCTGGCCCACACTTGCTCATCCTGGCCAGCAGAAGGAGAACAGTGCTTATATGCTGGCCAGCTTTGGTCTTGCAGATGAACTGAACCAAATCACTGTGATCTTGGAAGATGCGGTAGGCCAGATTGACAAACTAAAGAGTAGCAAATCACCTGGACCAGCTGGGATGCACCCCAGGGTTCTGAAGGAACTCAAAAAATGAAATTTCAGATCTATTAGTTAAAATCATCCATTGTACCTGAAGATTGGAGGGTGACCAATGTAACCCCAATATTTATAAAGGGCTCCAGGGGTGATCCAGGAAACAAGAGACCAGTGAGCCTGACTTCAGTGCCGGGGAAAAATGGTGGAAACTATTTTAAAGATCAAAATCACAGTGCATATAGAAAGACATGGTTTAATGTAACCCAGTCAGCATGAAGGCAAGTCTTGCCTCACAAAACTGCTTCATTTTTTTTGAAGGGATTAATAAACATGTGGATAAAGGTGAACTGGTAGATGTAGTGTATTTGGATTTTCAGAAGGCGTTTGACAAAATCTCTCATGAGAAACTTCTAAGAAAACTAAAAAGTCATGGGATAGGAGGTGCTAGCCTTTTATGGATTACAAACTGGTTAAACGACAGGAAAAAGAGAGTAGTATTAAATGATCAATTGTCTCAGTGGAAAAGGATAAACAGTGGAGTGCCTCAGGGATTTTGCTTTTCAATCTTACTAGATAAACGAAGCTTGACCGACGTGCCGCAAATGCGCAGTAGAGACCAGCTCTACCGCGCATGTGCGGGCGAGCACGTCGGTCTGAGCCAGCGTCAGAAAGAAAAAAAAATGGCGGCGTCCAGTGGCAGCAGCTGGCGGCGACGGCGGTAGCGAGCAGCGGCGGTACCGGCAGCGGGCGGTAGCGAGCGGCGGCGGCGGTAGCGGGCGGCGGCGGTAGCGACGGCGGTAGCGGGCGGCGGTAGCGGCCAGTAGCGAGGGAGGGAGAAGAGAGAGAGAGGGAGGGACGGACTGAGTGGGAGGGAGGGACGGAGAGAGAGAGTGGGAAGGGAGTGACTGAGTGAGAGGGAGGGACTGAGTGGGAGGGAGGGATTGAGTGAGGGGGAGGGACTGAGGGGGAGGGAGAGGGGGGACTGAGTGAGAGGGAGTGGGACTGAGGGAGGGAGTGGGACTGGGAGAGAGAGGGAGGGAGTGGGACTGAGGGAGAGTGAGTGGGACTGAGTGAGTGAGAGGGAGGGAGAGAGGGGAGAGGGAGTGACTGAGTGAGAGGGAGGGACTGAGTGGGAGGGAGGGATTGAGTGAGGGGGAGGGACTGAGTGAGAGGGAGGGGGGACTGAGTGAGAGGGAGTGAGTGGGACTGAGGGAGGGAGTGGGACTGAGGGAGAGGACGGAGGGAGTGGGACTGAGTGGGACTGAGTGAGTGAGAGGGAGGGAGAGAGGGGGGAGGGAGTGAGTGGGACTGAGTGGGAGGGAGGGACTGAGTGAGAGGAGAGGGAGGGTGGGGAGGAGTGGGTGAGGGGGGGGAGGGAGGTAGGGGGTGGTGAAGAGTGAGGGGAGAGAGAATGAGGGGGAGGTGAGAGACAGAGGGATGTAGCTCGTTTTAACGGGCTTAACGGCTTGTATATTTATAAATGATCTAGAAAGGAAATTGATGAGTGAGGTAATCCAATTTGCAGAAGATACAAAATTATTCAGAGTAGTTAAATCACAAGTGGATTGTGATAAATTGCAAGAGCACCTTGCATGAGTGGAAGATTGGGCATCCAAATGGCAGATGAAATTTAAATGTAGACAAGTGCAAGGTGTTGCATATAGGGAAAAATAATCCATGCAGAAGTTACACAATGTTAGGTTCCATATTAGGAGCTACCACCCAGGAAAAGCATCTAGGCATCATAGTGGATAATACATTGAAATTGTTGGCTCAGTGTGCTGCAGCAGTCAAAAAAGCAAACAGGAATTATTCCAAAAGGAATGGTGAATAAAATGGAAAATGTCATAATGCCTCTGTATCGCTCCATGATGAGACTGCACCTTGAATACTGTGTACAATTCTGGTCGCCGCATCTCAAAAAAGATATAGTTGCAGTGGAAAAGGTACAGAGAAGGGTGACCAAAATGAGAAAGGGGGTGGAACAGCTCCCCTATGAAGAAAAGCTAAAGGTTTTTAGAGCTGTTCAGCTTGGAGAAGAGATGACTGGGGGGGGAGGGGGGGTATGATAGAGGTGTTTAAAATCATGAGAGGTCTAGAATGGGTAAATGTGAATCGGTTATTTACTCTTTCCTATAATAGAAAGACTAGGGGGCACTCCAGGAAGTTAGCAAGTAGCACATTTAAAACTACTTGGAGAAAATTATTTTTCACTTGATGCACAATTAAGCTCAGGAATTTGTTGCAAGAGGATGTGGTTAAAGCAGCTGGGTTTAAAAAAGGTTTGGATAAGTTCTGGGAAGAGAAGTCCATTAACTGCTATTAATCAAGCTGAGTTAGGGATTAGCCACTAATCCCTAACTTGCCAGGTACTTGTGGCCTGGATTGGCCACTGTTGGAAACAGGAAGCTGGGCTTGATGAAACCTTTGTCTGACCCAGTAAGGCAATTTCTTATGTCATGTTCTTTTGTGGTGCTCCATACTTTCATGGGACCTGCTGATACACTTTCAAACTATGAGGCTGAAGTCAATCAGTGAGGGAGACTAGCACAGACAAGCATACTCTTTTCCTGCCTGGCCTGGAAAGGGAGACAGACAGGGCACTCTCAGGAGGAGGAAATAAATGGGGCCCAGAGCTGGCTTTGGGAGGGTGAAGCAGGGCAAGTGCATGGGGCCCCAAACAACAAGGTTTGGAGAAGCTGAGTGACATCAGAGGCAGAGATTCAGAGTGCCAGGCCCTGGCTGGGCCCACTCTTTAGTTTCTGTCCTGGCTCCACTATATCTAACACCCAAAAATATGAAAACTGTTCTCTCCTCGCTCATCTAAATCTAAATAAATTACCAGCAGATCCCTATGATAAAATCAGGCCCTGATAATCATACTTCAGCAAAATCCACATTCAAGGAAGCCAAGATGCATTCAAGTGCAGTGAACATTTTAAGTCACACAATTCAGAGGCAAGACCGAGGCCTGCATTCTCCAGGTTTCATAGCTTCGTTCCAACCACTAGGCCTGGTCGCTTAAGCAGAAACTTTTCCTTTCACTGAGGAGTGGCGGCATGCAACAAGTACTCTCTGTACAGTTTACTGAGCTGTAGTCAAGTGGAAAATTTCTTCTTTTTTTTTTTTTTGCAAAGACTCAACCACAGAAACTTTCAGCAAGTTTCCAGGATGCCTGCCAGACAATACTAAAACATTTTCATTTACCGAGCAATTAAAAAAATATATTATCGCAAATCTTTTCCAAAACTTGGAGGTCGGTCCTAACGCAGCGATAAAAGCCAGAGAGCAGTACAATTAGAGGTGTTTTCTTAACACCAGGAATCCAGAAAGTGAATGCAGGCATTTCAAGCTTCATAGAAAGCCTCCACTTGTGGACCTGGCTCATATCAGGTTTAGTCTAGCTCCATGCAGCCAAGGAATTCAGAATTCTGCTGGGGCTGCTCTGGCAGCTAAATTCAGGCCACTGCAACCGAGCATGTCAGCACTGATGGGAACAGTTCACTCGGGCACTACACTTAGGTTTTATTTAATAAAAAAAAAAAAAAAATTCAACTGAACTGATGCTTTATATTTTCAGTTTCCCAAAAACAGAGTGGTTTATTTTAACCTAAATTCAGAAAGACATTTGGGGGGGGGGGGGGGGGGAAGAGGTGGGAAAGGTAATGAAAGCTCATTGTGTATGACAAAATTAACTGAGCCATGAGGTTTCCGAGATGGACCTGGAGGTCTGTTCCAGCGTTTTATGATTTTTTAGATTTGATGCAAATAAACCTGGAACTATCGGCCACAGGATGGAGACAGAAATTAGAGAAGGCAAAGATTAGAATACACATGCAAGAATGAAAAGACTGCTCCGTAACAATCTGCACTAATATAATAGAGTCGCAGTGCAAAATACTACTGCTAGTGAATAAAGGAAATTTGATATATTTAAGAGTACCGCTGAAAAAAATTCATTACATCAATAGACGGTAGGATTAGCAGTCTAACAAATTGTAGGCAATACCTACATCACATTGGACTAACAAGCACATCTGAGAGAAGCTTTGATCCTTTCTTTGTCAGATCAGTGAAGAAGCAGCGCAGTTACCCTGGGTTTACATAGTCTGCTTATCAAGTCTGCTGGAAATCCAAGTTTGCTGACTGTTATGTTATTTATATTTATAATAATTTTAATTTTAAGTCGTTCGCTGCTTTATCTATAAGTTCTTATGAAGTTAGCCCTGTTATCTGTACCCACTTGTTTTATGTAATTTCAAACTTTGGTTCTATGTAAACTGACGTGATATGTACTAGCACAAGAACATCGGTATATAAAAGCCTTTAAATAAATAAATACTGAGTCAGCTAGGTCCAAAGACAGGAAAGTCCACAGTACTGACCAACATTACTGAAAGCCTTAAATAGGACACTGCCATCTAGCATGCTCAAAAAATTACTCCCACACACAGCCACTAAGCACTTTCTTAGGACCTACCCACTCACTGTGACTTAACCCCACCAGGAAGCACCCCTAGTGAGAAGAATAGAGGGACGTGCAGTAAAGCTGATACGTACTGGAGAGTTTCCTGGCTTCCTCCCTTTACACTTGTCTGCATTTATTTAAAATTTATATTGCCATGTTTGCCTTGCATTACTGACTTGCAGCCACCTGAAGCATGCAAACCTCCTATAAACTTTCTCCAAAAACAGTTGGCAGACTTGGTAATCATCTGCAAGTCCGACATTCAGAATGTTATCTGTTTTCAACCTCTCCATCAGTAAAACCATTTTCTTTGTCAACTGCAAGACCAAATGAAATTAGGCTTTTTTTTTTTTACCCTATATCGCTCTTTCTTACCCCTTTTAAATACAATTTATAGATTATGATGTTTTTCTGTGAATTTTTTTTTTTTTTACCTCACTTCTCACTAGCAGGTCTATTTCTAAAGGAAAGCGCTTTTATTTGGGAAAAAAAAATCAGTCAATTTTTCATTTTAAGCTCAAAGTCAATATTCAATTTACACCAAGTCCACACTGTCATAGGAACAACTTCAGACCTGCTGACAGCTTCATAACAAGATCACACAGGCCAGCCTGCAATAACAAGTAGACGGGTGTCGTGGTACCTGTGGGGGTGCATAACACAGGAAGGAGGTGGTTCTAGAAGCCAAATTTAGGATTTTAGATAGGCAGTTGAAATCCAGAGCTTCTAGGGCTGCATTCTCAGAAATGCTCCCCGTTTCGCACGCTGGATCCCAGAGGCAGGCTGAGCTCGAGTATCTCAATGAGTGGATGAGACGATGGTGCAAGGAAGAGGGTTTTAGATTTGTTAGGAACTGGGGAACATTCTGAGGAAGGAGGAGCCAATTCTGACAAGATGGGCTCCACCTTAAACAGGGTAGAACCTGGCTGCTAACATTTAAAATGGAGCCAGTCGCTCAGGAAAACAGAGTTTGGAGCGAGGTAACTTCTAAGGATACTGGCATAACAGGGAGGTTAGAATATCCCAAAGGTAAAGGCTGAAATAGCCCAGGTGGAATTAAATGAAAAGTAGGCAGACATGAAGGATTCTAAATTACCTGTATCAACTGCTAATAAGCAGGGTATGAATAAAAATAAACAGTCTTTAGATTGTCTGTATGCGAATATCAGAAGTCTAAAAAATAAGTCTAGAGACTTAGACTGTATCGTACTCAATAAAGAGATAGACATGACTGGCATGGGATTCTGTGATAACAGAGTACAAGATATAGTGGCAGGACAGAGCAAACTGGTGGAGGGGTGGCACCATACGTTAAGGATGGTATAGAGTCAAGCAGGATGAAATTCCTGCAGGAAATCTTCCTGCATTGAAATTCCATGCATAAGTGCCATTTCACTGTCTGATTCTTAACAGAAATTAGAAAGGCAAATAAAATTAACAACACAACAAAAACAGGAGAGTTCAATTACTCCAGTACTGGGTATACAACTCATCAGGGCATGCTAGGGAAGTAAAGTTTCTAGATACCATAAATATCTGCTTCACGGAACAGCTGGTCCTAGACCGACAACAGGGGCGTGGGATTTTCTGGTTCCGGTCTTGCCCGATCTTATTGTTCGGGATCAGAACCATGTGTGTATGCAAAGGCGACCCCCACGCCTCCAGGTGAAACACTTACTGTGAAGTAGAAATGACTCGGCACTCTTCTGTGGCAGCATTAAAGGACACTTTACTTGGGGAGCTGGGATATGAAAACGATAAACATTCGAGATGCAGTTGCGTGGTTCTGGACATGGGGATTGCACTGGGTTGACAAGCACACTAGACAGGGAGGAAGGTTGGAGACTTGCTAGCACAGGATACATCTTTTCTGTGTAACCCTTACAAGTCCTACCCCTTCCCATACAGGGTCAGGTGGCACAGCTAAGGACTGTTGACCCCTGGCTATCTGGGCTGGAGGTTTAACCTTCTGCTATCAATCCTCCACCAAAGGAGTGCTATTTTAGATCTGGTCCTCAGTGGAACGCAGGACCTGGTGCAAGATGTAATGTGATGGAGCCACTTATATTTACCTCAAAGCAGTTTACAAAATAATCAGTATGGTAGACTGCAATAAAATTTGACATTATCACTAGAGGTGAGAACATTAAGTAAAACTACTGCAAAAAGATTTAACTTTGAAAAGGGAGATTACAATAAAAGGAAATTTAGTTACAGAAAAAAACTAAAGGCATGGTTACATAGGTTAAAAATACCATATTGGAAGCTCAGATAAAACATATTTCATGGATTAAAAAAGTTCAAAAGGAAGACCAAACAACCGCCAGTGCGGCTAAATGGTGAAGTGAAAGCAGTTAAACCCAGAAAGACATCTCTCAGATAATGGAAAGCAGATTCAAATGAAGAAAACAAGAGCGAGCCTAAGTACTGGCAAGTTACATGTAAAACATTAATAAGGCAGGGCAAGAGAGAATTTGTAATGAAGCAAACACAGAAGCAAAAACTAACAGTAAAAACTTTTCAAATACATTTCAAGCAAGAAGCCTGTAAAGGAATCAGTTTGAATGCTAATGACCAAGGGGATGACAAGGCCATAACAAAAAAAGCTAAAAGGTAGATTTTAAGCCCTGCGTGCGGCCGTCCATGTCTTGCCTTACACTCTACCAGATTTTTGAAGTTTATATTATGTTAGTACTTATATAACGCCTTTCTCAAACAAACATTTACCTCAAAGCAGTTTACAAAATAATCAGTATGTAACTTGTAATAAAATGAAATATATCAATAATCAAAAGATGCATCATTTACTAACGTACAATTATCGAAACACAATCATAGTTCAATACATAATTACATTATTAAGAAACAAGTGGTTAAGGGAGAGCCAGTCGATATAGTGTATCTGGATTTTCAGACGGCATTTGACAAAGTCCCCTATGAGACTTCTCAAGAAATTAGAAAATCATGGGATAGAAAGCAGTGTCCTACACTGTTCTGGTGAAATTCTGCACACACAATTTTAAAATTCTCCACAAAAAAATATTTAAAATGCTGTGCACCATATTTTACAGTTCCCCATACTATATTTATCAAAATAATAGAATGTAATCACTGAGTAATAATTCATTATTTTAAACATATCTTTATTTGAACGACGTACAAAACATACAACTTGTCAAAGAAACAGCAATAACTCGATAGCCAAAATTAATTTAAAGTAAAAACAGAAAAAAGTTCTTACTCAAAAGATGCAAAATTTTTAAGGTTTCTGTGCAGAATTCTCCTGGGAGTACAGCAATAAGACACCGTATCTAAGGTTTCTGGTTTTTGGGATTTTACTCTAGCAATTCACAGTCTTAAGGGAGCAGCGAGCTACAGGCAGTGCTGCCTTCTTGCAGCATTATGGTGCTGTCTGTAGTTGTCACTACCAATCAGGCCGATTCAGTACCGTGCGTTCAGGCTGAGCGCAACGTTAGCCCCCATTTCGACGCGCGTTTTTGACGCGCTATTATTACCCCTTATACAGTAAGGGGTAGTAATAGTGAGTGGAAAACACGCGTCCAACCCCCCCCCCCCCCCCCCCCCCAAAACTAACAGCGTGCTTAACATGCAAATGCATGCTGATGAGCTTATTAGTTAGTCCCGCTCGATACAGAAAGTAAAATGTGCAGCCAAGCCGCACATTTTACTCTCTGAAATTAACTCCAAAGGCAGGAGTTAATTTCGGCCGGCACCAGGAAAGTGTTCAGAAAAGCAGAAAAAACTGTTTTTCTGTACACCCTCCGACTTAATATCATAGTGATATTAAGTCGGAGGCCCAAAAATAAAAAATCTGAAAAAAAAAAAAAAAAAATCTGCCCGCGGCTCGCGGGTTGGAAGATGGACGCTCAATTTTGCCAGCATCCATGTTCCGAACCCGTGACTGTCAGCGGGTTTGACAATTAACGCCGGTAAAATTAAGCGTCAGCTGTCAAACCCGCTGACAGCTGCCGCTTCCGCCAATAAGGAGGCGCTAGGGACGCGCTAGTGTCCCTAGCGCCTCCTTATTAGCGCGGGCCCTCATTTGCATACTGAATTGCGCGCCCAGAAGAGTGGCTTGGACTCGTGTTGGGAGAGCGGGCGCTTGCCTCGGAGCACCGGCTCCTCTCCCGCGCGGTTTACTGAATCGGCCTGAATGTCAGCAGTTTAAAAAAGTGCTACCAATGGCCAATTGAAACCCCCTGAAATCCAGAAACCCTAACCAGTAAAGCAGCAGACCAAACTCCCCCTACATACTCGCTCCTTCCCCCCCCACCAAAACCCCTTCAGTCTGCCCCTCTCCAGTTCATCCCCTCCATCACTTCTCCTTCCTATTCCCCTCCAACCCTTCATCTTCTTCATCCCCTCAACACGCTGCCTCTCCCTTTCACCCCAGTTCATCCCCTCCAAAATTCTCTCCACCCACGTCCCCTCCACTCTGCCCCTCCTCCCAGTTCATCCACTCAGCACTCTTTCCCAGCTTGTCCCTCCCAACACTCTCTCCCCAGCTTCCATCTACCTCCCAACAATCCCTTATTCTTGCACTCTCTCCCCTGCCCTAACTCAGCCTCTCTCACATTAACCCCATTCCCCACCCCCCGTTCCATAACCCAGCCTCCACCAGTGAACCCGGCACAGCCCTCTCCCCGTACGATACGGCTCTGGGCGTGAAGCGCGGTGCCTGAACTCCTGCACTGTTCTCAAAGTCTCGCGAGAACTGCACGGGAATTCGGGCTTCTCACTCGGTGCCCGAAAAAGACAGCAGCTGCTCCTCAACCTCCTGCAAGCGCCCCACACTCTGGCTCTCTCTTTTCTCACCAGCTCCGGAGGGTCAAATCGTGCATGAAAAAAGGTAAATTCTGTGCCGGGGGATTTCTGCCTGTGCGGAACTCCTCCAGGAGTAGCATTGGCAACAAAGAGTAGGACCGCATGGTCAGTTTTCCCAAATGGAGAGCCCCAGGGATCCATATTAGGACCGGTGCTGTTTAACAATCGTTAAAGAATATGGAAAGGGGGGGTAACGAGTGACGTGATCACATTGCAGGTAATGCAAAACTATTCCAAGTTGTTAGATTCTGAGGAACTGTAGACAAGAATAAAGTGATGCAAATAGGGGAAAACTAACAAAACTACAGGTACACAATGCTAGGCTCTCTGGGGCCAATGCAATACCTATTTAACCCGCGTCGGACGCGGCGTGAATGTAATAGCGCTCATCACATGCAAATACATATGAATAAGCCTATTACTCATTCACTCCACATGCAAAAAAATAAATGTGCGTCTCAGATGACTAGCTCTGGAGAGTAGGGATGTGCAGTCATCCTGTTTCGGGAAACCCGAAAAATGAACGAAAGTTTTCAGAAATTTCGGGAAAAATTCATTTTTTGGGTTAGTTCGTGCTAACTCCCTGTTAGTGTGCGCTAATCCGAAATTTGGGGCGGCCGGAAAAAAGGCCCAAACCGCGGGGAAACCGAAATTTCCCACGGCGGGCTGATAACCAAGGCCGGACCGAAAGATTCAGCTGAAGCACATCTCTACTGGAGAGCCCTCCTCCCTTCATCAAGGCACTGAAGCTCGCCTGCTGACCTTGAATTTCAACGCATTTAAGTGGGGACCAGCGCAACAACTTTGTTTTTCATAGCACTGACATGACATCTCCTTAGATCAGTACCGGAAGTCTACACAGACCTGTCCTCAAATATTCATCCACCGAGTCTGCAGCTAACAGCGATGGAAGCATATCTTGCAACCTTACCACTGCCGGTGGGAAAAAATTCCCTTCCTTTGGAAGTAAATCTCAAACAGGGCCCTATGGCACTCTCCCTCCCCCTCCTTGCTACTGAGGTCCCTTTGTGTTTCCCCCAAGTATGTTTGAATTCTGCCATAGTTTTGGCTTCTACTAGCTCCGTTGGAAGTCCTTTCCAGGTATCCACCAGCCTTTTCAGTATAAAATGTTTATCTGGGGACTAGGAGGCAGGAGGTGCCTTTTGGGGGTGAGCACTCGCGTTGATAGCCAACAGGCTTCAGGAAAAGGTGGGAGTAGCAGCTTTTGAGATCCCCATGGCCCGCTGGCTCGGAAGAACCACTGCTGGGGCCACCCGCCAGCTCTGACCTTGCAGCTGTCAAGTGATGAGCTGGCGACCGGAAATGCTTCCAGACTTCCAGAAAGTCTCCAGCCAGCTTCTTGGTCTTTATGCACTGAAAGAACGTGCTGTTGCTGTTTGCACACTCAGTAGGAATGGCTTGGGCTAGCTGAATTGCTTTTTCAAGCTGCACATTTTTTATTTTAAGAGTGATTTCTCTGCCTCCTATGCCTCTACTAGCTTAGCTACCAGATTAAAAGACTTCCCTTCTCTTACTTCTGCTGGAATTCTCTGTTATGCACTGAGCTGCCGCATTCTGTTCAAAATCACTTTCCAGCCAATATCCTGCCCTCTCTCAGCTCAGCCCTGCTGGAAGGCTGCTTCCCGCCACACAGTCTCAGTGCTAACTGGAAGCCTGCAGCCCTCACGCTGCATTTTACCGGCAGTCCATCTCCAAGGCCTCCTCTGCTGGTGACAATCTTCTCTTCCCCCTTTTCCTGTTAGCAACAAAAATGTTTATTTTCCCCTGCTATTATCTAACATGTTTTAAAGTACTGCAGCAGAGATCAGGGGAAAAAAAACCCCCATATAACTTCCAACACAAACAAGCCAGGCCACAATCACACAGTACCTGTGAGCCCTCCTAAGGGGTCTCAGCATTAAAGCAGCAGCAACAAGAACTGGCAATAGATCAAGTTACTCAACTCTTGGCTTCCTCTTAGTTTGATTCCTAGGACCTCTTTCATTTATTCTTATCCATTGTCATTTGTTATATTTATTTTCACATATTTTTGGAAGACCAGGCGTGCCTCTTTTTATTAAAAGCCACGCTCATGGTTTCTAATACCCAAGCTCTCCTTCCACTAGTGTCCTCTTCAGCGGTTTCTATCAGGTCTTGGGGTTGCAGAGGGGCTCAAAGGGCCGAGCACAACAGCAAAAATGGCAAGGGAAGTGACACTTTCCAAAACTTTAAACAACATATCCCCGGGAGTGAAATATCAATCAAGGGGAAAAAGAAGCTGCTTGCTATTTTTTTTTTATTTTTAAGCTGCCAAAGGATTTCTGCAATTTATTTTACTGTTCATCTTTTTTTTTTTATTTGCTAATACTGCTTATAGCAATAAAGATCTGTATATCCACCTTTCAAGCTTGCACAAGAGTGGTCTTCGTTCTGCGAAATGCAGATGTGTGCAAAAAACCTGCAGGGGTGTACACAAAGCACAATATCCTCAGATCTGACCTTAATAACTTATTCAAAGATGCTCTTTTGGATCGACCAACCCCCTGCTGTGAGTACTGAGAAAAAGAGGGAGAGTGACTGTGCAGGCTGGTTACCCCACCATAGCACCTAAGGCCCCGGAGGATTAGGCTTCCTCCCTGCAGGGGAACCCCAGCCCCCGGTGCTGAAGTTTGGGGCATGAGTATGTTAGAGGTCCGGGAGAGTAGAGACAATCCTGGGATTGTGCTGTAGCTCCTGCATCAAGGACCCTCCGCCAGAGTGGAGGAGTTGCCTAGTGGTTAGAGCAGTGGACTATGAACCAGGAGACCAGGGTTCAAATCCTGCTGTTGCTCCTTGTGACCTTGGGCAAGTCACTTTACCCTCCATTGCCTCAGGAACAAACTTAAGAGCCGATGCAATACAGGTATTTCCCTGGGGATAGGGAAATACCTACAATACCTGAATGTAATCCACTTTGAAGTGCTGAAAAAACTGCAAAGAGCAGAATATAAAAATCTAAATAAATAAAAGTTAATGATGTAATGAGACAGTTTAAGCCCCAAGGGAATCTTTCCTATTACCTTGCTCAGTGGTAAGCAGGTTTTGAAAACCGAGTCGTAAATTACTTCCCTGTCATTATCAAGACAACTGGGATAGCTCACTGTAGTATCCGATAATAACTGCCAGGACTGTGCGGTTTCCTCTCTGTAATCAGGGACACATCCTACAAGTCCTCCCTGGTTTTCCAGCTGTACTGCAGTGCTTTCCACTGTCTCAGGCCCCGTCAGGAGCCGCAAGACAAACAGCTTGCACTTAAAGCAGCTGTAACAGAAAGCACAGCCTCCTAGGCCACCATAAGAGATACCCGGACACCAGGCTGCTGGTCTTAGGCTCCTGAGGGGGCTGAGATAACGGAATGCAATACAGCTAGAATGCCAGCGAAGACTTGCAAGATGTGTCCGTGACAACACATCTTTCATTTTTACACTGTTCTGGACCAAAAGGAATCCGACTTGTTCTGAACATCCCCACCCCAGTCTTTAAAAGTTCACATCCAACAGACCCATTCTATGGCTTGTTTTTTCTGTGCCGATACCGTACATGCAATGACGTGAGATCAGCATGGGGTTCGGCTGATACCGCACTAGCACAGCCAGAACCTGCAAAAACATTAATGTCTCACCTCAGAAATTTAACTAACTTTAGAACACCGCAGCAGAACTCAGAGAATTATTCTGACAACCAGTTGCCGCTGAAGTTTAAGGAAGAAGAGTAGCCTGGGCTTTTCGGCTTTCCCTTTCAAGCATTCTGGGATGTGTAGCTCAGTTTTCTGTTTGGAAAATACGGGACGACAGCACAAAATGCTTAAAAGCTCACAGATTCCCCCAGTTAAGAAGTCTACATAAGCTATCTCCTGAAAAACTCGGATTAGTTTTGTTTAAACAGTAGAAGAGAGAGAATGAAGAAAGGGATCTCAAAGAGAGATCAGAAGAATATAAACTTGCACAAACACAAGCGATGAAGGTCAAAAGCTACCAGGAATTTATTCCCACAAAGTAAAGAGAATTAAAAGTCTGCACAGTTTCAGCTCCACTTCTGGTCTCTCTCTCTCTCTGAGAAAGGAAGGACTCTGGAAATCCCCAACTCGACTGGTTGAAAGGCAACCGAGCCCACAGCGTAAGCCAAAGTAATGAGCTCATCTGTTCCTAGCACTTTCTCAATAAGCATGCCGTTAATCAGGCTCTGGCCTGAATCTATGCAGGGATAGCTACAAATACCTAACACACAGTTACTAATATACGTATATAACGCCAAGGCAGCCCCAGACACAAAAGTTCCGAATTCCACAGCTTACATGCTCCGTCCCCCAATGTCACAAACTATGGGTTTTCTCTGACTCAGCAGCTGCCTGTCATTTGCTTTGCCCCATGGCACCCAGAGTACCACAAATCATGGAAGATCTTCTGACCGCCCCAGGCTCGCATCATGAAACTACCCACATCGCATGGAAGAAGTGGATTTGACGTGTGCTTAAGAGACCTCCACAGCAACACAAACCAGACCTCTGGGAAGATGCACAGAGCACCTACCAACACATGCTGCAGGATCATACAGCAACCCTAGAACAGGTAGCATATATGATTAAAAACCTGCCCTGAAATCCAGGAGGCGGTAAAAGACAATTCTGGAACAGCTGGATGGGACCTGAACTCAATACTATGCCTGAATTAGGAAGCCAAAGGGGTAAAATTTGGATTAAGCACTTCCGGCACCTCTGTAAAAACATAAGAAGCCTGAAGATCTCGCACAAGATCAAAATGCACTCAACAAACTTTGTCAGGAAGTACAGTCAAAAATTACAACATGCATGTACACCTCCATAACAATACTAGAAATCAAAAAATGCCTTCTGTCCTGGTGCTTAAACCCAGAAAAAGGAATGTGGCCCCAACAGGGAATGGAAGGAAATGCTCAGTCTAAAAGTCCCAGAAGCACTAATAAAATTATTTCAACCAATTTAGTTTATTAAAATTTATGAATTGCTAAAAGTACAAAGCTCTAGGCAATTTACAATTAATAAAACCCCACGCAATCATTTACACATAACATATACTACAAATAAAAATATGCTCTTCATATCAGCTACGATATTAGCAACTAGAACATAATGGTCATGTCAAGGTCAGGTTGAACAAGTAGGTCTTCAGTTCAGCCTTGAATTTTATTATAATTTATTGTCTTGATTTATCACAATATCTTACAGTTGTAAATCAATGTGACGTACAATTAATACAAATAATAAATCATAGTAAAATAATAAATTAATTTATTCAGCAACAATAACTTATAAAATACCAATAATAATAAAGCAAAAATAGCAAGTTAACTTTAGCAATAAACAATTATAAAATCAATTCAGATGTCTTAATTTCAAAAAATGAGCAGCTGAGAAAGTTATCAAAATATCAGTAGTTCGAGTATGCATTCATTAAAAAAAAAAAAAAGTCTTTAGTGCTTTCCTTAATTTAAAATAATCCTTTTTAATCGCAGCTCAAGTGGAAAAGAATTCCCCAAAGATGGCACCAAGCAGGAAAAATTGTTCTCCAATGTCCTAATCATTTTCTATGCTCCTCACAGTAGAAACGCCTAGTTCTTCCATCACCTAAAGATACTAGGTTTGAGAGCACCCATGGGAACAATCAGATGAGAAAGATATTGAGAAAAACCCCAGCGCAAGGCTTTAAAAGCCAGGCACCCAATCTTGAACTGAATTCTGAGAGAAACAAGTGACCTATCTAAGCCCTTTAATAGGGATGTGATATGATCTTGGGGTTTATTTCCCCCCCAAAGATTAGTTTCACTGCTGTGTTTCTGTACAAGTTGTAGCCTGCAATAGTCCAATTAATTCTACTTTCTGGCCATTTATATATTTATTTATGACCTGCACTATCTAACCAAGATGTAAAGGGTTCATTACATTGATTTATAAACATGGGGATACTACTATTCCAAATAATTAGAGAGAGATGCGTGTGAACAGAAATATTGGCAAAATGTTCTGTAATGTCCTCAACAAAAGAACACTACAGTTGCTAATAAATGGCCAAAGCCTGAACAGAAGTCAGATCAGGATCCTTCCCAAGCACCGAACCCACTGATTACATCTGTATCCAGGTAAAGCAGAGTTGCTTGCCTGTAACAGGTACTTTCCAAGGGTAGCAGGATATCAGTGACATCACCCAATGGAGCCTGGCACAGAAAAACTATGTTGAAAATCCAGAACTTTGACTGAATCTCACTGGGCATGACCACAGCATGCCATTATAGCAGGCATTAACATGGGGTCCTTTCTCACTTATAATTTAGCAAAAATGAAATGAAGTAGTGGAGAAACCAACTCCATGGGGACAGTCCTCCATCATGAGGACTGTCATCCTACTGTCCTTGGAGAACACCTATTACAGGTAAGCAACTCTGCTTTATCAGAGGCCAAGCAGGATGGCAGTCCTCACACATGGGTTATCCCTAGCTACAGGCTGCCTCCAATGAAAAAGGGGCAACAACAAAACTTGTGCCAATGGGCAGAACAACAATGTTCTTGTTGGCAACAAGCCTTTTTTGTACTTATGCTAACCTATGGGGGGCAGCCTGGAACAGTCTTGGGTTCTACACCTCAAACAAGCTCTGAAGGCCAGATTGGACAAACCTGCTGTCTTATTGTCCATTCCTGTCCAAACAGTAATGCGATGCGAATGAGTGGAGAGAACTCTACATCGCAGCCTTGCAGATCTCCTACATGGGCACTGATTGCAGGTGAACTACTGACACTGCCATGGCTTAGACAGAATGAACCTTGACATAGCCAACTAGATTCAACCCTGCCAGGGCATCAAAGGAAATGCAATCTGTTAGCTAATTAGAAAGAGCCTGTTTGGAAATGGCAATCCCCAGCTTACCCAGATTAAAAGAAACAAAAAGCCTTCAGTCCACTCCAGGGAGAAGGCCAAGGCTCTCTTGCAGTCCAAACTGTGCAGGATCTGTTCACATAAGAACATAAGAAAATGCCAATCTGGGTCAGACCAAGGGTCCATCAAGCCCAGCATCCTGTTTCCAACAGTGGCCAATCCAGAACCTGGCAAGTACCCAAAAGCTAAGTCTATTCCATGTAACCATTGCTAATGGCAGTGGCTATTCTCTAAGTGAACTTAATAGCAGGTAATGGACTTCTCCTCCAAGAACTTATCCAATCCTTTTTTAAACACAGCTATACTAACTGCACTAACCACATTCTCTGGCAACAAATTCCAGAGTTTAATTGTGCGTCGAGTAAAAAAGAACTTTCCCCGATTAGTTTTAAATGTGCCCCATGCTAACTTCATGGAGTGCCCCCTAGTCTTTCTACTATCCGAAAGAGTAAATAACCGATTCACATCTACCCGTTCTAGACCTCTCATGATTTTAAACACCTCTATCATATCCCCCCTCAGTCATCTCTTCTCCAAGCTGAAAAGTCCTAACCTCTTTAGTCTTTCCTCATAGGGGAGTTGTTCCATTCCCCTTATCATTTTGGTAGCCCTTCTCTGTACCTTCTCCATCGCAATTATATCTTTTTTGAGATGCGGCGACCAGAATTGTACATAGTATTCAAGGTGCGGTCTCACCATGGAGCGATATAGAGGCATTATGACATTTTCTGTTTTATTAACCATTCCATTCCTAATAATTCCTAACATTCTGTTTGCTTTTTTTGACTGCTGCAGCACACTGAGCTGAGGATTTTAAAGTATTATCCACTATGATGCCTAGATCTTTTTCCTGGGTGGTAACTCCTAATATGGAACCTAACATCGTGTAACTACAGCAAGGGTTATTTTTCCCTATATGCAACACCTTGAACTTGTCCACATTAAATTTCATCTGCCATTTCGATGCCCAATCTTTCAGTCTTGCAAGGTCCTCCTGTAATGTATCACAGTCCGCTTGTGATTTAACTACTCTGAATAATTTTGTATCATCCACAAATTTGATAACCTCACTAGTCATATTCATTTCCAGATCATTTATATATATTTTGAAAAGCACTGGTCCAAGTAGAGATCCCTGAGGCACTCCACTGTTTACCCTTTTCCACTGAGAAAATTCACCATTTAATCCTATTCTCTGTTTCCTGTCTTTTAACCAGTTTGTAATCCATGAAAGGACATCGCCTCCTATCCCATGACATTTTAGTTTTCGTAGAAGCCTCTCATAAGGGACTTTGTCAAATGCCTTCTGAAAATCCAAATACACTACATCTACCGGTTCACCTTTATCCACGTTTATTAACCCCTTCAAAAAAATGAAGCAGATTTGTTAGGCAAGACTTCCCTTGGGTAAATCCATGTTGACTGTGTTCCATTAAATCATGTATTTCTATATCTTCTACGATTTTGATCTTGAGAATAGTTTCCACTATTTTTCCCGGCACTGAAGTCACGCTCACTGGTCTATAGTTACCCGGATCACCTCTGGATCCTTTTTTAAATATTGGGGTTACACTGGCCACCCTCCAGTCTTCAGATACAATGGATGATTTTAATGATAGGATACAAATTTTAACTAATAGATCAGAAATTTCATTTTTTAGTTCCTTCAGTACCCTAGAATGCATACCATCCGGTCCAGGTGATTTGCTACTCTTTAGTTTGTCAATCTGGCTTACTACATCTTCCAGGTTCACAGTGATTTCATTCAGTTCATCTGACTCATCACCCCTGAAAACCATCTCCGGAACTGGTATCTCCCCAACATCCTCATTAGTAAACACGAAAGCAAAGAATTCATTTAGTCTTTCTGCAATGGCATCTTCCCTAAGAGCTCCTTTAACCCCTCGGTCATCTAATGGTCCAACCGACTCCCTCACAGGTTTCTTGCTTTGGATATATTTTAAAAAGTTTTTAATATGAGTTTTTGCCTCTATGGCCAACTTCATTTCAAATTCTCTCTTCGCCCATCTTATCGCTTCCTTCACATAAGGTAAACTGCAGTAAGAAACCAAAAAGTTTTGATCGACCCAGGAGCAAACTCTTTGAGCTCAGGACAAGAATACAAGAGAATGTGTTGCTCTCTGACCGGTCCTGGGGACATAGTGAGAATGAGCTGATTGAATAGACTATACATCTCTTCAGTCTGCTTTTAACAGGCACATTGGGACGCTATCCCATTAAAAACAGAGAAATGAAAGATGCTGAAGTCACAAAGCCCTTCAGTCTCCTCTCCTTTGATGAATTCCATGGAAGGGCAAGTTAAACCAGCATAGAAAAGTTGCAACACTTTTATCTGCTGAATCAAATTACAGCCAGTATATGTCAACAGACTGAAATACAATTCTGTAGTTACTGTAGGTTCGTTTGTTTATGAGTTAATCAGCCAATTCAACATATCTAGAATTGGCTTACAACTTTTTCATTGGTAGCTCAAGGCGAGTTATATTCAGGAGCTGTTGCGTCCATCGGTCGCAGACAGCTGCGACCGCTCTGCCTCACCTCTCTTTTACCCTTTTCCTCCTTCCTTGGAAGGATGGCTGCCTCCGCTGCTGTTTGCTGAAACCCTTGGCATCTCCGAGCCAGCATGGGCATCCCCGTCCGCCATGCTTCTTCCTGAGGCCTCCTAGGGCACGCGCACACTGCCTACGTTTTTGAATACGTCATGGCAGGAACCTCGGGGGCGGCCCCACCGCATGACGTCAGTACCTCCAAGTATTTAAACCTCCGCTCCGCTACAATTCAACGAGTTAGCAAGGACTTCGGTTTTGCTACTCTGACCGCTTCTAAGCTGCTCGCTTGGAATCTTCACTACCCTGCAGGATATCTCGCTCCTACAGAAGCTCTGGGTACCCGCTCCTCGGGGGCCTCTCGCTTCTGCTCGCCTTCCGGGGTTAATCTGCCTAACCTTAAGGACACTCGCCCCTCGGGGGTCCTGCCTGCTTTCTTTCAGGAACCCTCGGCGCTCCTAGGTACTCGCTCCTCAAGGGCCTATTCAGCTTAAGGTATCCTGCACCTCTGACCACAGGTCCCTCTCTTCATTCAACTACCAAAGGAAGATATCAGCACTGTGTCTCTGAGTATCATTACGCTCCAGCTCTCCTCATTCCTTGGGCAAGATTCAAACTCATCAACAGCAGTATAATAAAATTTTCTTTCCTCAGTGTCTGTTTACTAAGAGTCTAGCCAATCATTGTGGTTCCCCACGGGGCCCCTTCCCACCATCATCAGTCATCGCCACTTCAACCAAGAATCCACAATATGCCACAAACTCAACAGGAGCAGTAGATATTTACCTGTCCCCAGAGGGCTTCCAATCTAAGGGTAGATGTACTAAACTTCCTAAGGGTATAATGCACTAAAAACAGCATTTAATTATTTGATATACCCTCATCGTCGTGATATTGTGTGATATTCACAATTTCATAAGGTACTTTTTCATAAAATTCCACACCCTATTGAAATTATCTGCGTTACATGTATTTGCATGCATACATTTTCCAAGTGCATGCAAAGCTATTAATGTATACAAATAAAATAACATGACTTGCCAAAAATGGCTTGCTTGATTACGACTCAAGAGTTGTAGATATTTTGCTGCAGAAGCATCGGGACGCTAACGCACATCCCAATGATCCCATACTGATGTTTAAAGAGCAATGTGGCCCAAAAATAAGCCTTCCTCTCACCATTTAAAAATCCCACCCACCCCACCTGTTGAAGCAATCCAGGTTCAAAACAGTGTAAAAAAACAATTAAATGTTACATGGCAACACCCAGCCCCTTCCTAAACCTCTTTCCTTGGTTCAAAATTACTCCCCACACTCCGGTATCCACACCCCGGTATCCAAACCCCCACCAAGTGGCAGGACCCCCCCATCCCACCCAACATAAACCATAATTCCTGGTAATCTAGTGGCCGCCCACTCCACCTGCATAGAAAATACACTCTGGTGGTTTAAGGGGGCCACAGGCCCCCCCCCTTATCTAAAGAAAAAAAAATCCCTGATATTATGCTGGCAGCCTAGAATGCCTCCTAGGCCCTGGCCAGTCAATGGCATCAACCGGCCCGAAGCTAGGGGTGCTCCGGGCTGCCACTGGACCACCTCTTTTATTTTTAGATAAGGGGGGGGGACCAGGGAGTCCCCCCAGACCACCAGGGTCTATTTTCTATGTAAGGAGGAGGTAGGAGAGGGTGGGAGCCTCTAGACTACCAGAGATTATGGTTTATCTTGGGGGGATAGGGAGACTACTATTTGGGGGGGGGGTGTATTTGGTTGGAGCAGATTAATTTTGAACAATGGGGAGGGGTTTAGGAAAGGGGTGAAGTGTTACCACATGACAATTTAATTTGTTGCACAAGACCCTCCTCTGGGGGGGGGGCCTTTTCTTGGGCTGCTTTACCCTTTTTTCAAAATGGTGGCCCTAGGAGAAGGGGGCCACCATTGCTGTTTCTTTCCACGATAAAATATATCGCAGGGAAACAGCCGTGATATTTTGCTGGGGAGGGTCCTAATATCTCTGGAACTCCCACCCACTGCGATACTTTTATCTGCCCAATGGTAAAATATCGCAGTATAATCCATCTCCCTGAGACAACAGACCTTCCCAGAGTCACAAGGAGCATCGGCGGCTCCTTAGCAGGGAGGGAGGAATGGAGGGACAACAGTTTTAAAGCTCTGAGAATTAACAAGGAAATTGCTCATTATCATGCCAAATTGCATTCAACCTTTCCTGCAAAATTCTGAACGATATGAGTGCAAGCAGGCCTCAGCTTGAGGTGTTTTGAGTTACAATTCAGAGTTACGGCATTTCTAAATTAACACCCTTTATCAAACTTGCAACACTTGTTAACACATTCAAGCATCTCCCAACAGGTACAGGTTTGGTGTGCGGGTAACCATGAGGCCTGTCGAGGTGATGTCAGCAGGAACAGTACCAGGGATTTCCTCTGCTCAAAACTGCTTCAGTGAAATGACTCAGCACTTTCCTCTTCAGACAAAAAAAGTACTATAGATATCTATAATCTATCTATCTATATAGATAAATTATATATATATCTATCTCTAAGACGATAGTGTATCAATACAAATAAAGTGCCTCACTATAGTGATATCATAAAACACCTCCATATAAAGCACTACAGTAACTATTTAAATGTTAAAAACAAATTTATTACAATAAGTATAAATCTAAATAAATCAAACAATAGTTACAAAAACTGAATCACAATACACACATTCAACTTTTGAAACAAATGCTTATTTCAAAAACCAAACGATATAAGGACCTGAAGAAAAAGTCCTCAAATGGGTCAATTATTACGAAGTTCTTGAATATGTTAGGATCATTCAGCTTACTAAATAATGATGTGATCGTTTTTCCTTCAGCAAAATCTGTCAATTGCTGCTTTCCCAACAAAGGCGTCTGTTTCACCAAAACTGGCCTCTTCAGGGGGGAAAAAATGCTGCACAGCTCTCCAAGGTGCCTAAAATATAGATCTCACCACATTGTGAGGTCAGAAGTATTCGTAGTCAAAAATAGATCTTCTCTTCATATATTACTTATACACATAAGCTCTGGAATTATGCACAGGATGTGGTTAGTGCAGTTAGTGTAGCTGGGTTTAAAAAAGGTTTGGATAAGTTCTTAGCAGGTAATGGACTTTTCCTCCATTAATCAATTTTACTTAGGGAATAGCCACTGCTATTAATTGCATCAGTAGCATGGGATCTACTTAATGTTTGGGTACTTGCCAGGTACTTGTAACCTGGATTGACCATTGCTGGAAACAGGATGCTGGGCTTGATGGACCCTTAGTCTGACCCAGTATGGCAATTTCTTAAGTTATGTTCTACTAATAATCAGGCCGATTCAGGCCACTCTCCTGTGCGCGCGATTCAGTATTTAAATGAGGGCCCGCTGTAAAAAGAGGCACTAGGGACACTAACGCGTCCCTAGAGCCTCTTTTTTGACAAGAGCAGCAGCTGTCAGCGAGTTTGACAGCAGACGCTCAATTTTGCTGGGGTTGGTTCTCAAACCCGCTGACAGCCACGGGTTCGGAAACCAGACGCTGGCAAAATTGAGCATCCGGTTTTCAACCCACGAGACACGGGCCGATTTAAAATTTATTTTTTTAAAATTTTTTTTTTACTTTGGGACTTCGACTTAATATCGCTATGATATTAAGTCGGAGGGTGTACAGAAAAGCAGTTTTTAACTGCTTTTCTGTATACTTTCCCGGCGCCGGCAGAAATTAACGCCTACCTTTGGGTTGGTGCTAATTTCTGAAAGTAAAATGTGCGGCTTGGCTGCACATTTTACTTAGTGAATCATGCAGGAATAACTAATAGGGCCATCAACATGCATTTGCATGTTGCGGGCGCTATTAGTTTCAGGGGGGGGCGGGGGTTGGACGCGCGTTTTCGACCCCTTACTGAATAAGGTGTAAAGCTAGCACATCGAAAACGCGCGTCCAAATGCAGGTTAACAGTGCGCTCCACCAGAGCGCACTGTACTTTATCGGCCTGAATGATAGTGATTTGGAGAGAGTTCAAGTCCATAAATTTCAAATCTCTGTTCCAAATAAATGCTTTATCCGCTTAGAGAAAAAAACATCTTGATGAACTATGTTCCAGTCCCCCCACATGGGCTGTGTTTCGTTTAACTGCATTGGGAGGAACCAAATCTCACTGTAATGCTGTCAACAAGGCTTATACATCATCAACAATCGATTAAAGAAAACAGGTCTATCAAAAAACAATAATGGCTTTGGAAGGCAATAATAGCCCCGGGAAACTTAGAAATGATGAAATCTCAGAGAAAACCTTACAATGAAACACTGGGAACAGTATCCCGGAGTTTCAATTTTGCAATTAAAAAATAGTTACTTCCCTTTTGTGCAATGAATTCTTCATCCAAATGCAGCAGCACTAAATTCACCCAACATAGCGATATGTTTTGAGTTGAGCTCTGCATCAGGAGTTAGAGATGCTGACACCGCTGATAAACTATCTAGAGTAACGCACCATGAATGAATGAATGAACTCATTTTTTTGTTTTTATTTTTGGGTTTTTTTTGTTTTTGTTTTTAATAGAATTCATCAGTAAAGGATAAGTTACTTATAGAATGAGTCCATGACTCAAAACTGCTATAGAATCAACAGGGACATGATAGTGTTCACTCTCATTTAACAACTAACATTGATTAAAACTATGTTACCGAACATTATGGCACCTGTGTAAACTGATAGAGGTTAATAGCATTTCTTTTGTGCCTTACTGTAAACCGTTGTGACGGTACCCACCTTAACGACGGTATAGAAAAAGTTTAAATAAATAAATAAATAAAATTTTGATCTTAAGCATGAATTTGTTTACTACTAAGCCTAATAATATGTCAACCCCTTTATCCCTATAACCTTATTTTGTAAACCGTTATGATGGCGTAATTTTGATGTTTCCGAATAACGGTATATAAAACTCGTTAAATAAATAAATAAAATGTAATCCTCTTCAGGTTAGGCAAATCCCTGATGTTGGGTTGGGTGAATTTAGTGCAGCTGCTTTGGACGAAGAATTCATTGCATAAAAGGGTAATAACTATTTTACTTGTAAAAGGAAAAGTTAAAAAAAAGAGACATTTGATAGGACCGATGATTATAAATGACCCAACATTATCATGCCAAAAATAAGCAAATATTAAGCACGCATGGGTGTTATGATCGTCCTTTGAAGCATACACCAGTGTTAAGAACATAAGAAGATGCCATGATGGGTCAGACCAAGGGTCCATCAAGCCCAGCATCCTTCCAACAGTGGCTAATCCAGGCCATAAGAACCTGGCAAGTACCCAAAAACTAAGTCTATTCCATGTTACCATTGCTAGTAATAGCAGTGGCTATTTTCTAAGTCAACTTAATTAACAGCAGGTAATTGACTTCTCCTCCAAGAACTTATCCAATCCTTTTTTAAACACAACTACACTAACTACACTAACCACATCCTCTCGCAACAAATTCCAGAGTTTAATTGTGCATTGAGTGAAAAAGAACTTTCTCCAATTAGTTTTAAATGTGCCACATGCTAACTTTGTGTCACCACGTTTAATGTATGAAACATGTTGTGAATGCTCTTATTGAGTTATATCTCCAATTTATTAGCCAAATAGGCCAGACCATCCTCTTGAAGGGCTTTAAACACTAAGGCCACAAGCTTAAATTGAATTCTTGGGGTAATCGGTAACCAGGGAAGCGTCTTGAGCATGACAGTAATATGCTCTGTGATTGAACAAGATACTGCCAGATGCACAGCAGCGTTCTGTAATAGCTGCAGAGCTCGCCACATGTATTTGAGTAGTCCAACATATAAAAAGAGTTACAACAGGCTGGGGTGGTCAAAATGAAGACATGATCGACTGTTCTGAAGTCAGCAATGGGAAGTATTGTAGAAGATGTATCATTCTTAATTTGAAAAATGCTGATTTTATAACAGAACCCACCTGAGGCTTTAAACAAGCCAAGATCCTTAATAACATTAGTGAAGGTGAGGGGAGTTCCTTTAACAGTAAGATCAAGCATCTAGAATGGTAAAGGACATTTACCAATCTGTAACACCTCAATCTTAGCGAGATTTAATCTAACCTAACCAACGATTAACAGCTGATAAATAACTTAATATTGCATCAATCACAGAGGGCAAAAATGAATCAACAGCAAAGAGTAGCTGTATATTGTCAGCATAGATTTTAAATTCATCCACAAAATAGGCCAAAATTGAACATATAAAGGTTAAACAGCATCAAGGAAAGGGCTGATCCCCGAGGGACACCCTTAAATGTAGACTTCCAAGATGAAGGAGCTTGGCCAGCCTTAACCTGAAATTGGCGCCGATACAAGTAAGACAAACCAGTCTCAGCCTACAGTTACATCAATGTGCTACAACCTTTAGCCCTTGTACCTCTTCAACACGTCAAGACAGTCAACACCAGTCAGAAATTCGCAATTCTGTGCCAAAAGCCACAAGAAAACAATCTATGTATTTACATTTTGGGTTAGCATGTGGGAGTTTACCTTTATCTTCTCCAACCTGCATGAGTCACAGCCATTTCAATTTATGAAACCCATAGCTCAGAAGTGAGAAACGGATTCTGGTTTACACAGTGGTATTTAGCAGGCTGGATGCCCTGGGGTTGTGGGGGAAGAAACGGCATGTCTTCAGCCCTCAAGCATTACCAAGCAGGTCTATCGGCTTTCTTCTCAATCTCCGGAGACAGGTTAACACACACAACTGGAAGAAAGCCAAAAGCAGCAGGTATTGATGAAGCAGCCAAGCTACCCTGCAGAGGAAAACCAAGGGGCAGGAAGCCTGCATTCCTCCTGCCCCAGCACAGACAGGAGGCCATACGCCCTGTTCAAGGTACTTATTTCCAGATTTCGCAATATTCTGTAGCACGGCAAGAACTGCTCTGCTTAACAACTATTCAGATAACGTACATTCAGTCTCACTTCAACAGATACCCATTTAAAGAGCAGTTTAATTTGTGACTTATTTACAGTGCAAAGAATGGAAAGTAAACACAGTTAGGTCAGCTAGGACCTTTTATGGACATGAAACCATATGTATCATCAATGAGGTCCCTATTTAATAACACAGCCCTCGTCAGAATCCTTGTAGTGTACATTAAAAGTGCTGCATTCTGTTTCAAAAACGGAACAGATCTGCTTGTTGACTACTCAGTTCGGTTCCTGCCAGTCACAAAACCATCTGAAGATAGCAGCAGCCTTCTCCTTTAATGTGGAAAAGACATTCGTCCGGCCCCACCAAATCGCCATCTGTTACTACAACCATTCCACACTTTCTGGTGTTGTGAACTAGTAGAACCGGGGAGCTGACAAACTAGCAGCAGCCTTGGGTAGCTACCGCATAGTAACATAGTAATGACAGCAGAAAAGGACCGGATGGTCCATCCAAGTCTGCCCAACAAGCTTTTTATGGTAGTATCTGCCAATCTGTGCAGCGTACCCCCTTGTTTCTCTTAAGGGTAGCAACTGCTGCCCTGTGCAATTATCCCCAAGCCTTATGATAAGGGTGTAATATTTATAATCAAAACCAAACAACTGTCAAACCCATAAAAAAAAAAAATGGCTGCTAGCAACATTTTTACCGAGCGAGGAGCCTTCTTGCTAATTCAGGCAATGCCGCTTGACGTTCTTTGCTTTGGGACTTGGCCATAGAAGCCATCCTGTGCTTTTTCCTTTATGTCTGCGTGTCGGTACTGGCATCAAAAAAAATAAAGATAAGAGTGCTTAAACTTGAACTTGCAGTTTAGAAAAAAAGGTTGGTTCAGAGAACCAAAACAGCAAACACACCCCAAACAAAGAAACTTGACTCATTTGCTAGGACACCGAATTCTCCTTAAATGGCAGCTGGGCTGTGCAGTGTTCACACAGCACCTGTCCAAAGAAGCCCAAACAAGGATCTGAAAGGTCTAAACTCAAACGCCAAAAGGACAACTGCACTCCTCGCAGCTCAATGAAGTCGCCTCAGAGTCCCGGGCACTTAGTGCCAGTGCTCAAAAGGAAAAGGCGCTGGACACATGAGAGGCGCCTGCCAAGGGAAGGGGCAGGACAAGAACAGGAACTGAGAAGATCCCTAACCGATGGGAAGTCAGGACAAAGCCAGATATCAAGCAGGCTCTGCTGTACCACCGCAGGAAGGGAAAGTATGAAAATGAGTTCGATGTGGCAGTCTTTATCTACCGTCCTTCTTCTCTCTTTCACCACTCACCGCTGTGCCTGAACTTGGTATGCACCAAGGGTAGGGGGGACACGGAAGCAGGAAGTAAAAAGAGACAAGACAAACTCAGCCGCTGCCTGGGAATTTACTGCCATGATCGATTTACCTCAAATGAATCCCCTTGCTTAGAACTGCAGTGGAAATGCATAAACACTACACATGTTTTAATATAAAAAAATCACATTAAAAAAAAATCAAGAATCTAGCCCACCCCTCCTGTTATTCAGGGACAGGAAGGGAGGGGATGAGTCTGAAGCAGACAGAGCAAGTGTGGGGGGCTCTTTTTCAGGAGTTTAGGAGGGGCTGAGTGTGGGATCTTTGGAGGGTGAGGAGGTCAGCTGGAGGGGGCGGTGTCTGCGTGTAAGAGAGGGGATTGGCTGGGAGGTGTGAGTATGTGTGTACAGGGCCCATGCAAGAGCATTTAACAGCCTAGGCGAACCTTCAGTCCTGCATCTCTTCCCCCAACTTGCTTATTGGCAGCAGCTTCAACTCAGTGCTCCCTCCTATTGGTGGCACTGGCTCCAGCACAGCGCTCCCTTCTTTGGCAGTATTTGGCTCTGGCACAGCACACCTCTGGCTGCACTGGCCTGTGTGTGTTAAGAGAGAGTAACAAGGAAAAGGAGGCAATGTTTGTGTGTGGGAGAGAGAAGAGATTGGTGCCTGTGTGGTGTGCATGCACCACAATGAATGGGAGATTAGAGAGGGAATACAAGAGGGAGCAGGACCGGAGCATGATAGCAACACCTACCCCCCACTCCTTACCACAATTCAGATCCTCTCTTCCTTGATGAATAAGAACATAAGAAATGCCATACTGGGTCAGACCAAAGGTCCATCAAGCCCAGTATCCTGTTTCCAACAGTGGCCAATCCAAGTCACAAGTACCTGGCAAGTACCCAAACATTTGATAGATCACAAGCTACTATTGCTTATTAATTGCCGTCATAGCAGTTTATGGATTTATCCTCTAGGAACTTATCCAAACCTTTTTTAAACCCAGTAATACTATCCGCTGTAACCACATCCTCTGGCAATGAATTTCAGAGCTTAACTATGCATGGAGTGAAAAATTATTTTTTTGATTTGTTTTAAATGAGCTTCTTGCTAACTTCATAGAGTGCCCCCTGGTCCTTCTGTTATCTGAGAGAGTAAATAACTGATTTACATAAGCTTGTTCCTTTCATGATTTTGTATACTTCTATCATATCCCCTTCAGCCGTCTCTTCTCCAAACTGAACAGCCCTCGTTTCTTTAGTCTTTCCTCATAGGGGGGCTGTTCCATGCACCTTATCATTTTGGTTGCCCTTCTCTGCACTTTCTCCAGTGCAGCTCTATCCTTTTTGAGATGCGGCGCCCAGAATTGTACACAGTATTCAAGGTGCGGTCTCACCAAGGAGGGATATAGAGGCATTATGACATCCTCTGTTTTATTTTCCTTTCCCTTCTTAATAGTTCCTAACATTCTGTTTGCTTTTTTGATCGCACAGTACACTGGGCCGACAATTTCAATCTATTATCCACTATGACACCTAGATCTGTTTCCTGGGTGGTAACTCCTAAGATAGAGCCTAACATTGTGTAACTTCAGCAAGGGTTATTTTTCCCTATATGCATCACTTTGCACTTGTCCACATTAAATTTCACCTGTCATTTGGAAGCCCAATCTTTCAGTCTTGCAAAATCCTCCTGCAATTCATCACAATAAGAACATAAGAACATAAGAAAATGCCATACTGGGTCAGACCAAGGGTCCATCAAGCCCAGCATCCTGTTTCCAACAGTGGCCAATCCAGGCCATAAGAACCTGGCAAGTACCCAAAAACTAAGTCTATTCCATGTAACCATTGCTAATGGCAGTGGCTATTCTCTAAGGGGCGGATTTTCAGAGCCCTGCTCGCGTAAATCCGCCCAAAACCGGGCGGATTTACGCGAGCAGGGCCCTGCGCGCCGGGAAGCCTATTTTACATAGGCCTACCGGCGCGCGCAGAGCCCCGGGACTCGCGTAAGTCCCGGGGTTTTCGGAGGGGGCGTGTCGGGGGGCGGGCCCAAACCACACGGCGTTTTCGGGGCGTGTCGGGAGCGTTCCGGGGGCGGGCCCGGGGGCGTGGCTACGGCCCAGGGCGGCCCGGGGGCGTGGCCGCGCCCTCCGGACCTGCCCCCAGGTCGCGTCCCGGCACGCAGGAGGCCCGCTGACGCGCGGGGATTTACGCCTCCCTCTGGGAGGCGTAAATCCCCCGACAAAGGTAAGGGGGGGGTTTAGACAGGACCGGGCGGGTGGGTTAGGTAGGGGAAGGGAGGGGAGGGCAAAGGAAAGTTCCCTCCGAGGCCGCTCCGATTTCGGAGCGGCCTGGGAGGGAACGGGGGTAGGCTGCGCGGCTCGGCGCGCGCCGGCTATACGAAATCGATAGCCTTGCGCGCGCCGATCCAGGATTTTAGCGGATACGCGCGGCTCCGCGCGTATCTACTAAAATCCAGCGTACTTTTGTTTGCGCCTGGAGCGCAAACAAAAAGTAGGCTATTCGCGCTCATTTTAAAATCCGCCCCAATGTGAACTTAATAGCAGGTAATGGACTTCTCCTCCAAGAACTTATCCAATCCTTTTTTAAATACAGCTATACTAACTGCACGAACCACATTCTCTGGCAACAAATTCCAGAGTTTAATTGTGCGTTGAGTAAAAAAGAACTTTCTCCGATTAGTTTTAAATGTGCCCCATGCTAACTTCATGGAGTGTCCCCTAGTCTTTCTACTATCCGAAAGAGTAAATAACCGATTCACATCTACCCGTTCTAGACCTCTCATGATTTTAAACACCTCTATCATATCCCCCCTCAGTCGTCTCTTCTCCAAGCTGAAAAGTCCTAACCTCTTTAGTCTTTCCTCATAGGGGAGTTGTTCCATTCCCCTTATCATTTTGGTAGCCCTTCTCTGTACCTTCTCCATCGCAATTATATCTTTTTTGAGATGCATAATTTTGTGTCATCCGCAAAGTTGATTACCTCACTCGTCGTACCCCTTTCCACATCATTTATAAATATGTTAAAAAGCACCGGTCCAAGTACAAATCCCTGAGGCACTCCACTGTTTATCTTTTTCAACTGTGAAAACTCACCATTTAATCCTACTCTCTCTTTCCTGTCTTTTAACCAACTTGCAATCCACAAAAGGACATTACCTCCTATCCCATGACTTTTTTGTTTTCTTAGAAGCCTCTCATGCGGGACTTTGTCAAACGCTTTCTGAAAATCCAAATACACCACATCTACCGGTTCACCTTTATCCACAGGTTTATTAATCCCTTCAAAAAAAATGTAGGAGAATTGTGAGGCAAGACATTTGTTTTGTGATTTTATTCTTTATAACAGTTTCCACAATTTTCCCCAGTACTGAAGTCAGGCTCACCGCTCTATAGTTTCCCAGATCACCCCTGGATCCCTTTTTATATATCATCCAAACTTCATGTACATTGGATGATTTTAATGATAGGTTACAAATTTTTACTAATAGGTCTGAAATTTCATTTTTTAGTTCCTTCAGAACCCTGGGGTGTATAGCATCTGGTCCAAGTGATTTACAACTTTTCAGTTTGTCATTCAGGTCTACCAAATTTCCAGGTTCACTGTGATTTGGTTCAGTTCATCTGAACCATCACCCATGAAAACCTTCTCTGGAATGGGTATATCTCCAACATCCTCTTCAGTAAACACTGAAGCAAAGAAATTGTTTAATCTTTCCACGATGGCCTTATCTTCTGTATCTTCTTGATCATCCAATGGTCCAACTGACTCCCTTGCAGGCTTTCTGCTTTGGATATGGACATGGACCTCAGGCACGGAGACTTGACATGGAACAGCTGAACGAAACAAGGAGCTCCTAGAAGACTGGAAGACCTTACATGAACTCTGGCAGGCCGGAGCCTCCAGAGCGAAGACTCACGATGATGCAAGGCCCTGGAGAACTGACGGAGCAGCCCTTTAATTGCAATGGAGAAGGTACAGAGAAGGGCTACCAAAATGATAAGGGGAATGGAACAACTTCCCTATGAGGAAAGACTAAAGAGGTTAGGGCTTTTCAGCTTGGAGAAGAGACGACTGAGGGGGGATATGATAGAGGTGTTTAAAATCATGAGAGGTCTAGAACGGGTAGATGTGAATCGGTTATTTACTCTTTCGGATAGTAGAAAGACTAGGGGGCACTCCATGAAGTTAGCATGGGGCACATTTAAAACTAATCGGAGAAAGTTCTTTTTTACTCAATGCACAATTAAGCTCTGGAATTTGTTGCCAGAGGATGTGGTCAGTGCAGTTAGTGTAGCTGTGTTTAAAAAAGGATTGGATAAGTTCTTGGAGGAGAAGTCCATTACCTGCTATTAAGTTCACTTAGAGAATAGCCACTGACATTAGCAATGGTAACATGGAAAAGACTTAGTTTTTGGGTACTTGCCAGGTTCTTGTGGCCTGGATCTGGTGCTATCATATGGAAACAGTGTCACTGATTTCATGCTAAGGGAATCTTTAGGTACCGGTGATCACCACACAGTGTGTGCTTCAATCCTAGGCTCTGACTGTAGCCCAGAGTCCTGGATTTCAAGAGGGCAGACTTTCAAGCTAACGAGCGACAGTGGTCAGGAAGTCCCGTGAAGAATGCAACATCTGCAAGGGACAGAGGAAGTGTGGGCAGCAAAGGGCACAGAGAACAACAAAATCTGTCCAAGGCATGTCAGCAAGAGGAAGAGGAGAAGGAGACCAGTGTGGTTCTCAGAGGGCAGAGTACATACAATTAGCACAGGGGAAAAAAAACCCAGGATGAGGACAGGCAGATTAGCAAAACACAAAGGGAGGCAGGGAAGGTAATTAGATAAGCAATGGTCCAAAGAGGAGAAAACTGCCCAATCAATAATAGGAGGATATTTAAAAAAATGTTTAGATAGATAAAGGAGAATGCAAATCAAAAGTGATGGTATTGGTAAGAGGAGAAAACTGGGTTAGTGAGAAACGGGACCAGAAAACGGCAGGAAAAGGTTCTTTTTCTTAGTGTTCACAGAAGACAGATAGGTAACATGCCAAAGGCACAGTGCAAAGGTGTACACGATTATGAAATGATTGCAAAACCATTTACAAAGGAGAAAGTATTTAAAGTACTTAAGCAAATGAAAGCAGATAAAACAATGGAGCCCCTGACGGAGCACGCCCAAGAATAACAAAAGTGCGGCCTGCACCCCTCGAAGCTCTTCCGTTCATTTGGTCTTTTGGAGACAGGGAACTCCCAAGGGACCGCAGAACTATCACTGCAGCCCCACTCCACAAAAAAACGGGGAGGAGGAGGCATTTAAAGAATGAACTATCGGTCTAGAGCAAAGCTGAGCAAACAGTGCTAAAGAAAATGATCAGTATCAGACCCTAGACACCCTGAGTTTATAAGAGGGAGATCTCATCAGACCTGAACAAGTTCTTTGATGAGATGACGGTAGTACAGGATTAGGGAGGAACCCTGATGTGGTCTATTCTCAGGGGTGAGCGAACGGGAGGGGGGGGCATGCTGTCGACCCCAATCAGGGGAGAAGGCGCGTGGGCACTTGCAAAGCTCAGGAGAGAGGGAGCTGTGAGAGCAGAGTGGCATCATTGTAAATATACAACACAAAACTTTTCCCAATTATAACCTCGTGAGTGGACATAAAAATATGTGATACAATAAAACCATATCTATGTTAAATAGACCATCATAAAAGACGTCATTGGAGAAAGTGTTAACACTTTATGCTTTCTTCCGCCTTATATAAAATCATTGGTCTGTAGCGGTACGCCAAATAATTTATTTGTTTTTTTTGCAATTACAATATCGCATTTAGTTTTCAAAGAACATGGTAGAAATTAACGCCAAACAGCCACCGTGGAAATATATTTCAGGAAACACGCGTCTAGTCTCAGCCCAGATGGGCGTTTCCTGAAATATATTTCCACGGTGGCTGTTTGGCGTTAATTTCTACTATGCTCTGTGAAAACTCAAGAAAGGTTTTGGTCTATATTTTGCTACTAAATGCGATATTTTAATAGCAATAAAAACAAAAAAATAAAAACCCTGGGAGGAGTTCCTGCTGCTGCCGGGTCCCTAACGAGAGAGAGAGAGAGAGAGGGAGAGGGAGAGGGAGAACAGCTGTTTCCCTACCCAGGGAAAACAATGGTGAAGTAGGGGAAAGGAATGGGCAGAGAGGCAGGGAAGAAAGAAGAAAGGCAGAATGTTTTTTAAAAAGTTAAATAAACAAATCAAAACATGAGAAAATAAAAGATGAGCAAAGTAAAAAAAAAAAAACCCAAAAAGAGAGAACATAGGGAAAATTTATGAAAACAGGAAAAAAAAAAAAAAAAAAAAACTTTGGGCAGGGTAAGACGAGTTTTTCTCAACTCCAAAAAAATGTTACAGCCCTTCCCATTCTGGGGTGTGGCCTGTCTGGGTATGTTGCATCGCTCTCTGAATGTGGAGTTTGTGGTTTTCTGTGTGTGACCTGGTACTTCTGTTTCTGTGCCTGTCTGGGTGCTGGTATGGGATAACTGTGTCTGGATATCTGTCTGGGGTCTCTGTCTGGGGTCTCTGTCTGGGGTCTCTGTCTGGGGTCTCTGTCTGGGGTCTCTGTTTCTCTGCCTGGATATTTTCTGCTCTTTTCAGCAGCCTGAAGAGAAACAAAAGAAGGACTTTGTGCCACTGACTGGTATAGTATAACTGCCTGGTGGATACTTTTTATATAATAGACAGATAGATAGATAGATAATTGAAGGCAGTTAAAATAATAAACTTAATTGTCCAAACTCAATACAGAGTAAAAAATAGAAATAGAAAAATGAACACTAATGATAGAAAGAATTCTTAATAAAGACATCTATACTGATGAATTTATACTTGAAAAGGCTTTATTTAAAAAAAAAAAAAAAACCCACAAAAAATTCCTAATCATACATATACATACATACATAAAGACACACACATATTTAAAATCTTTTATAGGCCGCCTATGACACAGGTCTAGGCGGCTTAAAGATAGTACTAACACAGAAAATCCTAACATACAAACATTAAATAATTAAACAAACACAAATTTACATCACAAATTGAAGTCACGTACTTGCATCTCAGTGTTCACTAAACCATGTCAGGCAAGGCCAGATGAAACAAATAAGTCTTAAGCATTTATAAAAATTATTTTGTACATCCTCTCAATCGCAGGTCTACCAGCAATGAGTTCCAGAGAATAGGGGTGGCGATGAAAACAGCCCATTCACGCATTTCCGAAAGACGTGCACAGTGGACTGAAAGAACCTCAAGCAACACTCTTGAGGGTAACCTCAATGTCCGCCTAGGGTTGGAGATGCGGAGCATCAAGTTCATCCAAGGTAGCTCATCTTGACCAAATATCCTATAAGTTAGCGTAACCAACATACTAACAACTTCACCATACCCCTATCTAACTTTCCTACCTTTTCCTCTTCCTCCCGGACCCCTACACTCTACCTATTAGATTTTTTGTTTGTTTTAATACTTACTTCAACTTCAGACTTGAAGTAACCTCAGCAAGCCAGCAGCTGGCCAGCACGCGCTGTCCTGGTCCTCCCCTCCCCACCCAGACCACACCCCCGGCCCGCCCCTTTGGAGAGGCACAGCGCTTCGGCATGTAACAGGGTTTACGCGCGTGGCTGGGCCCTTCCGAAAATGCATGCGGAGCGCGCACGGCCCCAGCCACACGCACAACCCCCCATTTTTATGTGCGTGGCCCTTTTAATATTGGGTCGAAAGTACAGATGCTGGCAACCCAGTAAAAAGGGAACTGTGATAATCCAACAAGGGGAGAATTAAAGCTTATATCACAAATCAACACTCATGACAGCCCTACAATGGTTTTAAAGGCTGCAGCAAACAGTTGCGTCCGTCAATGCTAGACGGCTTCGCCCCGTTTGCCTCACCTTGTTCACGGCTCCTCCCGCATCCCTAGGGAAAATGGCTGCCGCCGCGTCTGTTTGCCGACCTCTCCGGTGCCCCCGGAATGACTATGGTGCTGCCTCCCGCCATACTCCTCCCAAGGGCCTACTAGGGTGTGTGCACGCGTGCCACCCACGTCTTTATTCTAGCAATGGAGCGAACCTCAGGGGTGTTCCCCTCTACTGACGTCATGCCATCTGGGTATATAGCCTGTACTATGTTGCTAGCTCATTGAGTTAGCAAGGACTTGGTCTCGGCCGGTCTAAGCTACTCTGCTGCTTCCGTGCTGCCGCTGGAAGCTCTCTTTCTGCCCTTCGGGGTAACTGCTAAGCTGGGTACCCGCTCCTCGGGGGCCCTCTGCTTTATGTCAGGTGCCTTACAGGGATCAGGTGCTCGCTCCTCGAGGGCCTGTTCTCCCTGCCTCGTTGCCTATACCATCTTCTTCAACCTGGTGGAATCGCATACTAACAGCAACCATCTAGTGAGTAATCTAACTCTCAGTCTATCTCATCCACAGTACTGCCTTACTGGGAAACCTACACCGGAATCCCCCTATACCAACGGGGTGAGAAGGGTCCCCTTTGCAGAGGTCCCTGAGACTGCTACATCCAGACTACCTCACTACTGCCACCTCTGGTGGTAAAATTCAAGCTGTCAGGCCGATACAGTAAAACCCGTGGGAGAGCCGGCAATCCAAGGCGAGCGCCCGCTCTCCTGACGCGCGCAGAGGCCACTCCCCTGTGCGCACGATTTAGTATGTAAATGAGGGCCCGCGGTAAAAAGAGGCACTAGGGACACTAGCGCGTCCCTAGCGCCTCTTTTTTGACAGGAGCGGCGGCTGTTAGCAGGTTTGACAGCAGACACTCAATTTTGCCGGCGTCAGTTCTCAAACCCACTAACAGCCATGGGTTCGGAAAACAGATGCCGGCATAATTGAGCGTCCGTCTTCCGGGCCGCGGGCCGATTTTAAATTTTTTTAAATTTTGGGGCCTCTGACTTAATATCGCTATGATATTAAGTCGGAGGGTGTACAGAAAAGCAGTTTTTTCTGCTTTTCTGTACACTTCCCCGGCGCCGGCAGGCGTTAATTTTTGAAAGTAAAATGTGCGGCTTTCTGAATCGCGCGGGAATAGCTAATAGGGCCATCAACATGCAATTGCATGTTGCGAGCGCTATTAGTTTCGGGGGGGGGTTGGACACGCGTTTTCGATGCGCTATTATCCCTTACTGGATAAGGGGTAAAGTTATCGAGTCGAAAACATGCATCCAAACTCGGGCTCCGGTGGAGCGCACCATACTGTATAGGCCCATGTATAAATAAAGAACTAACTCTGTATTTGTGCATCCTGCATTTAGTGGAGTACTGTGGTGCCAGCACAAAATGTTCTATCTGGACTTCAATTAGGATTAGGACACTATTCTGCAAAGAAGAGTGGTAAACAAAATAGTATGGGTCTAGGGCAGAAAACTAACCGAGGAAGAACTGGTTAAACTTTAGAACAGAGAAAGTGGCAGTAAGGCAGTAGAGTCCACTCTGGTGAAGCTATAAGCAAGGTACCACAAGGATCAGAGCTAGGGGACACTTCTTCTCAGGATGTGAAGAAATGTGAGAAAAGTGAACACCTGGGACAGACTGCCAGTTGAAAAAACAGAAGCCAAACTAGAATTCAAACCATACACAAGACATATACATTATTAATTCATTTTTTTTATAGACTCAATATCATCAACATGTTCAAAACAGTGATCATCAAATAAAATCAAATATAAACAATAAAACTAAATTAACAAAAAGCGATGAGATGAAATACATAAAAGTATTAAAAATATTAAAACATCATAAGTTTATATAACTGGGCAGAAATCCATAAAATAGTTAAAAACGTTCAAGTAAAGACATCATAAGAGAATCGAGAAGCTCATAAAACCTAGACATTATGAGTCAAAGATTTAAAAGCACATTCATGTGACCCTGTTAATTTCACCTCAGAAGTTGTTCAGACACAGAAAAGATCCTCCTGAGAAGATCTCGACATCCTTACTGGATTATAGAATATTAACTGGTCTTTCAAGCCATTAAAATTGTAAATTTTACTCAAAAATCTAACTTTCACCACTTAGGGGGGTAAAGTGTTCTCCAAAATTGAAAAAACACAAAAAAACGCTTGCTGCTGAACTCTCATCTGCCAGCCTCCTCGAGTAACTCAGGGGAAGACGAACTGAAAGTAAATATGACTGAACGTAATCAGCATCTCAGTAGTACTGTACCTTAAAATCCTGGCTAAGAACAGGCAGGGATTTTAGGCAAATATTATAAAGCATGCATGAGGAATTCCCTCCCAGGAACACACTTTCAGGCTATTTCCTCAAAAATAAACCAAACCATTTTAAAACCACATTGCCTAACCCAAGCTCCTTTTGACAATTTATCATAACGGAGCGGGTCAACTGTATCAAAAGCTGAAGAGAGAGAGAGAGAGAGAGAATAACTCTTAAATCGCTTCCTAAATCATCTAAAAATAAATTCTACCAGCGCAGTCTCTGCACCATCTAAAACCAGACTGCTAAGAATCTAAAACAATATACATTGGACGGAGATACTGATGTTTCTTTAATATAGGATGAATAACTGCCATTTTCGGAATCTGGAACCACCCCCTCTTTCAAGGGAAGTCATTAACCACCTGCCTCACCCAGTCCAACAAACCACTGGGGATGGTCATGGGTCTAAAAGGCACATGGTTCCTCTTACATCATCCAAGATTTTAGCAATCTGTGCTTTTTCTGCTTCCTGGAGCCAAACCAAACTAGCAGCTAAGTTAGAAGTTAAATTCAAATCCGGCACCAACACCATTTCCAGCTCCAAGGTTAAGACGATCAATTTTACCTGAAAAAAAAATCCCAGCAAACTGACTGCAGTGGTCAGCTTTCTTGAGCCAGCTGTGGAGAAGAGGGGGATGAGAGATGATTAACCACTGCAAATAACTCTTTAGCTCTATGCTGAGAAGAGGCTACCTTTTCCCAGAAAATACTATTCTTTTGCTGCCTCTTTTTCCAATTACACAGGCAGAGAAATGAGACTTACATTGAAGTCTATCCTCACATGCTCTAGACCAGCGGTTCTGAGCTTTATTTGAGTCAGTGGATATCAAACTGAAATAAAACCCAGTCAGTCTGGTTTTCAGGTCATCCACAATGAATATGCATGAGATGGCTCTGCTGTATGCAGATTTCTCTCATGCATATTCATTAGGGCTATCATGAAACAGCTGGGTGTATCCTGAGGAGTGGGTTGAGAACCACTGCCCTAGACTTCTTCCATTTCCTTTAAAGCCTATGGCCCTTGTGTTTCATATTTCGTAAATCCTCCAAGAACCACAGCAAGATGCACAAATCTTTTCTGGTGCCTTCCTCATGCCTGAGATCCACGGAATTAAGAACTTTTCTATATCTTCCTCATCTCCCGTCCCCGTTTATCAAATCCAAAGCAGCAAAGAATGCTGGGGGGATTATTTTTTATTTGTCAAGAGTCTTTCTAAACAACATCAGGGAGTGCTAACCCTAATAGGGTAATTTTAATTAAGTGGTGATCAGACCAAGTGAAAGGCTCAATTATTGCATCCCTAATGTTCAGATCTAAAATTTCCTCCTAGATGGTGGAACACAAGGTCTAACATATGATCTGCATCATGTATGACCTCCACAATCTCTTGGGAAAAATCCATAGCCAAAGTGAACATACAATCTGAAAAAATACTGGTCAAGTGGAATTCCATACAAAAGTTAACATCACTCACTACTATAAAAGCTAAAGAAATAACAGAGCCTGCTCCGATATATATTCTAATTTTTTTATGTTCAATTTTTATTGTACACTTTTTATTTTGGTAAAACTGGTATATGAAAAATAAGTTTACCTTTAATAATTCAGCCACAGAATCTCTGGAGTTATTCAGGATATAGTAAACCATCATGAACCCCACCCAGTACTCCCAATAATGGATTTTAGTGGAACAATAAGTCAGGAGGGTACCACAGATCAAGCAAATTTGTGGCAGTAGAGCAAATGGGCAGACTGGGTGGACCATGTGGTCCTTATCTGCAGATATATTTTATATTTCTATTCCAGCTTCTTTAAAGCAGCAGTAGGAGCTAGATTGTTCACAATATCAACTTTTCTGTTACAAAACGAAAGAGCAAAAGAGGAAGTATTTCAATGCTTTTCTTTATATTTTTGCAAATTTCAGAATAGACGGTGTACTTTTTTTTTATTATTATTATTATGGCCACAATCCTTGTTTTCAAAAAAAAAAAAAACTCCTTTCCAGAAGTCCTCTCTTCATGCTAGTTTTATACTTTGGAGGTAATTTTAAAAAGAGTTACACTTGTAAATGTAACATACTATCACAGCAACTTAAAAAAAATGTACATGTGTAAAGTGTACTTACACATGAATATCCTATGGACAATTCAATGGCATATATTTCTAGCAATTTTCAAAAGCCCAATTACAAGGGTAAAGTGCATTTACACATGTAAAACCCAATTTTAAGTATGTAAATGCTTTTAAAAATTAGGCCCTATTTGAGCAGGGACATTACAGCTGCAGGAGGCTCTGGAAGTACAGAGAAGACAAGTATTTTTCAGTGGAAAGAACATTCTAGAGCAAGAAACAGGCTGGGATGGTAGAAGTCGACTAGCAGCTGGGTCTGTCTGGCAGGCTGCAAGTTCAGCAAGCACTAGAAGTCCTGGTGAAAATGCAGGTGCTCTGGCATCCTGGCTATGCAAGGGATCTAGGAGGCTCCCTAGTAAATGGCGCTGTTTTGATAACTGGCTCTGTCTGCAAGTTATGTAATAATTAGAAGTTCTAGCACTCACATAGCCAGATCATGTAGGAGGCTGGATGTTTGGGCAACAGCCATGCTGGTATTGCTGGCTATCTAGGTTATTACAGTTTTGTAGTTAGACAGGGGAAAGGTGGGTGCTGGAGTGAATTAAGTGATGATCTTGTGTGTTTTCTACTGAAGGTGGAGAGAGTACAAACAGAGGAAGACAAGACAAAGTCCTGGATAACACAAGTGAAAGCCCTTGGGTAAGTAAAACATTAAATACTTGTACAGAAATGGGGAAAAAGGGCAACATTTGGAAAGCTATTTACACTGATGCTCACAGTATGGGAAAGTCCAGGAACTACAGACAATCATGGAAGAGGCAGACTTGAATGTAGTGCCTGTACACGGAAACCATGACTGAGCTAGGGTTATAGGACGCTACAATCTATGCAGGAAGGACGGAAAGGTCTCTCTCTCTCTCTGTGTGTATATATATATACACACACACACACATTCATACAGAGAGAGAGAGAGAGAGAAAAAGAGATAGATAGATATTTTCAGCATATATAAATAATTCTAAAACATCAGAATTGCAGGGTTTAGGAAGTATACAGGCAGCACTATGGGTTAATATGGAAAGAGGCAATGGATTAGACAGAAGAAATGGACAGAGATTTAATGAAGGATATTCACAAAATTGCTATGAAAGAGGTGGTTATTTACAATTATTTATATACCACCCCTCCAGGCAAAGGAGATCAGGGTGGTTTATAATTAAAATATTCACAACACAGTATTAAACAAAAGAAAAACAGTACAACATGAGTACTCTGGACTGATGAAAGGAGGATCATTTGATACTAAATGCTGTCCTGAATAGCCAGGTACTATTGCTATGGTATTTCAATCTGCCAGATGTTGATAGGGACAGCACAGCTGTGGTGTCTTCTAGAAGCAAAAGAGATCCTGGATTCCCTGCAAGGAGAACTGTTCCATCAACTGGTAAAAAATCCACATCGGAGGCGGCGATACTGGGTCTGGTTGTATTGGACGATCATCCGGGATCCAGTGATCACTGCATGGTGTGCTTCAGTATTAGAGCACAACCATTGGTGGTTCTTTTAAAGACAAGGGTCCTAGATGTCAGGAAAACTAATTTTATTAAAATGGGGGGCTACCTTAATGTAGGGGTGGGCAAACTACAACTTGAGGGCTAAATCCAGCCCGTCATCAGCTTTCTTCTGGTCCGCCAAATTAAAATTTATATTATGTGCGGCCCGCGCAACATCTGGCCCTGAATAGCACGCTGGCAGGGTTCCTACCCCCGCCAGCTTGAAGAGGACCCTTGCCAGCAATAAGATCCGCCCTGCGCTGCTGCACATTTAGTGATCTGCTGGCAGGGTTCCCAGCCAGCAGGAAGGTGACGACAACAAAACCAGCAGGAAGGGTGAGTCACATAGTGGGTTCGGAAGAGAAGAGTGAGGGAGGAGAGTGAGAGGGGAGAGAAAGGAAGGGAGTGAATGGGGGAGGGAGAGGGTGTGACAGAGGGAAAGGAGTGAGTGGATGTGTGTGACTGTGAAGGAACGGAGTGAGAAGGAGGGAGCATGCGTGAATGGGAAGGAGGAACTGTAACAGAGGGAAGGGAGTGGGAAGGAGGGAAAGTGACTGAGTGGGAAGGGAGTGAGTGGGAAGGAGGGAGCCTGACAGAGGAAGGGAATCAGGGGTGAATGACAGAGGAAAGGGAAGAGGGTAAGCGGGAGTGAAGGGACTGAGTGGGAGGGTGAGTGACTGACAGATGGGAAGGAAGGGGGTGAATGACTGAAAGGTGAGTGAGAGGAAAGGAGAAGGGACAAAGTGGAAGAGGGGAATGGGAAGAGAAATACTCCTGGGGGAATTCTGCGCACAAAAACTTAAAATTCTGCAAAATTCTGTAAACTTTATATTGGTCAAAATAACACAATTTACATGAAAGAGGAAGATATATGACAATATCTGGAAAAGCTAAAAGAAGCTAGTAAAGTAGTCAGGAATGCAAAGATGCAAATGGAAGAAAAAACAGCAAATACAGTGAAACGGGAGCAAGGCTTTTATTTTTTTGTAGTGATAAGAAGTACTAAAGTGGCATTTTGAAAGCTGAACATGAAGAATATGTAGTTGAATGTGAGGAAAAAATGTAATTCTTTAACAAATATTTCTATTCAGTGTTCACTGTGGAAGGGTCAGGAGAAGGACCTCATAAAATAAACACAAATAAGCTTGAAAGTGAAGTAAACCTCAATCGATTTTCATAAAAGTGTGCGCGTGAGGCGCTAACTAAAGTAGATAGGCCAGATGGGAGATATCCAAGGGTATTGAGGGAACTTAACAGAAATCCTGGCAGCTCCACTGGCTGACCTTTTCAATGCTTCTTTAGCATCAGGATATACTTCCAGAGGACTGGAGAGAGGGGGATGTGGTTCCTAGTCACAAAAGTGGAAGTAAGGAGGAGGCTTGAACTACGAGCCCTTAGTCTGACCTCCATGGTGAGCAAATTAATGGAATCACCACTAAAACAGGTCAGTTTCTGGAATCCAACAGATTACAAGATCCAAAACGGCGTGGCTTTACTAGAGGTAGGACTTGCCAGACAAATGTGATCAATTTCTTTGACTGGGTGACCAAAGATTTGGATCAAGGAAGAGTGTTAGATGTAGTGAATTTGGATTTCAGAAAAGCCTTTGACATGGTTCCGCATAGGCGTCTTATAAAAAAATTGAACATCCTTGGTATGGGTGAAAAAGTGGCTAACTGGGTTAGAAACTGGTTGAGTGGTAGGTGACGTAAATGGAGTTCACTTCGAGGAGAGGGACATTACTAGCAGTGTATCAAAGATCGGTTCTTTTCAACATTTTCATGAGCAACATTGTGGAAGGATTATTGGGAAAGGTTTGTCTTTTTCCTGATGATACCAAAATCTGCAACATAAACTGATTGGAGATGATCCAGAGGGGGGCTGCTAAAATGGTCAGTGGTCTTCATTCTAAAGCATATGGGGATAGACTTACATATCTAAACATGTATGCCCTAAAGGAAAGACGAGAAAGGGGAGCTATGATAGAGACATTTAAATACCTCCAAGTTTTCTGTGCAGAGGAGGCAGGCCTTTTCAGGCCTGCCTCCTCTGCACGGTGTTATGGAATGAGGTGTTATGGAATGAGAGTGAGAGGGTAGACTCAAGAGTAATCTAAGGAAATATTTCTTTACAGAGAGGGTGGTGGATGCCTGGGACAGCCTCCCCATAGAGGTGATGGAGACTAGGACAGTATCTGAGTTCAAGAAGGCATGGGATAACACTAGGAGGTCCATATTCAAAAGCATGTAGCCGGCTAACTTGGAAGGTAGCCAACTAAATTAATATTTAGGCACATATCCAGCTAATACATTAGGAAGCTAGAATTTAGCCGGATAAATTAGGGGCATTCCGGGGGCATAACTGGGAGGAGCTGAATTAGCTAGCTTAGTTAACCAACTATCTCCAATATTCAAGTTAGCCGGATGACTTAGCCAGCTAAGTCTAGTCGGGCTAAAGAGCTGACCTAAAGTCAATCTACAATCTATTCAACAGTGCAGCTACACTACTGACTATGCTTCCAAAGTCAGTCAGATAAGCTTATCCAACTAACTTTACTATCTGGATTGTGTCTGAATATGGACCTCAAAGGATTTCTGGGATCATAAAGCCGAATTGTTGGTATGGCTGGCCAAACTAGATAGACTGTAATGGTCTTTTTCTGTCATCATGTTTCTATGTTTCTAAGGAGAAATCTTGCAGGTAGTCACGCTCTGTGGCTGGCAGTTGGGATGCATCCTTAGCAATACAGACAGGATAACTGGGGCAGGATGGATGGGCCGGATGGTTTTTCTGCCATCATTTACTATGACCTAATGCTGATGTCAGTAATGTGTTGCACATAAGATGATTTCAGCGCCCTGGTATTGCAGTGGCCTGGCGCTGAAGGGCAACGTGGGAGCGAGAGATGTTTGCCATTACCGCTCACAGTGTTCACCTTATTTCCTCTATTCTGCTCCTGAACCTGGCCTCACACCACCTGCGACAGCACCCCTGAGGAGGCAAAGGCAGCGCAGGGCCAATGGCGGAAGCCAGCCTCAGCACTGAGGCCATGCGTGACGAATCACAAGGAGGCAGCAGGGGCCATGGGGCCAACAGCAGAGGCCAGGAGACAGAAGGAGAAGAGCGACCATAAGGCAACTCACGAGCATTTCAGGGGACCATACCCAGCGAGGGCTCAGGGAGAGGAGAAACACGGACCCCCAGCCAGGTCTCAGATGGATAGACTGAGGTGGCTGCAACTTTGCAGTAAGAGAGAGGCTGCCGGTGGGAAGGGAAAGAAATGGGGTTTGCCTGACTGAGAGCATTCAAAGGAGACGGCTAGAGACGGGGGGGGGGGAAACAGACGTTGAGAATTGAGAGAGCGAGACAGACTGCGGGGGATGTTAATCTTGGGCCCTGCCACAAAAATCAGTTCTGGCAAGACCCCTGTTGGTAACTAAGGAACATTCTTATGGAAATTAAAACAGAATGCTAAGGTTTGACTCATTTCCCTGGCTGTGTGAGTGTCTCTCACACACACAACAGTCTTCGGCTTCAGAAAATGTTAATGTTTCAGCAGGAAAGTAGGTCAGTAGGGCACATCATGCTGTGGTGGCTATTTTATGGGGCAAAGACATGCAGCCTCTAAATACATTTTCTCTGCTCCTTTTTATCATTTTTTGTGTGTTCGTTTCAATCATTTTAACGTAAGAACTCTTGAATATTAATTTTAATGAAATTAATATACAACAACATTAACATTCAAGAGTTCTTATATAAAAATAGGACAGCGGACTTTCTTTTCCTCAGTTACTATATGCTCCTATGTAAATCACTACCTGCTGCTGGATAGCAGTGATTAATAAAACGTAAAAACAGAGTAAAGGAGTCTGTGCCATGTGTGAGAAATTACCCGCACACTATGCAGAGATGGAAGGGAGGCAAACCTTGGCATGCTCTTTCCAAACGGCCCAGCCTGAGGAGGAGGAGGAGACTCCAGCGATACCAGGGGAATGGTTAGTACCGAGAGAACCTGAGCGGGTGGCGGGGGGGGAGAGAGAGAGGATGTAGGGTTATGTGAAAGAGGTGTGAGAGGGAGACTGGGGGTGAGGATTCTATCAAAGGGGTGATGGGGGGGGGGGGGTGAAAAACAATTCCATTGCTTTATTTACCACATAACTTTTGTGGGACCAGCCATACTTGATTTGCAGGAAAGCTTGTAACGTCTGCCATCGATTGATTATAAGATTGTTATGTATAAGAATGCTGTGATCCACTTCCAACAGTTTTTGGTAATGAATTGTAGAATATAAGTATATGTAAATAAATAAATAAATAAATAAATAGATCACTTTTTTTTTTTTAAACACTTCAGTGGAGAATCAAACATTTTTTGACAAAGTGGTGGTTCCTAAGGAAAAAAGTTGTTTGCTTTCTTCAGCCCTCTTGCAGAGATGAGTATGTTCAAGATAAAAGACCATGCTGTCCTGTGCTCTGTGTTATGAGATCGTTGTTTGCCACACATCAAATTTCTAATGACATCATCACAGCCAAAGCATGAGAAACACTGCAAGGATGAGGTGGACAAGGCAGAGTTAATCAAACAGGCCATGGTGAGGCACAGTGAAGATACTGCTATGCTTTCTAACTTCTGTGTCAGTCATAAAAAGAAATTAAGCCACAGAAAGAAGTTACAGAATCACACAATGCATTACAAAACATGGAAATCCATTTATAGATGGAAATACAGAAAAGAGGTTTTTCTCACTTGTTGAGATGTTTTGTTCAATGGATTGGCCAACAAAGGCACATCTCCAGAATAAAAATAGACTTACCTGTGTCTGCTAGATCAGTGGAGACACATAAATGGCAGAAAACATTAACCAACAGACGGCAGCATTAACAGACGCGGAGGTATGTAGCGTCACACTGGATGACTCCATGGATATAAAGGAAGTACCACAGTTAGATGTTGTTGGGAGATCCTATGATTCAGATGAAATTTGAGAGGAGCTATGCTGCCTAAAACCCGTGCATGTCACAACAATGAGGGAATTTATAGCAAAGTCAATGAAAAACAAATTAACATCACAACGGTGCCCCTACTGTTGTCGGGGGAAAAAAAAGAAAGGGAGTGGCAAAGATCATGGAGGATCAAATTGGTCACCCAATGGTAAAAGTTTCATTTTCATTCTTATGTACTTGTCAAGAAAATCTTTATTGCCAAGATTTCTAACTCTGACCTTAACGATGCGATGACTATAGTGGTGAAGAACCTGAATTTTCTCTTTGCTCAATCTGCCTTGACGCACAAGCCTCAAGAGATGGACGGTGCAGGCAAGGACATTCTGCTTCACAAGAAGGTTCATTGGCTAAGCCAAAGGAAGATTTTGGCATGCTTTGAGAACCATCTTGATGCAATTAAGATCTTTTTTTGGTCAGGGCAAAACTATCCCAAGTCTGGACATTAATAAATGAGCCATGTGGCTAAAGGTTTCTGACAGCACCACACATCTAAAAGAAGTCAACCTCTGTCTGACCACAGGGTGCTAGTCAAACTGTTATGGGTCTTTTGGAAACATAGAAACCATTTGCAAAAAACTTGACTTTTTTTTTTCTTTGAGGCACTGATACCACAACTTTCTGCCACGTGATCTTAATGACCAAGCAAAACCTTGCACCATCCGTATTGCTGAGATTAGGATATACATGCAAGAACCTACTTCAGACAATTCGGCCAGATTTCAAGATTTCCAGTGTTTTGGCCTGATATTTTCCTTGCTAATTAAACCAGACAACTTGGATACCAGTGATATGAATTTTGATGGTGTTTCAGTGGATGAATGTGGGGGATCTGAAAATGCGGCTCACTGAATTGCAATGCTCAGGTTTACAGGTTTCAAAGTCTGGAGGATCTGTGGTGTCCACTTGAGGCTACCAAGAGAGATCAAAGGGGTCTCTTTCATACTGGCTGAAATCCCCTGCTTGTGAAATGTGGCTGTTTGAAGAACATGGCATTTTCACTGCGCTCAACATTTGGATCTACATGCTTGTGTGAACAGATATTTTTGCCTATAAGGTCAGGTCGTTGTCCCTCTCTGAGCCAGTTTACGACTGAAAGCTCAGAGGTGTTTGTGCTGCTTAAGGTATCAAACTACAAGCCTGAGACTGAAGAATTCAGCAAGGGAAAGAAAGGGCAAGGATCACAGTAAATTATCTGCAAGATCCACATCTTTATTTATTAATGCAACTCCTAAAATGTAAGTAGGACTAATGTCGATGCTACAGTATCAAAGCCATGCAGCTCTGTAAACAGAAGTGAATACGTCTGAGATGATATTACATGCGCTGTCTCCACTGCATCCAAATGCATCTAAGGCTTATTTACTGTGGATATCCTGAAAGCCCCGCTGGTTTGCGGCACTCAAGGAATGGAGTCACCTACTCCTGGATATAGATTTTGGCACACCACCTTCGAAAGGTCGTCTACCCCTGACCTAGTGCTTCTGGCTGCAATGCTATTCCTCAGCCCGCTTCCACCAGCTGTGAAAACTGAACGGCAGAAGCAGGCTAAGGCAGTCCAAAAGTCTGCTGCCTCCCATCACAGCCAGTACCCGTTTACAAAAATCAAAACCAATCTTGATCCCTCTCTACTCACCTCTCCCCTCCTCAGAGGCACATTAAATCCACATCAAGCAGCGTCTAGTTACACTATCCAGGGTCATACCCAGCATCAGACAAGGAAGCCTACCCCGGCCCAGGGTTTGAGTCTTAAACAAACACAGTGAAATGAGACCGATTTTATGTACCCAGCCTTCTGAACAGTGGTGGAAAAGCAACCCTGCTGGATATCAGCCTCTGTCTCCTGGCAGGCGCAGCTCTCCTCTCCCAGATTCCTGCAAGCTGCGGTTTCCTGCAGGTGGCCAGGGCAGCGTGAAACTGACTAACACTGTTACTCTCACGCTATGACTGGCACGGTCGGGTCACGGCTGATGCACAAGCCCTGGATCCGCGTGTAGCTGGAGGGGGGAGCAAGGGGAGTTTGGCAGCTCTACAGATCCTGTCAGCGCCTTTGGACAGTATTAAAAATAAATTCTGGATTTCATGCTCGGGTCTTGCAGGAAAACCTTGTAGGCTGTGATGTATTTCACTGGACCAGCAATATAGCAGCCCCAAGAGAAGAAGGGACCTGGGTGATCGCAAGTTAATGCGCTTTTTTTTTTTTTTTTTCTTCGTCCAATCCAAGACATTTCACTTTTTTCCCCCCAGGATCAAAACGGTTACCAGACTTCTGCCCTACACAAAAGGTCACTACATAGGCCCAGGGATCTGTGCGCAGAGAATCTCTCAGCCACTCTTTGCATTTCAAGAAACCCCAGCAGAAGACGTCTTCCTTTATTTACCAGGTAGAATCCTGCTGCACAAGGAACTCAACACGTAGGACGGAAGGTCGTAAACTGCAGGGAAAACCCCTGCAAGAAAAGGCTGCGAGCATGCAAGGTTTTTCTCACTTTATGCAATCCAGCACAGCTTCCAGCAGAATGCAACGTCCCACTGGAGAGGACACGGCAAAGAACAGACCTGCTCTTCACTGGAGTTACATGCTCAGGACGGCTGAAAGGAAGCCAGAAGTCCATCTACAAGCACAGTAATCCAGGTGGCAGGCAAAACAAAGATCCTGTCTGGCCTTAGATGCAGCAGTCCAGTTCATCTCAGGCCAGACAGGCATCATCATCATCATATCCAGCGATGTCTGTTTCCCCCATGCACTTCTGCAGTTTGACACTGACTGGATGGAGTGTTATAACAGGGCCTGACCAGCCCCATCAGTAAAAAGTTTCATGCTTTCACCGCTCGTAGCCCACAGATTGCCTTGTTCTGGGCTGCAATTTACTTCTCCTCAAACTTCCTGGATGCCCCCTTGATTTCGTTTTCACTTCTGGGGTAGTAACAGGGGCAGAAGAACATCTTTTTGGTTATAGCAGGGCCAAACAAAGCAACCGCTGCCTCCGCCCCCCACAAACATTGGTTGGGCCATGTGGAATAGAGTATGCCTCTAGAGTGGCATACTCTATTCTACAGCCTATGAGTAATAAGATATCCTGCAAGGCCCCTGTAGGCTCCACTGATATACATACTCTGTAGTTTTCACCACCAATGTACTCAGAGTACATTGGTGGTGAATGAAACACCATCCTACAGAAATACAAGTTAAACCAGAGAAAGTCCTATCTCTGATCCAGTTTCCACCTCTCCTACCAGTTCCGTCACTGCTTTTATGCCTGTGCTCATGAACGAGTATCAAGAGCCAAAGCCCTACCACTGCCCTTACTGCTCACAATTTGCACCTTCTGCTGAGGCAATCTACCTAAAACGGATTAGCACCACTATTAGGTTCAGAGAGCCGACTATTTTCTGAGGGAAAAAGTAGAATGAGAAGAGGCCTGAAGGTCTCAAAACACTCATTACACACACACAACACACAAGTATTCTTGCAGTTCCATTAAGAACCAGGACTGTCATTCTTTCTCCATTTCTGCCCACACAGCCAAAGGTCCCCACTGTTTGGCTGACAGGAAGGCACATTTCAGGACAGACAACTAGGAATAGGTACTGGAAGAACATGAGACACGGACTAGTAATGCAATTTGAATGGTACCACAAAAGGGGAGAGGAGTTAAAAGCACTAATGTACAGCGGCACAATATATCTAAATCAAACACTGCAACGTTACTGTGCACTCGGGTCTCCTTCCAAGAGGTTGGTTCATTTACAATATCTCAAATACTAGCCAAAATGAAATCTTCATAGACTCAGCATCACATCTCTCCGTATTAATCTCATTTAGTGAACCTCTCTCTTAGATCGGGTGTGTTTCCTAACACTGTGAAGCAAACTTCGATATTACCCAACCCTAAGAAGAATATTATTGATTCAACTAACTTCACTATTCAAAAAGAATTTAAAAACCTGGCTTTTCAAGCAAGCATTTTACAAAGAGAGCAGTGAATAGTGGAATATGAAATCTGGTAGCAGAACATCAGAATGCAGCACCTTTCTGCTCAATAAGCATTTTTTATTAAAACAAATCATACATCCCGATAGAGTTATATATGAAATTAAAACTGTGAAACGTAGAAAAAGGACAAGATCTTTAACTATTTGCAAATAGTCTTTATTACGAAACTATGTTACCGGACCTTAATGGCACTTCCTATAGATAGTATTAACTTATACATTTTCCAAAGATGTATATATGTGCCTCACTGTTAACCGTTGTGATGGTATATGCAATAAAAAAGTTTACCGAGGACACAGATACTACTTAACGACGGTATAGAAAAAAAAATACACTATGTATCAAATCTGTCAATATCTGGTTATCTCACAATTGCTTAAAACTCAGTACCTCTAAAACTGAAATTATCCATCTATCTGCAATACCAAATTAATCTCATTGTCCCGTCCCCCCCCGAGTACTATAACAATTGATGTATCTCTTTAACTCAAAAAGCCCGAAATCTCGGAGTAATATTGTACGAGAATTGTCAATTTTTATTTGCACACATACCATGATAGAAAGAACCCAACTCTGGCCGAGTTTCGCACAACGGCTGCATCAGGGGCTTATGTATTTATAAAATTCAATTTTGCTAGATGTGAATCCTAGTCTATTGAAGAAATAATAAATAAATAAAGTTCCAGCAAGGTCAAACTGAAATGGTGTGCTGTGTGCGGCAAATATTGTATCCAGCAACTAGGTTCTCCAACCTAGTTTGATCTTGCCGGAACTTTATTTAATATTTCTTCAACAGACTAGAATTCACATCTAGCAAAATTGAATTATATAAATACATAAGCCCCTAATGCAGCCTTTGTGCGAAACCCGGCCAAGGTTGGGCTCTTTCTATCACGGTATATGTGCGAATAAAAATAAAAATCGCCACTCTAAGGCGACTAGTCTGTCTTGCTTCTGTTTTGCCTTCTGGCTTCGACAGACCGTCTTCCAGTCTGCTTTGTGGGACCCAAGAATTGTCAATGACTCGTCACATATCCTCAGTTGTTAAAAACTCATTTTATAAGAGTCATCTGCATAAATGCTTAAATCCTCTTCTCAATTCAAATGATTTCCACTCAGTTTTACAAGCATTCATTTTCACAGGTCTAGACTATTATAATGCTTTATATCTAGGCCTGCCAGCAAATGCAGTCCATCCACTGCAATTAATTGAAAATGCAGCAGGCATGTATTGTTTAATTCTAATCGTAGATTACATATAGCACCTATTCTTTACTCCCTACATTGCTACCTGTTTCTTTTCATATCCAGTATAAATTTATTACCATGATTCACAACTTACTCCACAATAACTCCTCCATTTGGTTACGCACAACTCTTCGTATTTACAAACCTGGAAGGCACTTCCGTTCAGCAAACAAAAACGCTGGACATTCCCACTGCTAAAATAACCAGACTCGATCTTACTAGAAAGCATGCATTTTCAGCTGTTGGTCCCATTCTTTGGAATGCACTACCTGATTCACTCCGTTTAATAGAAAGGAGTTTAAGAAAAAACCTTACCTCTTTAAAAAAGCCTTTGACAATATGGGCTGGTATAATATATTCTCAAGTCATTAACAGAACTGAACCACTTCTTACACCTAATCTTGCAGAGGGTACCATTACCTGCTATTAATTGAGCTGACTTAGAAAATAGCCACTGCTAATACTAGCATCAGTAGCATGGGACAGACTTAGTTTTTGGGTACTTGCCAGGTTCTTGTGGCCTGGATTGGCCACTGTTGGAAACAGGATGCTGGGCTTGATGGACCCTTGGTCTGACCCAGTATGGCATGTTCTTATGTTCTTACTGAACCTGTTTATAAATGTGTCATTTTTACTCTTTGTCATTTTATTTGTTCTTAAAATGGATCTCTCATTGATGTGTTAATTTTATACTGTTTTACTATGAATGTGACTATGTGCACTGCCACGATCAATACTTTTGGAAGAGTGTGGAATATAAAACTTTTTAAGTGAATAAATAAAAGTCGAAAATAACTTGAAACGATGCTTTGTTTTTCTGAAAGTGCAAAGCTTGTTTGCAGGGACCATTCACCCAGTGCAAAGCCCTCTAAAGTGACACAGCAAAACAAGGTCCACATGGCTTGGGACACCAGGGGGGGAAAGGACAGACATTTTAATTGCATGCACTAAACCTCAAATGACTGAGAGAAAAAACCCTTGTAGTTTTAAAGAAACATTTCCCCATTCTGAAGGCACAGCACGTTGAGCCCAGGTTTCTGTTGTGCACACTCCAACATTTTTGCACTTGTTTAAAGCAGCAGTGTTTGGATGCTCTGTATAATACTTTGCATCTTTCTTAGCCTAGCACAGTCACCACCCATCTCCTCTCTTTTCTTGTCCTAACGTGTTGTCACACTAATCTGAAATCTAAGACAGCGGTTCCAGTGGTTTAAGTGTTGTGCTTTAACACTTTTCCAGCAGTGAGTGTGCCACCAGGCTGGAAGCCATATTTAAGAAGGCCTTGCTTGACCCATCCTTGCTGGTCTGAACAGTGTCCTGAGGCCCTGAGTGTGAAAACGCTGCTCAGCTAGCCCTGACTCCATGCTAAGGCCCTCATGCCATCAGCCCATCCGGGCCTTCAGGTACTCTCTGAAAACACCAAGTCCCAGCCACAGCTTGCACCCTTGGGCTCAGCCCATGGAGACTGGCTGTGGTTGCGTGTGAAGGCCCCACCCGGGAGCCTAGCATGGTAGGCTGCTTTCCTCAGACTACTGCTTCCTAAAGCCCTGTTCTCCTCTAGTCTCTTACCTTGCCCATTCTGGAGAGGAAACCCCGTTACAGGGGTGGGGGATGGGGGGAGGCAAAGGCAGGTGATTTGGTTGGGAGACAGGGGCAGGAAGAAAAGATGATTATGCCAGGGGGGAGACAGGGAAGCAAGGAAAGGCAATTACATTGTGTAGGGGCTAGGGAGAGAAGGGGATCTTGTACATTTACTGAATCCCTTACTTTGCATTCACCTCACACCACAGGTTGACAGAGAGAAGATCCAGCAGGGCCAAGGGAAAGAAAGGAGGCTGCATCCTGCATCAGCTTGGGAGAACAGGAATGAATGCTGGGACTGGGGTACCTGCTTGGAGCAGAGAGGACAGAGGGGGATTTAAAACTTATTTAAAACAAATTTAGAGAAAGCATTTGTTCACTCAATGCACAATCAAGCTGTAGAATTTGTTGCTGGAGGATGTGGTCAAGGCATCTATCACATCTGGGCTGAAAGGGGGTGTGGACAAAACATAATAACACAGTAATGATGGCAGAAAAAGACAAAATGGTCCTTCCAGCCTGCCCACAAGTTTCTTATGGTAGTAAATGCCGCTCCGTGCAGCTTACCCCCAAGCCTTATCTTAAGAGTAGTAATCTTTACAATCAAAAACAAACCAATGTCAAACCCATTACAAAATCACTGCTAGCAACATTTTTACAAGGTGAGCACCCTTCCTGATAATTCGGACAATGTTGCTTTTGGACTTGGTCGTAGGAAGCAGTCCTGTGCTTTTTTTTCCTGGAAACAAGAGTCCCTGAACGATTATTAGCTAATAGACTGGAGAAAGCCACCACTGGAAGCAAGCAACAAGGAATGGATCTATTCTCTGAGATCTGCCAGGTACTTCTTAGTGACCCGAATTGGCCACTGGCTGAGACAAGATGCTGGGTTTGATGGACCTTTGATCTGACCCAACATGGCACCTGTTATGCTCTTATCTTTTACTTCTGCCACCCCATCTCTCTTGTTTATAAAACCAGAAGCTCCACACGGAAGTAAGGGAGACTATTTTCCAGAAGACCTACTCACACACTGCATGGATTACTGAAAACAATATCTGAGCCCCATCTCCTGAAAATCGTGCATGGACTGCATGAAAAACTCAAGACATTACTAAGTGGAATAAATGCATGGGCGTATTCGTGAATTCACCCCCAACAATAACCCCCATGATCCTGAAAAATGTTCAGAGGGATAGCCGAGTTAGCCTGGTGTAGCAAAAATGACAGGAGTCGTCGGGTGGTACCTTACAGACTAACCAATTTATTGAAGCATGAGATTTCGAGGACAACCTCCACTTCATCAGATGCATGATCCTGTTAAACCCTCTATCATAACCATTTGTTATGGCTCAGATGCAAAACCTAAAATATAGTTGGGTAGGAACAACTGGATTCCAAAAATAAATAAATAAATAAATACTCGTCAAAATCCGCATTGCCCCCCAGCCCTATATACTCCGAAAATGTGGCGTGGGTAAGGCCCGGAAAGTTATTAGTGAGGGGTAGATATGGGGGGGGGGGGTTTAATCACAGGACCCCCCTCTCTTCAGAAAGAAGACTCGAGGTGTCTGTGTCAGAGTGCTGCAGCTGTCTCTGCCTCTTCCTTACAGATGGGATAAGGACGGCAATAGTTTCTGATGTGGAATAGCACAGTAGGGCCTCAATGTACCCGGGTAGAGCGACTGAGCAGGAGAAGCTTCCAAAATCTCTGAACAATGGAAATGAATATTAAAAAATATATATATAGATAGATAAAAATCAAAGCAAAAAAAAGAAGAATCTGATTTTAAACTAAACTACCGACTCAATTACTTAACAATAAAATACCAAACACTGCCAGCCCTGAAGCTTTGGAGAGGAAGTTCACAAGGGGAAATCGTGCCCGGAGCAGTGCTGAAACAGGCAGAGTTTGTTTTACTTACCAGTGACTTTGTAGCACAGGCACAGAGCTAAATGTTACATAGTCAAATAACTAAATAAGCTGGTTTCCTACGCCCTCAACTCCCTGAGCAGCCAATTTAAGAGTCTGGTTCACATGCCAAATATAGTCTGCAAAAATCAGGCACATAGTCTGGTTGAACCCTCAAAAATGTAAAACTGAACATAGGAAAAACACAAAGCAAACGCCGCTTCAACATCTTATGTGCTTGTTTGTTTAATTTGGCAAACTGGTTAAAAAGAAAGAAAGAAACATACAAATCTCTGCTTTTTTTGTTCTGACATTATGCAACAGTCTTTCAGAAACTCATTGGCATTAATGCTTTGGAAATATCACCTAACGCCCAGTCAAACGAATCCATTCTCAAGTGAGACATCCACTACACTGGGGGAGGGATCCTCCTTTACCTCAACACAGATCAGTGGCTGAAGTTAAAAAGGCCAGGCCCATCTTAAAGGTGGTCAAGTGGAGATCCTGTAAACCTAGTACACCCCATTCAGGCGACTCTCATGAGTTGCAGCCACGAAATACACAGCACAAAAAAAAAAAAATGGGTACAGGGCCACATTAGCCATGCATAAAGTATCAGTCATTATTTTATGGATGTATTTATTTTATTTTTCATATTTTTATACTGCCTATCAAAACGTCTAGGCGGTTTACAATAAAAAATACATCCATAAATTAATACATATTAATAAATATTCAATAAAACAAACTAAAACAAATATACATAAACAACATTCTAATACCAGTATTTAAAAATTAACAACATAACTAAAACTCAATAAAACAATGTAAATTGTACTCCGCATTGAACAGGATTTCTCGGGTTGAAATAAATAAATAAGCCTAGCTGGCTGAAGGTCTCTCTTACATGAAGGAGGCGGGGGCGCCTGTCAGCTAAGACAGGGGCTACTGACAGCCAATGACCACGTCTCAGGAAGGGGTTTCCCCCCTCTATAGGAAAAAGTGATGTATTTCGCCACAAGCCAGAAACTATTACGTCCAAACCCGGGTCCTGCCGTTCGTACCCACGCTCGGAGTAAAAAGAAGGTCTGAACACAGGACTTTATTCGGCAGCTAAAACAGCCCATACGATCCTGGTCTGCGCATTATCCTTCCGGCCCCGTTTCGCCTGCAGCTTTAGCTTCACCTCCTTGCCATACCCCCTAAGCTTTCTTGAATTCCGTTCTTGTTTTTGCCCCCCACCACCTCCAGCGGGAGGCTGGGCCACCTACGCGCCGCTCTTTCCGAGAAGGAATATTTCTTTAGGCTACTCCTACATCTACTCTCCCCAACCTCTTTTCTTATCCGCTGGGAAAGGGTTTGCTTCGTGCGCTCTGATGTCTCTATCCTTATCCTATTCCCTCCTCATCTTGCAGGTTGGGAGTTAAGTACTCAACAGGCAATCCCTGGAAAGACGTGACCCCAAAACATGGGGGTGGGGGGAGACAACTTCCAGCACCGGAACCACTGAAGAAGCAAAGACTTTCCGTCAGCAGCAGTGACTTTTTTTTAAACTAAGCTGGGCTGGGCTAATGCAAGCCACTGAGAAAAGTTTTGGGAGAGCGCTCCGGAGTCTCTCGCTCTGGGGGGGGGATGCCTGCCGAGAGCTGCCGGAGTCCGTCCGTCCTGTGCCCGGATCGGAGCCCCACCGGGGCACTAGGAGAGTTCCTGCAGCTGGCAGGAAAGGAGACAGGAAGTCCCGTGCCAAGCGCAGCTAAAGTTTGCAGCAAGCGAGCGAGCTCTCCCCTGCAGCCCGGAGTCCGGCGCCACTTACCCGGTCACTCACCGGCGGAGAAGCATCTTCAGGCTACCTCTCTCCCCCAGCCCCCGATCTCCCGTGCCTGGGGAGGGGGCGAGCTCCGGCCCTCCCCGCCTCTGTCTCTCACCGATCCCTCATGACAAGCTCCGCGAGCGCAGCCAGGGATCCCGAGCCCAGCGACCGCCAGCCCGGGAAATAACTTTCTCTCCTCTCGACCCTCCTGCAGTAGCGGGGAAAGGAGAGCGAGCGCAGGCAGCAGCAGCGGCTCGGTGGCGGCAGGAAACTGATGACCTCAAAGTCGCAGGAGGAAGGAAGGAGAAGGGGGGGGGGGAGGAGAGAGCCCGAGCCAGACTCTACGCTTACAGCCCTGATGGAATACGGATCCTTCCTGCGCCGCCAGGGGGCGCGTCGGAGAGCCCGTGGCATTCTGGGACTTGGAGTTTTTAAGGGTTTGTATCGGGCTACACGTTCCTTCCCTCCGCGGCAGGGGAGGGGCTGCTTGGCGCGCACGCGCTGTGGCGGCTGCGTTCCCTCGGGCAGCGGAAAAGGTGCGGGTTGCGTGGCTTAATAATGCGGCACTCGTGTGCGGCTCTGACTCCTCTCGGCCGCCTCCTGCCCGCAGCAGGGACCAGCTCCCGTCTGATAAAGAGGAAGCGGCTCCATCTCCGGCAGTGCGGGCTGCAGGGAACCCGAGGTGCTGCAGCTCCAGCGGTCTCTCCCAGGGAATGTTCGCCCTACGCTGGCATTTACAGTGCCACCCATCCACCAGCCTCAGCCCTTATTTATGAGGCACCCGGCCGCGGGGTTACCTGCACCATTCAGCCTACCTTGTGGTACCGATAGAAGGTAAAGTTTGTCTATTTGTGGATGGTACTAAGATCTGCAACAGAGATGACACGCCTGAAGGAGTAGAGAGAATGAAAAGAGAGCTTGAAAAATGGTCAAAGTCTTGGCAGCTGGGATTCAATGCCAGGAAGTGCAGCGTCAAGCATCTGGGGTGCAGTAATCTAAGAGCTGTACCGGTATGTGATGGGGGGAGGCGGGGAGTGGCTAGTCGCAAGGATTGGGAGAGGGACCCTGGCGATCTGAAGGTGGCGAAGTATTGTGACAGGGCGATAGCTAAAGCCAGAAGAATGCTGGGCTGAATAAAGAGGAATAACCAGTAAGAAAAAGGTGGTGATAACAGCCTTGTACAGGTCCTGGAGTACAATGTTCAGTGCTGAAGACTGTATCCCAAAAAGGACAGAGAGGTCCAGAGAAGGCTGATCAACATGGTATGGAGTCTGTATCAGAAGACTTATGAGGACAGGCTGAATAATCTGAATATGTAGACCCTGGAAGAGAGGAGGTTCAGGGGAGGCATGATACAGACCTTCAGATACTTAAAAAGTTTTAATGATGCAGGACCCTCAAATCTTTTCTATCAGAAAGCAAACAATAGAACTAAGGGTCATAATATGAGAAACCCCAGGGGGGACAATCCAGAACCAACATCAGGAAATATTTCTTCACAGAGAGGGTGGTAGATGTCTTGAATTCCTTGCCAGAAGAGGTGGTAAAGATGAAAACAGTAAACAAAAAAAAAACCATAGGATAAACACCGGCAATCACTAAAGGCTGG